>NC_089702.1:2548707-3941207 GCF_031753505.1 Anomalospiza imberbis | reverse complement strand
CGCCCGGGGACAGGCGACAGGCTCCAGCGCACGCTCAAAATAGCAGCTTCTCCAAAGCTGGCACATGGAGGGGGGGTCTTTGGGAAGATGAGCATCTCTGCTCTGCCTGCGACGTGCAGCTTGGCAGGGTTTGGGAATGGGTTGCGCAGCAATGGTCAAAGTCTGGGGTCCCAGGCAGCTCCCTGTCCCCTCTGCCTGCAAGTGCTGCTGGGCACAGGTTGGTGCTGTTGGAGGGCACTGTTCCTGCTGCTGTGGCACTGGCATGGGGCTGGGCTGGGTTTGCTGAGTATCCCCTCTCGCCAGGCGCCAAGCACAAGTCAATGCTGGAAGGTCACGGCACCCAACTGCGGCGAGGCCGGGGCAAGCTGCTCTCCCGGGCAGGGCACAAGTCCAAGCGGATTGGGAACAAGGGCAGCATCAACATCCAGAATAAGGCATTTCACTGCCAAGTGTGCGAGATCTACGTCAACTCCGAGACCCAGCTCAAGCAGGTGACAATGCCCCGGGAGTGCCTTGGCACTGGGTGTGGGCATGCAGGGACTCAGGGTGTGGGTACCTGCTGGCCCCTGCAGGGTGATGGGTGTCCCCACAGACCTGAGCCACATTGTAGCCCGGCTGTCCTGGCTCCCAATGATCAGCTGTTTTCCTCCCCAGCACATGAGCAGCCGGCGGCACAAAGACAGGCTGGCAGGGAAGCCACCCAAGCCCAAGTACAGCCCCTACAACAAGCTGCAGAAGAATGCTGCCCTCGCAGTGAGTATTCTCAAGGTACCTGTCTCCCTGCACAGCACTCGCTCGGCTTGCTCGCAGAGCCTCCCTCGCCGTCAGCCATCCTTTCAGTGAGTTACAGGAGCTGCTGCTCTTAAACCTTGGTTTCCATCACCACAGCACAGCTTCTCCCCTCAAGGAGGGTGAGCTGTGGTGGTGGGTTTTGAGTCTATTCCTGGGAAGGCCAGCACGGGGATAACTTGGGAGTGCTTTGGCAGCGGCACTCGCAATGGCAGCACTTGTGATTCCTCCACCTCTTCTGCAGTCTCATGGTGTCTCCTCCTCCCTCCCTGCAGTCCAAGTTGGCTTTGCAGAAGCACCTCACCAAAACCCTGGCAACCCGTTTCCTGCCGAGCCCGCTCACCGCCGCCGCTGTCTGCGCCATGCCTGGACCCCTTGCCTTGCGACCAGCAGCTGCCACCACCCTGTTCCAAGCCCCGATCCTCGGACCAGCCCTTTTCCGAACGCCGCCGGCCCACGTCCGCCCCACGCCGGGTCCCATCGTCTTCGCACCCTACTAGAGCCGCTGGCCCACCGAGGGTCTGTGCACTGCGGCTGGGCTGGGCTGCGGGGGCTGCGCGCTGGGGGCAGCGCTCCTGGTACCTGCTCTCCTGGCTGGTGGGAAAACATAGTCGTAGACATCAACCCCAGCTTCTCCTTTGCTTGGAGAGGGCTCCCACTGGAGAGAGGTGCCCCAACAGAGCCTGGTCAGCCCTGCCGCGCATCCCCACCACTCCCCCAGCCTGTGCTGGCCCCCTGCTCAGCAGATGAGCCCAGGCAGTGCACGGAAGAGGACAGTGTCCAAATCAGCAGGACCATCTCATGGCCGGAGCCTGCCTGTCCTTGGCCTGCTGGCTGTTTCTTCATTGCCCTCCCAGCTACCAGACTGGAAAGAGAGGAGCTGGCTGGTCCCTGGGACAAGGAGCATCCCTCTGGTCCCTACCAGCCCAGTGGGAAGGGAACTGTGAGGGGAATCTCAGCCCAGCTCTTTCTGGGAGAAACAACTCTGGCACAAGTGGGAAGCTGGCAGTTTCTCTCTCAGCCTGGGCTGGCTGTGCCCTTGCCAGCCCTGCACCTGCCTGTGCTGGCAGGGGCTTTCTGTGCCACCCACCAGACCCCCATCCCCACAATTCCCTACGTCCCACCAGCCAAAGAGCCCCCGCGGTGGCAGGCACTGGCCACACTGACCGTATCCTCACTCCGAGAGCAATAGCTGACCCCAGGGCCAGCGCCTCCTCCCTCCAAAGCACACGGGCCCTGCCCTGGCCCCAGAAGCACACGATGGGCATGTGGCCAAGCTGGGCCCCACTCGTGCCCAGCAAAGCCGGGAGCGCCAGGCTTGTCTGGTGCTGGCTCCCCGAGGAGGTGACCCTGTGCTTGGCACCTGTCCTTGTCTCTGTCCCACCGCAGGGACAGCCCTGCCCCTACCTCCCGGGAGATGCTGTGAGGCTGAGTGAATGTCCCTAAAGCACTTTCAGTTCTCCAGTGAAAGGCAATGCTGCTGCTCACCTGCCGTGCACAGCCCTCCAATCCCATCCCAGTTAGGAGCTTCCAGGAAGTTACTGATGACTCCCGGAATCAAAGGTGTCTTCAGCAGCCTGGACAATCAGGTGGCAGGTGCACACATAGCCTGCGGAGTGCCAGGCTCTGGAGGGACCCCGAGGCCATAGCTCTGCATTTCACTGTGCTCAGACAGCCCAACCATGACCTGTCTGGGACTGTCACCGCGGCGCTCTGGGGGCCCGGCACGCTGCTGTACATAGAAAGTTGCATCCCAAATGGACCTTTCGCTGGAGGAACACCCCACCCCGATCTATGCAATCCAGGGGGCAGCTCGCCCGCCGCATTGGCCGCCTGCGATTCCCTTTGGTGCTGATGCATCCCTGCAGCCGGAGCAGTGGTGGCAGCAGAAGAACCAACATGACACTGAGCTCTGTCCCGTCCCCGGCCCAGGGTGCTGGTTCAGACCTCTGCTGTGACTCCCATTCCCTCCCAGCCCTCGGGAAGAGGCGGGTTGGTGCGTGCACCTGGGAATCCACACGCACAAGCACACATACCTGATGTCTTGGCCATAAGCAGCGCCTGGATTTCAGAAGGATTTTGCCCAGCGTGCTCCACCGATGCTCAGGATGGGTCCTGGCACGGGGAGGTGAACAGGAAGCGGCCAATGGGTGACTCAGATGGCTGAAACATATCTGCTTCCCAGGGCTGGAGCCTGAAACATATCTGCTTCCCAGGGCTGGAGCCTTGGCAAGGGCAGGAAAGAGCACACACCTGCCGGGTCCGTGGGCAGCACCAACTGTGGAGCCACCACTGCGCTCCTGCCACAGAGACAGAGTGAGGGAGCCCCTGGGTATGAACTCACCTGCTCAGGGCATCCCTTCCCCAGGGAAGGAGGAGAGTGGAGGGACGGCACCAGGAGAAGACTGAGCAGCTGTACGTGGAGACAGTGGAAAGGTCCTGCAGCAGTGGTGGGATATGTGGCTTGGAGCACAGCTGAGGGAAGCAAGGCTCCCAGCAGAAACGGCTTTGCCAGGGATAGGGAGGTGGTCCCACAGCCCAGGGAACACGTAGGGACCCCACATCCCAGGGAACAGGAGCCTGTGCTGGTAGGGCCCCAGGGGACAGGAGGGATGCTGTCCCTGTTCCCCAGTGCCAAGCAGCCCATGGCCGGTGTGTCCCCAGCCATCCCTGCCCGTCTCACTGTGCCCTTCCCAGGCCCGTGGGGTCACCCTCAGTCCAGCCACCGCAGCAGGACAATGGGTCCTCTCCTGTGCCACGAGCCCCTGGTGCTGTGCCCAGCCCCTCAGAAGCTTGGGGAGCCTGGAGCAGCTGGGCTCCAGCTTGCAGAGCCGCGTGGCACCAGTGGGCCTGTTCCCCTCCATTGTTTCAAAAAGCCTGTGCTGGAGCCATGGCTGCTCCTTGCCCCTCACCAGTGGAGTCCTGACGCACTCCTGTTCTTGGCACTTTAACCCTGTGAAAGCCATTCCTTCTAGTAACAATAATACTGCAATGAGCTGCGTAAGAAACCCCCGTTATGGCATCCCCCCAAATCCCCTCCTGCTCTCCAAAGCATTTACTGCCTTTGACTTAGCACATGCTGTACTAGGAGTAGGGATAGTCCATAGCGCTCGGTAATGTGTGCCCCTCTGTAAATAACCTTGGAGTGATGTGAAATTTGATTCAAAACACCAGAAAAAAAAAAAAAAAACTAACCCAAAATGGAATATCCAGACTCTAGGGACTTGGCCAGTACCCTCCTGTAATGTTCATTGTATATTTTTTTGATGTACTATAACTGTTGGGAAAAAAAAAAGGAAAATATTTTGATAACCGAATCTCATCGCTTTATTGCGTTACTCGGTAAATAAAAGGAACAAGTATAAACACACTGGGGCTTTTCATCAGTTCTTTTCCTACATCCAGACTACCTGAAGGGAACGAGTGTTGCTGGGTAGGGCTGGGACACCTGTGCCTTGTCTTAAGGTGGTTCTGAGAAGAGGCAGCATCGTGACAGGTGGGCAGTGAGAGCTGCCATAGCCCAAAGCATCTGGGGTGTGCAAGGCAAGTACAGTCCCAGCTCCTCCAAGGATCTAGGTATGCAGGTGAAGCACAACCCCATCTCCTCCAGGCTCATGGCTGAGTCTGCACTCAGGGCAGAACCCAGGAAGAGGGCTGGAATGGTGGATATGGGCACTCTGTCCTCAGGAACAGCACCCGCCCTGCTCTAGGCATTCCCTGGTGCAGCATGTCTGGATATTCCAGTGCATAAAGGAGCAGTGGACACTGCCAGGGTAAGGGACAAGCTGCCAGGGAGCAGCACAGAGCCAGCTGGGGCAGGGCAAGGAGAGCTGCTTGGCTGGAGGCAGGGCCAGCAAACAGGCTCTGCCCACATGTAATCAGGAAATACACAAAGAGGGAGTTGTTCCCTCCAGATGTGGAGCTGAGGGAGTTGTTCCCTCCAGATGTGGAGCTGATGCCCACGTTCCAGCCAGCCTGTGCTGTGCCTCTGTTCCACTCTCCCAGCCTGCACCTGAGAGCAGAGGGGGTCACTGAGTGAATCCTGGCCTTCCTGTAGCACCTCTGACAGCTGCAGGTGCTGGGCAGGGAGAGGAGTGGCTCCTGTCCCACTGTCTCTCTCATCTGCCAGGACCATCCCTAGCCCTGGGATGATTGTTCCTCGTGCCACCTGCTTCCCACAGGCTCCGTGACACCAGACAGGATTCAGCAGAAGGTGGGTGCAAGGGAAGCAGGAAAGTGAGGAAGAGGAGGTGGCAATGGAAGGGAAGGAGAAGCAGGCTCATCCATCCATGGATCCGCTGCCCTTGTTCTTGCGGCTCAGGGGAAACGCAGACTTGCTCTGTGGCTGTGTCATCTTGCTGGCCAGGTAGATGAAGGGCTCGATCAGCGTGCGCCGGTCAGCCACGGACACCTCCCACAGCTTCACCTTCTCGCCCTTGGCCCAGTGCTGGGCTGCATCGTGGTCCACCCGGCGCTGCTCCTGCAGGTCACACTTGTTGCCCAAAACCACAATGGTGACCTGTTCCAAAAGGGTGAGAAGGGCCCCTGACGACCAACCACAACAGCTGCAGGGCTGGCTCTGCCGCGGAGACCCTCAGTGGTGGGCCTGGCCCTGCCACTGATTCCCCGTCCACGTCAAGGCCTTTTGAAATCCAATGATCTCAGTGCTCCCTTCCCCTCCTGCTAGGGTCCATGTGTCCCAAACCAGCCCCAAAGTGGAAGGAGCTTTTGAGCGCCTGTAAACTCAGAGAGCATCCCAGGAGACAGCCTGTTACTGCTGGGTGTCTCACAGATCAGGGACCCATCAGTATCTTGTGACAAGCTGGAGAAACCAAAGGTGAGAACCTGCCCCAGGGGAGCAGATCCCACTCCGCAGCCCCTCCTCCCGGGGGACTCACCTCCTTCTTGTCCTTGGACTTGTCGATCTCCTTCTTGAGCAGCTCGACACGCTTGAAGGACTCCTTGCTGTCGGTGCTGTAGACCAGCACGTAGCCGTCGGTGCAGGAGAAGCAGTGCTTGGGCAGCTCCAGCCCGTCCCGCAGCCCCCGCGTGTCGTAGAAGCGCACCTGCTCCCGCACGCCCCGGTCCGTCTCGATGGAGCCCACGTAAATGTCCTCCTGGGTCTCGATCATCTCCGAGCCTGCCGGGGGTGGGCAGCGGCCACTGGGAAGGCTGCCGGGGCCTGGCACGGCGCGGGGAGCTCCCCACGCGCGGCCGGTGTTTGGGGCCGACCGGGGACAGCCCAGCCCAGGGGGATCCCCAGAGCCAGCGCTGCCCGGGCCCGACCTGCCCGCTACACCCGCACTCACCGACCACATGGTTGCCGTAGAGCAGCTGCTCCAGGATGGAGGTTTTCCCGACCGAGGCCTGCCCGCACACCACCACCTTGCAGCTCTTGCCCATCCCGCCTCACCGGGGCGGGGGCGGCCGAGCCTCACCGGCGGCGGCGGGAGGGGCGCGGCGGCGCCACAGCGCCCCCGTGTGGGCGGGCGGACCGCGAGACGCCGCGCTGCCCTGCGGCGGGAGGAGGAGCGTGGTCGGTATAAGCCACGCCCACCACCCGGTCAAGTCCCGCCCTCCTCCCGGTACCGGCCCCTCCCGATGCCGCCGCCGGGCTCCTCCGCGGGCGCCCCCTGCCGGTCGGGCCCCACCCCGCCCCGCCGGCGGAGGTCCCGCCCGTTCCGGCGCTCGCCCCGCCCCGCCCCGGTCCGGCCCAGCCCCGCGCGGTAAGATGGCGGCGGCGGCGGCGGCTGAGGCCGAGTGCGATGTGGTCATGGCGGCGCCCGACGGGCCCGGCGAGACCGACGGCGACGAGGAGGCGCGCAGGTAGAGCGGCGGCCCGGGCGGGGAAAGGGCGGCCCTTGTCCCTCCCGGTGGGCGGGCCGCGGCCCGGCGAGGCTGCGAGTGCCGCAGGGCCCGGGGCTGCGGTGCAGGGCGGCCGCCGGTGCTCGGCAGGGCCGGGAGCGCGCCCGGGGACTGCGGTCGGTCCTTGCCCAGGCGGGCAAAGTCCTCTGTGCAGGCCGGCCGCGAGCGGCGGCGCCCCGGGGCTCCGCAGCGGGGCCCGGCGGGCGGTGACAGCCACGGGCCGCACGCGGCGGGGCCCGGGAGCCGCTGGATTTGGGATGCGGTGCCGGTGCGTCCCAGTGTGCTCCCGCCGCCGCCGTGTGCACCGGGATTAGAACGTCCACCCGGTAGCGGGGTGTCCCAGAAATGCAGTTCACACCCTGTGTCCCGAGGCCACACACCCTCGCCGGTGTCGGGGAAGCGCGTCCTCCCCCTCGCTGGAGAGGGAAGGATTAAACTCGTGGGAAGAGGAAGCTCCAAACTCCTGAAGCCTTTGCTGCTTCGTCACCCCATTCCCCTGGTTCTGGTCCATTTTGAAACCTGCCCAGAGTGGGTTCCACTCCGTCCTACCTTGCTGTGGGTAACGGGAAAGACCCCTTGGGCGGAGCGCTGCTCCGGGAATGCTCCATCATCCCGCAGCTCCCGGTTTGTCTGTGCCCTGCTCCGGTGCACCGTGCCCGGGGGAGCTGCCAGTGTCACCTGAGGCAGGGTACGGTGGGATCCCCACCTTTCCCGCACGTTTTCCCCCCAGGAGCGAGTGAGCTGTGGGAAGGTCCTGGAAACTCCACTGGTTTTCCATAGTGGCAGGTGCTGGGTTCATGTCCCAGGGAGCCGGAAGGAAGGAGCTGTTCCTGGAGGGGCTGAGGCATTTGCTCTGGAAGATGATTCAGTGGAATGAAGAAGAAACAAAACCAAAAGTGGCCTCTGAGGAAGGGTGGTTTCAGACTCCCTTTGATGGCTCAAGGGAATCTATGGAATGGAGGCCTGAGGAGCAGCTCCCTGGGGAGATCCTGCTGAGCAGGAAAGGAGGAGCTGCTGAAGAGGCACTTGGGGCTCGCAGAGCACCGGCATCGCCCAGCCTGTGGGGCTGGGCCAGGCCTGTGTGGGCACACCACTCCTGCCCCTTGGGCAAGCGAAACGCGTTGTTTGAAATGGTGGAAATTCGCAGAGGTAAAACCCTGGCTGAAGGCACAGGTGTCTGCAGGTACTGAGCTCCAGCTCCTTTCTTCATTCCTGAGGTTGTGCTGTGCGCCACTTTCATTAGGTGCCTTCCCTTTTTGCGTTCTTTTGGGAATGTTAACACCTTTCCCTTGCTAAAACGGACCCATATGGGCAGGAGCTGATCCCTTGGTGTTGCTCTGGAGGAGCCAGCCCTGCACACCTTGATTTCCCTGCAGTTCTATGCATTAACCTCTCCCTACCCCGGCCCTTTCTGTTTCACTGTGGTAGCTCAGTTGTTCTCGTGGAAATCAGAGCAATAATTGCTGCACTGGGGAGAGGAGTTGGAGCCTCAGAAGGTGTCAGGTGTTCGTGAAACATCACGGGCCAGGTAAGAGCTGGGTGAGCCCCGCATGGGGCACACTGATTTGGTGCAGCCTTTGGGGTGTATCTGCGCTCACTTCCATAAAAATCAGCAAAAATAAGGGGAAACCTTTTCAGAATCCTTATGATAACTCAGCAACAAGGGTTCCACATTCTGTTGTTTCCATTTAGGGATTACAGTACGGCAGAATATGGATACTGTGCTCGAGGACTCACCTTGTCCAAATGCACGATTCTGTTCTCTGTGGCTTAATAAAACTGGAAAGTTAGAAAACAAGCTAAAGGGGAGATCTGCATTTCAGAATGGCTATAACTAACGCCCTGAAGCAGCTGCAGACATGCCAGAGGGCTCCCAGGGTGTCCAGGGCACAGGAATGGAGTGTGGTCACAGGATAATTATTGTCTGCTGCTGCCTCATGGATGGTTGGGGTCCTGGCAGAAAGTGTTGATGTAATTGTGTTAATTTTATCCGTTGGTGCACCAGTGCGGAGCAGCTGATGAGCGGGACTGGGCCACCCCTAAAACCTCACTTGTTTCTTCATTAAGTTTAAATGTTTCTCACCCATGGGAACAGTTTTTCCCTACTCCCAGCTGCTTTATGAGCTTGGGCCCCTGGAGCCTTGCCAGGGAGAATTTCCTTGTCATCTTCCTGGCAACTCTGGGTTCTGGCTCCGTGCATGCTCCAAGCTGGATCTTTCTCCTCCTTCTTCAGCACTGGAGCATGTGGAAGCTTTCTTTTCTTAAAAATAAATACCTCCAGCTGTTGGGAAAATACTGTTGGGAGATTGCAGAGCCCCTGCTGCAGGATTGGGATGTGTTGGCTCCTCTGTGGGAACATTGACGTTTCCCACAGCACAGTCACGAGCACGGAGTGGCCCACACAGAGTCCTGGAGGTTCTGGGCCTGGCCAGGTCTGCAGGTGTTTCCTGCAGCTTGTCAGGTGTTGGTGAGCACCAAAAGGCTTTTCCAGTGCATGGAGTGAGGTGCATCTCATGCTCCTCCAGAATGGTTGTCATTGCTCGCCAGCTTTGGGGCAGCACTGGCAGGAGGGGGTGAGTCACCTGAGAGGCACCAGGTCCTTCTGGGATGACCTGGAGAAGGCTCTCCTATTCCTCTTCTGCCTGTAAATGGGCACTTGGACTTCCCAGGTGATAAACCAGCCCATTTTACTCATCTGGAATTATTTTATGATCCCATGATCATACCAGAAGCAGCAGAAGGTACTCAAGTAGTTGTTTGCTTCCCCGTGCATCTGCAGAGTATTCGAATATCTAAGTTAGGCAGTTGCTTTATCCGGTAGGGAAAGGTGATCCATACCTATTTCCTTAACATGAAATGTGCTTTTTTGAGGTGAATCATAATGTAGATGCAGTTGTTTTCCCATGGAATTCTTAAGCTGGTTGGCTTCCTTAATTCAAAAGGAATTGCTTCCTTCAAAAAAAAAAAACAGTCTCAGGCTGATTCTAGACCCTTCCATGGGTTTTCAGAAAAGTTACACTGCGGCCCTGCCAGGCGGGATGGGGCCATTGCTGGGAATTAGGTTAATTCCGAGCTCCGGGAGTTACATAACAGCACAATTAAAGCTGGGGCTCGGCTGCTGCTCTCACTCGTAGCTGCAGGGAAGGTTTGGGTCAGTTCTTGGATTTCTTGTGGCGTGTTTTGCTTCTTGTGGCTCTTTTGGCCTTCGCGTTTGCCCTCAGTTATGAGGAACGTTCTCACCTTGTGTGGTCAGGTCCAGCTCTGCTCTTGGGGAGGCTCGAAGCAGCCCTTTGGGCGAGTCCTTGGCCCATCCATGTAGATATTTGCGCGTCCAAACTCGGATTTCCCGGGCTGGGGGCTGCGTTGAGATCTCTGCCGTGGTGTCTGTGCCGCTCCCGCCGGGAGCGCGTTGGGGGGAGCTGATGTGCCAAGAAACGGCTCCGCTCTGCCCTCGGCGGGTCAGCGCTGCCCAGCAGGGCACGGCAGCCTGTCACACAGAGTGTGTGTGACCCCTGCCCCGGGGAGCCTGTCCCAGTGCCCACACACCCTCTGGGGGAGGCACCTTTTTCCTAAAATCCACCCTAACCCTCCCTCACCCAGCTCCAGCCATTCCCTGGGGTCACCAGAGAGAAGAGCTCAGTGCTTGTCCCTCTGCAGCCCCTCGTGAGGAAATTGTAAATATATATTCCCTTAAGCCTAAATCCTCACTCGGTGTCAAATCTCACCTGAGGACCGGTCTCTAAAGTGCACTCCGTGTATCTTTCTGGCACATGGAGTGCTTTGTTTCTCTTCCAAGTCCTGAAAGAAGGGAGGGGAGAGTATTGTATGTCCAGGGGCAAACATGATGGCTAATTTTAAGCTCTAGACATCTGCCTGCTGTAAACTGAATTGAGATCACCCAACTTATTTTACCCCAGCGGCTGAGTCACATCTGACAGCTGAGAATCTGGGTGGGATTTCACCCCCAAAAATGCCTGATAAAGGCACCATATCCTATTGATGGAAAAGCCTCTGCAAGAACTGCACAAAATTGCTAGAGCATAACAGGAAAGATTACTTGGTCAGGACAGGATTTTGGAGCCTTCCTTAAATCCTGGCTATTTTAGGGTTTTGCCATCGTTTCATAGTGGAGGCAGGCAGTGAAGTGGGAGTGAGGGTCAGGAGAGCTAGGAGATAGTGACTGCTTAGGTGTTGGATTTCTGTCACTGGTGGTATTGCCTTGGCACATCCCTGCCCAGGGGCTGTGCCAGCACACCTGGATCAAGAACTGCTGGGTTACAGATCCCTGAAGGTTCCCATGACAGAAATCGGGTATCTGTGGGAGTCTCATTGGGAGCTGGAGTGGGAGGTGGAAGCCAAGATCAGCACTCGAGTGGGGGCAGCGTGTGGAAGCTCTGAGGAGGAGGCAGGAGTTGTTAGGCAAGCGTGGGATTGTGTCACTGTGTGCAGGATGGCTTCTCCGAGAGCTGCTGTGCTGGGAACGAGCAGGGGCTGAGCTTTCACAGGGCACACGGAGGAGAGGGAGCCCTGTGCTGGTTCCTCTCTCCCCAGGCAGGCAGCGAGCTCCATCCTTAGAGCTTGAGTGTGCGACAGAGCATCAGCGCACGCAGCTGCTGCTTGTCTTCCTTGGTCTCCAGCTGTGCCAGAAGAGGTTTGGGTTGGATGTCAGGTGGAATTTCTTCACAGAAAGAGTTGTCAGGCATTGCCCAGGGAGCAGTTGGAGTCCCCATCCCTGGAGATGTTCAAGGAGTGACTGGACATGACAGTGCTCTCTGATCTGGTTGACGAGGTGGTGATCGGTGTCGAGGCTCAAAGATCTCGGAGGTTTTTTCCAACCCAGATGATTCCATGGTGGCAGGTTCTCTGGGGTGAGTGGGGCCAAAGTATTTCAAGTATTAGAGATGCTGAGAAATACCATAAAAGAGAAAAAAATAATTGCCTCGCTCGCAAGAATCACTCCCACCAGCCCCTCCTATGCCTGTGGTGCATGTGAGTGATGAAAGACAAGCTTCTTACCCAGCTCCTTGGTGCAGCTCTTCTCCGTTTCTGTGTCCAGCATGGAGCAGCCCAGTGAAGACACCAACCCCGTCACAAAGCCACCCATTCAGCCGGGGGCGTATTTTAGCAAAGCACGATTCTTCTTCAGTGTCAAAAGTAGCAAGTGGGGAGTGCAGGCCCCAGCAGCGCAGGAGGCAGAATGAGCTCATTCAGGCCGCAGCATCTGTTGGGGTGAAACAATCCCCAGTGAGATCAGGGGCTGCAGTTCTCCTTGTTGGAGCCAGAGCCGTGGTAAACAAGGGCTGTGTGCTCTCTATGTCATCAGGGCACAACAGGGCAGAGCTGCTTCTGTCCTGCTGCTGGAGCTTGAGCCCAGCCTGAAAGCTCCAGCCCAGCCTGACAGCTCCAGCAGGTCCTTTGCCTTCGTGCTGTGGAGGTGATTTGCTTTCACAATCTTCATCGTTAAGCCTTAGGCCATGTGAGCAGCAGAAATACCTGTGCTCTCCTTCCTGCCAGTGTCACCCGAGGCACTGTGACTTGTTGATACATTGATCTGTATTAAAATGCTTAAAAGGAAAACAGACCAATAAAAAGAGTAGAAAACAGTAATCTTTGTGTGGGAGTGTTTCTCTGGCATCTCAACGCGACGGTGCTTTCTGAAAATTGGTTTTGCCGGGGTTATGTTTTCTTTCTCCCATTTTCCCAGCTCTTCCCAGCAGTTTGTGGCAGATGGGATGCTCTGGCAGACAGCCTTTAGCTGTGTTTATTAGATGGTAATTCCTCATGACAGGACAGGTAAAATGGCTAAAAGACTTGTGATTCAGCCCACTGTGCTGGACAGGTTCTGGTGGTGGCTCAGGTGAGTCCTGCCATTAGACTGTTCACCCATTTCTTTAGACTGTACAACAAAGACCTGAGGGAAGGAATTTTCATAGGATCTGTGATTTTCTTTTCTATTTGTGATTACAGAAACAAGAGAACAGTGAAACTCTTTACTGCCCAGGTTCCAAAAGTGCAGAAGTGCTGAGTAGTTTTTTCACTGTATTGAGATCCTTGATCTGTAATATTCAAAAAAGTGGTTGTGTTTGGAAACATTTTAATCATGCAGAGTTTGCATCCTCATGCTTGTGATATGGATCCATCCCACAGGCGTATCCTTGTTGCACATCAGTGTAGCTGGGAGAGTGCAGAGCTCCTGGGATTCTGGTGGGTACTGGCTCCTGAGGAAAAGCCAGGCTGCAGCACCTGCCTCAGGTGTGATGCTGGGAGGGCTGTGGCAGAGGAGGAATGGCAGTTTCCATCTCCAGTGGGCCGGTTCATCATTTCCTGGAGCAGGGCTGGGAGGAGCTGACCCAGGAGCCAGGACAAGACCCTTGGGGCACAGTGGGTGTGTGCTACCCCTTGCTCTGCCACCGTTCTTACCCATCTCATCTCCTCCCAGGGTTTAACTCCCACAGGGCTGTGGCTGGACTTGGCTGGGATGAAGCAAAACTTCAAACTGAAAGTGAAGAGCGTGCTTCCCAGCTCCCAGTGTCCACTGTTCTGCCAGCTGGGAAATCTGTGATGGCTCTGTGAAAACAACCCCTGCATGAGCTGGTTGTGTGGGAATGGCCAATGGCAGCCTGAGCAAGGCTGAAAACATGGGAACTTGTTCCAACACAATTCCCTTTGTTCTCTCCCAGGTCAGCCTGCTGAGCACTGCTCGCATTCGCTGTTCCATCACCGTGATGTGCTCTCCCTCTTGCCCTGTGCAGGTGAAAGGCTGAAGGGAGATGGGGGAAGAGAAGGGCCTTGGTTTCCCTCAGGGGAAGCTTTGCTTTCGAGAGTTTAAGGGAAGCTGCTTTAAACCATATGTTGTGTGTTTTTAAATGTCCCAAACTGTCTCTGCAAATGCTTGCTCTTGAGTGTGAGGACTATTTCTAGACCTGTTGCCAAGGCAGTGCCAGGCTTCTGTTGCAGGCTTGTACCCATATTTCTCTTTGATTTAGCTGTCTTTTGAATGTGGAAATTGTTCTTGGCTCTGGTGTGTAAGTATGTGGGACTCCTGAAAGAGCCAGTACTATCTCTTTTGCTCTGAGGTGCAGCGCCTTGCAGGAGGGGGCTGTTGGATGAGCTCCATACCAGGGTGTTCTGCTGGACTCTGAGGGGACTCAAAGGTGGCTTTAGACTTCTCTTGCATCCCTGTAAAATTTGGCCAGGAAATATCACTGAGTATCCTGGGTAAAGTGCTGGAGTACCTGGGAGCCAGCAGGAAATGGGGTGTGCTGGGCAGTGTGTGCTGAGGAGATCTCACAAGAACCAGCTTAAATTTGGAGCATTAAACAGTTATACTGCTTGGAAGTCAAATGCTCGTCATGGTCACAATCTGTCTGGTGCTCAGTTCTTCTGAAAATGTGGTGTTTTACTTCCTTTCAGAGAAGCAGAGGCATTCAAGGAGCAGGGAAACGCATACTATGCCAAGAAAGATTACAACGAAGCGTTCAACTACTACACAAAAGCCATAGGTGAGAACAGCTGATAAAATCAATCTTTACTGAATACCATGTCTAAAATTGGAGCTGATTGCTGATTTCAAACACACCAGTGGGGTTTCTGACAGCACACGCTGAATGAAAACCTCTTGCCTGCTTTAATTACCTTGGGAAATGTCACCAGATCGATAATGCCAGTCAGGGCCAATGTTCTCAAGTGCCACGAGTTGGGCAGCTGCTGCTTTACGCTGATAGCGAGTCTTGCATTGTCTCCAGATACGTGTCCCAATAATGCCAGTTATTATGGGAACAGAGCTGCCACGCTCATGATGTTGGGGAGGTTCCGAGAAGCCCTAGAGGACGCTCAGCAGTCAGTCAGGTTGGACGACAGCTTTGTACGGGTACGTGGAGAACTTCAAGCACCTCATTCAGTCCCTTGTCTGCACCTGCCACAGCTCTTGCAACTCCCTTTTCCCTGTGTTCCCAGGGCCATCTCCGGGAAGGGAAGTGCCACCTTTCCCTAGGGAATGCCATGGCTGCCAGCCGCTGCTTTCAACGAGTTTTAGAACTGGATCATAAGAATACCCAGGCACAGCAGGAGGTAAGAGGATCTTCAGATTTTACTATCCCCAGTAGATGCTGAGGGGGCTGAGCTGGCCAAAGGAGAAATGGAGAGCAGCGTAAGGCAGCTGCCACTGTTGTGTCTCTTTCACAGGGTACATTTTCCTGGACTCTCAGTTCAGTCACTTCATTTCAAACTGATTTTAATGCTGGCAAAAGTATTCATGTCATCTGCATTATTGGTCCATGGTCTGCAGTAGTTTTGGCTCTGACATTCAGGGATTGGCTGTTCAAATGCTGATTGGTGGCATTTCAGAGCAGAGACTGTCCTGCAGCACTTGTGTGTTCTGTCTTTCAGCTGAAGAATGCCACGACTGTGCTTGAGTATGAAAAAATAGCTGAAGTGGATTTTGAGAAACGGGATTTCAGGAAGGTGAGATTAACTTGTTTGGTGTGGTCTTATATAAGAACAGTTGTACTTGACATGGCCCAGGCAGATGTGTGGCTGGTTTCCTGGCTGGGTATTTGGGAGGTCCTGTGCCACATCTGTTGGAGCAGGGCTGGCTGGTGAATTGTGTCAGCTCTGAAAGTGGCAGAGCTTGTGCTCCCTGAGCACTGACCGAATGACAAATGAGGAGGAGACTGGCTCAGGCCAGCCCTCTGTCACTGTTTGCTTTGCAGGGTGAGTGGAGTCATGATTGAGCTGTTTGAGACAGATTTTGTTAGCAGCAGCATTTGATCACACTTCACTCCTGAAATGCATATCCAGGATTCTTCTTTCTCAACTCTTTGAAAGAAAAATAATTTTTAAAAAAGGTGTGCTGTGTGCCAGTGAGGGTCATACAAGGAGGAATGCAGATCTGCATGGGGCATTCACCTTACAGCTTCCAAATTTTCTTCCCAAGGATTGTAACAGGATGCAACTGGTACTGACCTGATAGAACAAGAAATGACAGCATGAAATCGGAAAGGCACCAGGCACTTCTCATGCAACTGTTTCTGTGCAGTGGATGCATGTAAGGCTCAGATTTATCCCAGAAAAGAGATTGTCTGGTACCTCGAGCTCATTGTTCAGGTCACTCTTAGGCTAAGCTCAAGATTTTGGAAGGGTAAATCCCAGCTTTTTATCACCTGTTTCTGAGGAGCAAATGGGATGTGTGATCAATCTGAATTTCCTGTGTAGGAATTGCCCTGCCTGTATTGCACGTCCTGGGCATCTGCATCTGTCCCTCACTTCCCCAGTCCCACTTCACTGGGGAGCCTAACATGAAAC
Organism: Anomalospiza imberbis; assembly: GCF_031753505.1. Lineage (NCBI taxonomy): Eukaryota > Metazoa > Chordata > Aves > Passeriformes > Viduidae > Anomalospiza > Anomalospiza imberbis. Next base: position 3,925,250 of record NC_089702.1, on the reverse strand, counting down.
GTGATCTTTGTTTCTGGAGAGCTGCTCCTTCCTCGCCCAGGAGCCCTTGGCTCTGGAGCACAGTGCTTCCCACAGCAGGGCCCCGTGATGTCACGGGCTGAGGAGCAGATGAACCTTGGGGAACAATGCCCCGTTCTTGCACAGATGTCCCCACCAGAGTGCAGGGATGGAAAAGACCCATTAGCTCATCCTGCCCATGGCTGTCAGGCCAGTGGAAGATCAGTCCTTGCACTGTACTTTTTTGTGTTTTGTCCAGTCCAAACTGTCTCAATCTATTGAATGACTGTCCCTCCCACATGGCTTTATACTGCAGGAAACAGGGGCAGGATTGTCCTTCTTGGCCCTTTCTTTAGAGTTTGCAGTTTAGCAGAGTAGTTAAAGCGATGGCCCTCCTACAGGTGTCCCTTGAGTCTTGTGTAGTGCTCTGTCACAGTAGCACAGCAGATGCCTCAGACCTTGGCACACAAAGCCCTTTGAAAAGCACAACCTGCATATGAGGAAAATTTTCCAATGCCACCTGTCTCCAGCAGCAGTGGAGGTGGGTGTCTGCACGCTCGCCTTCCTGGTCAAACACAAACCTCGAGCGTGGGCCAGCAGTTCCAACCAGGCCCTTGGCTCTTAGCTGGGCTCACGGCTGTGGTTTCTCCCACCCCAGGTTGTGTTTTGCATGGATCGTGCTTTGGAGTTTGCTCCCGCGTGTCACCGGTTCAAAATCCTCAAGGCCGAGTGTTTGGCGCTGCTGGGCCGGTACCCCGAGGCACAGTCTGTGGCCAGGTGAGTGTCCCAGGGCTGGGCTGAGGAGCACCTGGTGGGGTGTCCCGGCTGCTGCCTGTGCTCCATGCCTGGAAAAAGTGAGGGAATATAAAATACAAATATTCCTTAAAGCATGTTGTGGTGAGGAGGGGAGCGTGTGAATTTATCCCCATTAATCTTCCTGGGGAGCTGCATCCAGGCCCCATTCACAGCCAGCCATCCTGCTTGAGGAGGCTTCTGTCCTTTTGCCTTATCTGTACCACAGACTTGTTAAAATAACTGGGTACCTCAGTGGAGGAAGGTGCTTGTGGAGGTCAGAAGGAAGCGGGAACAGGGAAGATGTCCTTTGTTGCTGTGTTGCAGCGATATCCTGCGGATGGACTCGACGAACGCCGACGCGCTGTACGTGCGCGGGCTGTGCCTGTACTACGAGGACTGCATCGAGAAGGCCGTGCAGTTCTTCGTGCAGGCCCTCAGGATGGCCCCCGACCATGAGAAGGCCTGTCTTGCCTGCCGGGTAAGTGGTGGAGATGGGGCTGCAAAATCACCAGGATTTGGGTTCTTTTAAACCCAGCACGTAGCTCGGTTCTGCTGGATCAATCCCTCCTCCCTCCCTCAGCATTGCCTTTCCCAGATCTCCAGGAACAGGCAGTTTGTCCACCCCTTCCCAAAGACAACCAGCTGCTGCCTCAGATAAAACCAAGCTCCTAGAAACTGTTTCTCAACAGACTGTGATTCTTTGAAGCAGCCTTCCCTTCACTCTTATTTGTTCCCTGGTCAGATAGAGGAGCAATAAACCCAGATACATTTGTTTTAAAGGAACTCCTGACTTTCAGGTCCAATATCCAGGCCAATATCCTGACTTTTCATTTAACACTGTTCCTTCGTGTTGCTCCTTCCTTGCTGTGGTTCTTCAACTGACTTCAAATTTGTTCATGTGCTCTCAAAAAGTGAGCTCCCTCCTCCCTTTATTTTAATCAATAAATTTACTGCACTCTCATGTTCTCTTCTTTAAAATTAGGCAGCCTTTTTCCTATGGAGGATGCCTGGAACTGGCACTGCCTGTTCCTTAGTGTTCCTCTTGTAGGAAAGGCAAAGTGAGATCATTTCAGCTGCTGGAGGAAGGCTGTGACTTGTATCCTGCAGCCGTGTGTGAAACCAGATTAGAACTGTTGTGTCTGAGGACCCTTGTCTGGCTGAACAAGGTGCTTGGCCCCCTGACCTCGTGTCCTCACCCAGGTGTGTTTCCTTTCAGAATGCCAAAGCACTTAAAGCGAAGAAGGAAGATGGGAATAAAGCATTCAAGAAAGGCAACTACAAACTAGCATATGAACTGTACACAGAGGCATTAGGAATAGACCCAAATAATATCAAAACAAATGCCAAACTCTACTGCAACAGGGGGACGGTTAATTCAAAGGTAAGGGACGTTCACCTGGCAGGTATCTGTCACCATATCCCTCACCACGGCAGTGATAAACTGCAGATCAGTTATTCTGGAAAGCACAGGCTCCCTTGGCTGCTGGGCAGCTGCATCTCTGAGGCCATGGGCAGTGTTTCAGGGTTTTGTGCTTGCACAACACTTGGATCAGTTCCCAACAGCCAGCAATCGACTCCTGCAGAAACAAAACTCAAATACTTGGGCTGCACGGAGTGGGAGGGAGAGGAGGGACGTGCTTTAGCCTTATCTTAGTCAGCAAAAAGCACTCCTGTCTCTGTTTGTTTCCTTCCCAGGAATGAACAGATTTATTTTCTTATTCTTGTAAATCATGTCTTGCTTTGTGTTTTTATGTTTAAAAAAAAAACCAAACTAATTTAAAGCCCCAGTTCTTCAGTTTGCTGTTGAATTTTAGTCCTGCACTATCCAGAGAAACAGCCAGTCATGGGACAGTGCTCCCAATTCCCACCCTGTGTCCTCTGGGCATTTTTCTTCCTCCGCTGTCCCAGTGTTGATGCTGCTGTCCCAGACACCCCCACTTGGTCGAGAGACACAGGCTGTTCCCAAAACCTGGCAAGTGGGATGAGCTGGAGGCCACATAATGGTTGTCTTATGTGTTTGTGTCTGAAAACAAACAACATTTTTTCTAAAAAAGATTTCTTTTAAATATTTTTAGGTTTATCTTCCTGCCCAGGAATTAGTTTGGACACAGAATTGGGACTGTTATCAGGAAGTCCCCTTGTTTTGAGTGCATTTCTTATACAGAAGCACCACATAGCTCTGTCATGTCACTGGCCAAGCCTCTGATTTTTTTTTTCCCAGGGAACAAAAACTCTGTGTTTGGGGGAAATTGGAAAAAAAATCCTAGACGGAGACACAGAAAACAGTGAGATTTTCCCAGATTCTTCACACCTTTCATTAGCCTAAAGCCATGGTGCAGAATTTGTTCTGTGTGGGGTTCACTCACTTGTGTCTGATGTTGTAGCTTAGGAAACTTGAAGAAGCAATTGATGACTGCACGAACGCAGTGAAGCTGGACGACACGTACGTCAAAGCCTACCTGAGGAGGGCACAGTGGTGAGTGCACCTTGGCATCAGGCACCTGGGCAGGTGTGTGGGCAGGAGTGTCCTCCTGGCAGCTCTGAGGGACAGGATCACAAATCTGGAGCTTGACTGAATAGCAGGGGTGGGGCCCTGAGTTTATTCCTCTTCCTTATAGTGCTGAGGAGATGGGGGTAGCTCTCCGTGGCCTCTCCTGTGCCTGCCTGGATCTGGAAGTGCCTCTTGATGGTGTATTTACAGCATCATTTGGGTTGGAAAAGACCTCCAAAATCATTGGCACCGACCTTTGACCAATTACTGTCTTGTCAAGTAGACCAGAGCACTGAGTACCACATCCAGTTGTTCCATGAACATCTCCTGGAATGGTGGCTCCACAACCCCCCTGGGCAGCCAGTTTGAATGCCTGACCACCCTTCCAGTGAAAGAATTCTTCCTCATGTCAGATCTGAACAGGATTTAGGGAGGGTTTGTTCTAAGGCTCATCTTACTGTGTTTATAGACACTGACTGTGTTTATTGACATCCTGTCCCAGAGAGCCCCTCTCTCTCCATGTCTGCAATTGCAAATTTACAGTGATTGGAAAAGAGATTGAAAAAGACCTCCAAGATCAATCTTTTCCAACCTCCCATCTCTGCAATTGCTACGTTACAGTGAGTGGGCAGTGTGTGAGTAAGGCTGAGGGGCAACAGACAGACTTGTGTCCCTCAGAGGTGCCAAGATTGTCACTCCTGACCAGCACTGCCGGTGTCAAGCCAGCTCTGCCCCTGCACCAGCTTCCTGGAGCTCAGGCTGGCTGGGATCAGTTCCTGCAGCTGCATATTGGAATTATCAGGTTGTTAAAGCAGAACTTGTGCTGCCAAAGGAGGTTACAGTGTCCCCTTGGAGCCCAGAGTGCAGGGTCCTGTGACAGGGTTTCCCACAAGTGTCAGGGCTCCCAGCAGTAGCCCTGTGTGGGCTCCTCTGAGGTGTGCTGCAGTCCAGAGCTCTTCTCTTAACCCACATCCACCCAGACAGCCTGTACTGAACCCCTTCTGATGTCCCTGTGAAGGACACCTTGGCCACCAGTGTTTCTTTCCACAGTTACATGGACACAGAGCAATATGAAGATGCTGTAAGAGACTATGAGAAGGTTTATCAGACAGAGAAAACAAAAGGTGAGCACAAAGGCACTCTGACTGTGTTTCTGGCAAGTTTCCCTGAACTGGCATTATTTTTGTTGTTCCTTTTTTCCCCCACAATATCTTGTGATTTACAGCCTAATACCCCAGCAGGACAATATGGAGAAGCCCTCAGAAGCACTGGAAATCCCTGTCTCTGGTCTGGTTTCTCTCCCAGCTCTGAATGCTGAGGTGATAATTCAGCTTGTGTCTGAGGCAGTGCACTGGGTTCAGAATGTCTGGTTTTGGTTCTTGTGTTGACTGTCCCCTTGCTTTTTGAGTGGCCTGAAGTGGAAGGGCCAGAGTAACTCCTCCCCTCTGGTGTTGTGCTCCTTTCCAGAACACAAGCAGCTCCTAAAGAATGCACAAGTGGAACTGAAAAAGAGCAAACGGAAAGACTACTACAAAATCCTGGGGGTGAACAAAAACGCCTCTGAAGATGAGATCAAGAAGGCTTACAGGAAACGAGCACTAATGCACCATCCAGGTACCCACAGCAGTCCTTATGTGCCCTGTGCAGCCATCACTGAGGCACAAATGCATGTGGAAGAAGGAATTTCTGGGAAATAGCAGCTCTGACCCCACAGATCTGCGACGGGAGCTTGGGAGGGTTTAACATTATCCATTTGCGCTAGAAATTAAAAGTTTTTTCCTGCTTGTTTGTGTATCCCCAGACCGACACAGTGGAGCAAGTGCAGAAGTACAGAAGGAAGAGGAGAAGAAATTTAAGGAGGTTGGTGAAGCCTTTACCATCCTGTCAGATCCCAAGAAGAAGGCCCGCTATGACAGCGGGCAGGATTTGGAAGAGGACGGATTAAACATGGGAGGTCAGTGTTCTTTACAATACTCTGCCATGGCAGCCTTTAACAAGATCAGACCCTTTAGAGTCTGCCTAAAGCAAGCCTGCTGTTGGGAAGGGTTCCATGAATTGACTTGATTTAACGTTGCGATGGCAGGGCTGCACTGAGTGGTTCTAGTTGGGAGCAGGCTGGGACACGGGTGGGTGTTGGCTCAGCTGGTGGGCAGTAATCTGTCACAGGGTGTGGTAAACAGTGTAATTGTGAGTCCCTAAATGCTGCTTATCCAGATCCTTAGGCTGCCCCGTGGCTGGTTCTCTCTGGGACAGCTGTTTTACCTGTGTGTGGTCACTACATGGCCCCAGGTGCTGGGAGCAAGCCCTGTGTCCCCTTCGGAGACACTCTGGAGCCTCAGTGAGCTGACAGCTTCTGAACTGTGGGAATGTGATGGCTGTTTTGCTGCAGCTTATGAATTCCTTCTCTTCCCTGTAGAATTTGATCCAAATAACATCTTCAAGGCCTTCTTCAGCGGGCCAGGAGGCTTCAGCTTCGAAGGTAGGTGAGATGTTCTCCTCCCAGCTGTGGAATCGTAAGTACACAGACCCCCTGGCAGGGCAGCTGGGGCTCCCAGTGGATGTGCTGCTTGAGGAGAGCATTTGGCTGTTGCACAAATCTAAGAGTTATTTCCAAGTTCTGTCTGCACAGTGTCAGCTGGTGGCTGGTTCTGGTTCTTCTGGGTTCCAAAGCCACAAACTTGGGGACTCCTCATTCTGGAGCTGTGTGTGGGCTGGGCCATCCATGTGCTGCTTAGGATTGCACTAAACCAATTTGGATTTGAAAAGTCCTGATTATCTTCCATTTTCTTTTTCAGCTTCTGGGCCTGGAAATTTCTTTTTCCAGTTTGGCTAAGAAGCAAACAAACACAAATCAAACCACACATACCTGATCTGCTTCTTTTAACCTCGAATACGGACAGCCCCAGACTCCTCCTCCATCACGTCTCGTTGTCCTTAGAGCAGTTTCATTTCTGGGTTGGAGCCTCTGTTTGTGTGTTGTGTGTGTGAAGAGGAAACCAGCTCGGGAGGGGAAGGCTTGTGAATTTTGTTTTACTGTTAACTTTATTAAAAAAAAAAAAAAAAATAAAGCTTTGAATCTTTTGGTCCCTTCATGCTGGCCCGTGCTTTCAGCTGCTTCTGCCCCTCAACACAGAGGATTTCCTGGAATCTTCCCAGAATCTCCACATGTGTGAGGGAGAAAGAATTCCTGGTTTGTTCTGGTTGCTTCCAAAGCAGCATGTCCAGGGTTTGGAGTAACTTGTAAGTTATCTTAATCTTTTGGAAATACTGCCAAGGCTCATTCCAGTCTCGTACAATCACATTTCACCTGCAAGCCTGGCTTCTTGGCTCTTTTTATTTCTTTTTTTTTAATCATGGTTCTCCCAGCAAGGCCCACTTGGGCATTAAACTTCTGTGACAACACGTGAGCTTACAATTCTGTATCAGAGAAATGCTGCTTAGGGTTTAAAGAGCAGCTTATGTGAGAATTCCCTGTGATGCAGCTGGAATTAAGGGCTTTGTGTTCCCAAGATTGTCCTGTTTAAGGGAATATTGAATTTGCTCTGGGCTGAATTCCTTCACTGTACTTTTTAAAATTAATCCACTTGAATATTTTATATTTGTGCTAAACTTGATTTTGTTGGGCTTGATGTGTGATTTCCTGTTACTGATCCGTGGCATGGGTGAGTCTTTCAATGCCAAGTGAATTCCAGGCAGGGATCGTGGGTGGTTTGGGATGTGCAGCGCTGAGCTCCTGGTGTGCAGCAGCTGTGTGTTTAGTTAACCTGGCTGAGTGGTTTTCCTCTGGCAGTGATTTACTCCTCCAAAGCAGCAAGAAAATGCAAAGTCCAGCTGTGAACTGGCAGTCTGTACTTTCTCTTGTGCAGTGTCAGGACAGGAGCTGGGGGGGATGGATGAGCTTCCAGCCTGGAGCTGTGTCCTGGTGGGTTTGGTGTGGGGCACTGCCTGTTAGCAGTTTGATTTTCACCTGAAAGGTGGTGTTACAGCAGAGAGACCTCTGCTTCTGGAATTCCCCTTTTCTCTACAGCATGGACAGCACCTTTTTGTCCAGGTGCCCTGTGTGAGCTCCGGTCTGGTGGGTTCTGGAGCCTGGTGCTGTCAGGCCCAGTCCTGGCAGGTTGTGCTCAGCCTGGCATGTGAGAGGAGCAATGGGGCCACGGCTGGGGGTCCTGGGCTGGTGCTCAGTGAGGAGCAGAGGGGCTGTGGCCGGGCTCCTGGGCTGACCCTGGCAGTGTGGGGCTGTTGGAGGCTGGAGTTTGCTCAGAGAACGGGTGTTTGTGCACAGGGGCTGGGCTGTGCTGAGAGAGAACCTCCCAGTGACTCTGTGTACCACCTGCTTTGCCTTCCCGCAGCAGAACAAACCCTGCAGGGAGCTCATTGCACGAGGTGATCACTGCAGTGCCAGGTCTTTGTCTTCCTCCCTCCTGAGGGCCGGGTGTGCCCTCCAGCAGGACAGGGACTGGTGCAGGGCCACGAGGTCCTGCTGTGGTGTTTGGTCAGGATTCTTGACAATCTGCTTTCATAGAGGGAAAATTTAAGGGCTTAAATTTTAGCACTGCAGAATAGAGTATTTTACAACTCGTTTGAAACTTAGCTTTCTAACTGAACCAGTGCTGAGGAATACTTTCAAAACCTGACTCTCCCACGTTTGTTCCGAGGTCCTTCACATCGGTGTGAGGGATGGACCCACCCAGGTGCTCCTGGGTCCTGGCACTTTTCAGGCTCTGAAATGGTGAATACGTGGGGAACTGAAATACTGGTCTATGCACACTGATGCTTCCCCAGCTTTCCTGGCACTGTAATCAGAGTTTACAAGAGTTTAGTGGCATTTTGGTTCCATGACATCTCGTCCTGTGTGTGTGTGTTGATGTCACTGTACAGTTTGAGCTGTTCTCAGTCTCCTGTTGCTGAGCAGAGCCATGTTCTGTGTCTGTTATTGGGTTTATTCTCATTTTCCCCTGCCCTAGGGAAGTGTGACCAGCTTCCTTCCTCCCTTCCTTCTCTCCAGGCTGAGTGAGCCCGTTCCTTGGAGCACAGGAGTGGAATGGCTCTGCTTCTGGGAGAGAAAATGTATACAGCAGCTATTTATAACCTGTACATGAATGCATGATTTAATGTGGTTAAATATTCATATGGTGAGTGCCAAGACTTTCTACAGCGCGTTGTTACGTGAATCAAGGTGAAGGCAAATGTATGGAACCATGGAATGGATTGGGCTGGAAGGCCTTTAAAGGCTGTCAAGTCCAACCCCCTGCCATGGGCACGGACACCTTCCACTAGCCCAGAGTGCCCCAGGCCCTGTGCAGTCGCTGTTCCCCCAGCACAGAGCAGGGCTGAGCAGGGCTTGGTGGCACCTGGCACCTCAGGGCAGCAGCAGTGCCCAGTGGCACTGTGACCTCCACCATGTCCCAGCACTGCTTGGGGAGACAAAACTCTGCTTCTTTCCAAAAAATAGACTCAGCTGTGCATTGCTTGGAGTGTTGCCTCCACACATGGTGGTTCCAGGACATTGTCCATGGGCTGTGGTTGGGTGTAGCTACAGGGAAGCTGAGTGCCAGTGCTCCAGCCGCTCACAGCCCTCCTGTGTGTCCTGCAGCCCCACGGGAGCCACCGGCCCCACGGGAGCCACCAGCCACAGGGATTTGCCACAGAGACCACGAGTGAGCATCTTCAAGCGATGCTGTGCCTGCGCTGCTCCCAGAAGGACAAAGAGCACACGGAGGTGCAGGAGGTGGTGCTGTGGGGGCTGCCCAAGGCACAGGCGTGGTGGCATTTGGTGTGACTCTCAGCCTGGCAACTCCTGCCCGGGGTCTCCAAGGGGGAATGGCTGGTGCTGTGAGAGCTGCTGCCAACAAGAAGGGCCTGGAAAGAGCAGAGCTGCTGTGGCTGAGAGCCAGACCAGGCTGGTGTGTCAGGGGGCGTCTTCCACCAGCCAAGCTGGGAGTAGATGCTCTGAACAGCTCGAGAGCTGGCTAGTGGCTGTCAGCTTCTCTGGGAAAGTTGTGAAGAGAAGTGTGTGAGGAGTGTGGCTGTGGGCAGAGCTGGCATGTGAGGGCTCTGCTGTAGGACTGCAGTTTTCGCAGGGAGATCAGGAATTGTGTGGCTGTTAGGCTTTGCCCTGGATGTGGTTTTGTCTGGCCGTGCTCAGAGAATCATGGAATAGTTTGGGTTGGAAAGCTGTGAAGTCCATTCAGAGGTTCTGGCCACCCTCTTAAGGATCCTCGTTGCTTTGGCTGCACAGAAACGTACCTGATTTGTTTTTGATCCTGGGAGTGTTCAGTGAGCAGGATCCCCAGTGCTGCTGGCTGTTGTAAATGCAGAAATGCAAGTTGGAAAATGGGAGAAAGACAAATTGTTCAGGTACAAAGAGTATTATCCATGGAATAGTGGGCCCCTCCACTCTCTGTATCTGCTGAGATACAGAGTGGATGCTGCTGTGGTGTGTCTGACATGGAGTCTGGTGCCAGTCCCTGTCCAGCCACACTGGCCCTGGATCTGCAGCCATCAAACAGCCACAGGGTTGGACCATGTGCTGTTTGCCGTTTCCAGATGACCTCCTCAGTTTCACTAATAACTCCAGATATTCTCTTATTTCTAATGGATGGTTTTCATCCTGCTCAAATTCGTGCCTTGTCCTTTCCCCTCCTCTTCCCTAGGGAACAGGACAATTGTGTGCTGCAGCCACCCGTGTCCCTGGAGCAGTGCTAGTCCCTGGGCAGCTGTGGCAGGGCTGTGGCAGGGGTAGGTAGCAATAGCTGGTGGCTGTCCCTGCCCTTGGCTCTGTGGGGCCATTCTGGGTCCCTGCATGACTGCGGGAGCTGATGTGAAATGCTTTGGCCTTCCTGGCCAGGCCCAGCTCTCCCTGCTCCCACCGTCATGGATGGGGTTATCCCTTCTTGGAGCAGTGCTGGGCATTTTCCCTTACCCAGATCCGAGCTTGGAGGGACAGCTCTGGTCTGTTGCTGGGAGCTGTGACACTGCACCCGAGCTGGAGCTCAGGGGTGGCCCAGGAGGGCAGGGTCCGTGGGGAGCGCAGCGGGACGAGCAGCCCGGCTGCCATCCCAGCCTGGCTGCCCAGCCCTGTCCCCTAATGGCTCGTGTGAACAGAGCGTGGTGTGAGGCAGCATCCGAGGGGCCACGGGGGGAGCACCCAGAGCCCCACAGTGCACGTGTGTCACAGCATTACGGAGTAGTCAGGACAAACCCAGGCACCGATGCGAAGCCACTTGGAGAGGAGCTTGTCCCTGCGCCGCCGTATTTATCTGAATTGGGATTCGGAATGTTTACCTCAGTGTACATAGCTCAACCTTTCCCTGGGAGGAAAGGGGAATTGCATGGAGCAATCGCTGTCCCATTGCTTTGCCAAACTCCTCATCCTCTCCCAGCCGGGCTCCGCATCGGTACCAACTGTCCCTCTTGGACCTTTCTAGGATGTGAATGGTAAAAATGTGAATATTTGTTGTTTACTTCCTTAGCAGAACTCCTGATGCCGTGTTTGTATGGGAAATCAGCCTGAGCAGACCCATATGCAATCGGTTTTACTTTATTATAAACTGTATATGATGTACAAACTAATAAAAACTCAAACGACGACAATGTCACTGTTGTTCTTGAACAGGCAGATGAAGGAGATATTCCAGCTGTGTATTCTGTCTGCTGCTGGAGTGATCTGGGCGCTGGGGGTGCGGGCTCAGCCAGGTGCTGGCAAATACCTTGTAAAGCTTTGGTGGAACACACCCTTGAGGTTCTGTCAGGAGAAGCCCTGGCTGAGCATTGGGCACTCGGCTGCTGCCAGTGCAGAAGCTTGGAGGGGTTTCTCCATGAAGGGTCACAGGTGCTCTGGGTGGGTTTATAGCTCACTGTTTTATGGCATAATGAGAATTTATTCTTATCCTTTGCTTCTGATCAGCAGGAAGTATTTTGCTTTCGTGGCAGAGTGTTTGGTACCAGAAAAGCACCAAAGCTCTCCCTGTTTTTGGCCTCAACAGAGAGAAATGCTCCTTGCCCCAGCAACGTTGGACTCGGGGTGAGCTGTGCCCAGCCCCAGCCCAGCCCACGCCTCAAACACAGTCAGTATTTACAGTGTTAGTGTGGGTTAATGTCACTCTGCTGCTCCCCAGACCCTGAGCCAGAGCAGGAGGTCGAGCTGGGACCTTACCTGGGGCTGTTAGTGGAGCTTTGTGTTAAACAATGCCCAGGAGCCACCGCCCTGCTGGGCCAGGGCCTGGCAGAGCACAAACCCAAGTTTCAATAAAAGATTTAATGACACAAGTGCTGGGTCAGTATCTTCCAGCTGGGGTTTAGGTTCGAGCAGACATGAGTTACATGGTTACAGTGCCTCCACTTCCTACACTACAGGGTTACTCCAGCCTAACTCTTAACATTCAAATGCATTAGAGGAAGGGAGTAAAATCTTGCATGAAGTCAAGTTGTGTACTTCAGACATGATTTTAGTTTCTATCAAATAAGATGGAAAAGATGTTAGTTCATCTCTTCCACTCCCTGCCAAGGCAGGATTGTTCCCTACAGGACATGGGATGGTGCTTGCTCCAGCCCAGGTGGAGGGAAGTGGCTCCCTGTCCTGGTGTTTCACTTGATTTTGCCAAAGTTCAAGGTTGGTGTCTTTAAGACATCACCTGGCACTGTGCCCTCCTCCTGGCTTGTCCCCAGAGCATCTCTGCTGTGAGGGACAGGAGCTGGGATGGAGCCCACTGGGCAGCTGTGATTAGGGCTGCCAGGACCCACTGCCCTCAGCAAGGTCTGTCCTTAGGGGCCAAACCCTTGGTAAGGACAGGACTCCTGACAGGAGTGACCCACGCCTGGCTCTCACTAGTTCTGACCCTGTAATCAGCTGCCAGAATGGCCAGTGTCAGTCCCTGGGTGTGGGAGGGGAGGGATATCCTGCAGTTCCCTTGGCTTCAGACCAGCGACTGACAGGCTTTGGTCAGTGCCAACAGGTAAAGATCGAACGATTGTGGTTCAGAGGGAAGCAATAAAAGCCCCAGAGTTGATCTTTCTCCAAGGAAGAAAACAAGCAGGACACCCCAGCAGGTTCCCTCCAAAACTCACATTAAAATCCGTGACAGTTTCATTCAAGAGTTGCTTGTTTTCTTCCTTTTCTGAGGCCGATAACTCCCCAGAGGCTTCACGCTGGGGTGGGCAGGAGGGTTGACTTTAGTAAAGGTAGAATTATTTCTCTTTACACTTTTAAGGTTACAGGAGTTACTTGCCTTTTAAAAACAAACCGAGGAGCTGCCCTGCCTGTGTTCCTAGATGATGGTGCAGGAGCTAAAGGCAGCGCCCCGTTTGTTGGTGCTCTGTGTTGGCACGAGTTTTCCCTTCCCATAGTATCCCGAGAATATCGCCCTCACATCAATCTTTTTAGACAGGACAAGCATCCACATACCATTATCAAAATACAGCAGTTTCCCTCCTCCAATTTCCCCCACTTGCTCCCCTTTGTTCCCTGCCTTTTCCAGCTTCACAAACTCCAGCAGGTCGAGCCCCGTCTGGACGGCTTCGACACCGTTGGCGCAGCCGAGGGTGATGTGGGCCCGGCTGCCCCGCGGGAGGTTGTCCGTGGGCAGGATCTTGTCAGCATCCCCGGGCCAGAGCAGCAGCTGCTGCTCGCTCAGCTCGATGCGAGCCCCGACAGTCTTTGTGGTGATGAACAGCGCCGAGATGGAGAGGGTGAAGCCTTTGCCGTAGGAAGCCTTCACGGCCTGGAGGAGAGGGACACGCACACGGGACAGCGTCAGTGCCTGTGGGTGGTGCTGCACTGGGGCCCCCATGCTCGGGGACAACGTGGCTGCTCATGGCAGCTCTTGCTGTGACACGATCAAAATACCCAGAGCAGGGAGAAGGTCAGTGCCTGATGTCCCAGCTCCGTGGATTCAGAGCTGGTAATGTGTTTGTCCTTCACAAATTCCAATATTTAATCTGGGCTTATGTGCTCTGAAATAATCTATAAATAATAATCTAAATACCTCAGTTCATCATCATTCAGCTCAAGCTGTCAGAGATGATGCTGGAAGTCATGTGTGATTGGGGAACGCAAGAGTATTTTGTTTGGAAATAGGAAACAATCACCACGTCCACAAATTTGGAGTTTTCTCTGCACAGGCCACATGGACATAGTTCCTGTCCCTATATCTGGCCTCCTGGGTCAGAGCAAAGCCCATCCCCGACCCTCTCCCAGGCTCATGGACACCCCACTGGGGAGGGAGGGGACATGGGGGCGTGGGGAGGAGGTGGGACCCCAACACTCACTTCCTGCTGCGCATATTCCTCGGCTCCGGCCGCTTTTCCAAACTCAGTGTATTTCGTGGTGCAGTGCAGGACCCCAGGTGGCCTCTTCACAAAGTAGCTGGTGAGATCTATTTTTATTTTGGGATCTTCGACAGCAGAAGGAACTGCAGATACAGGTAAACCATGTCACTGTCACAAAGCGATCCCCCTGATGTCAACCCACAAAACTGGTCCCATCTCAGCTCCCTTCCCTATCCCAGCTGTCACATCTCATCTCTCTGACTGCTGGGGAGCACTGGGTGGGAAACCAAACCCCTCCCTCCTCCCAGGCTCACTGCAGATGGAGCCAGAGAACAGAAGCTCCTGTGCATCATCATGCCTCATCTCAAACCTGATGATGTGAGAGTCCCCTAAGGGATGGGATTTGTTCAGCCTTTCCCATTTCTCTCTCTTTGCCTTTTTCCCACCCAACCCCCTGGAATCTGGGGACACCCAGGATCTCATGTCCTGCTGCTGCCACCTGAGCTCAGTGCCCTGTGGGGCCAGACCTAAACAGACTTGGGAAAAGCTCTTTAATTTATTTTTACTTAACAAAGCAACTTTGTCAGCTACGAAGACCAGGTTAGTAGCTTTAAAAAGCTTTTCTTGTTGACAGTATTAGAAATTGACTTTAGAAGCTAATCAGACTTGTTAACATCAACAGCATCAGTGGTAAGACAGCATCAATACGTACAGTATTTACTCTCCTTTTTGAAGGCTTTGAGACTCCCAAGCTCATCCAAGAATGCCTGGCCAGCCTTCCTCAGGATCTCTGAACTTCTTTTGCTCAAAAACCACCCAAAATACATGGGGAGGAATTCCTTCTCTAAGCTTGGCTTCATCTTCTTCAGCTCTTCCACAGATAGTTTCCATTGATTCTTGTCCTTTAGCTGGGGACAATCCAAGCGCCACGGGGTTTTGGGCTCGGCGAAGATGACTTTGTACCGGTACTTGTCAGCAATGTCAAAGAGCTGGTCCAGCCGTTCCCGCTCATGGTGAGTGTCATCCAAAACAATGACGCTGATCTCCCGTTTGCAATAGTCAACTAGATCCTCATCCACCTTGGAGTACTCTTCAGGAATGGAGCTTCTTATTAATGGTGTAATTTTATAGTGATCAACAGAGATGACCTTGCAGGCGTCTTTGTACCGATCGTGGATGGCCTGGGCGAGGGTGGACTTCCCACTGCCAGGCAGGCCCCGGAGGATGAAAAAGGTTTTGGATTCTTTGAGTGTGGAGATGGTGTCTTCGTCGTCCAGGAATGGGAAATGCAAACTCTCAGGTCTCTCTTTCGCTGATTGAGTAGACATTTTTCTAAATATTTTAGGCAGGAAAGTGTGACTCTTCTTGGAGAAGCCTCTGTTCTGAAATGGAAGGAAAAAACACTTTGCAGGGCAGGAACCCCAGAGACAATGTGGCCCTGCTGGGACCTTTAATGGAAAGGATGGGGCAAGGGAGCATCTCCCCCACACTCCCTCATTTAGGTGCCCTGCTCAGCTGCACCTTCTCCCACAGCTGCTCTGGCTGGTTGCACGGCAGGGATCCACTGCATCCCACCCAAGGGCTGAATGTTCAGCCCTGCTCCCCGTTCTGGCCTCAGCAGCTGCAGTCCTGCCCCTCTAGGAAAGGGTTTCTCAGGCACCATGAGCTGCCACAAAGCCCCAGCCCGGGCAGAGCTCCTCGTGTGGCACATTTAGTCTGAACACTTGAACAAACACCTGTGGCTGCCGGATGCGAGGGGCAGTGACCCATGGAGGAGCCCAAGGGGAACTGAAAGTCCCAGCAGGTTGAGAGCTGCCACACTGCTGTCCCTTCACCTGAATCACAAACTCTATTCCCAGGGAAGAGGCTGTTTCCTAGAGCAGCCCACAAGGATGGCGCTGTCTCTCTCTGAGCAGCACTGAGGATCAGCAGCTGAGCAGCTGACAGGAGGGAATTTGGGGTCCTCTTGGGAAGAGCAACTGAGACGGCTTCCAGGAAAGCCAAACCCCTCCCAGCAGCAGCTGCAAGGCAGAACTCGAAAGTGAAACCTCGAGTGCTGGAAGAAATGAAACACTCGCGGCTGGCAGCAGTGAGCAGGAGATGCCGCTGGGAGCTGGCAGGGCTGTCCCTCCCCTCCTGCCAGCAGCTCCGGTTAGCGGAATCCCAGATTAATTCCCAGTAGAGCCTGGGAAAACACGGGACTGAAAGGAAACGTGGGATTTCTTCAGCTGTGAGAGTCCTCAATAGTGTCAACAAGGCAGACGTTTGTTGGGTCGATCCATGAACTTTCCACCCCCCCAGCTGCCTGTGGGCCAGGGCAGCCTGCGATCCACTGGACCGTGGGAGGGATGCCCAAGAAGCGAGTTTTGCCTTTAATGCAAAAATTGAGAAGTTTTACATAAAACATAACTGCTCTGCTTGGGCCAGAAAAATGTTTCCAGTTCACAGTTTTTAAAAAACACTTTTCAGATGTTGATTTCCCCATCTCTTGAGTCCGGAAAGTGCAGATGGGTTTTGGTTCCGAAATGCCCTGGGAGCAGGACCTCACACTTCCCACGGGCACTGCCTGCCCTGGGCTCAGCTGCAGCCTCACAGCCAGACGGGGACAAACGAGCCCCTGAGAGCAGCAGGTACCTACGGGCTCCCCGGCGACCACCGTGCCGCTTTCCCCGCGGACTCGGGGCTCAAAGTGCTCCCACAGGAGGAAGCCGGTGAGTTACCTGGAGCGCTGCTCCTTCTCGCAGCACGCGTGCCCCGTTTGCCAGGGGGTCGCACGGCCAGAGCTGGTGCTGCGGCGGCCCAGGGCCGGGCTGTCCCCGCACCGGGCTGTCCCCGCACCGGGCTGTCCCCGCACCGGGCTGTCCCGCGGGCGGGGACCGGGGCCGCTGTTCTGCCGCGGCAGCTGCTGAGGGGACTGAGGCGCTTTTCAGCCCCGTGAACAAAGGAACAATCGCGGTCCCCCCGGGCCATTGTTCGCCGCCGGCTCGGGGACAACGGGCGCCTTCACGGGCCGGGCCGAGTGGACAAAGGCTCCGCAGAGCCCGGGGGAGCGGGGTCTCGCCGGACAATCTCCCATTGAGCCGGGCCCGGCCCCCCCCG
The DNA here is from genome assembly GCF_031753505.1 of Anomalospiza imberbis. Taxonomy (NCBI): domain Eukaryota; kingdom Metazoa; phylum Chordata; class Aves; order Passeriformes; family Viduidae; genus Anomalospiza; species Anomalospiza imberbis. Next base: position 3,908,599 of record NC_089702.1, on the reverse strand, counting down.
CCGCCCCCACAAAGCTGCCGCTTGTCTCCTGCTCCCCATGGAACAGGGGCTCGCGTGGAGGGACCGATCGCTCCCGGTCCCGGCCTGCCCGTGCCCCGGCAGCCCCCAGAGTGTCCCGGGACCCCCGAGACAGAGCCACGGGTCCCCAGGGCCGTTCTCGGGGCCCGGCTGCCTCCGCGCCCCCCCAAACCCAGCGCCCACGTGTCGGCAACGCCGCCAGCGCTTCCGCCTTCGTGGGAATCGGAACCTTTGCCGGGCAAAGCGGCAGTCCCCATCCCGATGCTAGTCCCGATGCTAGTCCCAATGCTGGTCCCCATCCCGCCGGCCCCGCTTACCATGGTGAGGGCAGCGGCTCCGGGGCGGCCGCCGGTGCGGAGCAGCGCGGCGGGGAAGCGGCTCTGGGGCGGGTGCGGCCGCGGCTCCTTTCATAGCCCCGGGGCCCGCCCGCCCCCGAGGGCCGGGCCGAACCCTCCCCGGGGCGGGGGGGCCCCGGGGCTCATCCCTCCGCCCCCCCGGCCGCGGAGCAGCCGGTCCCGGGGATGCTGCCGGGACAGTCCCGTGCCGCGGCGGGGCCGGGGCCGCGAGAGCGGGTACGGGGCGGGGGGAGGCAGCGCTCCGAGAACGGCGGCGGCTCGGACCAGCTCCTTCCCTGCCAGGGAGACACCAGTGCAGTGCTGGGTACGACGCTTGCTCAGTATTTATTTCAACTTCCCGCCTAGGCTCTGCTTTACCCCACCGCTCTCCTTTATTTCCTTGTCCGTTTCCCCCCTTTAACGTTTCCATCTGCTTACGTATCGTTTCTGTCTGCTTATGTATCGTTTCTGGCTTATGGCTTTTGATCTCGATTCCTTTTCTCCTTCTCTTCCACATTCTCAGTGGTGGTTTTTATGTTTTCACTGCTGAAGAGGCGATCTGGGAAGGGAAAAGGAAACTTAAGCCAAGTCCTAGAACTCAGCAGCTGGGCACAAAAAGGCCCCCGGGCTCCCTGACCCTCACCAGGAATCTCTCAGTCCCGTCCATGTGGGACGGCAGGTGCTGGGCTGCACTGCCGGAGGGGAGCAGCCCCGGGGGCCGCGGGCACGGCGCCCTGCCAGGACCCTCCCCCGAACCCCAGGAGCGGCGGGGCAGGGCCGGGCTGTCGGTGACACCGACCGGGCCAGCCTGCAGGGGACACTCAGGGAGCGCTGCTGTCTCTAAGCTGGGCACGGCCAGACCTGGGAACGCAGCTGAAGCAATCCTGGACTTCCACCAAGATTTTAATTCAATACTCGCAAGGAAATGGGTGCTGTGGGAATTCTAAGGTGCTGCTGATGTACAGCAACAACAGGAGAGCGGGGATTTTTCCCATTTCTGGGTGCAGAGGCGTGAATGACAAGTACCTTCATGTGAGGGAACCGTCCCGTCTTTGTGGCCTTTGTTCAGCTCTGCAATGAAGCTTTTGCTCACATTATCTAAGGCCTGAAAGGGATGAAATTCTTGATAAAAGCCCTAGAAATGCAGCTACATACCCAACATTTTCCTGTTTTCCTTTGCTGGCTGCTATCATTACCAAATCCTTTCCTACTGTAAAATTGCATTTCTGCAGTACTACTAGCTGGAGCATCCCAGCTGGGATAACAGCTACTCACAGAGGCTGCCCAGAGCTGCTCCTCCCCTCAGCAGCCCCCTTACCGCAATGATGCCATTTTGAGCAGCTTCACTGGGAACAAGCTTCGCCTTCTCCAAAGCCCTTTCAAAATTCAAGATTGCAGACCAGTAATCTTTCAATTTCACTGGAACAGACAAGGATAGCAGCTGGTTTAGCCCAGGATCGGGAGAACAGCAAGAAGTAATCAAGCCAGTCTTTGGCTGTTAAATCCTAGAGATGTTTTCAGACCAGCTGCTCCACCCTAAGAGCAAAACCTGTGCCTACATCTTTACCTTGTGCCTGTGCCACCAGCACGGTGGCGTGGAGCTGCCACTCCACATCTCCCTCCTCATCTGCTGACTGCAGGGACTTCTGGCCATAATCTTGGGCTACTTCAGCTTTATCCAGCTCAAGGTAGCACCGCCCAATTTCATGGAACAGCCAGGCCTTCTCCAGGCTGGATTGGGCCAGTGGAATCTTCTCCTCCCAGCTTCAAGCAGAGTAAGACAGACAAACCTTTACCAACCTTCACTGGGTACAGTTACAACTCAAACACTGATTTGATAGCAAAGGGTTCAGGTATGAAAATTTCCCCAGGCCTGGCTGCAGTGAGAACACACAAGTGAAAAACCACCACCGGGGTCACTCCATCCCCCTGCTGCCTTTGCTGCTGGGCTGTACATACGTGTTGATGGCCTGCTGGAACTTGCCGATTCGGGCGTACACGTGGCCGATGTTGTCCAGGGCGCGGGACACGGCGTCCGTCAGAGCGCTGAGACAGGGAGACAAAGGGATTGTGGCGCTGACATCATCCTGTTCCTCACTCACTCTGGATTTCTTCAGCCTCATGGTCCCTTTGGCGTTCCCCATGCCCTCAGAAAAGTGTTGGGAAGTAAAGGGCCCAGGTCAGGCTGAAAGTCATGAAATCAAGGTTGGTTTTTGATTTCATCTACAGCTCTGGCAGCTGACCTCATGAGACATAGGAGAAATGGTTTAGCTTTGCCTTTGATTATTATTAATTTTTGTGCAAATCTTACAGTCCTTGGGAAAGTCTTTCCACTTTTCTTTGCCTCTGTTTCCCTTTGTGTCCCTGACACTCATGGATGATTTCTGTCTTTCAAAGCAAAGATGCAAAAAGGTGCCTGCAGTGTGTCTGCAGGCCCCTGACCCTGTGCTTGGACCGAGCTTTGCTCCATGCTACAGGCAGCTCTTTCTGTAATAACAGACCCTGTGGGTTTTAATTTTTTTTCTTAATTATCCTCCTTCTCATCTTCAGAAGCAGCTTTGCCTACCCTTACCCTAGAGATGTAAAGGCCTGTGCGAGGAGCATATAAATGCGATGGGAGTCATGGAATCACAGACCGGTTTGGGTGGGAATGGACCGTAAGGATCATCGAGCTCAAACCCCCGTCACGGGGTCATTAACGCGAGGCATTAATGAGTCATTAGCGGCGTCTCCAGCTGCAGCCGCCAGAGAGCGCAGCCCGCCCGTCCCCGCCGGTCCTTCCCGGCGTCCGGCGAGCTCCCAAACCCGGGCACCTCCTCCCCCTCTCTCTGCTAATTCCTGCCTTTACCTGGCCTGCTCGGGGACTGCGATCACCAGGAGAGAGGCAGCCTTTTCCTAAACCAACATCCATTTCCGAAAGGATTTTTGAAAATGAGAAAGTGTGGTTGCAGCTCTCTGGCTACAGAGAGCGGCACACAACTTTCCCAGGCATTGTCCTAGGGAAGGTTGTGAGAAGATTAGAGAAAAGAATGAGAAACAATTCTTATTTTCACTTGTTGTACTTGTTGTTGTGAACATGTGGAATGTTTTATGGAGATTTGTTTATTAAAGGGTGATTTCTTAATTAGCTAATAATGATAGTGTTTTAAATTCAAGGATTAATCTACTCTGTTTGTATTGGACTTTCTGCAAGGGTGATGAGTTTCTTATAAAGTATAGTATAGTATAATAAAACAATTGATCGGCCTTCTAGAATCATGGAGCCAATGCTAATTATCACCACATCGGCGATGCCTTACTACGATAAGAAACAACCACTCAGTGACATTTGAAAAGCTCAGTGCACTACTGCAAAACATAAATCACTTCAAGCCACTGTTGAATGATTTCTGCTAAGCTTCACAAACTCTTGCTAAATCTAAGACTACATTTTGCTCCACTGCGGTTTAGCTGGAAGAGCCCTGGGATGTGTGTGGTGCAGACAGGTAAGTGCACCTGGAAGAGACCTTTATTTCAAGCCATGCTTAATAGCCTCTATGAAAAGAAGTTTAAGACAAAATGTAGCAGAAAACTGGAGCAATTTCAACCCCAGTCTTCCTGAGAAAAAAGTACCTGCTCAAGATTAAAGTGCTGAAACTGGGACTTGTGTTCTTTTGCTTTGCTACAGAAGAGGTTTTAATGTGCCCTGTGCTGTGGGCCCTTAAAAATCTGCTTCAGGCACCTTGTTTTGAGATAGTGAAGATAAAAAGTCACCTCAGACCCTAATACTCGGGCAGAGCTGAATGTGTAACCCTGTTAAACCCCCCCAGGTGAGAATTACATTACCTAATGCTAAAACACCCTCCAGAGGCATTTTGCCCTTTCTCCACCCACCTGAACTTCCCAGAACTTACTTCTGCCTGGCACAATCCAGATCCATCTTATGGCTGCACAAAGCTGCCTCCATCTGTCCCATTGCCAGCTGTGCATTCCCAATGCAGCTGTGGAGGTTCCCAATCAGTTCATTCTTGTTGGGAACTTCATTCTCTGACCACGCTTGTATCTTTTTCAGCATATGCTCAGCTTTCCTGCAGCTTTCCTCAGCGGAACCTCTGGCCAGCACTGGGGACAGGGAGCAGAGTTTGACACTAGGGTGTGACACAGAGACATTGAGAAGCTGTGGATTCCCCATCCCTGGAAGTGTTCCAGACCAGGCTGGATGGGGCTTGGAGCAACCTGGGATAGTGGAAGGTGTCCCTGCCCATGGTAGGAGTGGAACCCTGATGAACTTCAAGGTCCCTTCCAACCCAAACCATCTTGGGATTCTGTGATACTTGGGAATTGAGACCTGGTGAAGTGGCTAACCCTCAGACAAAGCTCAGGAATAGTTAGAGCTCCCCACAGCAGTGGGAGGCACTCAGCTTGCAGCCAGGAACCTACACAGCTCAATATCCTCCATATTCTTCGCGATGGATCTGGCAATGTCGGACGGTTTCTGTTTCTTGTCGTGCATCCGGCCCTGCCGCAGGACCTTGCGCTCGTACACCCGGGCGTAAATCGGCTTCTGCTGCTGCCAGAAGTCCCGCCGCTGGTTCAGGTAGGAGATGCCACTCAAAACCAGGTCCATGACTTTGATCCCCTGCCTTGTGCTGCTCTGCATCAAGTCTGGAAATAAGATAAGGTAGAACCCAGGTGAGAATCAACAGACCTGAGGTGCAGCTCAGTGGGGAATTGATTGGGAACGTTTTTCTGTTCTGACACAGACAGTCCTGGAAATGAAAGTGTCCCGTGCTCCTCAGAGCTGAGCTGATGGGGGAGCGAACACTAAACTCTGTTACCCATGTGGTTCAGTCAGCTGAGCTGGTGTTCCAGCCTCATATCTGCTGCTTTCTCTGCTGATTAAAGCCAGGAAGGGGCCCAGTAAGTGGGGCCAGCTGTGCTGAGCACCTGTCCTCTGGGACAGAACATCTGTATGGCACATCTGTATTGACAGAGCATTTTGAACAGTGCTGTGGATCAGGTTGGCAGATGGAAACTGAGAGGCATTTTACCTGCCTGCAAACCAGACCACCCACATGGGTAATTAGTGCTGGCAACACTGTAAAACCTGTGAGCAAACCAAACCTGAATCACTTCTCTATTTCTGGGTGAAAAGTTCCCTAGAAATGTAAATACAGGAGTGTCATCTTTGTGCCTTTTTCTAAAATAAGATACTTCTCCAGTTCCTGCATCTTGACCTTAACAGCATTTATAACAAACCCACAGAGGAGTCACAACCCCATGAGCAGACATCTGCCTGTGTCCCCACCACTGTGAGCACCATGTGCTACGTGAGATCTGGTACAACTTACAAAGAGTCACAGGGACTTAAAAGAAGAAAATAAATAAAGAAGAATAAAAAAGGGATGAAAGAAAAAGAGAATCTGCTGAGAAGGAGAAACACCTTCATCCTTGAGCAACTTCTCTAGGTATGCCTTGTCAGCATAAAGCTGTCCCAGAAGCTGTCGCTCTGTTTTTGGACTCTGCTTCTTTGTCTGTTTTTGATCCTTTTGATCCTTTGGTTTGTTTTGCTGTTTCTGGTTGGCTTTTTTGCTCTGCAGCTAGAAAAAAAAAACCAAAAGGAGGTGGGGGACATCAGTAGGGAACACTGGAATGAGCAGAATTCTGTTTATACTCCATATAAGACAATTTCTTTTTTAAATAAAAGCAGAAAGTGTCTCACCAGCTGCTTTGGCCATGAGCAACTGAAATTCTGCAGCCAGTTGTGCTCCCTGGGGACCACAAGGGTGTTACAGAAAGGGTAAGAACTAGTTCTGGCTTCTCAGAGGAACAAGACACTACTGCAATGGAGCATCCAAAAGTGAAGAAATAAAGAAAGTGTCCATTATCAAAACTGTGACCCTTAAACATCAGGTAAACCCAAAGTCAATATTGGAGCTCACTGTGCCCTCCTTGACCTCTGGGATTACTCATTAGATGGGTGGCTGGCAACACCCCAGACATGGGCTGGAGGAGAAATTCCAGGTTTTGTTCCTGCATTGTGGCTCTTCCTGCCCTTCTGCCTTCCCCTTTAAATTCTGGGTGGTTTGAGCCAGACCTGCATTAGAAGCAGGTGACAAATACTCTCATGACAGGCCAGTGTGTTTTAATGCTCAAGAGGCCCTTCAGCAGGCCCACTGCTCCCACAGCCATGTCCCTGCAGGGGCTGTCACTCCTCTGGTGCCCATTTCAGCGTTACAACAACCCCAGAAGCTTCTTCAGCAAGAGCCCCGTGCTGTACCTCTGCCTGCCTGCTCACAAAGCACAGCTCCTCCCTGCTCTCCAGCTTCACCGAGGATGGATCTGCAGACACAGAGGAGTCTGTGTTAGTGCTGCACAGCAGCCATGCAGGCTGTTGTGAGTAAAATGCCCATAAAGATGACAAGCTCAAAATGTTCAGTTCCAACCAAAGGTTTTCTAATCCTTTGCCATGGAACAGGGGGTGTTGGTGTGTTCTGGGAGCAGGGAATGCAGCTCATCCACCAGCTCCTCTTGGGATTTCAATTCACACAGCACCAGGGGGCTCCTGTTGCAATATTCCCACAGACAGGGTACATCCTGCATGGAAACTGAAGGAGAAGGATGCAGGTTCTTCTGGGGGATCACAGCTGGAGCGTGAAATGGAAGGAAAGGTATTTTAAAGGTTTGTGCACGGATTAGGGCAAAAGGCTCATTGTATTTTCACTTGACCCCCAGTACCACCATCTGTCTGCACCCTGGGAAGGAAGAGTGAGGAAGAGCTCTTTAGTCTGAGGGAAGGACAGAGCTTCTGAGGCTGCTGCAGAATTCCCTTTGGCAGCCCTGGGGCCCAGACCAGCAGCACAAACACAGGGGGGTCACAGGGGCAGGTGTTCCCATCCATCCAGGGGAAGCAGAGCCAGGGAAGCAGCCTGGGGATGTACCCTGTCAATGTGTGTGCATTTCCCAACTCTTCAAACACCCAGATCCATGCTGGCGTGTTTCCATGCTTCCCTGCATCTCACAGCTATAGACTGATTTAAAATTAGAGTTTACTATTTTTTAAATTCATTTTTGTGCCTGCAGCCCAAGGGGTCCAAAGGTGGTTAGAGCTCTTGGGCTATTGAGCTGGGAAGATTTAATCTGGAGCTGGTGATACTATCTGAGCATTGTGCTAAGCTCAGGAAGCAGCAGGAATGGAGGAAAGCAAGCCAGATCTGGAAACCTTCCCTGTTTTTTAAATAACTATCCCATATGAAAGTGCTGCAGGCTCTGGTGCCACTGGCACGTGTTAAACCCTGGCACTGGAGGAGGGCTGAAGTTTTGAAATTTTGGGAGAGGGAGGCCCTGGCCTACCTGGGAATCTGTGTAGGGTGTGAGAGGGGTGTGCCAGGTGCTGGGCAGGGACAGGCTCCAACCCACCCCACAGGTTTGGCAGCCCCAGAGGAGCCCTGCACACGTGTTCCACTCACATGTCAGCGGTGGCAGCCCCAGGTGAGGTGTGTCTGTGCCCCACAGTGGGACACGTCCCGTCCATGCCTGCTGGCAGGGCTGAGAGAAAAACTCAGTGAAAAGAGATTTCTGTTTGTTTTAATCCCCACAAGGTCCTTGGCCTTTCTTGTCTCCCCAGGACCTGCTCGGTGATCTGAGCCAGGAATGGTGAAAGCAGAGCTCATTACAAGAGTCAACAGTTTCAGTGCTCTTTTGCAATGAAAGTTGGAGGAGAGTCAGGATTTCAGGAGGCCAGTCTGAGGTAGCATGGCACATTGCATTCCAAGCTTTGAATGCAGGGATAAAGGTCTCAAAATGGATTCTGTAATTAGTGCTGGAGGTAGATCATAGAATCATGAAATCCCAGAATGGTTTAGATCGGAAGGGACTTTAGAGCTCATGCAGTTCCATCCCCTGGAATTGCACCTGCCAGGGGCAGGGACATCTTCCACAATCCCAGGGTGCTCCAAGCCCTGTCCAACCTGGCCCTGGACACTTCCAGGGATGGGGCAGCCACTGCTTTTCTGGGCAGCCTCTGCCAGAGCCTCCCCACCCTCACAGGGGAGAATTTCTCCCCAGTATCCCATCCAACTCTGCCCTCTGGCAGTGGGAAGCCATTCCCCATTGTCCTGGCACTCCAGGCCCTTGTAAATAGTGTCTCCAACTTCCTTGTCAGCTCCCCTCATGTACTGAGAGACCACAAGCAGGTCATGGGTTAGATGAGCTGCTCTGGTCTGTATTCTCTGGAAAGTTTCCATGGTGATTTTGGAAACCGGAGTGTCAGGATTTACCTACAGAACTAAAGGGGTCAGGCACTGTGTATGAACAGGTGTTTAGGGGAGAAAGAAAGAAAGAAAGAACAAAAGGAAAAAAGAGCAGGGTTGGCTCTTTGTGGTGCTTCCTGGTGCTTCTGGATTTATCTGCCACAAAGAACACGAACCCAGAAGCAGAGAGAGGTTCTGCTGTGGGGCTCTTGGGTCACTTGCAGAGCTGATTTGCCATCAGCTGTGCCCTGAACAGCGTTGTCCAGGCTCATGGGGGCCAGAAAATGACACTTCTTACTCCCAATGCAGTTGATAATGGCCTCCTCAGCCTTGTTGATGCCCAGCTGGAACTTGTGCAGGTCAGGGCGGAGCCTTCGGCCTCGGTGGTAAAACACCAGCGCGAATTCAAAGTCCCCCATGGTGTACAGCGTCTCTGCTTTCTGGTAAAGCCCCTAAAACCACATTTGGGGAAAGAAATTGATAAAATGAGGGAAAATTTTGCTGGATCTCGAGTAACTCCTGTCAGGCACACGTGAGAGCCCAGGGCTGTAACAACTTGCGTACATCAAACCCCAGACCTGGAGGTGCCTGGGCACCTCAACAGCTCTGAGAGCAGCAGAAATCTCAGGAGTGACTGGAGTTTCCTCACAGCTCTGCCTCAGACCCTGCAGGATCCAGGCCAGCCCTCGGCCCACCCCCTCCAACCCCTTCAGCTGCTTACCTCGGAGAATGTGTTGTCAATTTGGAGCGAGGCTTCAGCATCTTTCAAGGAGTTTTCTGTGTCCCCAAGTTTCAGAAAGCACTTGGAGCGGGTGATAAGGCAGTGCTTGTCTCCTGCTCTCAGCTTCAGTGCCTGGAACCACAGACACAGACACGTCACCAGTGCTGGACATGTCACCACACACGGATTTGTCACCTGTGCTGGCTCAACACCACAAATACACAAATGCAGGTATTCGATGCCACGCTTCCCACGTGGATCTTGACGATGGATGAGGATAAAACCACAAGGATTTTACTGAAGTCTTCTCTTGTTTTTCACAGGTTCTCTGTGCTGCAGGCGCTGCCCTGTCCCTCAACTGCCCCGTCTGGGTCACCCCTCGCGCCGAGACCTCCTGGGGACACGTCCCTCCGTGTCCCCCCCTCTTGCAGCGGGGTCCCCCCGCTGCCTCTTCCCCCGCCTGAACCGAACATCCCGTCGGGGCGGCTCCCCCCGAGGCCCCTCCCGCCGTGGGCAGCTCGGTGCCCTCGGACCGCGGCGCCCTCACGTCATTGAAGCAGCCCAGAGCCTTGTCGTGCTGGCCGCGCCGGCTCAGGATTATCCCCTCGGTCATGAGACTCCCGAAGGAGACGACGGGCAGGTCCCCGTCCGCCATGGCTGCGCTGCGGCGCCGTTGCCAAGCAACGGTTACCGGGCGACACACACTTCCGGTGGTCTGCCCCGCCCCGGAAGTGACGCGCCGTGACGCACCGGCCGGTGCCCGCGTGCGGTGCCGGTGTCCCGGGCGGCCCCGGCCCCGCTCCGCTCCCGGCGGATGCTCGCCGTGCCTCTGACCCGCCCCGACTCCGTGGAACCGTGGGGTTCTGTCCTTCCACCCGCGTTCCCGGAGCCCTGCGCGGCCGGGAGGGGCGGGAGCGCGGCCGCTCCGCACAGCCGCGGTGCCACGGCGGCTGCCGAGCACCGGGCAGAGCCGGTTCCTCGGCCCCAGCGGGCAGTGGCCCGTGTGTTCCGCAGGGCAACACGAGGGCAGCCACCGCCTCCCTGCCGTCGGTTATTCGGTGCCGGTTTGGTGCTCGCCGCTGGCCCCGGTGCCGGTTTCACCGCTGTAATCCCGGCCAGATAAATGACGAACGGCAAATGCTGCTGCATCAGCACTCCAGCCCTGACTTTGTTTTGGCGCGGGGTCGGACTCTGCGCCAACATTTGTGCTTGAAACACTTTGTTCCTGCCAAGCGGCTCGGAGGAAGGGCGGGGGGAGCGCGGCAGTCCCGCTCGGAACCGGCGACGTTTCATGGCACCGGCGGGCGCTGCCCGGCTCCGGGGCGCCGCCGCGGCGGGAGGCGGGCTGGGGGTCACGCCAGGGTGGGGAGACACGCACTGCCGAGCTCCGGAGTGGGCGGCCGGGCTGCCACACCCCGTCCCCGGAGAGCCGGGCCGGGAATCGCAGGCGGATCGAGCGCTCGGTAACTCCTGCCGGGAGATTTTCCCCGCACCGGCACCGCCGGGGGAAAGACGCCGTCCCCGGCAGGTCGGTGCCCAGCCCGGTGACACTGTCGTGGGGACACCACAGGCACCGCGTCGGGACGGTGGAAAATGCATATTAGGCGATTGGCTCTTCGCAAATATTCAACGGAATACTGAAACGTAAACTTTAAGGGGTTTAGAGATTTTAGAGGAGCTGAGATTTTAGTTAGAGATAAGCCTTACTGGAGTTAATTAAAATAAATGAGTAGCCTCGATGAAGTTGAGAGTTAGAAGTTAGCTAATAATTGATTGCTTGTCGGCACAATGTTTAGTTAGCTGGGTTTGTAATGAGGAATATAGAAACTGACAAATAGATTTTAGGAACATCAGACAGTTGTGGGCCTCCTCTGTTATGAAACCAATTGAAGACAGGGAATGGGAGCTCTACCAAGGTTCATCTGTCATATCTGCATTGAAAAGGTAGAAAGGTCAGAATGAGGAAGACTTCATTTACTTCCTCACTTTGGGACCCCTCCCCATGAAAGGCACCCCTGACCCATTTCAAGGAACAAACTACGCGTGCTTAACAGCTTTTGAAACGATTAGCATACGCAGCGAGGATGGGATGTACCAAAATGATGAATATGTATTTGCATTTTGGGTATTCAATACTTGTATGGATAAAAGGACTCTGTAATCACCTGAAAGGTTCGGCGTGTATTTGGGAGCTATCCCGCACGCTGCCCGGCGCCGCAATAAACATACACTTTCTAACTTCAAACTGTTAGAGAGTTTTTGTCCGTCACAGTTGGGTATCGGTACTAGACCAATATCCATATTTCTTGAATAATATACACATACAATGTGTATAATAATGATATAATATATATTATAATATATATATAATATATAATATATATTATATATTAATATATATTATAATATATATTATAATAATCTTGTCATCCCAGTCTATCCTCTTAAATCTTTATATAATAATATAATAAATCTTATCTAATGTGGTAAATATCGTTTTAAGCTGTAGCGTAATATTAAAATAGAAACTGTGTGATGTATGATACTTTTTGCAACTAGCTCAAGGAGTGGATAAGATAATTAAGAAATTAAGAGATAACAGCAACAAGACACTAAGATCTCAAGAAAATAATTATTGCCTCCTTATCAAGAAGACCTAGACTTCAAAGGACCAACGCAATTGATTTCCAAGATGAAGGAGGGAGTTGAAACTAAGCAGAAGAAATCCTTTGTTCGAAAGGAATTTTTGAATCGTGTATGACAGAATTGAATATGCAACAGGCTATTACTTTTAAGGATTAATCCTTTGTTAGCAAGGCATGTTTCTGTGGCAGAGTGCCACACACCCGGACGTCCGTAATTCTTTGCTTTTCATTGTCCTAACTCAAACTGTCCAAACTCTTATTGCTCTAATTTTTATGACTATTTTTATAACTATTTAATTACTATTTAACTTTAAAAATTTGAACCCAAATCTTTGGCGTTTTTCACAGGGACAAGGCCGCCCGTTCGCCGCGCCGGGTGCTCCCGCAGCGCCGCCGATGACCGCGTTAGTCACAGGCTGGGAGCCCGGGGAAAAGCGAGCGTGGGTGGCTGCTCCCGGGAAGCCGGAGAGCCGTGGCGGCTGCCCCGAGAGCCTGTCAGGAAACGGAGCAGCGCAGAGGCAGGACGCTCCCGGTGCTGCGGGAGGGTGCGTGAGCATCACGGCGGTCTCGCCTCCCCGGGAGTCGCGGCACCGGCGACCCGGCTCTGGCAATGCCGCCACTCCCCACGTGGGTACCACCGGGCACCGCCCGCCCCGCAGCCACAGCCCGCCCGCGGGAGGTTTCTCGGCACGTCCCGCCGCCGGTACCGTCGGGCGGTGGGCCTGTTGACGTCATCGTGCCCGGTGACGTCAGCAGCGGCGGGTCCGGAGCGGGGGGTCACGGCCGCGGGCGCCGCCGGGGGCGGGGCGAGGGTGCCGGAACTACGACTCCCACAAGGCTACGCGGGCGCACCCCACCGGCGGCGGCCAATGGGTGCGCGGCGGGCGCTCAGGCAACGCGCACGTGGTAGCGGCGGCGGCCAATGGGCGGCGGCGGCGGCCGTAGCCCGATGGGCCGGGGAGGCCGCGCTCCGCGAACAAAAGGCGGCGGCGGCGGCGCGAGCGGGGCCGGAGCGGCAGCGGAGCGGGGCGGGAGCGGCCGAGCGGGGCCCAGGTGAGTGCTGGGGCGGCTGCAGCGCCGGGCTCCGCCTGGCACGCGGCGGGGCCTCGCGCGGCCCCTCTGCCGGCGCTGCCGCGGCGCCCACGCGTCTGAGGCGGGAGCCGCGCTGCTTCGGGCCGGCCCCGGCCCCCCCCGAGCTCGCGGCAGGGCGGGCGGGCGAGCCCCGGGAGCGGCCCGCAGCCTCCGGGAGCGCAGCGGGCTCGCTCAAGTAGCGGGTGTGCCGGCGGGAGCGGCCGTCCCGGTGCGGTCCGGAGGGAGCCCCTCGCTCCCGCCGCCGGGGCCGCCCCTGACCTTGCGGCCGCCGCTCCGCCGGGGGCTCCCGGCAGCGGTGCTGATGCCCCGCGCGGGTCCCGGTGGCCGGGGCGGCTCTGGGGCACGGACGGTGTGCGGTGGTCACAGCGCAGAGATTACCACGGGGCTGGGAAAGGGGTCCGGCTTGACGCGTTTTTCGCCCCTGGTCCAAGGGGGCCTTGGACTTGCCTCCCCTGCCATGAGGAAAATCCTTTCGTGGCCATCCTGGCGGAGCAGCCCCGCGTCGGGATCGCGCTGTTCTCGTACGAGCAGCAGTGTGCCCAGCCCATGTGTTGCTCCCTTGCCAGGGCAGTCGGCTGTGTTCCAGCTGTCCTGTTTGCTGCTTGCAAACATCTCCTGTTTGTCTTGCTGCTTTCGAAATGCTCATCCCGCTCTACAGACTCTCCCTTCTCTCTGCTGAACAGTTTGTTGTCTGCAGGCTGAAAACTGAGCTGCACCCTGGCTGTCCTGTTTGTAGATGTCTGTACTCTTTCTGGTCCCTAACTGGGCTTGGAGCTCAGAATATCAGCTCTGCTGATACTGTCTGGTGCTGCTACCCAAACCCCAGTGGGTTTCCTGCATGTGAGACTCTGCAGCTCTCACCAGGTATCAGGGCTCTTCCCACGATTCCAGCGCTGCCTGAAGCGGTTCCCAAAGAAGGGCAGCCGCAGTTGGAAGTCCTGCCCAGCCATAGTGGCCAGGGAGCCCTTTGCTGCCATACACTGTGCAAGTGATTTAAGGAATAAGCTTGTTAAGGAGCCCCAAGGCTGCAGAAGAAGATGATTCCCAAATCCCTCCCTTGTGGCACTAGGCGCCCACCAGGTTTGGGGAGCCTGTCTGCTGCTCTCCGTTAGCCCCAGGTCCATGCTCCGTGCTCCTCCCTGGCTGCCGTGTTTCTCTCAGCGATTCCGTGTGTGCAGGGAGCCTCCCCCAGAGCTGGGCATGCAGCACCTGTTTGCATCACCCCATAGAGCATTTCCCAACCACAGCTGAGGGACCATGACCTCACGTTGGCTGCAGCACTGAGCCCTCACCATCCTCTGACGAAACACATGGGTCTGCCAGGTGGGAGCTGATGTAACTTTTCATGCTGCCATGGACTGAAAATACTGGCGTAGCTTGAACTGTGTTAATAAATTTCCCAGAATGGAGGGGAGAGGCTCCTCTATTGTGTGGGTTTGTTGACACAGCTCTTGGGAGAGTGGGTGTCAAGTCTTCGCTGGAGAGGGAGTCCTTTCCTCCTGGTCTGAAGTGTTGTTCAGGTACAATTGGAGCACAGTGCCATCAGGATCTCAGAGAATTCCATGTGTGAGCACCACATTCTGTGTGAACGCAGATTGGTAAAGCTGGGTTACACCTCTTCTTCTGGTTAGAAGGAAAACGAACTCAATCAATGTCTTTAATACTTTTACTCCCCTTGCAGAGCACACCGTGTCACACTGAGCAGTGCCACGTCACTGATCTCCTGGGAGTCAGGGAGACTTCACCTGAGTTCTGTGTCAGGAGTGCCTCCCTGTTTCTCTGTCTGTGTTTCCTTTGGATTTGTCGCAGGCAGCCTTCACTTGGTTGCTTATATTGGGACAGATGTATCCGTTGTGTCACAGCAAACACAACATCTGGCTCGAGGACTCTTGCCTGCCTTGCCACCATCCCGCTGATTTTCTCTGTCAATACACTCAGGAAACTTTCCCCAAGCATCCACTTATTTATGTGTATTTGATAGGTGATGTTTTGAGGGAGTAAGTGCTGCTGAACTCCTCAAAATATGATCTAATCCGTGTCTCTTACTTGCTAGCAAAGGTTGGAATTCAGCTCTTTTTTTAATTGGTGGGTATGGGTGATGAGAGAAAGGTCTCTGAGGTGTTGCAGGGGAGCTTTTTGTGTTGGAGCCTCACTAAATGAACACAAATAATTTATGGAAATCTGTGGCACTTGTCCTGCTGACATGAATCTACCCTTGTGTGTGGTGGGTGCAAGGTCTGGGGCCTGAAGTGCTGAGAAAATTACAGATCAGTCTTGGCTAATGAATGCTGAACAGAGCAGTGGAAGAGAACATTGTTATCCCACAGCATGTGTTTTGGGCAGAGAAAGGGACATTTTCCCTGAGTTTATCTTCAGAGGTGCAGCCACTGCTCTCCCCAGCACTGCAGGTGCTAAACACGACTGAAAATAAGATTAATTCTGACAGATGAGAGTTTGAAGCTGTCTCATTCCTAGGAAACTGAGGAGATTCAGTTCCTCTGCCTCTGTAGTGACATGAGTCTGTGCCCCTGCTTGGTGTTAGCAGAGCAGGTGCAGCGAGTTAATGGACCTGCAAGAGCACACACAGCCAGGAATTGCTGATGCCCTATGGATTATTTTCCTGCTGATCTCTTAGTTTAACAGTTCAGCAGACTGAAGCAATTGCTTTGTGCTCTGTGTCCCACAAGAAAGGCAGGGTTAGAACGGTGGAAAAACTGAGTGAGGGTTGTGATTAAAAACTTGCTAATGCAGATAAGGTCAGAACAGCATCATTCCTGCTGTTCTGTTGCCATGACACAAGGATGTTATTTTTCATTGACTGCTATTGTAAGAATTCTGTAGTTTCCTTTCTTTACCCCAGTAGTGTTAACTGCAAAAATGAGGTGATGAAGTTGTGAGGGAAACCAGGGGAGCAGCAGAATGGAGCGACAGAAAAAAGACCAGAAATGGTTCTGAGAGGGGAACAGCTCTGCTTTGTGTCCCTCAGGTTTAAGGAATCCCATGCATGTCACTTGTTCCCACTGAGGTTTTTTTACAGGACTATTCTTAACAAGACCTGAGGGACACTCTGGCTCAGTGTCCTGCAGTTGCAGGGTATTCGTTGGCATAACCAGCATCAGCCTGAGCGGTTTAATTTCTAATTGTGGACTGAAGTTCTGCAGTGCTGTTCAGAGGCTCTGTGACACCTTGGAGAAATGACAAATACTTAGGTTTCTTAAAGAAAGATGTTTGCTGTTTTCTTTTACCCATCTGCTTCTGCTGCAGTGAGATGTGACACTGTTTCTCTGAGACAGGCCCTGAGCAGATTGTGGAGTTGATGGATTTCTAAGGGGTTTAAACAGGAATATTGCAGCTCCCTCTCAGGCAGAACAAACGGTGGCTGCAGGTATTATGGGAGCAGGTTTGCTCTCAGAAATAGCTCTGCTTCAAGTACAAATTCCAGTGGAAGGTTTTGGGCTCTGCAGCACAGATGAGATGTGTGTGTGCAGCTGTGAGCCTGGGCAGTGGTGTGCTGCTTGTGGGAGCATGTCTGTGTGTGCCTGCAGGATCAGGCTGGGCGTTGCTTTGGGGTTTGGTGTCCTCTGGCTGCTCACAAGAGCTCCTCTCTTGTCAGGCCACCTTGGCTTTGCCACCGGGCTAATAACTAACAGGGGCTGTTTCAGTAGGCAGCTAGGGGCAAGTGTTTCTAGAGGCAGGGAGGGGGTTGAGTCTGATGAAAGATGGGGTGCTGCAGAAACACAGCCCGATCCTGTTTTGAAACGGGATTGAATTGGAAGCTGTGCTGCAATCCTGTTCAGGTTTTACATCAGAACTCTTTGAAAGTGGGCCTGCTGTTCTTTGTCTTTTGCCTTTGCTGTAGCTTTGCCTTTGTGATTTTCAACCCTGGAATTGCACTTGAAAAGATGGCAGTGGCAAAGCTGACTGCTGGTCCTTAAGCACAGTTATCAGCTTTCAGTAATAGCACTTAGTCTAACCTCTTTGGGTTTGGAAGCTCAGGGAATGCAACCTGCCTCCTACTATGGACTAGGAGTTGGGGTGGATCCATCTCCTCCTCTCTGCTCTAGGGAGAAAGGCTCTTTATTTCTAATTATGGCTAGTTATTTGCTGCCTATTCTGTGTTTGCTTATAGGATGAATAGCCCAGCTGATTACTAATGGTTTTATTACCCAGAGGGCAGCACAAGAAATAGCTGGAATTTGTTAACTGTTTCCCTCTGTGGCTCTGAAGTGGGATATGTGTTTTGTGAGGGCAGGTAGTCTTACTGAGCAGTTCTAGTACTTGGCTGTCCAGGTGCTCAGATGGAATCTGAACTCCTCTTTTTTGTGTTGGTGCACCTCTGCTTTGCAGCTCTCCCTGAATCCATCCCAAGGATGCTTTTGCTTCCTGCCACACTGGCAGTGCTTGGGGAACAGTGACATGACCCTGGTCACTCAAAATGCAGGAGGAGCTGCTGCTTGAGCCTCCCTGTCAGCAGTCTGACCGCCCAGACATACCAAACCTGCTGGCTGGTCACAGCACTCAGTTCTGATGTGTGACACATGCAGACAGGGTCACTGGGATGAAGTATTCTTTTAAAGAAGTGTTTGTGGCAGCTGAAAATAAATGGATCTTTAGCACCTATGACTTTTTTGCTGCATATCAAAAAGAATAGTTACACTCTTGAGGCCAGAAATCATTTGCTTACATCAGTCTGGAATATACTCGAAAAGAGAAGAAAACTATCCATAGGAAAGGGACAGAATTAGGAATTTTTCTTAAAAAACAAAACAAACTGTCTAAACTTAATCTTTGTTGTTGTCTTGAGCATCTTATTCTGTTAGATGTAAAGGTCTTTCCAAGAAACCTGGTTCTGAAACAAGAAAAAACAGTGATGTAAACCTATTCTAGTTTTGGTAATCCTGGCAGCGTTTTGTTTTCCCTTTAGAAAAGGGATGGGGATTGCTGACATGCCCACAGTCAGGCTTGACTGGGAATATGGGATGCCTTAGAGAAGTGAGTAGGAGGGAGAGGATCCCTCCCTGGAAATGCACCAGAAAAAGGGGTAGGTGGGGTGCGCCCGGAGCAATCCTGGGGTGCTGCAACATTGGAGAGAGCTGAGCACTGCCCTGGATGGGAGGGGATGCTCCAAGCTCTGGGTTTGGGAAAGGCTTGGTGGTGGCTGGGACAAGCTGCAGGGATTCTGCCTTTCCCTGCAGACAGGGCTGGATGAAAATAGTGTGCATGGCAGGGGAGCAAGGTAGAGGTTTTAAGCAATGTGAGTAGTTCTTGCTTATCAGAGGAGTTTTAGGATCTCACATAAATGGGGTGACTTTGGTTTGCTTTGGGTTTGTGTTGAGCTGAGTGATGCAGGGTTCTTTGCCAGAACAGGGCTCCATTCCTGATGGATTTTTGGTTTTTTTCCCCATCCAGACTAGGTAGCCATGTCAGCCAAAGCCATCTCTGAGCAGACGGGGAAGGAGTTCTTGTACAAGTACATCTGCACGTCCTCTGCCATCCAGAACCGCTTCAAGTATGCCCGGGTCACCCCAGCCACGGACTGGGCACGGCTCACCCAGGACCACCCGTGGCTCCTGAGCGAGGTAAGGGCAGGGACAGTGGGATTTGCCTTCCTGGAGCACCTGAGCACTGCTCCAGACCCTTCCTGAAGAACCAGTTGCTACTGGTGCTCTGCCACACTCCCAACCCTGATAAAGAAACAAGCCTTGCTTCAAGGCTCGCTATCACCTCATGGGGGGCTGATTATTCCTTTAAGACTGTGAAATACAGGAGCAGAGATAGCTGTGAACCAGTTGCTCATATCTGTACAGAAGGTAAAGGAGGTTGATTCAGACAGAGATGTCAGTCCCTATTCTCAAAGCCTTGCTCTCTGAAATAAGGCAGTGCTCTCTCCATGTCTGGCTTTAATGTCAAGTTAGGACACTGCTTAGTTTTCTTGAATCCAAGCAAAATGTCAGGGAAAACTTCCTTTTTAAAATTTTTCAGTGCAAAATCATTTATCTCTGTGTCACATATCCTCACACTTTCTCTAGAGGAAAACATACCCAGAGCTCTTTTTTATTAGCTGTCCAAGATGGCTCTTTTCCAGTGGTTAATTATATTAAGTCATTGGCTGGAGAACATGAATGTCTCATAGTCCTTGACTGACTGACTGATAGAAGCCCTGCACTAATTAGATGTTCCATGCCCAAGTGCCTGAATGAACTGCAGGAAGAGATCAGCAGTGCTTCTGCAAGCCTTGCAGGAAGCCAGACGGGAGCAAGGTTGCTTTTGGGCCTTGAAGGCAGGTTCTGTAAGGCTGGAAAGGGCTTCAGGGTCCAGCAGCAAGACCATGCTCAGTGTCCTGTACTGCAGCACAGTGTGTTCTGACTCATAAGTTGCTAAAGTTCCAGGACACATCAGTGGGATAAGAGAATGACACTCAGTTCTAGTTTGGTTCTTTAAAAAGATAATTGCAAGCTAGAGATGTGTATGACCAGGAGCAGCTATCCATGGGTATATTATAAAGAGCCGTGGTCAGTTGGCTGAAATGTGCATGACCCTGGCCCTAGCCAGTCTCATAAGCAAAGTGTAGTGACAGCAGGAGCTGCTTTTTTTTATTATTATTTTTATGAGCAACTGTCTGTGTCTGTCATGACTTTTATTGGGTTTTTTTCATCAAAAAAAGAACAAGCTGTCACCTCAGCCTCTGATGTCTGCTTACAGCTGAGTGGAAACAAGGCAGCTTTTCTCAAAGTACAGTGTAAGAAAACCCAAATTTGCAGGCATATTGTAGCAGGAGCTTGATTTGCCAAGATTAAAGGAATTTTGCAAGGATGGGTGCTCTGTGCATTACCAATTTAAGTTTTTACTTCACTATCTGCAGAGAACCGCTTGACCAAAGTAAATTTCTAATCCTTCTCCCTTTAAATCTCTTGCCCATCCTCTGTAGCGTTTAGTGGTGAAGCCAGATCAGCTCATTAAGAGACGTGGGAAGCTTGGACTGGTTGGGATTAACCTCACTCTGGATCAGGTGAAGGCTTGGCTCAAGCAGCGCCTGGGCCAGGAAACCACGGTGAGTACTTCACTTTTGTTCCCAGGACAGGATAAAAGCTCTAAAATCACTGGTCCTCCACTGCAGCCAGCCCATGAGTTTTGGCTGATGATTGAGTGTTACTTCAGGCCCTATTTTAACTCAGTGCTGCCATGTAATATTTATTTTCCTGGGAATGACAGTGCAGTGCTAATGATAATGAAGTGCCTGCCATCCCTGCTGCTGTGTGTTGGGAGCTGATGGAGTTGTGCTGTCTTGAGGAATTTATGCCTTTGGACCTGCTGGGATTGATTTGGCTCTGGCTCTGAGCCGGTGCAGCAAGAATTGGGAAACAGCAGGAGCAGCATTGTGAGTGCTCCCCCGTTGGGAAAACCATGGGTTTGGAAATTACTCCTTTAGCACAACACAACAACCATATCAAAAGCAAGGACTGGGCCACAGACTTGGGACCACTGGTGTCCTCAGAAGCAGGGAGTGCCCCCCAGTGTCTCTAGAGCCTGGAAACATGGGTTTGGATAACACGAACATGCCTACACAGAGCAGTTCCTGGACCCATAAGAAGAGGCTAAAGGATTCTCTTCCTCTTCTGTGCTCCCTGATACCATTTCAATGTGAACACTACTCTGAGGCCTCTGCTCCTGCCACTAGCTCAGCAATTCCTCACTTCTGAATTTTCCACTACTCCAAGAGCCTCTCAAGCTCTTGTGTCTCACTGTGCTGAGCAGGGCCCAGTGACAGTGCTGTCTCTGGGACAGGAGAGGAGAGCAGCTGTCCTGGTGTAATTCTGATACCCCTCTGTCCTGTGAGGAATGGGAAAGGTGACCGACTCCTGTAACCAGATATCCTGAGGTGACAGTGCTGAATGCTGTGCTGGAGAGGGAGGAGTGGTTCCCCAGGAGGCACAGTGGAGAGGGAGCAGTGCTGATTAATTCTCAAAGCTTTCCTCATGCTGTCACAAATGTGCTGGACAAGTGGTTATGGGTGTTTCTCTTGTTTTCTGTCCCCAGATTGCTAATGCAAAAGGAAT
Organism: Anomalospiza imberbis; assembly: GCF_031753505.1. Lineage (NCBI taxonomy): Eukaryota > Metazoa > Chordata > Aves > Passeriformes > Viduidae > Anomalospiza > Anomalospiza imberbis. The sequence goes on along the minus strand of NC_089702.1, from coordinate 3,887,500 downwards.
CCTGAAGAACTTTCTGATTGAACCCTTCGTCCCTCACAAGCAGGTTAGTACGCAGGCTGAGCAGGTGTACTAAAAGCAGGCTTTTAAATCTCTTTGGACTTGCATGCTTAACTGGATTGTTACAGTGGAGAAAGCAGAAGTTTGGGAGCGTGCTGTTGAGCTGACAGTGTTGCTACACACCCTGGGCAAAAACATCTTCTGTATTTCCATACTGAAATTTTAAGTAGAAAATAAATTCATACACCTTCATATTCCTTATAATTTTTAATCAGTTTGCCAATGCAGTGAAAACTCCTAAGTGAGTACATCATAGCAAGGCCACTACAAAACAAATAAAATTGCACTTATAACAGAAGAACGGCTTGCCAGACACTTCTGCACACAGATCTTTTTGTTAATTATGGTCTTTGCTGAGATAATATCACTGTTTCCTTTTCCTGATCCAAATAAAAAAGACTGGCAAGTCTTTCTCAGTGTCAGGGCCACTCCAGCACTGCTGCTCCTTGGGAAGCTTGACTTTGGGCCCAGCTGCCCCAGTCCCAGCACTGGCACAAAAGCCTCTCCAGGGGCTTCTCTGGGAGTCACTGATAAATGCTTGTCCCTGCTCTGTGGCACAGGAGGAAGAGTTCTATGTGTGCATATACGCTGCCCGTGAGGGAGACTGCGTGCTCTTCCACCACGAAGGGGGTGTGGACGTGGGAGATGTGGATGCCAAAGCTCAGAAGCTGCTCGTGGCAGTGGATGAGAAGCTCAGTGAATCGGATGTGAAGAAGCATCTCCTGCAGCATGCACCAGCTGACAAGAAGGAGTAAGTAGAGATGCAGTTCTGGGTAGGACCAGCCATGCAGCAGCTGCTCTCCTTTATCTCAGTGCCACATCCCTCTGTTTTCTTAACTCTGAAGCTCACTCTCCTGCTCTTCTTGCTGCTCTCCAGAATATGCCATGCATCCTGAATCCAAGCTCTCTGACCTTATCTCAGCTGCCTGTTAAACCCAAAAATAAGGTTTCCTAGTGCTGAGCCTTTACTTGGCAGCAGCACTTGTCAGCCTGCTTAGGTCTCAACCTGAGACTGGAGACATGTGCTGAATTCTGATCCTTTGTGCCAGCATAGAAGTTTCTTTTGTTTAGTGAACTGGTGATGAGATGTGGCTCTGACTGCTAATTCAGAACTTCCCTTTCCCTTGCTCTGGCCTGATCTCCAAAGTTATTCTCCTGTTCTTCCTTCTGCAGGCTTATCTGTAGATCTCAAGGCTTCTGCATCTCCCTCAATTAGCTGCCCATACCTACTTAGCCTAATAGGAGTAATGATTTTTCCAAACATAGTTTAATCCTTGCTGAGGTTGTGCAGTACTGAAGGGTGAAGGAGTCTGTCACTCCACCAGTTCACTGCAGCCTCCTCCCCATCACCGCTAAGGAAGCTCAGATCTGACAAAGATGGGTATCAGCAGGGAGGCAACGATGTGCTTTTGTCTTGTAGGGAGATAAATCAGACTGCACAGCTCTGACAGTTGTGAGCAACTGTGTCCTCAGCAGAGTTTGGTGGAGGGTAATTAAGATGAGTCATCAAGGTCTTCCTTCCCTTGAGTCATCCATCACCCAGGCTCCATCCAGAGAAGATGAATGAGAATGAAAGAAATTGATGCCAAGTAGATTTGCAGATTGCCACTAATACCAATGAACAGAGCAAACTGTACTTAGATTTGGCTGCTTTCATTAACTTGTGTCAATTTTTTTTCCTTTTTTTTACAGCATCTTGGCCAGCTTCATCTGTGGCCTGTTCAACATTTATGAAGATCTGTATTTTACGTACCTCGAGATCAATCCATTAGGTAATGAATATTTTTGGAAGCAGAACTTTCTGTTCTGAAATACTGGAATGTGTTCTTGATCCTTCCTTTGGTTCTGTAGTTCACAACAGTACCAGGTGCCATGTGCAGAAGTACGGAAGTGGCAGTGATCTGTCTTTGAGCTGTTCATTCAGTGAATTAAAAACGAGGAAATGAAAAATTCCCTTGAAGGGAATGTTAAGGCAGAACTGAAGACTGTAAAAATTGCACTGTAAAACAGAATAGCCCCTGAGACAGAGCCTGGACCATGGCCACAGTTACTGGTTAATTCCTCAGGGAACTTGCTGGGGCTGGTCAATACTGCCCAGTGCCAGGGGAAACAGCAGCCACCCAGCTTTTGCAACGATGCCTGTGTGGTACCAGCTGTTGGAGTAAATCTGTAATGTGTCTCTGTACAACCCAGAGCTAATTATGATGTTTTTCACTGCAGTGGTGACTAAGGATGGTGTTTACATCCTTGATCTGGCTGCGAAGATTGATGCGACGGCTGATTACATCTGCAAAGTGAAGTGGGGGGATGTGGAGTTCCCCCCTCCTTTTGGCAGGGAAGCTTACCCTGAGGCAAGTGACAGCTGGAATTCCTTCACTGTGTCCTGAATTTATCATTGCTTGTATGCCCATGGCGTTGCCGTTTCCAGTGGTTTTGTTGCTGTGTCTCAAGCCCCTTGGCAGTGCTGTCCATGATACCTGTGCATGGGTAGCTGTAGTCCTAGGACTGCTCAGAATCACACTCTGAACTGCAGTTGCTTCCCAGCTCTGTTTGGTCATTTCTTTAATTCAGAATTGGCTTTTTTTTAATGGTGGCTGATATTTAACTTCTGTCAGCTGTCTGTGCAGAGCTTCCTTTTGTGGTTCCTGCCCACGTTGCTCCCCTCAGCATCACTGTTTTTCTCTTGGAGCAGTGATTACTGGGAGCCCTGTGGGAGCTGACATTCCCTCAGTGTTTCAGTGACAGTTCTGAGAGCAGAGCAGCAGCTGTGTGTAAATGCTGCATCCAAGCGTGAATCCAGAGAAAATAATCACCACTTCTGGAACTTAGAAGATGTTAATACACCTATTTTTCCAAAAAAGTGAGGACAATTTACAATGAGCACTTTATTGTAAAACTTGCAGTGCCTGTTCCCTCTTCAAATTCCCTGTGTCTGTACTGCTGGATGCACAAGCACTGCTCCAGACACAGGTCCCAACAGCTTCAGAGGCTGTTGGAAGCAGACCTCTCTCCTTAATTATTCTGTTATTTATTTCAGGGGTCTGTTCTTCTCTCTCCAAAAAGATTTCTGTCCTGACTTTTTCACTTTAATGATTATAATTGTGCTTCAGTTGGAAGGTTTTTGTGCTGTGGCCAGGAAATCCATTTAGCTGTTCCTTTCCATGTAGCTTGCTGGATGCCAACACTCAACTCCGTTTGCTCTTAAAAGAATTAGTAAAGTTTTTGTCTCTGAATCATCTCTCTCTGAGTCCCTGGGAAGGTTGTTATGGCAGAATCTTTGCTGGGAATGTTAATGAGCTCTGATGAAGTGCTGCTCAGCAGCCTGGCACACTGGGCAGCAGGGGCACCATGTTGAGCCAAATTACAGCTCTCAGTGATTATGTTCCTGGCTCCAGCACAGCCAGAGTGGTCACCATGGGTGAGGTGATTTTTAGATTTCCTCAGGTCTCAGTCTTGGACAAGGCCAGAACAGACTTTACAGTTCTGTTCAGATTTTGTGCCTGTTGTGTGATGGAGGGATGGAGCTGGGCCTCTGTCCCTGGCAAATGCTGAGTTTGTAGCTCTGCTGTGCCTGAGGTGTGATTGCTCCGTGTGTCCAAATGCACACAGCGCTATGAACTCTTGGGATGGAAGAGGCAGGTGCAGGAGGAAGCTGAGATTGTGCTGCTCTCTCTGCAGGAAGCCTACATTGCTGACCTGGATGCCAAGAGTGGGGCCAGCCTGAAGCTTACGATCCTGAACCCCAAAGGCAGGATCTGGACCATGGTGGCTGGTGGTGGTGCTTCAGTGGTGTACAGGTAAGGGAAGCGAGGTTTCCAGAGGGGAAGGATTACAAGTGCTGGGAGGCCATAATTAATGCAGCCTCTGGAAAGTAGACTCTCCTAAAGCCATTTTTCTTGTACTGTGACTGTTTGGGATCACTTCAGAATCAAGATGCTGTGCAGATTTTTCACCAGGCTATGGAACATACTATGGAAGTTAATTTTGGAAGAGTTAGGGTTAGATACAGTTTCTTACAGACATACAGTTCCTTTCTGACTTACAAAGAAACAAGCTGGCTGGAGGCTGTTGAGGGTAATAGGATTGTTGTAGTGGTCACTGAGTTTGCATCTGGGGAGCATGACAAGATTAATCGTGGCTGGCACCAAGATGAGAGCAGCTTTGCTTTCAGCAGACAGCACTGTCCCTCTGTTAAGAGTCCCACTTCCCCAGGGATTTGGAATACTTTAGGAACTTTATAGTGACTTAAATTATAACTAATCTCATAAAGAACTGCTTTTTGTGTTGTTAGTGACACCATTTGTGACCTGGGGGGTGTGAATGAGCTGGCGAACTACGGGGAGTACTCAGGAGCCCCAAGCGAGCAGCAGACCTATGACTATGCTAAAACCATCCTCTCCCTCATGACCCGAGAGAAGCACCCAGAAGGTAAGGGAGATGCTGTGAACCTGTCTGGCAGAAAAACCTGGATAAATCTGGGCTGTTACTATGCTTAGCCTTCCCTGGCAGAGCTGCCAATGTACTTCTGCCTTCTGAACGAATCAGGACTGGATTTCTGTCAACTCTTGCTTAGAGAGGACTTGTGGTTTTTCATGGGGCCTGAGCGATCCCTATCAGATATTCTTGCTTGGTACCAAGCTCTTATCTTCCAGGCTCTACTAAACTCAACTGCTTTAGGGATTTTTTTTTCTTTTCTACTAAAAACAGCTGGTTACTCTGCAGCTTTGTTTGACTTTGTCCTTAACTGCTTCCTGATCTAGGAGTACTCTGCTCTTGAGATGGTTGTACTTACCTGTGTTTCTTCCCTCAGGGAAGATCCTGATTATTGGAGGCAGCATTGCAAATTTCACCAATGTAGCAGCCACCTTTAAAGTAAGTGACAGTCTCAAACATCAGCAAACACGCAGTTGTCAGCCCCCAGCCCTCCTTCCCAGTTCCGTGTTTGGCTGAGGCTCATAGTCCATCTCTCCAGGAGTTTGAGATGATGGGACAGGGTAAATGTCTGGCTGCCTGGGTCACCTGTCCTGTGTGTTTCTTTTAGGGCATTGTGAGAGCAATTAAGGATTACCAGGGCCCTCTGAAGGAGCATGAGGTGAGGATCTTCGTACGAAGAGGAGGCCCGAACTACCAGGAAGGGTTACGTGTCATGGGAGAAGTTGGTAAGGACCAAGCTTGTCCTTGAGTTTTATTCTTGCATCTTGTTACTTCTGCTTGCTTTCTGCTGAGCTTTCCCAAGGTGAAACGCTTCACTTTGGTAGAGCCTTCCCCTGAGGATGCTGACTGCTCTTGTGTACTTCCACAGGGAAGACCACGGGCATCCCCATCCACGTGTTTGGCACGGAGACCCACATGACTGCCATCGTGGGCATGGCGCTGGGCCACCGGCCCATCCCCAACCAGCCGCCCGCCGCAGCCCACACCGCCAACTTCCTCCTCAACGCCAGCGGCAGCCCCTCGGTGAGCTCCTTCCCCACCGTCAAACGGGACAGGGTGAGGAGCCTCATGAAGGCAGCTGCCCATCCAAACAGGCTGGAAAGGCATTTTGGCCACTAGTGTATTTGTAGGAAGCTTTAGGAAAACAGACATGGCTCTCCTGGTGCAGTTTATCGGGAGAGGCCACCCCAATGCCCATGTCAGTTGTGCAGAAAATGTGGCCTCTCAAAGCTGAACCTACTGGGTCATTCTGTTTTCTGTAGCTTGACTGAAATGGTCCTATCTGAAAACTCATTTTCTTTGTAGTGACCAGTGTAGCCAAAGCGAGGCCACCTCCTCCTCTGTGCTCCAGGCCATACCTGGAGCACTGCCCCTCACTGACTTGGCTTCTGAATCTTTCAGACTCCAGCACCGAGCAGAACCGCCTCCTTCTCCGAGTCCAAACCAGATGGCATTGCTCCAGCTAAGAAGGCAAAACCAACAGCACCTCTTGGTAAGTCCAGCTCTGGGAGTGCTGCTGGCAATGCTCTGCTGTTCCCAAAGGCAGGATGGGCACGAGACAAGTGCTTTTTTTTCTGAATGTAAAGGGAAGCAGTTTTGTGGTACCTGTTTATCTTTGTCTTGAGTGCAGTTAAGTGATTTAGCAGCTCACTTGTACCATGAGCTCATACACACAGCAAGTCAGAGTTGCCCTGATCTGGGATGTTCAGGAACTGCACAACGAGAGGAAGTACAGTGAGAGGGCTCCAGTCTGCTTGTCTTTTAACAAGAGCAAACCCAAAAGCCCTGAGTGCTGTGGAGGAGGAGAGGAGGACTGCTGCAGCACCTGCCTGGGTGCCTGGCCAGTGGGCTGGCAGCACTCAGCTCTGTCATACCATTGCATGAGTGATTCTCTCTTTAACAGATTCAATCCCAGCCCCGAGACCTGGTTCAGGTAGGACCTGTGTGACCTGCTGAATGTGCCTGGCCTCGCTGGCAGCTGACTTTAGTTCTTAGTTTTGTTGCTGTTTTTTCTCTCCAAAAGTTTGCTGTGTTGTCTGGTCCCTTCCTCCTGCCCAGCATATTTAGCTGTCACCATGTGAACTTCTTATCTGTTTTTTTCAAGTGCAGATCACATATGCCTCTGCACAAATCCTTCCTATTTCTGGGGGAGAGAGGGCCAGGTCTCAAACTTCGTTTTTTCTCTCTTCCCCCACACAGCCATCACAGAGAAGAACAGCCTGAGGCACATAGTGAAAAGCTCTGTTCTCTTTGCTTTCCAAAAGGAGGAGTGACCAATAACTGGTATCTTGTTTCAAAGGGAAACAAGATAGTGCAGGGGCCCTGGTTATCAGGTTTGGAAAGTACAGAAAAGTCACAAATGAACTAAATGTTGCCTTAACAGTCCAGCAAACTATTAAAGCTTGTGCTCAGTGAAGTTATTTTATAGGGACTTTAAAACTCTATTGGGCTCTATGCTGTGTGAGAATAAACTGCTGAACTGGAGGCAAAGTAGAGCTTCAAGTCACCTCCCTTATCATGAGGAGGGACAATCTTGGGAATGAAGTGGAATTCTTGGATTGTTGCTTGCTTGCTCTCAGACAAACATCATTGCCTCTCTGGATCTGCATTTTGGTGTTCCTGGGAACACTCGTGGTACCCCCTTGCAGGCACCTGCGAGATAAACAGAATTTTCAGTTCCCTAATAACAAGTCATGTTGCAGTGAATCTGAGCTGTGAGTGACTGTTTAGGGCTGGAGAGCAAGGACTGATTCTTCGTTGAAGCCAGAGGAACAGTGTCCTGTTTAATCCCTAATGCTGTTTAGCTTTGATCCAAATCCAGGAAGAACTCAGCAGTAGCCAAAGTTGGCATCAGCAGATGGATCAGCTCTGAGTTTTTATGAGTTTTAAAATTAATTCTGCTTGGAGTCAGAAGGAGAGACTCAATGTTGTGCTGTGACAAGTGGTGTAAATAGACTTTAAACCAACAGTCCATCCTCACTGGCTGAACTGTTGCTTTTCCTTTGACTCTGTCCCCTGAAGCCAAGTTTTGGGCCATATATAAATTCTTGGAGCCAAGTTTGTGTTGGATTCTGAGCATTAAAAAAAAAAAGAAAAGCAACCCAAGTATGTTGAGCTCCTTTATTTTCTTTGTCCCCCCCATTTTCTGCCTTTTTTTTTTTTTTTTAAGTTTCCTATCACTCTACTATAGTGCCCTGACCAACCTCCCATGGTTTGCCCAGACTGTGGGCCACATGCAAATAAATACATGAAATTCAAAATTCTCTTCAGCTTTGCATAAGAAAACTGGTAGAAATATGAAAGGCCCAGGAGAGGCAGAGGCAGTTTTTACTTCTCTCCTATACCAGCTCCCTTCTGTGATTCACTTATCCATTTAGTGAACCCCAAAACCTGGCTGTTGTGTTCAGAATCCAGGGATGGGGTTGCTGATTCATCTACAGTTTCTTCCTTAATTTGCACAGTGTGCTACTCCATCCTGCAAACTGCAGTTCATCTCCTGGGTTTGGTTTGGAGGTGGGGGTATACACCCATCCAGGAGCCTTTCAGCAGGCATTTGGCAAAGTTGCAGTTTGTGTCTTGCTCAGGTGTACAGTTTGAAGATGGTTTGGTGTTTTCTTTCCCCTCTTTCTGAGCAGGTAAAGCCACAACACTGTTCAGCCGCCACACCAAGGCAATCGTCTGGGGGATGCAGACCCGGGCTGTCCAAGGAATGCTGGACTTTGATTATATTTGCTCCCGGGATGAACCCTCAGTGGCTGCCATGGTTTATCCGTTCACGTAAGTAGCCTGTGACTGCATTGCTTTTCCATTTCCCTCCAACTCTTCTGTGACCTTCCTCCTCTCTCATTCTCTGTGGTTCTTTAGTGCGGCTCTGCTCTGGTCCCTATCCCTGCTGGAACACCTTCTCCTCTGCTCCCTTCCACCCCTGAGTTGGCTTTTTAGGCTGCTTTCTTTAACCATTGATTTCGGGCTGCACTGTTGAAACAGCTTAGTGTTCACTGCAGAACTGAAGCTCCACTTCATGTGCTTTTAAAAAATATCCAAGTACTGTTCTTCACTCAGTGAGCAAGGCTACCTGGGCTTTCTTTCCAGCCCTCTGGCTCAGCAAAGGCAGGCAGGCTCTGTAAGACTTCTTCACTCACCTGCTGCTGGCTGTGTGCTTATCTAAGACACCTTTGTGCCTGCAGCAGCAGAAATTATCCCTCCAAATATTAACCAGAATCATAGCAGCTCTGCTGACAAATGAAAGCAGGTATGTAGCCAAACAAAATTAAAAAAAATAAAATCTTGTTCATATGCTTTCCAATAGCAGCAGGGATTTCTTAGCCAGCAGGAAGCCTGTGGATCCTTTAGTGGGATAGAGTGTTCCCTTGTGGTGTTTACCCTCTTTTACTCATGCCTACAGGGATGAGAAGGACTATTGGGTGTGCATGAGCTGTTTTATTGTACCCCCTCAGTGTGGGGGTCTCCCTGTAGGACAGGGCAGGCAGGGAGAAGGGAAACAGCAGATGTTGCTTCCAGTACGGTGAGGTGGGAGCCCAGAGCCAGGCAGGAGCTTTGGTTCATTCCGGTGGTATTTACAGACATCCTGGAGAGCTGATGTCTAATCAGCCTCTGTCCTGCAGAGAATTTCTCCTCTTGACAATTAAGACCTTGCACTGTTATTCTGCAGCTCTGATGGTAATTGCACCTCTGTAAATAACTTCTCAGCAAGTGCAAACCTCGGGGTACTGAGTGCAGGCACACCCATGTCCGTAGGTGAGTGGCAGCCTCTGGCAGTGCTGCACTTGATTAAGGAGGAAAAAGCAATAGGGATTGAAGTTTAAGGCTACCTGAATTAACTGATTCTGCTTGACCTTTTGGAGGGAGCCAGACTGGCAAAACCTGGAATGTTATGTCACGAAGGTATTGGTATGGGAGCACAGCCAGTATCCACACACTTAAATGACTGCAGCAATGAGACAGAGCATCTACTGTGTATGAAATGCCAACAGTAAAACCTTCCCAGGTGCTTCCCCTCCAGTGCCTGTGGGATGGACAGAATCCCACTGTAGCAGGATTGGGAAGCTGACTGGCCTCCCCATTGCTGTCCTGGCTGTTCACTACAGATACTGGTTTCCTGTTTCCTCAGTCCAGTGTTAGCACCAGCCCAGTGACACAGCTGTGCACACATCTCATTCATTACTCTTTCTGTGCCTCATTCTGTCTTCCAGCTTGGAGTAGAGTTAAGGCTCTGGTAACTTCACTGTGGGAGAGCTTATTCATCTTGCTGGATGCCTCTGTCCCCATTAGCCTGTCTCCTTCCATACGCTGCTCTGTCCTATTCTCTGAAGAACCTTCTGCTGTCATATGGTCCCTCCCCAGACATGCTCACGTGCTCGTGAGTGTCTCAGTCAGTCTCGGGGGCTGAGAATGGGGTTTGTAAACTCCTCTGTCTGCATGCGCTGTGTCCCTTTGCCTTTCCAGCAGCCTTCAGGTCAGGGCTTTTCCATCTTCTCTCCCACAGTGGTGACCACAGGCAGAAGTTCTACTGGGGCCACAAAGAAATCCTGATCCCAGTCTACAAGAACATGTCAGATGCCATGAGGAAGCACCCAGAGGTGGATGTTCTCATCAACTTTGCATCCCTACGCTCTGCCTATGACAGCACTGTTGAAACCATGAATTATCCTCAGGTGAGTGCAGGATTCAGAAGAAGCCCAAATGAAGAAGGAAGACCCTGTTAGCAGGGTACTGGTGGTTTTTAAACCATGACGGCATTAGCAAATTGTCTTGGTTTTCTGATTTAGCAAATAACCCCCAATTCTAACCCTTTACAGAATGTAAGGAGCATGCTGGGGGTCCCTGGTAAATCCTAATGCTGCACTTGCAATTTGTTTAAGAGGAACTTGGTGCTTCTTGGTTAGCAGTAACTACTTCAGGCTGACTATACATTTCTGCTCTGATGTGCGAGGGGGAGAAAATTCCCTGACCGGAGCATTGAACCTGTTGTGAAGATCATGGCAGCCTGCAGATTCATGCATTGGGTCTTCCTGGATGAGAGTGCACAGAGTGGCCTCCCATGTATGACTTCCCAGGGTTCTGACAAGAGGCAGCTCTGTGGGGTACCAGTGGTTTTCTTTCTCTCACGGCAGATCCGCACCATTGCCATTATTGCTGAGGGCATTCCAGAGGCCCTGACACGCAAACTGATCAAGACAGCTGATAAAAAGGGAGTCACCATCATTGGGCCTGCAACTGTAAGTACTTGATGGCCACCTTCTCCTGTCTTTCTTAACCTTCAGATCAGCTTTCTCCAATGGATGAAGTGTATCCTACAATCCACTTTTTGTCTGTAGTCACAGGAAGTGTGTGCTAATCTCTCATCTTTAAGTCATTGCCATCCTTCCTTCTCTATACAAATGCTGGCAAGGCTGCCTTTACACAAATGCTCCTCACTTTCATGATTTTAAAGGGCTTTACACCTTTCTCTTATTCTCTTATAGGTTGGTGGGATCAAGCCAGGTTGCTTTAAAATAGGCAACACAGGAGGCATGCTGGATAACATCTTGGCATCGAAGCTGTACCGCCCTGGCAGCGTGGCCTACGTGTCCCGCTCTGGAGGGATGTCCAATGAGCTCAACAACATCATCTCCCGGACCACTGACGGGGTCTATGAGGGAGTGGCCATCGGAGGAGACAGGTACGAGTTGGCACCTTCAGTAAGCAGAGGAATCGTTGGTAATTTGGAGTAGGAAGAGCAGGTTGGGTGTTAATTTTTATTTCAGAAAAGTATATGAAATAAATTGTTGCCATTTCCCCTGATTGCACACAGATATCCTGGTTCAACTTTTATGGATCATGTCTTGCGTTATCAGGATACTCCAGGAGTGAAGATGATTGTAGTACTGGGAGAGGTGAGTGAGGCCACTTAACTATCTGAGAAATAGCTGTGTGTGGTTTTTGTTTTGGGAGCATCTGACCTGGTTGTAAGAATGCTAAAGAGCAGCTTCTACTGTTCTTGAATATTCAAAATTTTATTTCTTGCTGCTTTTGTCAAAAAGAAATTGAATGTATTCCACAGGCGAGCATAGTCTTCCCTATTTGAAATAAATAAAAGAAAAAGAAAAATCGGGAGGTTTTGTTCTGACACTTCAGACATTATTCTGTGAAAAAGGAGAAACTTTTGTTTGTTTGTATGTCTTGGAGCTGGTTTTATCAAAAGTGCAGCTCGGAATCATCTCTCTCTCCCTGCAGATCGGAGGCACAGAAGAGTACAAGATCTGCAGGGGTGTTAAAGAAGGCCGGATCACCAAGCCAGTGGTGTGCTGGTGCATTGGTACCTGTGCCACCATGTTCTCCTCAGAGGTATGTGCAAAAATGGGGGCAAATGCATAAAATAGGAATATATCCACAACAGGAAGAAAACCGCAACTTCACTCATTGTACCTAAACCTTCCGGAACTGGCAGTAGTAACTTTAATGTGCAGAAGTTCATAAGTACAAATGATAAAGATATCTTGTGCTTCTATAGTTCTGTCACAGGAAATTTCCAGGGGATTCTGCTTACTTGTGAAGGGAGCCCAAAGATGCCAGGGAAAGCAACAAATTCCAATAGCTGCCTGTTTCTGGAGTAGGGATGGCAAAGATCTATGTTAAGAAGCTCTGAAGTGGGGCAGTTTAGGGAGGCAGAAAGTGAATGAGCCTGGAGGGATTCCAGATCAGAACATCCCTGTGATTGCCCTGTTGGCTCCGACTGCAACAAGGAGTTTTGGTAGCCCAGAGGAGACAGATGTGCAGCCACAGGTGTTCCCAGTCAGGGCTCTGTTCTGTTGCACTCTCTGCAGGTAACAGTCTGTATTCCTTAGTGCTCTCTTTTCCTGTTTGTAGGTGCAGTTTGGCCATGCAGGAGCTTGTGCCAACCAGGCCTCCGAAACTGCTGTAGCAAAGAACCAAGCCTTAAAGGAAGCTGGAGTGTTTGTTCCCCGGAGTTTTGATGAGCTGGGAGAGGTCATTCAGTAAGTCACACTCACAGGGCACCTTCAGCAGTGGACAAAAGCTGTCAGGACACTGATTCTGGCCTGATAGGAATATATTTCTGCTTAAGGAAAGCAGATTCTACTTATTGTGGGATTTTAAGGTCTAGGTTAGATCACCTCTCTTGGATCTCTTAGAAGGACCAAAGTTACTGAATGGATTCTCTCCCTAGGTCTGTCTACCAGGATCTTGTGGCCAAAAGAGTGATTGAACCAGCTGAGGAAGTGCCTCCTCCAACTGTGCCAATGGATTACTCCTGGGCAAGGGTGAGCTGTGCTGGTTTAGCTGCTTTTGGGTTTTTTGGAATCAGACAGGGCATTGGCTGCGATTCTGGATGCCACGCTGGGGTTATACCTTGTGCTTTGTAGTGTTACTCGTGAGCTGTGCTGGTTCTGGGCTGTGGAAGCTGCTCTGAGGGCAAGCCAGAGGCATTGCTGTTTGCCCACTCTGCCTTGTGCTGCCCCTCTCTGTTGGTGTGGGGTGTTTAACCATCCTCTCTTTACACTGCAATTCCAGGAGTTGGGACTGATTCGCAAACCAGCTTCCTTCATGACCAGCATCTGTGACGAGCGAGGACAGGAGCTGATCTATGCTGGGATGCCCATCACCGAGGTCTTCAAAGAAGAGATGGGAATTGGAGGGGTTCTAGGCCTGCTCTGGTTTCAGAGAAGGTGAGGCAGTCCTTGTAAAGCTTGCAGATTCTTTGGAGTTTTTCTTGTTTATTAATAGATTTTTAAGCAAAAAAAAAAAAAAGTAATTCCAGGATTCCTTTGTGAAGGTAGATTCACTGGAATACCATCTCTGTATTTCCTCCATGACACTGTATCAGCATTTTGGATTGCATACAGTGTGTTTTAAGTCTCAGGATGAAGTTTTCCATGAGTCTTGTGGTGCACTGAGGAAACTTCTGTATTCTAGGCCTGATTCACACTCTGACTACTTGTGTCACCTCAACTCTGGAGAGGCTGGGGACTTTACAAACATTTGCACTTGTGTTCTGTTCCTGACTGATGTGGTGTCTGTGCCCAGGTTACCCAGGTACGCCTGCCAGTTCATTGAGATGTGCCTGATGGTGACAGCAGACCACGGGCCAGCCGTGTCCGGAGCCCACAACACCATTGTCTGTGCCAGGGCTGGCAAAGATCTGGTTTCAAGCCTCACTTCAGGCCTTCTTACTATTGTGAGTACCTGATATTCAGGAGGTTTAGCTTTGTTACTCATTCCTCTTCTAGGTTTTATTACTGCTATTTTTTGGATTAGCTGCAGAGTCACAGACTGGTGGTGTCTGTCCACTCACACTTTGAATTTCAACTCTTAACAGTTGGTGCTCCCTGTTTCAAATCTGGTCCTTTTTCCAGTAAGTCAGGCTAGTTTGTCTCCTTTAAGTCTAGAAATATTTTGTAGCAGCCAAATTGCTGTCAGTGTTGACTCTGGTTGCCTGAGCTCTGACAAGAGTTACTAAAACAGACACTGGATTGCATTTTCCCCCACGTTTTCTCTAGCAGAGATGCACTGGCTCCAAATTTGCATTCGTGTGACAGATAAGCGGATGCTTTCTCTCAGGTGCCTGCCCAACTCTAATGTCATGAATGCCAGAGACCAGGAGGGTGGATGGGGGAGATAATCTTGGGTTTGTATCTTAATTGTGGAGTGCTTTGATGTAATTGCCTTTGTTCTGCACCCAGGGTGACCGGTTTGGGGGAGCACTTGATGCTGCAGCCAAAATGTTCAGCAAAGCTTTTGACAGTGGGATTATCCCCATGGAATTTGTGAATAAGATGAAGAAAGAAGGGAAGCTGATCATGGGCATTGGACACCGAGTGAAATCAGTAAGAAAACTGCATTAGGACAAACTGTGGAGGGATTTTTAGGGATGGGTGGGGGAGAGCAAAAACAAAGGAAAGAAAACCAGCAAGTTTCAGAGGCAGCTATTGACCAGATTCTCCCAAATCTACAAAGAGTATCAGTAAGAGGCAACATCACTGACTGTAATGTGCTCTGAACTTGCAGATAAACAACCCTGACATGAGAGTTCAGATTCTCAAGGACTACGTGAAGCAGCACTTCCCAGCCACTCCGCTGCTGGACTACGCGCTTGAAGTAGAAAAAATCACAACTTCCAAGGTGAAAGGCGCCAGCACGGAACTGCTCTGGGCACTGCTTCTCATGGGAGGGAAAGTGACTGGCCTTAGCTGTATTTTCAGTGCAGTGTTTCATAAATTGTTGCTGGGGATTGTGTCTGGGGTAGAATTGAAGCCAAGTACAGCTGCAGTTTGGGAAGGCTGGAGGCATTTGGCTACCAGGAAAATGCTGAACAAGCCAAACCACTGTCTTTGTGGCCACTGTCCACAGTGGCACTGCTGGGTGTAAATCCCAGGCTGTTGGCACACGTGCTGGCCCATGGCAGGGAACCTCTGAGGGCTGACCCAAGGGGACCCCTTGTTTTGGGTTGATTTTCCAGCATTCCCATTAAGTGCAGTTCTTGCTCAGGCTGCTGGGCTGGTGTGTCCCTAGCTACAGGCAGCCCTCAAATCACCAGTGGAAGGTGCCAGGTGAACATCATTTGCACTGTTGACATCTTTATTGGGGTGTGTTTTATTTCCTGCAGAAACCAAACCTTATCCTGAACGTAGATGGCTTTATTGGAGTGGCTTTTGTTGACGTGCTCAGGAATTGTGGCTCTTTCACACGGTGAGTGAGGGAAAGCTGTTCTTGCATCATGGTCCTATGAAGCTGCACTGCCAGCTCCTGAGGGGCAGAATTCCATGACACTGGGAAGGAAACAGCCTGGCCTGGCTTTTGGGGGCAGAAAGCTGTCAGGGGAATTTGTATGGCTTCTGGCACTAGAGCAGGTGGCAGCCCATCTGAGATTGATTCCTTAAATAGATGATTACCGGGAGCCATTTATTTTCCTTTGTTTTGCAGGGAAGAAGCGGATGAATATATTGATATAGGAGCTCTCAATGGCATCTTTGTACTGGGCAGGAGTATGGGATTCATTGGTGAGTTTGACACGTCCTCCCTGCCCCTTCCCTCCTCCTGGGGCTGCCCTGCCTCAGGAACACCAGACAAACCTGAAACCCAGGGGGATTCAGTGCACCCCAGCAATCCAACTCGAGACAAAGACCAAGAGGAAGGGTGGGAATTTTGTAACATAAACCACTCTCCTTTCAGGACACTACCTGGACCAGAAGAGATTGAAGCAGGGTCTGTACCGTCACCCCTGGGATGACATCTCCTATGTCCTACCAGAGCACATGACCATGTGAGAAGCTGGTGTTGCTTGGAGTGCACCAGGACAGAAGCCTGTCCAGGGGACAGCCACAGTGGGACTGTGATGTATAAAGATGATTATTGGGACAGAGATGTCGAGCTGCCTGGTCAAACTGTGCAAAGCGACAGTTTTATAAGGATAGAAACTTACTCTAATAAAACCAAAACTTGTGCTATTCCCTCTGTTACCTGCTGTATTTAATACTGTCTCTCACACTTTTATTTTTTCTATTCTCATTTCATTTTGTTTCCAGAAGTGATTTAGGGTTTGGGGGGGAGAATTTGGCTCATAGGTATGCCTTACTGAACTCTGGTAACAAGCTGTACCTTTCCCGTGAGGGGAACGTGCCTGTCATTCCCATAAGCCATCACTTTGGATTTTTTTTTGTTGTCTGTTGTTTCTCAAATTGTTTACCATGTTCTTATCCTTGGTCTGACTGTACCTGAGTCCTGGGACCACTGCTAAAGTATAACCAATGTTACTCAAGCTGGTGTAGTAATTTAAAGTGTAAAGTTGTAACATACTGCTGTGAAAACTGTGAAATCCCTGTACTCCAGTGTCTTTATTTATGCAAACCACCTCTCCTTTCCTCTGACTGCTGCTCTGTGCACTGTCACTCATGTAATCTGCAGCCGCAAAAATATCTCAGTAATAATTTCAGTGTCCTCCTTGTCTGTGTACTGTAACCAAACGCAAATAAATACACATTACTAATTTAATCTTTTTCCATGAGTGACTTCTGCGAGTTGTCCCTAAGCAGTGTCTAAGGGGATGTGTGACAAATTGTCCTTTTACAAAATAACCTTCAAAGCAATTACTCCTCAGGGTCTCTTTCAGGTGATTTAAAAGGGGAGAAATAAAAATCAAACTGCATATATACTTCAGCTTGCCTGTTTCAGGTCAAAAAGATAAAATTTCGTAAAGTAGAGAATAAACAGAATGCCACAATCCAGCTGTGATTGATACAGCATTATACAAGAGTTAGGGAACCGCATTGTGTGTATAGCAAACATGAACTAACCACCCGTACAGCTCACTGCGTTCTAACGAAAAACCCAATGTACCACGGAGCCCGAGAATTCCCAGTGGCTCGGGTGCAGCCTGGGAGGGCACGGCGAGGAAGAAAAGGACGAGGAAGAAAAGAAAATGACGAGGAAGAAAAGAAAATGACGAGGAAGAAAATGACGAGGATTGCCGGCGGCTGCCAGTGGAACGGGGCCGGGGCCTGGCTCTGGCCCGTGCCACCCGAGCTCCCCGACGGCGCACGAGGCTCCCGAAGCACCGGGGCCGCCACACGACGGCGAGCTGGGCGGACACGGCCGCCCGGGGGCTCCGGGCTGAGGGGATGGACGGCCGGACCGGGGAGGGGTCCCGGCCTGAGGGGACGGGCTACGGGGAAGTCCCGAGGGGTCTGGGCCGGGAGGTCCCGGGCGCTCCGGGGCTGAGGGCGATGGGGATGCATTATGGGGCTCCCGAGTTAAGGGCAGGCGGGCTCTCGTGGGGTGCGGG
Organism: Anomalospiza imberbis; assembly: GCF_031753505.1. Taxonomy (NCBI): domain Eukaryota; kingdom Metazoa; phylum Chordata; class Aves; order Passeriformes; family Viduidae; genus Anomalospiza; species Anomalospiza imberbis. The sequence goes on along the minus strand of NC_089702.1, from coordinate 3,870,210 downwards.
GCCCAGGGGCCGCGGGGTCTCGGCGGGTCCCGGGCGCCGCGCTGGCCGCGGCTCCCCTCACGGCGCCGCCGCCATCGCCCTGCAGCGGCGCTCTCCCTCCGCCAGGCGGCGCCGCCGCGCCCCGCCCGCCATGTCGGACAAGATGGCGGCGGCCGCGGCCTGTCCGCAGCCACAGCCCGGTCCCGGCCCCGGCCCCGGCCCCGGCCCCGGTCCCGGTCCAGGCCCGCCTGAGGCGGATCGCGGGGCCCCGCGCGGCAGCGCGGCGGAAGGGGAGGCTGAGGCGGAGGAGTTCGGGTGCCCGGCGCACTGCTCCGACCTGGCCTGGCGGCAGAACGAGCAGCGCCGCCACGGCCTGTACTGCGACATCACGCTGGCTTTCGGCGGCGCGGGCATGGCCCGCGAGTACCGGGCGCACCGGTCCGTCCTGGCCGCCGCCACCGAATACTTCACGCCGCTGCTCTCGGGGGGGTTCGCGGAGTCGCGCTCGGGTCGCGTGGAGCTGCAGAAGTGGAGCTCGGAGGGCGGCCCCGACCCCGACACGGTGGAGGCCGTTATCGGTTTCATGTACACCGGCACCATCCGCGTGAGCCCCGGCAACGTCCATGAGGTGCTGGAGATGGCGGACAGGTAAGTGCGGCCCTGGCGGGGGCTGGCGGGGACCGGGTCACAGCATCAGAGGATCACAGACTGGTGGTTTGGGCTGGAAGGGACCTTGGAAGTTCATCTCATTCCGGCACCCTGCCATGGGCAGGGACACGTTCCACTGTCCCAGGTTGCTCCAAGCCCCATCCAACCTGGCCTGGAACACCTCCGGGGATGTGTAACTCCCTTGTTTGTCCTGCAGGTTTCTGCTCACCCGGTTGAAGGACTTCTGTGGAGAGTTTCTGAAGAAGAAACTGAACCTCTCCAACTGTGTGGCGATTCACAGCTTGGCCCACATGTATTCCCTGAATCAGCTGGCCCTCAAAGCGCAGGATATGATCAGGAGAAACTTCCACAAAGTCATCCAAGATGAGGAGTTCTACACTTTGCCATTTCACCTTGTCCGGGACTGGCTCTCAGACTCAGAGATCACGGTGGACTCTGAAGAAATCCTCTTTGAGACTGTTTTGAAGTGGGTTCAGAAAAATCCTGAGGAAAGAGAGAGGTACTTTGAAGATCTCTTTAAGCTGCTAAGATTGTCTCAGATGAAACCCACGTATCTGACTCGCCACGTCAAATCTGAGCGGCTGGTGTCGAGCAGCGAGGCCTGTGTGAAGTTGGTGTCCGAGGCCGTGGAGAGCCATGCCCTGCGCTCTGAGAACCTGCAGTCCGGGAACCTGCAGCATTCCGCCTGTCCCGCCGCGCTGCTGCCGCGCTTCGGCCAGAACATGGACGTCATTATGGTCATCGGCGGCGTGTCCGAGGGTGGCGACTACCTGAGCGAGTGCGTGGGCTACTTCATCGACGAGGACAGGTGGGTCAACCTGCCTCACATCCACAACCACCTGGACGGGCATGCCGTGGCCGTGACGGAGTCCTACGTGTACGTGGCTGGCTCCATGGAACCCGGGTTTGCCAAGACTATGGAAAGGTACAATCCAAACAGAAATATTTGGGAGCAGGTTTCAAACCTAATCACCAGGAAGCATTCCTTTGGCCTTACTGAAGTGAAAGGCAACTTGTACAGTATTGGTGGACATGGCAATTTCAGTCCAGGCTTTAAAGATGTGGCCATTTATAATCCTGAGCAGGACAAATGGCTGAACCTGGAGTCGGCACCAAAGATCCTGCGGGATGTCAAAGCCGTCTCCGTGGAGGACCGGTATGTGTATGTGGCCGCCCGCACCCCGGTTGACAGTGACAGCGAGGACGGGCTGAGGGCTGTTATCATCAGATACGATGCTGAAACCAGGCAGTGGCAGGACGTGGAGTCCCTGCCCCTCATCGACAACTACTGCTCTTTCCAGATGTCTGTTGCCAGCACCAACTTCTACCACACGGCATCGTGCTGCCCCAAGAGTTACCCCATAGACAACGAGGAGGCCAAGGGAAAGATCTCCAGCAGGGCCTCGGATGAGATCCTGGAATCCTTGCCCCCCGAGGTCCTGAGCATTGAAGGAGCAGCTATTTGTTACTACAAAGATGACGTGTTTATCATTGGGGGGTGGAAGAACAGCGATGACATTGACAAGCAGTACAGGAAGGAGGCCTATCGCTACTGCGCCGAGCGGAAGCGCTGGATGCTCCTGCCCCCAATGCCACAGCCCCGCTGCAGAGCCACTGCCTGCCATGTGAGAATCCCCTTCAGGTGCCTGCAGGGAACACAGAGGTACCCCATGCCACAAAATCTCATGTGGCAAAAAGATAGAATAAGGCAAATGCAGGAAAGGCAGATGCAGGAGATGCACCGATACTCCCTGAGCTTACGGAGGATGCCGCGCTCCCAGATCGAGTGCTAGGGTCTGCAATATAACTCCTGATGAGCCTAGGAAATAAACCCACTTGTTAGGCTTGATGTGTCTTTATAAGACATGAGGGTGTGGATTTGATTTGATGCATAAAACCAGCATCTGTTGTGTACTGAAAATTCAGAAGCTCAGAAGTTGGGGGTGGGTGGGAATTGAGACACTCCGTGAATCCAACAGTATTCCTTAATGATACCCAGGGAAAAGCTGTAGCCTGTATCGGGCTGTGAAATGTCACTGGGAGCATTAAGCCTGTTACTTCTTTCCTCAGATCTTTGGTTCCAAGGATTTCTGTAGAGTTAATCTCTAACAGTTCTACTTGGAAAATCAAAGATCTCTCTCTTAATAATTTAGTGGTTACATTTGTGTGTGCTTGAAAGCACCTGTTTCATTTGCACTTATCTCTTGACATTCCTTTGATTCTCTCCTCAGTGACTAAACTTCACAGGATTGGTGTTGGTGTACTTGGCTTTCCCAAGCTGGAGGCAAGTGCAATAGTTCTGTATGAAAGAAAAGCACAATCTTTCTTTATTAAATTACTTCAGGATGTTTCTAAGTGTGTTAAATATTTTGTATTTGTGTGTTGTAGAGAGGCTGCAGAGTTTGTTTATAAATGGATGATTGGTTGGACACAAGACACTTGCTAAAAGAGAGCTTGAGGCAGTGGATTTTTTTCAGGTGTATTTGCAGGTTTGACTGACTCAAACTTAAGAACTTGGGTCAAGAGCCTGAACAAAGGAGTGACACCCGGTGATGAGCCACCCACCCACACTGGTTGTTCAGTTCTGTCAGAGAGGATCAGTGAGAGTGGGATTATTTCATGGGAATATAGCGAAATCTGAGCTACTGGTAGGTCTTTTCTCAAATGTTGCACGTTTTAATTCTAGTGAAAAGTGATGAAAGAGCCCCTGCTGTTCCCAGCCTCTCTCTGACAGTGAGAAGCCTTTGCCCTCCTGTGCTGTCCCAAGGGACTCCCAGCAGCTCTGTACCAAGCTGGCACGTGTGCTCCTGCAGGGGGGAGAGCTGGGCTTTCAGAGTCTCCAATTACCTGAATTTCCTCACTTGCTGTGGGGGTGAGATTTAAGCTCATTTAAACACCTTTTGGCATTTTGAGGTGGCTGTACAGGCAAGTGCCCTGGTTGGCTCTGGATGCTTCCTGCTGCACTCCCAGGGAACAGAATGTGGGATAGTCTCTTTGGAATATCCCTGCCTCTCTGTCCCACTGAGCACTCCTTCTCCCCAGTCCAAGAGGCTCCAGGACCCTTTCAGTTACTAACAGTTTCAGTGTATACTTCCTACCTCCTTTTCTCCCCATCCTTCCCTTCTTTTGAATGTTCCAGGTTTTTCCATGCAGTCTTAACTCAGGATCTTAGGGAAGGGAATGGGAGGAGTAACCTTGGTATTACAAAATTTGTGTAGACAAAACCTTTCTGGAAAATCTGTTAGTGTTCTTGGTTTGTTGATGATTTGCTGATGGTTTTGATGTGGGTGACTTCTTTGCAAAGAACTTTTAACCAATTTAGGGTTTGTTTTGGTCTTAATTGTTTTGCTTCCTGAGCTGCTCATTTTCCTTTTCCAGTTCAACAGGCAGCCCAGATCATATCTGAAACTTGGGGTAAGTCTTTCCACCACTCAGTGTGTAAAGGTTTCTCTGATGTGTACGTCCCTTAATGCTCCACTTTGTGGTTCGTGGGCCACTTTGATATCAACAACTTGTCTGTTTGTGAGAGAGTCTCCAGCCTTAGTTTAAAAAACTACCAAACTTGAAATTCTGAACAGTTTGTCCTGGTTTACTCCTCTGTGGTAACCATGTTTTATTTTCTTTGCCTGTTGGGTTGTTGGGGCAGGTGAAGTCTATGCTACTGGCTTCATGCAAGAGGAAATAGGTGAGTGTAAGGTGAGGTTTGCAGGTGACTGTTCCCAAACAGCTGCTGCAGGCTTGTAAGCTGGGGGTTGATCCATGGAGTCTTGCTCATGGACCCTTACAGGTCTGGCTGGAGTAGGGGCAGAATTGCTGCTTCTGCAGCAGTTTGTGATAAAGTGCAAATGCCTCTGATGCTGAATCCATTGATGTAACAGCAATTTCTGGGAGCTGATTTTAAGATGCTTTCCCAGACTTTGCACCAAAGCAACGGAGAAGAGTTCATGTCCTCCACACTGCAGAGTCAGCTGGAGGGATGTAACAGGCAGTTGGAGAGTGGTAGGTCACCACCACAGCTCTCTCCAAGCTCTCTTGTAGTCTATCACCAAATACAGACAGTTTGTAGGGAGAAACACCAAGACGGTTCTTTCAGTTGGAATAGGAGCTGAATATTTAATGCATGGCCCTGTGCAAAAAAGAGGCGAGAACAAACCTTGCAGTCTTGCTTTTTCTAAGCAGAATTGATATTGCACTTCCCAGGAGGACTTTGGGCTGACGGACAAGCTGTGGCGTTTACTAAAGGCGCTCCCCTCAGAGGCAGTGTGAGCCCAGCCCCATCCCTGGACAGGTAACCCTTGTGTGCCAGCCGCATGCTGTGTGTGCCTTGCTGTCCCTCCATGTGCTCTGGGTGGGGGCCTGGCAGCAGCACGGGCTGCTCTTCATGTTTGCTCTGCCAGTTCAGGGATAGTTTTAAGCAGTTGGGTTTTTTTAGCCTTGAATCCCAGGGGAGTAGTGGCCCTGATGTGGTTTGTAACTGATAGGTCAAATGATCCATTGCATCACGTGAGGTGTTGGGAGAATTGCATTCATGCCTCCGGCTGCAGTTTAGCCCACAAGCCTGTGAATCCATAACAATTTCTTGTGCCCTTGACCACCATAGCTTGCTGGGTGTTTATCAAATGATCCCATAAACAAAAGCCTGGGAATTCCTCCTGTGTGTTTCTAGAGGCAGGTCAGCTGTCAGCAGGATCCCAGTGTGTGTTCAGTAAGGGTGAGAAGGCTGGCTGCTGGCTTCACTGAGGGAAAAGGACATTGGGAGGAGTTCTCTTCCTCCTTAGGACAATCACACCTCTGCACCTGTCCTGATACCTGCCACCAAACACACGTGTCACGTCCTGGCTTTCTGCTCAAAGTACCAGTGGCACCTGCCAGGTGCTAGTGGTCACTTTGGTAACTCCCAGGGGCCATATGTGTACATAATATTTTATAACTACCTGGATACTCCATTAGTAGCCAGGGGTTGTGTTTTTAATGACTCCCTTGCACATAATGGAGTCCATTCCAGAGATGAAGCAAACAGCCCGATGTTACATGTGCTGTGAACAACTGTACCCAGGATTCTGCTTGACTATTGCAATGACATTTTTATCCATTACAGTAAATATTAAAATCCAAACTCTTGGCTCATCTTGTGTTTTGTGGAATACCCTGGTGGCTGACAACAATCCCAGTCCCAAGGTATTAGAACTTTTTATGTTCTTAATACAGCCTTGTCACAGGTTGTTGTAACAGCCAATGGGCTATGAAAAGCAAGTGTAAAGACAGTGGTTTGGGGCTTGGATTTATTTTCAGCTCTGTCCACCTTAGGCTGGGGTACAAGCCATCTCCCGTTTGACAGTCTTGGGTGAAATCTGATAAAACAGGTGCTCTTGAGGATCTAACCCTGTTACTAATATGAATGTAGAGTGTGGAACTAATGAGCTGTTTGATGACCATTAATAGTCAGATTCTCCTCGTGGGTCCATGTCACTGTGGGTTGCAGCAGCTCTGCTGTCCTGGCTTATTAACAGAAGGACAGCAGTTTCCTGGGGAGCAGCACTCCTGTCCTTACCTGTGAGGTAAAGTAGTGTGTGTCCTAGGCCCTTTGAAACAGATCCTGTTGTCCTCTTCTTGACCTTAAATACACTGTACTAAAGTTTATTGTAAGAGGTGAATTAATGAAAATAAACCTTTTATTTCTCTAGCATTCTGTTGTGCTTTTGGGTTTTTTAAGTTGATGTATAGGGTGTGGCTGATATGCTGGGTAGTGCTGTTGAGTGAAAATTTGAAATCCTAATGATCCTTTTGGCCTGTTACAATTCTTTCTATTTTAGAACAAGAGAACATTCTCCCTTGCTGTCATGGGGACTTTATTACCTAAAGAGAACTATTTACACAGGCATCCAGTGATGGGACGCTCAGAAGACTTTATTAGATACGCAGAACTATTTACACACAAGCATCCAGTGATGGCTGATCCCAGCACTCCTAGCTAAGGGGGACTATTTACAACGGCGAGCTCCGAGTTGAGCTGGTGAACAAGATATCCATGGAGGAGCTGTGCTGGTAGTAGTGTTGCCTGGTGATGTATTCCATGACATTGGAGAGTCCTGGCACCACGCAGCAGCTGACGGCACTGCGGGTGATGCCCATGCTGTGGGCGTCGTACCACTCATTGGTGTCCTCCTCGTAGCACTCGGTGGCAACGGTGGTGCTGAACCCATTGAAGCCCCCGACCACAAACAACAGGCCGTCCATCACCTCAATGCCAAAGTTGCTGCGTGGATTTAGCATGGAGCACACGTCGTGCCAGGCGTTGGCGATAGGGTTGTACGCCTCCACGCTCTGGAGCCGGCTGCTCCCATCAAACCCTCCAACCTGTGAATGCCAAAGGGACAGAGCTTGAAAGGGGCCTTTCCTCAGGCAGATCCTGGCACGCACAGTGAGATGGGAACTGCTCCTGCCTCCCTGGCTGCGTTCTGAGCATGGCGGAGAGCATGAGATCTCCGAACATGGCTCTCGCTTATTGCTCCCTGCTCTCCAAGGAGCTTTCCAAAGCACTTTATGCAACTGTCAATTTTGACAGTTCTCCAGAGGTTGGATGCAGTCCATGGAGAGGATAAACAATGGATGAACAGGCCCAAGTCCCTGCTCTGTGCTGCTGATGCTGCTGGCAGCAGCAGAAATTATGTTGTTTGCTGCAGCTGCTTAAACATTGCCGAACACCCATTTTCATACTCAAAAGCATGTCATGGGTGATAACGTTCTCAGGAAGTGCGTCAACCGTTCTGGTTCTGACTTCCCTAAACCTCATGTAAACACATGGCCACCCTGGAGGTCTGGGAACTGCAGCCACCCAAAGGACTGCAGTGCTGGGTGGTGTTGGCCCTTACCGCATACACCTGCTTCCCGTACGCCATCACCCCAACTCCACTTCTCCTGCTGCTCATTGGAGTGATCAGGGACCACTGGTTTGTGGTGGGGTTGAACACTTCAGCTGAGCTGAGGCACTGATCGCCATCAAACCCACCACAGATGTACACCTGGGGACAAGAGAGGTGGGAAAGTGTGAATGGGGTGGTTAGACCCTTGTGAGGAAACATGTTGAAGAGAAAATGAATGGTGTAGCAGGGTTTTTGGGATGTTTTAGAATGGGAATGGTCTTGTCATTCTGTGTTTGAAGTAGCAACAGTGCAGAGTTGATGCCAGCAAGATTTCGACTCTTGATTTTCCAAGCTGCATGAAGCAGACAGGCCTGGTATTGCAGCTATGCCCAAGAAAAGGGCTGTTGGACACCAGGTCGGCAGCAGCTCTGGAAGAGTTTTTGTACTCCTGGTCGCATCTCTGCCGCACCTGGCAGGCTGCTTTATATCTGTAGCTCCAGGATTTAGTGAACTGTTATGAATTTAACTGTAACCAATTTAGTGAAGGTTTATGTGAACTTTCTTCATGGTGCAACCCCAACTTCTCTTAGTTGGGGTTAGTTTACCTTTCCATTCAGTGTGGTTGCACTGGCATCACTCCTCTGCTCGTGCATGGGGGTGATCAGGGTCCACTGGTTGGTGTCTGGGTTATACCGCTCTGCTGTGTTGAGCCGCATGTACCCATCAAACCCTCCCATGGCATAGATGAAGTTGTCCACAACGGTGACGCTGACATAGCAGCGCCGTGAGTGCATGGGTGCTACCTGCTGCCATGTCTTCTGGAGTGGATCAAACCGTTTGACAATGTTGAAATAATCTGTGCCATCGAATCCACCGATAACATAGACGTGGCCTTTCAAATAAGCCGAGCCGTGATAGGCAACAGGGCTCTCCTGCTCCCAGGGGATGTTCAGCCACTTGTCAGTGCGGCCGTCGTAGGTCTCGATGGTGCTGGTCGCGCCGCCCCCGCTCCAGCCCCCGATGGCAAAGAGGATGGCGTAGGGCAGGCGCGGCCGGGTGAGTGGGTTGGCATTGACTGAGGAACTCTGGCCGTAGGAGTTCAGGTCGTAGATTTCGTACAGGGCACTGATGACGAGACCTTTGCAGTTGGCATTGTCTTTCACGTACTCGTGAGCTTTGACGTTGTTCATGAAGTAGTCAGATTGTAGGAGTGCCAGTCGAACCTGAAACAGGCAAGGAGGAGGTTGGAGCACTAACACTGATGGTTTCCCCCTCGGTAGCCTTTGGGGACAGCTCCAAAGCTGCGCTGCACCCACCTTGCTGAGCAAGCAGGCGATGTGCTGCCTCCTGTTCTGCGGGTCATGAGCGATCCACCTCAGCACAGCCTCAAACACGGCTTCTTCTCGCCGGACGTTAAGCTCATCCTTCTCAATGATGTGTGCCAGCTCCTCGGCAGAGAGGTCTAGGAACTCCTTGGACACCTGGGACACATCCTCGAAGTGATGCAGGATGTACACACAGGCAGCAGCGCGCAGGTCGGGGCAGTGGTAATAGTCAGTGAGTCTGCAAATGCCAATGCAATTCTCAAAGCACAGCCTGGAACTGAGGAACTCACAGCACAGGCTGACGATGCCCATGACATTGAACTGATCTGCTGCAGCCAGCAAACTCTCAACGTTGTCCTCTGTGATTGGTACTGTCCCAGTGTAGGCATAATTGATGATGAGACCCATCATTTCAGCTGAAATGCCAGGGATTTGATAGACCGTCTTGTCTGCGCTGTCCCAGTTGGTAAACAGAGTCCTGAAAACATGGTGTTGCTGGGTTAAACCCTGCCCCTGAATCCCCTGTGCTCCCCCTGCCTCCAGGGCACCAGTTTTGGCACTGGTAGGAGGCATTCTGGGAGGCTCCATGGTTTATTGATTAATGTTTTACTTGCTGGTTGTTTGAAAAAGGAGACACAGCCTCTGGAGCATACCAGAGCTGGAGGCAGCAGGGCAGGGGGTTTCACCTGAGAGGAGCAGAGGGGCAGAATCCCCCCCATTGCCTGCTGCCCACACTGTGGGGATGAGCCCAGGACGATGGGGGTTTCTGGGAGCCAGTGCACACAGCCAGGGCATGTTCAGCCTCTCACCCACCAGCACCCCAAGTCCTTCTCTCCAAGGCTGCTCTCAATCCATTCATCCCCCAGCCCAGACTGACACTGGGGTGGGGTTGCCTCAACCCGGGTGCAGCACCAACACTTGGTCTGGATCCCCAGAGAGTCACAGCGTGTGGGGAAGGCAAAGCTGCCCCATGGCAGCTGGGCCAGGCTGGCCAGGCTCCAGCCTTGCGCTGTGGCTGGGGCTCCTCCAACGCCACTGCCAAGAGCCACTGATACGTGGATTCATCCTGGTGTTCAGGGAGGTGTGAGGACTGTGGGGAATCACTTGGTGAGAGGTTCAGGGCAGGGGGAAGTCCTGGAGAAGTGCTGAGGTGTGGTGACCTCAATCAGGGCATACTGTTTGTCCCCATCCCCTTGTGTTTCAACTACTGACCTGAAGTAGGTACTGCAGCAAGAGAGGATGAGCTTGTGAGCCTTGAATTCTACCCCATCTACACTGATGATCACATCACAGAATCTCCCTTCCAGGCGGAGTTCATTGGAGATGCTGCAACTCCTATCGCTCATCTTCCTCTCCAAGTTGGAGGATGAATATTTGGTAGGTGCCAAGCTATCCCGCACGTTGGAGCCAGAGGCAGTGGACCTTGCTGAGGTGTGTGGAGCACTCTGGTGTTGTCCCCAAACATCCAGCACTGAACCCCCTTGCTGGTTCTGGATTGTGCCCCATAATGACATCACAGATGCAGGGGTGACCCAGGCCCAGCATTCTGTGGTTGCCCCCAGCCTTTGCTTCCCTGCAGCCCGGGTTATGCTGGATCCTGGACCTGGACCGTGTTGATGGCTGCTTGGAGCAAAACCAGCCATGTGATCGATCCCCTGGCAACCCTTCAGTAATATTTCACTGGGGTGTAACAGCCCCCAAATGTGGGCATGAACGCCTGCTCAAGTGTCTTGTGCCACCTCGCCCAGGAGGAAGCTGAGGTACAGTCCAGCTCATGTCGGTGCTGTCACACACACTGTCCCTGCTGCTTTGTCACTGACGTTATGCCAGGGGAGGCTCAGGCTGTACAGTGGAAATGTTGGGAATTTTTTTTTTTTTTCCCGAATGGCCTGTTTAGCCCTGGCACAGGCTGCTGAGGGCAGCAGTGGTGGATCCTCATCCCTGGAGGGGTTTAAAAGTCTTGTGGATGTGGCACTTAGGGGCATCGGTTAGTGGTGGCCTTGGCAATGCTGGGGGATGGTTCTTTGAGGGCTTCTCCCGCCAGCGTTCCGCGGCTCAGGGGCTGCGGAGTGGTTCAGAGCCGGGAGCCCTGCGGGCCGGCGACTTATTTTATTTTATTTTATTTTATTTTATTTTATTATTTTATTATTATTTTTTTAAAAATATATCTCGCCTTCCCGGCTCGTCGCGACGGAAACGCAGCCGCCGGTCGGAGCTGCTGCGGGCGCGGGGCGGAGCGCGGGAGGATTCCCCGCTTCTCCGGCCCCGGAAACCTCCCCGAGCCCCGCCCGGCCCCGCCGGGCCCCGCGGCCACGTTCCGGTCCCGCCCCGCGGCCCGTTCCGGTCCAGCCCGGCGGCCACGTTCCGGTCCAGCCCCGCGGCCACGTTCCGGTCCCGTCCCGCGGCCACGGTCCCGTCCCGTCCCGCGGCCACGTTCCGGTCCCGTCCCGCGGCCCGTTCCGGTCCCGCCCCGCGGCCACGTTCCGGTCCCGTCCCGCGGCCACGTTCCGGTCCAGCCCGGCGGCCACGTTCCGGTCCCGCCCCGCGGCCACGTTCCGGTCCCGCCCCGCGGCCACGGTCCGGTCCCGTCCCGCGGCCACGTTCCGGTCCCATCCCGCGGCCCGTTCCGGTCCCGCCCCGCGGCCACGTTCCGGTCCCGCCCCGCGGCCCGTTCCGGTCCCGCCCCGCGGCCACGGTCCCGTCCCGTCCCGCGGCCACGTTCCGGTCCCGCCCCGCGGCCCGTTCCGGTCCCGTCCCGCGGCCACGTTCCGGTCCCGCCCCGCGGCCCGTTCCGGTCCCGCCCCGCGGCCCGTTCCGGTCCCGCCCCGCGGCTGCGCGGCCCGCAGCGAGCGGAGCGGAGCGGAGCGGGGCGGGCGAGATGGTGAGCGGGGCTGCGGGCCGGCAGCGCGGCCAGGACCGAGGGACAGAGGGGCCCGGAGGGTCTCGGTCCCCCCGGAGCTGGGGGGGACCCGGGGCGGCACCGAGCGGGGTCTCTGCCTGCAGGTTCCCGAGCTGGAGAAAGCTACGGTCCGGATCCGGCAGCCCGAGCGTGTGCGGGGGATCATCCGGTCTCTCCGGGAGCAGGGGGTGGCCAAACTGCAGGTACCGGCCCCGCGGGGCTCGGCGTGGGACGGGGTGCATCGCCCGTGCCCTGTCCTTTCCGCAGCTGCCCCTTCCTCGCCCTGCTCGGCCCAGCCGGGATGAAGCCGCTGTTCGGTGGCGATAAGAGCCCCGGGCTGGGAGGGTGAGGACATCGTCTGCCTCGCGGCTGGTCGGAGCGGCCACGTGGTGGCTGCCGGTCTGTGCCCACGGGAGATGAGTGGTGCTGGGTGCACGTTCTCGCAGGTGGCAGCACCTCGGGCTCCCTCTGGCCAGTGCGGAAAGCACTGGGTCACGCAGGGATTTGGTTTTCTCCCCCTCTTCCAGGTCATTTCTGACTTTGACATGACGCTGAGCAGGTTTGGTTGCAATGGCAGGCGCTGCCCCACATCTCACAGTGAGTGGAAGATGTTGTTTTTACTGTCCCTAGTTCTGTTTGGTTTCTATGTTTGTATTTGATGTGGTTCCTGTCATCCCCTGTGCCCTCCTCTACCAAGCCTGGCTGCTCTGTCCTGTCCTCCTCCATGCAGGTCTGGGCCTCGCTGCCTGGTGCCAGCTGCCCAGTGCCTGCTGCAGGAGCCAGGAGCCAGCAGCCTTCATCCCACTGCCCACGGGCACCGAGGCTGCTGCCTGGCCAAGCCAGGGGGCTCAGAGTGGGAGCCACGGCATTGGGACCCCACAGGGAGCCTGTGCTCAGGTCGCAGTGTCACCGTGGCTTGTATTGGGAAGAGCCAGCACTGAGACGCTGGGGAGTTGCTGTAGAAAGTCTGTTTATGATTCTGTGCTACATCATTTTATTTTCTTTGCAGACATCCTTGATACCAGCCGTGTTATCAGTGAGGATGGCAAGAAGAAGGTGGGTGCTGTGTGTAAGGCTGGGTGACTGTTGTACCTGTCACCCGTCATCGGGAGGTCACACTGGCTGCTGAGGCAGCTCTCCCAGCTGTGGTGGCTGCCAGGATGGAGTGAGAAAGTGTCCAGGCTGCCTTTCAGCCAACAGTGACAGAGGAGAAGTTTAAAAGGGAACTCAAATTTGCATGTGCAGCATGTGTGGGTGTTTCAGTTTGATAAGAGGAGGAAGGAGAGGGCTGTCTGTACCTCATTTGGAGTGAGGTGAGGGCCAGCCTGGCTGCTGAGAGTTCCAGATATGCTGAGAGAGAAGGCTCTCAGTGACAAGGTTTTGGTGGTGTTAGGAAGAGCAATGCTTTGGAGAACTTCAGAAATGCTAGTTTTGTTTAGTCTCTTCAGACCTGAGGTTCACTTTGTTCTTTTTCCCTCTGTGTGACACTCCAGCTGAAGGATCTACTCCACTATTACTATCCCATTGAAATAGATCCCAACCGGACCCTGGAAGAGAAACGTCCCCTCATGGTGGAGTGGTGAGTGCTGTTCATGGGGATCTTGACCTTGTCCTGACAACCTCTTGTCCCTGAGGACTACAGGACATGAGGTTTGAATCATCCCTGGGCTTGGCAGTGATCCCACAAGGTTTAGTTGTTGTTTCTAAACAGCAACTGTTGTTTAGGGCCTCTGCCTGGCAGCTCTGTCACTGCTGCCTTTCCCACATCAAATACAGGTGGACCAAGGCCCATGAGCTGCTGGTGCAGCAGAAGATCCACAAAAGTGACATAGCCCAGATCGTCAGAGAGTCAGAAGCAATGCTCAGGTACGGGCACAGGCTGTGATGCTGAGGTTTGGGCATGTGGATGTGATGCTGAGGTACACCTCGGCTGCCCGCAGCCCTTCTCTCCTGCCCATGCAGCCAGTGTTTTGCTCACTGCTCTCCAGCCATGTGACCAGTGCAGCCTCCCTTGCTTGCTCCCTGGGGCTGAGTTCTAATGAAGTCAGAGCACGAGACACAGCCTGAGCTCACTCCTTGGTTGCAGGCTGCTCCCGTCCTGCTCTGAAACCACTACCCCTCTCTTGGGCCTTGGCAAGGAGCAGCTGAGGGGCTGGTGCTGGGCACAGCTCCCCGTTTGCAGGGCAGGATGCAGGGGCAGCGGGCAGCTCCCTGCTTCCAGCAGAGCTGTGCTCTTTGCACTGGAGCTGCCAAGCCTTATGCAGGCCCTTGGCTCAGCAGCAGATTTCACCCACAGCACAAAAATGTTGTGCTAGAACTTGCTGCTAAAGCTGATCTGGCAGCTGTGGCGCTAAGGCTGGCTTGGGGAGCTGGGCTCTGCCAGGCTGCTGCCAGGCTCAGGGAGGAGATTGCTTTTCATGAGCCCAAGTTCCACTTCGACATGGAATTGTGTCCTGGCAGGCTGGGTTGTTCTGATCATCCTCCCAGCCAGTCCGACCTGTTGCACATCTCTCACTCACATGGGTGTGTGTGGGCAGGCTGTGCCCTGTGCCCCTGCTGAGCAGCTGATGTGCTCAGGAGATGCCAGGCAAAAGGCTGGAGTGCTCCATGCTCCGACAAGCGCCCACCCAGCTGCAGCACCCAGAGCTCTGGGGTTCTGCACAGGGTGTGCTGGTGCCACAGAGAGCTCGTGCTGTTTGCAGAGATTACCTGTGTGTTTCTGTTTGGGAAGTGGTGGGCAGGAACAGGAGCTGGGCTGAGCCTGCTGCCAGCGCAGGGCACCAGGCACCATGCTGAGGGCTGGTAAGAGCCCTGTGCAATGGACATTTCTGCTCTAGGGATGGCTTCAAGGAGTTCTTTGATCGGCTGCATAAGAACAACGTTCCCCTGTTCATCTTCTCCGCTGGCATTGGTGATGTCCTGGAAGAGATTATCCGTCAGGCCAACGTCTTCTACTCCAATGTCAATGTGGTGTCCAACTACATGGGCTTCAATGATGATGTGAGTTCTTGCCTTGCATCCGTGTGGTGAGTGTGTGAGGGGAGTGGTGTGGGGCTGGGACTGAGGCTTGGGACATGATTAACAGTGACACCACTGGGTTAAGAGCTGTCTGCCTGTCTGTCCCACGTGCTCAGGGAGTCCTCACGCACTTCAAGGGACCCCTCATCCACACCTACAACAAGAACAACACCGTGCTGCAGGGCACAGGGTACTTCCAGCAGCTGAGCACAAGGACGAGCATCATCCTGCTGGGAGACTCCATGGGTGACCTGACAATGGCAGACGGTGTTCCCAGCGTGGAGAACATCCTCAAGATTGGCTTTCTCAATGACAAGGTGGGTGAGAGGAGCAGTTTAGTGCTTCCCTTCCCCAGGTGCCATGCCTGGGGCCAGCAGGGAGGGGCAGCAGGCTGTCCCAGTGATTTGGGCACGTAAGAGATTTGTACGAGCTCCCGTGGGGAGTGTGGAGGGACCTGGGGGTGTCTGCTGAGCTCCTGCTGTGTCTGGGAAATGGTCAGGGTAGTTATTGACCCCCTTTTTGGTAGTGAGGGCTGTGGGTGGAACATCCTGACCCTCAGCTGTTGGTTGTTCATGGTCCTGGCAGGTGGAAGAGAGGAGGAAGAAGTACCTGGATTCCTATGACATTGTGCTGGAGAGCGACGAGACGCTGGACGTGGTGAACGGGATTCTGCGGTACATCCTGACTGAGACGTGAGCTGGGGACATGGTGTCCCAGCTCCAGCCACACAGTGGGCACTGGGCAGGGAATGTCCTTCCCAGGACACAGCTGGAGGGGACTGCTGGTACTGGCTGGGCTCCATCCTGACCTCACAAATGCCCTCGGCCAGCCCTGGAGCAGGAGAGGTGAGGTGGAGGAAGCTTCTCCTTTGCCCCAACCCTGCCTGGCTCTGCAGTTTCCCACCCAGACTGACTCTATCCTGCTCGGACTTCATCCCACTGGGAATTCACCCCTGCCACCTCCTGAGGCCACGACAACTCATTTAGTGTTTCAGACAGAGATGTTCTGCACTTGCTTCAGCAGCTGAGGGTGGAATGAAGATAGTTTTACAGTGGGCTGAGGACAGACCCAGTTTAGATGAGTCACTGTGTTCCTGGCTAAGGAAACAAGTCTCTCTCTTGTCCTGTTTTCTGTGGGCTTCAAAGCTCTGGGGCTGACTCTGGTGCTAGTGTAGCCACTGGGCTGGTGTGGCCCTGCTGGCCATCACACCACCCAGCCCCATTCCCCATGAAAACCAGCAGCTCTCTGGCCTTGTGTCTCAGCTCACCCGTCCCTCTTGCACCAGTACAGCTCTTACTGTGGAAAAAAAAAAAAAAAAAAAGCTTTTTCCAGCCGTCCCTGAAGGCCCTGGAGCTTGGCTGCTGCTGCTGCTCAAAGCCAGAAGTTTGTCTGCCAGGGATCAGGAGGAGGGGTGGGAATGGGGGAGGAGAGGCCAATGGCAGAATTTTGAGTTTTAAGCAATGTTTACCTGACCGTGTTTGTGTACTGAATTTCTGGGCTGATCCTGGGCTCTCAGAGCAGCAATAGGAAAAGACCATTTTATTACTGTATAACTTCTGGTTATATGGAACTTTGGGCAGAGCAGATTTGTTCTGTTTTGGAATAAAACCACAATTGGCTAAAGCTGGGTCACGGATGGTTTGTACCCAGCACTGAGGGGCTGGAGCTGCTCTGTTCCCTTGGCTGATGCTGGCAGCTGCCTCTGCTCCCCAACTCCCCATCCCACCAGAGCCCCCCAGCCCTCACTGAGTGCTGAACCTAAAGCCCTCTTGCCTTTAGGATCCCAGTGGGGAATTTTGGTTTCTCCTGCCAGGCCCAGTGGATGTTGGAGCCTGGAATCCCCCTGGGCACTGGTGAAGCTGGTCCCTGTGCTGCTACCCCAACACATGGGAATGTTTCACAGCAAAGTAACCAAACACAGTCAAACTCCTTGGAAACCTGGAGGAGTTATTTATTTGGTGCAAGGCAGAGTCCCTGTTTGAGGGGTTCGCTCTGCACTGCTGTGCTCCTGTATTCCTTCTGTCCCTGTCCAGGACAGACTGCAGAGGTTTTGGGAGCTGGCAGGTGCCAGAGCTGTGCTGGTCCCCGCAGTGGGACCTGAGCACTCCAAGGCTGTGACCTGCATTTAGGCATTGAAATTAAACGGGTCTGATTTGTCTCAATCACAGGGGGCTGGGAGGTGGGGAGGGCGTCAAGGGGGACAGTGCTGCTCCCTGAGGGCTGGGGGATGAGGGTGTGTTTCCCTTCACCCAGGTGATGAGGGGTTTGCCAGGTCCCACAGTTCCAGGGGGCCCAGACTTTTGGAACGGCAGATGCCTGCAGAGTTCCCCCTGGGAGCCCGAGTCCTCTTCAGCCTCTTGTCCCAGGGAGGATGGCAGCAGGAGCAGAGGAGGGACCAGGACAAAAGCCTTCTCCTCCTTCTCTCCAAAGAATTTTAAGTGTATATATAAAAAACCCAATCCCCAACCCTAAACTACAAAATGCTGTGGTGGAGGTGAGGGGGATCCCCCCCTACATCCCTACATCCTGCCTGCAGCACAGACAGGTGAGGGGGCTGGACCTGCAGTCACTGGTGGAGGAGGAAGGGGCTTAGGGAGGGGACATCTTCTTGTCTGGGTTTATCAACTGGGGGCTGGGTTTTCCTGCTCAGGAGAACACATCAAAATACCCTCAGTTAATAAGAAGGGAAAATCAAAACCCGGCCCCCTGCAGGACTGGGGAGGGGCAGGGGCAGATTCCCGGGGTGGGAGACCAGCCATGACATGGCGAGGATGAGTCCTGTCTCCAGAACTGCGGGGACTGCTCCTCAGAGCTCCTCATGAATCTTCTCCTGGTCCTCGTCCGACTTGAGCTTCAGCTCGTCGGCTGTGATCTTCCCGTCCTGGTTGCGGTCCTGGTTCCGGAACATGTCAGCAATGACTTTCTCCGGGTCGGAGCTGGGCATGAGGCGGCCTTTCCCCTCCGCCACCTGGGTCTTGATGAAGGTGGAGAACTGGAGAGGGAAGAGATGCTGCTTGGCTCCGTGCAGCCAGCACCGGGCAGGGCAGGAAGACCACAGCCCATGCCGAGGACAGGCAGGGCAGGGAGCAGTGGTGGCCCTCGGGGACAGTGCCCACAGCCAGCAGCAATGCTTTGGCTGGGGTGTTCTTCCTGCACAGCTCTGCAGGCTCCCAGAACCAGCAGTGCTCTTCAAGCGCTGCTGCCCAGGGTGGGGTCCCCTGTGCCCCCATTTCTTCCTGCACCCAACCATTTGGGACCCACTCACCTCTTCAGCGGGGATCCCCCCGTCCTTGTTGAGGTCCATCTGCTCGTACAGGTTGGCCGGTGGGTCCCCGTGCCAGATGAAGAGGTAGCCCTCAGGAACCCCCTCCTCCATGGAGATCAGCTCCACCTCGAAGCGGAGCACGGCGCTGCCAGGTACCCCCCGGGCTGGAAACACAGCAAAGGCTCCAGCACCACGGGGAGCAAGGCAAAGCCCTGGCCCTGAGCCCCACAGCCCTGGCAGGGCAAGGGGTGATGGAGCCCAGCAGGGGCCCAGCAAGGCTGAACCCCCCAGTTTGCTTTGCACACATCAGCTGCCGCGCCCCTACCTCCGCTCTCCCCGTGGCCCAGGTGTGGGGGGACAATGAGCACCCGCCTCTCCCCTGCACACATGTCCAGGAGGCCACTGTTCAACCCCTCGATCACCTTGTTGGCCCCCAGAGTTACCTCCTGGGGCTTCTCGTAGTCATGGCTGCAGGAGGCACAGAGGAAACAGTGCAGGTGAGAGAAGTCCCTCGGATCTAGTGGGCAGCCCTGAAATCCCAACCCCTCCATCCCACCATGGCCCAGAATCCCACATCCTCCATCCTGGTATGCCATGAAGTTCCGCACCCTCCATGCCACAGCCATGTCCATCCCACTGTGTCCCTTGAACCCTCCTCCCTGCTGCCCCATCCTGGCGCAGATGCTCCAGCACTGCTTGTTTCAGGTCCCGGTGCTGCCCGGTGCCTGCCCACGCCCAGCTCAGTGCCAGCCAGGGTTTGGCCCCAGGAAGGACGGGAATGCTCGGGGCACGCACGAGGAGAAGAGCCGGGTGCCATCCAGCAAGGAACAGTTGTAGTGGTAGCGCACAAAGTCCCGGTCGCGGGTGGTGACATTGCAGCCCTCGGGCCGGAACATGGTCTCGATCTCCACCGGGTCCTCAGGGTTGTGGAAGTCGATGATGTGGACGTCAAAGATGAGCACGGCTGAGCCGGGAATTTTATCTCCTGGAAGAGGAGGATGAGGAGAGCTGCTGGAGCGCTGCAAGGCCGGTGAAGCCTTTCCCTGCTTCTTCCCACACGCCTTGATGTGCCCGTCCCTCAGAGCCCTCTGCACATTTACCTGCACCGTTCTCCCCGTAAGCCAGGTGTGGGGGGATGACCACTCGCCGGTGCTCTCCCACGCAGACCCCCTGCAGCCCCTGATCCATGCCAGGGATGATGTAGCCCTTCCCAATGTAGGTGTTGTAGGTCTGATTGCGGGAGTAACTGCAGCAAGAGAACCCCCAGCACCATCAATCCCCTCAGCCCCTACACCCCAACCCACACCCCTTCTCCCAGCCTCTCCTGCTTCCCCAGGAACCAAACCTTGCTCCAAGAGATGCAACAAATAGATATTGTCCTCTTTAGCCTACTTCATGCCCATTGTTCCCTCTCCAGCCTTTCCTTGCAGCCATGGCACAGGAGAGGACATCAGGGGCTCTCCCTGCACGGCCACTTCCTTCCACACCTGGAGTCAAAGAGTGTCCCATCCATGAGTGTCCCGTTGTAGTGGTAGCGGACAAAGTCCCCGGTCACAGCCCGGCGCTTGCAGGACTCCGGCACCTCCAGGTGCTCCAGAAAGACACCATCCTTGGGATTGTGGAAATCCACCAGCAGCACGCTGAACACCAGCGATGCTTGCGGTGGGATCACCGTCCCTGGGAGAGGACACGGGTCAGCCTGAAGGAGGGTCCTACACCAGGGGGCTCTGGTCAGAGCTGGCAGGGAAGGGGTTGGCAGGATGGGGTGGTGCCTGGCTCACCGTAGCCCTTCTCCCCATAGGCCAGGAACGGGGGGATGACGATGCTCCTCTTCTCCCCAGCGCACATTCCCAGCAGCCCCTGGTCCATGCCCTTGATCAGCCACCCAGTGCCCACGTAGGTGTCATAGGTGCTGCCCTTGCTGTAGCTGGTGGTGGAGAATGAGGGTGGAGATGGCTCTGGGGCCACACCAGCAGCCCCAGCCAGAGCAGTGCTGTGCCAGAGGCTGGTTTGGGGGGTCATGGAGCTGTACCAGCCCTGCTGGGGAGCAGGGAGGAGGACAGGGTGAGGCTGCTCCGACTGCGTGCCCAGGCTGGTGTCCCTGGGTCCCAGCCACCCCTAGTGGCCCAGTGTCGAGGCAGAGGGTGCATCCCAGCCCCACAGCCCCGTGCCCTGAGGCCAGGGTGCATCCCAGTGGCCCATACCTGGAGTCGAAGGGGGTCCCATCCAGCAGTGTGCCGTTGTAGTGGTACCGCACAAAATCCGAGTTCTCCACCGTGCGGTTGCAGCGCTCGGGTTTGGACAGGGTGGTGATCTGCAGCTTGTCGTTCTTGTTCCAGATGTCCAGCATGACAACATCGAAGTACAGGGTGGCATCTGGGGGGATCAGCCCCGCTAAAGGGGCAGCAGCAAGGACAGAGCACCTTAAGCAGGACCAACACTGAGCCCAGGCCAGCCATGGGCTCTGCCCCCTGAAGCCTCCTCTGAACCCACCACTGCTCAGGGCTGCTAGAGACCCATGGCAGCCCCTGGAAGTGCCAAGCCTTATGCAGGCCCTTGGCTCAGCACAGTCCAGCTGGGGGCAGGACCCCTCATTCCCAGGGAAGCCCCACTTCAGCACCACTCGCCCTGGCCACGGAGCCACATCTGCCGGGGGGGGGGGGGCAGGGAGAGCCCTGTCCCTACTAACACCAGCCCTGGGGGCTTTGCTCCCTCAGCCCACTCGTGCCAGGGCCCCTTACCCACGCCGATGCTGCCGTAGCCCAGGTGGGGCGGCACGATGAGGTGACGCCGCTCGTTGACGCACATGCCCTGCAGCCCCCGGTCCATGCCCGTGATCAGCCGCCCAACGCCCACCACACCGGCCACCGTGGCCCCTCGGTCGTAGCTGGGGCAAAGGGACAGACCCATCAGAGCTGAGAAAAAGGATGAAGCTCCCAAAGCTGCCAGTGCTGGTGGGGCAGAGCAGAGGGACAGTCTCGCATCACAGCCTGAGTCCCTGTGTTGCAGGCAGAGCCCATAGCTCAAAAACGTGGATCCTAGTGGGCTCAATCCCATGCTGCTGGAGGGCAGCTGGTCCCTGGGGCACTGGTCAGGACTTCAGCCTGACCATGCACCCCCAGAAGCCATCCACACCCTCCCCAGATCTCACCCACTGAGCTGGGCTGGAGGCCGGCAGCTCTGGGGCTTCCTGCTGCTTCCAAATCATTTTGTATATGGCACATCGGAGCTTTACGCAGTGATGAGGAAAGATGACGTCCCGGCCTCATTTTTAAACTGCAAATTCGTTTTTATTTTTAAACCTTAAAATACTCCAAGAAACTACTGGGGCAGCAGATGTCCTCCTGACAGAGAATTCTTTTAGCAGTGAGTGTCCCCAGGCTCCCACTGCAGTTAATTTCTCCCTCATTGATGCTCACAAGAAAGATAAGACATATCAAACTGTGAATCCCTTTGCTTTCCAGAGCTCCAAAAAACCACCTGCCTGGGAAATTTTGATTGCTACGTGGCTCCAGTTATTTCTGTGTCCCCAGTGCTCCTTCCTGCACGTGGAGCTGCAAACCGGGGGCTGCCCCAACCCTGATTCCCAGCCAGCATGAGCAGAGCAGGGACAATAGAGGGGCCAAGGAAATCTGAGGCCAGCAGAGCAAAGCCTCTGGTATAATGAAGGGTTTCGCCGCTGCCACGTCTCAAAGTGCTTTAAGCATTTTCCTGCCTGTGCAGCACATGCAGATACGTGCTCCTGCGTGCAGAGCGTGCCAATTAGGGCCAAATCCTGCCTGTGCCCTGGGCAGGCTATCTCACAGCTCTGCGGAGCTGCAGAGGTGCAGGCTCCCCGAAGGGCTGGGAGCTTCGGTGGGACCTGGCGGGGCAGCCCAGGCTGGGGGGCTGCAGCCGGGGCTGGGGGCTCGCTTCAGGCTGACACGTGTGCAGGGCTCCTGTGTTACCCCAGCAGCCACCAAAAGCCCTCCTCGTTCAAAGCCGGGGGGACTGGGCGTTGTCGGGCGCAGGCAGCCGCCTGCTCTGGCCTGGCTGCCCCTGCCCCGGGGCTGGGGAAGGCATGCGGGGTCCCCGCAGCTGCCCGCCTGCCCCGGCATGCGGGCTGGGGGCTGGGGGAGGCATGCAGGGTCCCGCCGCAGCTGCCCCCCGCATGCAGCCGGCACAGAGCCGCGGGCGATACCTGGAGTCAAACTTTTTGCCATCTTTAAAGGTCCCATTGTAGTGGTAGCGAATGAAATCCCCCATCTGCGCCTCCCGCAGGCAGATTTTGGGAATATAGTATCTGTCTATCACCACGTCTTCCAAGGGGCCGGGGTCGCCCAGCGCCGGGGCCCCCAAGACGCTCAGGAGGAGGAGGAGGAGGAGGAGGAGGCAGCGGCGGCTGCCCGGGGCCATGGCCATGGCGCTGGGGCTGAGGCGGCGGAAGGGCCCGGCTGGGGGAAGGAGGAGGGCGGGGGGTTCAGGACGCCCCTTTCCTGCCCGGGACGCCCCTTGCCTTCGCCTCCCCGTGCCTTCCCCTCCGCCCGCCCAGCCCGGCCCTCTTGGAATTTCTGTAGACGTGTCCGGGCCCCGCCGCGCTCCCCCCGCCGGGAACTGACACCGCGGCACACAGCGATCCACGGCGGGAGGGGTTATTCTTCTTCCCTCTTTTGTTTTTCCTCTTCGTTTTTTCCCCTCCTTTATTTATTTATCTTCTTCCTCCTTTCCCCCCTTTTCCTCATTTTTTACTCTCCTCTTTTTTTTTCTTCCCCCTGTCATTATTTACTCTCTCTTTATTTTTTCCTTTTTTTTTTCTCTTTTCTCCGAAAGAAAAGCTGACCGAGGTATTGGGGAGCAGATGTGCAGCTGCAGGCCCAGCCCGGCCCTGCCCTGCCCGGCCCCAGGTCCTAGCGCTGCTGTGCCTCCTCCTCCTCCTCTTCTTCCTTCTGCTGCTGCCAGCTCATTGCACCCGGCCCAAGGTGCTGCTGCTCAGTCCCAGCAGCTCGGGAGAGTAAATAAAAGGAATTAAGTGTTTTAATAACAAGTCTGCTGCTGGCAGAGCCTTTACCGAATAGCAATGATCATAAATGTGAAATTCTCCCAGCAGTCCTTCCCAGACAAACACACCTTCAAATGCTCACGGAGGCGGTGCCCACACATCCCTGCTCCCCCAAATCCATCGACAAGAAAGAGATCCTGTGGCAAGAGCCTTTGGCGAGCGCCAGGTGGGACACGCAACGGGCTGTGAACCCAAACCCAAATCCCAACCCAGCTCCTCTGAGGCTCAGTGCTACCAGTGACAGCAAGAGCTCCAGAAAGCACCGTCAGCTCCCCCGGCTCAGCCCCGGGGTGCTGTGCAGCCCCCAGCCACACCACACCGGGGCCGAGCGCCTTCAGCACGGCTCGGAGCAGCCTGGGGGGGACACGTGGCTCTCCCGACGGCGCTGGGCACGGCCTCACTGCGCCAAGTGAGTGCTGACAGGGGTGGTGGCACCACAGCCCTGTGTGGCGCTGGGCACGGCCAGCAGCCTCTGCTCCGCAGGGAGAAAGCTCAGCAGCGTCCTGGCTCCTGCCCCGCGCTGTGACATCCCTCAGTGCCACCGTCCAGCCAGCGACAAAGCATTGGGTTTGGGCCGGGGCCAGTGTGGCCATGCCGAGGCCTGGCACGGGACAGCTCTGGGGCCGAGACCCGGCACGGCACGGGGCGTGTGGCCTCGGGCTTGGCACCGGCCAGCGGCGGGGACACCTCCGGGCACCGCCGGCCTGGACAGTCCGCCCGCGCATGGTGCTGCTGAGGCATCTCGCTCCGCGGTGCGCAGCGCCGCGCACCCCGCGCAGCCCTGCGCGCCCCGCGGGGCCGGCGGAGCCGCACTAAGACCCTGCGCGGCCGCCACGCACCGCCCACCCCCGCGCCCGCCCCCTGCGCGGGGCCCGGCGCGGAGCGCTGCGCGGGGCGGTGCGCGGGCAGTGCGCGGCGGCGGGCATGGGCGGCGCGGTGCCGGTAGCGGTACCGCGGCCTCTGCCGGCGTTGCTGCTGGCGGTGCTGGCGGCGGGGCTGTGCGCGGCGCAGTACGAGCAGTACAGCGTGCGCGGCTTCCCCGCGGCCGCGCTGGAGCCGCTGCAGAGCGCCTACGAGCGGGCGCTGGAGCAGTACGCGGACGCGCAATGGGCGGAGAGCGCTCAGGGGCTGGAGGCCAGTCTGCGGCTCCACAGGCTGCTGCGGGACAGCGAGGCGCATTGCCACCGCCGCTGCGCCGGGGAGCCCCCCGCGGGGGAGGATCGCGCCGAGGAGCCCCGCGGGGAGCGGGACCCCGCGTGGGAGTGGGAGCGGGAGATGAGGCTCTTCGGGCGGCTGCTGCTCCGCGCCGGCTGCCTGCGCGCCTGCAAGCGGGAGCTGCCCGTGTTCCAGCTGCGCTACCCGCCGGCGCAGACCCTGCGCGACTTCCAGCGCCGCCAGCCCTACCAGTACCTGCACTACGCGCTCTTCAAGGTGAGGCGGTGCAAATGGCACGGGCAGGGGTGGGGGGGGTCCTGCTCTTCTATCCTGCACCACTGATCTTTCCCCTCCATCCTGCACCCCTCCACTCTGCCCCCTGATTGTTCACACCCCTTCCCGTGTGTCTCATCCCGTGCCACTCATCCTATACGTCCTCTTTGACACCCCCATTCTGCATCCCCATCCTGTGCCTTCATCCTACACTGTCAGCCTGCATCCTATGATCTGCCCACCCTGAACGCCACTCCCGTCTATCTCTGCGCCCCCTGCACCCTGCCCCACTCCATCCTGCACTCTGCTGTCAGGTGCTTCCCTTTTCCTTCACTCCCCATCTGGTATCCCCCGCCAGCTCCTCCATACTGCCCCTGAGCCGTGGCACGTCAGCATCATCTGGGACACATCAGGCAGGACAACTGGGGGGCCCCTGTGGTTGCGTCCCTTTCCCCCACCTTGTGTTGCGCTGGTGCCCCAAGATCTCCCTGGACAGGCAGAGCATTGCCTGGAGAGAGCACACAGGGAGGCGAGAGCCCCAGCTTGAGGGGGCTGAGCTGGAGGGTCCAGTGCCTCGGTGATTGTGATGGGACACGTGTCTGGATGCTCCATAAGAAAGAAGGACTTGCTCAGCTTCACAGTGCAGATGTGGAGGGATGTTTTTTGGAGGGAGGTTTCATAAGGCATCCCCCTCGGGTGCCCATTGTTGGCCAGAGTGCCTCAGGCAGGGGACATTCCTCTGGTCAGGGTGCTGGTCCCTGGCCACCTGCCACTGTGGGTGCTGTTTTATCACTCAGCGCTGCAGCCCCATTCACCTGGCAGTGGCAAGGGACTGCCTGGCTTCATCCTTAATGCCTTTTCCTCTTGCTGCTCTGGCCCAAACCCATTTCATGGACGGGTCGTTCAAACCACCCTCCCTCCCTGCTCACTCCCCTGAAGCTGCAACCCGAGAGCCTATAAAGCAGCAGGGGCGGCAGCCAGGTCTGATGGCAGTGCTGGAGAAGAGCAGATGTGTGGGTCAAACCCACACCACGTGGATCCACCTCACACCACGTGGATCACTCCTGGCTGGATGTGGGGATCATGAGAGGCTGAGCTGTCCCTGTGCCCACCATGGGCACAGCCAGGAGGTTGGCGTGGCTGGAGTTACCAGCAATGTCCATGTTCCCAGATCCTGTCTGTTCATCACTGCTAGTGGACGATTGTGCAGCGTGGGGTCAGGGCTGTTCCCTACAAGGATCACCCCTCTGTCCTGCAGCCCAGGGGTCTGGCTGGGTGCTGAGGCCCCCTTGGCATTGGCTCAGGCTGCCCTACAGCAGGTCTCTGCACTGGCTCCTCCTCCCTCCACAGTCAAATAAGATCGAGAAAGCGGTGTCTGCTGCCCACACCTTCCTGCAGAAGAACCCCAAGCATGAGATGACCTTGAGGTACCTGAACTACTACAGGACGCTGCTGGATGTGGATGAATACCTGGTCGACCTGGAAGCTCAGCCCTATGAGGTAAGGAGGGGATGGGGCTGGGGCAGGAGAGGGGCTCCCCAGGGCTTGAAGCACGCCTGGTGCTGCCAAGCCCCGAGGGAAGCAGCTCTCCCTCACTAAGCAGTGGTCCTCGCAGCCGATATTCGTGCGGTCAGTGAAGCTGTACAACAGCGGGGATTTCCGGAGCAGTGCAGCCGACATGGAGCAGGCGCTGGCCGAGTACTACAAGGCGTACGAAGATTGTCTGGCCGGCTGCGAGGGCGCCTATGAGCTCCAGGAGTTCAAGGACTTCTACCCTGCCATCGCAGGTAGTGGAGGGCTGGGGGACAGCAGACTTGGGGAGGTGATCAGGGGTGCAACACCCGACATCTCCCCCCAGACCACTTTGTGAGCGTGCTGCAATGCAAGGTGGACTGCGAGACCGAGCTCACCCCCAACGTGGGTGGCTACTTCGTGGAGAAGTTTGTGGCCACCATGTACCACTACCTGCAGTTCGCTTACTACAAGCGTGAGTGCCGGTGGGAGCGGGGGGCCGTGCCCTGGGGCACCCTGGGGTGCTGTGGGCCCTGGGAGGGGTGTCACCCCCGTGTCAGCTGGCGCTCTCCCCGCAGTGAACGATGTGCAGGACGCGGTGCGCAGCGTCTCCAGCTACATGCTCTTCGACCCGGGCGACACCGTGATGCAGCAGAACCTGGTCTACTACCGCTTCCACCGCGAGCGCTGGCGCCTGCGCGAGGAGGACTTCGAGCCGCGGCCGGTGAGGACCCCCCAGCTCCCCCGTCCTGTGGTCCTGCACTGCCCAGAGAGGAGCTGACCCGGCCCCTCTCCCCCGCTGTGCCCAGGAAGCCGTGCGCTACCACAACCAGACGGCCGCTCAGAAGAAGATGCTGGAATTCGCCCGGCAGTACCTGCAGGATGATGATGATGAGGTACCTGACACGGGATGCAGATGGTGCTTTTGGGGGTGCTGGGTGGTGTGTGTGTGGGTGCTGCAGGGACCTTCCTCAGATGGGGGGGTCTGACCCCCCAAAGCAGCCCTGGAGCACAGACTGCAGATGAGGCTGCCGAGCCCCTCTGCCTCCTCCTGCCCTCCTGTGCTGCAGATGGAGGTGGATGGTGGTGAGGGGCCAGAGGTGCTGGACCTGCCCTCCGATGGCGAATTCGAGGGCGAAGGTGACTACGAGGAGGGCTTCTTCGCTGAGTGGTGGCAGGAACCCAAGACCAAAGGAGACAAAGATGACCAAGGTTCCTGATACCAGGGCTGGGGGTTGTGCTGTAGGGTCGGGGGGTCTGCTGCCCACACCCTTGGTGCCACCAAATTGTTCTTGTTTGCAGAGATCCTATGATGAGCCAGGTGAAGGGGGAGCCAGCACCAACTGAGCTGGATGGTGGTGGCTCTGTGATGCCATCTTGGGGACACCGGGCTTCAGGCTCCTCCCAGCCACCGGTAGAAACTCAGACTCATGGGGAGGGGCCAATCCTGCCTAGCATCCTGCAGCAGGGCTGCTTTTGCCACCTGGATGTCTGCTGTCCTGGCACAGCCCAATTCCCATCAGTGGAACACCAGCATCTCTGAACGTCCCTGCCTGCCCAGGAGCCTGGGCTACCCACACCCCCAGTGCCCCAGGAGCCCTGACCAGCAGTGATGCCCCACAGCACTGGGGTTTTCTGTGTCCCTTCAGCTGCTCCCCAGAATCTGTGGATGATGCACCAAGATCGACCCTATGTTGTCTTGAGGGGCTTGAAGGGCTACCCCTACTATGGGAGCAAGGCACGATGCTGCTGGAGCTGGTCCTGCCCTTTCCTGAGGCTCCCTGAGGCTCCTGCTCCTGTTCCTCCAGCCTCCCAGGCAATCTGCCAGCTCCCATAGCCCAAGTCCCCTTGGACTGGTGCTACAGGGGGCTCCCGGTGTGCCACGTCCCCGTGTCACCATGGGCACCACAGCCTGGTGAGGCTGTGGTGCCCATGCCCTGCCTGTGCCTTGAATTTTTGCCACACCAGCCCTCTCTAGCCTTAAGCTCCGTTAATTTAAGATTTCCCCTCATGCACAGTTGCTCTTTTTATATATTTACTGGTGCTGAACTTTTAATAAAATCCAGACTGGTCTTTTCATGGCTGCCTCCACCTTCCATGTGCTGCCGCCGTGGGATCCAGGAGCTCAGGGTAGGAGAGGCTCTGCTGTGGGAGAGGAAGGGATGGGATCAGGCCTGGATGTCCCCAGAGATGACCTGGGGGAACTTGTGGGGCTGGGGACCTCTGGAGGCCATGACAGCAGCCAGGCTCCTGTGAGGCTCTGGGTTCCATGAGGGGGACCCCAAATGGGATCCATGACCCCCTCATTGAGGCTGTCAGGTGAGGTGTGAGGGGGAGCTGCAGGGGGCTGGAGGGCAGCATGTCCTGTCCCATATGGATCTTTGGGATGTAATATCCATGAGCTGATGGGGTGCAACACTGTGACACTGCTCCTGGATCGGAGGGTGCAGCCTGCATCCCCCGATGAAGGTGGGGATGTCAGGGTGGGATGACCTCCTCCTGCCTGCATCAGGGCGTTTTGGGGCCCACTGGGGGGGTCTCTGTTGGTGCTGACAAACTTGTGCCAGTCCTAGGCACGAGGCGTCGGGCAGTGTGCGGCCTCTCACTCCTCCCTGCCGTGTTCCCTCCCGCTCGGCATGGAAATTGGCTACGAGGACTGAAACTGAGAGGCTGAATCACAGCGTTGGCCCCGGGGGAGGGAAGGGATGGGAATGGAAGGAAGAGGGTGGCAAGAGGCTGCCAGCACCCCACCCTGCCCTGCCTGGAGCCCCTGTTCACCGAGGCTTTTCCAGCTCTGCAGGGCACTGGGCAGGGGGCAGGGGCTGAGCCCCCAGACCCGTGGGCAAAGTTGAGGGCTCAGGGAGGCAGTGCTGGGAGGGAGCACCCACTGCACCCCTGCGGCGGGACAGGGCTGTCGTGTCACTTGGGAGGAGCTGGGTTTGTCACCGATGGGTCACAGCCACCTCGGGAGGGGAGTGCCAGCCTGCTGGGGTGTGGCCAGCGGCACTCGCGAACGCGAACGGATGAGCGGAGAGCGCTCAGCCCAGCACTGGCACCGCAGCATAGGGGACAAAGGCCTGCGGATCTTCCTAACAGCTGGGCGAGGGTGGCGCGGGGCCCACGGGGCCTCCGCCCTGCTCTGACACACACCTGGGCACCGTGTCCCCTCCCCAGCCCCACACTCACGGGGAGAAGACAGCTCCTTGCTCCCACTGATCTACTGGCACCAGGCAAAGCCCCTTGCAGCTGTGAGCTGGGGTGCCCGGGGTCCCTTCCCTGCTCCCACCTGAGCCGCTGGATGTGCAGGCGCTGGCCGCATCCATCACGCCTGGGAGTGCCAGGCAGGAGCAGCAGCTCTGGGAGCGCCGGTGTGACCCGGCATGGCTGTGACCTGTCCCCCAGGTGACATGTGTGTGAGCATGGCCACCGTCCTGTCCCCCAGGACACGGAGAGTCGAGCTGCGGGGCAGTGCCAGGGGCACAGAGATGGGATGCAGAGTGACTGACTGGGGACATGGAGGTGGGATGCAGGAGCAGGGCTGCAGGAAGCGATGGGTTACATGGTGAAGGCATCGTCGCGCTTCCCTCGACCTTGACCAAGAGGGGAGCGTGAATGAGATTTCTGGCTGACGCCTCAGCTGCGCTGTGCCCTGCCCTGCCATGTCGTGCCGTGCTGTGCCGTGTGCCCACTTCCTTGTGCCGAGAGCTCTCTCGCTGTGCTCCGGATCTCCCGCTCAGCGCACAGCCATGAATTAATTCCCTTTTCCTTGCAGGGGCGGTGGAAGCTCTGTCTCTCACCTCCCTTCGCAGCTGAGAATCCCCGCCTGGCAGCGCTGCCTGCCAGACATAGCAGGGAACCGTGCAGGCAGCGGGGGTGCAGGATGCTCCCTCCTCATCCTCACCGGGGCAGAATCCTCCTGCTCCCCACACCTGGGGGTCCTGAGGTGGGCTGGGACGTATCCAATGGATGACTCGGGCACTGGGTGACGGCGGCTTCGCCCGGGACGCGGCAGCAGCACCCGGCTGGACCGGTCCGGCGGGGACCGGGTTGACGCAGCGGCGGCAGCCCCGAGCCCTTCCCGAACGCCGCTTCCTGTCGCCCCCGCGCTCCTGCCTCGAGGGGACCCCGCACGGCCCGGGGGGTCCCCGCACGGCCCGGGGGTCCTCGCACGGCCCGGAGGTCCCCGCACGGCCCGGGGGTCCCCGCACGGCCCGGGGGTCCCCGCATGGACCGGGGGTCCCCGCATGAACCGGGGGGTCCCCGCACGGCCCGGGGGTCCCCGCATGGACCGGGGGGTCCCCGCACGGCCCGGGGGTCCCCGCATGGACCGGGGGGTCCCCGCACGGCCCGGGGGTCCCCGCACGGCCCGGGGGTCCCCGCATGGACCGGGGGGTCCCCGCACGGCCCGGGGGTCCCCGCATGGACCGGGGGGTCCCCGCACGGCCCGGGGGTCCCCGCGCCCCCGGCCCTGCCCAGGGGCGGGTCCCGGCCCCACCTGGCCGCGCCCACTGACGTCACCCAGGTGGTCCCCTCGTGGTCGCGCCCCGCCCGCCCCGCCCCGCTGTCCAATCACCTGCGGCCGGGGGGCGGGGCGGCCGCGCCCCCGCCAATGGGGAAAGAATAAACACGTCCGGCGGGGGCGGGGCCCGGCGGGCCCAGGGCTTGATGGGCGTGCGGGGCATCCAATCGCGGAGGGGCGGCGCGGGGGCGGGGCCTGCGGCGGGCGGGGCGGTGCGCGGGGCGCTGCTCGCCTTTTGTTCGGGCAGGAGCGGGCGGGCGGCGGAGAGCGACGGTGAGCGGGGCCGGGGCACCGGGCACGGGCGGGGAGGGACGGTGAGTGGGGCCGAGGCACCGGGCATGGGCAGCGGCGGTGAGCGGGACCGGCGCGCCGGGCACGGGGAGCGACGGTGAGCGGGGCGGGGCACCGGGCACGGGGAGCGACGGTGAGTGGAGCCGAGTCAGGGAGCGTCGGGCATGGGGGAGCGGCGGTGAGCGGCAGTAGGCCTGCTGAACGGGGCCGGGGTCGCTCCGGTGAGTGGAGACGGGTCCGGAGGACGGGCTGGCGGAGGTCGCGGCGGGGAGCGGTCCGGTGAGCAGAGTTGGGGCGGCCGGGACGGGGCCAGGTCCGTGGCCGTCCGTCGTTCCGGGCTGGGCTGCACCGGAGCCGTGAGGACTCCGCCGTGCGGCGCTGGGGAGCGGCCGCTCTCGGGGCGGGGAGGACCTGCGTCCGCGCCGGGCAGCACCGGGCGTCCCGGCTTGGCCCCGCTGCCGTCGTGTGGGTCAGAGCTACCCGTGTGCTGCCTGGGAGTTCCGCCGGTCCTGCTCGGCCGGTCCCCGGGGCTTCCCCCATGGGCAGCCGGGCTGCCCCGGGCTGTCCCGGCCCCTTCTCAGTGCCGCTGGAGCCGGTTTGGGAGTCGCGGCTCCGCGCTCCCGTGCGAGGCGGTGACTCTGTCCCCGGCCCCGCCCGGAGCTGCCGCTGAGCGGGCGAGGCCCTGGCACGGCTCTTAACGCAAACTGGACTGCTCCGTGCCCAGAGTCACACCTGGGGACACCGCGTGCTGCTCTCGAGGCCGCCTCGGATCGCTTCGACATCGCCGTCCCTACCCGCGGGGCCGGGGCTGCCCTTCGCCCGCCACCTGGCATGTGAAGTCTGGGGGCTGAGAGGGATGCGACCTGACATCACCCAGACAGCGCCCCGCGGGTGAGGGGTGCTGGGCACCGTGCTCACGGCGGGGTCCCGGCTGAGCCCTGCCAGCGGACATCCACACCGCGAAACGGCGAGGGGAGCGAAACTTGGCTGTTTGTCTGATGTTTAGAGAGGAGAGAGCGCTCTAATTGCGTTAGCTGAATGATTAGCTTAATTAATCAGGTTTACAGCACAGATGAAAGGATAACGCTGAAATGTTGCTGGGAGTTGCCCGGAGAAGGCTGTCTGTCATACGAGCAACGTGGGGCGACGTATGCTGGGAGAGGAGCGTGAACGCTCAGGAGGGCACGGCTGCTGCTGGGGATGGGGCAGGGTGACTTGTGCCATCGTTGTGCCTGCCCGAGTGTGAGGGCATCAGCCTGCACCCTCTCCAGCCAGGCTGGAAGTTCCTGCACCCCCGGCTTCCCTGTAGCGCCGTTGGGGTGCCTGGGTGAGTCCTGTGTCTGGTTTCATGTTCCCTTGTCAGCTTCCCCATACCAGAAGGGTGGTGGGGGCTGGGGATGCCCCGTGACGCAGCCCCTCAGTCGCTTCACCTCCTGCTCCAGCCCACGTCGTGCTGGTTTTGGCGCTGGTGCCGGCCCCGACCAGCTCGCGGCTCTGGTGTCCGCCTGCCATCGGCTGGTGGGGAGCCGGGGGCGCAGCGTCTCCCTGCCAGCTGCCGCGGGGATGGGGCTGGAGCGGTGCCGGGGGCGTTTGCTCCGGGCTGTCAGCCGCATCCAGGGCAGGTGCAGTGTCCGCGGGGGCTGCTCCAGGCTCCACTCCCGGAGTGTCCGGCCCAGCCGGAAACAGAGACGAGAAAATTATAGGGGTCCATTTCTGTGTCCTTGTCGGTGTCGGAGCTGGCTGGAAGGGTGCAGGGTACCCGCTGGAACTGCGTTTGCACATCTGAAGCCTGTTATCGCTCATTGTTTTGGAGGATTTCCATGAAGTGTCATGAAAAACCCATTTCACTGCTAATTTGGCTTAAACAAGTTGGCCATCAGGACGGGGACGCACAGAGCTCCTGGCAGCGGTGGCTGAGGATTGCGCTCCCTCCTTGCGCTGTGGCTGCCGTGCGGGAGCAGGGACAGACGCGGGTCCCCGGGGCTCAGGGCGCTGGGGAAAGGTGGGGCGGCCGTGCGGGGCCCTCCCTCAGACAATGGCGTTACAGTCTATTGTCTGGGCGATGTGCCGTGTCCTTGCCGGCTCCAGGAAGCGCGTTCATCCCCGGGAGGGGGTGGGGGGACGAGCTGGGCTGCTGGGAGGGGTCTCCTGGGCCTGGGTGTGCGAGTAGTTTGTGCGGCGTGCCTGGAGCCTCCGGGGCAGCGCGGGTGAATCGTGGCCGGGCTGCGGCCGGGGGCTGTGGGGGATGTCCCCTCTGGTCCTGGTGCCGCATTTCAGAGTATCATTCGGCGCTGCCCTAATCCCATTAACTCACCCCTTTGTTTCCCCCACCTGAAACCCTTACTCAGCCCTCGCGGCCGGGCAGGCACTGCGGTACAGCTGCACGGCTCCTGCAGCTCAGCCCGTTCCTGGGAGGACGGCTTCCCTTCAAGACTGTGGTTTGGTGTGGGAGCGCTTGATGGGATTTGGCTTTTTATCACACTTCCAGATCTCCGGGATTTAAGACGGCGCTTTTGCCGGGCGCGCTGCCGCTCGCAGATGGCAGAGCCTGGGAGCGAAGCTGCCCTTGGCCCCGCTCCGCAGGCTGGGGGAGCAGAGCCTTTGCACAGAAAACTTGCAGAACTTTAATTGCAGCATCTGTACCGACGCTTGTGCTGGTTTTGAAGGTTTAAATTATACCGGCTTCTAATTAACAGAAGTTAAAAAGAAATGTAGTGTCAATTACAGCAGTACAAGTCTACCTCCGACTTCAGTTGGTGCTTCCCCACCTAGACAGGGTGTGTGGGCACCCAGCATCGCCCAGGGCTGGGGGTAGGTGGTCAGTCTTAGTCCCGTGGGGTGTCCCAGGTGGGTCTTTTTGAATGGAAACGGCTGGGGATGGCAGCTGGGGAGGACACCAGGGCTGCATTGGTGCCTTGAATCGTGTTCTCTGCTCTGGGGGGGGTTGTTTTTGTCCCTCTTTGCTCATGGACATACTTGACAAAGTGGTGGACAAGGGCGTGGGAAGATGCAGGTACTCCCACTCCAAAAAGGCTTAAAACTTGACCTCAGCACCGTGTCTGTGCTTAAACAGAGCTGGCTTTGCAGCCACACCCGGTTTGTCGATGGCTGCGCGGAGCGGGGTGGGGGGGGAGGTGAAGATGTTTCTATTTAAGCAGAGGTTTGAAATACCCTTCTAAATCCACCATCCGCGATGGGTTCTGCGGCGGCTGCTGGCGGGCCTGGAGGCATCCTGGCACGCCTTGGGACTCTCGGCTCTGGAATCGCTTTGGAAACAGGGCAGAATCCTCGTACCGCGGCTGCCGGGGCTTGTCGGGCAGCCCTTGACATCTGCGCTGTCTGTTCCCGGCGAGACCTCGGCCTCCTTCCCAGACCCGGAGCTTCTGGCGGGGTGGAGGCGGAATGCTCGGTGTTTTCCCAATATCCCACGCTTGGCTGGTCAGACCTGGCAGGGGTGACGGTGGCCGTGCCCTCCAGGGGGGCTGCCCCGGTGCTGGGGCACAGACCCCGTGGGGTGGGTGCGCTGGGGTCCCGTGTGGTTTTTGGGGGTAGGTCTGGATGAAAAGCGTGTTCCTCTGTGTGGGGGGAGAGACCTTTGGCTGCTGGCAGAGCCTGCCGTAATCGCGGTGACGCGCGGGCAGAGCCCTGGTGACAAATCATTAACTTGCTCCGACAGGCCGGGTGCTGACGGCTGTTGGTGATAATTTCTTGTGAAGCGTCTGAACTTTGCAGCTGTAATGCAACTGGATGGAGAAATTAAGCTGGGGCTCAGCACCTCTGTGCCCCTCCTCACTGGCCCTGCTCCTCTGGCAGGGCCAGGTGGCAAACCCTGTGTCCTCCACACCGTGGCTGGAGCTGGGGGCAGCCAGCAAGGTCCAGAGCCTGCAATTATAGTGTTCTTAAAGAACAACTTGTTCTTTGTGCTCATTGCAACAAAATAATGATTTCTGATTTTTTTTATCCAGATGGAGTAATTGTGATTAATCTCACCATGCCAGTTCTCATTTCCATGGACAAGTGGCAAATTCCCATCTTTCCCGGACATGATTCTAATGAGATCAGCAAACTCTGAGGAGGAGATGAGCCCACGTGGGTCCTCCTGATCCTGGTGCCTCTGCAGGTGGAGGTGTCTGTGCCAACAACTAGTGATGTGGAGATGGGGGTGCGCTGCCAGAGACCCCACAGTGGGTCTTTGGCAGGTGGATGTCCCTGGGAACATCCACATTCCCCGGGCTGAGGGTCCTGCTGGGAGCCCTGCCCCTGCACAGGAGCGGGGGGTGGGTGTCAGGCTCAGTGCTGTGCGTGCACTTGCAGCGGGAAGAGCACTTGATGGATAATACTGTGTCGGTTTGTGATGTGAAGTGCCAAAACATCACAGCCTGGGCCTGGCATGTGCTGGAGCTGTCAGGAGCTGTTAATTCAGGTGCAGGCGAGGCATTTCGGGGACACGATCTGGGTTGATAGAGAGCATCAGCTGAGCGCAGCAGGTCGTGGCAGAGTTGCTGCGTTCTGGGGCCACTCTGCTGCCAGAGCCTGGTCTGGTGCTCAGGGGGATGCAGCACCTCCAGCAAGAGGAGCTGGAGCTTTGCATGAGGCATTCAGCAGCTCAAATGTAGCAAAAACATGGTAGCTGAAATATGAAAAAGGTTTGGAGCCCCCTCCAGTGAAGGAGCCTGAATCTGAAGCTCTCACACCCCACTGAGTGCCCTGAAGTTGTCAGAGCTGGTGGGGCAGCTGGGAGCCTTTCTGGACCAGGGTAAAAAAAGCCATGGGCTCCTTTGTGTGCAAGGCCAGGCCAGTGGTTTTGCCTGCTCTAATGAGAGGCTGATCCCCCGTCGCTGTCTCCTCCTCATTAAACTTCAAGCTGCTCTCGTTCCCCTTTGAATTCTTCCACTCATCTTCCCTGTAAAGCCCCATTGAAAGGGCTCCTGGTGCTGGGATCTGACTCCAACGCTTCCCATTGATGCTGGTGAGGTCTTGACAAGCTCCTTTCTCTGCCTGCTCCCGCTGCGTGTTCCTGAGGATCCTCTTCAAAACCACTGAAGCTTTTGTACAGCGTCTGCGGGGCCTTCGTTAGCGGCTGCCCCAGCTTCGTCAGCCCTTGGTGTCACTTCAGAGCACCTTTGGGCAGGGGCTGTGCGTGCTGGGGGACTTCGAGGTGCAGCTCTGCAGGGTGCACAGAGCTCTGGGTGTCCTTGTCTGTGGCTGTCCAGGCCAGGGCTGTCTGAGCGGGCAGTTGCTAATCCCCGGCTGCTCCAGGAAGGGGGGGACCGGAGATGGCTTGTGTGTAGTGTAAGTGCTTCTAAAATAGAGTCTTTTCTTGTGCTGCATTTATTGAATTGCCTTAACTGCCTCTTCCCTTTCCTTAAAAGCCTTGGCGACTGTAGTTGCAGCCGCTCGCATGCTCCCACCACTGAGCTCAGCCCCTCACAGGCTGTGGCTGCGTGAGGGGCCCCCCCAGTGCTATTGCCCTTTGCTCCTGGAGGATGTGAGTGAGGGTGGGGTTCTGGGGGGCTCTGGCAGCCCCTTGCTGACACCCACGCTGCTCTGTGCTGGGCTGAGGACAGGCTGGACCTGCACATGATGAGCTCAGGCTGCCCCTCATGCCCACTGACCCTGAGACCCGGTGCCTGCTCTAGTGTAGCCCCTGCCTGGGGCTTGTGAGGGTGCCCTGTGCCCCCCACCTGCTCCCCTTGGGGTGACCCCACACTGGGGATCACGGCTGCTCACCCCAGGGACTGCTGCTGCTCCTGAGCAGAAGATATTTCTGCTCCCCAAGAAGCCCCTGAGCAGTAGATATTTTTGCATGAAGCAGCACTCGCTGCTTTCCTGCTGCTGATCCGGGCGGCTCAGCCCTGTCTGCTGGCTGTGCCCCGCCTGGTGAGGCTGAAGGCTTCACAGCAGCTGGTGAGAAGGGCTAGTCAGGCCTGGGGCTGCATGTTTGCCAGAGACTTCCTCCGCAGACGGTGTCCCGGGGGGCCGGTGCTGCTTGGACGCTGATCAAATGGCTCCGGGGGCGGATGAGCTGCTGGCCGGTGCCCGACAGCCTGCGGGAGCTTCCTCTGCCTTCCTGGCTGGGGGAAGTGGTGGGAGAGGGATTAACCTTTTCCTGGCAGTGCCCTGCTTGAGTGAGTGAAGACTCTGCCTGTCCTGAAGCCCCTCAGGTGTCTTGGCTCCTTCCCCATTGTGGTGTGGGAGCAGGCTGGAGGTTCTCCCCAGAACTGCTGTCCCCTCTGAACAGTCCCCTACAGCTGCCTCCCTGTTTCCTGGGGGATTTCTCAGTGTTCCCAGGAGCAAGTCTTGTTTCCCTGGGGTCTAGGTTTGTGTGGAGTAGGGCTGGTGCCTGGTGGCACCGTTCTGCCCTTGCTGTTCTCCCCTTCCCACTCCACCAGCTTGGTGGGGGAAGGTAAGGGCTGGGCTCAGCAGCAGTCATCCTGTCCACAGGCCTGATGTGGAGCCCACCCAGACGTGCCCCATGCTCGTGGCTGACCCTTCAGTGTGGGTATTTTCACATGTGCTCCAAACACCACCCTGCTTCTCCCTCCTGCATGAGGGTCCTTTCCTGCTATGGCACTTCCCTGGAAACATTGCCAGGAAAAGGCTCCTGGTAAGGCGAACCCAGGTGTAACCAGCACCCTGGTGCCCCTCTCCTGCTGATCCTGCTGAGGAGGAGAGAGGACACCTGAGGACAGAGCCAGGCTGTGGAGGACAGAGGAGAAGCTTGTGTCAGTGTTGCCCCTCATGGAGTGATGAGCAGGGCACGCTTGACACAGGGTTCAGAAAATGTCACTGCTCACTGTAGGAGCGTCTGGAATTTGCTCCACTGGCCCTGTCACTTCAGGTGCTGTTGGCCTTGCTAGCCCCTGTGGCGATGAGCAAACACTGTTGGGATGCTCAGAGGAAGGACAGATGCCCGTGTCCCTTCTGTGGGGCTCCTGGTCCCGCTCTCCTGCTTGGAGCTCGTCTGGGGCCGATCACCAGAGCTCGTGTCTGAGCTCGAGGAGCTGTGCTGGCTTTTGATGTCCCTGGGTGCTGTGGTGCAGACAGAAGGGGTGGCTCATGCATAATGCAGGGCTCTGTACGGTATCTGAGCCCAGCTCCTGGATGTTTGGAAAATTAAGTGCCTGTCTGATGCCTCTAAATTGTGGAGCGGATGTCACTGCTCAACAGTGGTGCAGCAGCATCAGCCCCTGCCAGATCTGTCTTGCCCTGGCCCTGGCCGTTGATCTGTACTGCCCTCAGCTCTGCTCTCCCCCTGCTCACCTTGTCCAGGGCAGCTTTCCAGTGTTTGCCTGGGCTGTTGGAGCCCTGCTGCCGGGGGTGGGATGGGTGCCAGCTCATGGTGATGTGCCCTGCCAGTGCCGCAGAGCCCTCTCCTGCCTACCGCTTCCACACTTCGCAAGGCATGACTATTGCTTCTCTTGAGTTTCCCAACACAATTTGGAGACTTTCCCACCGTGGCCAGGATGACCCAGCTGAAGGACTTGCCCTCCCAAATACCAACGCAGCAGCGCCCGAGTGCGGGTGTGCGGCACCGCGGCACTCCCAGCTCCGCCCCGGGGCTCTCACGGCCCATCCCTGCTGCGACGCGGGGTGGGGAGCAGAGCTGTCTCTCCTCTCGCCCCTGGCACCGTGTGTCACACACTGTCCTGCCCCAGTGATCAGACATCCCAGCTCCTACCCGCCCTGGGAAGGCTCTGCCTCCACCGTCCTCCGTGTCCTGACCACCGTGCATTATGCACAGCCCATTATCGCTGCTCTGGGTCTTGCCAGTGCTGCTTGACAGCTCAAAAAAAAAAAAAAAAATCGGATTGGCAAGAGCAGCGCCCTGCCGCGGCTCCGGGAAGGCGGCTGGGGCTGGGGCTGGGCGCGGGGGTTGCGGGATGCCCCAGCCGGGGGGACAAGCGTGGCGGGCTCCTGTTTCCCATCTGGCCGCTGCTCCCGGGAATGAGGGCTTGGGATTCCTCCCTGCGAGCGCCGGCCTGTGCAGCTGGCGGGGGCTCGGCCGCTCCTTGGGAGCAGCCGGCAGCGGCGGGACGAGCCGCGCCAAGCCCGTGCGCGCCGTGCCCCGCCGGGACGCCCCACGGAGCCGCGTCCTCGGCCACCACCCGACGCCCTGACTCAGCCACCGGCCTGGCGGGGGGCTCAACTCCGTGTCCTCGCTCCCCCAGGACGGTGCTGGGGCCCGAGGCTGCCGCCCCAGCCCGGCCGGTCCCTGCGGGTCCCGCGCTGTGCTGGCGGCTGGAGCGGGGCCAGGGGTGCGCGGCCACCCGGGTCCAGCCCGGCGCAGGAATCGGGGCCGGTGCAGGTGGTAATTAGGCTGTTTGGAAATGGGTGCTGCTGCGCCCAGGTATGCCGGGCGGCAGCTGCTCCCTTCGCTGCTTATCGCCTCTGAAACTCTGA
Source organism: Anomalospiza imberbis (assembly GCF_031753505.1). NCBI lineage: Eukaryota > Metazoa > Chordata > Aves > Passeriformes > Viduidae > Anomalospiza > Anomalospiza imberbis. Next base: position 3,831,001 of record NC_089702.1, on the reverse strand, counting down.
CTCATTCCACTCCTGCGCGGCCGGGAAGGGATAGGAATCCTGGCTGATGGCTCAGCGGAGGGCTGGGCGGGTGCTGTCTCTATCCCTCCTTCCCTGCCTGCCTCCAACCCTCCCTCCCTGCCTGCCTCCATCCCTCCTGGTCGTGCCGGGGGCCTGGATGCAGGGCTGGTGACTCACAGCCCTGAGTGAGCTCAGGCATTAATCCGTGAGCCATCCTCCCTCCCCCTGTATCTCCAAATTAAAGACAAGGAAATCCCAGCCCTGCTCCCAGCAACCTTGGCTGGTTTGTCCTGAGTGTTGGGATGTGCCGGGCTGCCCTGTCCTGGCACTGAGTGGGGAGTACCCAGCCCCGGACCACACCGTGGGCGCCTGTGGTGCTGAGCACCCATGGGAGAGCTGAGCCAGTGGCTTTGCCTGCTTATTTTTAGGTGCTTTAGGAGTGTCCCAGGAAGCTTCTAAAAAGGTTCGTTTTATGCTTTGAGCTCCAGCCATATGGAGCTTGGAGCTCCTGGCATGTCCCCAGCTCTTTGCAGGTTGTGTCTCTGGAAAGGGTCTTAAAAAAGCTCATGGGCAGCCAGGGACCCTGGAGCTTGTGGTGTCCCAGTGTGCGGGGCAGAGCCTGCCCACACCTTGGCCGAGGCAATGGTGAGACACAGCGCTGTGAGACGCAGCCGCGGTTCATGTCTGAACACGAGCAACAAAGTGCTGAGCTTTGGGTTCGTCATCCCGGTGCCGCCTTTCATCTCCAGTGGGGGAGGAGGGCAGATAGGGATCGGCTCCATCTGCTCGTGGGCTGCGCGGGGCCGGCTGCTGCACGGGGCCTGCTGTGCCATTCAGGGGCAGGAGGGTCCTGCGGCTACCTGGGCTCTCCTGGAGGTGTAACCTCTGCCCTGCCCACCCCGCAGAGCAGCCATGGAGGTGATGAACATGATGGAGCAGCCGATCAAGGTGACGGAGTGGCAGCAGACCTACACCTACGACTCCGGAATCCACTCCGGTGTCAACACGCAGGTGCCCTCTGTCAGCAGCAAGTGCCTCGGGGATGATGATGAGGTGTATGGGAAGCAGTACACCATCAAGAAGACGACCACCACGAGTTACTGCCAGGGAGGGAGCCAGGCCCAGAGCCAAGCGCAAGGTAAGGGGCTGTGAGGCCCGGCACATCCGCAGGCTCAGCTGCTCAGCTCCTGCCTTCCTCTTCCTCCCCCGCAGCCATGCTGCTTCTGGGTACTCCTCCATGCTGGCTTCCACACCCCGGGAGTTGTTGCTGCCTAAAATATGCTCCCTCCTGTCCTCCCCAGCGCCGAGAGGCTCTTGTGCGGGGGTGGCGCGCGGTCAGCCCGCGCTGGTGCTGAGCTGCGCACGCATCCGAGCGCGCCAGCGGGTTGGCTTGAGATGGGAACAGCTGATCCTGGATCTGCCACCTGCTCTACTGCCTGTCTGCCTGCTGGGAAACCTGTCCCAGTGTGGCTGCCAGAGCCGCCAGTGTGTGCCATAACACTGTGCCAGTGCCACAGCTTCTCCCGCTGAGGCGAGGATGATGCGGAGCCGCAGCCTGGAGTGAAGGAGATGCTTCTCCCAGCTTTATTCCCTCAAAGGGGGCTGGTTTGCTCTGCTTGCCTGTGCAGTTCCCTGCCAGCAGTAGGCTCTGGAAGGTTTACTGGCAGCTCCCATGGGGATCAGAACTCCCTACAGGACCCTAGGCAGTCCTTGTGCTGCAAAGGTGGGGACCATGGGTAGCTACTGCAATATCACACCTCAGCATCTTTGATGGGGAAGGCCTCAGTGTTCTCCTTTTTTCCAGTGCCAGCTAGTCCCAAGTTGCAAATATCCTTAATTTTTTAATTAATGGGCCTTGTGTGACAACTACCCTATCATGCTGCCTAATTGAGTGTTGTCTTATCTCTGTGCTGCTGGATCTGTTTACGCTTTGAAGCTCCAGCTCTGTGCAGAGTGTGCGGGGACTGCTGACGTGGCTGGTGTCGCTGTGCTAAGCTCTTGCTCATCTCGTTGGGTTTGGGAAGCAGGGCTGGGAGCGCTCCTTGGAGGGAGCCTTACACTGCCTCCCTGTCCCTCCCTGCAGCGGACATGGAGGCTCAGCTGGCCATGACCCGTGCCCAGCGTGTCCGGGCCGCCATGTACCCCGAGACGGTGGAGGACCGCTCACTTCTCATCACCACCCAGCTGGAGGGGCAGCAGACCAACGTGCAGCGCCTGGCAGAGCCCTCCCAGATGCTGAAGTCAGCCATCGTACACCTTATCAACTACCAGGATGACGCCGAGCTGGCCACACGTGCCATCCCAGAGCTCACCAAGCTGCTCAACGATGAGGACCCGGTAAGGAGCTATGTTTGCTGTGCTTGTCTCTGCTGCGCCGATGGGCTCCTGTCCCCACGGGGCTCTGTGGCCACGTCTCCTTCCTCCTGGCCAAACTCCTGGTTGCCTCCGCCCTGCACCAGGACTGAGCCCGCCCCTGCCCAGCCGTGTCACCTCACATCCTGTCCTTGCTGCGGGACCCCTTCCCAGACGCCGGCTCCTCTCCCTCCAGGTGGTTGTCAGCAAGGCAGCCATGATCGTCAACCAGCTCTCCAAGAAGGAGGCGTCGCGCCGCGCGCTGATGCAGTCGCCGCAGATCGTGGCGGCCGTGGTCCGCACCATGCAGAGCACCAGCGACCTGGACACCGCCCGCTGCACCACCAGCATCCTGCACAACCTCTCGCACCACCGCGAGGGCCTGCTCTCCATCTTCAAGTCTGGTGGCATCCCGGCCCTCGTCAGGATGCTGAGGTACACGGTGGTGGGGACTCCAGGGGAATGGCAGAGCCTGGCAGCCCCTCCTGGGCTGGGGGCAGAGGAAGGGAGGGCTCATGCTGCCCTCAGTGTGGGTCCTCCTGCTCACCAAAGCAATGGGAGACTGTGAACCTGTGAAAACCCCTGGGGTTTGCTGTGTGTGGAGCCTGCGTGGGGGCAGGAGGAGGGGAGTGGCTGCCTCACCCACACTGCCCTGGCCACAGAGATGGGGCTCAGGCTCTGAGGTGTCCGTTCCCTGGGGCCGTGCTGAAGGGTGCTGGTGGGTGCTGGGCTCGGGGCAGCCCCAGGGGCTCTACTGCAGCCAGGTGAGCACGGGGTAGTTCCTGCCCTGACGTGGTGTGTGCTGCCCTCCCACAGCTCACCCGTCGAGTCCGTTCTCTTCTACGCCATCACCACCCTGCACAACCTGCTGCTGTACCAGGAGGGGGCCAAGATGGCCGTGCGTTTGGCCGATGGGCTGCAGAAGATGGTTCCCCTGCTGAACAAGAACAACCCCAAGTTCCTGGCCATCACCACTGACTGCCTCCAGCTTCTGGCCTATGGCAACCAGGAGAGCAAGGTGGGCTGGGGATCCCAGACTGACAGAGACGTGGGGAAGGCAGGAGGGGGGTGGTTGCCCAACTTTGCACCTCACAGATGTGCAGGAGGCAGCAGTGGAGACCCCACCATCTCGTGTGTCCCTGGTGATGTGACCACAGCATTCCTGCATGCTAAGGGGCTGGAGCTCCTGCTGGCTTGTGTCCTGGCATGAGCTAGGGAATCTGAAAGGGGGTCCCAGCAGCCCAGGGCTGCCACACCCCAACTCTACATTCGTAATGCCCCATCCCTGGAAGTGTTCAGGATCAGGTTGGACAGGACTTGGAGCCACATCATCTAGTGGAATGTGGTGGAGGGTGGAACTGGATGGTCTTTAAGGTCCCTTCCAACCCAAACCATTCTGGGATTCTGTCTTGCAGCTGATTATTTTGGCCAACGGAGGTCCCCAGGCCCTGGTGCAGATCATGCGCAGCTACAACTACGAGAAGCTGCTCTGGACCACGAGCCGCGTGCTCAAGGTGCTGTCGGTGTGTCCCAGCAACAAACCTGCCATCGTTGAGGCTGGTAAGAGAGGCTGGGGCAGGGCCACAGGAGGAGGATGAATGGTGGTGATAGGGGTGAGGGCATGTCCTCCCACAAGTCTGTGAGACGGGCAGAGGTCTGCACAGCCAAGTGAAGCCTGTGCTGGCCTGGATTCCTGCTCTGAAGGCTATTTAGGCATGTTCCTGGCACTGTGTGTGGGCAGGATCCATCCTGGCTGTCCAAGAGCTCTTAACACACCACATTTGGCCTCTGCTGAGCCACGAGGCTGCTCTGTGTGCAGGAGCATTGGCCGACGCCCAGCCCACACGGCCCTGCTGCTGCTCACTTCTCCTCCTGCTGGGATGGCCAGGGGTGCTCACAGGACTGTCCCCTTCCCTGCAGGTGGCATGCAGGCACTGGGCAAGCACCTGACCAGCTCCAGCCCCAGGTTGGTCCAGAACTGCCTGTGGACCCTGAGGAACCTTTCTGACGTGGCAACCAAACAGGTGAGTCTGCAGGACCCCTGTTTGTGCTTCAGTGCCACGTTTTGGAGCCGTGTCCACGCCAGGTGCTGGGTGGCTCATGCCAGGCTGAGTCCAAAGCCTTGTGTTCCCTGTTCCCTGAGCTGCAGCAGTGCTTGTGCCTGGCAGGGTGAGGGGATACCCTGCTGTGCCCAAGTTACCCAGCAGCAGGGCTTGCCCTGCATCCCGGGGTGCTGCTCACTGCCTGTGGCCTTGCCCATGCCAGCTGGCTGCCAGCACTCCTGCGTGTCCCCAGTGCTGGGCCGAGGCCACCACGGTCACTCAGCGGGTGCCACCAGAGTTTGCTCTGGCTCGGGAGCCACATCAGCCTGTCCTGGGCTGGCTGCCTGCCCGGCTCCTGGGGGAGCTGCTGGCAGAGCTGCTGCCAAGGCTGTTGTGCCCTGCAGCCGGTGCAGAGGTGACCCCAGCCCTGCTCTGGGTCTGCTCTCCCAGCTCTTTGCTGCCTCCTGATGAGTTTTCCCATCTGCTGGGGCCGCTCCATGCGGATTAGCTCTGATGCAGCCTGGAAACTATTTTGGCTGTCATGGAACCATCCCTGGCTCTGATGACTGAAGGGTTGAAGGAGGATGTGGCCATGGTGCTTTAACTCCTTCCTGACCCGCTGCTGGCTGCTGGCCAGCACAGCCAGGACTGGGGTCACTCCATCACCGTGTGGGGAGTGCTGGCAGGGGCATCGGAAGTGTGATTCCAGCAGGAGACATTAAACTCTGAGTGAAACTGCACATGTTAGAGTGGCTGGGGCTCACCGTGAAGGAGCAGCTCCAGCTGTGGGGGATGGAAAAGGGGCCGTGGGGGAATGGAAGAGGAGCTGTGTGGGAGTTAGGAACACAGTGGCCCCTTCATCACTGCCTGCTAGGGGCATGTGGGGCTGAATGTGGCATTGGAACTTGGGTCTGGCTGTGTGTGCTGCTCCCACCTCCCATCCCCACTCCTGCAGGAGGGCCTGGACGGCGTCCTCAAGATCCTGGTGAACCAGCTGAGCTCTGATGATGTGAATGTGCTGACCTGTGCCACTGGCACCCTCTCCAACCTGACCTGCAACAACAGCAAGAACAAGACACTGGTGACGCAGTCAAACGGGGTGGAGGCCCTGATCCACACCATTCTGCGGGCGGGTGACAAGGAGGACATCACCGAGCCGGCCGTCTGCGCCCTGCGGCACCTCACCAGCCGGCACCCCGAGGCCGAGATGGCCCAGAACTCGGTGCGCCTCAACTACGGCATCCCCGCCATTGTCAAGCTCCTCAACCAGCCCAACCAGTGGCCACTGGTTAAGGTAAGGGGCCAGAGGGGTGTTGTGGGCAGGAGGAGGCCAGTGCTCGGGCTGGAGCGAGCTCCTGCCTGCTGTTCTGTGGTGGGACGGGCTGCAGAGCGGGTCGGCAGCCGGTGCTGTGCACGGAGTGATGGTGGCTGCTGCTGCCCCAGCCCTGCTCCTCTTGGGTGATGTCCTCGACAGCAGCTGATGAGGGAAGTGGCTCATGCCTGCTGCTCACTGGAATTGAAGCTCAGCTTGGGGAGAGGATGGATCCAGGGCAGGGGGGAGCTGAGTCAGCCTGCCCCACAGAGGGGATGGGGTGGGACAGACGGGGAGGGGTGCAGCCAGTGGGTCTCTTGGGGAACACATGCTGTTCTGATCCACAGTTGAGACAAATGGCTCCTTCCTCCTCCCCTCCTCCAGGCTACCATAGGCCTGATCCGCAACCTGGCCCTGTGTCCGGCCAACCACGCCCCGCTGCAGGAGGCCGCCGTCATCCCCCGCCTGGTCCAGCTGCTGGTCAAGGCTCACCAGGACGCCCAGCGACACGCGGCCGCTGGCACACAACAGCCCTACACGGTGAGTCCCCACCCCTTTGCCCTGCTCCCAGCACAGCCTGGCACCCCAAAACCCAGCCTGTCCCTGGGGGTACCCTGTGCCCACACTTCAGGTGGCTGTGCCCCGGTGTGTGAGGGCCCTGGCTGACCTTTTTTACCCTGGCAGGATGGAGTGAAGATGGAAGAGATTGTGGAGGGTTGCACGGGGGCACTGCACATCCTGGCCCGGGACCCCATGAACCGCATGGAGATCTTCCGCCTCAACACCATCCCTCTCTTCGTGCAGGTCAGGGCTGTGGGGACACAGCAGCTGCACTGGGCCACCTCCTGCCCAGCCTGCACGGGCAGCTGCAGCCCTGGGCTGGTGGCCCCATGCATCAGGACATGCCCAGGGGCTCCTTGCTGGCTGCTTCACACGGCCGCTGATCTCTCCTGACAGCTCCTGTACTCGCCGGTGGAGAACATCCAGCGCGTGGCAGCCGGCGTGCTGTGCGAGCTGGCCCAGGACAAGGAGGCAGCAGATGCCATCGATGCCGAGGGGGCCTCGGCTCCCCTGATGGAGCTGCTGCACTCCCGGAATGAGGGGACAGGTGAGTGCTGCCACGTTGGGGGCTCTGCCAGGGACTCTCCTGGCACTGTCCCAGCTGGGGCTTCTGGGGCTCTGATGCTGCATGGCAGCAGGAGCTGAGGCTGCTGGCCATCCCTACAGCCACGTATGCGGCCGCTGTGCTCTTCCGCATCTCGGAGGACAAGAATCCTGACTACAGGAAACGTGTCTCCGTGGAGCTCACCAACTCCCTCTTCAAGCATGACCCGGCAGCCTGGGAAGCGGTGAGCATCCCAAGCAGGTCTTTTCCCTGGGGAAACCAGGGCGTCAGGGGTTGGCTCTGTGCTGCTTCCAAAAGCTGTTGCCAGCACCTCCAACCAGAGCTCAGACAGGAGCGACTGTCAGACAGTGGGAGGTGGGAGGCAGATGGGCTGTGGCCTCAGCTCCTGGGTCATGGCACCGCCTGGGACAGGGCTTGCCACCCCATGGCCCCTGAGCATCGTGAACATCAGTCCCTTCAATTGTGCCATCTTCTCCCGTAGGCTCAGAGCATGATCCCCATCAACGAGCCCTACTCGGACGGTGAGTATGGCACCAGCCCTCCTTGCAGGGTCCCCATGGGCTGGGTTCTGGAGGGGCAGTTGTCTTGTGTCACTAAGCCAGGCTGGTTTTAAAACCGTTTTCAGGTGGCTGGCAGTCAAATGCCAGCCCATTCTTCAGGGGATTGAGGGTGCACAGTGAGCACACACAGCTCTCAGGGAGCACACACAGCTCGTGCCCTTGGGCTAGGGCATGGTGGGGCCCTTTTACAGCACCGCCATGTCACGTGTTTCCCTGGATGGGGGGACAAGGAGGTGGCTGAGATCTGATGGGAGCTGAGGTTGCCACATCCCTTCCCTGCAGAGCTGGACCCTGGTTACCGCCCCATGTACTCGGGTGACATCCCCCTGGACCCCATGGACATGCACATGGACATGGACGGGGACTACCCCATGGATGCCTACAGCGACGGCGTCCGAGCGCCCTTCGCTGACCACATGCTCGCCTAACCCGCCCGCAGCCCCACACCAGGTACCTGCCAGCACACCTGGCACGTGGGCTCAGCCCTGTGGCAGGACGGGTGGCCAGGGGAGGTAGGGCTGGCTGATGGCACCTGCCGTGCTGGGGGGTTCCCTGGTGCCACCACGGGGTCCCTGGCGCTGCCATGGATCAATGTCCCCATCAGCTGTGGGCCCAGGGTGTCCGGCGCTCTGGTCTCCTCCCAGATCCCCCCTCGGTGGATGACAGGAGTTCTCTGCCACTGCAGGTGTTCTCTCCATGCAGAAGAGGGTGGCCCCAGAGCTGAGCATTCGCGAGAAGGACTTGGGAGACAGAAGTGCCTGAGAAGACAAAACTTTTCCATTCCCACGAGAGGTTTTATTTTTCGATTTGTTTTCTTCGCTGTGGGCCTGTGGAGAAGGTCCTTCCTCCTGGGACTGCTTCGAGCACCTACTGCCACATCCAGCATCCAAGATACTGTTTCTGAAGCTTTAAAACACAAACCTTGCACCGTTAGTGAGCTTTCATTGGCAAAATAGTCTTTTCTATAAATATATATTTCTTTTTTATTTTTAATATGGTGCCAACGGCTTTTGCCGTCTTTAAGTTTGTGCTTTCTAACTTCCCCACGATTTGTTCTGTGTGTTAGTGTTCTAGGAGAGGAATCTGACATGGAAAAACCCTTTGCTTCCTGCAAACTCCAACTAAATCAGGCCAATCCAGAGTTTGCTGAAAGCAAAGGGTCCGTGTCCCAGGACCTTCGGGGTGTCTGAGGTTTAATTCTTTCCCATCAGCCGCTGGGAGCTGACTTTGTGTCCCTGTCCTGCCAGTCCCCATAGAGGAGTGATTCCAGCATTAGGAACTGTCCTTGTACTGATCTTTGTTGCACATTTTAACCCGTTTCCCTTCTCTTTGGTGAGTGGTGTGTTTCCGTCCCCTCCTCCCTTATCTAACGCATTTTTTAAAAGAGGCTTTAGATCTGATGGTGGTTTAACACTCCGGCTGGAAAGGGATGGACAGTTACTGGAGTGTGGGTCAGGAATGGAAGATTTTATTATTTCTGTAAGTTGTTTTTGTATAGACCAAAGCAAAGAATAAAATAACCCCTGCAGCCCTGTGCTGCCCTGAGCCTGTTCTTGTGTCGGCTGGGGAGGGTCCCTGGGGCAGCCGGGGGAAGACCCAGCCCTCGCCCTCTGTGAGCCCATGGCGAGTCCCTCCATGGGCAGAGTGATCCTGGGGAACTCATTCCCATGCTTGGCACCTGCTTTGCCTGGACGTGGGCCCAGGCTGCCACAGAGCACGGCAGGATACCGAGGTCCGTGTGCTGTGCTCGGGACAGGAGCAAGCGGGGACAAAGCAGCAGGAGCTGGCCTGGGAAGTGGGACTGGGGGGAACATCCTGCCTGAGCTCGGCGCTGTGGCCGCAGCCAACCCCAGTGCTCAGGGAAATGGATCTGCTTCCTGCCACAGCCCGTGCCAGGACCAGCTACGAGCAAAACAACAGCTGCTTTCCGGGCAGCCCCAGCAGAACCCGGTGCACTTCCCGAGGGCAATGGGGCTGGGGTGGCTCATGGGATGAGGCTGGGGGCCACACAGCCCCCAGCCTGCTGCAGCTGCTGCCAGAGCAGGAGACAATCAGTGGCAGGCCTTGGCTCCAGCCCTGTGCCTAGGATGGGGGTTTGGCTGTGCTGAGCCTGGACCCCACACCTTGGCTCCCAGTCAGATCTGCTGCGGGTCACGGGAATGTTCCTGCTGTCAGATCTGGCTGTCCCCAAAGTGCCAGCGGCTGTGGAGATGCCCCAGAACATCTGTCCTAGGAGGGGTGGGATCCTGCAGCCATCCTGGAGCCATGGGCAGGGATGTGCCCCCCGCACATGTTGAGGCGGGAATGCACATCCCGAGATCCCCAGTCCCCCTGGGCAGAGCTGCCAGGGGCATGTGCGGGATTTTGGGGGAGAAGTGGAGCCAGAGGACACCCGGACCAGAGCAACCGGAGGTGCTTGCAGGGTCCTCAGGGAGCGGCGGGAGGGACTGCGGTTCCCGGCATCTTCGGCTGCTCTCCGCACCTGCCGGGAGCGGCTTTCGTTGTCGGCGGGGGCCGGGAGCGATGTCCGATGGATCCGCAGCCACCGCCGCGCCGGGAGCAGCGCCCAGCGCGTGTGCGGATCTCCCTCCCCGGGACCGCCTGCTGCACCCAAAGCCGTCATCTCCCGCGCTCCCGTGTGCACCGAGCCCTGGGCTCCCGCGGTGTCCCACTCCATCTCCGGGTCACACCCCGTGCCCGCGTCCCCCAGGTTGCCTTCGGGCACCCCAAATCCCCGGGCAGCTCCCGCGGGCGAGCCCCGGGCTGTGCCCAGCTGGTCCCCTCGGTTCCCCTGGGGTTATCACAGACAGCGGCTGCCCCGCAGCCGCGGGAGAATTTGCCTCGTCTCTCCCGTTCTCGCGACGCTCGGCCGCTCCTCGGGAGGTGCCCGGGCAGGAGGTGCAGGACGGCATCGGGCAGGGCAGGGAGCAGCGGGCGCGAGTCTGCACAGGCTCCTGGGGAGGTCCGAGCCAGGACCTTGCTCCTCCTGGCCCGTGTCCCATCGCTGCCCGGGACCACCGTCCTGCCCTCGCCCAGCTCCCGGGGCAGGTCCCCGGCTCATCAAACGCTGGTGGAGCGGGGACAGTGGGGTCCGGGGTCAATGGGAGCGGGGGGCGGTGGGAGCAGCGGGCGATGGGAGCTGCTCGGCACGTGTCTGAACAAGGCTTCCCCGGGGAGAGTAAATGTACGTGCAGGAGCTGGGCCAAAAGCAGACGCAGGGCTCTGGCAGTCCCGGCTGAGCTGACTCACCGGCCGGGCTCCCTCCCCGGAGCCAGCGGCAGCGCGGCACCTCGGCACGGTGGGTCCCTGTCCTTCCCTGGGGAGAAGAGGGTCTGAGGGCTTGGGGCTGGGGAGCTGCTTTCTGGGCAGCACGGTGCAGGATTGGGCCCCGAGGTCTGGTGGTCCCAGTGCCAGGACTGGGGAAGGCTGTGGGTGTGCTTTGGGATCTGCATGTTGCCTTGTGCTGTCTGTGTGTCAGGGGCGAGCAGGGTGGCCTGGTCTGGGTGCTGCGCATGTGGCAGCAACCCTGAGCATGTGCCAGGAGAGAAGGCAGTCGTGCCCTGGCATGAGCCGGGAACGAGAGGCTGCTTGTGCCACAGCCCCACAATGGTGGAGGTAGGAGCAGGGCTGGACATGTGGCAAGGGACTCGTGCAGAGGCTCCTGCCCTGCAGGGCACAGGGGCAGCAGTGCCAGCAGTGGCAAGGCCATTGGAGGTGGCCAGAGAGCAGGGATATGCTGGATTTATGGCTCGTCTCATGATGTGTTTATGATTGGGATGAGGCAGCTGCAGATGCTGCCCAGCCCTGCCCTGCACGGCACGGCAGGTCCCTGCTCTGCATCCTGGTGCCGACAGGGTGGAGGTTCACAGGTGGACTTTGCTCTTCGAGGTGGAGCTCCCCAGGGCTCTCCCTGGCACCGCTGCCGTGTCTGCCCACTGCCGGGCAACTCGACAGCTCCTCCCTGTTCGCTCCACAGGCAGCGACCCAGCAGGGACCCTGTGGGGGGCAGGGTCCTGTCCTGTCCTGTCCGGTCCTGTCCTGCCCGGCCCTGGCGCTGCTTTGGTGCTGAGCCCCCCGCGTCACGTAGCAGCCACCACAGAGCAGGTACGCTGACCCCTTGCCTCTGCCAAACCTGCCCCATATTCAGGGGTGGAGCTGAGCTGGAGTCTGTTCCCACAGCTCTCCTGTGCCATCGGCAAGGAGCAGGAACATCTGAGCCCTGGCTATGCCGTCCGGGCCCCGGTCTGGCAGATGTTGCCTCCAGGAAGGTGTTTGTCCTGTGGCAGGATTCTGGGGGATGTGGGGGTTCAGGATGTGTCGCTGGTCCCTCGAGCATCACCTGAACAGCTCCTTCCCCCCACGCAGGGGCCGGAGAAGGGACTCTGCTGCCCGCCAGCGCCGCTCCAGGGAGCCAGGGCGGACTCTCCTCATGGCAGCCAGGCCCCCACATAACACCAGCCAAACTGGACACCCCGGTCCCACGAGAGACCCTCCCCAGCCAGAGCCAACCCGTCTGCCACCTCCAGCCCAGCCCGGACTCACCTGTCACTGCCTGTCCCCACATCAGCCCAGTGTCCCACCGGTCAGACACGGGCACACGCCGCGATGCCGCGACCATCACCGGTGGGTAGAGCTGAGGGTGCCAGCGGGCCCCTTGGGGGAACTGAGGTGAGGGGGGTGAGGAGCTGGGTCTCCTTTGGGCTGTTCCTTCATCCTGTCACCGTTCTGTGGCCGGAGATGAACCATTGTCCCGGCATCCTTCACCCCACGCTGCATCCCACGCCCGCTGTCCCCAGCGCCGCTCGGCCGGGCAGAGCGTGGCCAGGAGATGGCAGCAGGACTCTGACAGTGGGGCGATGCGGGGGGAGCAGGACAGAGCTGGGGAAGGGTCCCTGAGTTCCACCATGCGGGGGACCCCCCAATCCCTACAGTAGGGGCTCTGGGGACAGAGCCAGCTGGTGGCACCAGCCCCAAACCCCCAGGGGACAGAGTGGGCTGAGAGGATGTACTCCCCTGCACAGACCCCCTGTGCAGCCCACTCCCTGCATATGCCCCCCACCCTGGGCTGACACCGTGTCCCTCTGTCCCCAGAGCTGTGCAGCGAGGATGTCCCCGAGGTGGAGATCGTCAGCCTGCTGGGCGAGCAGCTGCCCCGCTACACGCTGCGGGCTGACAGCGTGTTCGGCTATGACCACGGCGACTGGCTGAGAGCCCCCAGTGGCCCCCCGCAGCCCGTGGCCCCCCTCACCCCCCAGCAGATAGAGGAGACCCTGCAGTATTTCCGTGAGTGCCCGTGGGCAGTGGGGTTGGTGAGGGTGGTGGGCACAGGCCCAGTGTCTGTGTGGGGTCGGGACAGCGAGGACAGCCTGGGCACTAATCACTGCTAATGGGATTGATGGGCTGGATTTCCTCACCCAGAACATCCCAGGCTAATTCTGGGAGCAGCTTCTGCTGAGCCAAGCCGGATGCTGGGAGAGAGCCCCCATCATTTCCCGGGACCCCCTGCATGTCCCTGCTCCCCTGTGCTGTGCCGTGGCTCACAGGGCTGGGACACTGGTGGGCTTGGCAAGATGTGCCAGCGAATCCCAGGGCTGCTGCTCCCCCAGACTTGACAACCTGGTGCAGAGCTCAGGGCCCCTGCTGCCAGCGAAGCCTCCAGAGCTGTGGGGATCCCAGGGGGAGATCCCTGCAGCCCCCATGGCCAGGCAGGGGCAATGCCCATGGCACTGTGACGTGGCCCATTCCTGGCACGAGGTCGGGGTTCAGCAGGGGGCACAGACGGATTATCTCTGCTTTGTTTGTGCCTCTGGCCTGCGCGTGGCAGGGACAGGATTAGAGCAAGGGGCTGGGGGATGGATGTGGGGCAGTGGGAGACAGATGGGGCTGAGGCCTCCACGCACCTGCTCACGCCAGGCTGGGCTGGGGTAAATCCTCACCATGCCTTGCCTCTGCTTGCAGCCTTCCCCTTCTGGCTGCTCCCCTCTCCGTTCAGCAGGTGGTGACCATCAGCACTGCCCCCTGCAGTGGCAGTACAAGGGATTGAGCCCTAAACCCTGTCACTGTGCCATGGGGTAGGGAGCATGCAGCACCATAGGGCCCCAGCAGCCCAATCTTGCTCCATGGGGCCAGTGGTTCTCAGTCCCAGACTCCTGCAGGTCACAGATACCCAGGCCTCCAGTGCTGCTGGCACGTGCTGGAAGGGGCCCATGGCGTCATTCCTTTACTCAAACCTTTAAGCTGCCGTCAGAAATAGCCCCCTGTAATCTGCTTGTGCAGGCACAGGGAACCTGCCCAGAGGAGCAAATCCTGGGGCAGGGGATTAGGAAGAAGCAGCTCCCGCCTGTCCATGCTGAGACGCATGCTCGAGTCCTTGGGGTCCCTGGAGGATGGGTACCCAGTTGGTGGCTGTGTCATCCCAGACCTTACCAAGGGAAACTCCAGCTCCAGGAGCGGGGAGAGGCTGGGACTGAGGGCACCTGCTCCAGTCCTCACTCCAGAGGGGACTGGTGGTTATGGCAGGATGTAGCTGGGGTCAGGATCCCAATGGGTAGGAGTCAAGCAGGCAAAGGTGTGCGATGCTGAGGGGCAGCTTCAGCTGCATCCATTCACTGATTATTTGGGTGCTAACAAGGACGGGCATTGGGGCAGGTGACAAGGACAGAGCACGTTGGCATCACACCCACGTGGCCTGTGCTACGTGCCTGCCAGCTCCTCCATAATTCAGCACGCCATGATTTATTCAGTTTTACTGCTTCTGTGCTGCTTCTGCACCAGGGTGGTTGTGGGGATGAGAGGGTGCCAGCCAGGGAGTGTGGGGCATCCTGAGTGGGGCTGGGGTGGTGAATGGAGAGGTTGGAGTGGGATGGAAAGGCCCCTTTCCTGATCAGGGACCTGGCAGGTCCCAGCACTGCAATGGGTGCTGCAGGTGCAGGGTTTGTGATGTGGATGATGATGGGGGGTCCAACCCTGGGGTGGCAGAGCAGGGCTGGCCAGAAAAATGTACCCTGACCCTCATAGGGACCCCAGCCCTGCACGGTCATGGCTTTGTGCGAAGGGCCCAAAATCTCTCCCTGTCCTTCCCAAGGGGCAGAAGCCGCTGTCTGTGCGTGACCCACAGCATCAACACTGCCGAGCTGCTGCTCAGGGACCCGCAGTGTCCCTCAGCAGTAATCACCACCCGTGGGTGTGTGATGTGCCCGGGCTTCCCAGGCTATGGGTTGAGACAAGAGGTGGGACACCTGCACCAGTCCCCAAGGCTGAGCAGGGTTGTCCTGGTGGGTTCCCCAACAAGGAGCCCAGTCCTAGGGTACCTGATGGGGATCGTGTCCCTGGAGTGACCCGGGAAAACGGAATGGGCACCCCCGACCCCCGCATCGCCCCCGTTCTGCTCCCGTCCGGCCCCGCCCCCGTCCCGGTCCTGGCCCTGGCCCCGCCGCCGGGGGATGCGCCGGGCAGGTGCGCGGGGACCGGGCGATCCTATAAATAGGGGCGGGAGCGGCCGCAGCGGCTCCGCTCAGCGTGGCGGGGCTGGGCTGGGCACGGCTGGGTGGGCACAGCGGGCTGGGCGGCTGCGGTGGGCTCGGCGCGATGGAGATCTGGAGCAGCCCCGCCGCCTACGATGAGTTGAACGGGAACGCGGAGCGCGGCGGCGGCGCGGACCCCATCGCCCGGGAGCTGGAGGAAGGTGAGGGCGGCGCGGGTGGTCCCGCCCCGGGGATGGGGAAGGGGATACGGCCGCAGCAGAGCAGGGCTCCCCACGGGGAGCGGCGGGGGCCGGGGTCTCTCCGGGGCCGGGGTCTCTCCGGGGCCGGTCCGGAGTGGTCAGGGCCGGGGTCTTCCCTCGAGAGGCGCCGTCTGCTCCCCACCTGTGCGTTCTCTCCATCCCGGTCTCCCTCGCCGCCCCCTGGCCCGGGGTTGCCGCCGCCCGGTCCCTTGGGGACCCCCTGGCTCACCCCGACCCTAAGGAGACCTGTCCCCACGCCGGGAGTGGCGGGGAGAGGACGGAGGGACGGGGAGAGGGGCCCTGCCAGGTCTGCGTGTGCCCGTGGGGAAGGGCGTCCCTCCTGCCGTGGGAATGGGGTCCTCCCTGCCGCACCCCCCCGGATCGGGCCCGTGGATGGATGTTTACATGTTCGCCAGCGCTGCAGCCCCCGTCTCCCAGGGCCAGCCGCTCGCTCCAACCGTAACGATGCTCATGCTCTAATTATTTCCAATTAATGGCTCAGAGGCCTGACGAGGTGCAGTTGGGGACCCCCGCGGGGAGCGGGTCCTGTCGGGGCGCAGAGAGGGGGATGAGGCTGGGGCTGGCCCTTCTCCCCATGGCCGCATTTGGGGTACGTGCCCTCTGGGGCATGGGGAGCAGCCGGGGCAGTGAGGACTGGACGGGACCGGGGTGGCGAGTGGGGGCATTGCCATGACAACACACTCACCATTACACAACCCCAGCTGGGGAGGCCTAATGGGATTTGTGTGGCTGAGCTTCCCCGTTAACCCACTTCCTCTGCACGACTGCGGGGTGGCTGTGACTGGGGACGCGGGTGGGGGCCCTGAGCGCAGCCAGCGCTGCTCTGCCAGGGGAAACCGAGGCACAAACCCTCGGGGCAGCAGAGCATCAGAAAGGGCATCGTGAATGCTGTGTGCTGTGGGCAGGGTGTGGGGTACAGGCGGGTCCCGGGCTGTAAGCAGGGTCTGGGGCGCGGGCAGGGCTCGGGGCTTTGCGCCTGCTCCCGGCTCCCTCCGGCCGCACGGCTCCAGCGCCGCCGTCTGGGTGCGTGCCCGGCGCTGCCTGGCAGCGCCTGCGGCCGCAGTTGGCAGGATCCGCACCGGGGGGACCGACGTCTCCCTGCTTGCACCTCCTCTCCCTGCCAGAGACCCAGGGAGCAGCGGGGGGAGGCAGAGCTGTCGCTGGGGCCCGGCCTGACGCGGTGGTGCTGCCGTGGGGGGCAGCTGTCCGTTCCCCCGGCGTCCTGTCCGCAGCTGCCCCTGTTGCTGTGCGGGTTGTGTTGTGCAGCTGCAGGGGCATCGGGTGGGCGCGGGCTGCAGCATCCCCTCCCCCAGAGAGAAATTAGGGCAGGGGGGGATCTGGGGGAGGGGGCTGGGGACAGATTGGAGGGGACGCCGCCTGTGAGCCCGGCTCGGCACGGTGCCACCCACAGCTATTTATACTGGAGCTCCAGCCTGCTTTCTGCTGGAGATGTCACCTCCGATCCCGTCTCCGCTGCTGCCCTTCCCTGTTTCCCCTTTCTGTCTGTGAGTCCTGCAGTGGGGCTGGCGCTGTGCCTGTGCTGAGGTCGTGGGGTCAGCAAGGGGGCCCAGCATTTTTCTTGCCACCCCAAGGTGGGGGCAGGGTTAGGGGTGAGGTGTGAGCCCCCCATTTCCCATGATGCTGTCCCAGCTGTGGGGATCCCTGCCTGCCTCTGCCTGGCACTGCGTGAGGTGCCACCCAGCAGACTAAAGGTCCTTTTTGGAGAACACCCTGGGGCAGCCTTGGGGGGACAGTGCTGAGCCCCTGAGTCAGTGCTCCCACAGTGTGGGGGTTCACCTTCTGGCCCTCTCCCCCAGTCCTGTGTGCTGAGCGGGTGGTCAGGATCACGAAGACCTACCACGATATTGACGCTGTCACCAACCTGCTGGATGAGGTATGTTGGAGATCCCACCTGTGTGAGGGCTGGTGGGACCCTGGGGACACAGGGGTGAGGACTGGGGAAGGGATGAATCCCAGCTGAGGCAGACCTGCCCCTTGCAGAAAGAGCGTGACCTGGAGTTAGCAGCACGTATTGGGCAGTCCCTGCTGAAGCAGAACCGGAGCCTGACTGAGCGCAATGAGCTCCTGGAGGAGCAGCTGGAATTGGCCAAAGAGGAGGTAATGGCTCCTGGGCACAGGTCTGGGCCTTGGCCCCCTGTGTGCCCCTCTGGAGGCAGCTGTGGTCCCCTCGGCCGTGTCCCGAAGCACTTTGTCTCTCCAGATTGCGCAGCTGCGCCATGAGGTCTCCATGCGGGATGACCTTCTCCACTTCTACACCACCACGACGGAGGAGAGCGAGCCCACCACCACCACGTCCACACCGTGAGTGGGGGTCCCTGTGCTGCCACTCACCTGGAGCAGAACTGCTCCTGTGGGTTGGGCAGGAGCCATTCCTAGGGTAGCACTGGCCACGACCCTTCTCTCCCTTGGTGGCCGTGGGTCCAACCCCACAGAGCTTGGTCCCTGCAGATGCCTGGGAGCCGGGGGAGCGGGCAGGGGTCTGAGTGGGCAGCCCCACCCTGCCTGCACTGCGGGTGCTCAGGCCATCCCTGCTGTCCCCAGGCTGCGCAGGCACGAGTCCTCGCTGTCCTTGCAGCAGTACTTCCAGTACGACACCTTGCAGCAGAAACTCAAGTGCCTGGAGGAGGAGAACCAGAAGCTCCGTATGGAGGTGAGCAGAGCCAGCCGGCAGATGCCCCTCGGTGCCCACCTATGCCCTGCTCTCTATGGGGGGACCCGAGCTGCCCCCTCAGGGAGACAGGAGGTCCTGCCTGTCACACTCAGCCCATCCAACCCTCTCCCCCAGGCCACCAACATCGCCACTGAGACCTGTCAGTACGAGGACCAGGAGCAGCAGCTGATGATTGACTGTGTGGAGCAGTTTTGTACGTAGGGCTCGGGGGTCTGCAGGCACTGCCCAGCGGGCACTGCCCAGCTGCGTGGGCTGGGGCCGGGGACCGTGCCCCGGCGGTGACAGACCCCGGCCCTCCCGCAGCCGAAGCGAGCCAGCAGGTCGTTCACCTGTCGGAGGAGCTGGCGCACAGGGCGGAGGACGCGGCGCGGCAGCAGGAGGAGATCACCCAGCTCCTGGCGCAGGTGGCGGACCTGCAGCAGAAGTGTCGCACGGTGAGGGTCCCCTGCCCATGCCGGGGGGAGGGGGGTGCGGGCACAGCGCCCTGACCCGGCCGCTCCTGCCCGCAGTACGGCTCCGAGGTGGAGGAGCTCCAGCAGCACCTGAGCGCGGCCAAGGAGGTGCAGCAGCAGCTCCGGATGGAGGTGAGCCCGGGGGAAGCCGTGGGAGCCCGGCCTGGTTGGGGGTCCTGCCCCGCTGCCCCGGGGCCGTGCTCCAGCTGTGCCCGCGTCCTCGCAGCTGCGGGATCTGCAGGAGAAGTACGCGGAGTGCGGCGGGATGCTGCAGGAGGCCCGGGAGGAGGTGAAGAGCCTGCGGAGCCGCAGCCTGCCCAACAGCACCGTGAGCCGCTACAGCGCGGCCAGTCTCCTGCCCGTGGTGAGCGCGGGGGCCGGGCGGCAGGGGGGGACCCTGCTGTCCCCCCAGTACTGACACTGCGTACCCCGGTCCCCAGGACTCGCTGGCGGCTGAGATCAAGGGGATGATGAGGAAGAGGACAGACAGCTCCTCCTCAGACTACAAGTGAGTGCTGTCATCGGTGGCTCGTGCTGTGCCGTGGGACAGGGGTCCGGCTCACCCTGAGCTGCTTCCTGCCCACAGGAGCTACCAGCGCGTCTTTGAGACGGTGAAGGCCGTGAACCAGGCAGCCAAAGCCAAGTCCTGCTCTGAGTCTCCCCACCATGTTCCAGGCTCCAAGCAGTTGTCCACTGCCCACTCTGGGGGGGCCAGCACCCCCCACACCAACTGCTCCGGCTCGGAGGGTGCCCAGTGAGTGCTGGGGTGGGGGGGAACGGGGCCAGGTGGGACGGCGGCTGCTTCTGCACAGGAGCTGGGGTGCTGCTGAGCTGCTGGAAGCAGCCTGGAGCAGAGAGGGTCTGGCTGGGGCCCAGCACAGCCTGAGGCGCAGGGTAGGACTGCAGCCCTAACGCTGTGCCCGCCAGCAGGGCCGAGGGGGCCGGCGAGGAGTCCCGGGCAGCCCCGGGCCGGCAGGACCTGGAGGCGGCGGTGCAGCGGCTGTCGCTGCGGCAGCAGAGCCACGTCTCCGAGGAGCGCTCCTTCTTCGAGGCCGAGCGGGAACGCAAGCTCTGGCGGCTGAGAGATGGGGCGAGCTCCAGTGGCTTCCTCACCCCCGAGGGCAGCGTCGTCTCCACTGGGACCAACTGCTCGGGGGGCTCGGAGCTCACCGCTGGCTCCGGCTTCTCCCTGGGCTCCCTCACCTACTTACCCGACAAACTGCAGATTGTGAAGCCGCTGGAAGGTGAGGGGCAGAGGGGGTGCGGAGCTGCAGGTGCTCTGAGGGTCCAGCACCCCCACCTGAGTTCCCCCCGGCCGTGTCCCCCCAGGCTCTGTGACACTCCACCACTGGCAGCAGCTGGCACAGCCCAACCTGGGTGGCATCCTGGTGCCCCGTCCCGGGGTGCTCACCAAAGACTTCAGGCAGCTGGACATCGACCTGGAGGAGGTCTACAGCCTCAATGACCTGGAGGAGGACGATGTGGACGCCAGCTCCTTCCAGCTGCTCCCTACCTCAACACCTGCCAAAACCAAGGAGCGCCCCAGGGGTGAGCGGGGGGTGAGGGGACGGAGGGGACACAGCCCCCGGGGTGCCCCTACCCTTCTGTCTCAGCTGGCCCTCGCCTCCCCCCGTGCTCTCCCCTCTTGCAGCAGCCTGTCCCTGCCACACAGCTGTCCCCACGGGGATGCTCCGCCTGCAGCTGCGCAAGGGCCATTCTGGGGCAGCTGCCCCGGCGGGATGAGCCCTCGCCATCGCCCTGGCGAGCCCCTGCTGCCCCCCGGCTGCCTGGAAGGGGCCGGTTTGGGACAAACGGCATCTTTCTGTGCTGGCTGCCCCCTCTGAGCAGGGACCAGACGCAGTTGCTGCTGGAGCTGTGCCCCATGCAAGGAGCTTCCAGCCCAGCTTTGGCTGTCCTGCCTGCCCTCTGCCGTGCCCTCCACCTGTGCCCTGACCCCTTGTCTCCTGTCCCTTCCAGTGTTCCTCTCTGTTAACAACCTCCCCCAGACCCCGTCTACCTTCACCATCACCACCTGCCACATCCTCCACCCCACCACTGCGATCACCACGGTGACACCCAGGTAAGGCGCGTGGCCCCCGCCGCCTGCGCTGCCTGCACCAGCCCCGGCCCCGCCGCGCCCCCCGAGCTCTCTCCTCCTCCCCCCCGCCCCGCCTGGCTCCCTGCAGCTCGAGGAAGGGGCAGGCCGGGGGGCACCTGCAGCCCCCGATGCTCTGAGAGGTGCCAGCACTAGAAATATCCCCAAATCTGGCTGCTGGGGTGTCTTTGTGCCCGGGGCTGGCACCCCGAAGGAGATTGGGACCAGCCCCCCTTCCTCTGCACTGCGGCACCCCGATGGATGGAGAGCTTTCCTCGGGTGGGCTCGCCCAGGGGAGCAGCACCCCGGGCACGGAGCAGCGAGTGCTCCTGGCACTCTGGGGAACCGACACAGCTTTCCTCCCTCCACACTTGGGCAGCAGCCAGGAACTTTTCGCAGCCGGGTGCTGGGCTGTCCCTTCATTAATAGGCACCGGTGATTAGCCCTAATGAGCCCCCCTAAGGCTCGTTGGGGGTTGGTGTGAGCTGGAGTTCACTGTTAGACAAAACCCTGGTGTCTGGAAATAGCTTGTGGAGCAGTGACTGTGTCCCAGTCTCTCCTGGCTGCTGAGGAGCAGCCCCCAGCACTCCTCTGTGAGCTTTGGGGCGCAGCACAGGGGTCTCCTACAGCCCAAGGCTCTTTAGGTGAAGAAGGGGGTCCTGCTCTGCCTGCAGCCCTGCCTGGCCCCTTCAGCAGCTTCCCCCAGGACAGGGCCCCCAGCTGATCCCCACTTCTGCTCTCTCTTCTCCTCCAGTCTGTATCATGCCGTCGTGCCTTCTTGTGGGTCCTTTGAGGGGCTGAGCCTCAGCAGCCCCTCACCAGAACAGACTCCCCCCACACTGGCGCTTGGCCCTGGACCCCCGAGCACCCCCCTGGGACTCTTCAGGCTCTTGCTGGGGCGAGATTCCCACTTGGCACCAGGGACTGGATCATGGTGGGCCCCCTCCCTCCACTCCCAGGACCCTCAGCATCCTGAACCACAGCCCTCCCCTGTGTCCAGGGATCAGGATGGACCCCCAGCCAGGAGCAGCACCTTCAGCTGGAACCTGGTGGAGAAGCTGCAGCGCCTGGGTCTGGACAAGGTGGTGGCCCAAGGGGAGGCGTCCTGTGCCCGGCCAGAGCCCAGAGGGGCCTGGGGCACCCAGAAGTGACACTGCTGCAGAGCCCCCAGGCTCAGGGTGCGACATGTCCTCTTCCTCACCCATCCATGGGGAAATGGAGACAGGACAAGCTTCAGCCTCAGCTCCTGGTGCTGCCCCAGCTCCATCAGCACTCCTGGCACCAGCATGGGGGGCTTTGCCCTGGCTGCAAGGACAGAACCCACCACTGCTCCCCATGTATGGGGGGTACAGGGGGTGCTGGCTGACCCCTCTCCCTGCTGGGGGAGCCTGGACCCTTCACAGGAGCCAGTTTCTGGCAATAAAAACTGTTCCTGCTTTCTGCTGAGCCTGTCTGCAGAGCGAGGGGCAGCTTGGCCCATTTGGGGCTGTCCAGATGCTGCAGTGAAGGGCGACGCCCAGTCTGAGCTCGGGTGTGTCCTGGGGCAAGCTGCTGGGGCCAGGGAGAGACCCCTGCACCCTGGGCTGGGCCCCTGGCCAGCACCTGGACTGGCCTGGCTTTTAAAGGGAATGGTGGTTTAGCTCTTTTCCTGCTCACTGAATAGCAATAGTAGCAGCACCCACAGCTTGGGACGTTTCTGGGGGTGCATCTGTTGCTCCCCCCCAGCTGTATCCCTCCCTCCAAGCTGTGCCCTATGCCCTGGCAAATAAATGTGAAGTCACAGAGCAGCTGCTGTGTGCTGTGTCTGCTGCCACGTTCGCTGCCGTGCAGTTCGGTCTCTGCCCTGTGCGTCCCTCTGGGGCTGGGGGCACATCCCCTCTGCCCGTCCTCCCAGGCTCTCCCCAGCACAGCCAGGCCGTAGTGCCAGAGTTTTATTGAGGGGAAGGGCTCGCACTGAGTGCGGCAGTGCTCTGCCTGGCCAGTCCAGCCCAGCAGCTACGCAGCACCAGCCTCGTCCTCAGCACTGCGGCGGCCGAAGTCCATCCAGTCGGGGTAGTAGTGGTCGTGCAAAGCCTCCATCCCCTCATCCTCGTGCACAAAGGCCTTGTGCTTGTTCAGCTCTGCCAGGGCAAAGGCAGCAGTTAGAGCTGGCACGGGGGCCAGGCTGTGCCCCCGAGTGCTGGCCACCCTGAGCTCCCAGTACCTGTGAGGACGTGGGGCAGGAACTGGGACAAGAGGTGCTGCTGCTCCTGGGACAGGTACTCGGGCCAGTCCCGCCGGACCAGGCTGGGGGGGTGCTGGTGGGGGTCCCCCATGGCAGCTGGTGCCTCTGCTGCTGGCCGGCACAGGCAGGTGGCCACGGCGAGGGCGAGGACGAGCCCGAGGCACAGCGGCACCTTCATGGCTGTGGGGAGACTGAACGGGGTGGGGAAGTGGGGCAGCTGCGGCCCCCAAACTGGGACATGCTCAGCCTGTGGTGAGGGTGGCCTGGGCACTCAGCCCCAGCCCAGGGACAGTTCACAGTCTCCTCTGTCCCTCCCTTTGTGTCCCCAAGTCCCCTCCATCCCTTTCACCTTCTCCCCAAGTCTCCTCCATCCCTCTCTCCTGGCTGGTCCCCAATTCCCCTAGAATCAGAGTCAAGGCAGGATCCGTAAGGATCAAGTCCCACTCCTGGCTCCTTGCAAGGATGCTGAAAACTAAAGCAGGTAGCTAAGAGCATCATCCAGCTCCTCCTTGAACTCAAACAGCTGGGGAGCTGGGTTCTCCTCCCCAGGGCATGGCCAGGCCCCCCAGATCCCCTCCGTTCCTCTTAGTGGGTCTCTGAGTTGCTTTGTCCCTCCCTTCTGCTCCTGAGGTTTTCTCCATCTCTCTCTCTCTCCCAGCTGGTCCCCAAGTCACCTGCAGACAGTGGCAGAGCCCTGTGAGACTCACCTGTGGGTTCTGAGGCTCAGCAGGGTGTCTCTGGTGGGTGTCCCAGTGGCTGGTCCGGGTGGGTCTCAGGGGGTGTCTCTCTCCAAGATCACCCCAGCTCAGTCCTGCTTTTAAAGGCCCTGCCGGGGCTGCCACACCCCAGGGCGGCTCCACACCCATCCACCCACCCCCGGGGGGGCCCTCGGGCATCTGTGCGTGCTCACAGCCACACAGCTCGACAGCCAGCTCCACATATCCACACACACAGGCACCCGTGTCCATACACATGCCCAGGGTATGTTCATGGCTGGCTGTACATGGACACGCATGAACACAAATCCCCCCAGTGCAGCTACCAGGGCACTGTGCCTCGGCTGCACATTTGTACAGAGCAGCAGAGCTCTGTGTGCAGCTGGACATGCTCATGCGTTATTATATAATAGCAACTACACAGTATAATACAGTACACTGCAATGGTGTGTGTGTATATATATATATATTGATATAAATACATATAGAAATAATACCATATAATACATAAGATTTTATACAGTATAAAATACATTTATATATATATATATATATGATGTGTACATTTCTAATAGATAACATAGCTGATGCATCTATGTAAATACGTTCAGGTATCCATACGTACACAGACTCACAGCTATAGGCATGGACACACGTGTGCACATGTGTGTGTTTATATGGATGATGACTACATGAGGAAATTGCACATCATGGACTGATGGAGGGTGTGTGCAGTGGGGTGGATGCATAAGGAACACCATGACATATCTCTATATATGTATCCACGCATGCATGCACATATACATATGTATGTATGTATAGAAACACGTGTATATGTATAAATAGATATGAATGCTTACATAAATATACATATGTTTATATGTATGTTTATACATGTGTGTATATACATACACACATACATATATATATCTTTATATATATCTTTTTATATATATATACACATACATACACACACATACATATACATATACATATACATACACACACATATATACATATATATACATATATATATACACACACATATATATATACACATATATATATATATACACATATATATACATATATATATACATATATATATATATACACACATATACATACATACATACATACATATATATACATATACATATACATATATACATATATACATATATATATGTATACACAGACATGTTGGACTCCATGATTTTTGGTTTTGGAGGTCTTCCCTAACCGAGATTATTCTGGGATTATGTATAAATATATATATATATATATGTATATTTGTACACATATATCTAAACGTGTACACATTTATACATACATATGCACATTTATAAATAGCAATATATGTGCATATATAAACACACAAGCACATGTATATATGTGCACACAGAAGGATGTGCGTGCCCATTCGTGCATTCTCACGTGTGTGTCTGTCTGTCTGTACACACACACACACACACAGGTGTGTCCCCACACCCTGACACCCAGGTGTGTGCCTGTTTATTACGTGTGTTGTGCCAGGGCTGGGGCTGTGCAGACTTGGGGGCTGTGTCTGTGAGTGTGTGTGAGGCCCCTCACCAGGACACAGCCCTAGAGCAGCCCATTCTGCAGCTCTGGATCTCTCCCTGCACCTCGAGAAGCTTTGGGGTGCTGTGGCAGGAGAGGGCCCCACTCACTCTCAGAGCCCCCCGAAGATCCTTGCCTGTTTCCACCCACCCCACCACTGGATATGGATGGCTCCTGCTGCCTGTATTGACCCCCCATCAGTGTATTTGTAGAGACCATTTGTCTCCCTCCCTCAATTAACGCTGTGAGAGACATCCTGGGCTGGGGCACGTCACTTTCCCGTGTCCCGGTGTCCCTAATGAGCCGTGTCGCTGCTCCTCAAACACCCCCAAAACAAATGGGCTTTGGATGGCCGGGAGGCAGCGGCGCCCAGCACCCCGCGGCCATCGATCGCTCGCTCCACCGAGCACGTTGCACAAGGAACAAACAAATTGTTTTCCAATTTCTGGCTTTTAATGGCTCAATCTGGACCAAATGAGCCGTCAGGGTGATGGGGACACGGCGACCACTCCCTCCAGGGCCACGGGCTTGGCATCACCCTGACGTAGGTTTGTTACCAGCCTGTGGGCATTCAGGCTGGACCCTTCTCCAAGGCTGAGCTGGAGGATGGACCAAGCTCCCCCCTCCCCTACCTGCCTGGGGGTAGCTGTCCTGGCAGTGGCCAAATCTGTCGGCAGCCTGGCAAGTCCACCGGGGAGAAATCCGGGCTGGACCTGCTCGGACACGCGAGGGGCACAGGAATTCTTGGTGCAGCAGCAGCAGAGATTGGGTTGTGTCAGGCAGTGGGCACAAACACACACCCTGGAGTGAATGCTGGCCTTGGTGCTGTCAGCACCTGCTCTCAACATGCAGGGCTGGTCAGGTGTCTGCCAGCACCAGCTCCCCGAGGTACGGGCAGGGCTGGAGGTCACTCCAAGGGATGGCCAGGGCTGGAGGTCACTCCATGGCATGGGCAGGGCTGGAAGTCACTCCAAGGGATGGGCAGGGCTGGAAGTCACTCCAAGGGATGGGCAGGGCTGGAGGTCACTTCCAGGCACAGGCAGGGCTGGAGGTCACTCCAAGGGATGGCCAGGGCTGGAGGTCACTCCAAGGGATGGGCAGGGCTGGAGGTCACTCCAAGGGATGGACAAGGCTGGAGGTCACTCCATGGCATGGGCAGGGCTGGAGGTCACTCCAAGGGATGGCCAGGGCTGGAGATCACTCCATGGCATGGGCAGGGCTGGAGGTCACTTCCAGGCACGGGCAGGGCTGGAGGTCACCTCCAGGCACAGGCAGGGCTGGAGGTCACCTCCAGGCACAGGCAGGGCTGGAGGTCACCTCCAGGCACAGGCAGGGCTGGAGGTCACTCCAAGGGATGGGCAGGGCTGGAGGTCACTCCAAGGGATGGACAAGGCTGGAGGTCACTCCAAGGGATGGGCAGGGCTGGAGGTCACTCCAAGGGATGGACAAGGCTGGAGGTCACTCCAAGGGATGGGCAGGGCTGGAGGTCACTCCAAGGGATGGACAAGGCTGGAGATCACTCCATGGCATGGGCAGGGCTGGAGGTCACTTCCAGGCACGGGCAGGGCTGGAGGTCACCTCCAGGCACAGGCAGGGCTGGAGGTCACTCCAAGGGATGGGCAGGAATGGAGGTCACCCTCTGTGCACGCACAGCTGTTTTGCATAATTGCAGCAATTTGGTTTCCAAGAGCAAAGTCTCCCAGGAAAGCAGCAGTGAACTCAGTGCTCGTGAGCAGCACATGGGAGATGGGGGTCATTGTGGCTGTGGGTGAAGAGCCAGGACCTGCTCTGGGGGGCTGCCAGGAGCAGGAGCAGGTGACCAGCGTGGGAGCAGCAGCCCAGGACACCCCTGCCCTCCGTGCTGCAGGACAGATGGGCTGGGGGCAATGGGAGAGGACCCCAGGATTCCCTGTGCACTCTTGGGCATTTCAGTGCACCTCGCACCGCTCCTGCGCCAGAGGCACCTGCCAGCCCCCAGAACCATTGCTGCCCTCAGCCGGTGCTGTCTACTGAGATGTCATTCTTGCTTGTTGAGCTTGAGCTCAGAAAATAAAGACAGCTCTCAGCCCAGGACCTGTGGCAGAGCCTGACCCGGGTGGCAGCACCTCCTCCTCCTCCCCAGAGCAATTTCTGGGAAGCAGAAGTGCTGACCCTGCCCACGGGACTGAGAGAACACAGCGAGCACAGGAGACAGGCAGGGAATGACTCAGCAGCCACCCACTCCTCTCCTCGGCCTTCCCTCGGCTCCCAGCAGGAGCAGCAGACAGCAGCAAGGGAACTTCCTCTTCCTGCAGCGGGCCAGAGTGTGGGGCAACCCCCAGGGCAAGGGAACCCCCCAGGCCCCTGAGCACCGAGGCTGCAGCACTGCTGGCGAGAGGAGAAGGTGCTCTGGTCCCTGGGAGCAATGGAACCCACCACGCACGGGCTTCTGAAAACCGGTTTTATTTCAGTAACTTTAAATACATTACAATAAAACATCAGAAATGACACCAAAGCCATGTTACTGCACAGGCTGAGAGACAGCAGCCACAAGGCTCTGCAGCTCCAGCTCCAGGGATGCTCACGTTAGTCCAACATCCAGCCCCGGTGACAGCTCCTCCACGTACCTGGTACCTCAGGGCTCGCAGGTACTGGCACCTGAGCTGCAGCCATTGTGCCTCCAGGCCACTCTTCTGTCACTCCTTCCAAGCCAGGCTTCCCCAAATCCCTCTGCCTCTGGGAGCCAGCACTGCCCAGAGGGACGGCGCCGTGTCCTGGTGCCACCAGGCAGGACACGACTCCCCCCTGCCAGGACGGAAGCACAGCTGGGCTGAGGAATCATCAGGACAGGCCGAGTCCCTGGGCTTAGCTGGGAACAGCTGGAACTTTTGGCTTCAGGCTGGATGGTGCCAGCGCCCGCGCTACCTCTGGGAAATGAGGGACAGCCAGACGAGATAGCATGGGCTCGTGTCAGTTTATTACATCACCAATTACAACAGTCCAGACTCGGCAGTGGACCCAAGATCGTTACATTACACAAACCGGCTGGTTTTAAACTTATGGCAAGGGACAGGTGGGAATTTCATGGTAAGGATATCTTCTTGCATAAAGCTCCAGTGGACCACAGGCACTTAAAACCCGTGGACTTTCAGCTGGTCGTCCTTAGCCAGTCCAATCTGCAAGACAAAACGCATTCACAGCACGGAGTGATGCTTCTGCACATCCAAACGCAGCCCACACCCAGGGACCCGCGATTTAACCAGCTCGTGCTGATTTCAGCGAGGCTGAAGGCGTCCTACCTCCACAAGGAACTGGCAGATGTTCTTGCGCTGGTCACCCTGCAACTGAATCACTTCTCCATACTCGGGGTGCTCAATTACAGTACCATTGCAGGCAAATTTCTGCAGCAAACACACAAAAACTTCCTTAGCACCACAAACATCCCTGCCGGGCGTGGCAGGCCCCCCCCGAAGCCCCACCTTCTTGAAGGCCTTCACCAGTTTCTTTTTATCGTAGTCATCCGCGATGCCCTGGACTGTGGTGAGGGTCTTCCTGCCGTTGCGCTGCTGGATCCTTATATGGATGTAGTCCTCAGTGCCGGCCGGGAGCAGGTCATCACCCTTACTTGCATCCGCAAAGGGGTCTGCGGGGAGCGCCGTCAGGCCCCGCCCCGCCAACGCCCCATTGGCCGCCTCGCCCGCCCATCACGCCGAGACCACCCCCCCATTGGCCGCCGCGCCCGCTCGTCACACCCCGGCCCCGCCCCCCCGCCCGTCACGTAGAGTTCCCGCCCCCGCCCCCAGCCCATTGGCTGCCGCACCCGCCCGTCAAGCTCGGGCCCCGCCCCCGCCCCCCCCCCCGCGGCTGACGCAACCGGGCCCGGAATAGCAACTGCGCCACGGGGCGGGGCCGGGGCGGGGCCCGCGCGCTCCCCCGGCCCCGCCGCACAAAGGGCCTCACCGAAGGGCTGGAGGTTCTGGATAGCGGACATACGATACGCTTCCCTTCCCTCGGCGGAGGCGGCGGCGGCGGCGGCGGCGGGGGCGGCTCTGGCGGCGGGAGCGGCTCTGGGCGGAGGATGCTCTCGCGGCGGCGGCTCGAGGCGCTGTCAGGGGGGCGGGACTGTCGCCGACCGCTTATATATCGCCCCTCCGTGACGTCATCGCGCACGGCGAACGAGGGCGATGATTGGCCGCCGCGCGGGGGCGTCAGGACGTATGGGGCGAACGCGGCCGCGCCCCGGCTGGCGGGGGGAGCGGGGCGCATGCGCAGGAGGAGGGCCCGGCAGCGCGCGGGGCGGCGCGTGCGCAGTGCGGGGCCCGGGCCGGGCCCGGGACCCCCGGGACCCCCGTTCCCCCTCAGAGCCGCCTCCGCCGCCCCGGAGACCCCCGGGGGCCCCAAAATCCTCCCGGGACCCTCAAAATCCTCCTGGGGCTCCTACCGTCCTCCCCGAGACCCACAAAATACCCCCATGAACCACAGAGTAGTCCCCGCGAGCGCTCCAACGCCTCCAGCTCCCCTTGGGGCTCCCCTCCAAAGAACACGGTACGCCCCGAAACCCTCACGGCGCTCCCAAATCCCCTCCAGCCCTCGCAAATTTTCTTGGGGCCCTCCAACTCTCCGTGAAACACCCTTTGTAATGCCCCCCAAAACCTCTCTGGGACCCCGAACTTCCCTGGGAGCCCCAGAATCCCCCAACCCCTCCTCAATTTTCCTAAAATCTCCTTGGGGACCCTCAAAAGACTGATCCCCTTTCCTACTGGCCCCCTCACTGGCCACTCATTGTCCAGCCAAGGTGACCACCTCCCTGGGAGGGCTGCAGGAGCCGGGGGCAGCTTGCCCATTCCCAGCCCTGCGTCCATCACATCCATCCAGCACGGCAGCCCAGGGCTACCAGAGCCATCTGGGGCTTCCGTGGCCACTGCAGGTGTTTCCCTGGCCACCAACACGTGCGGAGAGGCCCTGGGTGCTGCCTGCCCAGTGCTTCATCTCCCGGTGTCAGGAACACGCAGAGGTCCCGCAGCCCAGCCTGGGGTGACACGGCCGTGCCCGGCCCAGGGTGGCCGGCCCAGGCCGGGTTGGCCTCGCTGAGCCTGGCACAGCCTGGTCACCCCGCTGTGGCCGCAGTGCTGCGGGCACGGCGCGAGCCCGGGTCCCCTGGTGCTGGAGCCGCAGGCGGGGAACGCTTGGAGCTGTGGCTGTGGGTTTGTTCCCGGGGTTTGTCACTGGCTGGCCCCCGCTGGCACCTGCAGCACGCAGAGAGGTGCTGACAGAGAGGAGGGTGCAGTCCCCAGGCTGCTGGCGGGGAGGTGCTCACTTCTGGAGCGGGCCTGGGGCTCTGCTGCCGAAGGGAAGCGCTGGAGGTGTCGCCAGAATGTGACGGGAAAGGAAGGTTTTCCTCTTTAAACGAGTGAAATCAATCCCCTGGCACTGCTCAGCCTGGCAGGCCTTGGCAAAGCTCAGCCTGTGCGGGGTGAGCTCAGTTCCTTTTGCTGTCAGTCCTGAGCGCTGGCCCATCCCACCCTGGCTCCTGGGGGATCAGCACATCCCAGTCATGGTGCTGGGGAAGGGGCAGTCCCTGTCCTTCTGCAGTGAGAGACTCAGGTGTTCTTGGGAGTCGGCTCAGGAGGGCAGTGAGCCCAAAGGGGCCCGAACCAGGGTCAGTGGGAGCTGGTGATCCCAGCTTTAATCCTGTTCCTCACTCCTCATTTTAGGTCCTGCAGCCTGGCTCGCAGTGTTAGGACTGAGCTGCTAAACACGGCCATTCCATGGCTTTCCCAGTGCTGCTGCGGATAAACCCCCAAACCGGAGGGTGTGTCCCTGCCGTGGCTCAGCCAGCATGCGGGCTGCTGCCACAGGAACATCACATCCCGCTCGGAGATGTGGCACAGGTGCTAAAAATACCCCGAGACTCCAGATACGAGGAGCAGTAAGTCTCTTGACAATTAATGGGGTCAAAAGGCACGTAGATCCAGACAGAGCCTGAGCTCTCCTCAGGGAGCGGGTCAGAGCTGCACATGGAGCAGGAACGTCACCCCGGGGAGGCCTGGGCCTGCTGGGCTGAGGATCTGTGTCTGGAGCTCCTCACTCCCCTTGGATTCCCTGCAGCCCCAGCTCCCTGTGTAGGTGTTCCTGCCCTGCTTCGGAGCCATCCCTGAAGCACAACGTGGGTTTGGCAGGCTATTGGCAGCTGGCTGTGCTGCCATCTGCGGCTCTGGCAGACGCCACATGGGTCAGATGTTGCATCATTCTTGGGGGTTTTTATTTAAGATAAAGGCAAATGATTTCTCTTGCACCGGGCAGAGGGAATTGTTTGCGTTGCTGTGTTTGTGTGTCTCTGTGTCTCTGGTGCTTCTGAAGCATCTGTCTCTTCTGTGTGTGACAGATCAGCTGGAGAACTGTCTGAAATTTTCATAAGAATATGAATTTGCTCCATGACCACCATAAACAAGCAGATGGTTCTTCTCTCTCCTCTTTTTCTGATCAGAGTTTCCTCGTCTCCCAGAGAAGGAGCTGTCTCTAGCAGCCGCACGGTGGAGTAGCCAGACAGGAGAAGCACTCAGAGGTTTGCACTCTGTCTTTCTGCTGGAGGCATTTCCAAATCCTCACTGCAGCCAAAGGGCTGCTCTTCATATTCAACACCAAACACTCGAGCAGAGCCATCAGTACCTTCAGTCTGATGTCAGCTCTGGGCAGACTGGCCCTACTGCTGAGCCGGGATACCCCAGAGAGTCGATTTATCAATGTCACTTCTGATCTGCACAGTCCACACAACACATCCTGAATGTGTCCTCTGGGCCCCCAGAGCCTTTGGTGAACGCCAAAAGAGGCGAGTGTGTGTCAGACACCAGAGTTGAACCCATCGCTGGTGAGGGCTGAGAGCTCTCAGGGAAGTGTCCACATCCCATTTTTGCTGTGAGCAGGATTCAGAGCTGGCACCTGCAGTCATGAGTGGCTTCGGCTGGGTCCCGCGGCTGAGCCCCTGCGCCCTCCTCCCCTGTGCCCGTCTTTGCGTGCTGGTCCCGGCTCCCCACGAGGTGGCAATGCCGGTCTCCTGCAGGAGCAGCTCGGCAGGCAGCTCCGAGCTGCTGCTGTCTCCTCGTACCCAGCGCCTGGCAGACAACCCAGTCTGTCCCCCCGGGCTGTGCGGGGGCTCCGTGCACCGCAGCCCCGGTGCCAGGGGCCGTGCCAGGGGAGCTGGCAGAGGCTGTTCAGGGGCAGCTGGAGGAGCAGAAGGAGCCCAGAGCCGCCTGTGTCCTGTGCCACCTGTGCTGTCACTGCTCACTGGAAGGCATCTGGGGGTGCTCCTGGGGACCATTGTGCTCCTTGGCAGCGAGTGGCACTAGCAGCCCTGCGACAAGGAGACGTCCTGGTGGTGAGGGCAGGGTCTAGCCAGCAGCGGTGCCCCTGCCTGTCCCGGGGATCTCACGGGGAAACGCTCCCTTGTACCCCTGCGTGTGTGCAGGCAGATGCGGAGACCCAGGGTGGTTGTGAGACTCTGTGGGGGTCCTGCAGCAGCGGCCCCGGGGCTCTTGGTGAGTGACCAGCCTGTGCTTACTGCAGGTCTCTCTCTTTGTTGGGTCCTGCAAGGCCATTGCACCCTGTGCTCTCAGGTGCCACCCCCAGTCCACCTGGAAGTGCAGCAGAATGGAAGGAATCATCCTGGCATTCGGCTTTACTGCTTCTCCCGCAGCTCAGCAATGCCCTCCGGGTTGGGACATTCCTAGAAACCAGCTTTTCTCCTCCAACATCCTTCCTGCAGCCTCTGTGTGGCTGCAGGACGGGGATTCGGGATGAGCTGGATGTTTGATGGATATTTGATCCCATTAATCACTGCGGGCAGCGCTGACAGGCGTCAGCCCTGGTGATTAACCTGCTCCTGGAAAGAGCAGCAGGGTGAGCCCGGCTGTCACGGGGCCAGAGGCAGTGCGGGGATTCCCTGATCAAGTCCTACGTTCCCTTTCTTTACACAGCTATTCCTGGCATTCACATCCCAGATTTGCAGACCCTGGGGTGTTGTTGAACTGGCCGCTGCTCCCCCACAGTCGGGGCCAGCGGGATGCTCGCAGTGGTCCCAGCTGTGGGACGCTCGGGACACCACTGGACGTGGTGTGACACATTCAGAGGGACAGCAAGGGCCGGCCACGGGCACATCCTGAGTCCTGTCAACCCAGTGACCTCCGGCGTGGCCCCGGGTGTGTTACAGCCACTGCGTTTAAGGGTTCACCCTCCCTCTCACTGCTCAGCTCCTGCTTCCCCTGGCAGGGCCCCCACCCTCCCTCCCTCCTGTGACACCGCTGCTCTCCGCGAGGTGCCAGGAGAGCTCCAAGCACAGGCTGAGCCCGCCCGTGCTGCTGGTGCAGGTGAGCAGGAACAGACCTGGACAGGTGAGCTGGCAGGGACCTGGCTCAGCCCGCGCAGCCGCTCCTGCCGGCTCCAGTGCGGGAGCGATGGAGGGGCTCAGCTCTGTCCCTCCAGGCCGGTGCTGGGGAATTCTCTCAGGGAGGTTCTCCAGGATCTTGGAGATGCCATGGGTTTCCCCCTGCTGCAGCCCTGGCCAGTTCCTGGGTCATTCCTATGGGCTCTCTTCTCCACCCATGAGGATTTCCCTGGCCAGGGTCGATGCCCTGGGCAGACATCACTCGGTGCTCACATGCCAGGGAATGTATCAAATAAACATCCACCTTGTGGGGTCACTGGGGTCCAAAAGCCCCAGCCCTCAGCTGGGGCCTTGGCATCAGCCTGGAGCAAACCTGACATGGGAACAGGGATCACAAAGACCAGGAAGGGTGGGAGCAACTCAGGGCAACGGCTCTGCTCTCCATCACCCTCAGAACCACTGGGAAGCACTTGCCCCTGCCGAGTGACAGGCAGCAGGTCCAGAGGGTTTTCTGCAGTGGAAGGGCCCAGACCAGGCATCGAGGGCAGATTGAGCAGCTGGGAGAGATACAGACACAGCCATGACAGGATTTTCATTCTGACTCCTGATGGATTCAGGAGCTGTCGGCACCAGGCACAGCCAGGGCTGACTCAGAGCCTCGGCATGGGGCTGTGCCGTGAGCACGGACAATCCCTGCACAGCAGCTCTGCCTGTCGGCCCCACACAGCCTGTTTGCACACGCCAGACACGTCCTGCTTTGCTGTAGTTTGTCACACTTGGGCCATGGGATGCAGAACTGCTCCACTGCCACAGAAAGGGGCAGAGGTACCAGGCTCAGCTCCCACAGCTCCCATACTGCAGCAAATCCAGTCAGCCAGCACAGCCAAGGAGCAGACTGGGACACAGGGTCCAGCTGGAGACACAACTCATCTCCCACTGCCGCCCTGCACGGCTCCAGCCCTGCTCCACCCATTCTCAATGCCCCATTCCTGGAAGTGTTCAAGGCCAGGTTGAATGGGGCTTAGAGCAACCACATCCAGTGGAAGGTGTCCCTGCCCATGGCAGGGGGTGGAACTGGATGAGCTTCCCTTCCAACCAAAACCCCTCTGGGATTCCATGATTCTGTGATCCATCTGGGTAGGGCAATGCAGCTGTCCTGCCCTGTTGCCCCCTGCTTTCATCTTTCCCTTCCACTCTGCCCATGCCAGGCAAGTCTCCTCCATTCTGGAGAGAATTCCCCGCACCATGCCAGGGAGAGAACTGGGGCCATGGAGAGACCCTGGGATGAACCTTTGCTGGAATCTTGTGTGCCAGGCAGGGCCCTTCTGAGCTGGGCTCCTGGCATGTGCCAGCTGGCATCACCTGGCATCACCAGCACCAGCATTGGCAACGTCTTTGGACACAGGATGGGTGCATCGGAGCCCTTTCCTGCCATGGTGGGTGTCCAGCAATGGGAGCAACCTGCATGCACTGGGAAGCACAGGGAGATCCTCCTCCCAGGTGCCCTGACACTCACCCCATGCTGCCGATGCTGCCTGGCACAATGGAGATCACAGCAGAGTCCCCTGTCCCGGCTCAGCAAGGGCAGAGGGGACAAGCCTTTCTGAGCAGCTCTCCGTGTCCAGGGGCTGCGAGGCCCATGAGAGGAGCAGCCCCTGCCCTGCCTGGAGAGTCAGTGCCCACTGTGCACTGCCCCTGTGCCCCTCAGCTCCAGCCAGGGGAGGAACCAGCCTGGCTGCCAAACAGCTCAGCCGTTTGATCCTGCCCTGGTGGGACAGGGGATGGACACCAGGCTGAATCCAGCTCTTGCTGATTGGGGGGTAAGGGCCAGGAGATTTTTGGGGTCACAGCAGTAGGAATGATGAGCACAGGGCAGAGCTGTCCCCACTCTGCTGACTCGAGCAGAGAGAGGGGCAGGTCAGGCCAAACACCTTGGTCAGCACCTGCCTCACTCCAGCTCGTATTTCACTTACGAGGCAAAACCTGTGCGGGGTGTGAACACATCCCCACGCAGCTCCAGCCGCAGCCCGGCCCCTTCCCTGCCCCGCGGCCAGGCACACTCATCCCTGCCTACACCAACTCCCCGAGGGCCAAACACTGGCCGCGGGCCAGCGCTCCTTCCTGCACGCTGCCAGCCCCAGCCCAGCCCCAGCTGCCCGTCCTGGCATGATGCTGGCACTGCAGGGATTTGCCTCTTACAAAACACTTGGCCATGGCACTCCCTTGCCAGGTCGGGAGCTGGAGCTGGGAGCAGGGGGGTGGGATGGCCACACTCTGGGGTCCCAGTGGCCCCATTCCCAAAGCCCAGACAGGCACTGGGACAGGCTGGCCCGGGAAGGGCACAGGTTGCACTGGCAGAGGACACTCAAGGGGACATCAGCCCCTGGGTCCTTCAGAGCCACAGCTCGTGTTTGCTGCCATGCTGTGCAGCTGCCCAGCCCCCTGTGCCTGTGCACACTCCTGGGGCTCCCCTGGCACCCTGAAGGTGTAGAAGCAGTGTGTTTATCCCAGAGCTGCCTGGTCACCTTATCTCAGTAACCAGCAAGTGCCAGCCTGGCAGGGGGACAGGGAAACCTCAGCAGGCACTGCCTTGGGGCTGCAGTTGTAAAACCACTCAGCAAAACCACTTCTTTTGGGTGTGAGATGGCAGGGACCCCTAAGCAGAGGCATTTCCATGGACCAGCACTGCTCAGCTGCCGTGTTTGTGGCCTTCCCGGCAGCCACTGCCCTCACCCCCTGGCATGGAGCTTCCTGGGAAAACCAGGTCAAGATGGAGCCTTTCTGCCTGCTGCAGATTTTGCTGTGCTTGTGCCACAGGCTCAGCCCTGCACCTGCCAGAGGCAGAGCCACAGTGGTTGGACCGGCATGGGGCAGGAAGGGCTGGCAGATCAAGTGGATTTTGGGGGCACAGGGAAACCCAGCATTGGGGTGCCAAGGCTAATATTGGCCCTGAAGTCCAGGATTGGGGTGCCAAGGTTAATATTGGCCCCGAACCTCCCAACCCTACAGCAGGTTCTTGCCAGGCTGGGCCAGGTGTTCAAACCCTGTAGGGTTGAGATCAGAAGTGGGCACTGCCTGGCTCCCCAAACTGTCCCCCTGCTCCAGGGCAGACTCTGGTTGTATTTCTCTTTTTTTCCTTCACTCCTCAACCAGGAGCAGGAATGAACTCCCCACCACAGCCTCCCCTGCTCAGGGGCTCTTCCTGAGCCTGCAAGCCTGGCTGGAAACAAACACGGCACAGGGAACAGGGGCTGCCCCAGGCCAGGAGACCCCCGGGCTGGGGGTGCTGGGCTGAGCTGCAGGCGTGTCCCCGGCGTTGTTTTGGCTGCCGGGGCCGCGTCCCTGCCGCGGCTTGTCCCCACGCCCAGCGCTGGGCTGTGATTAGCGAGGCGGGTCCTGCCCGCGTTCCCATCCCCGCGTCAGCGCCGCCGCCCTCCCGGGCGCTGCCAGGCGGTGCCCGCAGCCAGGTGTGCCCCAGCCAGGTGTGCCCCAGCCAGGTGTGCCCCAGCCAGGTGTGCCGCTCCGCCGCCGCCGTGCCAAATAAGGAAACCACCCGCGCCCTTCTGCTTGCAAAACACTTTGGACTTGGTGCTCTGCTGACGCTGCCTGTTCCCAGCAGCTCCTGGGATGTGCTGGTGGCTGAAATGGCCCCTCTTCCCTTGCTGGGCTGCAGCTGAGAGCCCCGGGACCCTGCAGAGACGATGCTCTGAACGCCCACAGGGCTGGTGTGCCAGTGCCCCGTCAGCAGTGCAAGGGACACGGAGAGGGGACACAGGCAGGGACCCACAGTGTGAATGTGGGGCAGCCCTGGCCGTAGGACTCACACCCCGCGCATGGAGCTCAACTCCCAGGCCCAGGACATGAAGCAGCTGCTGCCTGGCTGGCAGTGCCGCACTGTGCCATGTGCCACACTGGCCTGGCTGGAGTCACCCGTGTCCCCGGTGCTGCCAATAAGCCATGGCCCCAAGCACAGAGCTGCAGTGGTCAGGGCTCACATTCCTGCCACAGCTGCTGCAGCACAGCTGGGCCAGGGCCAGTGGCAGGAGAGCAGTTCCAGCCTCCCAGCGATCCCACAGGGGGGTCACTGGCACAGGGTGGGAAACACAGCAGCGGCTGGAGGAGGAGGCAGCAGGCTCTGGCAAAGCTGGTTCAGGAACTGCCTGTGTCTCTCCATGTTCATGGGCAACAGGGAGAGCCTCAGGAACAGGGGGATCTCAGGTCTTTCCCAGCTGGTTAAGCATCTGGGGTGAACAGAATATGTCCAAGGGGCTCAGTGGGTCCAGCCCTGTCTGTAATTTGGGCAGGCTGTGTGTTGCCTGGGGGTGACAGAAATGCCCTGAGCAGATATGTCCCCTCACCCAGCGAGTCTCATGTGTCTCCCAAGTCCCCCAGTTCCTCACAATGACCTGGGTTGAAGCCCTGGGACCCAGGCAGTTACTGGGGAGCTGTCCCTAGCCAAAGCAAAGTTCAAGGGCCTCCTGACAAGGCACCAATTGAAGGGCCTGACTGGCCACCCATGTGGCTCCAATCTCTTGGGGACACTGGTGCAATCCCCCCCCACCACCACTTCCAGTCACTCTGACCCCCAGGGAAGGGTGGTCAGACCCCAATCATGCTGGGCACTGAGCTGCACCAACCCCACACAGGGAAAGAAGGCACCGGCACCCTGGCCTGCAGGAGCTCTGGGAACAACAGGAGGGGGTTTGGGGCTCTCTGCAGAGAAACAAAGCCAAAATGGGGCTGGCAGGAGCCCCCCAGTCCCACTGGGCTCCCTGGGCAGGGCTGTGGCTGGGCCACGCAGGTGGAAAGTTATTTCTCAGGAATTGGTTGATGGTGAAAGTTCTTTCCCAGGTGTGGCCCAAAAGGAATGTAAATCCTCTGAAGTCCTCATCTCCCCTGTAATTATTGTCAGACAAGTTTCAGCTTGGAGCTGGGCCGCCCTGGCCCTGGGCATGGGAGCGAGGGGATGACGCACTGGCCTGTCCCTGCAGTGCACATGTCCCCTCCTGCCCCAGGAATGCATCCCATGACTCACGGGGACCGCGGGGACAGCAGGGCGGACGATGTGGAGGGGAGCACCCGCAGTCGGGGTGCTGGGTGGGTGCACACCACTGGGCTCATGCAGGTACGAGGCCCCGTGTTCTCCTGCCTGGACATGCCATGGGGTGACTGATGGCCAGACACTGCTCTCCCCCAGGGGACACAGCCTTGCCTTCATCCCAGCAGTGTCCCAGTCCCAGGGTCTCAGCAGACCCAGGAGAAAGGTGCCTCCCTGGCTCTGTGAGGGGTCTGAGCATGCAGGGCACTGCTGGTCTGGTCTGTGCCCCTGGTGTCCCTCACCCTGACCAATTCCACAGGCGTCATCCCTGGGACATCATCACATGTTCCTGGCAGCTGTGGGCCAGTAGATTCTGAAGGGTCTTGGCTCATGGGGCTAACAAAACTGAGGGCCATTGCACAGGACCGACAGAGTCCGACCCATCTCAGGGGAGCCTGTGCAGGTGGAGGTGGAGCAGGAGCTGGAGATGGAGCAGTGCTCAGTGGCATCTCAGGGCCAGGGGCTCGGGCTGAGCCTGCTGGGGGCATCCCCAGGGGAATCGCTCGGGAAGGAGCCCTGCACAGTTCCCTCATGCCACGGCCGGGCTCTCACCCTTGTGCTGTGCTCCTGGGGGTCGGTCACAGGCACGGGGCTGGAGCAGAGCATAGTTTACACTGCCAAGGCCCGTGTTCCCCGGCAGTGCCCGGTGCCAGAGGGGCTCTCCCCGTAGCCTGTGTGTGCAGAGCAGCTTCAGGCGCGCGTCAGAACTGCGCACACCAGGCGAACAGGCGAGTGTGCTCACCTTACACACCTTACACACCTGCTCACGCTCTTCTCCTCCCCTCCCCGCCCGGCTCTGCCCGGCCGGACGCAGGTGCTGGCTCAGCACCCGCCCCGGCCGCGCGGCGGCTCCGACCGCGGGCACGGCTCTGCGGCACCGGCACCGGGGGCTGAGGGGGCCTGAGGGACTGCTGGGGCGCGGGGGCAGCGCGGGCAGGGATCGGCTGCCCACAGGTCACCTTTGCACACCCCTGCACACCCCAGTACCCCCCGCACGCCCCTGCACACATTAGTATCCCCCTGAGCACCCCAGATCTGCCCCACACTCCCGCCCCATCCCCGTCCCCGTTCCCGTTCCCGTCCCCGTCCCCGTACCCGTCCCTGTTCCCATTCCCGTTCCCGTCCCCGTCCCCGTTCCCATTCCCGTCCCCGTTCCTGTCCCCGTCCCCGTCCCCGTTCCCATTCCCGTCCCCGTTCCTGTCCCCGTTCCCGTCCCCCGTTCCCGTTCCCGTCCCCGTCCCCGTCCCCGTCCCCGTCCCGCCGGCCCTGCCGCTGCCAGCAGGGGGCGCCCGTGCGCAGCGATCGCGCCCCCGGGCACGGCCCGCCGCTACCGGGAGGTGTTTGTTGCTCTCCCGCCCTCTCCCACCGGGACCTCCGGATCCTCCCGGCCCCACGGGGTACGCTCCAGTCCTCCCGCTCCCACCGGGTACCCCCGATCCCAACCTGTCCCACTGGGTACCTCCGGGACCCTCGGATCCTCCCGGCCCCACCCGTCTCCCGGTCTCACCGGGTCCCCCCGGATCTCCCCGCTCCCCCGTGGTCCTACCGGGTCTCACTGTCCCGGCCCACAGTCCAGAGCAGGATCCCAGCACCGTTCCTCAGGGCGGGTCCCAGCCCGGATGCCCAGCTGCAGTCCGAGCACACCCGGGGCTCCCGCGGGGTGAGGGGCACCAGCATCACTGGGGCATTGGGATCACCAGCACCACCGGGACACCGGGACTTCTGAGCCACCAGGCCATAGGAACCATTGGGCCCGTAGGTACCACCAGAACCGTCAGGACACCAGGACCACCAGGACACTGGGGCATGGGAACTTCTGGGATCATCGGCACCACCAGGATCAGTGGGACACTGGGGCACAAGGACCACCAGGACCATTGGCACCACCAGGGCTCCCACCATTCGGTTCTGCCCAAGAGTCCCAGCCCAGCCCTGGAGGTGCAGAAACGCATCCATGTACTGAGCAGTGTACTGAGTTTATCCCAAGCATCCGCTGGTCCTGCAGCACTGGGCTGAGCCAGGGGTTCGGATTAACAGAATAATAACAGAGGCAAAGCTGCTTAGGGAGCTGCAGAATGTAATTACTGTTACGTATCGGAGAATCCGCCG
The DNA here is from genome assembly GCF_031753505.1 of Anomalospiza imberbis. Lineage (NCBI taxonomy): Eukaryota > Metazoa > Chordata > Aves > Passeriformes > Viduidae > Anomalospiza > Anomalospiza imberbis. The sequence continues at coordinate 3,790,539 of NC_089702.1, read as the reverse complement.
CGCTCCGGGCGAGAGCAGGGCCAGCGTGTGCCAGGCCCAGGCAAGCCATCGCCTCCTGCCAGACACGGCTGATGGGCCTTGGCTCTGCACTTCCCAACTCGTGTTCAGAAAATCATTAGTGTCATTAGAGCTCCAGGGTGGAGCAGGGGCCCTTGGCCAGGAGTGCCGTGGGCATGGCGAGCGAGCGGGAGTGGGAATGGGGTCCCGAGAAGGGCTTTAGCAGGGCTGCAGGCGGGGGCTCAGGTCCTTGGGGGGAGCCAGGGAGGGATGGGGCAGGTTTATTGCCAGGGGCCTCTGGTAGGCACTGACTGTTTCAGTCTTGTTAATGACTTCATAAAACTTCCTGCCAAGTACAGATTAACGAGGAGCCAAGTCATTACCATCATGTGGGAAGTGACAGCGCAGCCCGGTTACAGGGACTGCTCTGGGGTACATCTCCTGAGCACAAGGGCTGGGCAGCCCCTTCCCCTCCCAGCAGCTGTGGCAGCCTCCTGGGAGCATGGCCCTGTTGTCCCCTCAAGTGCACAAGGTGACAAGGCCTTGCTGCACCAAGGCCATGGTGCAGCCTCACAGGCAACACCTGCCACAACCATCAGCCCTCGAGGGGCAAGGGAGACGGAGGGCAGGAGGGATCCAGAACACACAGCATGTCCTACCTGAGAGGCCAGGCCACAGACCTCTTCCAGAGGGGACTGAGACCAGAGCTGGGGTTCCAGCGAGGAGAGGGCTTCCCTGAGGGAAAATCACAGTCTGTGGGAGCTGGAAATCACAGTCTGTGGGGGCTGTTCCCGTTGCTCCTGCCCATCCTCCTGGTCATCAGGGCTGTGCTGCTGGGAAGGGTCTGCATGGGGCCAGGACAAGGCCTGGATGCAGGAGGGCACTTAATGCCAGCAGAGGCTCCTGCAGAGGAGTCACAGGGCTGGTGGAGTCCCTGTCACCACCAGCAGGTTTGTCACATCCCCCTGGGGTCCTTTGGTGTGACTGGCCTCACCCCAGAGTGGGGTTTAAATCACGATTCCCTGTGTGAGCACAAGTGTCCCCAGGCCAATGCTGATTCCTGCCTCACCCCTCCACCAACGTCACAGGTGTCCCAAGCTGGGATTCCCATCGGGATGAAGACCTTGCCCTGGGGGTGCAGCGGGTGTGGGTGCAGGATGAATGTGGGAGCTGCTGTTTGTTGCCCACAGTCAGCAGAATGTTCATGTGGCTCCCTGCCAGCTCTGCCATGCTCAGTGAGGGGAGAAGAATGAGCAGACAGGGTGTGATTTTATTGCCACACCGAAGAATGAGACATGAGAAAATGCAAGAGCTGCTTCTACCTGGAAGACAGATGCTGAAAATCTAATGTGGGAAACTCCAAAGGCTGGAGTTTGTCATGGAGATAGAGTTCAAGCAATTCCTGGTGGCTTGAGAGTTTGGCTCTGCTCAGATATAAAAATATTCTTCTGTCTGAGTAAAGCAAGCCCTGAGGTGTGTCCTTCTGTCCTTCTGCCTGCCAGAGTGACTCTGGTCCCACCTCTGCAGCTGGGGGAGATTCACAGGGAGAGCCTTGGTCCCACACAGCATCAGAGCAGCTCGTCCCTTGGGCTCTGGACAAGGGAATCCCCAGATCTGGTCTTGGTTCTGCACACTGTCACTTGCCTGAGCCCAGGCTGGACTGTAGGGGTGAGGATGTCACCAGAGACAGCCCACAGGGAGCCAAACTGCTCAGCACTGAGCTTGCTGGAATGAGTCCCTCATCCCCAGGCAGAGGCAGGAGGGCTGAGCCAGCCCTTGGAGACTGGACTGGTGATCACAATTTGTTCAGTACCCTCCTGGCTAAGATGTGCCAGCAGAGAGGCTGTGCTCAGCCTGGGGTGGGCTGGCAGTGCATGGGGCTGTCACAGTGCCTGGGTGGCCATGACGATGGAACAACTGCAGTGGGACTGGGGGGAAGAGCTTCAACAGTTGTGGAGATCTCATGGCAGATAGGCCCATGATCCCTGAATGCAGCAGAGAACCCCATTGCCCACGCTGCCTGGCCACTTGGATGAGCAGCAGAGCTATGGATGGGCTGTGTCAGCAGTGCTGACTCCTCGGGAATCACTCCGTGAGAAGACCTCCTTGGCACACCCTGTGCAGAAACAGGCAGAGCGGGGCTCTGCTGAGGAGCAGGTCTGTGCCCTCATGGCCCTCACTGGTGGAGGTGGCTCATGAAGCATCAATGACTCAGGCCTGGAACCTCACCTGATGCTCTGCAAACCACTCAGGACCTGGGCCAAATGGAGGAACATCACCCTGTTCCACATGAGGAGAAGAGAGGAGAGGAGAGGAGAGGAGAGGAGAGGAGAGGAGAGGAGAGGAGAGGAGAGGAGAGGAGAGGAGAGGAGAGGAGAGGAGAGGAGAGGAGAGGAGAGGAGAGGAGAGGAGAGGAGAGGAGAGGAGAGGAGAGGAGAGGAGAGGAGAGGAGAGGAGAGGAGAGGAGAGGAGAGGAGAGGAGAGGAGAGGAGAGGTCGTCAGTAGCCCAGAGTGGCCCTGATACAGGGCCACCAATGGGGCAGCTGGAGGGTCCCACTGGCACAGCAATATCTGACTTCACTGCTCCAGTTTGGAGCCTGGAGAAGGACAATACAGAGTCACTCCCCTTGTCCTTCCCTTTGCCTGGCTGCCTCTGTTGCTGCCTCTTCCCCTCTGCAGCGGCTGGGCTGGGCTGGGCTGTCCATCTCTCCATGTCTTGGTGTGGGAAGGAGGGGATTAAATGGGGTGGCATCACCCCCAGCCTGCAGCTCGGGCAGCCGAGGCTCGGCTGGCTGGCTGGCTGATGGCAATGTGCCCTGGGCGGCCCAGAGGGAGTTTCCATTGCACACACAAACACCGTTTCCTTTCATGGTAATAGGATCTGGGATGGCTTTTTTCAGATAATGTGGGGGGGCCGTCAGGACACGTCCTGGCAGATGGTAAAGAATCGACAGCTGAGATAGAAACAAAGACATCATATGTCACTCCACACCTTGATATATTTGTTACCTATTTTGTGTTGTTTAGACTTACAGAGAAAACCCGTCAGCAAGGGTAGAGCCTGTGCCTGCCATTTCTCACACGCAGGAGAGTGTTCCTTTCCCAGGCCTGCAACCCTCAGTGAGCTGGGAATTGCTGCGGAAGGCACCTGGGAGAAGCTGGCCCACAGGGGATATGCAATGACTCCTAATTAGCTCTTATTCATGACATTAAAAGCACAATTAGGTGTTACTGTTTGAGGTAAATGCAACACACTGACCGTGGCTGTTTCACACCAGCCCTCTCCACTCTGGGCATTGCTGTACAGCGTGGTCACCCCAACAGGTAATGTCACCTTCCCTCCAATGCAAACCCAGGAGTTCAGTTCTTTCCTCCCCGCTGCAGCACACGAGGCAGAGATAGCATCTCCAGCGTGCTTCTTGCTGGAACAGACTCCAATACCATCTCCCGAGCTTTATGATGTGTTCTTTTTTTCTTTTATCTCAAGGGAATTTTTTGTGGGTGAGTGCTTCAGGAAAGCCTGGGAGATTGAATTCTTCTGGTAACATGAAATAGCTGAGGCGGTGCTGCTCCTCTGTATCCTGATGTCCCATCAACAGCCAGCACAGGGGAGCTCTGTGCTGAGGGTTCCTGATGTCAGAGGGGGGCTGGTGTGGGATTGTTGCTCAGGAGCTCAGTCAGGGGCCAGGGCAGCAGCTGACCAGCAAGAGCACTGGTCAGAAAAGCCCAGGGAAGAGCTGATATTGCAGGACAATTTCCAGATTGTCTGTGTGACATCTGCCACACATGGTAAAAGAACTGAAACCTGGGCTGAGGTTGTGGTAATATACAAGAAAAAGCTGTAAGGCCAGGTGTCCCCTTCCTGTGGGCTGTGGAAGGGCTTTGCCTTGTGTTAGGGCAGTTGTCACCTTCAGGCTACTTGTAACTTGGCCTAAAATGTGAGGGTGACCTGAGGGGGGTCAAACCTCACAGCACAGATTTTAGCCCATGTGGGGAGGCTCAGGGCCAATGTGGGAATTGCCTGGAGCAGGAGGGTGTTTGCTGGAGCAAACGTGAGCAAGGTGAGCGCATTTGGAAGAGCTGGGAGCAGGGGTGGCCCAGGATGGCTCTGGAGCACAGCTCTCACACGACGGCTGTTGGGTAATCCTGTACCCCCCACTGCAGAGGGAAACGGGCCAGGAACAGCTGATCTTTGCCCTGCCAGGTTGCACCAGGATGGTGCTGGAATCTGAGCACTGTCCTCTGCCCACTCTGCCCTTTGCCAGTGTTGGGCTGTGCCCAGGTCCCCTCCTTCCCCAGCTCTCTGAGGGATGGGGAGTGTATGCATTCCAACCTCTCAGTTTCTGCAGCTTGGGGAGTCAAAATTCCAAATCTGAAGCCCACGGGTGTGAGGCAGTGCTGTCCAGAGAGCAGAGCCCTTGAATGAGAGGATCCAGAGTCTCTCTCTCGTTCAGCTGTTTCCTTGGTGGCTGCCCAGAAAGTCACCCCACACTCCTGGAGCTGCTAAAGAGAGCGTGACTGCTGTGAAATCCTGAGATTTAACAGGAGGCAGATAAAGCCTTGTTGTTACTGTGTCCTTTGAGGAACATGAAAGAAAGGAGGCACCATGAATTACCGAGGGTGAGGCTCTGGGAACATCTGAGCACCTCCAAAATCAGTTAGTGCATTATAATGTGAAAACAGCCGGAGGGGGCTGGGAAGGAAGGAGATCACAACGTGAGCAAGAACACAAAAGGGTTCCTAATCCCTATAACTCCTTCACTGCCTCACAGGCACCTCTGCAAAAAGCAAAAATAACTTCTTTTATTGAGAATGCCATGGCTGGAGCCAGGCAGGCCAGGCTGGATGTGCAATTTTCCACTGTGCACAACAAGAGCTGGCGTCACACCAGTGAAGGGCTTTTTTTCCCCAAGAAAGAATAAAACAATGCAGTGCCACATTTCCTGCTTATTTTTTCACGCCAATACCTGTCCAGCTGTGTTATTGTAATCATTCTGCTCAGTCCTTCAGTAGCCTGGGGCAGGTGTGACCAGCACTGTCCCTCCCCTCTGTGCTGGCATGGTCAAACCCTTGGTGTTAGCAGGGTCCTCACCCCCAGTGCTGGATGTGTCGGGCTTTGGCCACCAGCACTTTTGATAGAGGTGATGCTGCTCCTGCTATCATTGGCATCGCTGTCTTCAGCTGCGAATCTGTAGGAAAAAGCCTATAGCACAAACACTGATAAGGATTGATCATGCCCTTCCTACTGATAAGGACTTGTCCTACTCTTCCCATTGATAAAGGCTGATCACACTCTTCCCATTGATAAGGAATGATCTTTCTCTTCTGATCAGGAATTGCAAGTAACCTGCCCTGGCTGTGGGTGTCTGATGGAGATTCAGTCCCTCTCCTCTGATTTAGAATGTTTAAGCATTAAACCCTGCCTCAGTGTTGAGAGAGCAGAAATTGTAGCACGGGATTTTTTAGCTTCTGCACATTTTTTAGAAGTTATAGGCAGTTTCTGTGGGATTTGGGAAAGGTGATGGAGCAAAGCAGGTACTGATGGGAAACATTAATCATCAGCCCTCTAAACGGACTGAAACCCCACCACTGTAGGGACTTTCCAGTCTCTGTAGGAAGATTCAGACCAGGCTGATACATAAGCAGAAATTGCTGGAGTTTATTCTTTTTTGAGCTATAAGATTTCTGCCAAATCCTGTATCAGTACACAAATCCTGCCAGGTCTGTGCTTGTCCTGCAATAAAGGTCCTGACAGGAAAGTTTCCATCTGGCTTGGCCCATATAAAAAATATGGATGTGCAGAGCTCTTAAGTTGCATCTTTCCTTGGCTTTAGACTCTTAAAAAAACCCAAATCAACAGATTTGTAGATATTTGCACTGATACTTGCTGGTGACTTGGTGGATGACAGAGGATTCACTTGTGTTACCTCCTGAAGGAGCAGTGGGTGGAGCAGGAATGGACAGTGGGAATGTCAGAACACAGCCCCGAGCAGGGACCTGGATCACGCCAGGCGCTGGGAATTAAAGAGGAAGAAGGTCCCATGTGAGCCACAGGGTTGCCGGTGGATGTGACAAAAGATGTGAAATCAAGGAGAGGAAAATGATGATTCTGGAATTTGGCTTCGGCTGTCAGGGGTGTCGAAAGGCGCCGGCAACGCCTCCTGGCCGGGCTATAAAGGGCCCCGAGGCAGGGGAGCGAGCACTCGCTGCTGCTGCTGCTGCGCTGCCGAGCCGCTTCTCTCTCCAGCTCCAGCCTCCAGCATGAGCACCACGGTCCGGCAATACTCGTCCTCCACCTCCCTCAAGGGGTTCGGGAGCCTGGGGGGAGGCTCCAGCAGGCTCTCCTCCGTGCGGGCTGGGGGAGGAGGGTACCGGGCCCCCAGCGTGCACGGGGGCTCTGGCAGCTACTCCGTCTGTTCGCGCGTGGTCTCGGGGCTCGGCAGTGGCTTTGGGGGCAGCTACTGCAGCAGCGCAGGAGGGGCCCTCGGCGGGGGCTTCGGGGGCAGCTATGGGGCCGGCTTTGGGGCCGGCTTTGGGGCCGGCTTTGGGGCCGGCTTTGGAGGAGGCTTTGGAGGCGGTGACGGCATCCTGCCGGCGGGGGAGAAGGAGACCATGCAGAACCTCAACGACCGCCTGGCCGCCTACCTGGACAAGGTGCGGGCCCTGGAGGAGGCCAACACCGACCTGGAGGTGAAGATCAGGGAGTGGTACAAGAAGCAGGGACCTGGTCCTGACCGTGACTACAGCCCCTACTACAGGACTATCGAGGAGCTCAGGAACCAGGTAGGATGCTGGGAGCATCACAGTGGGATGCTGTGATACCAGGTAGGATGCTGTGTGTCAGAGAGGAAGCAGAAACAATGACTGTTACCTCTGTACTTAGTCATCACTAGTTATGTCATAAAAAGCGTCCCAGTGGCGTGTGTGCCTGGCTGGAAATTAGAGATGTCTCAATGTCAGTTTTTGGTTACATTCTCCTGAGTGGGAAAAGTGGCAGCTTTCACTGGCAGTAACAGATCTAAGAGGCCGTAACACAAAAATGAAGAAAACAGACAAGTCTGCACTGATCATGTGTGTTCTTGGGAGTTTAAAATTAAGGTGCAAGGAAATTTGCAGCTGTGGGCAAACTGTGATACACTGATGTCATATTTGGAAACATTCAGGCAAAGAATTTGCAAACTTGTTTCAGCTCCTCCTGTTGAGGAGATTCAGGCGATAAAAAGATTTATCTGACCAATAGCGAATTTTTTGCCTCTTTTGGCAATTGCTGCCCCAGGGCTGGAATTGGTACAAAGTCCCCAGCCCAGGCAGCTCGGGGGGTGATTCCTCTCTGTTTGATTTGAGTCCCAGCATACGGTTTTGGATGAAATGCTTGAGTTTGCATTGTTCTCTGTTACTTCCCATGTATGAATTGCCCCCAGGGATTCCAGAAGCTGTGGACAACTGGAGCTGCAGGAGTGCTGGCAAAGGATGCAGGGAGCTTGTTTCTCCCCCCACCCCCCCCACACCCCCCGCAACAGAGTTTTCCTCCCAGTGTGGGTTATTTGCTCCTGCTTTGGTAATATGAAAATCAGAATCTGTAGGCACCTGCTCACTGCCTTTTGCTCCATTTCTGCTGCCAACCAATTAAAACCATCCTAGAACAAGGTGTGCCAAGCACAGACACCCCACTGGTCCCTCTGACCCTTCCACAAACAGCACTTGCCCTGAAGGATAGGAACAAAGGGCACCATCAAATCTCACACATCTCATGGGGCCTCACTCTGCCTATTGAAACTTCACTTACTGATGGATTTTTTAAAAGGGAGGCCATGGAGTAACCAGCAGTTGGTCTCAGCTGCATCTCACTTGTCCTGATTCCAGACACACTTCTGCTAAGGAAATGCCAAACTTCCCCAAAAGTGTTGTTCCTGTCCCAACACTCAGCCAGGAGGAATTCCTGACACTCTTTATCTTTCACTGCCCAGGTGTTGGTGGTCACAGTGGAAAATTCCAACCTCCTGCTGCAGATTGACAATGCCAGGCTGACAGCAGATGACTTCAGGACTAAGTAAGACACATTTTCTGGAAAAAGTGGAGCAAAGTGTGCAGGGAAGTTTGATGAAATTAGGAGAAAATCCCATCCAAACCTCAGAAAGGCATTATGGAAGCAAAGCCTTCAAAAAGAGGGCTTCCCAAAGCAGATGGTTCTCTCAGTTTTACAGGCAACCAGGGATTATGTTGCTTCCATCCAAACCCGCTATTTTATTCCTGTTGCTTGTTTATCTCTGGTACAGCCTCTCCTGTGCAGAGATCTTGCCCTGTGCCTCGCCCTTAGTGTGTGTGTGCAGCTCCACAGAGCCCAGGGCCAGTACCAAGGCTTGGTGGTGTCAGGAGCAGAGTGATGCTATGGACTCAGGTGGACACTTTTTCATCAGTTTTCCCCCCACTTCACTCAGAATTTCCCTAGGAAAGTTGTCAATGGGGCCGTGTAGTACTGCCACAATGCCAACAGCAGGGTGGAGGCAGCAGACAGCAAAGCCAGGTGCTGTGTGCCCAGCTGGCAGGGGCTTGTGCGGCTTTGCTGACTGTGTGTGTGTCCCCAGGTTTGAGACTGAGCAGGCTCTGCGCATGAGCGTGGAGGCCGACATCAACGGCCTGCGCCGGGTCCTGGACGAGCTGACCCTGTCCAGAGCCGACCTGGAGATGCAGATTGAGAACCTGAAGGAGGAGCTGGCTTATCTGAAGAAGAACCACGAGGAGGTCAGCACAGAGTCGGGCTCTAAAAAGGCCACCCTGGGCACTGAAATTTGAGTTCTGGTCCAGCCTTTAAGGCTACGCTGAGTTCTGAACTGCTGGGGAGGAGGTGAGAAGTGCTGGTGAGGCAGCAGAGGGGATACACTCTGGACAGCAGCACATCCTTCCTGGAGCCTGTGGAACTCCCATTCACCACTTGCCACGTTAGTAATAACTACTCTGGCTGTTAGAGGTTTACTAACAGCCCTTGCAGCTTGTGGCTGGGAAGGTCTGCTCCTGAGAAAGGAAACAGCTACAGGCACTGTTTATTCTCTGGAGAATTAACTCCAGTGGGGATTTCACAAGAATTTTAATTATTTTATTTGTGGTCATGGAGCAAATACCCCAATTTGCTCCCTTTTGATCAGCCCCCAAATGCTTGCTTTCCTGAAGAACTCTCTCTCAAGAGGAACATTTTATATGCTGGTTCTTGGATTGCATGATGATGTGTTTCTTTTTTGTGTCAGGAAATGACTGCCCTGCGCGGGCAGGTGGGTGGGGAGATCAGCGTGGAGATGGACGCTGCTCCTGGCATCGACCTCACCAAGATCCTGGCGGACATGCGGGAGCAGTACGAGAGCCTGGCGGAGAAGAACCGCAGGGACGCCGAGCAGTGGTTCTTCAGCAAGGTGAGGAGCTGGCGGCGAGCAGCGGGCACGGGGCCCGGGCCGTGGCCGCTGCCGGGGCTCTGAGGGCACGGCTTTGCCTCGCTGCAGACGGAAGAGCTGAACCGGGAGGTGGCCATCAACACGGAGCAGCTGCAGAGCGGCAAGACGGAGATCACGGAGCTGCGGCGCACGATCCAGAGCCTGGAGATCGACCTGCAGTCGCAGCTCAGCACGGTACGAGGGCTGGGCTGCCGGCGGGGCGGGGGATGCAGGGCTGTGCCCACCCGGCTGCCCCCCTGAGCCCGGCCCCGTGCCCGTCCCACAGAAAGCGGCGCTGGAGGGCACCCTGGCCGACACCGAGGCGCGCTACGGCACCCAGCTGGCCCAGCTGCAGATGCTGATCACGGGCGTGGAGGAGCAGCTGGCCGAGCTGCGCTGCGACATGGAGCGCCAGAACCACGAGTACAGGGTCCTGCTGGACGTCAAGTGCCGCCTGGAGCAGGAGATCGCCACGTACCGCCGGCTCCTGGAGGGCGAGGACGCCCAGTGCGTGAGGGGCTTCGCTGGGAGGAGATGGGTCATAGCCAAGGACACAGAAAATGAACCACCTACATCCCCTGGAGCGTTCTCTCAGCCCATTCCCTGACCCTTTGCATGCCCTTTTCCGTCACAGCAGTCCACAACATCCCAGTGGTTGTAACAGCCCTGCAGCATCCCTGGGTTCCACCTCCCATCCTTCCATGTCTGTGTGATCCCAGGCAGGGAGCAGGTGCTGGCTGCTTGTTGCAGCTGGCGTGGGTGCTGCACTGGCATCTGAATTCTTGTGTCACACACCCATCCATAACAGTTTCTTCCTTCAATTGGTTCACTGGCAGTTTCCAGAAGCATTTGAATAATCTATTGGTACAAATTAAAAAAAAAAAAAGCAAAAAAAAAAAGCAAAAAAAAAAAAAGCAAGGTTTAAGTAATGATTTTGCTTTGGAGATTACTCAGTTTTTTCCTGTTTCTCACCTCCTTTTCCTTGTTCTCCTCCCATAGCATGTCTTCCCACTACGCTTCGCAGCCTGTGAAAGAAGGTAAGAATAGGTCTTGGCTGAAGCACTGTTCACACACAGCTCTCATACCCTCACCCACCTCCTTAGCATAGACTCCTTTTACTTTTCTACTAAAGTTACTATTTTATTTTATTTCCGAAATTTGAACTTATATACAAAAGTTTACGATACAACAAAATTATTATATACAAAACATGTGCCAAAAATTATCTGAACAGTCGGAATCTGTAGAATTTAGCAGTGGGAATGTGGTGCTATATTGAGTTTCTGACGTGATGTTTGCAGTAACAAAACTCAAAGATCTTTAAGATCTTTAAGACACTTCCTCCTTGCTGCCCTGGAAATAACGGTTCCTCCTTTCCGCATTGCAGGACCGGTAACCACCCGCCAGATCCGCACCATCTTCGAGGAGGTCCAGGATGGGAAGGTGATCTCCTCCCGGGAGCAGATCACCCAGGCTGCCCACTGAGGCACTGCCTGTTTTGCTGCAAACCTCGCCCAGCGCAGCAAAGCAGATCCCAGCTGACGTGTTCTTGCCATATGGATCATCAAAAGCACCTTCTCCCACTATCACCCCCCTCCTTACCCTCTCTCACCCTTCTCTCAGCTCTGTGCCACACACAGAAACCAAATAAAGCTTCTCTTTGCAGTCCTGCAAACCAAGGTCTGGTCTCGATGCTCTTGGGCCGTCCCACCCCTGCAGCTGCGGCACAAAGCTCCTCCCTGGAAGGAGCAACATTCTCCATCCTTGGTGCCCTGATGGTGGGGCCTGCACACCCACACCTCTGTAACTCCTGAGACCTGGCAGCTTCAGGGGACAGGGTGTGGGGAGAGTCTAGAAAGGAGCTGATGCCACAGGTGGTGGGAGGTGAAGCCTGTGAGAATCCCTGCGTTTCACAGATTGGACAAAGCGCTGTTCCCCCGCTGCAATGCCCAGCAACAGCAGTACTGAAGCTTTAACCCAGACAGGCCAGGCAAGTGAACAAAGCCCAGGTGATACAGACAGGACCCTGCAAATGCCACGCCCCAGCTCTGCCCCAGCAGCTGCTCCCCATTCTGGATCCCAAGCTTTGGGGTGAAACGGTCTGAAGCTGCAGGCAGGACGGGATCTGTCAGGAGGGTTGCTGTCCCTCCAGACAGGCACACTCAGCTCAGTTTTGTTCCTGCTTCCAAAGGCACCACTGAAGGGAGAGGAAAACAGTGATGGGAAGAGGAGGGTATGGTCTGTGCAAGCAAAAGGATTAAAATTCTTCTGGGAGTTCTTGTGGCACTCCCCGGCTGCCAGTGGCTGCTCCTGACACTGCAGTTCCCACTGCCGTGAGCCGGCCCAGCATTCCTGGAAAGCCAGTTCAGACACATTCTTGGCTGCATTCTGACACATTTATTACTTTGTAAATCCAACTTCTAACTCAATGAAATGAATCAGAGCAGAGCGACTAAGTGAGAGTGAGAGCAGAGCTGGCCACACAGCTTTATGACCCTTCTCCAGCAATCTGTCTGGAATGTAGGAGGAGATAAGAGAGAATTCTTTATTTTTCCCCAAACATTGGAATGATGTCTGCAGCCAGGTTAGCAGGGCTCCATGGCCCCAACCCCCTGCCCTGCAGCTCTGCCCAGTGCCTGGGCTGTGTCCCCTCTGTCCCCTTGGAGCAGATCCCTGTGACCCTTGTGGGCCACTGGCTGCCCCAAGCATCCCCAGCATCCACCGGCCAGAGGAAACACAGTTGTGGTTTGAAGTTGAATGCTGATGATCAGTGAGCTCATCAGTGGGGCTGGGAGAAAGGCTGCTGCACGTCCTCGTGGAGCGTCATGGATGATCCACGGGTCAGCAGCAGCACAATTCCCAACCCTCCCAACCCGAGGCACTTCCAGCCCCAGCACCACCATGGTCCTGCAGACTGCGCTCCCTCCACTCCCACAGCCTTGAGGAGGGAGCCCAGAGCAACCCGGGGACTCTCCCTGGGGAAATTCATGTCCCAGAGCTGGGTAAGGACAGCGTCGAATCACTCACGATCAGATGCCTGAGAAGGGTCGGGACAGACACGGCTTGCACAGCCCCACCCCATTCCAGGTCACCTCTTAGGGACACTGTTGCCCCCATGGGTGGTGCAGGGACCACCAACACGTCTTGCAGCTCCTCCAAGGCCCTGCCATGCCTGTGCCCCTCTGAATGCTGCCCTTGCAACACCCAGTGCAGGGATGCTGAGCTGCCTCGCTGGAATTCACCCTTGCTTTATATTTTCCTCCTGTAAAAGCCTTGGCACGCCTGTGTTCCTATAGAAACAACAAATAACACTTTGCTAATAAAGTTCCCTGCTTTAATTATTCCTGCTGCTTCACAGTGTGAGGGAGGTGTGGAAAACAAATGTCAATTTTCTCCTGCCTTGAGCATTAATAATTAGCCCTGACCTTAGGAAACCCCACCGAGGAGGGAGCTGCAGGGGTGGCTCACGCTGGCAGGCAGCAGCAGCTTGAGGCAGGTCTCAGAAAGTGGGAATTTAGTCCAGAAAGATGGTTTGACTTCTCAGGCAACACTGAATTCCTCTGACAGAAAAGACCACTTTAGAAACAGACATTAATGTGTGGTTTCCAGCTCATTTTAAGGAACTTTTCTGTGATAATTTAATTCTAGGGTAAACTTCATAAACATTTAAAAAGAGGGAAGTGGTTTTATCCAGGTAGTATCTGCATCTGCTGATTTGTAATTTTGGAGCCAGAACTTCACCTCCATTTTCCCCCAAAGTAAGACCGAATTGTTTAAACACCATTGTGCTACCATGAAGCTGCTGTAAAACTGGAATTCTGATTTTGAAATATATTAAAAATGGGCTCACAGTGTGCACGTGCCCAAGGAGAGAGGCAGGATCTGGTTTAATACTCAGCCTTTTACTTCAAAGGGTGTGATAGAAACAACCTGCAGTCCTTGTGGTTGTGTTCAATGGGAGGTCATGGAAATAACGTCCTTGAGTGGTTAGTGTAGTTTTAAGTCTTAATTAATGCTCATGATTTTAATTTCTGCCCTGTGGCATTACCAAAGTATCACAGATATTCTGGGCAATGGGGGTTTTTATGACATAGCAGTTCAATGGCAAACAAAAGATGAAAGAAAAGGCAATTCCCTGTACAGGAAGAACTGTGAATCACCTGTGTGACACATAGGGTGATGCCGTGTGACAGTGTGACACCTGTGCCACTCCAAGGGGCTTTGCTCAGGGCAAGGCTGAGCATTTGGACTCACACAGGGGCTCTGTACCGTTTTTTTCTCTGACATTCCCCTTTCCCCACATCACCACTGCAATCAGAGAGGACAAACCACGGCGTTGCCCGGGCGAAGGTGAGGAAATGAAGATGGGGACGAAGCACATTCCTGGGAGCGACACGTCCCACGCTGCTGCGCCTTTTCCATCTGCACCTGGGGAGGACGAGCAGCGAGTGGGCGTCCCCTGGCCCTGTGCCCGGCGCTCACACGACACCAACACGCTGACTCCAGGAGACAGAGACGGCCAGAGCCGGCACGGCGGAGACTCCGATCCTCCAGCTCTCCGAGTTGCACGGACTTGTCTCCATCCACCAGTGGCAAATGGGAAGATAGAGAGCCACTTCTTCATAGCAGCCAAGTCCTGATATTCCAGGGACACATCCCACTTCTGTACTGTCTCCAGCTTTCTGCAGATGGAGGGGAGGGAGTTGTGCCCTTTGAGCTCCTCAGCAATGTACCTTTGTTCTTCCTTCCATACCCTTTCTCCCCTCCTTTGGCAAATGATCTAAGGAAGAACTTGGCTGTTGGGAAGGGGCTGTTGGGGCCTGTCTGCAGAGACAGCCCAACAATTCACTGTGTGCACACATGAGCAATCCCTTCCCTTCCACACCCCACAGGATGAGCCAGGCACACTCGGATTGGTGGGTTCTGCCCGTGCTGTGGGTCAGCAGGGCTCGGCCACACCACAGTGCTTGGTTCTGGAGTCTTTTTGTTTGCCAATCACTGTCTCTCCTGAAGCTCCATTTATGTGGGAGCTGTAAACTCCAAACTCACAGTGAAGCTGTCCTGCGTGGTCACAACTGACAGAAAAAAATCACAGAAAACACCGCTGGCATCAGTTGTTGAGCTGTGCTCCTGTCAGCTTTGTGCTCCTCTTCACAGGGCTTTGGGCTCCTGTTCACACCAGGAGCTTTTTCCTTATGTCCTTCACCTACTTTATGCCATTCCACATTTTCCTTGGAGATCTCATAATTTCTAGCTACTGGCCATACCCTATCCTTTTGGGATGGTTTGCTAGTGCTCATTCACAGAGAAAACAAACAATCCTATCACCTTTCCACAGTCCCCCACTCTTGGGTGGTCTCTGAAGTGAAGACTCCAGTGAGCCCTGGAGCACGAATTCCCTTTTCATTGCTTTTTCATTACTGATAATCCCTCTCCCTGCAGATAAAAGAGCGGACTTGTATTTCCAGGATTGAGAGCCAAGCTCCTTCCAGCACCACTGCACTCACGGGGCTTCGGAGGTGCATTCAGGGCCTCACAAAACACCTGCTGTCCCTGCAGATGTGTGTGTGCAGCCCAAGCAGGGACAGGAAACTGTAGCTGGGACAAAAAGCCTCAGTAAAGGAGATGCTGAGCTATTCCCTCAAATGCTGCCTGCACCGCTCTGTTTCAAAGCTCACAGTGCACAGGGAATTAAATCATAGCCCTGAGCAAGGAGCCTCCTCCTTTTAATCACACCTGACAATTTATTTGGAAACGGAAGAAGCATAAAGATGCCCTTTGTAAGAGAAAAAGCTTCAAGTGGAAGATGACAAAAAGCATGAATAGAACAAAGGCAAAAATGACGATTCTGGAAGTTGGCTCAGGTTTTATGAGTGACGAAAATCGTCGGGAATGCAACCAAAAAAAAAAAAAGAAAAAAAAAAAAAAAGGAAAAAAAAAAGTGTGGCAACGCCTCCTGGCCGGGCTATAAAGGGCCCCGAGGCAGGGGAGCGAGCACTCGCTGCTGCTGCTGCGCTGCCGAGCCGCTTCTCTCTCCAGCTCCAGCCTCCAGCATGAGCACCACGGTCCGGCAATACTCGTCCTCCACCTCCCTCAAGGGGTTCGGGAGCCTGGGGGGAGGCTCCAGCAGGCTCTCCTCCGTGCGGGCTGGGGGAGGAGGGTACCGGGCCCCCAGCGTGCACGGGGGCTCTGGCAGCTACTCCGTCTCTTCGCGCGTGGTCTCGGGGCTCGGCAGTGGCTTTGGGGGCAGCTACTGCAGCAGCGCAGGAGGGGCCCTCGGCGGGGGCTTCGGGGGCAGCTATGGGGCCGGCTTTGGGGCCGGCTTTGGGGCCGGCTTTGGGGCCGGCTTTGGAGGCGGTGACGGCATCCTGCCGGCGGGGGAGAAGGAGACCATGCAGAACCTCAACGACCGCCTGGCCGCCTACCTGGACAAGGTGCGGGCCCTGGAGGAGGCCAACACCGACCTGGAGGTGAAGATCAGGGAGTGGTACAAGAAGCAGGGACCTGGTCCTGACCGTGACTACAGCCCCTACTATAGGACTATCGAGGAGCTCAGGAACAAGGTAGGATGCTGGGATTAATGTGACATCTTCATCAAAGCCACTTGTAAAGAGATGACCTGGTTCGTAAGAGCTGGAGGGGAGAGGCTTATCAAATAGCAGGTAATTAGTCTGAAATGAAAACCAGGGCTTTGCAATAACAGTCACTATGAACAGCAGATCACTAGGTACCAGAATGGGGTTTCTGTTGTAGGGAGAAAGATGGGGCAGGAAAGGAGTCAGATAGATTCAGGTTGCCTGATGATACTTGCTGCCACACTGTCACCTCCTGCCTTCCTTCTTAGTACTTGTGCCCCCTAGTTGCTCCCTGTTAGGCTCCTGATGGAGCTCTCAGCAGGCAGGGACTTGTTATCTCCTGGCCCTATTCACTGCTGAGCCATATGGAGATGGAGATGAATAGTCATTCTCACAAATATCCTACAAATCAGATTTTCCCCCTACCCCTCTAGCAGGGTAAAGGTAGAAGTTAAAATAGGAAGAAACTGTCCTATGGGATAGTTGTTCTTTGAGAGTTGCAGACACAGAGTCCAGTCCAGGGTTGGAACACACTGGGCTGTGGTAGGTGCTGAAATCAGCTGTGTGCCCTGCTCTAAAATGTAGCAGATGAAATCATGGCCAAGGTAATTTTTTATTCTTAGCAGTTCCCTGGATGATTTTAAACAAAAGTTCTTCAGCCAAAACACCAGAATCTGCCCATCCCTCCCTGCCCTGCCATTGCTTGCCCCTCTCAGGCCTTATCACTCGTTGTGAGTGAGCTCAGGTTCACTGAGGGAATGAGGTGTGGGCGGTTGGGCAATGCCATACCTGGTCTGTAAGAATAAATTCCTGGGAAATGGGGCAGGGTCAGCCCCTGGGGGGAACTCACATTCCTAAAATTTCTTGGGCTTCACCCTGGGGGAAAGGGCTTGTCTTGATGCAGGAGGCTCCTCTGCAGATTTCAGCATGTAGGTGTACTCTGATGGAGCACAGAAACTTCTGGAGACAGGAGCTGTCTCTGGATTTGAGTGATGAAGTTCTGGGTCTCACAGAAACCTGCTCCTGATCCAGGGGAAGGCAGATCCTTCCCTCTCTCTCCCCCCTCAGCTGGGAAATGACCACATCAATATTCTTGGATTATTCCTTGGATATCCCCTGAAGCAGGAGAATTTACAACTCTTCATTAGCTTGTGGCTACAGAAATTCCTGCTCACTAAATGGCCAATCATTTTCATAATGTCAGAGCAAATACTTGCACCTCGGGTGTAATTATGAAAGCCAAATGAGGTAGGCACAAGGCACTCCTTCCTTCCTCAATCCTTTTTTCCTTCTTAGCTGGGCTGCTCCCATTCCCAAAGCCTGGAGTGCTGCCAGGGCTCAGCATGGTGTGAGCACCTGGAGGTGCCACCTGGGCAGGGTGACATGCCCATGGCTGTGTTCCCAGGGGACCAAGCCTGTGCTGATGGGAGATGGAGATGAGCACCCTGTCTCCCTCTTTGCAGAGCCCCCATGGAAGTCCAGCCCCATGGCCCAGTGCTGCTCCATTCCTTCTCTGGATGGGATCACTCAGTGTTTGAAATGACTTTTTAACTCTTTCACTTATCCCCCATCAGATTCTTTCTGCAACTGTTGAAAATGCCAACATCGTCCTGCAGATTGACAATGCCAGGCTGGCAGCAGATGACTTCCGAACCAAGTGAGTCCAATGCCTCTAAGAGCTTTTGTTAAAAAGTGGGGAAAGCCTGGCAGTTCAAAGCGCTTTTTTTCTGCACTTGGGGTTGCTCCACTGGAGTGGGACATTTGGGAATAGTTCATTTCTTCCTGGGCACACCACTGATATTTCTGCACTGTGAGAGCTGTGTACACACATTGAATGAAAGATTCTTGTCAAAAATACACTGAGCTGGGGAAGGAAAAGACAAGAAAAATGCTGTATCAGGTGGGTATATGCAACTGTGTGTGTGTCCCCAGGTTTGAGTCGGAGCAGGCTCTGCGCATGAGCGTGGAGGCCGACATCAACGGCCTGCGCCGGGTCCTGGATGAGCTGACCCTGTCCAGAGCCGACCTAGAGATGCAGATTGAGAACCTGAAGGAGGAGCTGGCTTATCTGAAGAAGAACCATGAGGAGGTGAGCACAGAGTTGGCTCAGATTGGGACCTACAAGCATTTCTGTGCAGCAGGGAATCAGTCAGCCCAAACACACAGGAGTTTCTGCAATTAGGGCTGCTAGGAGGCATTTGAGGAGGAAGGGGGAGATAAGTAATCCCTCAAGGCAGGACCTCCAGGAAGTCTGTGGGGTTCCTGTGCTGGGTGCAAATAAGAAATTTCTCACTATGGGAACATGCCATATCACTCTGTGTGTTGTGTCTTTTGTGTCAGGAAATGACTGCCCTGCGCGGGCAGGTGGGTGGGGAGATCAGCGTGGAGATGGACGCTGCTCCTGGCATCGACCTCACCAAGATCCTGGCGGACATGCGGGAGCAGTATGAGAGCCTGGCGGAGAAGAACCGCAGGGACGCCGAGCAGTGGTTCTTCAGCAAGGTGAGGAGCTGGCGGCGAGCAGCGGGCACGGGGCCTGGGCCGTGGCCGCTGCCGGGGCTCTGAGGGCACGGCTTTGCCTCGCTGCAGACGGAAGAGCTGAACCGGGAGGTGGCCATCAACACGGAGCAGCTGCAGAGCGGCAAGACGGAGATCACGGAGCTGCGGCGCACGATCCAGAGCCTGGAGATCGACCTGCAGTCGCAGCTCAGCACGGTACGAGGGCTGGGCTGCCGGCGGGGCGGGGGATGCAGGGCTGTGCCCACCCGGCTGCCCCCCTGAGCCCGGCCCCGTGCCCGTCCCACAGAAAGCAGCGCTGGAGGGCACCCTGGCCGACACCGAGGCGCGCTACGGCACCCAGCTGGCCCAGCTGCAGATGCTGATCACGGGCGTGGAGGAGCAGCTGGCCGAGCTGCGCTGCGACATGGAGCGCCAGAACCACGAGTACAGGGTCCTGCTGGACGTCAAGTGCCGCCTGGAGCAGGAGATCGCCACGTACCGCCGGCTCCTGGAGGGCGAGGACGCCCAGTGCGTGAGGGGCTTCGCTGGGAGGGCGGCTGGGAGGAGATGGGTCACAGACATGAAGTGCCTAGGGCCTCAGCCCTCTCATAGCTTTCTCGGCTGTTTCTCTGTTCACACCAGCTGTGGATGCCCAGTGCTCTGTCCCTGGTGTCTGGATGTAGTGGGATGTTGCCGTGGCTCCTCCATCCCTCAGGAGAGGCCAAGTGGAGCAACACTTTTATCTCACAGAGCCTGTGTAGCAGCAACAACCAATGTTTGTCCCTAACGTCTCTTTGGTTTTGTGCTTCTCTTGTAGCATCTCCTCCCAGTACTCCTCCGCCATGTCCTCACACTCTGGCAGAGATGGTAAGAACCCTCCTTTCAGCTCAGCCTGGTTCTTCCCCTTCCCAGTCAAAGCAGGGCTGTTTAAAGCAGCATTTTCCACTTCCTTGTGGAATTTCCACCAGCTCTTGAAGAATGTGCAATATCTGATAACATTTTAAGAAATTTCTCTCCTTCCTGCCATGAATAATTGTTGTCCTTTCCTTTGCAGTCATGACATCGTCCCGCCAGGTGCGCACGATCGTCGAGGAGGTGCAGGACGGGAAGGTGGTCTCCTCCCGGGAGCAGGTCGCACTCACCACTCGCTAGGACAGCCCCTGGCTCAGGAGAGCATCGAACTGAGCCAAGAAGTGCCTGAGGCCATGCGTGGTCGGGTTGTGTCCCTGAATGCTCCCTTCACCTGCTCTTCCTCATGTGTTGCCCTCATTCCATGCAGGTGTCTCTGGACACACTTAATAAAGCTTTTCTCGCTCGTGCAACTGCAGACTTGTCTGTCGCTGACATGTGATCCCTCAAAGCCTCTGGATTCTGTGTTCATGCCAGGGAAAGTCCTAAGAAACCACAAGAAGCCAGTGAGAGGAGGGGAATGGAGGGACATGGGTTCCACCTAGAGGGATGGGGGCTCTGCCTGCGATGAACATAATTGGAGACTGCTTTTTCTAATTAACTCAGTGCTTGTAAATACATGGGACTGGCTAAGACAAAAACTGTGTAAGTGATACAAAATGAAGGCAATTACGAAACGATGAGGTTTGAGGTCAATGTGCCATATAACTGATAATTAAAGCCAACAAAATAAAGCTCAGTTCTCTAACTCTTAGGATCACAAAAAGTCACTTTCTCCTGTAAGCAGAACTTAGATGGCTTCAGCAAGACTGCTGCTGTCAGGTGTTCTCTCTGAGACATGAGCCCAGCATCTGCCCGGTTGGCAAACCTCATCCCTACAGGCCTGCTGTCTCTTTTGACTGTCTTTAAGTCACACTATCAGGCACAAAAACTTTTACAGGGCTATTCATGCTGCCCCAGGGCTGCACTTGAGGAACTAAAGTAACCATTGCTTAATCTGCATGGGGATGAGTAGCAATAATTTCTATCACTGTCGTGTGTAACAGATCACTGCTAAAATCCTTCCTGAAACATGCGAAGTAGAAATGATGCCTGAGGCTGAGCTGCTGCTCAGGATTAGTGACTCAGTTGGGCAGCAGCAGGTTCTGGCTGTGCCTGTGCACACTCACCTACTAGAGAGCAACCAAGGGAGGGCCAGAGAGGAGAGGAAATTGTTTTAGAGCCAAAAGCCTGATGGAATCACTTCGATCCAACGTCATGCTTTCTAGTCCATGGTAGATGGGAGCCCTGTGCATTGGCTTCTGTTCCTCCCACACCTCAAGGATACAGATCTGGGGCTCAGAACAAAGTGAGAGGGAACAGTTTGCATTAAATCAGCTTCCCTTATAACAATGGACATGAGGCTCCTGCAGCTGAGGCTCAGCTCACTCATCCTTCGGGTGTCAGTGGTTCATTCATCCTCCCTCAGTCTCCCCACAGCATTACTGTCCCACTGAGCACTCCCCAGGGTGCTCCCTGGCCCCAGCAGGTTTGGAAAGAGCTGATGATGTCACGCTGGGCATGACAGGACAGGCAAAGGAGAGGAAAGGAGATTGAAGAAGTGGGGAGCCTGCCAGGTCTTTCCAGAGAAGGGAGTGTGAGATATTATCATTCTGTATCATCATTCAGCAATTACAGAAAAGGGCAGGAAACGAGACACAGCAGAGTGCAGAGTTCATGGACTGTATTGTGCTTCTCCCTTTGCTGGAATGACAGACCTTCCTTGGAGAAAGTCTTCCAGACCAGGCAAACCAAAACTATCTCAAAAATGAAAACCAGATCAAGGAAAAATGTACCTGAGCCTCAAGCTGTCTCAGACTCTCTGGCAGCGGGCAAAACTGCTGGAAATCCTGAGCAAACTGTTCATGTGGGTTTTTTTTTGTTTGGTTTGTTTATTTTTGGGGTTTTTTTTGTTTTTTTTTTTTTTTTTTTTCATCAGAAGAGGGTTGTTATACTTCAGTTGTAAATGGCTTTTTAAGTCTTGAACCTTCTGCAGAATGCCCCAAGTGTAGGAACACAGAAAAGCTTTCTGCAAACCACAAATATAACTGATTAAATATAAGTAGGAGGCTAAAAGAAGACATCAGTCCAAGAGTGATTGGCTCTGCTGGCAGCACAAAGAGATGTGGCCCCTTCTGCAGCCAAAAGGGCACACGGGGGAGATTGATCCAAGCAGAACACAGTCACCTGTGGTATCTGTCACCCCGTGCTGAGATGTTTACATCAGTCAGCAGGAGCAGCCTGAGATGAAATCCTGAGGAGAGCTGGGAGAACAGCTGGGAGAGCTGATGGAAGAGTCTGGTTTGTAATCAGTGGACTCAGTTCCCCTGGGAGGATCTTATCATGGGATATTCATGAACATATATTTGCATCAATGAAAAAGGCTGTAATTCTGCATACAGCTCAGTGTAACCCTGTTATCACAGGCAAGAGCAAAGTCCAAGCTCAGCACAAATGATCTCTGTGTGACATTATAGTGCTCTAAAGAAGGAAAATACCACAGAACTATAAGGTAACTTACTGCTTTTCATTTACTCTTTGCTACACACATTTGTATCTGTGAAACAGGGAAAAATTGTTTCTCCAAGAGGTGGACAAACACTGGTTTTGGAGAGCATTTTACAGATTTGCTGCAAGCTGCAAGTACAAGAAGAAAAGCCTTTTTAGGATTCAGCTGGGAATTACAGAGGCAGGACCTCAGTGAATGATGGCGAAACTTTATGGACAACAAAATGAAAAATGGAAACTATGAACATCCTTTAAAGGTATTTCATGATGGAGACTCATAGAGAGAAGTAGATGGGATGTGCCTGTGTCAAGAGTAATATAAAATAGCAAGAACACTGACAATGAATAATACTGAATTAAGTGTCATCTTTCCAATCTCTAAAGCCCCATGTGCTCCTCAGACAGCTGTTTTTACAATGCCCTCGAGGAGGAGGATAGTTGTTATTGTTGTTTCCATCCTACAAAGCATGAAATTGAGACTTGGAGGAGCTGAACGATTTGCCTGGAGTGACTTGCAAAGCTGGGATCAGACCCTGGAGCACCTGGTGTCACCAGCAAGATGGAGATCAGCATCAGTACAGCCAATAGCAGGCTGACAGAAAGTGGCATGACAGGCACATCACCAGCCAGATAAGCAAATACTTTGTAAATACCTTGTAAATTGAGAACACCAGGATTTTCCATAGGTGTAACATGGAAATTGAGCTGACAGTGAGCAGAGAGGAGCTCAGATGAGCCTTTCCCTGGCCAGGCTGGTGGGTGATGGCAGTGCCTGGCTCCAGCTCCTCTCCTGGCCCTCCTGTGTCTGGGCACCAGCAGGGATTTGGGGTTTGGTGCTGTGTCTGAATCACTGAGTCCCCAGGGAAGTCCTCTTGGACTCACCAGCTGTTTTCACAGGTGGTGATTCAGGAAGTATTTGTAGTAATGTGGAAGGCTGGATCTCCTTCTTGGGGGCACATTAAACTTCATCTGCATTAGCCTAAGAAACAGTCTTGAGCCTTAAAAAATATCCTGAGACTCCCAAAGGATTTCCCTCCAGGGAAATCTAATCTTTCTCTTTTCCATTGCCCTGCTGAGTCTGATAATTCTGCTGCAGAGGACTCTTGGGAATAACTCCAGCATGTCCATCCTCTGCCACCACCCCACTCTCTGTCTCACAGCCCAGGACGCTGCTGGAAACCTGAAATATAAACCCTTCCTTTCTATTTTTCACAAAGCTCATTACCTGGGAGCAACACCTTTGCCTGGGGGAGGTTCTTCTGCTCATTTGTTACTTGAAGTAGTAATTTTTCCTGGTCAGACCTGCGCTGCTGTTCCTGAAATGCCCACGGGAGATCCTCATGCGCCGTCATTCCTCTGCTCCCCTGTTATTCCTCTGCTCCCCTGTCATTCCTCTGCTCCTCTTCCTCCCTTGGGGCACAGCATTGCCTGCAAGGGGCTCCCAAGTCAGCCAAGGACAGCTCGTCAGAGCATTGCCCCTGGCTGCCTGCAAGGATGTGGGGAGCAAATTTCCATCTGCAGACTCCAGCCGGGAAGTCAATCAAAGCTAATTCTGGAAAGAGCCTTCCATTAGGCATGGAGATCCCATCATTAGCAGATCTCCTCATCACAAAGTGAAAATCGCTTTAATAAAATGAGGGCTGGCACTGCTGGCAGGGCTTGAGGTTTGTTCTTATGTAAAAGCAAGATCTGGTTTTAAAGAAAATTTTGAATTTTGGAAAAGAAAAAAGCTGCCAGAAGAGCACACAATTCCAAGAAAATAATAATAAATTACTGTTCTCCTTTACAAAAGCTGTAGAAATTCTAATCACCATTGGTAGGGTCTGAAGTTGAAAAGAGAAGAGAAGAGAAGAGAAGAGAAGAGAAGAGAAGAGAAGAGAAGAGAAGAGGAAAGAAAAGAAAAGAGGAAAGAAAAGAGAAGAGAAGAGAAGAGAAGAGAAGAGAAGAGAAGAGAAGAGAAGAGAAGAAAGAAAAGAGAAGAAAAGAAAAAGAAAAAGAAAAAGAAAAGAAAAGAAAAGAAAAGAAAAGAAAAGAAAAGAAAAGAAAAGAAAAGAAAAGAAAGAAAAAGAAAAGAAAAGAAAAAAACAGGGACATCTCTGCTTAGTTTGCAGTAATTTTAAAAAATCCTGTACTCATTGTGGGTGTTTTCCTCATTGAAGAAATCACACAGGATGGTTTGGATTGGGAGGGACCTTAAAGACCACCTCATTCTACCCCCTGCCATGGGCAGGGGCACCTCCCACTGGACCAGGTTGCTCCAAGCCCCATTCAATCTGGCCTTGAAAAATGAAGGACCATATAAATCTTGATTAAATGAAATTAAATGTTTACTCAGCAGTAATTTTATAATTCTTTGGTAGAAAAAAGACCAATTGTGACCAGGCTGCAGGTGGGCTCCTTCTGCCTGACCCTGATCCCTGGTTCCAGGCAGGGTCTGGCTATCACTGTGGCACCAGAGCACCCTGGCTTCACTTCCTGATGATGGCTCTAACAAAGGATGGGCACTCACAGAACCACCCCACAGTTCAGGAGTGCTGGATTTGCAGTGTCAAGATAAAACTGAGCTTAATGAACTTGCCCAAATGGCAGAAGCAATATTTGCGAGCCAGGCTGCAGCTGACACATTCTTTATGCCACATGTCCAGGTGACCTGGATGCCAAACCCAAAGCTGAACCACACGTGGGTGAGTGCCAGCCAATATTAGCATTGCCACATTAATGTTATTAATAAAATGAAAGATTCAGATGACAAAACATTTTAATTATTTCCCTTCTTCCTCAATTCAGCATTCCAGAACTAAAAAATTAGTTTAATAAACTTTTTAAAATATTTTTTCTATTGTCCTTTCTAAATTTAACACCTGGATTGTATTGGAGAGTTTTCATGGTGCTGGTTGGAACTGGATCAGACTTCTGTAGAGTCATGCATCTCCTGAAATTCTCCACATTACTGTTTCAGAAATCTTATGAAACATCCTGTGTGGCACTGAATATTCAGTGGACTGCATGTTTGGTGTCCAGGAAATATCCTTTCATATTTTGGATAAATACTTGACTATTTTGTCCACCCTTGAAAGCAGCAAAACAACCCAGACCTCCGCAAGGCGACGTTTTGATGGATGTAGAATAAAGAGAAGGGATAAACCAGCCCTGGTACATTCCAGTGCAAAATTCCTCTGTGCTCTCCTGGAGCATCTGAAGTCTAAAGACCCAGACCAGGGGCTCACTCCACCAACGGCCACGTGGAATGGAACCGACCCTCGCTGCAGGCCCAGGGTGGTCTCCAAGCCCTGGTCCCAGGGACTGGGGCCAGCTGAGTGAGGGGACACCCTCGCTTCTGGTCACAAAGGGGTCGAACAGGCTCTGTCAGATAGGACGCCTTTCCCACAGCTTTCACTTTCCGGGTAGACTCGCCCACGCCGGGGATGGATAATTGCTGTGGTGCTTCATTCCCCGGGCACTCTTGGGTATCGTCGGGTTTTTGTGTCACTGTTGTTGAGTTGTCATCACAAGTCAGACCTGATGATTCAGGAAGTAACATTTTTGATGTAGTTTTGAAACACGCTTCTGTTAACCAAAGCATCTTTCTGTTGTGGGATTTCTGGAGACAAACGCCTTTGGGGAATTATTTCCGGCTGAAAAAAAAGAAAACACCTCCTAGCCAGGTCACAAGGAGGAAGAATAAACAGCCCTTCTCCAGTGGCACGATCCACAGGGACTGGTATAAATAGAGGACCAGGGGACAGAGGTATCACAGTTGGATCCTGCAGCGACCTGAGCACTTGCCTTGGGCTCTGTTGGCTCCGCACCCACACCATGAGCTGTACTGTCAGGCAGGTCGTCACCACCTGCACCCAGGGCAGGGGCAGCACCGGCAGCAACGCGGCTGGCACTGGCAGGAGGGTCTCCTCTGCCTCCTCGGGGAGACACGCTGCCTATGACTTGGGTGCTGTGGCTGGCAGCTTCTCCGGTGGCAGTGTAAGCGAGGGATTACTCGGGAAGCAGCTGAGCGCCGGCAGTGTGGCTGGTGGGAGCTTCGGAGCCACCCAGAGGGCTTGTTCTGCCCTGGGATTCAGCGGAGGAGGCGTCTGCACTCGAGGTGGCTTCCCCAGGGCTGGCGCTGGCTGCGGGGATGGGATCCTGTTTGCTAACAACGAGAAGGCGACGATGCAGAACCTCAACGACCGCTTGGCCTCGTACCTGGACAAGGTGCGGCTCCTGGAGGGGGACAACGCTGACCTGGAGTGCAAGATCAGGGAGTGGTACGCCAAGGTGGGGCCCATCTGTGAGCCACGGGACTACAGCTGCTACCACAAGGAAATTGAAGACCTTCAGAACCAGGTAAACCCTTGTTTGTCAAGAAAATCCTAATATTTCTTTAGGCTTTGCTTTCACATGTGCATAGAGCCCTGTCAAAGGGCAGAGGCAATGGCTCTGGAGGAGCAGCTGAAGTCATGGTTTATATGAAATGATGGTCTGTGGGAGGGGGATTCTGCATTTACTGAGCACTGATGCTTCAGCAAGGCCAGTTCCACCAGCTGGCACATGGGTTTCTCTGCTGTGATGCTCCATTAGTGATTAATAACCCCAATATATGGAATAATTATAAAATATCCCAGGTAGGTGTTTCCTCCAGGGTCTTCTGGAGGCAGAGGAAGCTGCAAGCCCACATATTCTTCTTACGATTTCTTTTCCAGATCCTGTGTGCAGCCATGGAGACTAACAAAATCCTTCTGAACATTGATAACAACAGGATGACTGCTGATGACTTCAGAGTGAAGTGAGTATAGTCCCCTGCTGGCCCATGGAAGGGCAGGTGAAGGGTGGCGATGGGGAGATCCCAAACCGCTGCCTGTCACTCTGCATAGTAAAACAGATCTCTGATACCACTGGTAATGTTCATAGCACTGCATGTCTGAAGCAAAAGAGCATGATCCTAATTTTTTTCCCCCCAACCTCAACTGAAGGCCTTGCCCTGCTTTGCTGACATGCTGATCTTTGTTTGCTGCCTGTGGTTTAAGGTATGAGACCGAGTGTGGTCTCCGGCAGAACGTGGATGCTGACATTAGCAACCTCCGGCCCGTCCTGGACCAGCTGGCCAGCTGCAAGACCGACCTGCAGCTGCAGTGTGAGGCTCTGACAGAGGAGATGTGCTGCCTAAAGACCAACCACGAGGAGGTCAGCTCTCTCAGGGAATTGAGAAGAAGGAAAGTCTCCCCAGGGGTGGATGGATATTACTGACACAGTCACGTATTTCCTGCAGGAAATGAGCTGTCTGAGGAAACAGGCAACTGGGGATGTGAGTGTGGAGGTTAATGCCTGCCCTGGCCCAGACCTGAGGAAGATCCTGGAGGATCTGCGGTGCCAGTACGAGACGCTGATGGAGCGCAACCGCAAAGAGACGGAGCAGTGGTACGCCTGCAAGGTACCTCGTCCCCGCAGAGCTGCAGCCAGCTCTGCCCCAAGGGGGAAAGGGAAAAATGAGGGATTAGGAAGTGTCCTAATGACAACAAGCGTGTCACAGATGTGCTCAGATCCAACTGCACTGCCCGATTTCTGTGTTCCATCCATGGTGGAGGGGCCGCCACATGGGTCAGATGGTGTCACATGGTGTCACTGGGTCAGAATGGAATAAACAGGGTGTCAGCCTTGCTCATGCTCGGGGCACTGCGGGGTGTGGGGAGGTCCTGGACACCATGAGATGCAGTGGGGAGGTGAGGAAAGGGCTGTTCTTTTCTGACCTTGCAGGTGGAGGAGGTGAATCTGGAAGTTGTCACAAGCAGCCAGGAGATAGAGTCGAGCAACAAGCAGGTCACTGAACTGAGACGTCAGCTGCAGGCCCTGGAAATCAATGTACAAGCCCAGCTCACTATGGTAGGTGATGCCACAGGGATTCACAGCTCCAGCTCTCGTGAGCAGAGCTGTACCTGTGTCAAACCCAGGTACCTGTGTGTTCTATTCTCAGAAAGAAAACCTGGAATCGTCTTTGACGGAGACGGAATGTCGCTACAACAAATACCTGGCTGAGCTGCAGAACCAGATCTCCTGCGTGGAGCAGCGGCTGGCTGAGATCCGAGCGGAAATGGAGTGCCAGAACCAGGAATACAAGACCCTTCTGGACGTCAAGTGTCGCTTGGAGCAGGAGATCCAGACCTACCACTGCCTGCTGGAGGGTGGCCAACACGACATCATGTATGCATACAGAGCTGGGCACCCTAAAATCTCTGTGCTTTGTCTTACAGGGATATGAAAATTTGTGATCCTGGTAGGAAAAGCAACACTGTGGTGAGGAACCAGTGCTGACCTGTTCCCAGACAGGGCTGATTAGAAAACCATGAGGCATCTGAGGATTTGGCTCTGATAAATGTCCAGGGAGCACACCAAAGACCATTCTTGGGCCAGGAAACGGGCTGGGAGAGCCCCCAGATTTGCCCCAGCCCCTGGCACATAAGCTTCTGCAGCTCCTTAAGGGCAACTTCACCCGGAGCTGGACAAACAGTCATGTAACTGAGTTTTATTGGCTTGCCGGAATGAGACAGGATTAAGGACTAGTAGCTAAATTAACTGAAACGATGAATTATCTAAATATTTTCAGGTTCACACAGCAAGTTTAATTACAGTCTTGGAAGTTTAATTTGTATGCAAAGCAGTTGGCTCTGCCCTGCCTTCCATTGGCTGAGGTTTTGAATCAGCCAGGCAGTTAATTCCAGACATGGCTGCACACACACAAAACTGCTCTGAGCACCCACCTACTTTTTTTGTTTTGCTGGGAGAGGAGGCTTTGGAATGGAATGGTGCTGCCCTGACTTGGGCTCCTCTGGACTCTCCAGTCCTAAATTATTTCCACAAAAAGTCACTTTTTGTTCCAAAATGCCTATTGCAAGGGCTGAAGTGGCACTGTTAGTCCTAGGGTAATCCTGAGTGCTAGATTGAAAAAGCATCATCTGCCAAAAAACAGGGGGGACGGAGGTGGATGGTGGCTGCAGCTGACCTGGGGGCTGGGAGGGGGAACCACGGCTGTGACTGAAGAGACAGAGCTAAAGCCAGTGAGGAGGGCAGGGGGAGGTCTCCAGGGTGGCAGTGCCGGGGGGCCTGGGTGTCCAGAACTGTCTTTTTCCACAGAGGGTCGGCAGGAAGAGGAGTTGGTGCCACACCAGCTGGGAGAAGCGCAGGGCTGAAAGCCAGCCTGTGCCAGCCCTGCCTGCCCTGAGCCCCCGCGGGCCAGGGTCTGTCAGGTGAGCGGGCCTCCAGGGAACTGGGACCATGAACTGCTTCTTTAGTGCTGGGTACCAGTGGAACAGGAGGATGAGAGGTCTCCAGGCTTTTCTGGGTGATGAAGAGAGGCTGGAGGGGGTTTTCCCTGGAGAGAGGCTGGGCTGGAGTCAGACGCTCGGGATCGCAGCTGTGGTAGGGCACTGGGATTAACTGGGCTGTGGTGGGAAGCAGTGATAAGGTATGCAGCTATGAGATATTTATTTGTAAACCTCTGCACAGAAATTGTGTTTGACACTGGGGGTTGCCCAGCAGTAAATGTGTGTTCAAACAAGGCTTTCAGCACAACGTGGGAATGAGGAACTGGCAGGGGAATCAGTCAATCACAAGTTTTTCAACAAGGATAAAATATAGCAAAGCTGGGGAGAAGAGGGAAAGAGAAAGGTCAGTACAAAAGCAAAGGAGTGTGAGAGAATGGCACAGGATGCAGACTCCCCTGAAAAAATGATTCTTCTCATTCTCCTTCAGGTCACTGCAGACCAGAGGGTCCCTGCCAGCCCCATTGCACATCCCCTGAGGAGTTTTCTGAAGAAAAAGTCTTTTGGAAAAACAGGGCAAAAATAACCTGGGAGTTCTCAGTTGTGCTCCAGCAGCAGTCAAAGGGACTCTGCAGCATGGCACCTCCTGGCCACCCCGCTCTGATCCCACCACTGCCCCTCACTCAGACTCCTCTGGGTTGTGGCCATTCTCTAACAGCGACCAAGGCTTGTCTACAATAAATCTTTGCTCCTGCTGATACAGCCTTGAACCTGAGAAATAATTTCTACAAGTAAATCAATATATAAGTATCTTAAAAAAATATATTATGAATCCACCTTCAGTCTCCAACCACACAGCAATCACTACAGGGAAAAAGGAAAACAAGCCATGTTCCCGTCAGCGCTCCAGCTGAACTCAGAGGCTGAGGATGGGGATGGAGGGTGGAGGAGAAGGACCAGCCGATGTTGTGGAAAGGGATATTTGCTACGAGAGGAGGAAGCATGAGCCAAGACATGAAGCAGAAGGTGGTGAGGAAAGAAACACCCAGGGAGGCTGGGCAGAGGGCAGGGAGGGAGTCTCAGGGCTGTCTGACTGACAGTCTGCTACCGAGAGACACCTCGCAAAGAAAAGGGAGTCTTCACTTAAGCAGGTGTATGCTAATATAATATAATATAATATAATATAATATAATGTATAATATCACATAGTATAATGTAATAGACAACACCTTTGAGGTATTACAGATGTGCACTAACAGGATAAAATCAAGAACAACAAGTTTTCTCAAATAATACCAAAGCAGGAATTTTGAAAGCCAGGCTGTGCTGGACTCTCCACACCTTTCTGGTGGAGGAAAGCAATTCCCAGAGAAAACACTAAATAAAGAACCTCTAAATGGATTTGTAAAAAAGGCAAACAGGAAGAACCAGCTGGCAGCATGTGGGAAGATAAAAGGGTGAGACAAATTAATATGTGGGAGAGAATTTTTTTAAAAGTGAGACACAATAAACAGACAGAAAAACAAGCTGCTGGCATTTCATTAGCCCAGAGAAAGGAATGACAAACGCATTTAGGAACACGAGTGCATTTTGCTGCATGTGCAAGCCAAGACTCAGGATCCAGCCTGTCTCTCCTTGCTGGCAGCAGTGTCCAAGCAATGGGTCGGATGGGCTGGGAGTGGTGGCACAACCCTTGCTCCTCACTGTGGGGCTCTGGCAGCTTTTCTCCCATGAAATGTTGGATGGGGTTTGATGACTGACCTTAGACAGAGGCCTGACATGAAGGCTTCTAACAACAAGGCTTTGGAGGATACAACGAGTCTGAATTAGTGCCTGTTTCCAAAGAAACAGCTCAGACAGCTCTGGAATGGCCTCTTCCTGGGTTCTGTCCAGGACACTTGTTAGCCCTGTGGAGTAATTACTCTAATGAGCTCCTGGACAAGCTCTGTGTCCTGGACTTGCCCTGCTCGGTTCTGCATCTCCCATTCCTGCAGCAGTAATTATGCTGAGCATTTTGGGCTGATTTAACCCACCTCAGTGCTGACACAGCACCTCTGAGGTCACTGCATTGTATCTGTGCAGAAATACAACTCTGCCCTCACTGCTCAGTGTTTATAACTTGGACAGCGATGGGAAATGGTGACAGCTGTGGAGACAGCACAGGAAGAGACAGGGAAGGGAAGATAAATGAAATGGGGAGGACACAGTGCATGGAACAACAGAAAGGAGTGACCTGGAACCTGGACTGCACGGCAGCTCACGGGTTGTGCGGCTCATTGGAGCTTGTTCTGTTCTCTTGTAACATTCAAATCTTGCAAAGCAAGAACAAACGAGAGACTTGGGCTGAAGGTACAGGGCAGAGAGAAGAACACAAGGATACAAAGAGCAAGGGCAGATGCCCCCGAGAGAGTCAGGGGTGATATCAGCACTCGGGCTGGTAAGCAGACAATGAAATGCACTGTGACAGCTCCTGCAGATTTGTCTGTGTTGTAAGAGAGCAGGAACGTGGGAATTACACCACCATCAGGAAAAAACTCCTGAGGAATTAGCACACCAGAAGTTTAAGGGATTAGTGAAGAAATGGGAAGAAAACAAATAGTTTTGTAAATTACCAGTGCTGGAAATCAGCCATGAGTTCCAGACTGCATGACACAGACAATTATCTCTGATTACAGGCACAGTGCATTTGGAAAAGCAGGCCATATTCTGCTGTGATGCATAAACTGTAGTTTCTCTACAAAAGTCTGTTTCATAGAGTATGCAGACAGGTACAGACTAACACCCACAGTAACTATTTATGGGGTTTAGATTTTTGTTTATTGGGTTATGTAACATTTGTAAAGAATTACAAGAGATGGGCAAACTGCTACTGTAACCCCTCAGTTCAGTGCACTGAATAATATAATCTAAACTGCCAGTATGAGCCACATAATGAAAGTGTATTGAAATTAAGAGACTTTTTAGCACAAGTATCATATGAAAATAAAAGAAGACAGTCTGGGGAGTTCTGGATGCCCTGCACCTTTGCCTGCCTGGCTCCATTGCACCACTGGACAGTGCCTGAGTGCAGGAAGCACCTGAACACTCCAGGTTGTCAGGCTGTGACCTGATCCTGTGGCTCTGCAGCAGAGACCACAGGCTGAAGCCCTGGTTTCCCTCCCATCCTGCACTGTGCTCAGCTCTCCATGCAGAGTGAAATTGCTGCAGTTTCATCACCCATCACTATTCCCATATGTCCTGAGAAATTCTCCAGGACTCTCTTCTGCTCTGATAACCTGCAGTGCCACCAGAGATGCACCTGCTGGAGGCCTGACTGCACTGTCAGCACCTGGCAGGTTCCGGAAGGATCTAATACTCTTCATCAAGTGAATCAGGGGAGACTGGACTTCAGTAGGAAAAAACCTGGTTGTGTCCACCTCCATGTCCTGCTGAACTTCTCCTTTGGCAGTGGAAATGCTCAGAGTCTGCAGATGTGAACACTCAGCAAGAAAGAAGCTGAAACAGAGTAATGCTCTCAGTCTCCAAGGCGTATTTAAGCCTGTGCTGTTACCAAACCCACTGTGGTAATTATTTCAGTTGCCTTACAGGATTTGGCTAAATATGGTGGTATAAACCAATGAGTCACTAGCCAGGAAAAAGTCGTGGTCTGTATTTGAAAGATGGGAGTATGGGACCTGGAGCCGGCTCAGTATCACATCAAAGAAGTGTTTAATAAGTGATGCCTAATGGCCATTATGCAAATTATTAATGGTAATTACAAGTGACAAGATAAAATCATATTCCAGTGTGGTTGCACAAACATCACTGAGGCAATGCTTATGAAAGCAAAGTTTTGTTGAACCAGACACACCTTTCTTGTAGTTGACACAAGAAAACATTATCAGCTTTGATAAGCAAAGCGAGGTGAGCATGTGGAGCCGGGCTGGGCACAGCAACAGCCACAGCTCCCACAGGCCCAGACTGTCCTGCCCACAGCACCCCTCGGGAATGTGGCATCCTCCTGCCTCCTCCATGCCTGTGCACCAATATTCACCCTTATCCCCTTTTCCTCCCCTTTCACTCTCTCTTCTCATCCATCAAGCCCACAAGACTCAGCAGCGCTGGCACTGACGCTGTGTGCGACCACTGCTGATTGTCCTGGGTGAGGGCCTGTTGTGGCTTCCTGCACCTGAAACCAATTGTTTCCTCCAGTCCTACACTGAGGTTGTAAATCCTCTAGGGACACGTTTATGTCTTAGACTTGCACAGTCCCTTCCCTGTGTTCTGCCCCAAGGCTGTGTCCCAAGGCTACAGGAATACAGTCATAACAAAAGTGGAGGTAAAGAAATCAGTTTAGTGGGGAAAAAAAGCCAGTACTGAGGGAACACAGCCTGTGCCTGTCTTGGTGCCGAGCCCCAGAGCTCTGACAAGGCCATGAGGACAGAGACAACACCACATTTTGTTTTTAAGATACAACCAGGTTAGCCAGGGACTGGCTTCTGGGTGCATTTGCTGTATCAAGCACATATTCCCAGTGAAATTGGCAGGAGCCCAGAAAAACTCCAAAGAATGCAACTGCATCCCAAATATGAGTTCTTTGGAAGAATTGTATGGTCATGTCTAATCTTCACTGGTAAATTGGGATTTGAGAGTCTATGGACCATTCCACCAGGACACAAGTGAAAGGTTGTATAGTGCTGCTGCTGTTGTTTTGTGGAGCAAGACCTGTTACTTCATCCCATCAGAGAACTGCTGAAGGAAGCAGGGCTGGGTGCTCCATGCCCACCCGTAGAGAAATGTCCAACATCTGCAGTGTCTCCTCCTGAACCCAACACTCTGCAAGGGAAAGAAAGGCACCACCAGCTCTGTCTCTGCAGGTTGCTCTTGGGTAACTCCTGAAAACCTCCCCAGCAGAAGCGAAGCTCCAAGCAAGCATTATATTAATTTCTGTTGGCTCCAACAGCCACACCCTGTCTTCAATTATATTCCTCAAAATGACGGATGAAAGCCAGATTTGCTCCCTCTCCTCCTTTTTGCTCATGATTTTCCCGACTGTGAGTCTAGGCTGTGTGGGGAGCACAGAGACTGTGTCTTGGGGGAGGATGAACTTGTATTTCAGGCACTGCAGTCTCAGCGAGGAATCCGAGCTCCGACAGACTTCAGCTTTGTCCTTAAGCAAGTTATTTCCCTGCACCATATGAATATTCCTGGATGCCGCCAGCTTGGGTAGGCGGCTTTTTATCATTTTTGATCTATGTAAAGAAATAAATTATCCCACTGGAGAGTGGAAAGCTTTAACTCATGCTGGTGTGAAGATGATTCCATCTAAACATGCTTGGGGACACTTTCCTACCATGGTGACAGCAGTCACCAACTTCTCATGAGTAAAAGTGGCTGAGGGTATGAGCGTTGGTTTTCACCGCTCTTCCTCCCAGAGGTGACGCTGCTCTCAGAGCTCCTTCAGTGTCACCCTCACCGCCAACAGGGATCTATCACAACTGCTCCTGTACATATGGACGTCCTCGAGTCAAAGGCTGCTTTGTGAGTAAGAGTTGCGTGGAAATTCCACGCTGTAGGGAACGGAAGCCGTCGTCCCCCGGAGAGCAGAATCTCCTCTCATTACAGAGGCGGCTGGACAAGGACACTGGCACTGGTGGAGCCAGTTCTCTGAATTCTCCCTTGGCTATTGCCTGCCTGGTTGGGAGGTTGTGCTCCTCTGATCAGCCAGGCTGTGCTGACGCCTGCTACTGCTCCAACAAACTCCATAAGAAATGCAAAAAGCTTTTCTCCTTCTTAGTCGGTGCGCAGCACAGACTCCATAATGGCAAAGACCTGCAGAGTCCCATCTGAGTCCAGGGATCTGGATATATCGCCTGTGGATACTCCCTTTCCCATCATCTCTGTCTTTATCTGTCATCACCACAAACTGAGAAAGCATGGACAGCAATTAAAGCAATTGAAAATAATTCAGCAAGGGCCTTCATACACTGCAGTTGACATCAACCTGTGTGTCACTCACACACAGGGGACACTGAGCAGGCCTGAGCTTCGCAGTGTGAGCAACTTGACTTCTTGTGTTTGCACGAATAAGGACATTTAAGCTATAAATAGGCAACTAAAACTACGGGGGATTTCCCTCAGTGATTTTGGAAATCTCACAGTAAAGCAGGTATTAGAGCTGTGCCAGGTGACCGACATCCATACCACAGTGTCCGTGGTCTGTTCTCTACTACAGTCACAACCGCTCACATTTTTCAGAAGTGAGAAATTCTATTACTTTTCCATTTTTTGTTTCACAAGCTCTACCATAGCATGTGATATAAAAATGGTTATTGGACTAAGAATAAATACAAATTAATAAAAGATAAAAGGCACTTTGATGTTATAAATACCAATGGTTCTTCTTTGTACATAATCTAGGGCAACTTTTTTTCTTGACTTGTTGCAAAGTTTGCATCATACAAAAAGCTGATGACTCATAAAACACTATTTTACTTTTTAGAATAAGCTGCTGACATGTAAAGTATCTTCCTTGTGAACTGGGATTTCTAGAGGGAAACTGCCTATGGGCTATTTAATCTTGGCATAAACAGCCAGACTAGCCAGCCCCGTGGGAAGAAGAAACACCCCACAGGTGACACCCCCTTTGGAAGGTATAAATGGAGACCTGCAGCAGCCGCCAGCCTGCAGTCGGACTCAGTATCACGCTCTGCATCTTGCTTTGGGCTGTGGGTTGGCGCTGCAGCTGGGCCTCGCCATGAGCTGTAGTATTAAGCAGACAACTGGCTCTCTCAGGGGCAGGACCAGCGGTGGCAGCTGTGTGATCGGTGGTGGTGGTGGCGGAGCGCGGATCTCCTCGGTCTCCTCTGGAAGATACACAACCTGCGGGATAGGCGGTAGCCGAGGGTTTTCTGGGAGAAGCTACTGTGGTGGTGTGAATTATGGAGGAGGACTGAGCACCGGCAGTTTGGTCGGTGGAAACTATGGAGGTGGCTTAGGAGCCACTGTCCTGGGAGGATGTCCAGGCATGGGATTCAGTGGTGGCAGTGCTCGCTTTGGCGGTGGCATGGGAGGTGGCATGGGTATGGGTCTTGGTGGAGGTGGTTTTGCTGGTGATGGCATTCTTCTTTCTGGTGACGAGAAAGTCACCATGCAAAATCTGAATGACCGCCTGGCTTCTTACCTGGACAAGGTGAGGTGCCTGGAACAAGAGAATGCTGACCTGGAGTGCAGGATCAGGGAGTGGTATGCCAAGCAGGGCCCTTTTTGTGAGCCACGGGACTACAGCTGCTATTATAAAGAAATAGAAGATCTTCAGAACCAGGTAACATCCCCTCTCAGTTGCTTTCTCCCTTGCAAGGCTCTCTCTGGTGCTGGTTTGTAACTTGGTCCATTATCGGGAGTAACAAATCCCGATTTGTTGTAAAATGCCTTTTGCAAACAGCTATTACAACTTCTGCCTGTGGAAAGCCCAGAGCTCAGAGATAAAACTGGAGAGTTTAGGCTGTCTCTATTGCTGTTATTCATCAGACATATTGAAGGGGAAAATGTTACTTCATGGAATGCATCTGGATGGGCTCAGTAGTCTTTTTGAATTTAGTTTGTGCCAAGGTGGTCAAATAGATATGCAGCAAGAAAAGAACTAAGAGATAAATAAATAATGGATCACATTAATTTGACTGAATTTATATTATTGTCATCAGTCTTGCAGAATTCCAGATAAACTTTAATTAACTGAAATTAACTTTAAATAATTTATTTCCCGTTAAATATCTAATTAAAACTAAGAAAAAAGAGAACATTGCCATAACACAGTTAGAATGGGCAATTTTAAATTCAAAACATTTGTGAAGCGTTTGGCAAAGATTTAGGATGTCAATGCACAAAGAATAAAGAGAAAAGAATCCAGGAAAGGGACTGAATAAGATAGGTTCATCATTAATTCTTGAAATAAAACTTTAACTCTCATAAGACTTAGATTTAAGAGGCTGAGGTGGATTGTAGCAGGTGCTGGACAGTAATTACACCTCCCAGACTCTCTGCACCTGAACCATGAATTTTATCATTTTAATGATTTCACTGTCCTTCCCTGAACATCCTTGTGAGTGCTGCACCCCTCAGGTCCTCATCCCTAATACCCAGGATTTAAAAAAAAAGAGAGGGAGAAAGAGAGTCTGGTTGCACCAGGCAATGGGTGCAACAAATGAACAAATGCAAAAGAACAAATGTTCTTTTTCCAGATTGTCTGTGCAACCATAGACAACAACAAGATCATTCTGAACATCGATAACAGCAGGATGACAGCTGATGACTTCAGAGTGAAGTGAGTACCTGGGGCTGTCCCCTCCTCTGTCACCGCCCTCAGGGCTCTCAGCTGCTCTCCTGTGACCCAGGACAGGCTGGAGGCTGTGCAGAAGAATTCTCTCATCTATTGTCTCTAGAGCTGCCCTAATTAGGGGCAGTTCCAGGGAGGGGAAGTTTGGGATGACAAGCTGGTTTCAAGTAGAGATTGAAGGAAGCAGAAGGGATCTGCAGACTGGGAGCAGTGAGGGTTCAGCCAAGCTGCTCTTCCAGCATGTGCTGTCTTTCAGAGGGGAAGGCTTTGTTTTTTCCTGTCGGAGCTCAGAAATGCTGGTGGTGTCAGACACTGACTGCTCTTTCTTTCTGCTTCCTCCCTCGCAGGTACGAGACGGAGCTGGCCCTGCGCCAGAGCGTGGAGGCCGACATCAACGGGCTGCGCCAGGTGCTGGACCAGCTGACGCTGTGCAGGTCTGACCTGGAGGCACAGCTGGAGTCGCTGCGGGAGGAGCTCTGCTGCCTGAAGAAGAACCATGAGGAGGTAGGTCCTGCCCTCTCCTGTACAAAGCATTCATTCCTGTGGGATCCATCACCCTGGGGTGCTGCTGCGGAGGGCAGTGGTTGATGGAGACCATTTTGTGACCCAGGAGCTGTCAAGGTCCCTCAGAGAGGGGCTCTGCAGGGCTCTGCTCCATGTGAGGGAGCTTGGCTCCCTCAGTTCTTTCTTTTGCTTTAAACCTGACCTGATCTGGATGGTGTTTTCAGGAAATGTGCTGTCTGAGGAAGCAATCGACTGGAGATGTGAGCGTGGAGGTCAATGCCTGCCCTGGCCCAGACCTCAGGAAGATCCTGGAGGAGATGAGGTGCCAGTATGAGACGCTGATTGAACGCAACCGCAAAGAAGTTGAGGATTGGTATGAGTGCAAGGTAAATTCCCACAGCTCTGACTTTCCCTGGCTAACACCCAGGCAATCGTCCTGCAGGGATTTGTTGCATGTAAAAACCACACAAAAGACTGTAAGGACATTTAGCAATTGTTGACACTGACCAAGTGACACAAGGGAGGGACACTGCCACCCTGTGTCCTTGTCATGGGCTAAAGGAAGTGCTGCATGTTGGTGGGACTTGAGGTATGAATTCTCTACAAAGCAGTAAGTGGTGAGAAGAACTGGAAGCAGCACTATTAGAAGAGCAAGAGGAATGACCAGCCAGGTTTACACTACCATTAGGATGAGAGTTTTCACCCAAACTTTTCTCATTTTCTCATTTCATGTCTTTGCTAACTTCTTTGCTCTTTCCTTAATACTTGATCCAATTTATACTGCACACTCCCTGAAGCTCTTTGTCCTGGATTGGTGATTTCAGATTGAGGAGGTGAATCGGGAGGTTATTACAAGTGGTCAGGAGGTGGAGACGTGCAACAACCAGGTGACTGAACTGAGACGCCAATTGCAAACCCTGGAAATCGATCTCCAAGCTCAGCTCAGCCAGGTGGGTGATGAGCTGGTGCAAACCTCATCCATCTCACAGAAGTCATAGCTAAATGCAGTGTTTCTCCTGCCTGTATTTGTCTTAT
The DNA here is from genome assembly GCF_031753505.1 of Anomalospiza imberbis. Lineage (NCBI taxonomy): Eukaryota > Metazoa > Chordata > Aves > Passeriformes > Viduidae > Anomalospiza > Anomalospiza imberbis. The sequence goes on along the minus strand of NC_089702.1, from coordinate 3,751,487 downwards.
GTTCCATGTCACTCCTCAGAGGGACAATCTGGAGTCCTCGCTGGCGGAGACAGAGTGTCGCTACAACAGCCACCTTGCTGAGCTGCAGAGCCAGATCACCTGCGTGGAGCAGCAGCTGGCTGACCTGCGGGCAGAGATGGAGTGCCAGAACCAAGAGTACAAGATCCTGCTGGACGTTAAGTGCCGCCTGGAGCAGGAGATCCACACGTACCGCTGCCTGCTGGAGGGTGGCCAGCAGGACCTTATGTAAGTGGGCTTGGGACACACCAAAAAAATACAATAAAATACCTGTGTCCTGGTTATTTCAACATAAGAGCAAAGGGAAGGACCTGCTGAGCTCATTCTCCCTTACTTGACCTATTTGGCCTGCCTGGTGTCATGGTGCTGACCTGCTTCCTCTCCTGTGCTATTGGTGCCACAAGGAAAACTGCAACATTTTGCCATTTTTCTGCCAAAAAAGGAAGTAGACTGAGAGCAGCAGGGACACTGGCAATCTGTAACTCTAGCTTATCTATCATTTCCATCACTAAAATGTTATTTTCCTTTCTCCTCAGTCAGCAAGGAGGAATTGGTCAGTCTTCAAGTCTAGGAGGAGGAGTTGCAAGAAGCAGTGGGATAGGAGGAGGAGGCATCATTAGGACAAGCCACACTTACACTTCGTCTGCCCAGATCCCATCCTGTGCAGCTGCGGAGATCCAAGGTAAGAACTGTTCCACTCTAAACATTTCCACAATCTTCTCTGCTCTGATGTAACACTGATGGGCTGGAAGACAGATCTTTCCCACGTAGCTTACAGGTGCTACTTGAAAGTTTTATTGTGGGGCCCCTGGGAAATACAGGACAGAAGCCACAGAGGAGTGGCTGAGAGGAGAGCTTTTGGGAGCTGGGACTCTGCTGGGATGCATGAGAATTGCCAGAGGGAAGAGGGATAGAAGGGGGAGGGACAGAGCCAGCAGGCAGGCAAACCATGGAGAACATGGAGAAAAGACTGATCTGAAATGTGGGATAAAGGAAAGAGGAGGAGAAAGAAAAGTATTCAGAAATCAGGTGGGCAAAAAAAGGCAGGAATCGTGGGAATACTAGCAGATAACGACTAGCCCTAATTCAAAGGGAAACTTCCAGCCAAACGGAAAAGGAAAGAAGGAAATATAGTGACAGTTAGTCCAGGAGAATGACGTGAGCAAGGCATTGATCTAGCATGGTCCCCAATGCCATTCCCTCATCCAGATCACTGCTGGAGCAGTGTCTGCAGCTTCCACGTTTTGGCATTTTGATGCAGCCTGTGCTGCAGCCATTGACAGATCCATCTGCCAGGCTGGCAAGAGCCATCAGATCTTCCCAGGAAGGGGCAGTATTTATCTGAAATTCTAATTGAATTGGCTTGTGAAACGATCACGTGTAGGGAATGACAGTGTGGGAAAGAATCTATTTTTGCTATAAACACAGTAATGTTTCCTTTGATCTCTCCAGTGCCTTGCCGAAGGATTTGTGATTAAACAGAGAAACGAGAATATCCAGCAAGAGAAGCCTGAAGCAGAGCTACAGATGAAGAGAGAGAATATTTAGTGCATGTGTCTGCAGAGAGCACGGAGCGTGCTCGTCTGTGTCGCTCAGCAGTGCTAAGCAATGTGTCAGAGGGATGAGCAGAGCATTGAGCCACATTCTGCTTTATTTTGCTACTTGCTTTTCAGTCTGTGCTGCTGTGTGTGGCCCAGCACCACGACTATTGCTGTAGTCAGCCAGGGCTATGATCACTTATGTACCTGCTGGTGAAAAATGTCTCTAATAAAACTTTGCTTCTGCCTAATGCAATCAAGAACCTGCGTCTGAAACTGAGTTCCTTTTGAACACCAGGTGTGATCCACCTAAACTGGTCAGGATCATCCTGCACTGGGAACAAAGCTGCTTTGCCAGCAGGAGAGAGTGGCCTTGCTGACCTGGCAGGCCTTGTCCAGCTCCTCCCTGTAGTCACAGCCTGAGGCAGATGTTGCCCATTCCTGTGTGACACCTGCCCTGACCCCATGGACAGGCAGGTCAGGCAGAGGCCTGCGTCCTTCCCACACAGCATTGGGCTGAAACACAGTTTTAGAAGAATTTTGAAAGTCAGTGATGGAACATCTGTAGACAGTTTGCCTTGGTCCCAGTCTAGTGCTGACAGATCTGGGCTGAGCCCTCTCATGCTCCATCCCCTAGCCTGGGGACTGTTGAGGATGAAATCCTGGTCTCCACAACTAATTCAATTTCTGCTGACATAGCTTATATTCAAACCCGTCCCTTTCATTCCATGGGAGTCTTCACACTGGGAAAAGGACTGCAAGCAGAAGGTTTATCTCTTCTCTTTTCACACAGTGGCTGAGTCATTTACTGGTCATCCTCTGATGGCCAAGAGTTTCAACCTGAACATCAAGAGTGGTTGAAAGATCATCTTTGTGTTAAACACACCTTGTCTGGGGAGCTGCAGGGGGCAGAGTGGGAACTGAAAAAGTGCAGCTTATCAGAGAATAGGATTGAGAAAAAAGCCAGCTAGGGCCTTTGGACATCCAGAGCCACCCGATTGTCACAGACCAGGCAGGTCAGTCCCTCCCTGGCCTTGACCAGCAGCTGTGTAGCTGGTGCTGAACTGGTTTCGTCCTGGCCCTGACCTGCCAGAACAGCCATGGGCCACAGTGAGCTGGCAGAGTCACTCTGGGTTTGGAGAACTTGGAGTTCAAAGTATTATGAGGGTGTTTTGATGATTGAATTGTTGGTCCAGAAAGCCAGGCAGTGGTGGTTTTGGCAGTGGTGTGGCTGTTTCAGGGTCTTTCACCTGTGAGATGACCCAGTAAAGCAAAACTCCTGGTTATTCCTTTTCCATCAAGGGCTGGATGTTACGGAACAGCCAGACTCAGGACAGGAGAAGAACAGGTACTAAGAGAAAACCACTTCAGGACTGCACATACAATATAGTGTGGCACACTTTTCTATTGCCAGTTCTTTTATAAAGACACCAATTTCTCTGATGAAACAGAAATAGACTTAACATGGTAGCAAGTGCATGAAGAAGTTCAACCACTGATGCCTCAGGGAAGCAGGTGAAAGGTGCCCTTCTCCTTTTGTGAGAGGCCATAGAGAGAAGATGTTTCAGTGATATTTCTTTATTTTATCTACTAGACACTGATAGTATCCATGGGCAAGACAAGATAATGCAGCACTAGAACACCTGCAAGGACTCAGAGGAATGGCCAAAGGTAGAAGTTTTTAAACCAAGACTAAATTAAGCCTTATTTAAAGTTCAGTTCCAGCCCTACATGAAGTCCCAGACTTGATGCAGAATTCTTTCAGTTGACATGTATGTCCAGTGCTTCACAAGAGATCAAAAGAGATATGAATTGTGGCTATAATCGCAAATTTCCTTGTGTTGAACTCCAGTGGATATCCCAGTTGTTCTCAGAGCTCTGGCTGAGAAGTTGAAAAGCAAATTTTCCCTTTCCATTGCCATTGTCTCCTCCTGCCTTGTTCAGTGCAAAGATAGACAGTGAGATAACCCACTGCTGCCCTTTTTGGCCTCAATCCTTCCCAGTCTGAGTCCTCACACTCTTGTTTCTAGAAATATAAAGACACTGCACTGAGACTCTTCCAGTTTCCAGTCTTCTGGAAACTCTTGGCTACCTATGGTATGTAAAAGCTTCCCAGTCCCTCCTGGCAGCCCCAGCTGATTCCCACCAGCTGTGGGCTGGTTCCTCCTCTTGCAAACTGCTACTGACATCTAGCTGCTCCTCCAGATTCCCTGGGCTCATATCAAAGACCTTCCCACCCTTTCCACCACATCCAGCAGGTCCAAAGTATGCACTTTCATAAAGGAGCTGTCCTGAATTCCTGAGAGGTGAAAGAGACCTAATGACATGGCCAGAAAGACGCTAATGATCCAGAAATTATGAATATGCCTCTGGAAAGCCCCTGGGGGGTACAGCCTCAGCTCCTGGGACGCTGTGATGTTGTTTGTGGACCTACGAGTTGGGATGAGTGTGGAAGGCAGCTCATGAGAGGCAGGTTGTGATTAACAGTTCCCCAGCAGAAAACACCCTGGAAACACTTAATTTATTAAAGAGCTGCAAATTATGGAGCTGCAAACATTGGAAGCTACATTTCCATAAGATTTCTTTGTGCTGATGAGACAGACCCAGGAAGCTCATGAGTTCAAATAACTGAATGAAAACATGAGGGAAAGCTTAATTTAATTTTTAAGGTCTTGGAACAACTACTTAGTTTTGTCTTAGTTTATCTAGTGCCCTCATTTCCTGGAGATAAACAGGAAAAATAACAAGACAGAGGGAAGTGTGTGCAGAGCGAAGCTCCTGGGCACAGGGGGCTGCTGCAGGCACACATTGCTGTGAGGGGCAGAGGGGACTTGGAGGAGCAGGAGCGTCCCCAGCCTGCAGACACCCTCCACTCCCACGGAGTACAAGTCATCCCGTGTTTCTGCCTGCTCTACACTGATGTGCCCGTGTGATAACTGCGGGGCTGGGGAAGGAATGTGTGCTCACTCAGGAGATGCTTGCTGCACGCAGCTGTTGGGAAACTTCTGAGGAATCATCCGCAGACCAGGCAAAGCTTCCAGCGACGCAGCTTACAGCAGTTTCGGTTTGCTCCTACCACCACACCCTGACTCCCAATTATGTTCTCCAGTCCTAGGAATGAAATCCGGTGATTCCTTCCTATACACAAGAACTTTATTAGAGCTTTTACCTATTCTGAGCTTTATTTCTGTGGGGTTTGGGCCAGAGGGAGGCCCAGTGTGTCAGGGAGGGCAGGCTGACATGCAGGCACTGTGTCTGGGTCCAGCTGCAGCTCGGCCAGTGGTGAGTACTTTGTCTTGGAGTAAATCACTTAGGGAAGCCTCTCCACACCTGTCTCCAGCCTGCTGGAGAGATCACTGGAATGCTTCTGCCTTTCATGGAATGGATAAGGAACATCCAAGGAGACAAAGAAAAGGGGAGATATCTTTTCAACAGAAATAAGAGCAATAAAATGATGGGTAAATCCATGAATACTGGGAGAAATCAGTCCTTAAGTAAAGAGATCATTTACCTGCTGTAACAATAGCTATTCCAATCCAGAATCCTGACACTGAGTGAGGATTTCAGCAGGAGTTTGAACTCACTTTTTCCTGGTGAAGGAGATTTGGAGAATTTCTTACAAGGAACAGTTGGGTTCAGAAAGCCATGGAATGTCAGCCCCTTGCTCCATGGCCATGGGAAAGGGGCTCGCTAGGGAGAAGGCCAGTGCTCTGGAGCCTCAGCAGAATATCTCATTAAAAGAAGCTCAGCCTGAGTTTTGATTACAAAATTGTGAAAGGATTCTCACTTTTTATTGTCCTTGCTTAATTAAGATTTGGAAATATTACTGATAGAGAGCCTCTAGTTTGTACCAAATCCAGCTTCTCCAGCCCAGGTAGAACTGCACAGGGCAGTGACTGCTCTGCAGCTCTATCAGCAATTCTGTCTTTATATGTCCCAGGACAGCAAACTCAAAGCTCTGATTAAAATGCAGTATGTATTGACAGAGAAATTTGCCATAGGATGTTTCTACTCCCATCCACTGTTTCAAAACCACCCTTTCCCAGCAACAATTACAATCCATAATGAGGAGAAGTGCAGAAATTATCTTTCACTGAACAACAGGAAATACTTAAAGTACTTTTACCTTCCTTAACACTCTCCACATAATGAAACAAATCCTTTGTGAATTACTGGAGAGCCGCAATCATGTATGAAGAACCTTTCATCCATGTCCATTACAAGATCCCTCCTTAGTCTCACTTGTCTTACAGCAGAGTGTTTCAGATTTGTCATCTTGGCAGAGGAGAGATTTAAAGGTTAATCTCTGTGTCTCTGATCTTTCCAGAGTTCTTACATCATTCTTCATACATCATTCGAAAAGCAAACTTAGTATTTCTTCTTTCTTTTTCATCTTACATATTCCAACCTCAGCACCTTGCATGAAAACTGCTTATTCAACTCAAAATAAGATGAAAATAAATTAATGAGAGATAAAGACCTCTTTGATGCAATAACCTTTAATGATTTCTTCCTGGTATGTAATTTAGGACAGTGTTTTTCCTGGCTTAATGCTGTAAGTTTGCATCATAAACAAAAAGCTGATGATTCATAAAACATTATTGCTAATGTATTTTTGAAATTAGCAAGAGACATGTAAAGTATCTTCCTTGTCTACCAGGCTTCTTGAAAGGAAACTTCCCTTTGAGAAATTATTCTTGGCACCAATGGCTGGAGTAGCCAGCCTTATGGGAAGAAGAAGCAGTGGTGACACCCACTGTGGAAGGTATAAATAGGGATGGGCAGCCACGGCCAGCTTGCAGTCTGATTTCGTATCAAGCTGTGCATCTTGCTTTGGGCTTCTGCTTGCATTTCCAACCGCTGTCGCCATGAGTTGCAACATTAAGGAGACTATTACTGTGTCTAGCAAAGGCAGGAGCAGCGGTGGCAGCTGTATCATTGGTGGTGGTGGTGGAGCACGGATTTCTTCCTTTGGCATAGGCAGTGGCAGAGGTTTTTCTGGAAGGAGTTACTGCGGTGGAGTGAATTATGGAGGGGGACTGAGTGTTGGTAGCTTGGCTGGTGGGAACTATGGAGGTGGCAACTGCTATGGCAATGGCCTCGGGTTTGGCCTCGGAGGCGGTGTGGTTGTTGGGGGTCTTGGTGGCGACTGCTTGCTTTCATCCTGCGATGAGAAGGTCACCATGCAAAACCTCAATGACCGCCTGGCTTCCTACCTGGACAAGGTGAAGTGCTTGGAGAAGGAGAATGCTGAGCTGGAGTGCAGGATCAGAGAGTGGTACGCAACACAGGGCCTCTCCTGCGAGCCCCGCGACTACAGCTGCTACTACAAAGAGATTGAAGATCTTCAGAACCAGGTAATCCCCCCTCGGACTGTTCCTCCGCTTTTGAAAGCTTATTCCTGAATTTGTGTTTAGAACCTACTGTAGTTGTTGAAGGGAACTTTGGTGCTCGTGAATGTCTTTGCAAACAGAAATTTTGGCAAATTCCCCTATGATATTGCTGAGTGTGGGGGCACATCAAGGACGGGTGCTGCAAGGTGGTATGGGTTGGAGAATGCTCTGAAAGAGGAAAAGGATGCTTTGGTATATTGTATTTGACTATCCAATTGTAAATGTCATATTACCAATGTACTCTGAGGAAATGTAGTGGTGTCAGCCACAGGAAGAGTGAAGCAAACTAGGGGACAATCAAAAACATACACTTTGGATGCTTTATCAAATGAAACATTATAAACCTCTAAGTGAGAAAAGCTGAGAATTGAAACTGATTGTCACAGTGACACAAACAGCCTGATATTAATAAGTCCACTATGAAAGTTATGGCTGATCCTAAGGCTTAAAGACACCTGAAGGTCCTTAAATCTGAAGTCCAGAACATGCCAGCTTGAATGTCAGTTGAGCTTTAGTATGTTAATGAAGGTACTTCAGGTTTATTTTTGAAACATCTTTGGAACTTGCCTTCATATCTTGAAATGGGGAAGTCCCATCCCATAACTCTTTAATTCCCAGCTCTATGTGGCTGATCTTCTTTCTTCTGTGAGTGAAGGAGGCAAAGCCACATCCTTCCATTTCTCTGCTTAAGGGACAAGGTTACTTAGGTAAGAAGGTAACAGAAAAAGGGAAATGTGAAGAGTTACTACATAATTGCAAGGCAGAAAAACCTATAGAGTAGAAGAGGAGAGAGGAGACATCTCTCGTGGTTTGCTGTTTTCCAGATTGTCTGTGCAACCATTGATAACAACAAGATAATCCTGGACATTGATAACAGCAGGATGGCGGCTGATGACTTCCGTGTGAAGTGAGTGCCCCTCTATGAACCTGTTGCCTCCCCCCTGCTCCTTTCCACCTCCCTGGGAGGCTCAGCACTAATTACAGAGGCTCTAGACACGTCTCCCCACACCACTTTGGTAGGGCAGGATGATTAAAGGCATTTTGCTCCTGGTCACCAGCCCTCCCTTAATTAGTGTGCTTGGGTAAAACATTTAGCAATGGGGTTTGTGGTGAGGCTGGGGACGGACACCTCAGGGAGTGGCCCATTTTCACCCCAGACCAGTGCAGATGGGATCAGCAAAGCAGAAATGCAGCTGAATAAGTGATACCAAATATACAGTGAGCAGGAGCAGGGAAAAAACATGAGGAAGAAAAGCTTTCATGTAACAGACATGAAACGGTGCAGAAATCCAAGGCACGGTGCTTTCACCTTGGACAACAAAATGCAGGTCAAAGCATGGAGCTGGGGAAGGAGATTCTGGCACAAACAGAACCCATGTGGGACATCCCCATCCCAAATCTGTGCTTTCTGACACAACCCAGGTACGAGACGGAGCTGGCCCTGCGCCAGAGCGTGGAGGCCGACATCAACGGGCTGCGCCAGGTGCTGGACCAGCTGACGCTGTGCAGGTCTGACCTGGAGGCACAGCTGGAGTCGCTGCGGGAGGAGCTCTGCTGCCTGAAGAAGAACCATGAGGAGGTAGGTCCTGCCCAGATCCTACGAGCATCATGGCCCTGGTAGAAAGCTTTGCCACTGTGCTTGGAATCTAAAAGATTACCCACTTTCAGGCCACAGCTTTCTCACCAAACTTGCTGGGGCTCAGACCACTCTGTCTCAGAAAGGAAGGGAGCTCTGGCAGGGGCAGTGCTGCTGCTGGGGTTGTGCTCACACTGGAGTGCTAGAGTGGGGAACACTGCTGCTGACTCCAGTGGATGAAGGAACAAATTAGCCAACAGATTCCTTGGGAAAACACTTGCACTATCCTCCAGTGCCTTTCTCAGCCACAGCAGGGAGGAAGGTCTCACGGGGAGGGCAGTTCTTGGCCACTGAGCTTTGCCCTTCTGTGCTGCCTTCCAAAAGCCAGTGTGATCTGATCTGGGATTTATTTCCAGGAGATGAGTTGCCTGAGGAAACAATCAACTGGAGATGTGAGTGTGGAGGTCAATGCCTGCCCGGGACCAGATCTCAGGCAAATCTTGGAGGATTTGAGATGCCAGTATGAAACACTGATAGCGCGCAACCGCAAGGAAGTCGAGGATTGGTACGAGTGCAAGGTAAGCAACACTTGTGCTGCAAACCAGATTGACACACACAGCCCCGGGCCCAGGAGCCTTTCAGAGACCAGACATGGAGACAATAAGCAGTTCTTCCTTCCCAGTGAAGCCCAAGACCAGCACTTACTATACTCTGTGTTCCACAGGAGCCACAGGCCTGTCTGACCAGTTTTTTATGTCCCATCTGGAACAGCAGCATTTGCCACAAGGCCTTGTGGTGTGTTGTTGGAACAGAGATATTCCACATTTGGATTAAAGAGATTTAATAGCCACAAAGTTAATGGGACTTGTAAAATGAACAAGCAGTGGAGCTGGTAGGGAACACCCTGTGCACAGAGAACCTGCCCTGCTCCCTGTTTCCTTTTGATGAAGACTCACTGTGTTCTGCTCCTGTAAAAGCAAATCCAACATACCCAGATATCCCTGAAGCTCTTTGTCCTGGATTGGTGATTTCAGATTGAGGAGGTGAATCGGGAGGTTATTACAAGCGGTCAGGAGGTGGAGACGTGCAACAACCAGGTGACTGAACTGAGACGCCAATTGCAAACCCTGGAAATCGATCTCCAAGCTCAGCTCAGCCAGGTGGGTGATGAGCTGACTCACAGCTCCAACTGGTCACTGCTGGGTTTCTTAGCATGAACAGCCAGACCCACCAACCAGCACAATGGTGGTGAATGGCTCGTTCATTTTTGGACTGGAGGGTGACACTAAAATGACTGCTGTTTTTTTGCTTATCTTATCAGAGAAATAACTTGGAATCATCTCTGGCTGAAACTGAGTGCCAGTACAACACTCTCCTCAGTGAGCTACAGAACCAGATCACGTGCGTGGAGCAGCAGTTGGCTGAAATAAGAGCAGAAATAGAGTGCCAGAACCAAGAGTACAAGACCTTACTGGACGTCAAGTGCCGCCTGGAGCAGGAGATCCAGACCTACCGGTGCTTGTTGGAAGGAGGACAGCAGGACCTCATGTAAGTACCTCTCTAGATCCCCTAGAGAATTAATGAAAATGTCAGGGATCTGCATTACAGATTGGGTATCTGACCTGCTCTTCAGTCCTTCTTAAGGCTTTCTCTGAGATGAAAAAGTTGCCTCAGGAATAACTTCCTTGTGATGAACATTCCAATCAGAACTAAATATCAGTCCTTGGGATCTGCAAAGTAGAACACCAAATCTGATAGCTGCTGGTGACAACACTGTCACTCCTGGAATTATGCCAGCATTGGTGGCAGACTCTTTTTTATAGTGAGATGGGTGAGAACTGTCCATGTCAAGGTGGAGCACAAATGTAAAGCAACTCTGAAAGAGAAAGAAAATGTAATGTAAAATACTGCAATGCCTATAAAGGCCATAGTTTGAGACTTTGTGTCATGTAGTAAGTCAGCAGTGACATGTAAAATTCTAAAATTCCCTATTTCTCTCACCAAATTTATCCCACTAGTCACGGAGGAGGAATTGGAACTGGTGGAGGGGTCATTAGGACGAGCCACACCTACACAACAACTTCAGCTGCCCACTGCCAGGCCCAGGTCCCACCCTGCAAGACCGGAGACATACAAGGTGAGCACTGTGTTTTCACAAAAGGAAAACTGGCTTTGTTCATGTCCTCTGCACTAAGGCCAGGAGACAGCACATTCCAAGGATGTGTCAGAGGCATCCACTCAGAGTCACTGTGCTACAGGAGGGATCTGATACAGTGGTGGTGTCAGAAATGGGTTTAAAGAGAGCTTGGACTGAATACGGGGTAGAGGAAGCAAACGGGAGACAAAAAGGAACAGTAGAATGCAGAGGAGAAGGCCAGGGAGATAGTGGAATTCTGGAAGAATAAGTGAAGAAGACAATAGGCAAAACTTAGCAAAAGAGTCTGGAAAGAGTGAAAAAAAGAGTAAACCTATAATTTTACAAGTGAAAATTCCCATTAAAGCAAATTATTTAAGTAATTTCTGGAGCTCCCTGGGTTGCTGCCAGCTGCAACAGTTTAGCAGTACATTCCAGAAACAAGGGCACCACCAGGATCTGATATCTGCTATGTGAAGGATTTTACTTGTGTTCCAATCAAATAACGCTGCTGTGTTTTCTTTCCAGTGACCTGCAGGAGAATTTGTGATTAAGGAGAAACGGACTGGAAGGTGACAGGGAAACCCACAGACAACCCGAGAACAGTCCCTGTTCACTGCACCCTCTGTGCAGAGAAAGTAGAAGTAACTCAGCGACGCTTGGCCACGTAGCTAAAGGAGGTGTCAGGAGCCACCTCCTCTGTTCTGCTCTTCTGTTCTGCAATGCTGTAACCTCTAGAAGTTACCTGAGTTAGTCAGGTCACTTATGTACCTGCTGGTGAAAAATGTCTCTAATAAAACTTTGCTTCTGCCTAATGCAATCAAGAACCTGTGTCTGAAACTGAGTTCCTTTTGAACACCAGGTGTGATCCACCTAAACTGGTCAGGATCATCCTGCACTGGGAACAAAGCTGCTTTGCCAGCAGGAGAGAGTGGCCTTGCTGACCTGGCAGGCCTTGTCCAGCTCCTCCCTGTAGTCACAGCCTGAGGCAGATGTTGCCCATTCCTGTGCGGCAGAGGAGGAGTCAGACAGGCCAGCAGAGCTGGAGCTCATCAGTGAAAGAACAGTGACAGACATTTCCAAGGCTCAGGCAGGTGTGTATCCACACACAGGTACCACCTGAGCAGCCATCTCCGGTGCACATCTCCAGCTGCTCTCCAGATGTGTCAAGTGTTAAACTGGGAGATGTGCTGGTGCTGGGGAGCATGGTGTCTGTCACACACGTCTCAGCAGGTGTCTCCTGGCCCTGCCTGTCTCCTGGACTTGTACAGTGTGAGCAGGTCCGAGTAGGGTGCTGCCTCTTGGCAGAGCAGCCCCACTTCTTCTGTGTCAAACCACTGCCCGGGGAGGGGGACCCTGCGAGGACAGTGCCCCTTTCTGGGTGCCTGGCAGCAGGGCAGCAGGTGCTGGGATGGCAGAGGTTCTCAGCTCCTCTGCTCCTCAAACAGCCAAGGGGTGGTTGGACATCCACAGCTGTGCAGAGACACCCACAGGACGGAAAGAGCTGATGGCCTGGAAGCCGTTTTTGTACCTTATGCGACAAGGTACAAAGATTTCTCACACCTAAACACGTATAGAATATTTTGGACTCCTTTGTTGACAAATTAAAAAGCATTTGAAACATAAAGGCAAATTCATTTCCACTAGTCCTGCTCCCGACTGTGCCACACGCGTGCAAAAGGGCATTCCTGCGTCTGCTCTGGTCGGTTTCTGCGCTGCAATAAGCCGGGAGCAGAGAAGCGGCAAAGGGAGGGCGGAATTTTGGCTGTGAGGAAGCGGAGAAGGGACAAGAGTGATCCCTGGCGGCCGGGAGGCGGCGGGGACGGGCGCACCGCCCCAGAGACGCTGATCCCGACAGCGGGGAGGAACCGGGGGGTCCTGCCGGCAGCACCGCACCTTCGTGGGGCCGGGCCAGGGTCTCCCCCTGCTCTTCCCAGACTCCAATTTCTCCCTGCAGCTGCCCAAAACCTTGAACAACGCCCCGGAGCTGCTGCTCGCTCCTCCCAGCAGAACAGCGTGAATCAGATCCTCCGGGAGCCAGAGGCAGATGCTCATCGAAACTAAAATCCTGGGAATTTGGCATCTGACTTTTCACCTTCTGCTCCATCGGCACTGCCCCTCTTGTACCACAGAATGAAATACCAACTTGAAGCGCCTGTGAAAATATTTACACTGGGTTGGGTTTGGTTGTTTTTCCCAGAGGAAAGAGAAATTTTAAATACTTATACTGGTTTTGTTTTATTTTATTTGTTTTCCTGTAGGACAGAGACACGGGACATGCCTGAGAATACAGGGCAAAACTGGCCAATCCAAAAACTGTCCAGTTTGGACTGAGTCTGAAGCAGAGGTTTGCCATTAACACTGTATTTCTGTATTTAAAGTCACCTAAAAATTTAAGAGCAGCTAGAATAATTAGTAATCCTGACTGACATGCAAATGCTTCTTGTGCTGAAAAACAAGGAAATGGAGAAAGTGCCTGGGAAATCCTGGCACTTCCCAGCTCTCCCCATCAGGTGTCAGCTGTTCCCAGCTGGCAGATCCCAAGGAAACACTGACCTGTCAGTGTCCTGAGCCCTGTCCTGTCCCCAGCCTGTCCGGTCCCTGCTCTGGCCCAGGTGTACGAACTGCAGAACCTGAGACCAAGGTCTGAGACTCTGCTTAAAGCCCAGCTGACATTTTCCTAAGGGGCCCGGAGACGCTACGCTAATTGAGAGCTAATCCTGACTGTGGCTAAATGGAAGTAGTTGCTGTTAGCCTATCCAACAGAGGTACAATATTATGTGATTTAAATGATATAAAAAATGCATTGATCCACAATCTGCAGCAATTTGAGCTCTGTCCAGCCCCCCTGCCCTGCACTGGGGTGGGCAGCACTCCCTCTATGCCATCGAGCCCACCACGCCGAGGGATCCCGACACATCCTACGTTTCGGCACACGGGATATTTGGAGATTATTTGGCGATGCAGGATGAATGCTCCCCGGCCCTGCGCTGCAGGTGCTCTCTAGAGGGCACTCGGCTCCCACCGAGCTGCCGAAGGTCGCCCGCGGCAAAGCCAGCGCTGGGGGCTCGCTGGTCCCCTCCCAGCAGAGGCAGCCGGGTGAAGCGGAGTCTGCGGGATGTGCTGGGGACATCCCAGTGCCCAGAACACCGAACGCGCTACCAGCCCTGGCCTCCTGCTCCAGCTCCGCCGGAATTTAATGGTCACACTCGTAGTGTGTGACCCGGTTTTGCATGTGACTTCAGAGATGCTGCAGGTGTCCCCCTGCCTCCCACGGATCCCAGGTGTTCTCCGGTGTGGGGGTGCGTGGGACGGGCGCCAGACTGAAACTCGCTCACCAGTTTGCTAACACCTGTTTGTTTTCCAAACGGCACTGGAGTATTTTGCATTGTGTTGTTAGGTGGGAGCACAGTGGTCTCCTCAGGGGTTGCAAATGTGCTGTAATGACCCTTTGCTAATGAGGGTCTTGCCGGTGGAGCAGCAGCTGAGACCCCAGAGAGACAGCTGGGCCAGGGGCTGTTTAGACCCACAATGGAGCAGCTCCAAACCAAAGGGTTTGTGCTCTGAAAGTCTCTTACAGCTCTGACTCACCTAATTACTGCTCCTATCACAACCACCATCACTCTGTTGGGTGGTGGAGCTTTTGAAGGTGCTCTTTAATATTTCATCACTGCTCAGCTCTGCAATAGTGAATGAGTAACAGATCGGGTAGAATGTAGGCAGGAATTACGCTTTTCCTAAAGGAGGGATGTTTGCTGGATTGACTCTCCTGACTGCCCTTCCTGGAGGGCAGCAGGTCACCTGTCCATGCCAAATCCAGCTTTGACCAGTGGGTGAATGTGCTGCATTAGGACCAGTGGACACAACAGGACAGATTCCAGGGATATTCCCTGTGCCCACACACCTTGGAGTGTGGGTGGACACCAACATTACACCCTGTCTTGCAGAATAGTTCAGGAGAGGCGGGGACTTTCTCACTTCAAAACAGATATTTTAAAACCCTTTGCTTAAAAAAATCCTAAATAGCTTTTGGCATAAGGGAATCACAGAATCATTTATGTTGGAAAGTCCCTCTAAGATCCTCGAGTGCAGCCCTTCACCCAGCACTGCCAAGGGCACCACTTGCAGATGATTTTCACAGAATATCACTGAGATCTAAAACAATACTGCGTGGTTTGGGTTGTGGGAACAAACCCAAGCACACTGGTGAGGAGCCCCATGCCTGGAGAAGAATGAGGCACCATCTTTTGACATAATTATTTCTAATTACAAAAATACATTTATAGAAAATCACACTTTTCACGGGAAATTGTTGGAACTGAGCATTTTCAACCTCAAATATTTCTGGATGGAGCTGCTGCCAGGCACTCACAGCTGTGTTAGTGGGGAGACAAAAGATTCCAAACATATTGTACTCTCAGTACAGAGTGAACAATTATGAATTGTTCAGTAGGAATTACTTTTTGCTTAGAACTTTCAGTTAATCCACTATTGAGATAATAAACATGATTTAACCCTAATGCATTACAACTGATCTAAATCAGATTTTTCCATTTTCAAACATCTAGCTTTTTATTGGATAAGAAAAAGATCCTCATCATTTCGATTTTAATGGAGAACAGCTTAATGCTAAGTGTCAGGCAGCTGAAGCTCACTGGAATGAAGAGCAGAGTACAAACAAGAATGATATGGACCCTCCAACACAGTCACACTGCACAGCCTGGCTTTCTTTTCTACTATGGAGAAATCCTATGGGATTATCTGGTGTTAATAAAACTGTCTGATGATCATACAATGGGAGTTATTTTATAACATATAATTATGAGAATGAGTCATATTCCCCAGGTAAATATTTCATAGTTTTTCCTCTGTGTAGCAACATACAAGAATTGAGTTTTCCCACAAGACCTGACCAGAAGGATGGAAAAGGATCCCAGTGAAGCACCAGAAAGGGGGAAACACTCCACTTGTGACCCCACAAATGTGCTCAGCAGCCTCGGCAGTTTCTCCCAAACACAACAGTGTGGGAAGGGTGTGGAGCTGGGGAAGGTGGTCCTGGGGGCTGAGAGGAGTCAGTGTGTGCTCACCCACAGCCCCAGCCCCTTCCCCTTTTCCCAAAGGAAGAGGGCTTCATTCTCCCGCAGCCTCTGCTTCGGCCAATGCACATCTGGGCCGTGCAGAGCAGCTGGGAACCCTGCCATTGAAATGCTGAGTGAATTCCTGCCCATCCTGGGAGAATTTCTGCCAACGCTGGGTGAGCTGGGTGAGCCGTTCAGGCTTAAATAGTCCATCCTCCTCTTTGGGCAGGAGCTCGTAGCAGTTTCATCACAGGAAAAGGGAGAGGCTTCATTGCAAACAACTGTGGAGCCACGTGCCTCCTCCTTCTCCTCCAGACCCCTCAAACCCCCCATCCCCCCATCCCAGTTTGGCTCTGCCCAGTTTTTGGCTCGGCTGCAGTGAGCAGCACCAGCCCCAGATTCCATAACAGTTCACTGTCGCTTTCACAGGTACCGCTGGGGATCCTTCCAGTTCCTGAAGTTTACTGCAATCACTTCTATGTGAAGGTTTCCCAGCCCTCCAGCTGCACTTCAGCAGCATCTCTGGATTTTGCTGGAAACATTATCTAAGATCAGCCAGGAAGCTCAGTGTGTTGCAAGGGCCTAGACAATACAATGAGACAGAACTGCAGAGAAAATTACCACCTCATAAACCAGCTTCCACCTTACAGCAGCTCTGAAATAAAACATTCCTTTCAGGAACCATTTGTTCTGTAACTTCTATCTCTGATCCTGGCCAGGATTTCCAGACATGATTAATCCGTCAGGCTTCTTCAGTTTTAAGGAGCTAAGTTTCACTCTTGAAGTACATTGCCTACACAAATTCTAGGGGGAAAATGGCATTCAATCTTCCTTTCATGTATTAAAAGTGACGCTATGAAATTGCATACAAGCATCCTCAATGATATTCAAACCATCCAAAAATGTTCTTTTGTTAAGTGAAGACAGAAAGTTTGGTTTTCCTAAAAGGAATGACTGACACAGAAGATGTAATAAACATCTTTCCAGGCTAAAAAAAGAAAAAAAAAAAACCAACAGAACCTTTCTTCAGAATTATAGAGAACAATATTGATCTGTTCCCATGTCTCTGTAGCAGGGGTGTCAAAGCAACACTTAAATGGGACATAACCCAGGTGCTTCTTGAGCCAAAGTAGCTGGAAGTATAGAAGAGAACATCATTCCCTCTGGGAGAAAAGGATTTCTCACTGGAGAAAATTATCCCCCAGACTCCACTGAGTGTTGAGGTGAACCATTGAAATTCTGAGGGAGGCCTTGCTCCCTCAGATGTTTCAGAGATGAAGTGGAGCAGCAGGTGGAACGTGAGGCATGTCCTCTGCGTGGGCCAGGGTGTGCTGGGAGGGGCCTCTACCAAAAGCTGTTTCCACAAACAGTTGCTGTAACAAACAAAACTTAATTAGCAACAACCACCATCGCAATGGCTGAGTGAGAAAACAGTAATATCCCAAATCAATCCAGGAAATTGGGTATCACACCAGTTCCACCTACAAGGTGCGACAGGTAACACACTGGGATTTGCTAAGGATCAGGTACCTGGGCAGGAGGAGAGGGGTGAGAGGTACCCAGGGGAGAAATGTCACAGTCTGAGACTAAGGGTGCTGTGAGAACTCACAGGGCAGATGTACAGCTGAATTACCCACTGCATTGGGCAAAGATACAATCTTAAAAGAAGAAAATGGAAAACAACAAATATTTCCTACTTTCGGTCATGCTGCGTCTGTGAATGGAAACCAAATCTGAAGGAAAAATGCTGGTTTGATGTAGTTTATTGACTTAATCCCCAAACCAGGAATTTTACCTTTCTCCTCCACGTACTTTATTTGTGCTGCATAGGGAAAGCATCCTGATAAAATTCTGAATCCCCTTCAGGAACACGATCAGTGACACTCCCAACCATGTCAGGAGAGACCAGCCCCAAGCCTCAAAGCTTTCCCAGGTCTCTCAACCATCCTGTACCTGCACTTGGTCCAAGCAAGGGATTTTCCCTGCAACAACTTGCCACACTTCCTTCCCTCAGCCTGACACAGAGCAGTTCTGCAGTTGTTGTGATACCATTTTTCATAATTAATTTGTTATTTATAAAGCACAATTATAGAGGTGTGATTGAAATAATGGCTGCCACGTGATATTTGCCATTGTTCACTGAGTTTTTATGAGATATTACAAGTAAGTCAGAGTGGTTCTGTGTACCTACAACATACATCCTGCAGTGGGCTTTCCAAAGGCATAAAGCAAAAAAGGATTGCAAATAAGGACCATAGAGCATAGGATAATGATAAACCTATGAAAATCTCAGTTAGCTACAAAAAAATCAGCCAGAATTCCTTGACAAATATCTGAGCATTAGAAGAGAGATAGGAACATCCATTGCTGTCCTGTTTTGTGGCAGTGTGGCGTTGTGCTGAGAGGGCTGTGACCAGGACGAGGTGAGTGGGATGAGTTTGTTTCGGATGACTGTAAGCCAGTGCACCAGATCTCAACAGAGATCTCCCTAATTCAGAGCCACCCAACAGAAATTACATGTTTTGTGTTAATAAACAAATGGTCACAAACACTTAGAGGAAGGGTTAAGCTTCCTGCCACCGCCAAGCATCTCCCTTTGGCAAATTAGGGCTTGCAACCACACATGGAAAGCGGGTACTCCCTTCCACGGTGACACCCACTGTCTCAGGTATAAATGCAGAGGAGGCTGGCTGGAACTTGGAGCTATGATTCCAGAACAACTGTAGGACCAGCTTTGACTTTTCACCTGAGTTATTTGCTGCTGCCACTATGAGCTGTGGCTCCAAGCAGCCCCTGAAGAGCTGCCTGCGGGGCAGCAGCGGTGGAGGGGGTGGAGGGGGCAGCTCGCATTCCTCGGCCTCCTCGAGGACAGTCACTTCCAGGACAAGTGGTGGTGGCAGGTTTTCTGGCAGCAGTTGTGGCGGAGGAAGCTCCCGGAGCAGCTGTGGTGGAGGAAGTGGTTATGGCAGGCACAGTAGCTATGGAGGAGGAATGAGCAGCAGCAGCTGTGGAGGGAGACTGGGTGGTGCGTGTTATGGAGGGGGAATGGGCCACAGCAGCATGGGAACGGGCTTCAGGTGCGGGAGCAGCTTTGGGGGCGGTTATGGAGGAGGCTTTGGTGGAGGAGCGGCTGGTTTCAGTGGTGGCAGCTTTGGCAGTGGTGGCTTTCATGGAGGGAATGTGGGAATTCTCTCCTATGATGAGAAGCTGACCATGCAGAGCCTTAATGAACGCCTGGCTTCCTACATGGAGACAGTCAGGAATTTGGAAAAGGAAAATGCTCAGCTTGAACAGTTAATCAGGGAGTGGTACCAGAAGCAAGGTCCTATTGGCCCAAAGGACTACAGCCACTATTATGGACAAATTGAAGAACTTCAAAAGCAGGTAGGATGTTCTTTGCCGGAGAAGCTGAAGCACTGACAGACTGAAAGATTCACAGGGAATGTTTTCCTAACATGTTGTGTCTCTTCTAGATTGTGGCTGCAGCTGTGGAAACCCACAAGGTACTTTTGGACCTGGATAATACAAAGATGACTGCAGAAGACTTTAGAATAAAGTAAATATATATTGCTCTTTTACAGGCACTGACTTCCTTCCTCCTGCTTTCCTGAACTTAGTTTCATAGATTAATTCCATAAACAAATATCAATCCACAGGGACTTGGCTTTCTCCTGCTTCCACAGCAGCACAAGTGAAATACTTTGTGAAACTTCAAATTTTTCAGTATTCCTAGAGTAATCTTTGATGGGAATGCTGCCTATGGCTTACAAAAGCTTTAATTTTTAAGAAAATAAAAATTGGGATTTTCTGTCACTGAAAGTTAGGTTAACTAGATAGATGGAATCTGCAAAAAGTTGTAGTAAGAAGAGATGATCAAAAAGACAGAACACATTTTAATATTAAAGTTTCATATTAATATTAAACTTTGTATTTATTTAGTATACAGAATAATAACTTTATGTTATCAAGTAGTATTATTAATTAAATGTTAAGTATTGGCTGATGATTTTCTAATTCTGATGGCTGAGGAATGTTGCAAGCTCCAAAGTGCAGACACAAAAGCAGACACAGATTCTTGAATAGGTGAATTTTCCATAAATAATGTCAGTTAGGAGGAGGGCTGAGGTGCCAGGAGCAGGGCTGACCTCTCTGCACTGTCCGTGGCGCAGGTACGAGATGGAGAGCGGGCTCCGGCAGAATGTGGAGGGCGACCTCAACAGCCTGCGGCCCTTGCTGGATAACCTGACCCTGGCCAAGTCCGACCTGGAAATGCAGTTTGAGTCTCTGAAGGAGGAGATCATCGACCTCAAGAAGAACCACGAGGAGGTATGAGCCAGCTCCTTGAAACGCACACGGGAGATGTGGGAAGATGACGTCCAACACCGACCAAGGGGCACGGCCAGGCTGCTTCAGGGTGCCCCTGAGCTCAGCTCCCTCAACAAGCAATGACTGGAAAGTCAAGGCTAAATAATTGCAACACAAACCCTTCAAATATATACATATATATATATATATATATATATATATATATATGTTGTTGAAAGGCTCCATTTGTGTTCATTGTCCTTGGGCCTGGGTTTTCTCTGCAGGAAATGAAACTGCTGCAATCCCAGACCAATGGGGATGTGAATGTGCAGATAAACACTGCTCCAGGAGAGGATCTGCTGAAAAAACTGAATGAGATGAGGCAAGAATATGAAGCAATTATTCAGAAAAACCGTGCAGAGGTTGAGAAGTGGTACGAAAGCAAGGTAAATGGTGACAGTTCTTGGTAAGAACTTCCTGTAGAGGAATACACAATATCCATTGCTTTTACAAAAAAACGGAAGAGTCCCTTTGGTCAAAATGAAGTAAATCACAGGTGGGCTTGAATTGCCCTGGCAGAGCCACACAGGCAAGTTTAACGGCCCCATCCTACCAGTGGCCCTTCTGCAAATTGTTGTGTTCCAGATGGTCCCATGATAAACTGCCATGCTGGCACTGTAAGTAAAACTCAGAAACTGCAATTCCCTACATTAATTTTTCAGATGGAGGAAGTGAGTCAACAAGTCCGCTCAAGTAGCCAGGAAATAGAATCAAGCAACCAACAGATCTCTGTGCTGAGACGTCAGTTTCAGAGCCTGGAAATTGAGCTGCAGTCGCAGATCAGCATGGTAGGTAACGACTGCTCCTCATCCCCTGATATGCAAAGAACTCAGGAGCTGCTGGAATGCCAAGATGTCAGCTGTGACAGTCACTGATCCTTGGCACATCCGGCACCATGTGGGACTTTTCTCATGTTGGGCATAAGAATGATCTAATCCTGCCACATTCCCATAAACACTGCATTTTGTTTTCCCTTTGCAGATAGACTCTCTGCAATCCAACCTGGAAGACACGGAACGTCGTTACAACATGCAGCTGCAGCAGATCCAGGGCATGATCGGGCCCTTGGAGGAGGAGCTGGCCAGCATCCGCTGTGAGATGGAGAGCCAGAATGAGGAGTACAAGATGCTCCTGGGCATCAAGACCCGCCTGGAGCAGGAGATCCAGCAGTACCGGGCACTGCTGCAGGAGGGGCAGCAGGATATAAGGTACAGACATCAGTTAATTAACTTTCTACCTATGCAATCAGGGAAAGAGGACAGCAGCAATATTTGTATTAGGAACTGGTGCAAGGGATTAATCATCAACATATCTACTACAAGCACAAGAATTCACATGGAATCTAAATCTTAGCTGGCAGCATGCGAAGCTGTACTTTTACAAAAGTGTTTAGAATTGTAATTTGCCATTTCTTCCCCTAAGTACCATCAGGAAGTGATGACACATCAGGAAGTGCCATTATTTGGGAAAATGAAAGGTAAGAAGGAAATAACACACCCCTTCCTCCTTACAGCACTTCACAGGGAGGAGCTGGTGGTGGATCTTCTGGAGGAGGAGGTCATGGAGGAAGTAGTGGAGGAGGAAGCTGTTGGTCCTCAGGTGGAAGAAGCAGTGGAGGAAAAACGGGAGGATCCTATGGAAGATCCTCCTCTTCTGAAAGCGGAGGAGGAGGGAGTGGAGGAAGAACAGGAGGTGGAACCTGTGGTAAAACTTCAGGTGGAGGAGGTGGCAGTGGTGGAGGAGGAGGGGGCAAATCCTGCCTCTCCCGCTCTTCATCTTCCCAGTCCCAGCCTGGCGACTGCAGTGAAAGCCCAGGTAAAAATGGAATTAAAAAAGACATCCTGCAATCCACAATTCTCTCTGAATAGCAGGAAAGGCTATAACAACTTCCTCCCTGGAAATATTTTTGCTATTTTTTTCCCAATCTTGTTTTAAGGCCACTCTGACATTTCTTCTTAGACAGTGACAAATCAACATGAGCAAAATGAAGGATGGCATGAAGAGTTGTGTCAGAGGATGGGTGAAAAGAGAAAATGGAGGGGGGAAAGGGAAAATGGTGCCAAATCCAAAGTATGCAGGGAACTAGAAAGTCAGAAATTAGATATGTGACTGGCATTAAGCAGGGGTTGTTTAAAGCAGGGTAGAATAATTGGAACACTTGAGACATTTAAAATATAAGAGGCATTGGCTGCAAAATACTGAAGCAGCAAAAGATGGAGAATGACCAAAGGGTCTGATCCATATCTGACTTCCTGGCTCTGGTTCCAGGAAGTGCTGAGAATATGAAGCTCTGCCTGGAAGGAAATAAAACATTGGAGAGAGGAGCAACCATGGAGGAAGTGTCTGAAGCCATAAAACACATGAGACGTGGTAAGGGTCCAGGTCCAGGCAACACCTCAGACAAAAGCCTGAAAATGGTGAAAATGAGCAGGAAGATGTAATTTTTAGAAAGATTCAATTCCACTTTTGACTTTTTATGAAAAGATGGAAAATGGTCCTGCTCTGAGGTTTCCATTTACTCCTCATAATGACCAGGTTCAGTCAGGCTCTGTCCCAAACAGTTTCTGTTGCAGACTGACTGACAGTCATGACATGAGAGTTGGCTCTCACCCAAAGGGCCTGAAGCCATCAGTGCAAAGGGGTAGGAACGCTGAGCAGATGCTTCAGATGCTGAAAACATGATTTTGTGTCATGAGGAAGATTATTTGGTACAATTTGGTGTAGATGAGCTCTAGTTTTTACAAAATTCCTACATCAGCTTTGCAAACTCCTCTGTAAAAATTTATTCCTCTGATCAAACATCTCCTCTGCCCTGCAACACTGCAATATATATTAATGCTTGGTAGGCAAGATTAAAGCATATTATGTGCCATCTCTCTTTAACTTATAAAAATCTACTGTAAATATCCATACACACACAAATGCAGATTCTAAGTTCACCTGTATTTGGTTTGTACTGCTGCAGTGACACTAAATTAAAATTATTTGCACTGCCATGGCTGAGAACAGAAGCAGATCCATGTAGTTAATTGCTAAATCTGCACACACACTGTACAAATTCAGGTCTGACACTGTCTGGACCTTTCCAGAAGGCTGGGAACAACCCTGATGCACTGAGAACTATAAAGGTGATACTTAGGAAGTACCATAAGGTTTAAAATGCTGAATTCTTCAAAAAAATTCTTGCTTTCCTCCATCTTTCAACAGGGAGTTTTAGAAAGGTTGAGGAGTGATCGGCAAGACCAGCATCTTCCACTGCATGACCTCCCAGTGAGGCCTTTGGACCAAGCAAGACTACTGAGCACGGCTGAACATCCCCTGCCACGAGCAGGAGCGAACACTTGTCCAACTTACTCAACACTGCTCACTCCAGGGGCTCGCCAGAGCTCTCTGCATGTCCTGTCTGCTTCTTCCATCTGTGTTTCTGCTCCAAATCACTGTTACCTGAGTTAATCTCTACCGTGATTGGTGTTCCTGTGGAATAAATGCTAATAAATCTTTGCTTCTCTCTGATGCAACCAGAAAGCTATGTCTAGTGCAAGTTCCTTTAGCAGAGATTTTTGTTTGAATCAGTTATAAATATCAAGCCCTGCTGTAGAATATACAATGACATGTCAGACTACCCGTAAGACCCAAAGTTTTCAGTGACATATTCACCGCTTAAGACTCACTGGGCAAAACTTTGCAGTCTGCAGCGCCAGGACCAATGCTCTACTGGTCCCTGTGACGGGAAAACTCAGTCAAAACCTTTCTGCTATTGACTTCCACCAGGGACAAGAGGGTGGGTTTAAGGAACTGACTATTCCCTATAAAACCTCTTGAAAATATGATGTCTGTTGGGAATTTCACTTGAAAATAACGCAGAGGGTTTCTCACACAACACCTGCTCACAGATACATCCTTTCTCCTGAGCACTGCTCCCCTCACCTGCTTAAGCCCAAAGAGAACAATTGCTCTATGAGCCTTTCTCTCTCAGTTTTACAACAACGAGGTTTGTTTTTTCCCTCTGAGGAAGGCATCACCCATGGGAGAATGTTGGGAAACACAGACTGAGTGGGAGACCGTGGGAACGGGTATCCTAAACTCCTGAGTTCCAGGCGGATCTGTGCCAATGATTCACAGTGTTGCCTTATGCCGGGCTCTCAGCCATGAATTAGTACTGGAAAACAAAAAGAAAAAAATCTGATTTTTTTTTTCCCTGACCAGTGTCTCTCTAGGGGCTGGAGGAACCAGCTCACCTACATGAAGGACTCTTGCACACACAAGCACATGCCAATGCTCCTGGCCTGACACCACAGTGGTGGTGGGGATTCTTTGCCAGGATACCCCCAACTCCCACCTGTTGCAAAATCACCTTCTTCATTTTTAACCCCTTGCAGCATCACATCACACTTGTCTCTGTTTTGCTATCTGTACCCTGAGCCTACTTTCTTCAATTGCTCTGCTCGTTTTCCACCTCTGGCAGATGGTGACAGCTATTTCTCAGACCTGTCTGTTCAGGGTACTCAACCTGCAGCCCAAATTAAGGAATACTCCCAATCCTGGAGCCCTGCTTCTCATACCTCCCCTAGGAGCCTGCCAAGTTAACCTCAAAAATGTTCCTGCTCAGTGCCTGCTTCCTGGCTGTCCCAGGGTGATTTACAGGCCATCACCTGGCCTCTGGCCTCACAGTGACAGGCAGGAGGCTGTTGGGGTGGTTGGATATGATTTACTCAGAGGAGCAGCCCGTCCATGCTGGAGTTCACTGCTCTCTGCCACTGTGGTACCACTGACACCGCTTGCTCCTGTCCTTCTTTCCAAAAATGTAACTTACTTTTAGTATTTTACTGCTGGTTATCAGGCATCTCTGCATTTAACCCTGCAGAAGAAATTCTCCTGAATTGATCCCTGGGGGAGCAAAGCAGGAACTGGAATTTGGAGCATGGGAAGGGCACTGAGGCAGTTCAGGGGCTGAGAACCCAGTGCTAAGCACAGACACGTACGAGGGTGCAGCATGTTGCAATACTCAGTGCAGTTCTGCTGCTGATTTAAATGCTAATTTTGATATGTTATAATAAGTAACAATTCCTGAGCCATAAGAATAAATAATATACTACTACTTTTGCTACTCAGCACTGATTGTACTGTCTTTTCTTTATCTAAAATCTGTGGCTTTCTTAACAAGATGTTTTTATAATGTTAATACATTCAAAGAGTTTGCATCTTATACAATGTAAGTCAGCTTCATAATATGGTTTATTGCAGGCTATGGTATGTGACAAAATAAATAAACCAATAAACTCACAAAACCCCTTACTTAATCGTGGCATTAGCACTCATTACAGACAAAAAGCAGACTAAAATGAGATGGTTTCTTACCAGACCCCAGTAGAAAATGCCAGTTTTAAGGATTCTTTCCTTTTTACATTTTGCATTACAAAATCTACACCTGGGTTATCACTGGGACTTGCTTACTGAGAAAACAGTCTTACATGGAGGAACAGAGCTGAAAAACTCAAACCATTGCAAAGCAGGAGTAAAAAATACAAACATTGTAGTGTCAGGTGTCAAAGCTTAGGGCAGGCTCAAAGTGGGGCAGCAGCAATACTGAGGAGTGAGGAGAACTTTGCACTTTTTATTTGCATGCATCTCATTAGTCATTAATCAACATAATAAGCTTTAATTTTATGAGCACAAAGTGTTGCAATTTGGATACTTATCTGGTGCTCCTATTAGTGCTCTGAGACGGTAATTGCGGTACGTGTTGCAACAAGACCTTCAGAGCAACCTTAGGCAAAAAGCAACGTGCACACACTCCTGCATGTTTGGCTTCAGAGCTCCCAAGCAATCCATGTGTCTGTTTGAAAGCACAGATGTCATTTCCAAATTGCCTGTGTGTATATTGTGCTGATGTCTCTTTTGTTGAGCATTCATTGTCAGCCCTGCTAATTGCCAAATGCTACCCAGGCCATCTTCATGGGCTGCAGAATGAGCGCAGCAAGTACATCATGTCACTGGGCTGTGGGAGAAGGCAGAGCCCACCTGGGCTGTCCCTGAGTGTGAAAATCCTCTGCAGAGCTCAGCCCAGCAGGACCTTCCTCCCTTGCTATGCTGCAAGGAGAGCAGATGCCATGGATGTCCTCCTTCCCCACCCCACATGAGCTGCAGTAGCAGAACGTGCCACACCAGTGCCTCGGCAGGCCGGCCGGGATCCCACCCTCCACGTGCCGTCTCACAGGACACTGCACTGACCAGAGCCATCCAGGTGTGGGTGCCCACAGCTCCGAGGGGCTCTGAGGCTGCACAGCCCTAACGGACTGAGGTATCTGAACCTCAGAGAGAGGCAGGAACCTCGGTAGGTGTTCTGACCGTGCCCTCCAGCTGTTCTGTTTTGGTACCACCAAAAGGAATTGTTCCAATCTAATTGCCTTCACCCTGTAGAAGAGTGGGGAAATGACAGTGGGACCACTCTGATTGTGGCTCAGAAACTGCTAGAAATGCTGACGGCTGACAGGAGGGAATTAGCAGCCTGCAAAGTGTCCCCAGCTGTGGGACACACGCCCTGACCCACAGCTCTCACAGCTACATGGCAAAGCCCATGTGTGCATTTTTCGGATCTGAGGAACAGCTGTTCTTCCCATCAGCCTCCTTGCATAGAAGGTCCAGGTTATCCTGCACAAAAGGTTGTGCTGGGAGAGTGCTGGAAGTTTTAAACTTCACAGGCAAGCCCACTGCTGCCTTAGGGGTTCTTGTTTGCTTTGCTGGGTCTAATTTAAATTTCTTCAGAAATGACAGTGATTTCACTAGAGCATTCTGAGCTGAAGCAGGAATGAGGAGTGAGCACCATCTCTGAGGTGTTCTCTTCTTATAAAAATTTCTGGTATGAGTGATGGGAAGACATCACTGAATAGATGAAAAGAAACTCTGGTAGTTGCCTGAGGCAGCAGAATGACACTGAATTAAGGGGAAATGTTTCGATTTTTCAGCTCACAGGTACATAAGGGAAAACACATTTTCTCCAGGTCTTTTTGGAATGCAGCAGTTCCAGCCTGTTGGAAAAGTCTCCCAGTTCTGCAGCATGGGCTGCTCCCAGGGTTTGTCATCACTCTGGTGATTGGAAGTCACTTCTTTGATACGGATCACGGAGGCCTGATTAAAAGGAGAACAGTAACAGAGCGAGAGTGAAGGAACACGGCTGGGCTGAGCCCGAGCAGAGGCCGCGCGCACTCGGAACATTCCGGGCACTGCTGGTGCCTGGAGTAACAAAGGTCCTCACCCTGCTCCCATTGGGAAACAGCAATGTTATATAAGGTATGGATGCTGCATCGACACAGAAACATTAATGATTCAACTGTGCATCACATATGGGAAAAAGATGAGAGATGGTCCTAAACCTGATGGTTCCTTTTTAGGTAATTCCATAAATTTATAGCATCCATATAATATACTAGCGAAAAGTATCAGAGAACAAAAATCTTTAAAGACTCTTCTAATGAGCTCAGAAATGAAAAATTCATTCTGTCCACAGAACAGATCTTCTCTGGTTTACAAGTATTTACACAGTCAAATATTTAATAACCAAAAAATGCAGCTTTAGAGGAGGATGAAGTATTTGTAGTTCACCTGTATTATTCAGACACTTCAGTGTCCTATTCCAAAGAGACACACAGTGACTGTGACAGAAACCAAACATCCCAAGGGCAGTTCTCAGTTCCAGGAATACACAGGAATATGGCTCAGCCTCATGGCTGGCAGGGTTCCTATAAACCAAGGTGTTCCACACCAAGGTGGAACTACTAACAAAAATGATAGCAGCAATGCTAAAGACAAAACAGGAACATCCTATGAACATGTGGCTTAAAAGTTACCTTATAGGCAAAATCTGTGATTTATGATCCTCCTTTACATACTAAGAGTGGTAACAATACAAAGCTAAAATGAAATGTCAAAGTTAGTGAAAGTTCTCCACCCTTAGTGGTTTGAATCTTTCTTTCCTTTCATTGTTATTATTTTTTAAAGTATTTTCCAAGCATGAAATAAAACTTGCCCTTATCAGAAGAACTCTTCCATATGTACAAATCCCTTCTATGAATAGTTATATATGGAAAAAATACCCGTAAATAAAATAGGAAAGAATGTGGGTTGTTAGAAGATAAATAAACAGACTGAGCTATTATTTTGGCATTTTTTTTACTCCTTCTTTAATCATTCCAGGGAATTTTGCGTTTACTATCACTAACAAACCCACAGATCTTCTATCTTGGCTATGAAAAGCATGTCTAAGGAATATCCCTGGAATCATTGATGGGAATTGGTACATGATAATCAATTTTACTCACCACAGCAGAGTTTGTGACAAAGGGTCCCACTGAGCAAAGCAGCATTACCCAGACCCAGAGGCAAAACAGCACAAAAAAAGAAAAACCTTTTTGCCTATAGCAAACTCCCTCTTTCTGCGCCAATAACAGACTGTGCTAAAGCCCAGAAACTGTTTGTGCTGCTGCGGTGTCACTACCAGCCTACAGCTGAGAATCAGGACAAATTATTCCATCACCAAACTGCTCGGAATCTTTCATCATCTTTCAGCCATTGAGAGATCAAATAGCAAGATAAAATCGGGAGGTTTTGAAAGCAATTGCATAAGCTGCAATACAGCAATGCTGGTGCAGACATAGCACAAAGGCCAGGACAAAGGATGCGGTCAGCAAATGTTAAATAATCCTGAATTTACAATCAACATCCCACCAAGGTGGCCTTTGGAAAGCAAGGACTTTGCTGCATTGTCATCTTCAAGAGGTCTTGGCTGGGAGGACAGCAGAGCACAAATGGCAGTTCCTCAGGCGAGCCCTCTGCTCCTGCACCTGAGGTTTAGGGGAGATTGCTACATTTCATAACTACCTACAGTCTTTAAAGGCTCCACAACCCCACAGAGAGGAGGGCAGGCAATGAAGACATTTCAGAAAGAATACAACTGTCACTGGGAAACTGTGCACATTCTTCTGGGCAAACTGGGGACAGTTTGGGTCCATCTATAGCAAGACACAAATGCTGGTGTTGTGCTGTTATTTGCACATCTGCCTTCGGCTTTGGCATCCAACCTACCTAGTGAGGATGGAAACCCTTCCATCCAGGGTCAGCTTCTGGGGATCAGGGCAACACTGAAGTCTGGGTTAATTCCTTTTGTGGTCTCAACAGTCTGATTTCTACTGATTTGTGTAAAAAGTCTTTCAGCTTTTCTCTCAGGATGCTATTTTAATCTCAAGGATCTTTGCTTTAAGAACAGTAGATATAATTATCACGTACAATATATGACACATTAACAATAGAGAGAGTGAGCTGCTTTATATTAAATGATAAAAAGCCTTCCCACACACTAGTTTTTAAATCATTGTCTGAAATAAAACAACTTCTAATTGGGATACAATTGACTTTATAATACAATTAACACTTCCTTCATCTTCCTATTGAAGATCAACAGTGTTTTGTTGAAAAAAGTTCAGTATTTTTTTTCTTTTTGAATTCTAGGACTTGTCTGGTTGTGTGCTGCCCTAGTGCTTTCTTCACAAAGGAGGGATTTTGATTTTTAAACAAGAATCCCTCTGCATGGCTTGAAATAGCCTGCTTCTATTTAATAAGATGTTCTCTAAGTGCTGGCAGGGATACACGAGTACAATCGTTACAGACAAGTCACACAATCCTATTAATAAAACTCTTGCACTAGCACGTATGGTGAGAAAAGGAACATAAGTTGTGAAGAAAATCTGAAATGCACCAAGTTGGAAAGAGCAAAAGAGAACAAACAGTCTTTAGCAATAGCAGCTACAAAGCCTTAGCAGAGAAAGTACCTACTCCAGAAAGCACTAAATGAAAAGAATGTCACCCAAAAGAAGTGAGATGTTCAACCTTAACCAAGCCTCAGAAGCCCAGCTGTGGGCTGGATTGCCTGAGATAGCTGCACAAAAATACTGTTCAGCAAATTATTCTTGGCACAAACAAGAAGTTTGGTAAATGCCCTGGGAGAAGGAAACACCCTGATGGTGACACCCAGTGTCAAATGTATAAATAGAGAGAGCTAGGGATGAACATTTGCAGTCCTGAAGCTTATCAGGCTGTGCAGCTAAATTTCGGGTTGTGGTTTGACTCTTGCCTGCTGTCACCATGAGCTGTGGCACCAAATCTTCGACCAGCACCATTAGAATTAGCAGTGGAGGAGGAGGAGGTGGTGGTGGTGGAAGATGCAGTGGTGGAGGTGGTGGAGGTGGTGGAGGGGGTAGGTCTGGAGGATACTCCTCAATGTCCTCGAGAAAATACACCTCTTCTGGAGGCAGCGGGGGCTTTTCTGGGAGAAGTTTTGGTGGAGGAGGCTCCAGGAGCAGCTATGGGGGAGGCTTTAGCAGTGGAAGCTGTGGCAGGATCAGCCGCAGTAGCTATGGGGGGAGAATGAGTGGTGGCAGTTATGGAGGAGGAATGAGCTGTGGAAGTATGGGAGGAGGACTTGGATCAGGAGGGGGTGGATTTGGGGGAATGGGAGGTGGTTATGGAGGTGGTGGATACAGTGGAGGTGGATTTAGTGGCTTTGGGGGTAGTGGTGGCTTTGGTGGTGGTGGCAGCTATGGTGGAGGCAGTTTTGGTGGCATGGGCTTTGGGGATGAGTCTGGCTTGCTCTCCACAAACGAGAAGTTGACCATGCAGAACCTCAATGATCGCCTGGCGTCGTACATGGATAAAGTGCGACGCTTGGAGGAAGAAAATTCCCAACTTGAGCAGCTGATCAGGGAGTGGTACAAAAATCAAGCTCCCTCTCAGAGCAAGGATTACAGCCAATACTACAGGACAATTGAAGAGCTGCAAAACCAGGTATGATGTACTTTGACTAAATTGGAACAGGTACCTATTGGAATGGCACTTTCCTCATGCAGCACAAGGCCCCCGTTTGGGGTGATATTCCCCTTCCTATGCTTTAGCCAGGAAGCAGAGTGGGGTGGGGACCAGCTGCTGTCCACGTGTTCTGCCACACGCGTACTTGGTGCAGGAAGCATTGCTGGGTGCAGTGACAGATCAGCACCAGTGCCCCATCACATGGCCTGTGCCATGCTCCCTGCACTGCTGGGCTGCTGCTCGCTTGTTCTTCACTCTTGAACAGCAGGCTTAATCCTGCTTGTGTCGTGCTATTATTGCCATATTCACTGGATGTTTTTGTGAATATACAGGATGAGCCAGCATGGGCAGCTAGTCTCATTCCAGCCCTCAGCCATTTAATAGTCATGTATCTCTTGTGCGAATGTGGTTGTTCTCAAAAGTAATGGAAATTCTACTTTCCCACTGTTTTTTATTGGTTGGGGTTTTTGTTTGTTTGTTTTTTTCTTTTTTGAATATGAGGAGTTAATTTGGTTATTCTTTCCAACAAGGTATTTTTAATGGATATTTGTTAACCAAAATTAACAGTAAGGGTACTTTCTTTTATCTGGAAGCAATAAACTCATCTCTCTCAATAGCCCCTGCAGCTCTTGTCAGGCTTGAAGGCTTGACATTGCCATAAATCCCTTCTGCAAGGTGTTTGTGCGTAGGTTTTTCTTGTCTCTGTTGTCGGACTGAAAAGACAACTGACTAAATAACACCTGCCCTCTCCCTTTCAGATTGTTGGTGCTAATGTGGACCTTAACAGGATGCTTCTTGACATGGACAACACCAGAATGACTGTGGATGACTTCAGACTGAAGTGAGTCACTCCCTTCCTGGCTCCATCCACTTTGCCTCCCTTTATCCCCACAAGTTTCCATTGCCGATTAATCTTAGTAGAAGCTGGAGACTTTTAGCTACAATCACAGAATAGAGATTTGCTGGGAAATGCATTCTGAGAAGATTGCTTTGGGTTTTCATTATTATTTTTCTCCAGACAAGTTATTAAAGAGACACATTCAAGGGACTCCATTCCAGGTTTCTCCATCCTTGCATGTAGATTTCTAAGCGTAATCCTCATGGTATAAATCTCACAGAGAGAAACTGTACTGAAATCAAACACAGCTATTGGAGACAGAAAGAGAATGGGGTCCTTTCTTCTAAGAATTGACCAGAAATGTAAGATGGGAACTGTCCATAACTGAGATACCAAACAAAGTGGTCTGGCAGCACTTTTACTCTCTTTCTTGTCTGTCATTCAGGTATGAGACTGAATATACCCTCCACCAGAGTGTGGCAAGTGATATCAATGGATTACGCCCACTTTTGGATCAACTGACTCTGTCCAGATCTGACTTGGAGACACAGTTTGAGTCCCTGAAAGAGGAACTGATCTTCCTGAAGAAGAACCATGAAGAGGTAAGTTTCTTCACACTTCAATAGTTAAACGCAACACAACACTCAAAGAATTTACACTCACTTTTTCCTTCAGTAGCAATCAGGTTTTGGCCACTGGTTTTGATCATCCAATTTGACACAAGCCAGCTTTGATGCTGAGGAGTGTGTAGAGGCCATAGCTGCCCAGAGCTGGCGCCATGAGACACCAGCAACATGTGAGACCAGGGGGATGAATGGCTTTCAGTACAAACTACAGTTTGCTTGCTGAACTCATGGAAGGAAAATTGGATAGACTATATGGAGGAGTCAAAAGAAAGCATTTTTACTTTCTTCAGTGAGATTTCCCAGTGAGAAAAACAGATTCCCACAAAGAGTACACTGCATAGAATTCCTTGCAACCCTGTGGAGACAGTGCCTGGGCCACCATGCATGCAGTGCCTGGCTGTGAGCACTGGAGCCTTGGGAATATCAGAATTGTTCCATGGCAAGGGCAGGCAAGGCCCTTTTGCTGGAGTCAGGAGCTGTGTGAGGATCCATGTCCTTTTCCTTCCCTTTATTTGAACTGATGCCATTCCTCCTTACCTTCACCCTTTGAGAACCTCATGGGGTTTTTGTGATCTTTTTTCAGGAAATGAGAGGACTGCAAGGCCAGACTGGTGGAGATGTCAATGTGGAGGTCAATGCTACTCCTGGCATTAACTTAATGGAAAAATTAAATGAAATGCGCTGCGAGTACGAGAGGCTCATTGAGAACAACCGGAAGGAAGTGGAAAGCTGGTATGAAACCAAGGTAAAGCACAGGCAGGCTTTGGTAATTAAATCCTTCACAAAGTATTGGACCTATTTACAGCTGGTGAAAGGCAATTTATCATGTGTTATTTAAGGGACAATAACTTTAAATTACTTTAGGCAGTTTCCTACAACAGGTCAGTTGTGGAATATCAGTTATGTGGTAAAACAGGTAGAGTTCCAGCAGTCAGTGAATTACCAGGGTGTTGGCAGAGTGGCTTGTGGGAAATAAACAGTTTGAATGGCATCTTTATTATTACTAATCGATTTCCTGATGCTTTTATGATAAACCCACAATGTTTTCTAATTATAAAAAAAATGCCTCAATTTTTGGATGTTAATTTTTCAGATGGAAGAAGTTAATCAACAAGTGCACTCCAGTGGCCAGGAGATACAATCAAGCAACCAGCAGATCTCTGAGCTGAGGCGTGAATATCAGAGTCTGGAAATTGAGCTGCAGTCGCAGATCAGCATGGTAAGGAAAGGCATTTGCTTCACCCATGACACAGTCTGTATGTGAGAAGAGCTACAGCCACCAAGTAATCCATCCAAGGAGAATGGGACATTGGATTACTTACCTTCAGTGATACACTTTTTTCTGAGGATTTGTGAAGATCTCCTGTTCTCCCACAAAAATAAATTAAAATCACCACATTCCCATAAACACTGCATTTTGTTTTCCCTTTGCAGATAGACTCTCTGCAATCCAACCTGGAAGACACGGAACGTCGTTACAACATGCAGCTGCAGCAGATCCAGGGCATGATCGGGCCCTTGGAGGAGGAGCTGGCCAGCATCCGCTGTGAGATGGAGAGCCAGAACGAGGAGTACAAGATGCTCCTGGGCATCAAGACCCGCCTGGAGCAGGAGATCCAGCAGTACCGGGCACTGCTGGAGGAAGGGCAGCAGGACCTTGTGTACGTACTGACAGAACACAGCACTGTGTGACACCCAACTGCTGGTCAGTCACCAGCAGGAAATGTAACAGTGGAGATTTGCAAAACAGATTTTGTACTGAAATGAGGCTGATGCAGCTGTCTTGGCCAATCGCCAAGTGTGAGATATTTCATTCTGTTCAGAATGTAACTCGTGTGAAGAAAAATTAATGCAGAAATTCTGAATTACCAGTTTGGGGCTACTTCAGCCTTACTTATGCAGTGTGCCAGCTTATTCTTGGAAATGGTGCATGAAACAGCAGCTAAAGTTTCGGTCTCTTCTTTCTGATTTTGAGCCATACACTGATGTATGTGCTAAATATTGCAAGGAATCCCTGGACAGAATGCGGGAAAAGCAAAAGCTCTTGCATTCACATTGAAGTTGAAAGAGGGGAAAATTTCTGGCACTGCCTCAGTTGTTTTGCTGTGCAGTGATGGGTTCTAACCAGCAGTACGGCCCAGAGAGGTGCTGGCACCTGGGAAGCAGCTGTAGCTCAATGGCCTTCAGATGGCAAAGTGCTATTGATTAACTTTTTTTTCCCTTCTTTCTCTCTCTTTGCAGAATCCCAGCAGGAGGAATGGGAGGCGGCATGGGAGGAGGCATGGGAGGTGGTAGAATTGGAGGTGGTGGTTATTCCGGAGGAGGAAGAGGAGGAGGTGGTGGCATGAGTGGTGGATATGGAGGTGGTGGCAGCGGAATGGGAGGAGGAATGGGAGGAGGAAGTTGTGGAGGAGGAATAGGAGGAGGAAGTGGTGGAGGAGGAATGGGAGGAGGAAGTGGAGGAATGGGAGGAGGAAGTGGAGGAATGGGAGGGGGAAGCAGTGGTGGATGCATTGGAGGAGGAGGAGGAGGAGGAAGAACCTCAGGAGGCATCAGCAGTTCCCACTCCTACTCTTCATCTTCCCAGTCCCAGTCCTGCAGGAGTGGCGGCGAAAGCCAAGGTGAGAACTATGGTATGGGCATACTGCTCTCTCAGTTACATCCTGACTAATTTATGCACTAATTTATACCAACATACTCTTCCAGAGGCAAACAGTACTGAGGATAAACTGAAATTTGTGGGAAGTATTAGATTTACCGTTACTAACAATTCTTTCCTCTTTGTGTGCAAAGGATCAACTCCACTTCCAGACCACACAGTCCATTTCTATTCCATTTTGTACGTGATATCAGTTGATCTTGTAGTTTAACCTCAGCTGGTTTTTTTAATCTGTCTCATTCTTTGCAGAATCTCATAAATCCTGCAGCCTTTGTGCCATGCAGGAGTTTTCCTTTTTGCTTTTGGAATGTTTATGGCCACTCCCACATAATCCTACTGTCTGGGGGATACTGGTATCTTGGACATGCAGTGCCAGGACTGATGAAGTTTGTGCTTGTTTTGTCTCTAAACAGGATATGGAAGAAAATCTTTTGACTAAGAATTTACATCAAAGATCCTCTAGCACAAGACCTTTCAAAAAGAAACTGGCCCAAATCTACTGCATTCCCCACACTCCCAAGGAAAGATGATGCTTTGAACAGTTCCTGGGAGTTGCAGATGCCACCTCTCCCCCTGCCCTGCATGCTCTGTGCTGCTTCTGCCCACAAAGCTCTGCAGCTTTGGTCATTGGCACTCAAACTGCTGCTTTACAGATCCAACCTGTTTGGTATTCACGTTGCTCTGAATCAGGAAAATGTCTCTAATAAAATTTAATTTCTGTCTGATGCAACCAGAATCTTGTATGGGGTTTTTCTTCTGTAGGTGTAAACACTTAGAAAACATGAAGTCATGCCACACACCGCCAGGTAGAGAGGTTGATAATACACTCCAATAGCTGCTAACAGAATTTAGAGTTAAAACACAATTTCTGAGCAGTAGGGGCAGATCAGAATCTTCTTGGGCTGTGCCTTTGTTTTTTTATAATGTGTCAGATATTCCCGGGAGCTGAGTTCTGAGACCCAACAGATGAATATCAGCCTTAAAGGCACTGCAGAACCTCAGAGCTCAATTACTCTAATGGTGCTGGCAGCACGTGAGTGTCCACAAAGGAACACCAACAATTACAGAGCTGTGGTTGTAAAATGAAACTAAGGTTTCAATTCATAAAACCTTGATGGGTACTCCTTGGTTTAACCTGGAAATGCTCAGATAAGGGATCTCATTTTGAAATGATAAGAAGTGAAAGGGAAATATAGTTTACAGGAACTTTACAAAATTCATTTCCATAAAATGTCAATATTGACAGCAATTGCCTTCGACCTCTGAGAAATTTAGCACATGTAAAAGGGCCTGGAATGTTCACTTCTGTATATTGTGACCAATGTATCCCAGCAACTGAGGGGCCAAAATTCCAGTGAGGCTGCCCAAGGGGAGGATACATCTCACCTGCACACAACCCTGCAGGCTGAGCTGCAGGTGCAGGGCTGCACACAAGGGAGGGGCCTCTGGGGTTGACTTGAGAGTGAAACAAAATGTGAGTTCCACAGAAGAGGAGCAGCACTGCTGAGTAACAAAACAGATGCACATAAGTACAGATTGAGAGAACAGACACAAAACTGATTTCCAGAAATACACATCACACTGCCATCTCAGCACTTGGAAACCATTCAGGGAAACAGAAACACTTGACTTACATCAAGCTGAAGTG
The DNA here is from genome assembly GCF_031753505.1 of Anomalospiza imberbis. Lineage (NCBI taxonomy): Eukaryota > Metazoa > Chordata > Aves > Passeriformes > Viduidae > Anomalospiza > Anomalospiza imberbis. The sequence continues at coordinate 3,714,757 of NC_089702.1, read as the reverse complement.
TGCTGGCATTGTGCTGGCATGAATGAGCCTTTGCCAGCTTGTTAAACAGAGTTTGTGCTGCATAAATGCTGCCAAGTTCCATGTGCCATGGAACAGGAACAGTGAGATTCTACTAATGCTAATTTCTCTTTCTTTGCTTTAGAAACTTTTACTACACACACCATCCAGAAAGAGCTATGGTGTTCATGATAAATGGTCTGAGGATTAAGAATTGTGGGTATTCCAGAGCCCTCTAAGGGAGGGAATTGCATTGTCACCTCCTGCAGGTTCAGGGAGAGGGACAGGGACCTCCACTGATGTCAGACCATGCTTTAAACTAACCTTGGAAAAGTATTTATTTCCCTGACTCCTAATTACTTTGCTGCCCAACAGGCACTAAGTGCTACACACCATACAGTGAAGTCCAGAAGGGGTTAAAACAGAATGAAGACAGCAGCTACTGAGAGACCCAGGTGGAAGGAAGGAAGCATTTCCAAGATCATTTTACATCCATAAGGCACAGTATTGGGTTTGTGTGGCAAGGTTTGGGTAGCGGGGGATACAGGGGGATTTCTGTGAGAAGCTGCCAGAAGTTTCCCCGTGTGCAATGGAGCCAGTGCCAGCCCAGGACAGCCCCAGTGCCAGCCAGGGCAGGGGCCCTCAGCGACGGTGGCAGCACCTCGGGGTAACAGAGCTACCAAGGGTAAGCAAATCTGCATAACTGCAGCCAGAGAGAGGAGTGGGCTTATTCCTTCTTCTGTAATATGGAACCTCTTCCTAAAACACCTCCAGGTTGAAGCCATCCTCCCTCTCTGTGGATAAGCTGATTTTGAGGTGGCAAGTCACAGCAGGTCCCACCAGCTCCTTGTGCTTCCTTTGCACAGCCCAGTGACTCTTCTGTTGGAGCTGCAATGCTGATATTTAATGCACAGCTCGAAATCTGAAAATTTGTTTCTGTTCAAGGCTTTTCTCAGTTTCACAGGAGCTTGATTAGTAAAGATGGAAAAAGCAGCTCACTGCCCATTGCACAGGCAGTGGAAAAAAGTACACAAGTATTTCTCACTCTCTGTTGGGTGGTGCAAGGTATTCTTTTGTGGTTGCAAAACACCCTACACTGTAATGAGCTCAGGTAATGATGATATTTTTTCAGATCTAATCTTTGGCTGTTTTAATCAAACTTATTTTTTCATTGTATTATATAATTCAAGGATTTATTCTGAGAAATTACTATTTAAATACAGTGATGAAAATATGCAAAGTAAAATATTTTTCATCTCAATTTCCTCTGAGTCCATTTAAAACCATTACAATAAAATTAGGAGCTCTTTGATAGGAGAACATTTAATATCTTTTCCCTTGCACAATGTTACTTTTGTGCCTGTTACACAGAGTTTTCTTCAAAAAGAAAAAAGACTGTGATCCACATGCTGCATGTTCAGAGAAAGCTGAATGCAAGCAGAACCTCATTCAACACAGAGTGAAAAATTCAGAGTCAAATTATCTTCGGTAACAGACATGGGAATGCAGTCTTAAAATTTTGAATTTTGGTGCATTAAAGGAGATTTCTATAAAGCTGATGTAATTTGAAATAAATCAATGAATGAAGAGTCCCTTGGAGGCTGCTGGTGTTACGAAGCATGTCTGTAACCTCAGGTGGAATACTAAAGCTGAGCTACTGAGTTTCAAAACATAAAAGACTATGGACACAGACAATGAACCAGAAACTTCATTAGCTGCCATTACCAGTGAGATATTGCCAGATTAAAAGAAACTGAGGGATAAAACATTGTTCAGCAAAATATTCAACAAAGAGCCACCCACCTAAAATTATAGTGCAGCTAGGTGTGAATCAACTAAGACATATTTGCACTGAAGGGTAATGCCTTTTACTTACCTCAGACAAAATTCCCCTTAGCACATCATTTTTGGCATGAGCACTATGGCTGGCAAATCCCATGGGAAGCTGGACTGCCTGGCAGGTGACACCCACCTGGGCAGGTATAAATAGCCACCAGCAAGGACGGCCTGCTGCACTTTGGTTTCCTGTATCTCGCTGTGCAGAGCTTTGCATCTGGGGCTGAATATCTGATCCCTTCACCATGAGCTGCAGCATCAAGAGAACATCCAGCACCTCGTACAGGAGCGGAGGAGGAGGTGGAGGTGCCTGCGGTGGCGGCAGCGGCCGCAGCTCCTCTGTGTCCTGCCGGCGCTACGCCTCCTCCGTCATCGGCGGTGGCAGCTACGGCGGGGCAGCCTGCGGGGGCTACGGGGGCAGCCTGAGCATGGGCAGCCTTGCTGGGGGCTTCGGCGGGGGCTTTGCGGGGATCTGCGGCCCTGGGGGGGACCTGCTGCTGAGCGGCAATGAGAAGGTCACCATGCAGAACCTCAACGACCGCCTGGCCTCCTACCTGGACAAGGTGCGAAGGCTGGAGGAAGAGAACGCTCAGCTTGAGCACCACATCCGGGAGTGGTACAGGAAACAAGCTCCCAGCGTTTCCAAGGACTACAGCTCCTACTACCAGACCATCGAACAACTCCAAAATCAGGTAGGATCATCCCGGCACACGTGGCTCCATCTCCCACATGCTCCTCTCTCCTCTAAGGCCTTCCTCTTTCCCCTTTGCTTCTTCCTCCTCCCTCTGTCCCCAGCAGCGGGCTCTACCACCCACGGCACGGCCGTGCTGGTGGTACCGCAGGCACAAACCTGCTGAGCTGCACCTCCCGTCCCCTGGCTGAGCAAACCCTCACAGCAGCCCACAGGCAACAGGGCACAGCCCGAGGCACCAGGAGCCCCAGCAGCCACAGACACGCTGGCTCACGCAATGCACATCCCACGTTGTGCAGGTGGCTCCAAACCAGACCTGTGTGGTTTGCAGTGCTGCCCTCTGCTCCCAGCCAGATCAGCTGGTTGGAGTGCAAAGCCAAAGCACCTGGATGGCAGGATCTGAGCTCCCTTTGTCCCTTCGCACTCCTACAGACACCAGGTGGAAGGACTGAGGTCTTCCCTTACAATCAACCATTTTCATAAGGAGATGACTTACAGCATCAGGGTGAAGCCCACACTGCCTCCTACAGCGAGTGCAGAACCCCATGGGGCTTGGCCATTTCCCAAAATAAATATTCTTCTGTTCTTTCCCCCATCAATATACTCTTCCATCAAAATCTTTGGAAACCCAAAACCTTGCACACACCACTCCCTGTGCTATGGCAAGTCAGGAACTTTCCATGCCCCCTGCACTTCTCCATAAAACAATTCCAAGACCAGCAGTAACACTCTACCAAAGTTTTGTGTCTTCTTTTTGCTTGTCCTGGAAAGCTAGAACACAGAAAGACTCCTCTCCACCTTCCCCTTTTGCAGATTATTTCTGCCACTGTGGACAACAACAAAATGCTTCTGGACATTGATAACAGCAAGATGACTGCCGATGACTTCCGAATGAAGTGAGTAGCTCCTTGTGAACCTTTCACGTCTGTCAAATCCCTCTCATCATCATCTAAGAAGACAAGGGAGGACTGCCCTGGGTGGTATTACTGAGTCATCCTGTTTTACTGGAATACTGATCTTAAAAGAATGTGTGCTATTGACTGTCAGCATCTCATTTCCCCATTTCTTTGTCTCTGTGTGTGTGACACAGGTATGAGAATGAGCTGGTCATCCGTCAGACCGTGGAGGCTGACATCAATGGCCTGAGAAATCTCATGGATGACCTGACTCTGGTTAGATCTTCCCTGGAATCTGAGCTGGAGTCCTTGAAGGATGAGCTGATTGCTCTCAAGAGAAACCATGAGGAGGTATGATCCAGTGATAAACAGCCAAGCCAAATACACAATCCACTGATTCTTCATGGCTCCCACCACCACATATCAAGTGAATTTCACCTTATGCCATGGGATTGTCATTCCTTTGTACCTTGGTAGAGCTTTGCCCACAGTCCCCTGCACAACAAATGACTTGTGTGTGCTCTTGTATCTCTCTCTGGACTCCCTGCAGGAAATGAGGCAGCTCCAGTCCCAAACTGGTGGCGACGTGAGCGTGGAGGTCAATGCTGCCCCTGGAGAAGACTTGACAAAGATCCTGAATGACCTGAGAGATGAATATGAAGAGATCATTGCGAAGAACCGCCGGGAGGTGGAGCAGTGGTATGAGGTCAAGGTATGTAGCAATGCCCAGAGTAGAGTCTCCTTTGGTGGCACAGCCCAGACACCCTGGTACCAGGACTGGCTGAAAGGGACAGGCTCCCTGGAGATGTCAGCTCTCATTCAGCAAATCTGCTCCCTTGTGGCTCAGAAGGTGTCTCTGGGGTTTGACTCTGCAGATCCAAGAAGTCAACCAGCAGGTCACTTCCAGCAGCCAGGACATCCAGACAAGCAGCCAGCAGCTCACCGAGCTGAGGCGTGAGATGCAGAACTTGGAGATCGAACTGCAGGCACAGCTCAGCACGGTACGTGGGCTGGATCTGCGGGCCCTTCCCTCCTTGGCACGGGCAGGGAGCCGGAGAACTCTGCTCCTCAACTCCTGTGTTTGTCTTTCCAGAAAAGCTCTCTGGAAAACTCCCTGGCAGAAACCGAGTCTCGCTACAGCTGCCTGCTGCAACAAATCCAGGCGCAGATCAACTGCATCGAGGAGGAGCTGGCCAGCATCCGCTGTGAGATGGAGGGTCAGAGCCAGGAGTACAAGATGCTCCTGGGCATCAAGATGCGCCTGGAGCAGGAGATCCAGCAGTACCGGTCGCTGCTGCAGGAGGGGCAGCAGGACCTTGTGTATGTATTTCATATTGTAGCAAGGGAGTAAAAAGAAATCGTCATGTACTTATTTACCAGTAGAGACTTTTTGTCCCTGAAGGTGCATCAACATATCATATCTTTCAGCTGAATATACAATGTTAGTGGGTTTTAATGAATTCTCTCTCTCTCTTTTTTTTTTTTTTTTTTTTTTACAGTGCCTCCCAAGGAGCTTTCCAAGGGGGTGGAAAATCCTCCCAGTCATATTCTGCTTCCTACTCTCATTCCCAGTGTGGAGACATGTCAGGTAAGTCAACACTTTGTAAGCATGTTATTATTAGTAGGTTACATCTGCCCCAATGGCTGCAATTTATTTCGTCAGAAAAAAGTTTTGTAGTTTAGATTGGGAAATATTCCGAGGTCCATTTGTCCAGGAGTGAAAAACCTCATTACTCTGTTGCAGCAGAATCAGGAGTTAAAATACAGCAAGTGTTGCTCTTCCCTCTGCCTAAATATAAAATACAGTTTATAAATTTTATGGGATGGGAAATGCTTCTTTGCTTACTGTAGCAATAAAAAGATACAGTTCTGAGAAAGCGTTCAGGGTGCTGCTGGGCATGGCGCCTCTGTGCCTCTGCTGCTAACAGTCAGGTGTAAGAATTCCACTCAGCAGGAACGCTCAGACTTCCCCTCAAGGCAATGATTTGCTCTGTGCTCACACAGGGCAGTCAAGAGTGTGCTAGAGCAGCAGGAGAGACCCTGGCACCATCCAGCTGAGATGCACCGACCATGGGCAGCGAGAGACACCCGAGAGTTTCTGCAGCATGGCCGAGGCAGCGGCAAGGGTTTGGAAGACGAGCCTGGTCACCTGCCCCAGCACTCCCTCCTCCTCCCTGCAATGCTTGGCTTACTCAACTTGTCTTTGGCAATTCATTCTTTGTTAAAGGGCTTGCACTCTGGTAACTGGTAACTTTGCTCTAATAAAACTTACGTCTGCAATTCAAATCACAACATGTCTGAGAAAATAAATTTAATCAACCTCACGCGGGTACTTATCCAGATCTTCCACCAAACATGGGCTGTACGGTTGTATGGGGTACATGATCTCAGGACGGTCCATTTTGCACTAGGAGAATGGACACGGTGCTGGGATAGAACCACTGAGTGAAAGGAAATATCAGGAATTGTGACCATGGCTGTGTGACGTGAGACAACAGCCAGCCTCTGCCTAGGGGAACTGCTGGCTGAGGCTTTCAGAACTTTCTCTTCACAAGCAAGAGGTATAAGGTTGAAAATAGAAATCTTGGTGTCAGTTCTTGACACAATTTTTCTCCTTCCTGAGACGTTAAAAACCATTTACCATTTTGTTTTTTAATGGTCACTAAGGGATTGCTTTCTGGCCCCTTGCTTTGCCACTTGTACTAAAGAGAATGAATCATGTGAGTGAAAGGAGAAAGAAAATACAAATGATGGGTAACTATCAGGAGATTAACTGTTAATTTACTAAATTGTGCCCAATGGTACTAGTGTGAGTTATCTGAGTCCATTGATCTCATCACAGCCGGAGTACTGTGGGAAGGAAGGTGTGACTCAGGACAGGTTGTTCCAGTATGAAGGGTCTTCCTCACAAGTATTTTTACACCTTTTGTTGCACAGAGAATGACATATTGCTGACTTCTGTTAGGAGAAAAAGACAGCAAGAAAATGGATCTGTTCCCTTCAGTGTCATGCACCAAAAACACTCCAGTGTTTCATGATAGAAGTTTCAATTTAAATACTGATATAATACCAAGAACCTCATTTCTGTTAGTACACACAGCTGGCTGATACTCTGCCTTAAGAGAAATGAGAGACACATTCCTTTCACTGCAGGTATTTTCTATATTTTACTGCTTAAGAACATAAAATATGCAACAAAATTAGAGATGAAAGAGCAATACTAAATTAGGGCAGTTCCTTTAGATGCATTTTGCTCTCTGAAGATCACAGTGAAGCCCCTTTTCAGTCTCTGACTGTTGTGCACCAGATACACAGAATCAGCCATGTACTACTACAGGTTCATCCTGTTCGTCCCTTCCCCACTGATTAAACCTGGTTTCTAGTATTTCCCATTTCATTTCAGACTGAAGGACTGATTCCTTAGGGTAATGCAATTAAACACTTTCTCATCACAAACAACTTAGAAGAGTTTGATTTTGTTTAGGTCTTCTCTCAGCAACCACATGCCTTGGCTGTGCCAGCACAGCACCCTGACTGCAGCCTGCAAGTGAGTGTCCACAGAGAACACACTTTTCTACACCTGCTGAAAAACTGACTTTTATCAGTCCAGCATCAAGAATTTTTGTGAATAAAAGCCTGTCTACAATGAATAAAAAACACACTTCAGGTTTTAACTGTATAGAAAGTGATGTAAAGCAAATGCAAACATGACTTTTGTCTCTAGAGGCTGCCAGAGCTCACTCAGGTCTCAGCTGTATTTACTGTAGCCAAAGCAGCTGAAGGAGACATCGCTTTTGAAGCCAGATTATGGAACCTTAAATTACAGTTAATGTACATAAATAAAGAACTGAAAGGTTATTTTGCTTCCTTCTAATGTTCCAGAAACACAGAGAAGCATCAGAATGATCAAAAATGCAGTCCTCACCCAGAGAACTCCTGGGAACTCCAGAGCTGCAGTGTCTGTCCCCATTTCTGAACTGATTTGGGAGTGTGAGGTCTTGGTGCAGTGGGTGGCACTGGGAAGAGTCCGCAGGAGTCTCTACAGCAGGATCAGCTCAATGTGGAGTCCTGCTGCTGACAGCACAATGCCCTCCACACATTCCTGCTGGTCCATGGGGCACTAATGCCCATCTAGGGATGGGCCAAGGCCTGTCCTAGGGACAACACACACCACAGGTGTGCCAAAGGCACAGCAAGACACACAGCCTCCATCTAAGGCTGGCAGGTGCTCCAGAAAACTTGTGCTATTTCTGTGGTCAGGTATCCTGACACCACCGCCTGCTCCCAGTGCTCACTTCACTCATCCATGTTCTTAGAAAAAGCCATACACTTGCTTAGTGTTCTGAAAAGATCTACAGGATAGGGAAAAAAAGGCTTTGGCAGGGAGGAATTTAGAATTCAATTAGTAGGCATCATCGATAACAGGAGCGCATGGAAGCAGGTAGAGAGAAAGAGAACAGGAAAGGATCCCTCTGCTGGAAGAGCTTAATTTCCCTCTGGAAGTATCTCCAAATTTGTCCTTTTTCAGTAGTAGGAAGGGCTATGAGTAATGATTCAGATCAACTGCAGAATTAAAACAGCTCACATTTAATAGGATTTTCTGTAGGTCTATACATATGCAAGTTTATGAGCCCACCCCATGGAGTGACATAAGAGAAAGATGAGCAGAGAATGGGGCGTTGTGGAAATCCTACAGCTCTGAATGAACTGAACAAATGCACAGGTTGAGTGATGCTGCAGGACAATGACGGATGAGGAATGCACAAATGGAGTTCCTGACGAAACTCTTGGGAGTAGCACCCTTCTTACCAAGACCACATTTGACTCATTTACTGTAAAACAATTAATTACCAGTAATTGTATCTAGGATTGTCCTCTCCCTCTAGTGTGACTGAAGACATACATCCAGTAATGGCATCACAGCCTCTGTGGAAACCACAGGCTGCTTTTGGTTCTTCTGCCAATTTGGAGCATCCAACTTCACCAGTGAGTAAACAGCACTGGAAAAGATTCACAGCACTCCTCCTTCAAACAAACTTCTGACTTGCAGAGGTCCATGGGGCGCACTATGAGCAAAAGGTCTGCCAGGGGAAAATGTGATTTCAAAGCTCTTACAGCACCTTTGAATGGCTGAGGAGCCTCAACATCTTCTACAGCAGAACATGTCTGACCTTCTTCTGTCATCGTGAAAGGTAATGGCTCCTGAACAGTCTTGGCTCTTTTGGCTTGTGAAGTAAATCAGCAGGTCCAAACTCACTCACAACAGCCAACTCCGGCCAAGAGCCATGTCCACAGGACAGTGGCCAGAAATGCACATGGAGACAAGGAAATACCCCCAAGTTACAGAAGAGTCTAGAGATGAAATGTTTGGGATGCAGTTATGGCAGTAAGGATGATTAGCTCACCTATCCCAAAAAGAAGAGAGGAACAGAGAGACAGAGAAAAGGCACCTGGTGACAGTATGAAATTACAGCATTGGGAAATGTCAGAAATTGTTGGGCCAGGTGCTGTGATGCAATGATGCCGAGAAGGAGATATAAAATCAACACCTCTGGCACTACCACCAATCAGCAATAAAATTCTCATAGAGGAGAATAAAAGTGCATTTCAACAACCTAATGAGGAAAATATGACTAAGGAATCACACCCTGTGAGAAAATAATTTTTATTTTTTAATAATGATGACTCAGTCTCAATAACATATGCAAAGCACCTGGTTCTGACGTGCGGATAATTAGAGAGCTACCAATAAAACAACAATCATAATTATGCAGATCAAAGGATCTGTGATATGGGGGTGGTGATGTGTCAAGAAAGAGGGTGAATGGTTTTCCATGATCCTTCAGTCAGCCATAACACACATTAGTAACTTTATGGATCTCATAATCACTGTGGCTAAGAAAAAAAATCCTGCTTGAGCCACAACTGCAGGGTGTGTATAAGTTACAGCATAAATGGAGAAACCAACAACAAAAAATGGGTAAATGATAACTTTCAAGTAGAGATGGATTTCCATTAAAGTTCAACATTCACATAATGAGGCCCCTTGTCTTTCAGGTTTAAAATTCACATTTTCCTAAAGTTATTTAAAGGCAAAATTTCCTTTCCAAAGGGCTTATCACAATCTGCCCCCTTACCAAAATGGTGCAGTGGTGCAGCACCAAGGGACAAAAGACTGAAGGTAAGGGGGATCTAGAGGGTCATCACAGCTACCTCTGTTACACAAGGATAAAATCCCCAACATCAATTGACTGAGATCAGATTTCAAACTCTGTCTTCCATCCGCAGCTCCTGCAATGGAAATGCTTCGAGATCCTTCTGCTTCCCATAGTTAAAAATTTCCCCTTAGTTTCCAGCCCAAACACACTCAAATCCAGACTGTGCCCTTTCCTACATGGACAACAGGATTGTTCTGTATTTCAAACAGCCCTGGTACCTCCTTCCTCAAGAGCCAGCTGATAACAATCTCAATCTTCATCTGGCCAAGACAAATCCTTTCTTCCCTCTCCCAGGATAGAGCCAATGCAGCCATATAGATTTCACGTACATATTTCAGTTAAAGATAACCTCTAAGTGATTGGAAATATGCACAAAAATGTTTAAAAACTCATAACTTTAAAATGGCATCACTGCATGCATACCAGAGCAGGAGACAGGAGGATTTCCTGCAAGTGATACCACCAGAGTTTGGTGAGAACAGAAATAACATCGCTGCTGTTAAGCTCATTCTACGGTTATTTACCATTATGTACTCTGAGAGACAGTGCCCACAGTAAGCTTTCTTCTCCAGGGAAAAGAAATTCTAAACCTAAACTCTAGATTCTGACCTAAAATTCTTAAGATATTCTACTTTTCAGAAGTGGCAGTTCTGAGGTAAATTTGAACCAGCCGCATGCAAAGGGTGCTTGAGTTCACACTTCTCAAAATCTGAAATTAAAGCAGAGCTATTAGGTGGTGCTTTCACCACCTGCTTTCAGGACAAAAGAAAATTACTCCAAAGAACAACTATTAAAATGAGTCTCACTCACTAAGTAGCCAGCAACAAACTATCTCCAGCAAAATCTAACTCACAGCCACCCACCCGAAATTGCAGAGTAGGCTTGTGTGAATCAGCATGCAAACCCAGTACCTGGGGGGAGGGCTGTCCCAAGCCCCAGAAGAAATTCCCCTTAGCACATCACTTTCAGCATGAGCACTATGGCTGGCAAATCCCATGGGAAGCTGGACTGCCTGGCAGGTGACACCCACCTGGGCAGGTATAAATAGCCACCAGCAAGGACGGCCTGCTGCACTTTGGTTTCCTGTATCTCGCTGTGCAGAGCTTTGCATCTGGGGCTGAATACCTGATCCCTTCACCATGAGCTGCAGCATCAAGAGAACATCCAGCACCTCGTACAGGAGCGGAGGAGGAGGTGGAGGTGCCTGCGGTGGCGGCAGCGGCCGCAGCTCCTCCGTGTCCTGCCGGCGCTACGCCTCCTCCGTCATCGGCGGTGGCAGCTACGGCGGGGCAGCCTGCGGGGGCTACGGGGGCAGCCTGAGCATGGGCAGCCTTGCCGGGGGCTTCGGCGGGGGCTTTGCGGGAATCTGCGGCCCTGGGGGGGACCTGCTGCTGAGCGGCAATGAGAAGGTCACCATGCAGAACCTCAACGACCGCCTGGCCTCCTACCTGGACAAGGTGCGAAGGCTGGAGGAAGAGAACGCTCAGCTTGAGCACCACATCCGGGAGTGGTACAGGAAACAAGCTCCCAGCGTTTCCAAGGACTACAGCTCCTACTACCAGACCATCGAACAACTCCAAAATCAGGTAGGATCATCCCGGCACACGTGGCTCCATCTCCCACATGCTCCTCTCTCCTCTAAGGCCTTCCTCTTTCCCCTTTGCTTCTTCCTCCTCCCTCTGTCCCCAGCAGCGGGCTCTACCACCCGCGGCACGGCCGTGCTGGTGGTACCGCAGGCACAAACCTGCTGAGCTGCACCTCCCGTCCCCTGGCTGAGCAAACCCTCACAGCAGCCCACAGGCAACAGGGCACAGCCCGAGGCACCAGGAGCCCCAGCAGCCACAGACACGCTGGCTCACGCAATGCACATCCCACGTTGTGCAGGTGGCTCCAAACCAGACCTGTGTGGTTTGCAGTGCTGCCCTCTGCTCCCAGCCAGATCAGCTGGATGGAGTGCAAAGCCAAAGCACCTGGATGGCAGGATCTGAGCTCCCTTTGTCCCTTCGCACTCCTACAGACACCAGGTGGAAGGACTGAGGTCTTCCCTTACAATCAACCATTTTCATAAGGAGATGACTTACAGCATCAGGGTGAAGCCCACACTGCCTCCTACAGTGAGTGCAGAACCCCATGGGGCTTGGCCATTTCCCAAAATAAATATTCTTCTGTTCTTTCCCCCATCAATATACTCTTCCATCAAAATCTTTGGAAAGCCAAAACCTTGCACACACCACTCCCTGTGCTATGGCAAGTCAGGAACTCTCCGTGCCCCCTGCACTTCTCCATAAAACAATTCCAAGACCAGCAGTAAAACTCTACCAAAGTTTTGTGTCTTATTTCTGCTTGTCCTGGAAAGCTAGAACACAGAAAGACTCCTCTCCACCTTCCTCTTTTGCAGATTATTTCTGCCACTGTGGACAACAACAGGATGATTCTGGACATTGATAACAGCAAGATGACTGCCGATGACTTCCGAATGAAGTGAGTAGATTCCTGTGAACCTTGCCTGTTTTGCTTCAGAAATTTTATAAATCTCATGAATGCAGATGGATGAAGATCTGTCTAAAGTGGTATGATCAAGCCTACACATCATAATGAAGTGAGTGTGTAATGCTTTGCTTTTCTTTGGCACAGGTATGAGAATGAGCTGGTCATCCGTCAGACCGTGGAGGGTGACATCAATGGCCTGAGAAACATCCTGGATGATCTCACTACCACTCGGTCTTCCCTGGAATCTGAGCTGGAGTCCTTGAAGGATGAGCTGATTGCTCTCAAGAGAAACCATGAGGAGGTATGATCCAGTGATAAACAGCAAAGCCAAATACACAATCCACTGATTCTTCATGGCTCCCACCACCACATATCAAGTGAATTTCACCTTATGCCGTGGGATTGTCATTCCTTTGTACCTTGGTAGAGCTTTGCCCACAGTCCCCTGCACAACAAATGACCTGTGTGTGCTCTTGTATCTCTCTCTGGACTCCCTGCAGGAAATGAGGCAGCTCCAGTCCCAAACTGGTGGCGACGTGAGCGTGGAGGTCAATGCTGCCCCTGGAGAAGACTTGACAAAGATCCTGAATGACCTGAGAGATGAATATGAAGAGATCATTGCGAAGAACCGCCGGGAGGTGGAGCAGTGGTATGAGGTCAAGGTATGTAGCAATGCCCAGAGTAGAGTCTCCTTTGGTGGCACAGCCCAGACACCCTGGTACCAGGACTGGCTGAAAGGGACAGGCTCCCTGGAGATGTGAGCTCTCATTCAGCAAATCTGCTCCCTTGTGGCTCAGAAGGTGTCTCTGGGGTTTGACTCTGCAGATCCAAGAAGTCAACCAGCAGGTCACTTCCAGCAGCCAGGACATCCAGACAAGCAGCCAGCAGCTCACCGAGCTGAGGCGCGAGATGCAGAACCTGGAGATCGAACTGCAGGCACAGCTCAGCACGGTATGTGGGCAGGATCTGCGGGCCCTTCCCTCCTTGGCACGGGCAGGGAGCCGGAGAACTCTGCTCCTCAACTCCTGTGTTTGTCTTTCCAGAAAAGCTCTCTGGAAAACTCCCTGGCAGAAACCGAGTCTCGCTACAGCCGCATACTCCAACAAATCCAGGCACAGATCAACTGCATCGAGGAGGAGCTGGCCAGCATCCGCTGTGAGATGGAGGGTCAGAGCCAGGAGTACAAGATGCTCCTGGGCATCAAGATGCGCCTGGAGCAGGAGATCCAGCAGTACCGGTCGCTGCTGCAGGAGGGGCAGCAGGACCTTGTGTACGTTGTCTGTTTGCAAATAAGGGCCCAAATTTTATCACAAGCTTTTCTCTCTTGGCACTCATGGAAGACAGAGCAGAATATTTTACTTGTCTCTAGCTGAAATCTAAGTTCAGCAACTTTTTTTCACAGCACCTGCATTGAAATGTGTCTATCAAAAACCTCATAATCAGATCAAACATCAAGGGAAACACGAAGCAGATTGTTACTGCCAGGTTTTGAGTTAATCCGTTCCTCTTGACCTGTTTGCACGGAGTGAATTCCATGAGAGGAATCACCGTGCCAAACCAAATTGTAATGAAGTTCCTTCTGTCAGCAGACAAACAAGCACAGCTGGATTGTGAGAGTACAAGAATTATACTGCAAGAGTCTCTTGCTGTCTCTGCTTTTACAATTTTCTTGGAAATTACAGCTGAATGGAATGAAATGAAGAAATATATATAAAAATATATTTGCAAGATCCAGGAAAAGCTGAGCTGTTACATTCACTGCACATGATGTCAGTATGTATTTATTGCTTCCTTCATTAAATCTCCTTTCCTTTTACAGATCATGTCAAGGAGGTCTCCAAGGAGGAGGTATGTCCTCCCACACTTCTAGTTCTTACTGTCATGGTCAATCTGGTGACAAGGCAGGTAAGAAATATCTTTCAAAGAGCATCCAAACTTACGGCTTTCACATTTTGTGCTTCATCCCTTTTTCTGTTAATACCAACCTTGTGCTATGGCTTCCACATCTGCAATTGCAGCAGGGATTAAACCATTTACAATCAAAGCTCTTAATTTCAAAGTGGTTTGGCTCCAATTCCAGAGACAGGCTAAGCTCCTTTCCCATGCTTTTGCTAACAAATGGATATTTAAATAGTGGTTGAGTCTGAAATGTCAGTGCTGCGAAGAGACTCTTGGTTTCCCTATTGGAGCAATGGTTTGTTCTTTCTTTTCACAGGGCAGTCAAGAGTGTGTTAAGATACCACCGACGTGTTGGGCTTCCCTGATCCCGTCAGTGCCGTGGGAGCACCCGGCCCACAGCGCGGCAACGCACAGCCCACACGCGCTGTGACCTACCCCACGCACAGACTGCTCTCCAAATGCTATTCATGAAATCAAAATTAATAACTACTAGGCTTTTCCTAAAATTATCTACTCCTCCCTTTTCATACTGTCCATCACTGTGATCACTGTGCTCACACACAGGACTCTGCAGTGCACTTGGTTCTCTGGTGAACAACAATCCCTCAAATAAAGCTTTACCTTTCTGCAATGCAAAGAAAACTCTGTGTCCAGCAGTCTATTTGGTATATTAATGTTCTATTTACATTTAGGTGTAACAAGTCAGCTGCACAAAAAAATTGTGCGTGAATTATGTAATACGTGAATTCTAAATCATATAATGACTGGATAAAATTCTGGCGATGAATAAACACATCCACATTAAACTCAAGGGTGACACCTATGGGGAACAGAAAGGGGTGGGGGAACCCCTTTTTCATAGCATATGTTGCAAGGGGTGTGCAAGTAGTTCATTTTCCAAATCAGCAGCTGAAGTGAAAAATTAGCATTAATTAACTCCAAAATTTCATGAAAATTTTGTCAAATCAAAACCACTTTTCCCTAGTCCCTGAACAAGAAATCAATCCTATTGAGGCAGCCCTTTCCCAGATTCTGGGCAAGAGCTCTGTCTAATCTTGTTTGATTAAAGCAAAGGGTTAGATCAGGAAATGAGTGAGGACTATGAAAGTTCTACTAACCCAACATTCAGTTGTTGGGATTATTCCTCCTGACATGTTGGAAAATCTGAGTTCAGGTCTTTTATCTGGAAATTCCACATGGAGGAGTGTGTTCCTATATTCCATAGGGTCATTCCCAGATCCATGCTGTTTGGAACTCTGGGTGGAGAATGGCACGGTGCAGGCAAGGTTCAAGCTTTGTCACTAAACCTGCCCCACTTCGTGACTTCGTGTACCACACTCAGCTTATTTGGGCTCAACAGGGGAAGAAAACGAGTGAAATATCTCAGTAATTTCAAACGGAGAAATCTGCATTTCAGTGTTTGGTTTGCAGGGCTAAGGAAGCTGCTGAACAGGGTCAGCCACATAGCAGGGGAGTGACTCCACTGCCGCCCTGCCCCAGACCCTGGGTGGGTCTGAGAGTCTTCATTGTTCCCTGAACACCTCCTAAATCACCGACATTTCTAATCCTGTCACGCTGCTTTACACTTCGGTTTGCAAAGAGTCAGGACAGGCAAAACATCATCATTTTGGATAACAAAGTATTATTTTAAAATACATCAAATTGTTCCATGTTACAATCCAGGCGGAATTCTCAGCACAGCAGGAAAGGGACGAGTCAGAGAAACTATTTCCATGGGAAACAAAGGTCTGTAAAGTCAAAGCAGATCTGCCTCTCCTCGGAGTTACAAGACTCTTTGGCTCTGTGGAAGTAACAGATTCTTCTGCCTTATGATCCCTTTTACTCCTCTCTCTTATCAACGAATGCTGACTATCCCAAAACCCCTCATCACTAGCCAGCTATAATGGACTTTGGGATCAAACACCTTCTTTAGGCACAGTTTAACTAGGAAGAATGTCTGTAATCCCTGAAAGGAGCCATTTGTGCTCTAGGCTGCCTGTTGGGAACATTCCCGAGTCTCCTGCTTCCCTTCTGATCCCTTTTAGGTGGGACCTGTTTGCAGTGCCAGCATGAGGGAATGCTGTTGTTGATCCTTATCGTGCTCCACAGAGTGTCCCACAGGTCTGTACCAGGGACAGAATTTATCTGTGGGTGACAGACAGTGTGTCCATCCATACGGGTCGGCTCCCTGGCATCCTCTGATGGCAATTAAGGAAATAACAAGTAGGAGTTGTGATACAAACTGCTCAAAACACTCTTAAAATTAAACTAAAGCCTCAGGCCTGGGATACGGCTCGTACAAGGAAAGAACAGATTCATGAATAGGAAAATCGGCACGTTTTTATTTTTATTTCGTGCCTTGGAGTCGATGGCTGTGCTTAACAGCCGGGCCTGCAGGGGGCGCTCTGTGCTCCTCCCGCTTCCCAAGGCCCCAAATCCCGTGGTTGGATCAATTCTGGAAATTAATCATCTCCAGGTGGACAATCCAACTTTTTCTGGATCAATTCTGGAAATTAATCATCTCCCGTTGGACAATCCTACTTTTTTTTCTGGATCAATTCTGGAAATTAATCATCTCCAGGTGGACAATCCAACTTTTTCTGGATCAATTCTGGAAATTAATCATCTCCCGATGGACAATCCAACTTTTTCTGGATCAATTCTGGAAATTAATCATCTCCAGATGGACCTCCAGATGGACAATCCAACATTTTCAGGAGGTTTGATGAAGGTAAGTGGGTGAAATGGCTGTATGGACAGAAATTCAAGACAAGAACCAGAACTGAGTGGACTGGGTTCTCCAGGGGGCTTCACTCTGGATCAGGATTCTGACACTCCTGCAGGATTTAGAGCCACAGCAATGCCTCCATTTGCAAGAGCAGCTGTCAGATATGGACAGGTACAGCAGCCCACTGCTACTCCTGGTGCCTTTGTGCACAGTCCTACCAGGCTCTGGCACTCCTGGCTACAAGGAAATGGAACCACAGAGGTGACAAGGAAGATTTCCCTCTCGGCCCTCCGTCAACTCAAGGAATGAGAAAAGAAACTGACTCACTGTGCCTGCAACAAAAAAGCAAGAGGAAAGGAGCTCCTGTGATATTTCTAACATTTACCAGCCCACCATAACCAAGAAAAATAGCAGCAGCCAAGTTAAGTAAGTATGAGAATTCAGGCAGGAAAATTCATTTTCTCTGTAACAATTTCTGTTAGGTTTCACATAATATATAACACTTTGGAGTGTTAATCCCAACAAACCTCGGAATTTCTTTAAGTCTTTCCACATTGTGGCTGTCCTGGAAGTGTTCATGACCTGGATTAACCTGTTCTAGTGGAAGGTGTCCCTGCCTGTGGCAGAGGGTGGGACTGGATGAGCTCTGAGGTCCTTTTCCACCCAAAGCATTCCATGATTCCATGATAAAGGACAAGTGACAGTGAACACGTAGACCCAGGCGCACTGGAGCTGCTCTCAGAGCTGTTTTAGCACTGCCTAAAGAGAGGTTTCTGCACACTGCAATTACTCCTAATAGCGCACTTTGGGAGCCCACGCTCCCGCGGCTCTGCCAAGCCTGGCTCCAGGGAACACCTTTCCCTGCACACACCTGTGTTCCAGCCCGCGCAGGGCTGGGATCAAAGCTACCACAGCCTCAGCAAGCAACATTTTCTGACAACATTCCCAATTTAGTTCAGTTCTTTCCCACAACCTGATGTCAGACTGTTGAAAATCACAGCCGTACCCAAAAGTTCACAGCGCTCACACACACGCAAAGATTTTAAATAAATTCCAACAACTCCTTCCTGTCGAAAATGCTGTTAGAAAACATGTCACCAGATTTTTATCAGTTATTAAAGCTGAATCCATTAGGAAAGCATGAAAAGGCACTCAGAGAGCACTTCAGTTGCTTGCTTTGCTGGCTGTGGGCTGCCCAAAACACAAACAGTTGGCACAAACCTCAGTTTTTAATAAAAGGAAGATATAAAGCTGCATATGGGTGTCAGAGTCTGGTGGAAAACCACGGCTCTTAGTTAAGGTAACAGCCAGGACTGCCCAGGAAGGGACTTTCCTGGTACACACAAACATGGGTAACACAGTCCTTTATGTAAGTGGCACAAACTGTCAAAAGCAGTGAGAAATCCCCTTTTGTTCCCTTAAAGTTGTGTGACCAGCCAGGGCAGGCAGAAGCAGGGCTCCAAAGGGGTTTCCATGGGCTCAGAGTTGCCATGAGGACCAAGTGTTAAAAACGCCTCCCTGGCAGCAGCTCCACAAACCAGAGGCTGCAGGGCTTGCCCTCATAAAGCAACAGCTGGATTTTCTCACTGAGCCCAACCAAAGATCTTCAGGCTCTGAGAATTCCTGTTAAGGAAAACTGAGTATGAAACCACCAGTAGGATCAGGAAAGCCCAAATACAAGGATCCACCAGGAGGGTACTAAGGGAGCTCCTTGTTTTCTAATTAAATCCATAACTAATGTTCAAACTAATGTTTAAAGCTTGCACAGTCAAATCTCTGCCCTTACTGGAAGCTGTGGCTTACCCGTACGATCAGGATATATTCTTACAAAATTAACAAGAGAAATAACAATATATGTCTATAAATACAAGTATATTCATGTAAATATATGAGCACATAGATATAAATAATAGACATACAAATGCTTTACTGATGGGAACAGAAAAAAACAGCTCAGCTCTGGGCTATGAGCCCCATCTACCCTGTGTCCCTCCCAAGTCTAGGATTTATTTTTGAGCAGGAATTTTCCATGGGGTGTATGGGAAGATCCCTGTGGATAGCCCCAGGCCTGCTCCCTCAGTGCAGCGTGCAGAGGCCATGGCAAGTGTCCAAGAGCCACCGTTCCTGAGCCTGGGACAGGTTCAGTCCCTTGGGCTTTGGCAGAGGCCCCTGCACTGCCTTTGCTGCTGCCTGCAGAAACCTGACTTTTGGAACACATCCTCCTGTCAGTTGGATGTTTGACTCTCAAGTAATAGTTTCCAGCCCAATCATACCTTGCTGAGATTTACCAGCCAGATAACAGGTTAAAGGAAGTGTGAAAGCACATCCAGTGAGTTGACTTGCACTCCCTAGGGCTTGGTGCCCCAACTGAGCCTTCCTTCCCACACAATCTTTAATCACACGATAAGAAAATTTGGTTTATTTTCCTGTCTCAGGTACTTAACTCCCTGATTTGCTTTATTATTAGAGTTCTGGAATGATGGAGGAGTCAGGAGTTTAAAGCTAGTTATGTTTCTAGGGAAACAGGGACAATAATGAAGCATTTCCACACCACAGCCATTTCAAGGATTTGCAAAGTATTTACACTGCTCCCAGTTAAAGTGCTTGACCTCTTCAGGAGGATCTTTTATTTATTTTCCTCATACCAATCTGTTTAAATGTTCTATAAATGGCAATCATTGAGAAATGAAATTCTGTGCCCCAAAAGCACTGCAGCAGCTTGGGCAGGAATCATTCCAGTTCAGCTCAAATCATTGATCCGTCATTTCTGTCCTGCCATGAACAAACCAGAGCCCTGGACAGAAATGTCTTGTCCTGTGTCTTACTCTCACAATTTCTGTTAACACAGAACTCTCACATAACCTTGCTTCTCACCTCTTTCAGTGCAAAAACTATGCATTCCCTTCACCACAATCCCTCTACTTTGCAAAAATAGTCATTTTGAGCAAATTCCCAGTGTTGCTCTGCTCTTCCCAACCCTCTTCTCCAGCCACACACAGCTGTGTGTGTATGTGCTGGGACCTGCCTCTTCAGCACAGCAGCATTCTTGTCTCACAATCTATTGGCACATTCAGGGAATATATGGCAATGCCAGGTTTTAAAGGTTAAAAAAAATAAAAAAAGATTTATGATGGGCTGTAAAAACCAGACAGCTGAGAATTGTATCTTGGGCAAAGCATAACTGCAGTTACCTTGCAACTAGCTGCAGATCAGAGCTTGTTGTCACTAGTTCTTCCCACAAGGAAGTCTAAAAGAAAAAATAGAAAATTTTGTGCTTGGATTAATAAGCTACAAATACTTCATGTCTGTGATCTTCAAAATGGTAGAAAAACATCCCATGCTATGTTCTTAAGAGGGCCTGTGACATGATCGGTGGGGAGGGTGGAAAAAGTTCATATGAGTAAGAGAAGAGATGGAGACTCAAAATGTGCACATGAAAAAGCAGCACATTTTCATTGGTGGAAGCAAAGACAGAAAGGAAGAATCACCAGAAGGGACAAACAGTTAAAATTGAAAAGGTAAATCCAGAAAAATAAATTGGCTTTGCTCATTCATCCACAGATGCATCCATGGAACTGCAGGCACCAACAAAGTTGGTTAAAATGTTCAGTGAGTTCATTAAAGTGTAACTGCATTAGCTATCCCTGGAGGCAAATTCAGCAGGATGTGAAAAGAGAGAAGGATATACCAATGTCCTCAAGGACAAGAAAAAAAGGGTTTACTGGACAATTAATAAAGCTACTCTGAAACAATATGAATGGTTTTATAAAGCAGCAGTGACTGGCAAGGCAGAGAAGATAAAGGTAAAGCAGAACCAGGTCTTAGCCAGGAGCTTGGGTGTGTCTGGATGACTCTGCCTGAAAAAATGTGTCTCCCTTCCCTTCTGATAAGGTGCAGATAAGGGAAATTCCCTGTTCTGACCATTCCTTATTGGGAAAAAGCTGACCCTACCATAAATTAGGTTTATAGTACTGTGAGAAAAAGAGACCTACACTGAATGCTAACAGCACCTTCTTCAGCTTGCCATACTGAAGGCTTTTGCAAGCATTTAAATATACACTCTCATCTTAAGGGAGTCCCTACCAAAACAAACACATGCAACCATTAAGGTAAAACAGAAATTGAAAGTTAAAATATTTAGAATTAAGTTTTAGCAAAAATGGTGTGATAGGGATTGATTTGGTACTAGAGGCTTATGCTGTATTTGGTGTTATAAATCGGAGTGATCCATTTGACTGTGTGTCCCAAGCCTTTCTTCCTTTCTTCTTCCTGACATTTCAGCTGTACTTCCAAACTGCCACTAAGAATTGAAATTCATTCTTTGGGGGATTCTTCCATGAAAGCTCATGCGAACCCAGACCTGCCTGCAGTACCAGATCAATATTCTGACAGTGTAATATGTTGTGATTGATGCTTTTACTCAAGATACTGAAGAGGGCATCCAGAAGCCTTCCAGATCCCAATTTTTATGAGCTGGATCGTAAAATATTATGCAGCATCACAGATGAGTTTTTTTGTTGTTTTTTTTTTTTTTGCAAAACCCAAAAATACACTGCACTGAGGTCCTGATATGGGAGTCCAGGGAATGCTGAAGGAGTACCTGGAGGGACAGATGTTCATCACTCCTTGCACCAGGAGATAGATCTCAAAAAGAACACACTGGTATTTATTCTCCTCTCAGCTTCTTGCTTTTCTGTTCAGTGAAGAAAAGCACGTGCACTGGTGCTCTTTACGCTCCAACTATGGACTTTAATATTTAACAAAAAAATAACTATTCTCCAGTTGCTTTCTCTCATCACCTCCTGACACCACTATTTCATCTGTTCACAGCCCTTGGAGCAGTTACTGGCTGGGCAGGTTTGTCCCACCCAGGGCTGAACAGGACATTCAGGTCTCCAGAAGGAACTGGCTTGTCTCTGGCAGCAGAAGCATCCCTGGGCCTGTCAGGAAAGGCTGCACAGCGTTGCAGTGCAGGATGGAGAGCTCTGGAAGGCAAAGTCTGTACAGAGAGGGGAGAGCTCCACTGTGGTGTCCCAGGGCTGAAGCGTGGTACATATCCTGTGCGTATCCAGTGATATATCCCACACCTGAGTCACTGCAGAATTCCTCTTTCTGATACAGCCTCCTCATTACCTGGTGATACAGGTGCTTTGGCTGGCCTCCCATTTGCTGTTTGCTCTTTCCCTCCCTGAATTTGCCCTGCTGTTTGACACCTCTATACACAGAGAGTGCAGCTCATTGTGTAGCCTGAAACACCTGGAGCATTTTTCATGGGTATAGAAAGGCCTGGCTGCTCCCAGGAGCTGCAAGTGCTGCCAGGCCAGAACTTCCTTCCTCCAAAACACTTCTGAAGAGTTCCACAGAATTTGGAGGGAATGAGAAAGAAAGAGAATGGAAGGAAAGCTCCGAGTATCCCCGTGTGTGTTAGGGATGCTCAGGGAAGAGCTCACAGTAACAAAAGTTTTTGAAAATCCGTATTGGGTAATAGAGGACCTGAAAATTTTTGAAATAACATTTTCATGACTCTCAAAGACCAGAAGACTAAGTGATTCTGTTTCTTCTCTTTGCTTCTCTCTTTCAGTAGCAATCAAAGGACTCAGTGTGTAATCAGATACTTGTTTCTGCTCACTCCCCGGGTACTCAGGGATGCCACTGCTTTTCTCTGCTACAGGTACAGCCATGGCTGCTTCAGGAGGATTCTTGTGTCTGTAGAAAACCAGACTCTCAGACACAGCACGTTCTCTGTTAGCCCAAAAGGAACCGAGAGTAAAGACAGAAAGAGTGAAAACTTCCTTTCTGAAAGAAGACATTTTCTCAAGGGGGATGAGGGAAACAGAGGGGTGGGAACGTGAAGGTCCACACACATTGTTCACCATTTGGACTCCTTACAAGCTCTGTTATCAGGCTGAATCACTCTGTTAAAACAAGGCTTTGTGTGACTCCGCTCTGACCGCGGCGCTGGCCGCAGCGGGTGCGCTCCTAACCCCTTTGTTTCCACGTAGGTAAACTCTAACCAGGTTTAGGAACGCTTCCCTCGGTAGGGAGCCGCCTCCTCCAAATCCCACCTTTTGCTTCAAGCGGCAGCGGTCCGGAGGAGGGGATCGCCTCCTGCGTGTGGAGGTACTGGGGAAGGAAACAGCCACTGACCAATAAGGGGAACCGCCGTGTTGGCAGAAGGCTTAGGGCTGATAAATTCCATGGGTTTCAGATAACACATTCTGGAGACAACTCCCATTGTCACCGGCATAAAAGCGGTGCGCCGGGGGAGCAGGGCACTCTCCTGCCTCGGGATCACGAATCGCTGAGGTGCAGCTTAGGTCGGGTCCTTGCTCTTCCTCCCCATGGCCAGTTACAGCTTCAGGCAAACCAGCTCCTCCGTGGCGGGGGGACCCGGCGCCTCCTCCCTCCGCTTCGGTGGCAGCTTCAGGGCCCCCAGCATCCACGGGGGATCTGGTGGCAGAGGTGTGTCCGTGTCCTCTGCCAGGTTCGTCTCCTCTGGCCTGGGAAGCGGCCTGGGAGGTGGCTATGGTGGAGGCAGCTTCAGCAGCAGCTTTAGCTATGGGGGTGGCCTGGGCGGCGATGGACTCCTCTCGGGAAATGAAAAGGCAACCATGCAAAGCCTGAACGATCGCCTGGCCTCCTACCTGGAGAAAGTGCGCGCGCTCGAAGAGGCAAACTCTGACCTTGAAACCAAAATCCGAAACTGGTACCAAAAACAAGGACCAAGCCCAGCTCGGGACTACAGTCCTTATTTCAAGACTATTGAGGACCTTCGAGACAAGGTAGGTGTTAATATTTATCAAAAGTCATCTTAGATTTCCACTTACAAAGGAAGCATGAAAACTCAAGTAGTTCCTTAGGGAACCCCTACAAAGCATTGCAGGTCATGTGAAGGAGAGGGAGATTAGATGCAAATGCAAGGAATGGGTGGGGGGATAAAGTCAATGTCAATATGGAATTATCTACTTTTTTAAATGCTAGCCAAGGGGAGGTAAAACCCAGTCACTGGGGGATGGCCGAGTACTGAAGTCTGATAATGTTTGTTTTTAACAAAGCATATGTTTATACACATGCTGGTCATGTCATGCACACACATATGACAGTTAATGTATGTATGACCACATATAAACTGATACGTAATGAGAGCCAAGCAGTGACAGCAACCTGCTGGTCTCTGCAACCTCTCACCTGCCACAGAGCTTGAAAACCCTCAGAGGCCCAGACACACTGCTTTAACAATGAAAATAAAAATGAGTTTAGAGCAATTTCTTTTTCACATTTCCCATACTTAACCTTGGAATTAAGTGAACTGAAACATTTGGCTTAGGAAAAAAGGAAACAGCAGATATAAAGTAATCAATCCTATATATAAATGCAGGATTTGCCCCAAGAGCCCAGGGTACCTGATAACAGATTGCTGAGGTGATACACACCCTGCATAACACAGGGAGTAGCTGATTAACTATGTAAATACAAGAAAGAAAACTTGAGGTTTAGTTTTCTGAGTTCAGCCTGGAGTTCATGACCGCTCCCACGCAGGTTGCTTCTCCTTGTTACAACCTATCCACATTCGCTCCTGATTCAAAATCTGAGCTCTGCTGATGGCAGAACTGGCAATGGGATTTCCTCCTGCTAGTATTCTTTTCCCTCCTTTCTTTTTCTCCCCTTAGTTAGGGGTGGGAAACCATACAGCTGGTTTGTGGATGACCTTTTGAGTTTTAGAAGTGGCAGGCATAGAAGACATGCTTTCCAGGCAAAACTGAACAGAGATTCCTTCTAAATAAAATTTCCTTCAGAGGCTTTCATCATGCATTAAAATAATCAATAAACACTATCCTGGGTTTCTAGGAAATAAAAATGTAATCAAAGATGGTGTCTCAAAGTCCTCTCCCTCTCAGCCAGCATGTAGTTTTGTCTCACTGTGCAACTTCAACATAAAGCCACTTCATACACCAGACACGAGGATGTGTCCAAAACAGAATCCTGGCAGAAGTATGTGATAAATCTGTGTGATGTGTTTGCTGTAGATCGTTGATCCTTCCCTACATCTCTATTTTCCGTAGCTACGGATGAAATAGACTCTTCACTCTTATCTGCACAGCAGGGAAGCTGATAACAGTTGTTTCAGCCTCAGTAATGAGCTCTCATTGTTTGCAGATCCTTGATGCCACCATTGATAACGCCAGGATTGTGCTGCAGATTGACAATGCCAGGCTGGCTGCTGATGACTTCAAAACCAAGTAATTTCTGAGAGGGAGAAGATCTCATGAGTAGGCAAAAATCCTTGTTGAGCCAAAGGGCAGTGAAACAGGAATGGAATGCCCCTAAAACCCCTGTATGAATATTGGTTTGATCCTGTGCTTGCAGTTCAAGCCTTCATGTCCTTGCTAAGAGCACCACTGAAAATTTTGCATGATGTGGGATATGGGGAGAAAGGTTTAATGCTTGATTACATTGGCTACACCATAAATCCTACAAACCCCAATACATTCATACTTGTGTTTCTTGTGGGCTGGGTAATCAGTGAACCTGAATGGGTTTGTTTTGCTTTTTTAAGGTTTGAGACTGAGCAAGGCCTGCGCATGAGCGTTGAGGCCGACATCAACGGCCTGCGCCGTGTCCTGGATGAGCTGACCCTGTCCAGAGCCGACCTGGAGCTGCAGATTGAAGGATTAAAGGAGGAACTGGCCTACCTAAAGAAAAACCACGAGGAGGTAAGCCCCAAGAAACACGTTTGAAAGTGGCACTAGAAAAACAACCTGTGGAGTTGTGGAGTCCCTCAGGATTGCCCTGGGCTCTCCAGCAGTGAGGAGAAGATTCCTGTGTAGACTGGGATCCCTCCTGCCAGTATCTCAGGGGAGTCAGTCAGCCTTAGCCCTTGAAGAAAGGACAGAAGGTTCATAATATTTTACAATTTGGCTACAGTTTACGACTGTACCCTCTTTTGTCTCCTCTGCCTTTCCCCACAGGAGCTGAGTACCCTGAGAGGGCAAGTAGCCGGTCAAGTCAGCGTTGAACTGGACTCTGCTCCAGGCATTGACCTGTCCAAGATCCTGGCAGACATGAGGGACCAGTATGAACACATGGCTGAGAAGAACAGGAAGGATGCTGAGGCCTGGTTCCACAGCAAGGTAAAACCCCTCCGTATTGTACAAACACTAACCAAAAAAATCCATGAAAGAAACAACTATTAAAACACACAGAAAAATGCTGTGACAGCCTTACGCGCCCCCCCACATTTCTCACGTACTGTTTTCCCTGTCTCAGACTGAAGAGCTGAACCGTGAGGTCGCTGTTAACACCGAACAACTGCAGAGCAGCAAGTCCGAGGTCACTGACCTCAGACGCACCCTGCAAGGGCTGGAGATCGAGCTGCAGTCCCAGCTCAGCATGGTATGTCAGAATTTGCACTGCCTGACAACCCCTCCCTGAAAAGGACCCATGTTTCCTTCCCTGCACGGAGTCCTGCACTGGCAGCAACCTTTCCTGTCTGTGGTTTGCCCTGACAGAAAGCGGCGCTGGAAGGCACCTTGGCCGACACGGAAGCGCGTTATGGCGCACAGCTGGCACAGATCCAGGGGCTGGTTGGCAGCATCGAGGCACAGCTGGCTGAGCTCCGAGCTGACATGGAGCGCCAGAACACCGAATACAAGATCCTCATGGATATCAAGACTCGGCTGGAGCAAGAGATCGCTACGTACCGACAGCTCCTGGAAGGCCAGGAGTCCCAGTAAGAACCTTTTGCTCAGCTTCATAAGTCTGACCATGTCATGGTGCTCATTTGCCACAGCACCTTGGTAAACACAATTAAATGCTCCTGGAGTTCTACAATTTTTAACAAACTAATTTTTCTGGACCATGGTGGAGCTAGAAATGTTACAGTTGCCATTTACAGGAAGTAAGACCTCAAAGAGTTTCTAAACAGGAAGGGGAACTGACACTCAGCACAGCAGATTAATTGCAACTAACAGTTGAAGTGATCAGCTACATCACAGTCAGGAAAAGTGCAGTTAATAATGTGTTACAGAATATAAAAATTAATACCAAATTCCCATAAACTCCCTGTTACCAGGTGGAGAACTCTTGCCCAACAGGAATCAGTGTGGGAGAAAATACTGGGAAGAGAAGTGAAGGCAGTCACTGAGTGACTCCCACATGGGAGCACAGCTCAATCTCATCTCACAATCTTCCTCAAGGAGGAAAAAAATGAGGCAGGGGTTGAAAGGTTTGGTTTCCTCTGTTACTTCTTCTCCATAATGTCTTTTCCCAATGCAGTTTAAAAATATATTTCCTACCACAGCTCCGTGTCCTTTGCTGAGAAGGAGGGCAGGGAGATGGGCATCTCTTCCCTGACTGCAGCCGGTGTACATGATTGATAGACAATTTGCTTTCATCCATCCTCATCTCATGCAGCATTTGATGTGTTAACTCTCCTTTCAATTGTTCTCTTTGTTCCACAGGATGTTTGGTTCCCTTTCAGGAACTGCCGGTAAGAATTCTTTCTCTTTCTGAAGAAGTTTTATTTTCTAAAACCACATAACTGGTAGTTGTGTCTGTTCTAGAGAATGGGGTCTGCATAATTTGTCACAGAAAAAAAAAAGTAACAAATGCTGTTTCTAGTTAGAATGGAACAAATTTCAGCAATTAATGTATGTCAGATATCAGAAAAACATCTCAGACTCTGCTACAGTAAAGCCTAAGTAAAGCACAAAGCAATTAATCATTTCCCCAGATGAAAGGACACGGGAATTGAAGCTTGGCCAGCTCGGGGGAATTGCAGGAACATGCCAGTAAAACCTGCCTTGAGCTGTTAGAGGTCAGCAGTGTCATAAAAGGGATGAGTCAAATCCAGGCGATGGAGAGGAAAAGTTCTGAGAGAAGGGAATGAGAGATGAGGCCCCAGCCAAGCTCATCGCCCATCACAGAGTGGTCTGTGTGAGCTGGGCTTAAATAATTGCTGTTCTTTCTCTCCGTGTTACTGCAGACAAAAGAGACAAGCACTGAAGGTCCTTCAAAGGTCATCTGCAAACTGAGAATAAGCAGACAACATATGTGGATTGAGATGGAGAAATCACTCTGAACTGCTGGAAATGACTGTTGAAGCACAGAAGGTTCTTGGCCACACAAAGTTTAGGCAGATTCATTCACTTAGTGATGATTAAGATGTGAATTGGGTCAGCTTTGCAATTAGTTATAGCTTTTGCATGTACTGAATTGCTGCATCTACTCAAATAAAGATGATATTCTTGCAATCTTTGCTTCTTTGTGATAATTCACTGAAGTTTGGCTTTACTCAGCCAGCCTCCTTGAGAGTGTTCACAGTGAGGGGAGCTTGGGCTCCATCCTGATTCTTGCTGGCTCCTCTTGCTGGGAGGAGCTTGGAATACAGAGGCAGTGGCATCCCCAGCCCCTCGGAGGGGGACACAAGAGTGACCTGGGTTTCTCAGTACGATGCTGTGCACTCTGCACAGCAGGGGCAGTGGGATGGGAAGTGGTTCTGGAGAGCAGCAGGAGCTGGGAGATGTTTCATAGGGTAAAATCCAAAGTAAAATACTGGCTCATAGATAACTCCTGCAGGAGCATAGGGGTGAGTCACAGTTGGGAGAATTCTTCACTTCCATTCCCCATTCACATAGAGCTTACAAACCTTTAGCACCAATTTCAGCCCACTTACCTCCCATGCCATTGCAAGGATATTATCCTAGCTGAAATTCCAAGTGGAATCACTTTTAGTTCCAACACCCAGAAATCACTGATTTTATTTGCTACATGGTAAACCAAGTTTACCATGGCTACAGCCATGGAAAACTCAGGGATTGTGCTAAAAGCAAACCATGGCTCCAGCCCAACCAGCACCTTCCCAGCTCCTGCTGTTACCAGAGGCACACTTTGCTCCACAGCTCGGGGGGAATGAAAACAGGGCTATACCCAGACTGAAAGTATCCCAACACTGCTCTCCCCCAGAGTGGATCAGTTTCCTGCATGTTTCAGGAAGACATCATAAAATCCTTCAGCACTTCTCTCCTTGACCCTGGGGAATGTTCGTGATCCCTTGTTCACTACTAGATGTCCACAGCAGATCAACGGAGTGTTCTCATGGCTTGGAGCACCCCAAGCTCTGGACCTCCTCTCTCAAGGTGGGGCAATCCTCTTCAATCCACGGGTGCTGGTGCTTGGGTTTGGTTCAGCAGTGACTCAGGTGACCTGTCAACATCAGCTGTCACTATTGCCACCGACAATCCCAGCTCAGCCTCTGGAATGAAGTATGGTGGCATTAAGCAGTGGCTTCACTTTGACAGGGGACAACTGTGACAGGAGAGAAGAACAGTCAAAGGGACAAGGTGGGGAGAACAGGGAGAAAGATGGGCAGAATCAAAGGGAACAGTGGCCCAAGGGGCACATGGGGAGCAGGGGATCCTTCAGGAGCTCACCCACTTTTGTGGGGTTCACTTCTGGAAGAGCCAGGAGAAGATCTTGTGCATTCAGTACAGGCAGTTGCTGAGTGCAGATGCATTAACACATGCTTTGTACCAAACTTATTCCCTACAACTCCAAGACCTGGAAACCTCCCTACATGAAAGAACAAACAGCTCCAGGTTTGTTTTTTAATCTTAATAAATCCCATTCCCTGAGAGCAATTTCTTGTGACAAAACCAGTCAGGGTAGGAGCTCACTGTTGCAGATTTCTGGTATTGTCCAGCTGCAAGTGTGCAAGTCTGACAAGAAATTCTCATGCTCCAAGAATGCAAGCTATAAAAATCCTGAATTCTTATTTTTATAGCTTAGTTCTAATTTTATTTTATAATTTTACTAATTTTTCCTGTATCTGTAAGGCAATGAAGGATTTCTGGTAAAATGTTTGATATAAATCACTCAGACACTATAATTTTAGCATCTGGTTCAGGAAAAAAGTGTTTTCCAAAGGCATGTCATGTCTCCTCTGAGTGATGGTTTTATCACTCACAGAGTGATCACTGAGATGACAAACAAGCTGCTGCTTGACTGGAACTTGCTGTCCTGAGAGGAGGAGCTGGAGTGTGTCAGCTCCGTTAATCCCACAGCAGAGGTAACAAAAGAGTTAGTGCAGCACAGACATGTCAGGGAATGTCTCCCAGGAAAGCTCTGTGGAAGATGACAAACCAAGAAGTTCAGGTACCACAGATACAATTCTGTGACTGTGCAAAGGATGAGTCCATGTCTCATTGGATAAGGAATCTCTGAGCAAAGGTAGTGAGACCGGAATAAAGGCATAAGCTTGAAAGAGCCTTTTTATTTTTTTCTTTTTTTACTTCAACAAGCGATTTGCTTCTATTTCACTGTACAGTCTGTAAGGAGAAAATGCTGTAAAAATCATTGTCTAAATTATGTTATGGGGCATGATCTGTATTGGCTGCTTGATTTATTTTGTTTCCCAATGGTAAATATTCAACAGAAGGAAACAGCTTTTATCTGCTACCTCATTTTTGTAAGCGTTCATCTGATACTGATCCAGCGTGACGCCTGGGGCATGTTAGAAAGCAGCAAAGAGTGTTTCACCACTGACCTTCCAAAGGAGTTATCACACCTGAGTGAAAGAAGACTCAATGAAAACTCCCCGAAGTTTCCTACTAAATTTTGCGGTGTTTTATTGCTTGGGTTTTTTAATGGAATATGATTTGCTTCTTGTGGGCTCTCTCGGTTGAACAGCCCCTGGCAGTGCACACACTTCAGGGCATTGATTACAGGCATCTTTAAGACAATTTTTTATCTTCAGAAGGGCTTGTCTGAACTTGTTTTGTGAGCCACCAACCCTTGGAGACACAGGTATCTGGCAAGGTACACAGACCATTAATCTGCCCAGCAGCAAAACTGAAGGGCTGCGGCAAAGGGCCAGGTTCAGTTTGAAACATGTTTCCAGAGCAGTGAACACCCACCCGTGTGCTCTGCTCAGCCTGGAGTGAGTGGCCGTGCCCAGAGCCAGCCTGCGAGGGCACAGCACAGCTGGACTCTGCCATTTCTTCCCTCCCAAGTGCACATCTCCAAGTGAAAATGCCGTGTATTCCCTGTGCCTGCATTAACATCTCAGCTGGAAATGTCAGAAACCCCCTTGGTTTATTCCAACAACTCCTGTGAGCCTTGGCTAATCCGAAATCCCCATCCTGAGTTCCAAGCTCAGTTTCTGTACTGCCAAAGACTGCTAAAAACAATGCTCTTCTTATGATGTTTTTAGCAAATGTATCAGTTTTCTTCTTTAAGCTTTATTTGAGGTCCCTGTGTTGTGCAGAGAATGGGGTGCTCTGCAAACTCCCGGCAACTGCCACACTCCCCAAACCCCATCCCCAGCAGGGCACTCGGGCAGCTCCTGCTTCCTCACACACCGCCCAAATCTGCCTTCCCTGCAGGGTGAGCAGGGCCGGATGACTGAATTCCTGAATTTCACTGGCAATTTATTGGCTCAATAATGTATTTCTGTTTCAGACTCCTGCCTTAAATGAAGGATTAAGGTGCCTCTTCTGAGTGTTTCTCAAGACTTATTTTCAAATACTACCCCATTTCCTTGTGCACACTGGCATTAAACACATCTATTGCTATCAGAACGGTGTTACCTTAAACCCATTCTCTTTGCATTTTCCAAAGTAACAGGATCTTAGTCCTCCCACATTTACTCTTTTAACTGAGTTGTTTCAATCTGTGTTACCTTTCTGGGCTATTTCACAATGATTAATAAATTTACTGTTTCCACTCTCCCTTGCACACAGATGGATGCCGGTTGTTCCTCACACAGTGCCATGAATAGATGCTTTTTGTAATAAAAATTCAGACTCCAAAATCTAAATATTAGTTCCAAGAAAAAAAATCAAGAATAAGAACATTTCTAATTCAATTCCAAAATTTTAAAGGGAAAAAAATAGAGATAGAAAAAAAGGAATAACGGTGAGACTAAGAGAAGATTGTACATTTTTCAATGAAAGGAGAATTTTATTTAAGCCTCAATTTTAGAAAAAGTTGATTTTCTGAAGGTAGCCATGGTGAGCATTGTAAATAGGTAAGTGGGTGGGGCTGAACTCACTTTGTTTTTCCATTCTTAAATGTCAGAGAAGTAAACTCCAAGTTTCAGAACTATAGCCTGAAGAAAAAACACCATCTGATTCATGCCTTTTGTTTAATTAAAAAAAGAAACCCCAAGCCCAAGCCCCTGCGATGTGCTGCCAGCACTGCTTGTCAGGAATGTCATCATAGTTGGCCTCACCTCTAGGGAGGAGGAATTTTGGAGGGAGGGCTGCAGTGGGGTTTGTCTCCCAACACCGGATCATGAGGATATAAAAGAGGCACCAGGGCAGTGAAGGCACAGGCTGTCTCCTCTTGCCAGGCTGCATAACTGACCTTTGCTCCTTCTCTTGCTTCAGCCATGGCCACTTCCTTCATGAGCTCTTCCTCCACCTACGGGGGTGGCTTCGGGGGCGCCGGGGGCAGCAGCTCTCGCCTGTCCTCGGTGCGCGTCGGAGGCTCCCGCCGGGCCCCGAGCATCCACGGCGGCTCCGGCGGCCGGGGTGTCTCCATCTCCTCGGCCAGGTACGTCTCCTCTTCAGGAGGAGGC
This sequence comes from Anomalospiza imberbis, assembly GCF_031753505.1. NCBI lineage: Eukaryota > Metazoa > Chordata > Aves > Passeriformes > Viduidae > Anomalospiza > Anomalospiza imberbis. The sequence continues at coordinate 3,682,425 of NC_089702.1, read as the reverse complement.
TGCGGCTTTGGAGGGGGCTATGGAGGAGGCTTTGGAGGGGCGGCAGTCTGCGGCTTTGGAGGGGGCTCTGGCTTTGGAGGGGGCTCTGGCTTTGGAGGAGGCGCTGGCTTTGGTGGAGGATTTGACTTTGGTGGTGGCTTTGTTGGCGGCGATGGCCTCCTCTCTGGCAATGAGAAGATAACCATGCAGAACCTGAATGACCGGCTGGCTTCGTACCTGGACAAGGTGCGAGCCCTGGAAGAGGCCAATTCAGATTTAGAAGTGAAAATTCGAGACTGGTACCAGAAACAAGCTCCCACCAGCCCCGCCCGTGACTACAGCAATTACTACAAGATAATTGAAGATCTCCGAGACAAGGTATGACATTCATATGTAGAGGAGATATAAGAAGGCACGAGAATTATGGAACTGCATGTTACATGTCTTTAAAATAATTACAAGAGAAGTAGTGAATTCCTCATCCCAAATAGATTGAGGTCCCGAGCATTCTAGCAGAATAGAGTAGCCTCTTCTCAATTTAATCAAGAAATATTTTGTCCTGACAATATGATGTTTGTTGTAATTAAAATGACTGCAGTAAAAGTTAGCAAAATGTGTTTAGAATTATCAATATATTTATTCAGGAATCAAATAGTAAAGAATGTGACAGGTAGGCCTCAAAGGCTGGAAAGATAATTCGCCTGGCTACAGATAAGATCAGGTGTAGTACAAACATATTTCCCTATTATGGTTCTAATCCGTGTTGCACAGAGCATCACAGCCCTCTGGTTTGCTCATGGAATGTGGATCAGATATTTTACCATTATTCACAGGAATTTTTCTCCATGTTTCTAATTGCCAGATCCTTGCTGCTACCATTGACAATTCCCGGGTCATTTTGGAGATTGACAACGCCAGGCTGGCTGCTGATGACTTTAGACTGAAGTAAGTTCACCTGGAGCTCATTTGTCTTCACTCTACTTGTCACTTTCTCGAAAGTTTCTTCTTTAGTAACTTCAGATACAAGATATCCTGGCATGCTGAATCCATTGATGAAGGACCAATTCATAGTATAAACCTGACAGAACACAGCATTCAGATCACTGAGCTGTTTGCATGATCAGTTATAGCTTGTGTCTTCTTTTTTTTGTGACACTCAAATATTTTTACTAGCCTGAATCACAGGGGAAAGAAGGCAGGAATAGGTGGGATTTTCACTTAGAAGGAACTGAGTGGCAGGAAGAGATTGCTGTGGGGCTTCAGCATTTCTCTGCTGGAGTCTGAAATTTAGAGTCAGGTGGGGCTTTTCCAGCTCCCAGGCTCAGATGATAAAGCTCCATGTGCAGCTGCTTTCCCTGCAGCAATGCACCTGCAGGTTTCTATTTTCCCTCCTGTGTCCCCGGCAGCCCTGCCTCACCTGTACTTTCCTATACAAATCTGGGAGGACACTGCAAAACTCCTGTCCTGTGTGACGATGTTTCTATCGATGCTGATAATCAGTATTAGGTTCTGCAAGGTGAAATGCCATGTCCTCAAAACAAAATCATACGGCTTTGTCTGTGCTTCCTTATGCCGTAGCTGGATATTGGAAAACAACAGCTTTATTGCTTTTACACTTCTAAATCTGCATCATCTACAGTCCACTGTTCCTCCCATATGTGATCATTTTATAGCTCTATCGAATACAAACTCGGACACGTTCCAGTGCTTGTTTCTTTGTTGAACTGCAGGTATGAGAATGAGCTGTTCCTGCGCCAGAGCGTAGAGTCAGACATCAACGGCCTGCGCCGGGTCCTGGACGAGCTGACCCTGTCCAGAGCCGACCTGGAGATGCAGATTGAGACACTGAAAGAGGAGCTGGCTTATCTGAAGAAGAACCACGAAGAGGTGAGAGTCCTGGCAGTGCACGGAGATCACTCCCCTTTGGAATTTATCTCTTGTAAATGAAACATACGTGTAAATTACATGTAAATACATGTGTCCTGTATGAATACACAGAGATAGGGAAGCTGTTGCAACGAGAGAGAACATGTGATAAATGTTTTGTGTGTGTTCCATCTGTGATACTTGATAGCACAGGTACTGTGTACCACAGCAGGGATTGATGGGGGCAGGAGCAGTGTGAGAGGAGAGAGCCTGATCTTTTTGTGTCCTGCCCACGCAGGAAATGAAAGAGTACTCGAACCAGCTGAGTGGAACAGTCAACGTGGAAATGGATGCGGCTCCTGGCATCGACCTGACCAGAGTTCTTGCTGAGATGAGGGAACAGTATGAAGCTCTGGCTGAGAAGAACCGTAAGGATGCTGAGGCCTGGTTCTTCACTCAGGTACGGTCACACCAATGAACAGCACAGCAATGCACTGCCTCAGCATTACTGCCCTGGCAGGTCCCTAACTCCCTTTCTCAAAATTATTGATTTTTTTATACTTTTGTGTGTGACTTTACAGTTGTTTTTCCTTTCAGACTGATGAGCTGAACCGTGAAGTTGCCACCCACACCCAGCAGATACAGACCGGCAAGACAGAGATCACGGAACTGCGCCGCACCCTGCAGGGCCTGGAGATCGAGCTCCAGTCGCAGCTCAGCATGGTACGGAGCTGCCCCGAGCACACCATGAGGCACTGCCTCACACCGTCCCCTTCCTCCCTCGCTGTCTCACCCCTCCTCGACTTCCCCTCCGTGGGACAAACTTCATTCTAACCTGTTGTGACATTACTGCACTTTAGAAAGCTGGGCTGGAGGCCAACCTGCGGGACACGGAAGGCCGATACTGCGCGCAGCTGGCTCAGATCCAGGTCCTCATCACCAGCGTGGAGGAGCAGCTGGCCGAGCTGCGCTGCGACATGGAGCGCCAGAACCAGGAGTACAAAATGCTCATGGACATCAAGAGTCGCCTGGAGCAGGAGATCGCCACGTACCGTCACCTGCTGGAGGGCCAGGACTCACAGTATGTCACTCTGTCCCAGTCCTGATGAGCAGATAAGGGTCACAACACACTCTGTGCGGCGGGAGCTCTGGCTGCCAGGCTGACTCCGGAGCACGCAGTCACGCTCCCTGCGCACGCAGCCTTTGGAGCACTGGCAAAGCAGGTGCCCGGCAAAGTCCCTGGCACTGCTATAACTCCAGCTAAATCTGCACATTGGTGGTGTGGAGGATTTGAAAATATAAATGTCACCATTTTGACCATGATGAATTACAAAAGGCCCCATATATATACCTCACTTAATCCTCTGGCTGCACTGGAATTAGAGCCTTCAGCCTTAGACAACGTATAAAAACCTGCTCCCAGTATTTCTTTAGCTCCTGGTTTTCTCCATTTGTGCACAGAGGTGAAAATATTCATCCTCACACGCCAGTATCCCCAGCTAGAAAAGAGCCTGGAACTGACTCCAGCTTACTTCAGTAAAATCTACATTTTCATGCCCATTTCTTATATCTGATCTATACATTGAATTACTTTTGATTTATGAGGAGGAATCAGCTCCTTATATAGCTCCTAGAAGAGGCATTTTGAGGAGAGGAGCAGTATAAGGAGACACCTCAGGACAAGGAACTGGTCTGACCACTGTTCCCATTCCCTTTCAAGTACATAAGGGTTGATTTCAAAGCTTAAAGCACCTTAGCACCACCTCTAGTAACAACACACCTCAGAACCAGACGTTGAGAGCAGCTGTGCGAAATCCTGGCTATTCACATAAATTCCTAAATGGTTCAATAGTTTCAGGGAACAGGGTCAGGAATGGTCATTAATCTAATATTTCTTTTCTACAGGTTGTCAGGACTGAACCCCAAGGATGGTAAGAATTTTTTTTATTTAATGAGGGGCTGAAATGAACAGGCAAAATAGGATTAAATAAACCTTTTAGCTTTGGATTTCTTCTTACTACCACAGATTCCATTCTCCCCACAATGAGCATGTTCTGTATCATGTAGAGATAAAAATATAATACTTTATTTTATGTGCATTTTTGAAACCAGTAGATTTCCAAAATGATTGCATGAACTCCTCATGGGGTTCTAAAATACCCAAATCTCCCAAAGAGTCATTCCTCTGCTGATTCACATAACATACAAGATGCTTCCAAATCCATGTCTGATGTGCACTCCTAAGGTTTTCTGGATGAGGACCAGGAGGGAAAGTGGATAAGATGTAAAGGCAGTTCTGCCTTTGATATGTAAAAGATCTTGTGAGGAAACAAACAAACACAACCTCATTGTTCAGCTCCTCAGGGTCTTGGCAGGGCCTTAGTGGTTTTTTGTTCCCTATTTAATTTTTTTATTCCCCCTACAACAGCATTTGGGAGCAGTGGAAGAGGTCGCTCTGGCACAGAAGATGATGGAAGATCTGGTTCTACCCGTGACAGGAGATTCCCATAAAGAAATACCAAATCTCCACGTGGACCCCGTGCAGCCTCCACACTGGCTAATGCTGAGATAAAGAGCCTTTCACTTTCCCAAATCACAAGAATGTAGCCAAGAATGTCTTTCCTTAGATTTGCTCTGCCTTTGTACATGAGCATTGGCTCCGTGGGTCAGAGATGCCAAGCCTGTTTTCTGCCGGTGCTCTATTGTATCCTCACAATAAAGTTTCTGTTCTGCTTCTGCAAATAAATCCAGTCTAATGGTGTTTTTTGAAGCCATTGTGCCACACAGCCCACAGGCCCTCCCAGCATGGCCTGCTGGAACCCAGCCAGGGGATACTCTGGGAATAACAACAGCAATAACAATAATAACCTTAAAAATAATAATAAAGATGGTGATGAATGGGCAGATAAAGTGCCATTAGATTCTGCCAGCCATCTGGAGCTGATATCAGTTAAAAACAGAGAAGATAGCATAAAAAATCCTTAAGATCTTTGTTCTTAATTCCAAGGGCACAACAGGGCTACAATTCATGCACAAATAAAATGCATCTCTGAAAAAACTGCATATATTTGGGTTCCTATGCTGCCTGCAGTACCAAGGCAAATTCCCTCAGGTCCTAAGGAAGTATCAGGCACAGTCCAGGTGAAACAAATTGCTGAGAGTTTGCTGCAACTATTTTGGTTTTCATCCATCAGGATCCATCCCTGGCCCATGTCACTGCTGTGCCTGCAGTTTTAGCCACACCACCTTCTCCCAGCTACAAATCCCCCACCAGTGGAACTGAAGAGATGCTGATAAAACTTTAAGAGCCTGGTGAATCCTAGAAGCACACTGTGACAAGGGCTGGTCCAGGACGGTCAGGACAGACTGAGATGAGAGATCTCTAGAGCGTGGTCTTAGGATATATGGTTTATTGTGGGGGTCCTGCTCTGAGCTGCCAGGCACAGCCTAAAGCAGTCCCAAGGAGTGGGGGCACAGCGAGATAGCGAGAGGGTCCAAGAGAGCAGGAGGCAAAAGAGAAAGAAAAAGAAGGAGAGGGAAGAAAAAAAGAGAAAAGATGACCCCAGCTTCTCGGGTACACCTTATCAAGGGGGCTTGAAGGTGGGTGCAAAAAGGATTTTGGACCAATGGGGTTACAGACACATCATACTTCAGGGGAGGGTTACAAGTGTGAGATGAACTCTACATTTTTGAGGAATGAGACAGAACACTTTATCTGACCCTTTGCTTTGTCTGTGGGTCAAAAAAGGGAGTTATCTTGCACCAGCTACACCACTGCCCACCAGCTACTTAGCAGCCAAGGTCTGTCATCTCAAAGCTTGTTTTCATCTCAAACTGGCTGTCATTCTCTGCACTTTCCCAATCCCTGCTAGGCAATCGTACCTATAAGGCCTTCTTGTTTCATCTTCCCCAACAGCACACAAAGCAGTTACCTAAGCACTGTATTTTGCTCACATAACGTTTGAAAAAGGTGTCCTTAGTCCCATCACTGGACATTCAATCCACATTATAGTACCTGCAAAAATGATATCATTTCTAGAATTACATCCAAGCTCCTTAGAGACACTATTTTTGTGTCTTCTATTTTCTGACATTTAAGAAAAAGAATGATACACTGCTGGCATCACCAGTTTGGCCATGAGATTATTGGTGCTGCTGGCAAGAAATGCACATCCTGCTGGCATTCCCAGTGGAAGGAGTTCGGAAGAGGTTCTGGTAAACTGCAGCAAAGTGACTTTACAATCCACTAGAGAGGAAAACTGAATTGTATAAATGATATTTTTTCCTGATCCAAAACCTAGGTGACTATTGCTTGTATCACTCAAACAGCAAGAGAGGGAATTCCTACAGCACAGGCAGCTCTCCATCCATTTGTATTCCAGATGGAGGAGTTGAATCGGTCAGTGATTGTTGCAGGACATTGACCTGTACAATGTAGTTGTCAAATTATTCTGCCTGTATTTAAATTGAAGCCTCGAAATTCAGCTCACTTTGCTTCCCACGTTCCAATTCAGTAAAACACCCACATTTCCCAGATGAAGCAAGTCGGGACCGCAGAGCAGCACCCATCTCCCAGGGAGCAGAGCAGGCCCCATCCAAGGGTGCCATCTGCTGACAACAGTTTATTTCCTTACTCCGAGTGTCGCTTCCGTTCTCTGTTCTGGTTTAAAGAGGTGACTAAACCCAAATTCAGCACTGCAGCCTGACAAAGAGTCATGTCAGATTTTGAAGTAAGTTCCTTGGTCTTTTTCATCGATCCTCAACATGTGGGGATTAAAACCGTGAGGCATCTTTTCCAGTTTGGAAAGGCTGAGCTTCAGGGAAAGCATGTCCCAGATCACCTGTACTCTGGATTAATTGGAAGAGAAAATACAATTCTGGTTTCATGATGTGCTAATTCCATTATATTCTCAGGACTGAGGCTCTGTGGTCTCCCACATTGCCAGCCTCTCTGCCAGGCAGGGTGGGAATGCCATGGAGAATTTCAGGGGAAACAGAGAATTCATTTTATTTCACATTCTATTCTGTACATCCCTGTGTAATTCCATCTCGATGTGATGGGTCATAGACACCAGCTTGGCAAACTGAAAATTCAATCTGAAATTGATCTCTGGTGAGATCTGCAGGATGTCATCAATGCTATTATAAATTGTTGGGTTTTTTTTTTCAAGTTAGGGCCTCAGTTTTTGTCTGATGCTTCAAGCTCATCCCCTTCCCCAGCAGCAGGGCTGACTCCAGACTGCAGCTATGGATGGCGGCTGTAACCAGAACATCTGGGGAGAGCCAAACCTTGTACTCACTGGAAAACCCGAATTTCAGTGATTTCTTTTCACAAATAGTTAGAAATGACAGGATTTCTACAGAAGGAAGTATCTGAAGAAGGAAGAAGAGTGTGTGTTCAATGTACAGGGAGCTGGGGAAAAGGAAAGGAGCAGGTGCTGAGCAGAGCCAAGCCCGAGCCGCAAGGAGGAGCCCGAATCCTGCTCCATCAGGAATGAGACCGGGAGGTACCGGGGAAGCTGGAGTGCAACAATTCCTTATTGCTGCAGCCTTCCAAATGAAACAAACAGGGAAAAACGCATCCCTTCCTGTTTCTCCCAGAACAGTTTAACTCTGCTCCATGCGGTCTCCCTGACCTCACTAGTCAGGATGAGCAGCAGGGCCAGGGCAGACGCTGGGGAAGGGGTTTAGCCTTCACCTAGGTAAGGAAGCCAGCTGCAGCTCTCTGGGGAGAGCCTGTTCCCACTCAGCTTCATGCCTCTTCCCAAATCTTCCTCCTCTATCTCATCCCTCAGTCATGGACTAGAACAAGATAAGGCAAACCCTCTAAACCCAGCAGTTGCCATGGGACCACTCCCCAGTCTACGCCCCTTACCAGCATGAAGAATCGGACAATCTGCAACAGCCACAATGCACCTTTCCCTGTTGGATGATACAGTTTGGCAGAAAGTTATTGAGACTTTTGAGAAAGACTTTTCCTGCATGATTGCCAGTTCAATTTTTAGGGCTGGTAGCTTTAAATAATCATTTGAATCTTTTGAGTGCTGTTACAAACTCATAGTGTAAATATGTTCTATAGCAAAGATAAATATCTTAATAGTATTAATGCTGAGAACAGCAAGAAATCTTTGCACTGCTGCCTATTGTGACAAGACCACTGAAACAGGACTGCACCTCAAATCATTAGAAAATCAGTATAAAAGTATCTAATTCTCATATATTTCCCCTGGAAATGGGCAGCTGAAGGGAACAGCTGGGCATTACTGACTCTGGACTGGAGGGGTTTTTAGTTTAGAAGCTGGATGACTTCATGAAAGTCTCACATTTCCCACAGGCTGAAGCTGTTTGGTCGCTAAGCTGTTTGATGGCTGATAGGACACAGTGCACTTGAGAATCCACAGGTTTGAGGATCCACGGGCTGCTCTAATTCTACAGCCTGAGAATTACCACAGAAAGTATCTGCATAGCCCCATCCCTGCACCGGCTTCCCATTTATTCCCTTCATGAGCAGGAAAACATAACATACTAACTACAGGGTTAGAGAGAAGTCTGAGGCAGAGCTGATCCTGTTCCACACCTACGGATTTTGGCCACACCTCACTATTATCATATGAAAAGAAAAAGAAAAAAAAAAAACCCAAACAAGCGAAAGGAAAGCAACCTAGTATGTAGCTGATTCCAAACAACAACAGCATGCAGGCTCATAAATGCTTCAGAATTGACCAAGAGGAAGCACGTTTCGTGATGACACAATCTTGTTGCTGTAGTCATTCATCGAAGGGAAACTCCCACAGGAAAAGGCATAAAGCTGCTCAGGGAAGGCGAAGAGGCTGCTCAGTGCTAGGCAGCCAAACCTGGGGTTCGATTCATACAGAGCTAAGCATGAGCACCAGCCAAGGCCCTTTCCAGCTTTTTTCTGGGTCCCTCAGGGGTAGTTCAGGGTGTGGCTTGGCCCAGCAAGGAACTTCTTACAGAGCATCAAGTGCAGATGGTGGTGCCAGCTGCACACATCCCTCCTTCTCCTCCACCAGACCCTTCTGGCTGGCTGCAGGAGGGGCACCCTGGGGAGGCTTCGGCGAGCACTATGGGGAAAGCATCTTCCTGGGTGGGAATGAGAAACAGACTATGCAGAACCTGAATGAGCGCTTGGCTGCCTACCTGGACAAGGTCCGTGCCTTAGAAGCAGCCAATGCTCAGCTGGAGAGCTGCATCCTAGAGTGGCACAGGACAAAGTCTCATGGAAAGAGGCATGACTTCAACCAGTATGAGCAAAACGTCACTGACATGCAAAGACAGGTAAGTCAGAGCTGGGACTGTGTCATTCTGTGCTCTTCTAAGGAATTGGGGTTCTCCTTTATGCTGATGGCTTTCCTTTAAAGAAGTTAAATAAAACCTTTGAAATGTTAGAATTCCTCAGGAAGGTAGTTCCAGGACCTGGGCATAAACATTCTTTGTGCTCACAAGGAGGAGACTGGGCACAAGAAAGGCTGGAAGGGGGCGAGGGGGATTCTGCAGAGACTGGCAGAATAAAGCGATCCGTGTGCTGCCAAGTGCTCCTTTCTGCACTGAAACTGGGGTTTGAGTAACTGCGGCTGGCAGAACTTGGTCTTTTAGACTGCACAGGTCTTGAGCAAATTACAAAGCAGGAGGAGTGCAGAGCCTGCCCCTCTCCTGCCGCTGTCTCCAGACAGACTGGGGCATTCCAGCTCTTTGATTCCTGTGGTAGCAGACAATGAAACTACAGGAGTTTTAGGACCAATGAGCTTATGTAATCAGATGGAAAAATACTTCATTGTAATTAAGAAAATAGCAGTGACAAATTCCTTGTGGATGTTTTCACTATAATTAAAAGGAGAAATTCTGGTTCCTACCAGTAGTTAATATTAATGTTCAACAGTAACTCTTTCAATCTCCCAAACTCACGTGTCTTCAAATTTAAGCATAATATTAATCTGTATTCATAATGAACATCCTTAGCACTGTAACCATCTGTGTGACTAATCAGTGTAATTAACTTTACATACCCATATGGGGCAAAACCCAAAGCTCTTCCAAAAGCAGTGTTGTCATTTGCCCTCCACTTTTTATAATACAATTACTTGGCATTCTTATGATCCTGAGAAATTATTTTTAAAAAGGTTTTGAAACTGTATTCATTCATATCTCTGCTGATTGGGGCCAAGGACTTAATCAAACTCCATGCTCACAGCTAAAAGTGTTGCCTCCAGGCAGTAGGTGAGGTGCTCGGACCACAGCCTGTGTATGGAGAACCAGAACTGTCATCACCCATTTCTGTTTTAAGGATAAAGAAAGGTCACCATCCCCAGACCTGGCACTTGGGCACTTTCCTTTTTAACAGAAAGAGACAGCACAACTTGTTCATCAAGAACATATATGTGTTCAGGTTGACTTGGAATTAGCAAATCAGAAAGATTTAGGAAGACAGGAAGCATAAAACCATGATGCTGATTGGGGTGAAGCCTTCACTTTTGAGAAGGTTGTACCTAAACCGCTTATTTTTAACACTCACCCCTTAAACAGCTGTCCCTGGCCACAGACACCTGGAGGCTGGTGGCTGTCCTGGATGTGGAATGAAAGGCCAGGAAAGGATCATTTACAGGTGACAATTCAGTGACTGAACCTAGAATTTTTACTTTCTCTATAAAATATTGCAATTAGCAGCATGTCTGCCAGTAAAATGAGTGAAAATATAGCATCTAATTATTAACCATAATTAAATTAATTAAATGTTAATTTAAAGGGCGAAACTAATGTAGCACCGACAATAAAATTTAGACTAAATTTAGGGTCCTATATCCAATAATCCAGAATGTCTATGATATGCTGCCTGTCTGAACCTGGAGGCATATAATCATTTGGGGTCTACGTTTTTAACCACACTCTCCTGGATACTTGAATTCAGGATGAATGCCTGATGGAGCAACAAGTTTTGGGAAAGGCCTTGCTCCGACCTGACTCCATCCTAACCCAGATACACAATGAAACAGCACCTGTTCTTCAAGTAACTGTCTCATTCAAATACCTTGTGCTGCTAAATAAGTAAAGTGATCTACAGAGCATTCCAGGAGATGGGACAAAGGACATGAAACATAAGAGGTAAAGTCAGTGCAAGAAGCCTTCGTGGAAAATCCCTGTTTTGAGAAGGAATTGGGCTGTATTTCCTATACAATAATGAGTGAGCTCTTAATGAAGCTGACAGTTTGCAGACTGGTACTAGAGACAAAGCAGTAAGAATTCCATGTGGCTGTTAAGAGATAACTGGCACATGTAAGATCCTTGCTGGCTGCAGAGAACTGGGGCCACGCAGCAGTGGGCAAGGCACTGACCGGTGCTCAGATTGCACAGAGTCACACAGCAATTCTGTACACGGCACAAAGCTGAAGAACTCATGCTGTTTTCTCGTCGCCTTGTACATTCTATAAGGCTGCATTCAAGAATTGCCTCTTCTTTGTCACCAAATTCCAGGCAGCCACGCATTCAGGGCATTGTTATAGTTCTTGAGCTGGCCTTGATCGTGTCCCAGGGCAGTATCCGAGGTGCGGATAATTGCGCAGGAATGCACAGTCTGTTAGCAGATTAGTTAAACATTCCACAGCACCTTCTTCTTCACTACAGAGGTGAACCTTTGACACTTGAGGAGAATTTTGTCATTTCCTTGTTTCTTTGTGATTCATTGAGTGTGGGAAATTTACTCCAAGGTGTTGAGAGCTCTGTAAATGATTTCTGTACAGCCACAGTGTCCCTTGGTTTGCTCTGTGGATGCTGAGGGAACGTGGGATGGCAACCACACTTCTCTTTCCTCTGTGTTAGAAAAGGACACGATGCCCTGCATTTATGATTTTCTGATAATTATGTATGAGTTCCTGTTGGAGTTCTTTCTAAGTTTTGGCACGGAATACTGAACTTTTTGCATTCAGATCTATAGTTAAAAGCTATTCTATGTTATCAGCGACATATGAGCCTTTCCAGTGAGTAATGAGTGCACCAAAGGAATGAGATTGTGCTTCATCCTGCACCTTTTAGGGCAATTTTCAAATCCCAAAGCTAAATCAGACACCTGAATCAACCACTGCATGCTGCTGGTCGATTCAGAGGTGTTATAGGTGCATAACTGAATGGACCACAACAACCAGATGCCAGTGGTATTGTGCATGCAACTCCAGGCTGAAGCCTGTGGTGAGTTGAGGGTCCCACCAGTGAGTGGTTGCCACCATCACCACAGTGCATCACAACACCAGCTCAGCTGGGTGTTCATGCACAGGCAACTTTTTAGCATAACATTAACTCCAGTATTTTGATTATACTCAGACACAGCTTAATGGTTCTTACTGAAATTTGCCCTAAAGATGCCCAAGGCAGCTTTGTCAGCAATGCTGAACAGGATCAGAATCCGGTCTCAAAACCAGAGGAAAGCAGTGACTGTTATTTTATAATAGACCATGAAGTTTGTGTAATGAAATTCATATCCTCTACCTGGCCAGGAATAAGATGATGCCTCCTGGTTCATACTCTTAAAAAAGTAAGAAAAAGAGTAAAGGAAGATAACAGACAAAATTTACAAAACACCTAGCTGAATAAGGAAACTGAAATGCTTTTATTCCTATGGTCTCCTTAGCATGGGAATTCCACTATTTAGATGCTTCTTTTGAGCAGCAAAGAGGCTAAACCATCACAGCTTATTTACTGTCACCCCATGGCAACATCAACTCTCCTGTTGGATTCTCTGTTTTCCAGATTGAGGATAGCAAGATCACCAATGCCAGCATCCTTTTACAAATCGATAATGCTAACATGGCAACTGAAGACTTCAGGCTCAAGTAAGCTCTTCTTTGGTTTCCTCATTAGATTTGAAAGATGATTAAACTAAACATTACTTTTTCTTGCTAATCCAATAGGGAAACATTTTTACTGAGGTTTTCTGTTAATACTGGATGAATAAAAACAATGTAGAACAGGGGGAAAAAACCCAAAAGCATGTAAAACCCACAAATGATTGCTGAAGAACCTTGAGTCACCCTGTTTATGATACTTAGTGCAGGTCCTGACGAGCAGGTTTGACAGCAGGCACTTGATACTTGTGACAAAAGGCACTTAAAACTGTCATCTGGGATTACAAATTATCCCCTCTAAGCATTGCACTTCCCAGTCCAGCCCTAATCTATTTCCTGGACTTATCACCTCTTCTGTCCAGCTCTGCAGGGAACACCTGTCCTTGTGTAGCTTCTGCTTTGGAGTCCCATGTGTTGAGCACAGTAACTGAGCCGGTGCATCACTGGCTCCCAGCACAGTCTGATTTTCAGCACATTGAAAGAGAGTTCTCAGATCAACTAAAAAGACAAAATGTTTGTACAGAACACTTTCAGGCAGGTCTTTCCAAATGAAAGGGTTTGACACTTCTGTAAGTAAGACTTCTTAAGAATCCGGAAGATTTGTCTTATTTCTAGCAGTTGGTGATCAGCTATAAAAAATATCTCAGCTTTTGGAAATATTGTGACAAACTTGGATACCCTGAGCACTGCCAGTGTTTCATTATCAGTCAGTAGTGTCACAAAAGGAATCAATGGAACTTCTTTGAGGGAGGGGACTCAGACTGAGTTTATTGGGTGAATGGAGAAGCACCAATAGAGCCCACAAAACACCGAGGAAAGGGAGAGATGCTGAGGTGTAAAAGTGCTTCCCATGCCCAAGGGAAGACACAGCAGCATCTCCCTTCCTTTGGCTCACTACAGACACTGCAAGAGGTTAGAGAGGAATGTTAGTAACTGGCTTCCATCACCTTTTTCTTGTTTTTCTGAAGAACTCAAAAGTTACCATTTTGGAAAAACTAAAGCAATCAGTGCTTGCTGATAGTGTTTTCAGATAATTGTATTCTCAAAGCTTCCACAACCGGGTGAATGTTAACATGCAAAAAGGGAAGTGAAAAAAAGAAAATTTATTTCCTACCCTAGAGGAGAAGTTACAAGGGAGAGAGGAAAGTGAAATGCCAAACGAATAAAACTCATTTTATTGTTAAGACAATTTAAAAACATTTAAATAACATATGTTAGAAACAGAATTGGTTCCTTTGGTTTTTTGTCCTCTCTAGTTCCCTACATAGACTCAGCAAGTCTACTTCTCCTTATACAAGAGCCTGAATCGGGCAGTTCTCAACACGCACGTTGTGTCTTCTCTTTCCTCATAAAGATACGAAGCTGAGAAGTGTCGCAGGCAGGGAGTGCAGCTGGATGTGGAGAACCTGCGGAAGGAGCTCGACGGCATGACCATTATTACCACAGATCTGGAAATGGAAATTGAAGGCTTGAGAGAAGAGCACATCCTCAGGAGGAAAGACCATGAGGAGGTAGAAAAAGTGCCACTTGGTAAAATCCTATTGCACCAATCTTTACTACCGTGTAATTAACTGAGTAAAACCCACAATCTCTAAGTGGGATTGATGATTCAGGACCTAATCCTGTTTCTGAGGCACCAATGAGAGTCAGGTGAAGCAAAAAGCCTGTGTCTGCTTTACCAATTACACTGGGGTTTCAGAGAGAACAGATTGCTGGAGTCTCTCCCACCCATCTGTCATACACAGCTAATAATAACTGACATATTGGACAGAAGTGTTCTCAGAAAGACTTAGATATAAATACACAGAGCGCTGCCGGGTTTTAGTCATCACAGACGTTTTCCTCAGTTCTGAATATATAATTTCCCATACTCACAGAAGCAAGGAGGGGTTGAAGGTTGGAAGGGATCTCTTTAGGCCCCCTTGTCCACCCCCCTAAAGTCAAGCAGGGTAACCCAGAACAGCCTGACCTGAGCAAAACAGATCTCAAATTCTTGAGGGATCAAAATTAAAAAGAATGGTTGGTGAAGTCAGGCAAAATTACTCATTCTTGCATAAGCCTAAACATAGCAATTAGATAATTCTCAAAAGCCACACTACTCTGAATTGTCCAAAGCTATACTCAGTGCTCTCTGTTATTCCCACATTTATAATTCCACTGAAACATGCTGGTTTCGCTTGATCTAGTGTTGTTTGCAGTTATTACCCAACACCGGACCAAGCATCCTGCTCAGTGTCTGTGCGTTTTTAAAGCGCAGAATAAAACACAGGGGGTGCACAGTGGTAGGTGCAGCTGCCTTTGGCTGACCCCCTCCCAGCCCAGGAGAGTTCTTGGGCACAGGGGACCAGCAGAGCCATCCCTGTGTCCAGCTGATCTGCATTCCATGATGTCATACCCCGAAAGGCTCCTTTGCCTGGGCGCTTTGAAAATGGTACCAGGCACAGAAGGTTGTGCTACACTGAAAGGAATGTTACCCTACCTGCCCGACTGGTCCTGTAATTATGTTGTTTACACAGTAATTATATGCTTTAATCCAATTATTCCTTTAACAATTACATAGAACTTTTACATTACTCTCCTGTAAACTTAGTTATAGTTCCATAAATATTAACATAAAGGGTAAGAAAGATGAAATTACTGTTAGATTTTCATCAAGGTCTTGGGTTTCTAATAGATAAATAAATAAAAAATGTCAGTGCTTCTTCGTTGAGTCCATTTCTTCCAGAAACATTCTATGAAAAGATCTTCTTGCATGTTTTTATTGAGTTCTGCCACAGAAGCAACTATGTCATCGGATTAAATAATATCAGAGTATTATCAATATATACATTTTTAAAATAATGTTAACCTAATGTATATATAACAATCACCCCCTTAAACCTCTCTGGGATTCTGTGGCTCTCTGAAAACTTTCTACTTCCATAAACGAGTTTGTTTGTTCCCTCTGCTAACACATGAACAGGATATGGAAGCCAATCGCTCCTCACAAGACTTCAAAGTCAATGTAAAGGTAAACGCGGCCCCTCCTGCAGACTTAGGCAAGATTCTGGCAGAAATAAGAGAAGATTATGAGGCTATAATTGAAAAGAATCGTCAAAGCCTGGACAACTGGTACAAAGAACAGGTAAGAGCTCATTTCCAAGCCTCCTGTGGCTGTACCTGCCTGACCAGAGTCTGAGCTTTTCTCTTGCTTCTGCTCCACAGAGTGCAGCAATGTCCCTGGCAGCAACCCCTAATCCCGAGCAGATCCAGCGCAACGAGAACGAGATCAAGGAGCTGAGGAGAACTTTGCAGTCCCTGGACATCGAGCTGCAGGCACAGATTAGTAAGGTATCTGCTGCAGACATCTTGGGCTGCTCACTCACTCCCTATATTCTCAGAAGTTGCCATGGACCAATTCTCCATTTAAATCCACAGATCAGCATAACTTTGTTGCAGTTGTTAAAGTATGAGGGAAAGTGGAATTCAGATCACGCTCGACTTTGCCAAAATATGCAAAATAGATTCTGCAACCATCACCAGGAAGTTAAAAATGTCTCTTCTTACGACAAAATATGAGAAGAAGAAGAAGAAGGGATAGCTGATCCCAAGTCTAGAAAGAAAATGTGTCCAGAAGACAGACAGTAACATGAAGAATGCAAAGTTCATATTTACAAGCCCTGTTATCAGGCATGAATTACAAAAAGTGTGAAAAATATTGGTGGGGAGCTTTCACAAATATTACATAACTTTACACAGGTTAAAGCTCGCATCCCAGAGACCTGGAGACTTTGGAGCAATTCTGGACAGCTCATGCAGAACGGACAGGACAGACAGCAGTGTCAGGAGCAGAGCTTTGAGCAGAACGGATATGGCAGGGATAAATGACTCAGTTTTGCCTTTCATGCACACACGGCACAGCTTTGTGGTTCTGCTGCCTTCACAAGAATAGTTATGCAAATGCATAAGTGTTTAAATTACCACAGCCTTAATTTTGCAATCTTCTAGCTAGAGACCAAATTTGCTGGTATTTCTGTGTTGTATCTACCACATAAATAATAATCATGGTCTTGGTATAATCTGCCCCATCAGAAACACATGCTGGAAGACACCTTGGCTGACACTCGGAATTATTACGCTGCTGCGCTTCAAAACATGCAGCAGATCATCTCCAGGTGTGAGGAGGAGCTGAGCCAGGTTCGTCACGACATGAAGCAGCAAAATAACCAGTATAAGGTTCTTCTTGGGATAAAAACACGCCTGGAAAAGGAAATTTCCACATACCGCCTGCTGCTGGAAGGGAATGCTGACGGGTAAGGCAGAGCTGCCCCGACTGGAACAGATGAGAGTCCTCATATTTGGATTATTTATTTGTTTGTTTATTTATGCTTAATCAAAGCTTGTGAGTCCCATACTACATCAAGGGTTGGTATTTTAATGTGACGGATCATAATAAAAAGCCAGAGCCACTTAGAGTACAGAGACACTGGTACCCATGTAATTTGGATTACCTAAATTAATATAACTTTTTATTAAAAAAAGAATAAAATTCTCCACTCCCACAGCATGGCCATGTCAGCATAGGAGAACACTGGCCATATTTTTATTCTCTCATCTGATTTGTATGAAGTCAAAAAAGGAAGGTCAGCAGCCTTTAGCACTGAAACTCTCAGGCAGACAGGACAGAGTGGCCGCAAGTGTGAGGGTATTTGTCACAAACCAAATTGGGATCAACCTGAGCAACTCCAAATACATGAGAACCAATGCACCTGTCCCTGGGAGCAGTAGTGAACGTGCCCAGGGATGTTTCCAGTGAGAGTGTCTACCAAAGGGAAAGCTCACATGGTATAAAAGCATTGTTCTTTATCCTTCCTTTTTTTTTAATTTTATTTCATAGTGGGATAAGGTCTCCTTAGAAACAGTGAGAAGGGGATAAATAGCTTTTTGAAATTAGTGTAACATTATTTTCTATTTCATTTTCTTCACAGGACAGCAAGAAAATCTGAAACTAAAGGTAAAAGTTCCTTACTTTGTTCTCTGTAGTGACTCTTAATTACTGTCATTTCCAATCAAATTTTACTCAGAGCAATTTTAATCTCACCTGAGTGAACTGTGTGCATAGCAGGCTCACACAGGCCTTTGAGAAGCATTTCAGTAGTTCCTGGCTGCTGTGAAGGGCTCGCTGCAGAACCCACTGGGCTGTGCCTGCCCATGGGCTGCCTGAGCCCCAGCCCTGTCAGTCACACGGTGGCCACAGCTCAGGCTCCAGACTAAAGCTTTCCTGGGATATGAGGAGGCAAGGAGACTTCACTAGGTGACTAAAACAGCGTTAAGGCTTGAGAGCAAACCGAAAATCTGCATGTCTGGAAACTCATATTCTGGCATGGGCATGACCTGCAGACATCCAGGATAATCTGCTGGATTTGCATTGGCTGGGCTCTCCCTGTGTTATTCATTTGCCCTGACCTGGACCAGACCCAGGGTGACTTTCTGGCAGCAGATTTCACACAGAGCAATAACAAATATTGACTTGAAGGAAAACATGTAGAGAAAACTTTGTTGAGGAGGCACCAGGCAAATGACTGTAAATGAGGCTTTCTGTGCATCACCTTGTCTCAGCATTGCTCCTTGGCTAATTTAACTTTTTTCTTTCCTTTCAGAACACTCTGGGCTGAGCAACCGAAAGCTCAAAGCAATTGTCCACGACAGTGTGAACGGGGAGGTGGTGTCCTCCACCATCAACGAGCTCTCCCCACAAGCCTGAAGGAAAGCTCTGCCAACCAGCAGCTTTCCCAGCAGCAGTTCCCACGGCCCCTCTGGGAACAGTGTGCCGTGGGCTGGCTCCCGTGTGTCAAACAGGGATCCTGTAGTGAACGCGCTTCTCCAATGATCTGCAGCCTAACACTGCAAAGTGCCACACAGAGCTGGGTATAGCTGACATTGGTAGCTTAAAGAGCTTTTAGTCACCAAAATGCTGGAAAAAAAGCTGTTGAATTAAAGTGACTGGCTGAGATAGTGGCAGATGTATTGTGCACATCTCCCCAGGGCAGGAATATCCATCTGGGATTCAGTTATCGCTCTGCAAATTAGCTATAATTTAAGGGGAATAATCTCTCAACTTTTTTCCTGGTCCTATGCCTCTCAT
The DNA here is from genome assembly GCF_031753505.1 of Anomalospiza imberbis. NCBI lineage: Eukaryota > Metazoa > Chordata > Aves > Passeriformes > Viduidae > Anomalospiza > Anomalospiza imberbis. Next base: position 3,663,606 of record NC_089702.1, on the reverse strand, counting down.
CATATACCTCACTGCAGCCAATAAATTTTTATGCATTATTTGTTCCGGTCCTTGGAATATCTCATTTTGCTTTCCCTTACATATGCCCAGTCCACTGTGGCAGCGTCACTGACATGGCTCAGGACAGCCAAAGCCTCATTGTTTCAGGAGGGACAATACTGGAAGACCATAAAAAAGAAAAGAGGAGACACAAGTTACAGGCTACATTTACATGAGCAAAACTATTCAACTTCCCTATACACAACTTATCAATGTCACCATTTGAAATTTGAGTAGGAGTGTTGCAAAGTCACTTTAGTAAAAATAGCCCCCCAGAAACATTTCTTTATTCTTCAGTTTGAGAGAAATTTTCTAGCACTGTCTTTACACACTTTCCCTCAGAGCCTGTAAGTACTTTTCCAGACACTCATTCTTTCTTGATGACCCAGGTAATTCAAAGAACCATCTCAGTTTTTTGGTCTCAAATTAATGTCACTGCCTCTGTCGAAGGGTTCTGCAGTCAGGCCAGACTGGTGTTTACAGTGCATGCTAACGTCAGGGAGAACTGAGGGCCTTAGCCAAACTCAGGCTTCCTCCATTTCTCAGCTCAGCCCAGTGCCCGAGTCAGCAGCAGACCCTGACAGCAATAGAACTATGCAAAGATAAAATCTGGACAAGGAAGGGAGAAATACCATTAGGATGTTTAGATGAGAAAGAGTGTAATGCAGAAGGAAGAGAGACCAAATGGAACATAATGAGTGTGTCAGGGATTTGCATTCCAAAGTCACCGTCTGCGTGTCCAGGGCAGTCACGCATTCATGAGTGACATTGTCATCATATCCCGTCATCCCCACGCACCATGGACTCTCACAAAAGGGCTCCTGTTACCTGCCTTGCTTTGAAACAGGGCTCACAAAGGAAAGGGGAAATCCCAAAGGAAATGCAGATTAAATTGAACAAAGTCCACTTCTGTGGTACAATGTTCTGCTACTGGCATGTTCCAACCAGATCCTGATCCCCCTTTGCCCCCTGCACCCCAGCTGTCCACCCTTGTTGCACAAAGACATCCAAAAATCATTGGATGGATTACCTAATGGTTTCTTTAAACTGGGTAAAACTTGTAATACAGGATTAGTAACTCCTGGCTAATTAAGAGTGTGCTTCCTTATGGCTTACCAGATCTAACAAGCCAGACCTGGTGTTTGCAGCATCTGGACAAAATGTGCCCAGGTCTTCTTAAACAATTTTCTGTGTTATTTAAAGATATGTCCATTTATCAGATTTACATAGCAGAGCCACAAATAATTTACATCTCTGTGACAAAAATAATTACAAAAACTTCTAAGTAGCCCCTTATTTCTACATCAAAGGGAAGTATGTGCTTTGTGTTGGGTTATTGTGCTGAACTACGAGAAAGAAAGAAAGAAAGAAGAAGGAAAAGCAAATAATTGAAGTGCCTTATGGAACACGCCTGTCTTTATTTCACATTCCTGAGCAATGCTCTGGCTTTACTCTGCCCTGGTGTCCCCTCATGCAGAGGTGAGATGTGGTCCCCATGCCCTGGGTCACACTCAGCTGTGGTCTGAGTGGTGCTGGAGAAGAGGCAGCAGAATTCCTGTTCTTTCCTGCTGAGAGGCAGCAGAATTCCTGTTCTCCTCTGCTGAAAGGCACCAGAATTCCCACACCACTCCACCACTCTGATGATTTTAACCTTCTGTGCTGCACAGGTCAGACCAGTACAGCTCAAAGCACCATCCTCGCTCCGTTATTGACACCATCGTGCACTGAGGGCTCAGCCATTCAAGTGTATTTTACTAAGTGGAGTAAACCAATTAGTCCTTAAACATACTAATAGGCATTACACCACATTCTGTTTGTTTCTGGAAAAAAAAATTGCTTATTTCTGGAGATTCAGAGCTTCAGAATGCTCTGTAGAACTGCAGATCTCCTTTCTGTTGAATACCTTGTGACACTGTGTCACCAGACGTGTGCCCTGTATCTGGTGGTTACTCATTACCTCTGAATTTGTGCTCTGGCAGATAAGCTATGCATTTCTAAATGTATTTAGGGTGGGTCTGCACCCTAAATAATAAATAATGATGCTAATACTTACCACTTGCATGCACTGTTAACATCACATTCTCACACCACGCTGAGAGATGAAGTCAGGGAGATAATGAATGGGGGCAGTATTATCATTCCTACTTTATTGCCTGAGAAATTGGAAAAAGAGATGACATAACTCGCTCAAGGCTGCAAAGAAAGTCACTGAGAGCCACTAAATTAGAATCCATCACTTCACAGCTTCTACTTAGCCCAGCTATTAGATAATACAACTTCCTGAAGAGCCATTCCCCACTCACAGCAATCCTGTCAGTGTCTGATGCCTCGGAAGAGATAATGCCCTGCATTCATTCCAAGTGTTTATGGCTGGTCAGGACCCTGCACATAGTCTGATGATGTTCTTCAATGCACCTGTGCCAACGGCCCGCTGAAATGAGTCCTGTACAGAACCCTGTGCTGGCTGCTCTGGCGGCTTTGTAGTATTTGGGAGACTTTAGGAGCACAGGTAGTGCTGCTTCTGATTTCAGAGCAGTGGCTTTGAAGGGAAGGAAATATTCAGGACTGTGATCATGTATGGCTTGAAAAATGACTTTGTTAGTTCATTGTATTGCAACTGATTGAACTCTGCCAGCTCCTATTTGTTCTTCTTCAGTATCCCATACACACAGAAGTGCCATTTCACCACAATGAAAGTGACAGACCCAGGCACAAAGGAAGTGCAATTTGAAAAATATTGAGTATTACTAAAAACAACACTCTCCAAGGGAATAAATTCTATTTCCCATAAATGGAAAAGGATAGCAAAGAAACATGAGCAGGAGAGACCAGCATTTCTCAGTCTAAGTGAATGATGCAACGATACTTCTGCAAACCAACAAGACACAGGAACTCAGCCTATAAAAGGAGGCTGAAACCATCAGCGTTCACAGCTGGCTCCTTGCAGTTTCACCTGCCATTTAAGGCAGTCCTGCACGGAATAATCCTCAGCATGATTTCCAAGAGCCTTGACTGCACTCCAGCCTGGGCATGAGTCACAGCTCATTTCACTTGTAGAAATGTTAAAACTTATTAAGGTGTATTACAATAGGCAGCTTTGGTAAGTGAAGTGTTGATCCCCTGGAAGAAGTGTGCGATGAGGTAATGCAGTCATGGTTTGTGCTATTAATCACACATTCTTCTGGGGAGCTGGCCCCACACTGCTGGGGTTCAGCCTTATTTATCAACAGCCACATCTGTACAATGAAAATTTTTGCTTTCTGCCTTCCTGGTTAATGTGGATGCAAAATTAACAAAGTAATTCCAGAAAGAGAAGAAAAGAAATCTCGCCTTTGTAGCACTGCTAAACCCACAGGTTCTATGGATTATTGAAGCAGAGAGGACAGGTAGAAGAGCCGGTAAAACATTTCACAATGTCCACACCCTGACCTATAAAGGTTTCTAAAGTTTTGCTAGGAGATGCCTGTTCCTGTGTATGAATCATTTAGAAAAAGGATGAATATATAAACAGGGAAGTAAGGAAAGAATAATGCTGGAGAGGCTGCACTCCCTGTCCCCCCATGTCCTGCATTATACCGCAAAAGCATCTTAATTATTGACTCTACCTGGATGTTTGGCTTGGTGAAATCCTAACTAAAGTTTTACCATGTGTTGTTTCCTCATCATTCCTCCCTCTGTAAATTTTTTTATTCTTTTCAAGCTGTACTTTTATGATGTACTTTCAAGATGTACTTTTATGTACAATTATGCTTCATTGTGTGATTATATTGAAATCACCTACTTGAGCCCCTGGCCTAGGACTGGCACAAACTAATTGTCTGCAAAAATATTCCATGAAACAGAAGTGTCAGTGTTGGACAGTTTGGAGTGTCCCTATGGCAGGAGCTCCCAGTGTGAGACATGACCTAATGGTGAGGCAGGTGCAGGGCTGCTTCTTCTGGACATGTTAATTTGCTTTTTGAATGTCTGAATATGCATCAGAAGCTTAAAGGCATAAAATCATTACACCAGCTGTGGTAAAGATACTTTCAATAACTATATAGACTTCGGGGGTAAATTTTTTGGCTTTCCAATGTCCTAAGGACAAGTCCAAAGGAGTCGATGTGACGGGCTGTAATTAGGTCTATAGAAAGCAACAAAAATGAGGAATATAATTTGGAAAAATGTGTTTCAATTAAGGGGCATAATAACCTGGAGCAGGCAGGGAAAGGGAGAAACAAACAGGATGAAGTAGCTACAAACTACAGTTCTTCCTTAGAACAGAAGTAAAAGGTGTGCTGCCTTTAGAGAAGTACCAGCTTTGGCTCAGCTCTGCACCCCCGAAACAACGTATGAGAAAATAAAAGATCAAATGCATCAAACAAAAAACTGGGAGTGACTCTTGCCAGAACAATTTCAAAGCAGGAAATCTGTAACGTTGCTGCAAGCAGACAGAAATTGTGATCATAAAGTTACCTGTGCAGGAAAGAGAACACATTCTTATGTCTTATTACTGAGAAAAATTAGTAATTTTTGAAAGACATTCCAGCACCCAGGCTCTGCTTCTAGGTTAATCTCACAAGAGACAGTTCCAAGACATTCTGAGAGTGTATCTCAGTTACTGTAGAGAACAAAAACCTTAAAAACACAAAGAAACCTTTTCTTTAATGTCTACAGCCTATCGCTACCTAAAAATTGAGATACTCAAGCATCAGTCATATAAAAGGGTGTAATTCAAAAGGATAATGAACACTCCCTGTCCTCAAAGACTTACATGTCAGAATCAGATACACTGAGAGTGTATCTCAGTTACTGTAGAGAACAAAAACCTTAAAAACACAAAGAAACCTTTTCTTTAATGTCTACAGCCTATCGCTACCTAAAAATTGAGATACTCAAGCATCAGTCATATAAAAGGGTGTAATTCAAAAGGATAATGAACACTCCCTGTCCTCAAAGACTTACATGTCAGAATTTAGAAAGATAGCCCATTCTTCTTGCCATTGCTTCCAAACCCATTCCATGCATAGCACTGAACTCCGTAACTATGGCTGGTGGCTCTGAAGAGAAATACTCCTCCAAACGTTTGGCCACAGGAGCGATGCAACTAAATTTCCTGTAGATATAGGGACAGGAAAGTGGATAATAGGAGACATTTTCTTATGTAATCCGTAAATTTTATTCCGTCGTTCAGGCTCACGGGGAGGGCTGGAGGCAACTCCGTTCCGAAGGCAAGTGGTGGCCTCTAGTGACAACCAGGTAGATCCGCACGGAGCCCGCTGCCTGTCCCTGCTCCTGCCGCTCCTCCGGGGCTCCTGCGCCTGTGGAACAACTTCTACCTGGAAATTTCTGCTGCAATATTTGTGCAATGAACGTTAATAACGGTGCCAGACTTCCTCCAGAGGAGTATGGAGACGGATTTTCGGCCTGTTTCCTTTATTTTGCTGTTTTGGTATCTGCTTTCCTGACACAGATCTTGATGCTGGGAGGGTGTTTTGGGTTCAAAGCAGCCCATAGCTTGCTCCTGGTTGTACAAACCCCGCGAGTGGGGATGCTGTGGGATCGCTGGGATGCACCGAAAGGATGTTATTCCAGAGCAGTTCCCAAACAAGAAGCTGCAGCTGGGCCTCTGCCCAGGCACCTCCTGGCATTATGAGTGCAATTTTACCCTGGGGAAAAAATTGAGTTTTTCTTCTGATCCAGGTGTGACATAAGTGAGATTCCCCAGAACACAAATTTTTTTTTTTAAGTTAGCAAAAAATCTACGCAGATATGAACACATGCAATACAGTGTGGTTGTACACATCTTTTACAGTGTACAACCAGTGCATACCTATTTGCACAGGGCCCTGAAAATTGTATTTGCCTCCTGAATCACAGAAATATGCAATATTTTTCATGGATACTGAACTACTCCAGCATTATGGAACTGAGAGAGTCAGTAGGCTGGAATTCTCTCCAGTTCACTGGTTTTCTCATTCCCTTGACACTTCAGTTGCACAGGGTTTTTCCAAGGGAGAGAGATCTGCCAGCAGTCCTGTGTTGGAGCTGATCTTAATGGCACTTTTGGGGAAGAAAAAAGAGAAGGTTCGTTTGTGTGGCCTGGAGCTGTTTTTGTTGGCACTGAGATCTGATTCTGTTCAAGGAGAGCAGCTGAGACAGGAAAGGCAGCTCCTGACTTTCATTTTCCACCTGTGGCTGGGGAGGGAAGGAACCCACACACTGCCTCATACACCACTCCAGGAGCTGGAACACCTCTCTAAGTACCATAAATATGTAATGTTTTAACTTACCCCTCTGGTCAAAGCTCCAAGCAGAAAGAAATAAGATGCAGTGGTTTGATGATCGAGATATTTTCATTGGACAAAAGATAAAAAGGAGAGGGAAATGAGGGGAAAACATACGTGAGGCAGACAGTGTAAGATCTTGAACTGCAAATGTTCAGGGCCTAGGTGAATCCAGATGAGTTGGTGACATCATCCAGAACTTTCTCTCCTCTGATCCCATTCAGCAAAGCACAAAATACCTTGCTTTGCTCTCTGGGGAGAGCAGGCTTCACGGGCATTGGCATTAACAGGAGATGCAAAGCTAGATAAGAAAAGAAGGAGGGGAATATTTCAGACCCAGAAATATTGAATACCGGGATAAGGCTGGAACACTGAAAACGGAATGCATCTCTCTTGAATGCACTTTGCACAGCAATGTCCTTTCAGGACTGTAGTGTAGCTCTTTCAGAATCAAACTCTTCTGATACTAAACCCAAACACAGGGATCAACAGGGACCAGCAAAAGGGTGTTCGATTTCACTCCTAGAAGGGATCATCTCTACAGACTGAACTAGAAGACTTTGCTTTATTTCAGACTCTATGCCAGCCAAAAGAAAAGCATCTGTTCCACCTAAAGGCAGCAAAAACGCAGACCACAGCTGGGTGTGTCTTTTTTCCTTGAACTCTCCAGACTGGTTGCCCATGGCTGGTTAGCACAGGTGAGTCAGATGGAATGGCATCCACATTATCAGAGCCCTGCAGAACTTATCTCCATGGCCCTCTAATGCACATTAAACTTCTGTCACACAGGTGACATTTCTTCATAAATCAAACAAATCATTAGTGTTACTATAAATGTTTTATTACGTTTAAAGGCAATCCACTCTGACCAAGCACGACACTGAAGGGAAGTGCTACCTGTGAACACACAGATTGTCCTCTACAGCTCTCACAACTGAGTCTGGAGCTGAAACTGCTCTGCTGAGCTAAGCACCAGCAAACTGTTACAGCACTTCTTCAATGCTGACCAGAACTGCAGGACTGGACAATGGATTTTTAGGTTGCCCAACATCTATTTAGATAACTTACTCTTACAACCAATAAAATAAAAACATAAACAAAAATGAGGCAGCCCATGTTCTTGCAGATAATTCCTGGGCATAGTCCAGGGGTGGAGGACGCTGAGGCCACTCCCAACTGATGCCTTGAGGGGCCCCTCGCCCTCCAGCCCGGCTGGGGCCTCGCCCTCCCCTCACTGCCATGGCTGCAGATTCAGGGCTCCCTCTGGCAGTTTCCACTGATTGATACAACCAGTCAAGATACGTCTCATGGAAAAAAGTGTACTGAACCAAAACCAGGAGCAAACCCCACCTCTGATGTGAATCTATCCTGATCCTAGCAAGTATTCTTGCAAATATTCTAGCTTTTTGGGGAGGATAGAAGCATATATAAAACGATAAGACTAGAGAAATTGTCAGTAAACAATTGAGAGATGAGAATAAAAAGAACAATAAGAAAATTCATCTTTGTATCTTTTCACCTTGGGTTTGCATGATGCCATTGCTCCTTGCTTCCTCTTCCATACATCTTGGATGCTTCTGCTGAGTAGTCTAGAGGAAATTAATTGCTGAAGGTTCAGCTTGAACAAACGCAGTAGAGCCATAACACAAGGCAAATGTCTGACCTAAGCCTGATGCTCACCTTCATTCATATCACTGACTTCTTTTTTCATTTGCTCACATAATTAAAAAAATAGAACCTCCAAATGATGTTTAAAAAAATATCACCAGGTAACATGGAAACTAATTTTAATACTGAGAAGACAAAGCAGAATGTTTGCTCTTAAGCAGACTGCCACAGAATCCTGCAGAGATCTAGGCAGTGAGATACAGAGCCAAGGGATGTAAGACCAGCAGGATCTCTTCTGTACTCCTCTTACAGTCTAAATGTGTAGAGTCTGCTCTACTAAAATGAGCAATTCCTACTCAAACTGAATTTTAATGGACAAAAGACAACCCACCCTGAGTCTCTGTAGTGATACACCAAATGTCATGGCCAGCGTACTTTGGTTCCACATCTCATAAAGGTTTTTTTATTACAAGTTACACCCAAAGAAGTTCAAGGTCCAAAGACACTCCACAGCATCCTCTTGGAAAGAAAAGTCCTGCCCTGCACACTGATTGCTTTGGTTTGGAAGCTGTGTTTCCAGAACAGCCAAGTACAAGAGTTTAACTCTCTGCCTTGAGCCAAGACCAGTTAGATTAATCCCTGGCACAGTAGCTTAAAAACTTGGCAGTACTGATTCCCTAATATATTGGGTATTCCCTAATACCCAACTATTCTGGGTTGGGTGCTCTCCAATACACGTTTCAGTGCCTCCAAAGCTCCGTGTCTCACCAATTTCCTTGCCCCAAGCTGGGAGATCAGTATGTACAGCAGCTGCTCTCACTAACACAAGCCATGTGTGTTCATTGTTCTACCTGAAAACATCAGTAACACACATAAGCATTGTCAGTGCAATGCCCCAGAAGCTGCACCTCCACACTGTACCAACACACACCTGCCACCCACTCTCCTGCACCACTAACAAGCCCTCAGCAATCAGGTTCTTCCCTTGCTTTACAAATTCTCCATGCAATTTCTATATCAAGGGTACACCACAGTCAGCCCAGGAGCGTCCTCCACACAGTCAGCAAGCAGTAGGATGGTTGAGTCTCTTCATACCATGGCAAGGCAGCTGGTTTCCTGTTAATAACCACAGCCCCTGGGCTGGGGACAGACACCCCAGCATGGCACTTGTTAGCTGGTGGTGTCTGATGAGGCAGGAGGGAAACTTGTTTTGCTTCAATTTCAGCCACACTGGAGGGCTGGAGGGTCGTTCTGCTGGAAGCTGGAACTCAACACTTCCTGCCACTCTATGGACCTCAGCATCTCACATGTGAAACACAGAGGACTGTGAAGGTTTCCAATATTCTCATTCCTCCTACCTTACTTGAGGACAAATAAATACCCTTTCCACTCAATCTCAGCTGTACTGAAAGCTCAAATTCAGCTTGCAATGGTCTTCTTATACCAGACTAATGCATTTTCAATCCAAGCTGATGGCAACAGCCTCCACTCTTCACTGGCAGTGCAGATGTTGGTTTGTGCTCACTATGAAATGAATTCACATGGTAGTACAGCTGCCTCCTTTCTAATAATTTATACACTGTTCTAGACTGTCCTGGGGCCCAAGTTATTACTTACTCAACAGAAATATAAATATTTTAAGTCTCTTGTCACATATAAGCAACTCCCATTTTAAATTCATGTACTGCATAGGGGGCTAAGAACCTACTCATTTGTTCCAAAGGGCTACAGAGAGGGTTGGCTGCAGGTACATGGTTATAAATGATTCAACAGATCATTTTTTGTTTATCTGTTATACAAAATAACAAAGCAAGCAAACTACCCAGGGAGTGTTCCTCAAACACAGACCAACAGATGAGAATCCCTTCAAATTATGGGCAGGGGGGGCAATATCCTGTGTGCTCTTTGTGCTGATACCAGTGACACTCTGCGTCAACATAGGTGGGGTTTCCAGCCACTGTGCTTCCTCTTGGACCTGTATAAAGGTCCCCAGTGCACACTCAGCTCCTCACTGGCATCTCTATCTGTGCTGATTTACCTGCTTCAGTCCAGAAGACAAAGAGCACAAATGGCATTCTCCACCCGCAGCACCCAGTGGAGTACGAGCAGCCGTGTCCAGCCCTCTGCACCCAGTGTCAGTAGTCTGACCTCCAGGAAAATGTCCATCCAGAAGATCCAGGCACCCAGTGTCTACGGGGGAGCCGGGGGCTATGGCACCCACATATCAACCAGCACCAGCTCTGGCCAAGGCCTCGGAGGGAGCCTCCAGCTCAGCATCACTGGGAGCGATGTGCTGCTCGCTGGCAACGAAAAATCTACGATGCAAAACCTGAACGATCGCTTGGCTGCGTACCTGGAGAGGGTGCGCTCACTGGAGAAGTCAAACTCCCTGATTGAGAAGCAGATCAGGGAATGGTATGAAAAGAACACCACAAGCATAGGGCAGGACTACAGCTCCTACTTCAAAACAATTGATGAACTCCGAAATAAGGTAAGAGATCATAAAGCCCTCCATAAGTATAGGAATTGCAATTATCAGTGAGCTAGAGAATAATCTGTTGTAGAAAATGTACTTTTCCAAATTGTAATTGGCCTAGCTGGGAAGAAGAAGTTTATTTTTGATCAGCTACATATTAGTGACATATTTTAGATCATTTGTAATACCTGTAATCATTTGTAATATGCCTGCAGTTGTGAGTAATCTCCTACCTGAAAAATCTGTGACTCAAAATTAATTAGTTCTACGATATTTGCCTTAGGTGGCTTTAATTAGAGAAAGTACTAATGGTAATCTACATATTTAAATATAGTTTAGCAACAGTCTATTTCGAAGTGGTTTATTAGAAAAGAAGGGCAAGCACTCAGAAAAAAATTAAAGACCACTACTTAAAATAGTAAATTACCACTGGAAACAATGAAATATTCCCAATAATCAACTGACAGGTTTGTCAAATCATGTTTCCAGAACTTCCTTCAGTCTTTCCCCTTTTATTTTTTATCAGTTCTACTTCCCAGCATTTAAAAGCAGATCCCTTCAGAGAACAGTTCATCCCAACTATTCGATACACTTATTTTATAGCAGGACAATTTGTCTTTTGGACATCCCTAATTCCTTTCATGCGCTTCAGATGGAACTTAGCTTAAAGCCAGCTGACCAACAGACAGCTGAAGTGAAGGAGGATGAAGCCCACTTACAGTATTCATTCCCAGGAAAGGATCAAGTGTGAATTTCTCTGCAAAGTTTCATTGATTGTCCACCATTCCCTTTAGATTTCTGCTGCCCAGATGGAAAATTCCAGACTTGTCCTGCAGATTGATAATGCCAAGCTGGCTGCTGATGACTTTAGGCTGAAGTAAGTTCCATGATTTTATATCAATTCTCTTTCATGCTCCTCTAATTTAGGAAAGCTTCCACTTATTGGAATCAGTGACAAGAAGTGAACATTTTCCAACTTTAATGATAATTTCACAATGACTGTGGTTACTGATTCTAGAATCGGTTACTGATTCTAACATTTACTCCAAATTGTTGCATTCCAATGATGACAAAAGGCACTGTATTGTACAGGTTTGAGAACGAACACCTGCTCAGGCAGAGTGTGGAGAGCGACATCACCGGACTGCTCCGTGTCCGTGACGACCTGACTCTGACCAAAGCTGACCTGGAGTCCCAGATTGAGAGTATAACCGAGGAGCTCGTTTTCCTTAGGAAGAACCACGAGGAGGTGAGAGCAGCTGACCACTGCCAGGGAGAGGGGCTTTGAGTGGCAAACACAAACAAGCTCACTAGGAGGCATTTCTATCCTTCCTGGAAGCAGCATAACCATGTGTAACCTTAAGGGACATTCAAGCTTTTCGGCATCAAAGGCTGAATACTCCTCCATTCCAGGAATGAAGGAGTAAAGGTTTTCTCTAAGAAAAATTTATGGTTCAGGAATTGCTTCCCCAAAAAGTACACAAATGGGAGCCATGACTTCTGCCCTCATTCCACATATCCGGTTCTGAGGAAATCATTTTTATGATACATTAATCTAAGGTATAACATTTATTGCTATCAAGTAAGTGAACTGTTCTATGAGGTGCACTAAACAGTATTTACAAGGTGATTAAGTTGTCTTGCCCCAAGGTACTATTAAGGATTAGTCCTATGCGTGTAGATGTTGAGTTTGTGTCCAATGCCCAGGAGTGACAGCTCCCTGCAGCTGGCGCTAACACAGTCCCCATTGCTGCAGGACCGTGACAGGCTGCGCAAAGAGGCGAGCGGCTCAGTGAACGTGGCGGTGGACGCTGCTCCCGGCATTGATCTCGCAGCTATTATGGAAAACATGAGAAAGCAATATGAAGAAATGGCAGAAAAGAACCGCCAAGAAGCCAAAGAACATTTTGAAAAGCAGGTAAAGTCCACTGCTTAAACACCAGCAAGAACCTCAGTCATGCCTGGCTGCAGTTCACAGTCCCTCCATTCCTCATTCCAGACAGCAGAACTGAACCAGGAAGTTGCCCTCAATGTTGAGCGGCTGGAGATCCAAAGGAAAGAGATCACGGAACGGAGACAGGTCTTCCAGAACTTGGAGCTGGAATTACAGTCCCTGCTGACCATGGTAAATAACAAAGAACAAGATAAGGACTGTGGATAGCAGAGTTACACAGAGATGTAATAAATAGAGGATAAAAAGATAAATAGAGGAATCAATCAAAATGTTATTTACAATCAAAATGCTATTTTAACAGAAAAATGTATCCTCTGAATAATATGTCACTGCTCTTCCCATGCATTATAGAAACAGACCCTGGAAGGCACTCTGGCTGAAACGGAAGCACGGTACAGTTACCAGCTTGACCAGATACAGGGAGCAATTTCCAGTCTGGAGGCTCAGCTGAGGCAGCTCCGAGCTGACATGGAGACTCAGAACAATGAGTACAGCATCCTGCTGGATGTCAAGACTCGCCTGGAGATGGAGATCGCCACATACCGCCGGCTGCTTGAGGGAGAGGAGAGCGGGTGAGCACACGCATGGCTTTGCGTGTTGGTCTGGGTTTTGTGTCAAATCTGCCTCTGTCCAACTGCTTTGGGGTGGGGAAGTCCCATTGTCCAGTTCTCAGCCACAGAATCAGAGCAGGCTGCTGTTCAGGCTGGGCTACTGAAGCTGCTGTGGAATTTTGAGGTGGCTCTCCCAGCCTACAGACTGTCACTCTGTGAGCTGGGGAGTTGAGTAGATGTTGACATGCCAGGAACACCAGTAATGCAGTTTTTGATCAACTTGTCCATGTGGGTTAAGCAGAAAGTGGAACTTCCCCCCAGATTCTACCTGCTAAGGCTCAGGAACTAGATCGGGTGGACCTGCATGACCTGAAGTCCTGGCATTGCAGAGTCTGCAGATTAACTGAACCTACAGCTTATGCTTAGCAAGTTTCACTTCAACTGAGAGAACTCGCTTTACTGAGTTATCCTCTGATTCAATGTCTTGATGAAAGGGGATTAGCTGTCCTGATCAAACACATAGGAAATGCTTCTTCAATACATGATTTGCCAATATTTACATTTTCTAATTTACAATTTAAACAGGCATTTAGAAGAGATGTCGTTGGCAGTAGAGGCTGAAAAAGGTATGTCCCACCAACTTCTGTTTTGATGGCAGCCTGTTGAAATGTTATGGAATTAAACAGCCTGATATAAAACAACAGCCTCAAAGCAAATAATCAGCCAGTGCAATCTCATATCAAGAAAGCAATCACCTGTATGGTTACCCTATAAGGACTATACAAACCTGGGTTTATTTATACAATTCAGCTGCCCGGTGTAAAATCACAGACTCACCTTACCCATTCTGTGATTCTGTGAGTCCTCAGAGAGCCAAGAGAACAACGGAGAGCTACTGAATTCCCCTCTGGAGAACTGCAGAAGCATCTGCTTCTCCCTGCTAGCTGCACTGGGAGACTGAGACTTCCAAGTAACATACCCAGTTTCATAGCAAAAATTTCCAATTTGGTGTAAGTCTATTCCGAGATTTTAGGTCTACAAGTCTGTGATAAACTGAAGCAAAACTATCAAGAGCACTAGAGAGTTATTGAACCCAGTATCCACTACAGTCTATGGGCAACATACTCAATATCCAAAAGAGGAGAAGCCACACCCCATACACTGCAAAAGTTTACCTCAAGGACCTGTGGATTGAAGATGCTTTTTTTGATATTTCCTCTGCTACTACTGCAGCAATATTACTCTGACAATGTACATTGCATTAAATTACTTCTCTTTTCAATTTCCTTAACAGAATCAAGTAAGTTTAAGAAGATCAAGACAATAGTTGAGGAGGTGGTTGATGGCAAGGTTGTGTCCTCTGAGGTCAGAGAGGTTGAAGAGAAGATGTAAATGGCACCAGCAGAAAAGATGCCTCTGAGTTCCCTGGAGCTGATGCCAAAATGAAAAGGTTTATAAAGAATCTGATCTAATTCACCCTAAACCCCAGAAGAATTAAAAAAAAGCCAAAATCTCAAATCTGTTGTTGTTGTTGTTTTTGTGGGGGATTATTAATAAAAATCTGTATGTCACAACACAGAAGACTTTAGGTTTACTTATATAGTGACTGAGAACCCTGATGGAAAGAAATCAAATCAGCCTGGTATGAATATATAATTGCTTCCAACATAGATACAAATGGAAGTGTTAGGATTTTAAAATGCATTAAGGCATGAGTTCAGCACACCTTTTCTGGATGTGAACTCCCATTCAAACATAAAGCAGCTTCACTGCATTAAAACATGATTTTCACATAAATAAGAAGTGCCAATTTACTTTTCATAATATATTAACATGAAAAAAATAAATTGAAGAAGCCTATTTGATATTTTTCACATTCTGTGAATGATTATGTCACCAGGAATTACGGCAAGCCAAGATATTTTATGGATAAAAATATATTTGAAATGATCTCCCTCTCTCTCAAACCTTTCTGTGCTAATAATGTTCCCTGTCCCATATGAAGGCCCCTGTGCCACACCTGGATTCTCAGTCCCAGGAGTTTACATTTTCCTCTTGAGAACATAAACACACAAAGCTCTTCCCTATGAAACCTCACCTGTCCAGAGCTATGTACTGTGCATAAACAGCTGCCAAAGAACTAATCCTCTGCTTTCACTGCCCCAAGTCACTGAGAGCAGGATATCAGCTCATTTCCACAGAAATGCTTTACTTACACCTTTGATCTTCCGCTCTTTTCTGCCCCAAAAGCACCCCATGCTCTTGAATGCGGATAAATCAAAAATTAACACATTTCAGTTGACAAATCCAATGATATAATTGAGCCAGGACAAAGGAAAAACTATTTTCCATTTATCAAAATAACTTCAAAAGAAAAATACATTGGCTTGGGAGGGTTCCCATGCCCAAACCTGCACCCAGAAGCGCTACATTTGATCTTCAGATTTGTATTATAAAAAGTGCCAAATACAGAAATCAGATTTCTTATTTTGAGATAACAGCAAACTATTTAGCAGACAGAATGGTCAGTTCCCAGCTCCAAAGTACAAACTCTTATATGCTATAGACTATATGCTATAGACTATAAGCATATCACTCTGAGGTATTTCAGTGATGAAAGGGCTAGGGCATAAACCCAATTCCAAATCCTATTTGATCTATTTATATTTTCATATAAATGATCACCCTGCAGTTCACTGAATATCCATGTGCCTTTGGACACCTGATGGTCACTTACTTCTTATCAAGCATCCAGGAGCATTACTCCAGCAAAGGCTCCTGGCTGAAGAGCATTATGAAAAGAAAGACATTCCTGCCACACAGGCTGAGAAGCAGGGATCAAAGGGATCACTCTGCTGACTTAGCAAACTCCTGTAAGAACAGCCCCAAATGTAGGAAGCACTCCATCTGCAATGACAAAACAATTATTTAGAAGGGATTTAAATGTAAAAAGATCCTTTTTTGCTTCATTCCACATGGCAGAACACAATCGTGATGTCTCAGCTCCACTCCACCCATTTCCCCTCATACAAATACCTGGAGGGCACCAGATTTCCACTCCCATTGGCAATTTTGGTTGGCACATATCATTTCGGTTGGTCAGAAAATAGTAAACTGACATCCTCTCCAAACAGGAGGGAGAGAGAGAGTGAAAGCTCTCCCCAGGAGGTGGGGACTCCTCCTGAAACACCCACTGCTGTCTATATAAAGCTGACCCTGCTCCTGCTCTGCCCTGCTCTCTGTTGTATCCTCCACAGGGCAGATCCAGGCACCTCGAGCACCATGGCCCTTTCCGTGCGCACAAGCAGCGGGCCCCGGCAATTCTCCTCTCGGAGCGGATTTGGAGGGGGATCTCTGAGGATGTCCAGTTCCAGTGGTGGAGGAGGCTTTGGTGGCAGTGGGCTTGGCTTTGGTGGGGCGTCTGGTGGAGGGTTTGGTGCAGCTTCTCTGTTGGGTTCAAGCTCTGGCTTTGGTGGGGGATTTGGAAGTGGTTTGGGTGGTAGCTATGGAAGTGGCTTAGGCAGTGGGTTTGGGGGAGGTTTGGGAAGTGGTTTTGGCAGCAGTTCAGGTGCTGCTTTTGGAAGTGGCTTTGGTGGTGGCTTAGGGACTGGTTTTGGAGGTGGGTTTGGCCCTGCTGGTGCTGGCGATGGTGGCATTCTTTCTGGCTCAAAAAAAGAGACTATGCAGAACCTCAATGACCGTCTGGCTGCGTATCTGGACAAAGTGAGATCTCTGGAGGATGCCAACACCGAGCTGGAGCGCAAAATCCGTGAATGGTATGAGAAAAATGGCCCTGGCACTGGCACCCCTGGATCTGGGAATGACTACAGCAAATTCTACCCCCTCATTGAAGATCTTCGAAACAAGGTAGCAAAGCAATGTATTTAATGTATCTTTATATTTGTAACTCAATAGTATTAATGAAAATAACAAATTTCTTTCAGCAAACAAGAGCACATTTATCCTTTGGTACTGACGCTTGCAGTGACCTGTGTCACCTTGCACTGGTGACATGTGGTGAATTTTTCCTGTACATTAAAGCAGTTCTGTAGCTGTGTCACACAGTGATTTGTCTAATCTGAATAGAGGAGAAGGCAGTGATGGAATGCAGTTCTATAAACCCTTGTAGAACACAAAGTATAAAGCCATTACAAAGCCATGAAGCCTTTGGGCAGTAACATCATTTTCTGAACACTGTTTATATTCTAGATCATCAATGCAACCATCGACAACGCAAGGATTATTCTGCAGGTCGATAATGCCAGACTGGCTGCTGATGACTTCAGACTGAAGTAAGGATTTCTTAATGCTATACAAACCCCTTAAGGAAAAAATTATTTTGTACTAAAAATCTCTTTCCTTGTAGAATACTTGTAGTAGAATTAATAAAAAGTATTATAATAATTATGTGTATTAAATTTTCAAATTGAAGCTAAAATAAAACACATTAATAGTTTCCATTTGACCTCATGGGCCATGGAAAAAATAATATTTAATCCCTTTATGCATAGATATGAGAATGAAGTGGCTCTTCGGCAGAGTGTGGAGGCTGACATCAATGGTCTGCGCAGAGTCCTGGATGAGCTGACCATGACCAGGGCAGATCTGGAGATGCAGATTGAAAGCCTGAATGAAGAACTGGCTTATCTCAAGAAGAACCATGAAGAGGTAACTTTTTTCCTTTGTGAATTCATAGCAAGACACATGAAATTGTGAAACATCAAATTACTCCCTTATTTAAGCCAGTGGGAGTTCCTGGGTTTCATTATAGGTTTTGTATGCTGTTATTTTTTGAGTTTACTGAGTGAAAGAGTGCAACAAACAATCTACAGATCCTTGTTGAAACAGAATTTATATCATATATATTTCTTTACATATATTTTGGTATAACTATTTTGTCTTTTACTAACAGAACTTTCTTTTTATTTTCAATCTCTCCAGGAGCTTCAGGGCATCCAAAGCAGTGAATTTGGCCAAGTCAGTGTGGAAATGGATGCTGCTCCAGGGACTGACCTGACCAAGCTTCTCAATGATATGAGGGGACAGTACGAAGTCATTGCCGACCAAAACCGTAAAGAGGCCGAAGCGTGGTTCAATGAAAAAGTAACAACCAGAGAGAGCAAACTCAGCAAAATGCATGGGAAAATGAGTTCAATACTTGGAACAGCAAAATTACATCCCATTCTTCCTTGTTGTTTCAGAGCGGAGAGCTGAAAAGGGAAATCTCCACCCATACTGAGCAGCTCCAGTCAGGAAAGAGCGAGATCACAGATTTAAAAAGGACTCTCCAGAGCTTGGAAATAGAGCTGCAGTCTCAGCTCGCCATGGTACGTTCTGGGAAGCTGCTGACTGCTCAGATCCAATTCAGTAACTTCAAAAGTCTTTTTAGACCTAATCCTGTTCCATAGAATTGAGGATTTACATTTCTTTCCGATTAATTCTTATATTCTTTTGGTTCCTAAACAGCAGTAATATATCTAACTGGATTTCAAAGAGCATGTCACAAAGCAGATGAGTTTTTACATCACATTTAGGGAAGTGACAAGGGACAGTTTTCAAACCGGTGTTTTCAAAAAGAAAATAAAACCTTCTGAGTAATGCAGCTGTGCTCACTCCCTTAAACTACTTCAGCTGGTTTTGTAAAGAGGTTTTTTTCCTTAACCAGAGATTATTTAATATCCCTTCACAGAAAAAATCCCTGGAAGACACTTTAGCAGAAACAGAAGGTGGTTACTGCGCTCAGCTGTCACAAATCCAAATGCAGATCGGGAACCTGGAGACCCAGCTTTTCCAGGTCAGGGCTGACATGGAGCGCCAGAACGCGGAGTACCAACAGCTCCTAGACATCAAGACTCGTCTGGAAATGGAGATTGAAACCTACCGGCGCCTGCTGGATGGCGAGTTTGTGTAAGGAACTGGTTGACACAAAATATCTCCTTGGGTTTATTTTCTGTAGCAATATCCTTTCCAGGAAAAAAAGAGGTAAAATAAGTGGAACATTCTCCAAGAGACAGTAAGGCACATACAGTGATCTGAAATATCACTGTGACTGAGGAGAGTGAGCCATTCTGCTCACTATTTAAATAACCTATCAATGTCACCATGAAAAGGGAATTTATCCTGATCCTATCAGACATCCTGAAATAGTGCATGTCTCTGATTCTCTTTTAGGGGTGCTGGACAGGCAGCTACATTTGAAAGCTCATCCCTGACAGGGTCCAAATCTCAAACACAATCACTGGACTCTTCTCAAGGTAGGTAGAACTTGATTGAATAAAATTTTGTTTCTAAAGTTATTCTTACAAATCAAATAATACCTGTTATCCTGTTTAACTACCTCATAGAGTTTATTAAAATCAGAAGCCAATTGGAAAGGAAAAGGGAGTACCTGGTCATGTGCTGCTTTGGTTTATAATTTTTAACACATTGATAAATAATTTTTTTTTTTGTTGTTCATGATGTCTAGATCCAACCAAAACTAGAAAGATCAAGACAATTGTCGAAGAAGTGGTAGATGGAAAAGTTGTTGCATCCCATGTTAAGGAAGTCGAAGAGAAGATATGAGGCATAATCTGATGTGGCAAAGGATCCATTTGCTCCAAGCCAAAATGGATAAATAATTTTATTCTTTTGTATGAAGTGATAAAACATTTGGCTTTGTACTAAGAATCTTTTAGATAAGACAAAGTTGGCAATTTCATTCGTTGCAGACATAAAATACATTTCCTGCTTCACTCTATCAGCATTACCTGTATGATTTTCATGGTGTTCTTTAAAAATATCATCTAATCTCTGTTCAATAACCAGAAATATGAAGAACACATTTAATCAGATTTGCCTTTTTATAATCGTTAGTAATCAATAGATAAAATAATTTTGCTGTTCTAATCTCATTTTCCAGTTTTGATGCCTAATAAAAAGGACTCAACAAGCTTTAAGGCATTAGTGTCCCTTTATTCTTCATGACCCCCTCCAGCTGTGTGGTGAGCCAGCAATAAAATACTGAAAGCAGCTAGAATTCAGAGTTCCATAAGTCCTAGGAAAGATGCAATTGCTTACACCTACCTACCTTTAGCCTTCAGAAATCTCATAGCCAGGTGTTCCCTATATACCTGAAAAAAAGGTAGAAAAGGAAAGCATTAGTTTATACCATCCCAAGTGCAATACCTTGTGTTTGTCTGATGCATTCCTAATTGTTTTCTTATGTAACTGCTCTCATCCCATCAATGACAAGCACTGACAATATTTTGGGTTTAGACCTACACAGAACAAGGATAATTGAGACACTTGTAGAAAAGAGAGTGGACAACAAAACCTTTCCATCTCAGTCCAGGTCAACTGGAAGACAGTCAGCTAAGGAAAAGAAAATCCATACACAGGATCCTTTCACATGTGCCAACAGACACAGCCAAGAACAGGGAAGCCTTTTTACACCAGGAGACTTTTAAGTGGTACAATACTTTGACTTCTAAAAAGATGCGTGTCTTGTGAAAGTTTACTGCCTGTTTTATTATTTCATTGACCCATATTCTCATTTAGAGCCAAAAATGCATTTCTCCCTTTGCTAAATTTTAAATTTCTATTGAAATTTGAAAATTTTTTACTGCATATCTGGGATTGTGCACTACTGGAAAAAAATTAAATAAGCAAGAGGTAAAATGAAATAGGTAAGAGCCATTTTAGCAGACAAGATCATCGGGATCACACAGTGCTCCAGTGAGCAGGAAATGAAGAAACACAGCACACCAGACACCCTGTGCTGGACCTGCCTGGGAGTTGTCAGGAAAGGGGTAAGAATGCCACATATATAGTGTGTTGTGTGTACTGAGCACACCAACACCTGGCACAGGTTCTGAAACACCGCCAGAGACAACCCAGACCCTTTTCCTGACAGCAGTGATGTGTCTGAAGTGTACACTCACCAGAATTTTGCCCTCTGCAGGAAAGGAGCCAAAGCCCTTACCACAGGTTCCACCAGCACTACTCACCACCTGTAGTGCTGGTTCCTCTCCCTCCTTGTTGTGTTTCTGCCCATAAAAGAGGATGCCCAGGAGCCCAGGTCGTTTCTGAAACGGGACAGTCCTCAACAGTGGGTCAGGTCGGACACCTGAGGCTTCATATCACTGAGTCTCAAATAGCTCCAGGGATGGAAATTCTGCAACATCCCTATCAATGGTAGAGGCACCTGCCAGCAACCCAGCTATGCTGCTGGGAGGCTCTGTCTTTCCATGTCCTCTTGTCAGAGCACTTCATGCTGGGCAGCTGCAACTTTATCCTTCGCTTTCTCTCTCTCACCCTCACATTTCTGAGGTTATAAAATCCCACAGTTACAGCGTAACAAAAACATAAAGACATTGATATATTCATTTCGGCGCATGATTCAGGAATAGTTATTGTAGTGCTATCCTTTGCTGCATTAAGCTGCTGCCAGGATGGACTGAAGGCTCTGAGCCCCCCGCCAGCCCCGAAATGAGCCGCTGCCGCTTTAACGGCCCCGCGGCCGCAGCCCCGCGCCTCCGGCAGCGGAGCCGGGAGCCGGGGAGGATGGGAGGAGGAGGAGGAGGAGGATGGAGCCGGCTCGGCTCCGCCGAGAGATCAGGGCAAAGTATGAATCGCTCATCACCCGAAATCAGATAAAGACCGTCAGCTCAGCAAGGACGCAGGTAATGCCTCCTCACAGCCACACACCTTGCAGAGTACGGAGCCATTCCCTGGCCGTACAGTTCCTCCCGCAGCCTCTATGAGGTACAGTAATTCCTTTCAATGCAGCAGTTTTTCGGGGAAGGGACGTGGATTTTACCGCAGTAAGATGTGAACTAGAAAAATCGGAAATAGATTTTGTCAAGGGTATGGATTCACGCTGAACGAATGCTGTGTAATTCATCGGGATGCTTTTCTGTCCCTGCAGCCGGGCTATTGCTGGGATTTAAGGGATGATGACATAGGCTGTGACAGGGTAACCTCTAGCTCCATGTAGTTATTTCAGAGGAAAAAAGAATCCTGAAGAGAATCTTTTTATATGCAGCAATCTTTGCCATTTTTAGCCCTCTAGTACAGTACACTGTACCTTTGCAGGAACTATTTTCTATTGCTCACAGTAAAACTATGTTTTGCTCTTCAGCAAATATCAGTTGTTCTCCATACAGCTTGATTAAATGTTACCAATACACAATGCTGCTGTTAGGGATTTACATACAAACAGCTCTAAACCCAACTGAAATCAAATGGCAAAACAATTTTGAGCCACCAAATATAAAGAAATTCAGGGGGGAATCAGGTATTCTGTCACCTTGTAATCAGGTATTGCAGGAATCCCAGAGGTTTGTTTTAAGGACAGGCCAGACGCTGCTGCAGCCTGGCTGATCTACCAGCAGTGCCAGACACACGGCAGCTGCACACCCGACAGGGAAGCCAAGTTTATCTTTGTGTTGGCACAAAGCAGCCAATGCACATTGGTTTGATCCTGTCACACAAATTCTGCAGCACCCAGGCAAGAAAGGGGAAGCAAAAAACATTGGGGGTTCACTTGTGGATGAGACAAACCTAGATTTTTCACAAAAATTATCATCTGGTAAAGTTGCAATAAGTCAGTACGTACACGGGAACAAAACCCTTATTTTTCTTAGTTCATAAGACCTGAATTAAAGAGATTATTTTCTTAAAGTCAATGTCATCATACGTACCTGCATAAAGCAGTAAAATTTGCAAAAGAGCAAGTACTCTTTCAAAAGCTTAGGGCATCTTCACCACTTGCAGGGAAACTCAGAATCAAAAAAGAAAAATAACTTCTGTAAGCCAAGCAATCGTTCTGGAAGTTACGTGCAGGAACATACTATTGAAATCAAAGACAAGTCTAAATCTAAAATGACCCCACACATGATCAGGAGTGGTTTTAAAAAACTACTTTTAACAGGATAAAAAGAAAAAAACCCCAAAACCCTGAAATCAAAAATGCATTGAAATCAAAGCACTTAATTCAAACTTGGAAGCTTGAACCATCTGCACCTCCTCTAAGCCCCTTTACTCCAGAGGTAAGGTCTCAATACAATTGGGCAATTTGTATGAGAATTCCTCTAGG
The DNA here is from genome assembly GCF_031753505.1 of Anomalospiza imberbis. Classification (NCBI taxonomy): domain Eukaryota; kingdom Metazoa; phylum Chordata; class Aves; order Passeriformes; family Viduidae; genus Anomalospiza; species Anomalospiza imberbis. The sequence continues at coordinate 3,640,634 of NC_089702.1, read as the reverse complement.
ACAAAGGTGCCAGGGATAGAGATGTGGCCAACCACTTCCCATCAAACACAGTGGAATCAGGGCTTTCCCTCTACATAATACAGAAAATATTAACCCCTCACTGTGAGCTTTCACATATTTATACAACTCTAACAAAAATTCCAACCAGACATTTTTATGTGCCAATTTATTATCGTTATTCAAATATTTTTAATATTGTTATCTTTTGTATGTCCCCTGTAGTTAGAAGAAGGTGCAAGTAAAAGAATGGACAAAGATGCAGAAGCACTAAAGGCAGCCAGAGCAGAACTGTGCGAAGCCCGACGGCAATGGCACCACATGCAGATCGAAATCGAGTCTCTCCACGCTGTGGTAAGAGTCAGAAATTAAACTTGAAATCGCACGGAAAAAAGAAGTCTTGTCCTTGATGCAAACTATCCCACAGTCAATTTCTGTGACAGTCACAGCCACCACACTGCAGAAATCCACCACAGGAACGCTCATCTGGGGGGCTCCAGCTCCTCACAGAGCCCTCGCTCACACACACTGACCCAGCACATGTTCTGGAGCAAGATCTGTCACTCCAGATGTGGTTTCCTGTTTTCACACCTCCCAAGAACATATTTGCATGATACTCCCTCACCAAGCTCCTGGTCATTCTGCCTTACCAATTCATAGCATGTTTATGACCTTTTTTTAATGTGTGGACAAGATTCATCAATTCATTTGAGATAAAATGTCAGCTTTTGCTCAATTCAGTAGTAAAGAAAAGCTCTAAGAGCACACAGACACGTCATACAGCACTGAGCTGGACATTGTTTAACTGTAAAATCAGAGATCTGTAAACTCAAGGCAGTAGATTGCTGTGCAAGATGTGGCTACACTTTAATCTGAATTTACATTACCACAGATTTTACTGGAAAATTTCTCAGCCAAAGTATTACCTTGAAAGCTTTACTCCTATTCTTAAAGAATAATCTTACAAGAACTGATGTAAAAATACAGTTTGTTAATGAAACCATGTATGCCTGTAACATCTTTGCACACAAACTTTCCAAATCTTAAAATGTAACTTGAATTTCACAGGAAAAGGGTCTGGAACGTTCACTGCGGGCCACAGAGCAGCAATACCACATGCAGCTACAAAATTTGGAAGGTGAGATTGAATGCTTGGAGAAAGAGTTGTTGGAAGTGAGAAGAGGAATTGAGAAACAGCTTCGAGAGCATGAAATTCTCCTGAACACGAGGATGAAGCTGGAGGAGGAGATAGCAACATATCGCAGTCTGCTGGAGCAAGAAGAGAGCAGGTACTCGCTGCTTAGAGAAAAAGATCTCCAATTTGTCTTCCATTTCTGAAGGTCTCAGATAATCAGAATTGCAAATACATGAACAAAACATTTAAGAATCACATAAAATCTTAGAAAAGGTTTCATTATAAGGTAGCTTCACTGACTGGGCACTTTCTGGTGCTCAGTGTCTCACACACATTGCAAAGAGCAGCTCAGTCACTGCAGCCTCACTCAGGGCACTGTGGGTCACTGGGGCCCTGGGGCTCCTCAGGTGTCACAGCACATGGGGCCAGTCCACACTGGTGAAGTGCTGGGCAGGGAGTCCATGTCTCAGACCAGGACAGACCCCTGCAGGAAACTGCACAGATATTGGCAGAAACTTCCTCCAGTTCTGGGCTCAGAATGAGAAATCCCAGCAAATAGTTCCCAATAGAACTTCTCACATTTTTAAATTTCTCACAGCTGTTCATATGACAAGTTAGGAATTAAAGTAATTCAATACTACTAGATGCCTGTAATCTTTTTTTTTTTTGTAGGTTCCGTTGCTCAATACCTGCCCAGAAGGATGACAAAGAACCCAGCACTAGCAAGATCACTTTTATGCTGCCTTCAGGTGAGTTTCAGGCATCTTCTCCTTAAGGGACTTTGGCCCTGACTATGCACAACTACTGACAAGCTCCTGAATATTTAAAAAGGACCTTTTCCAATGTATGGGAAATACCTCCAGGTCCTGTGTACTGCCCTTGCCCTTCTGCATGCTCACTGTATACCTGCATATTCTTTTACAGAGAGCGTAAAGAAGCACAAACCAAAGAAGGTGGAACTGATGACAAAACAAGCAATCCTAGATGGAAATATCATGAAGGAAAGTGCTGAAGCTCATGGCACTGTACAGTAAGATAAACAGGAATTTCACAAAATAACAATTGGAAGTAAAGGGTAGAGGTTACGTTTCAGTAGCTTTGAATTTTCCGTTATTTGGTATCTGTTATATCGTGCCCACATAGCCCAGGAGCACAGTGAGAGCTCCTGAAGGTGCACTGAATGGCAGTGTTTAACAATACATTACATTTAAAAGTCCTTTTTATTAGCATTGGCTTCATAAGCAAACAATACCATGCTGGTTCTTCTGATTTGTAATTTCTATTTCTGTTAAGAATGAAACTATGAATAATTCATCTTGCTAAGGCTGAAAGCAAAGAGCCCAGACCACATTTGGGAAGTCCCTCTGAGGCATATTTATGCACATAAATTCAGGCTCAGCTGCTCCAACTTGCTCCTTGGAAACTCCTATGTTTCCCCAAACAGGGGAGGGAGAGCCTGGCTCCCAAGTAGGCATGTGAAAGTCTGTAAGGATATGTTATTCACCTGAAATTACTTTAATAGTATTGGATTGCCTCAATTTTTTTTCCCCTCCTGGTCTTTAAGCTTTTTTGTAGACTAATTCAATGTTACCTTTAAACACACTGTAGTGGGCCATTCCTAGCACTGAACCATAATCAGCTGCTGAAAATAATTAATGTCATCATAAGGTCCACCAGACATACCCCATAGGTGATGTTTATTTTTGTGCATGAGCTTTGTTCATCAGACACTCAGATCTGCATGGAGCTACTCTGCTGAGGGCAGTGTACTCAGCTGGGTGAGGCCCCGGAGCCTGACTCTCAGATCTGAATTCTGACACACACATAGAGAATTGAATCAACAGGAATTGGGTGCCTCAATATTCCTGGATCAGCTGGCTTTTCAATTCTCCCTATTTTTACTTCTGCCCTTTTTTCTCTTTAATGTAATGTAGCTCCACATTCTGAGGTTTGAGTCTAAACTAGATTTTCTCCCCCCTGTTCTGAAGGTTTTCAGATGCAGGAATTCTGTTCTGCCCATTACAGTACTGAGGTTTCTTGCAAAATTTTTGAGCTTGGATTCCAAACTTTCTCCTTGGAAACAAACTGCCTAAAGTATTTGGAGCAGTGGTTTTGTAGCCATGTCTACCTAAAAGTACAAAAACAAGAACATAATGAACCCTCACCCTTTATTTAGCTTCTCTGGAGAATGAACCTGGAAAAAAAAAGACACCTCTGGTAGCTCAGTACCATATAAAATAACTTGACTCTTTATGATGCCATTTCTCTCTCTGTTTCAAAAGCAGTTCTGAAGATAGGTAACTTAGCCTAATAAATCATAAATATATTTTCTTTATTGTTTCAGGACAGAAAAAGTGGATGAAGTTATTAAGGAATGGGAAGGTTCTTTCTTTAAGGACAACCCTCGCTTAAGGAAAAAGTCTGTTTCCTTGCGTTTTGATCTCCACCTGGCAGCCACAGAGGAAGGGTGTTTGCACACAAAAAAGAAAACCCTCCCCGACATTGAAGTCAGGCTGGTGATGAGGAGATCCTGCAGCATCCCATCCATCAAACCTTAACCTCAGCCAATTCCCTCAAAGTGCATCCACAATGGGCTCCGGAAATAAACTGTAGATGGACTCCCACGGCTGCTGTCTGCTACAACCACAACATCTTACCAAGCACTTGGATCAATACAATAAAACCATTTAAGTCCTTTAAAAGAAAGGGTGAACAGCAAGGGGGTTCTGATTCCAAGAAACCCAACTTCTACTGGCTTTATACTCTGGGTGCAGCCCTTTCATATTCTCATTGTTGTTGTTTTGTAGATTTTCACCAAATAGTACAAAAATTAAACTAGAACTTTATTGTTTGACATAGTCTGCCTTTGTAAAAGAGAACTTGTTTTCTCTTTCCAAAAATGAGAAATGCCTATTTGCTTCTCTTAATTAGTCACTATTCCATTCACATAATGACTGGTGAATCCTTGCAATAATTTATATCACAGCTGTCATACTTCTAGAAATATATTTTAAAATAATACTTTCTAACAGCAAAAATTACATACAAAAATACTCTTAAAATACATGAACTATTAACAAAGAGTTTTCTTTTTAAAGTGGCTAGTGTTTTTAAATTCCTTTTTTTCAGGCAACAACTGAGCAAAAATATCTTTCCTCTACATCCCTACACATTCATTTTAAAAGTGTTGTTACAATTCAGTAACATTTTAGCCATATTGTTCAACTGATTTTGAAGCAGTAATTTCCCCTGAAAAATCAATCATTTTCTTATGTGTCCACACACACCTGTACTACAAGACTCTTAGCCAAGGCAAATGAATTTACTCTGTAATTGTTCAAATGGGAGGAATCAAGCAACCATTTGAATGCTGGTATTCCATTTTTTTTTTTTTTTAATTATAACAATGTGCATTAAAATATCTTCAACAAATTTCTCTTCTGACAAACACTACAGGTAAGTGATACTGTTGATCTAGTCCATGTGACAAGTCACTGTTACACCAGGGTACAACTGTTACTACTTCAAATTGACTGGGCAAAATAAGGGCTACAAATTCAAAGTACAATTCAACCAGACCCCTTAAGTACCCCCCACTCCTACTCAAAGTAGCTGTGGGCAAACACAAACCCCAACAGAAACCCTGCACCGCTACAAAGAGGAACAGCCATCCTTCTTTAAAACCTCACAGGACAAATTTCAAACAAAGACTCAAACAAGACTGTATGAAGACAAGAATGATTGTTTGCGAGGATTCTGAAGAGGATGGATGTCACAGCTCCCACTGGAATACCGGGATTGCTAGGGCTCAGAGTCTGGAGAATCCACACAGAGGATTTGCTGGATTACAGCAGCATGGAAAGGATTGATTTCAGTGTCAGTATCTGCCTTATTCCTTACGGCATGTGTACAAAAGTGATACTGCAGATCCTTTCGGAGTTAATTTATGCTTCTATCCTTTGTTCATGGTAAGAACAATGCACCAGTATTGCCCCGTCCTGTCTGTACTGTATCAAACTCGCTAATTATCCTTAACCTGAATCATGAGCTGATGTTGTTACCACTTGAGTACCTGGCATCCTGAATGTATCAGCCTGCTCCAGTATTTTCACTATGCAGCTTTTTTTTGTGCTTAGACTCTGTACATTTTACAATACTTGAATTTAAACTAAGTTTTAATTGCTTTAAGGCACTTTAAACAGGGATACGAATTTACCAAAGTAAATGATAGTACTACAATAAAAAAAGTATTAAAATGGAGTTTGTCTATGCACATTTTGTGTGTGTCACTGTCTTCTTAAGTGGAAAGGCGTAAAAGAAAAATGCAAAATAAAAGTTGCAGATAGGAAAATCTTTAGCACTGTAACAAGTGTTTTCTAAGATCCTCTCCACAATTAGAAAGACACAAATTGCCTCAGAATATTTACCATAACATGTGAGTGTCCTTCTGCTACAAAACTTACTCTTTTTTCCTGGTAAATCCAGTCACCCTGGCTATTTTCTTCACGTGTGACTTCCTGATACTGACTTCAGTAGCTTCTCCTACTCTAGGCCTGGTTCAAGTGGGCATTCTGGTTTTAACTAAGTTTTCACCTCTTTCAGTAAGTATCTATTTCTGCATTATTCACAAATTCCATCTCTCAAAATGTAAAGAACTCTCTTTTGTTCACAAAGTAGTTGACTTCCACAAGTATCAGTGTGAACTTCACATAGGCATAAAAATAACAACATCTCACCCTCATTTTTAGGTTACTTTAAAGCTGAATTAAAAAAAAATAATAACACTGAAGCTTAATACTGTGGCAGAGAATTCTTCATTTCTGTGGTTCTAATTAAATCCAGACCAGCTGAGTCTCTGCCAACCAGCACCTGCAAATGGCTGATGTAAAAACGAGTTTTATTGTCTCAATCTACTTCCCAGTGAATGTCTGTCCTCATTCCAGAGCTTGTGAAACTGCTGGTAATTAAAACAGTTGGGTAAGAATTAGTTTTTACATTCCCCCCTGGTGAGCATGGTGCAATATAAACAATTCCATTAAATCAGTAAAACTACTTATATATTGTACAGGATATTAAAAAGTGTACGCTGGCAAAACCTTTCACTATTACAAGATGGAATTGAGGCAAAGAGCAAAGAAAAAAAAGGGGAATAAAACAAAGTAAGAAATACACTGATGGCTTTGAAAACATATAATGATTTAGAACTATTAGTATGGAATGTGGGTTTCCATAAATGTACTTGAACACCACAATAAATAATTTAGTTTTAAAAAGAAACACATTTTAAATAATTCAAATTTAAAAATTAAAGTTAAATTTTAAAACAATTAATATCTATTTAAAATTTTCAATTTTTAATTTAATATTAAATGCAATTTACACTATCAACAAAACCATGTTATTAATAAACTAGAAGTGAATGTATGAAACTAGGGGGAACCTAGTCAAAAGCAGGGGGAAAACCAGGTTATTTTTCACCTCTTCAATGTATTTTCTCACCTTTTCTTCACCTTTTCCTGCCCCAGTGAAGCTGGTGATCTAGTGTGACATATTTTGCTGGCTGAGGAATCTTTTCAACTCTTGCTTTAATATCAAATTGAAGTCACAGATTATTCTGCTGCATGGCAACAAATGTCCATTGTGGGTACAGTCGGCAGAATCTAAGCAGATGAGGGCAGAGCTCCTGTCTCTTTATTTGTTCATAAAAATAAGTTTATTTAAGCATGAAAACAAACTGAGCAACCGGAACTGCAGGCATCAAGAAAAATGGACCCAACTTGCAGCAACTCAAGTTCAGTTAGATTTTCTTCTTTTCACCTTCTGTCATCATTTTGGGTTAGGCGGGTGCCATCCCCCTTGGCTTTCCTAAAGATCCACCCAAATTCTCCCTCATGGATGTCTGGAAATACATCTCATTGGCCACGTGAGAGCGTTTCAGTGCCAAACATTCCAATTCGACCTCAAACGTGCAACATCAAGCTTTCAATTTCAAATTTCACTGCAAAAGTTTTGGTATTTCATTCAGTCACTTTGGCAATTTTCAGTGTAAAAGGCTCTGGAACTCTTCATCCTCCTCACACCCTCAGAGCCGCATGCTTCACCTTGTTTGATATTTGTGAGGGTTTTCCCCATGTGTGATAACTTTGCTGATTTCTGCAATGAATTGTGGACAATTCCACTGCTCCCAGACTACTGGGTAATTTATAATCCTGTCTGATTCAGCAGCAGAGTGTTTTGAGTTGGTCAGGCTGATTTAGTTGATAATCATCATATATTATCATATTTATTACCCGGGGTCCGTCTCGCTGCCTTCACAGCCGATTCTAATGGCATCCCCTTCCTCTGACATTATCCCACACACCGTGTTATAAACGCCAGTCACTTGGTTTTTAAAATTTTAAAAGTTTAATAATAATAAAATGGTTATAAAAGTAGTAATACAATTAGAGTAATGAAAATTTAGAGTTAGGACAATTACAAGACAATAAAAAGCAAAGAATTACGGACGTCCGGATGCTCTCGGGCACTTAAGCCCGATAAGCATGCCTTGTGAACAAAGGAATAACCTTTAAAAGCAGTAGCCTGTTGCATATTCATACATCTCATACATGATGCATAAATTCCTTGCAAATTAAGAACTTTTCTGGTTTTTGTCAACTTCTTCCCCTTAATCCTGGTGATTCCATAAAGACGGAGAGAAGGTGGAAGAATGTTTGTCTTTTCCGATAAGGAGGCAGTAATTCTTTATGGGCCCCCATCATTGTCATCTCTGTGTGAAGAGTTTCTTCATTATCTCATCTCTTGCTTGAGCTAGTAAAAAAAACCCCACATACATAGGCTCTATTTTAACTACAAAACTACATTTACCATACTATTAAAATGTTGATACAGCACTTCTAATCAATATAACATAACACATATAGTATTCCATTTAATATTTGCGAAAAGCCAATCATAAAGTATGCATTTTTCACACACCGGCACCTTCCCGCTGCCCTCAGAGCTCATCCTGCTCCACTCAGCCGCCCCTGGAAGCGCTGCCATCCCTTCGGCACCACACTGTGCTCGGGATCCCGCCGCACTGACGGACGGTTCACCCGACTCCATCGCTGCTTTTACGGGATATTACTCGGGCTCGGACACGACCCCGCGGCCTTTTCCGTGCACTCACGGCAGCCCAGGGGCCAGGGCGTTTCAGCGGCCGCCCACAGCCCGTGAGGGGGGGGAAAAAAGGCGACAAAAATCTCCTCCGGGGCCGCGCGCAGCCCGTGAGGGGCAACGGGCGCTGAAGCGCAGCGGGCACGAAGCGTCCGCACGCCGTCCCGTTCTGCGCCGCAGATTCGCCACCGGCAGCCAGCACTCTGGGCACCGTGACCGGGGTTCCCGGCGCGGGGGAAGGGGACGAGCGCCGTGTCGGGCACTGCGGCGCCCCGGGAGCCCTTGTGACACCCCGCGAGGCAGCGCCTCCGTGCCGCTAATGGCGGGCGGTGCCGCGCCCGGCGCGGCGCTCGGGCGGCATCCCGCAGATTCGCCACGGCGCCTGGAATCGCCGCCGTCGCGGAGGGTGCGGGGACGGCCCTGGCCCCTCGGCGGGGCGCGGGGCAGCCGAGCGGGTCCCCCCATAGCGAGCAGGGAGACACCGGCGGGCCGGAGCCAGCGTGTCGAAAGTGCGGAGCGGAGCGCGCAGGCGCCGTCGCCGCCGCCCCGGCCCGTGGGAACAAAGGGAGCGCGGCCGCGCCGAGCGGGTGAGTCCGGGGGGCCCGGCGGGGCTGACCGGGGGGCCCGGGACGGCCCCGGCCCCTCACCGGCAGCGCTGCGGGGCTCGGGAGGGCCCTTGGGCCCGGGGAGGGAGCGGTGGGGCCGAGGGACCCCGCCGGTAGCCGCCTTGGGCCCGGGGAGGGAGCGGTGGGGCCGAGGGACCCCGCCGGTAGCCGCCTTGGGCCCGCTCAGGCTCTGCGCGACCTCCCCGAGCCAGCCCCGTGTGCGAGCCCGGTGCGCGTCGTTCGTGGGGATTCTGAAGGAGGTTGCAGCTGCCCTGGCGTGATTCGGAGAGAAACGGCGAAAAACCACTTTGTTGCAGCTCTGTTTGACGCCCTCCCGGGTTCTGTGCTAAAAGGTTGAGAATTGCCCATCAGACCGTAGCTGCGGGGTCCGGTGGTTGTTGTATGTACTCTGTAAAGGAGATACATCATTTGGTCATTTACGTATTAATATCAGATTTCTGAATCAGTGAGTGTAAAATAATGGGTATGTTCTTGGTATTCCTTACAGCACAAAATACATTTATTCGGACCCTTTAATATGAAGGTGACCTAAACCTGTGTGCTCTTACACAGCTATTTAAGGCTAGATTCCTTGGAAAATCCATTAATTTTCCAAAGAGATAACAACTTGGTTTCTGAAAATGCTGTTGTCTGTATTCCAAAATTGACGAACTTTGATAATCACTGGTATCAATAACAGTCAAAGCTTCAAATATCTGGTGGGGGGAAAGGCACAACACTTACTAGCCTGATGTTCTTTTGTCTTCCAGAAGTACAAATATAATGTCAGGTGGCTGAAAATTTGACTATCAAAATGTCAAGTAAGTTTTTTTAAAAGATTTTTCTTTCTTTAACTTTGATGTTGTACAGATCTGGTTCTGCAGAACCTATTTGTGAGATGATGCCATTATTCCTGGCATTAAAAGAAATTAGCAAGTGTAGTGACTAAACTCTTGGCCTTAAATCCTGCTGTGGCTGATTCCTGGCATATTGTTTTTGTAGGAAATCCAGATATCACAGCTTCTAAATCCTGTTGGACTGCATTTTTGCTTTCCCTCCATGTAATTGATGTGCATATAAATGAATATCATATTCTTCAGTCTTGCACTTGAATAAAAGGCTGGGGCTAGAATAATGGGGGGATTTCAATTTTTCTTTCTTTACTTTTTCTGGTGTTGCTTTTTGCTGTTCAGTGGCAAAACGCAGAGTCTTTCAGAGTAGAATTTGATTGTTTTTGTAAAATCAGTTAAAAATATTGGCCGTAGCAGATGCCTTAAGAATTCGTTCAGATTTTCAAGAAAAAAAAATGTGCTTACATTTCTATCTTAACAGAAAGGCCATCCTATGCCCCACCTCCCACCCCAGCTCCTGCAACCGTAAGTATAGTGATTTTTCTCATTAACACAAGGCCTTTAGTAACTTCCCAGAACAATAATTACAGAATTGCATCACCTTCCTATATGGGAAACACAATGTGATATGAATTGTTTAAATTAATAGAATTCTTTTTTGAGAAGTTTGGGAAAGAGAAGCTGAATAAACTCGTTTTGCCTCTAAGGCTGAATTTTCTGTGAGCAGCCACTTGTCTCAAATGACTCACAGTGGGTTGCAGCAGTACTGGAATAGTTAAGAATCAACTGGTATATTTGATTGTAAAATGTCCTACTCAGCCTGTGCCCAGGTCATGGGCAGACAGTGCATTTTTCCATGTTTCAGTTGTACTGAGCTGCTTTTTATTTTTATTTTTTTTTTTTGCATTTGAGTGGAATGTAGGATTATGAAACATCCTGTTATATTGGATCAGAATAACGAAACGCTCCTGATGCCAGTCTTGCATTCCTTGAAATCACTGGTATTTTGGAGTCTAGGGCATGGGAAATATTTTACTTTCTAGCAAAGTGGCGTGCCCTGGCACTGAGGAAAACATGAACAGGAGCTTTGAATCCCGCCCAGTGATGTTCCTGGATGTACAAAGGTGCTGCAGTACCAGTGTGCTGTGGGCAGGAACTGTTTGAAAGTAAATGCACATCTTTGGTCATATTTGTGGATAGTTTGAGTTTTAGGACAAATCCTTTGTACAGAAGATTGAGCAAAGATTCTACAGTGAATTTTTTTTTTACCAAAGGGAATTGGAAGACTGTTACCCAGTAGTGTGTCCTTGATCTCTGCAGGATGGGAGTTAGAAGGAATGTGATCCTTCAAATTTTTTGTGCCATATTTTACAAGAAGAGGCTTGAAAATCATATAGTACATAAATACAAGTTATGTTTTTATAAGTTTACATAAATAAAACTTGATTTTCCTAGTTTGCTCAGAGTTTTCATTTTGCACACAGCGAAATAGATCTGTGGCAGTGTTAGAAGGAACATGATGGATCCACTCTGACCACTGGATTCCTGCATCAAGAGCTGTGAATACACATGTGATTCCTTTGGGATATAGCATGGATACAGATGTTTAATGGTTCATGTTGATGTGGTACAGTCCTTCAGAAGGATACATGGAGCACATGCCAGAACTGCAACCAATGACATGCATTGCCTGTTTTACAAGCATCTTTTATTTTGTATTATATTTTATACAGTCCTTCACATGATGGTCTGTGCTCTGTTAATGCAAGTCACAAAGTAGCCAAATAACCTTGCTTGTTCTTCCACAGCCAGTTCCAGGTGCTGCAGTCAACAAAATACCAGTAATTCTCAAAACTGCAGTACTGTACGTGAAATAAAAATTCTCCATGCAATTCTCCATGATGTAAGGTAGTTCCTGGTAACATTTAAATCCTGTCTTGCAGAAATAAAGAATTAAGCAGACGGAGATTACAATTGTCACCTGGTTTTATTGAAGAGGTGTAGTTCAACATATTCAAAGCCTGTTGTTGTGGTAATACAAAGAACTGTAGTAAAACAGTGCCTTATGAAGTAGTGAATGTGTATGTCACGAGCCCAGGCATACAGATGAGCACATCAGCTGCTGTGACTGAGTTAGAAAGCTTGGCAATAAAATCTCTATTGAAGACTGACTGTTAAAGGATAATTTTCCTCTGCACTTGTGTGTTTAGAAATAAACTCCTGCAGTGTATCTGCATTGACCTGAAACCTTCCTAGTTACTTTTAGTCAGTTCCTAATACACTTCTGTTCAGTGTTTGTACATGTCATATTTTGGTTCTTAGAGTCCTGAACCTACTTGTCAAATTTTTATAACTGTAATTTGGAACAGGTCCAGTCAGTGAATCCCTGTGAAAGATTTCTTGGAATGTGTATTAGGGCTGCTGGAGAGTGGGACACTGTGGGAATGACATTTAAATGTCCAGAAACACTCCAGGCTCTTGTGAATCCTCATGGAATCATAGAACCTCTACAGTCAGTACTTAATCACAATTACCATTAAACAGCTGATCTGTTTTTCCAACAAAATCTGACTGGGAAAGGGGTGATAATGAAAAAAATAAATTTATTTGAGGAGGGGAATACAGGTAACCTGATGAAACTTGAGTGTCCATTGCTAAATGAGAAGGGAATGCAAAGAAATGAGATTTTTTTTTGCTGTGTGACTGAGGTGAGAGCAAATCAATCCACTTTCATGAATGAATGAAAATGTATTAATTAACTTCTGAATTATCTTGGATTTGGAGATCTGTTCAGACTAGTTTAAAGTTTTTAACTTACAGGTCTTACTGCAGATGCAGAGTTCCTCAGCTCTGTCAGTCTACAGCCTGCCTTATAACAGAGAGATGTCTCTGGGAATTGTCTTCAGCCACTGCCAGTGGAGCACAAATGGTGCTTTGAGAGATTTCCTCCCCTGCTCTATTTGTTGGGAAGGCAGAATTCTGGGAAGAAAAGCAGGCAGGGATTTTCATTGCTGTAATAAATGTGGGTACTGGGGATTTCTGCCCTATCACTGGGTTGTGTGTTGCCCAACTTTCACCCTTGGGAGACAAGAGTCTTCTGAATTCCGTGGTGGCTTATGTCGGAAAACTTTATTAGCCACGACCTGAATTTACAGAGTACTTGTTTAAATGAGTTACACAGTTAATAGAAATAAAATCACCAATTTCAGACAGAAATTTGTAGTGACACATTTGCTTAAAAGTCCTGTTTCCTTACTAGGTTTATACTGGCGTAAGTTGTGCGTGTTGGGAAGACACCAACTGCTACACCTCATTGCTTGTTTGAATTCTGGTTGCTTTTGCATGCCATATTGCAGTTCATATTCATTTCTGTGTTCTCCTCGTTTGAGCTCATTTCTCATTCGTGTTTTTGTCTCATTTGTTTCCATCAGCAAATGCCCAGCACCCCAGGGTTTGTGGGATACAATCCATACAGCCATCTGGCCTACAACAACTACAGGCTGGGAGGGAACCCGGGCACCAACAGCCGGGTCACGGTAGGAGAATCAACTATTACATCCTCCAGCAAACACCAGGAGCTGACCAGAAATGGCTTTAGGGTTAGGTTCTTCGGCGTCTTGGCTGCTGCCACTTCTTTATAAAAAAAAAAACAAAAACAACTTCTGATTCTTACTCCTCACCTTCCCCCCACCCTTCCCCTTCACTCTGAAACCTTTTGCAGGAAAATGTTTTTTTACTCAACAAGGAAAACTGGTAATGGTATGTGATGCAGACATCCAAAAAGACAGACTTTGGTCTTCATTGACCACTGCATGAATAGGAAAAGCTTCTGTAGCTGGGTATGAATTTTTGGAGGGAGGGAACTGCTCTTTTTGGTGAGGTTCTTTGGTACAAAAATAAGGAAGAACATTTTGCAAGCTGAAGATCGTTGATAGTCGTTGCATCATCCTGTTGAGCCATGCAAGAGGTACAGCCCTTTATTTTTCTTTCTAGTCTTATTCTGGTAATAACTGCACAGTCCCAAGTTCAGTCATTATTTTTTCAACAAAAGTGTGATGTTGATAATAAAATAGAATCCTTTCGGCTCGTATATGTGTCAGTGTGTGGGAAATGGATGTTACATTCATTTTTCATGGAGTAAACAAAGTGAGATGGAGACAAGTGATGAGGGAGGTGACAGCTTCTTTCAAACATGAATCAAGTCCTAGCATTGTACGCAGTTAGGAAACAAAAATAGACAGTGGAAATGTTGCACTTTTATAACACAACAGAAACAGAGTAAATCCCTGATATTTTCTTAAATATCTCACAACTTTAAGATTTTTCTATGTAGAACTTTGTACCTCAGAACTTTTGATCAGTTTGGAAGATGATACAAAGATTTCTCAAGGACCAAATACATGGTGCTTTTAAAGAAGTGTAGTCTTTTTATGCCTCTCATATAAACCTTCTTTCAAACTTAATATATGAAGTTCATCCAATTTGTTAAAGCATTTACAGAAAGGACCTTCCCCTAAAAGCTGGAATTGACTGTCCGAATGGATACTTTCCTTATACAAGACTAAGTCAGGTTTTGTCTGAGAACTTCCATTGTTTCTGTATGTCACAAGCATACACAGCCTGCTCTGCCATGCATATCCCAGTATATGGATGGTTTCTTTAAACCCCTCTTAATTTGAAAGCATTAAACAGTTTCCGTTAATGTTTTTCCAACCCATCTGTATGTGTATCTATGTATACATTTTGGTAATGCATATACCTCATGCACATTATTTATACACAGTTCTGTATGCATTGTTCATAGAGCTCCATAAATTCAGCAAACTAAAAAACGAGCCCTGTCAGGAGGAAAACAGTATTGAATGTCAGCCTTCTGGGCTACACCCAAATATTGATCTACAGGCCACAGCCCTGAAAGATCTTGAACCTGCTGTATATTTTCATGTAAATACTCCCACTTAATAGAACTCCTGGCATGTGGAAGTGCTGGAAGAGTGGAGGGTTTCAGACCCTGCAGTTGACAGGGGCTGTGATGTCATTGCACTGTTTCAGGAGCAAGCCCTGTCAGAAGTCCTGTGGGTTGAGGGCATGCAAGGAGACCCAGCAGCTTTCCAGCAGCAGCATTTAAGCTCAGTAGCCTTTTGTGTGGTGCCAGCACTCTGTCTGGCAGCATAAAGCCAAAGGAAGACAGAGCACAGGAGCATGTTCCAGGCTAATTGGGACAATTCATTACAGCTTGGCTACAAGTAGAGCACATATTTACCTTTTAGCTGCATAGAGTTGTTTTCTTTTCATAAAGAGTCTGTTAATTGGCTCCAAATTACCACTGACAAATTTTGCACAAAAATAGTTACTAAAATTATTTGATAATGTCTCTAGCTTAATGTTTTTAAACTTTCTTCATATCTTTTTAAATCTGTACAGTAGCCACATTAAATTTGTCAAAACAGATAAATTAGTCATCAGAAGTGAGAAAAAACAACCTGCTGGGATTAGTGTTTCCATGTCAGTTCCTAAGCTATGTAGTTCAGTTTTCAGAACATGGAGTCCTTTTGAGGATTTATCTAGTTACTGCTCTGCAAACTTTCAGAGAAAAGGAAAATTTACATTATTCCTGTGAGGACCAGCTCTTGCTAGTGCTTGTTCACTTACAGACTGGGTAATTTTTCTGGTGATGTTGCTTGCTTCTCTTGTTGGGGTGTGTGAATGCACAAGAATAAGTGTTTTCCAAAACTAGTGCTTGTAGAAACTGTTCAGCGATCCCATTAACGAATGGATTTATCCGGTTCTTTTATAGGCTTCCTCTGGTATTACCATTCCAAAGCCCCCCAAACCCCCAGACAAGCCCCTGATGCCCTACATGAGGTACAGCCGGAAGGTGGGTATTACAGTGTCCATCAGTAATAAAGTCAGTGTTCATTTGTGCTAACAATTAATTGCTATGATCTTAGTTTCAGCTTCTAAACGTTGACTCCTAACAGCCTGCGCTCTCTTAAGGGGATGTAAAGTACAGAGTCTGCCCTGCAGAACAAAGGCAGCAGTAGTCTGGTCACACAGTTGCCAATTTCTGGGGGGAAAAATTGCTAAAATGCTAATTCCTACCACTGTCTGCTGACAAGGATCCACCCCGCCACATTCAGAAGTTCCTGTGACTTACTGACAGAACTTTTTTATATAAAGGAAGTATTCCTTGCGTTTTCTGGGCTTGGTGCAGTGCTGTAGCTGGACTGAAGAGTAGCAATGAGTGGACTTTGCATGTTCTCCTTCACCACCTTAGCCCGTGGCAACGTTTGCTTCGCTATTCTGTGAACTGTTTGACAGAAAGTAGGAGAGAGACTCTTGTGGAGTCTGGAATCTGATGGGGCATGGGGAGGGCATGGCAGCCTGGCTGAAGCAGGTGAGCCAGAAGGAATTTCTTCCACTTCTGGTAAAGTATCTTTACCAGCATGACTGTCTTAGGCCAAAAAACATCAACACACACAAAAATAAAAAAAAAGTCAAGTGGCGCAGCAAGAAATTACACTGGCAGCTCTCCTTTTTTTTTCCCTATAAAGTTAGAAACCTTTTTGGTGGAGTCAGAACTTGTTGGAACTCAGATTGATCAGCAAGACTGAAATATTGTGAAATGTTACATTCTGATCTGAAAAGCTCAGTCTCTTTGTCATAATCTACTGCTGGATGTGTTTACTCAGTAGCATTTTTTTTCCCCGAGATGCAGCGATGTTCATTTAAGAAGAGAATTGAGAGGGTTAAAGGCAATATTCCCATGAGACCAAAGCCACTCAGCAATTGCCTGGTTCAGTAGCTGGCTTCCTACTGACTTCCTGCCCCAGAAAATAATCCAGATAGTTTAGCCAGACTCATTCCTAACTTTATCCTGTTTTTCATGGTGATTCCAGAAAGAACACTGAGATGACAATATAAAATGTTTAATTTGGAAGTATTTAGATATCATTAGTAAAGCTCCAGCTGTTTCTGTTAAGGTCTGGGACCAAGTGAAGGCGTCCAATCCTGATTTGAAGTTATGGGAAATTGGCAAGATTATTGGAGGAATGTGGCGAGATCTCACTGATGAAGAGAAGCAAGAGTATTTGAATGAATATGAAGCTGAAAAGGTAAATGGAAGAAATCTGGGATATTTATTACAGCTGATTCTTCTAGGAACTGGTCTGAGAAGAAAAATTCATCTTCCCCATGCAGGGGTGTTTGAGGCATTCACGAGAGCCCTGTATGTAACTTAAATGGAAGTTTGTCCTGACACGTCTCTTAGATTTTTTAAATAACTGTGCATCAACTATGACTGGTCAGTTTTTAGACCTAATTCAAAATGAAGTATTTATAATTGAGTGTCAATTTTAACTGTGTAATGAATGGATTTGATTGTACAACATCAGTATTGAAAAGATTGTCTCAACACCAAAATCCTCTTTCAAAACTGGTGCTCTGCAACTACTGCTGTTGTCATGAACATGTTCCTAAGAGACTTCCAGTCACGTGGGGTTTGGTTTTCCTGGTGGAACTCCACGCTGTGGCATTAATGTTTTGTTTCTTAATAGAAAATGCTACCACTTGTAGGGTTTTCTTGTGCTTTTGTTTTGGTTTTATTGATCTTAATGACAAGAGATGACAGCTGCCTCGTGTCTAGGTTGGTAAGTGTTGAGCACCTGTACAAGACTGTTCTTGTGATTCTCAGGTACAGAGGGAGAATTGTCCGGCTGATGTGTTGTGCTTACACCTGGCAGGCACCTGAGGCTCTGGCTACCTGGTCAAATCTCAGCTGGTTTTATTCCAAGGCAATAGAGAAGTACTGCAAAACTCAGTGCTAAAATCCAGGAATTCTATTTTTACCTTGGTAATGGTGTTTAGATTGTAAGCTCCTTGGGGCAGGGGCCAGCTGGTTTCTGTTGTGCCAAAGCAGAAGGATTCTGGTCCTGATCATAAACAAACGTTTTAGGTACCTTTAACAATATCATAGATTATATCCATTTTTTCATTGGAAATATCTGAAATCACTGTACAAAATCTTAAAAATGAGATTAAAGAAAGCAATTCAAATAGAAAAGGTATTTCAAAGAAAGTGAAAATAGTGCTGCTGTCCTGCTGCCAGGAGGAGACAGGAGTCTGGCTGCAGCTTTCTGTGCCATCCCAGAGCGGGGATGGGTCAAAGAATGGACAAATCTTAAGTGATTTTGGAAAGTGGTTCATGACATACTGGCATAAGGAAAGATAAGAAATCAGAATCACAGATTTAGTTAGAACTCCAAAGAATTACTGAGAATATTTTGTGTTTGCTAATTTCATCGTACCAGAACTTGATCATAAATGTTCTGAGGTGTTTGAATTTGCAATCTCAGAAAACAAAGCTATCATAATACTTCCAGGTAGTAAAACTGGAAAGGACCTGAAAACCAGCTGTGTTTTTAAAACACGAACGACTGTAGAAGTTCTAATTTGTAAAAAAGAAAGACTGAGAGAATCTGGTCATTCGTATCTCAGCCAGACGATTCAGATTCAGCTTTGTCTGTGTAACCGCACTGTGCGTTACGCAGAGCGCAGTTGTGGCAAGGTGGGAATCACCCAGTGGTGCAATCAAACCGTGTTGGTCACTTTTCAGATCGAGTACAACGAGTCCATGAAGGCCTACCACAACTCCCCTGCCTACCTGGCCTACATCAACGCCAAGAGCCGCGCCGAGGCGGCGCTGGAAGAGGAGAGCCGGCAGCGGCAGTCGCGCATGGAGAAGGGGGAGCCCTACATGAGCATCCAGCCCGCGGAGGATCCCGATGGTAAGGAGCTTGTGTGCCCTCCCAGTGGGACACTCATGGCAGGACAGGCCATGGAGATACAGAAAATCACCCGTGTGCACCTTCCGCAGCGCTTCACGTGGCTTTGCTTCTGCGTTGGTGCTTTAATGCCAATTTTCATTACCACATTTTATTCCATACAGCTGACTTTGTTCCCAAAAGTAAGATGGCACCGGTGGCAAAAGTTATTCCAACCCTTCTTAATTAAGTGTGAAGTAATGCTTAATAGTTCAAACCAAATCAGTCTGCTTACCACTCCATAATGGCTTTAGCACATGCTTTAGAAAAGGCTTAGATGCCTGATTTAATCCAGCTTGGATGGAATGTTGTGCTTTATTACCAGAAGCACATAAATCTGACAGGCAGAGTTCTGGTGTGATTAAGAGCACCTGAACTTTGAATGCGTTCAACAGCTGTCATTTGAGATTGTTTGGTGAGTGAGGTGCCCTTGCTGCTGACAAGTTGATGAGAAAATTCTGAAAGTTTATTTGACTGCAAGGAAATGCACCCCACCCAGTGGGAAAAGTCAGCCTCACACACCTCATGGCTGCTTTTAAATTCATCACCAAATACTTGTTGAAACCTGAGGGTGAAAAATGTGCTCAGTTACACCCTTTTTTTTTTTCCTTCCCCCTTGTGAAAGCACACCCCTGAGATAAATCTCATAGCAAACAGCACTTTCCCCCGTGTGAGGTAATTACAACATTTATGTAAATACATTTCATGCTGGAATAGCTGGAACCTGGGGAGTTGAGATTCTGTTCTGTGCTACCTGAGCAAAGTAGATACGGGCAGACCCAGCCATTATCTCTTTTTTTGCTTTGTTTAATCAGATACCTAAATGAGATACAATATAACACTTTGAAATAAAGAAACTGTCTTTTAACTAGTTCTCTTTTTTGGTAGTATCTCCTGGCATGGTGTTCAGCTTCTTAAGATTTCTGTGAATAGTTGGGATAGTCATCTCTAGTAGGAATGCTTAATGTAAAACAAAATTAGACCTCTGGACTTCTCTACATGGGAAGATATCTCTCTGTTCTGGGAGATAATTCATACTTGTTGTTTAACTGGTTTCTCTTTATAGAAATGCACTTACTAATAAATAATCAAATACTCTTAATACGTAACTGTGAATTTTCAGTGATGAGTAAATGTGTCTCACTGCTTCAAGCTTTCAGTCCTCAGCATTTAAAAAAAAAAAGTGGTTTTGATCTGTGCTACAACAGTTATTTATAGAGGAGACACTATCCTGCTGGCATTTTGTTCTGGAAACATGATTAATCAGGAATGGGTCTTTTATTTGGTGTATTAATAGTCCCTCTTACTGTGGAAGTGTGGAAAGCAACAGAGTGAATAACTAGGTCAGTCCCAATTTCAGCTGTGGGAAATGCCTGTGAAATCAGCTGTTAGAGCTGTGCCAGGTAAATGCTGCCCTGGCCACACTTTGTGAATCCTTTTGTGATTCCCTGATGCTCTGTGTGTTACTGTGAACTTTGTGACATGACTGGTGTTAGGGCTCATGTTTTGGTTTTTGTGAGTGGTAATGTGGGTACAGTGTCATTAGACTTGGCTCTCATTTTGTGGGATCAAAGCAGTTACCCTGCTCCTAATCCTGTTCCAGATTACGACGATGGGTTCTCCATGAAGCACACGGCCACGGCTCGGTTCCAGAGGAACCACCGGCTCATCAGCGAGATCCTGAGCGAGAGCGTGGTGCCCGATGTCCGCTCCGTGGTCACCACAGCCAGAATGCAAGTCCTGAAACGCCAGGTTCAGTCCTTAATGGTTCATCAGGTAAAAAAGAAAGGATGCGGATGCAGCTAAAACGCGGTGGGGTTGGGCTGGACTCCAAGTCTTTGGATCATTCGATCACCTACATGACTGTTCTTGCTGGGTGTCAATGTTCTGTGTGCTCCAGGAGCTAATCCCTGGGATTTCTTGGGAGCTGCAGAATGTGAGACTTCACCTTCTGTGCTGTTTTGTTCCGGAGGACCGTGCTAAGCCGTGTTTTGTTCTTTGGGATGTCCTACGTGTTAGTTCCATAGTTCTTCATTATTACACACAACACTCTGTATGCAGTTTTTAAAGTCTGCTGGTTAATAAGTACTGGTAGTGTTGTGATTTCACATACCTGACAACTCATCTTGTTTGTAATGATTCTTTTTCTGCAGTAAATTGTCCCTATTCTAACATTTTTCACTGAAAGTTAAATTTATTCAAAATATTTGGTGAAGTCACATGTTTCACCACCTTTGGGAACATGCCTGTGTTTTCCAAACACTCATGTTACCAAAGAACCTTTCAGCGTGGTCAGTGTGTGTGTGGGTGAAGCGAGACCAGAATTAGGTAGAAATTTGTTTGGTTTTTTTTTTTTTTTTAATTACAGAAGATTTGGAGGGTGGAGGGGGTGGTTGTCCTTCTTCCCTGTGAATTGTGGTCTTTCTGTGTTAGAGACTATAACTGATGTGGAGGGTGTGTCTGTACCTGTGAGCTGTGTATACACAGACCTGTGGGATATGTATACACAGACCTGGGGGTGCAGAATAGGAAAGAGAATGTGCAGATTTGATGCTGGAAGCTTCACCTCAGGTACACAGTGTTTCATTTACAATATGCTTGAACTGCTGCACAGACCCACGTACTGTTCCTTCTTTTCAGTATGACCTTCTGAGCTAATGGGTATCAGAAGCAGGCAGAAGGATGTTTACGTATTAAACCGATATTTAAAAATAAACCCATATGAAAATTTGTATGCTTAGCTGTAACTTTGCCCAGTTTTTAGGTGACTGCACAGTGAGGTTGTTGCTGTTTGTTTCACTTCCAGCGTAAGCTCGAAGCTGAGCTGCTGCAAATTGAGGAGCGTCACCAGGAAAAGAAGAGGAAGTTTTTGGAAAGCACAGAATCTTTCAACAACGAGCTTAAAAGGGTACAACTATTTTTTCTCACTTAACTCCGAGGAAGCTGCTGGTTCCACAGTGGTACAAGTGCTTCAGTTCTCTGTTCAGTTCTGAGCAATTGCCCAGCTGCTGGGGCAGTGCCCTGGTGTGAGTGGTACAAAGCACAGGATGATTTCCTGCTCCTTTAGGGGCACATTGGGCCAGTACAGTTTAGAAGTGCCTCCAGGCTGGGCTGGGTGAATTCACTCAGAGCAGCTGGAGGAAGGTGGCCTGAAGCCACTGTAGAGGGCACACTGCTGTCCTTGGCTGCATTCAAATAACAAGTTTTAGGTTGTTTATTTATTCCCTCTACCCTTTTTTTTCTTAATATGCCTGTATCTCCCTCCGTAGTTACTTTTAATATAAGCTTCGTAAAATGACAAGGACTGTGCTGCATGTAGAAATAATGAACTCATCATTGGGGTTCACTGATTATTTATTTCTCAGGGTAGCTGAGGTAGTGAAAGACTTAAAGTGTTTTCCTTTGTTTTGTTTTAATTGCTAGTTATGCAGTTTGAAGGTGGAAGTGGATATGGAAAAAATTGCAGCTGAAATTGCTCAAGCTGAGGAACAGGCTCGCAAGAGGCAGGAGGAAAGGGAAAAGGAAGCAGCTGAGCAAGCCGAGCGCAGTCAGAACAGCCTGGCAGCTGAGGAGGAGCAGGCAGCCAGCAAGGGGGAGGAGAAGAAGGAAGAGGAGAACACTCCAATGGAGACAGGTAACTGCATCTGAGCACCTGCTGCAGAGTCCTCCAAGGATCAGCATTAAAGGGTCTCTGAGGAGAACAGTTCACTGTGTCTTGTTGAACACAGGCATTTGTTTGCTTCTCATTAAATTACTCTTTTTAAAAAGAGGAGAGGATAGGATACCACAGAGCTCTATGTCATGCTTTGTGTGTGATGTACCCAGGGGAAAAAAATAGTAAACCTGAAGTTAGACTTTGGTTAACTTGGGAGTGTTTCCTTCTCCCAGTGTCAGTGTCCAGCCAGGATGATGCAACAGCAATGCTTCCTATGCAGCACTCAGGCAATTTTCCAGCTGCTTTGTGCTCTGAACAGAGGTAGTAAGAAATGCTGCTGGATTCAGGAGTCCCAGTGACTGGTACATCAGTGAGTCACTGCTGCAACAGCAGGAGCATAAAGAAAGAGGGGCCAAGGAGTTTCAATTCCAGTGCTTCTGCTTTAACAAGGAGCATGGCCTTCCTATGGCTGGAATTCTGAGGTCAGGCAGCTGTGGCTGATATCAGGATGCTGTGGCAGGACCACATGTGTCCTCAGCACTGAAAGATCGCTGAGCTGTGCCTGTCCCTGCATGTTCTAAGTGACAGAAGTGACTGCTATGGAATACTTGGATTTCTTATAGCTTCTGTTTCTTCCTAAATCCTAATTGCACAATCTAAATAAATACTGGCATGTAAATGACACTGAGAAATACATTTTTCCAGAAGAGCCTCACCCAGAAGAGAGCACAGAGAACCAGCAGAACGGTGAAGAAGGAACCTCCACCCCAGAGGACAAGGAGAGTGGGCAGGAAGGGGTGGACAGCACAGCTGAGGAAGGGACCAGCGACAGCAACACCGGCTCAGAGAGCAACAGCGCGACCGTGGAGGAGCCGCCCGCAGACCCCATCGCCGAGGAGGGCGAGAAGAAAGAATAATCAGACTCAGTTCCTGTGTCTCTGTAATGAAGTACTGTTTGATTTCAGAACGTGCTCTGCGGCTGTTGTACCTTCCCTGCCTCTGTCACTTGTCTCCAAAGGATGCCGGGGCTTAATGACGTGTCAGGTTATCAGCGTAGCAATGTGAAGGGGCCTGTAGAGGTACAGGGTGTCCTGCAGCAGGCAGAAAAGGAACCTCATGTGTCTAAACACAGCTATTACGGTGTGGAGAGGTGCTTATATCACTTGTATTTCTTCCCTAGAAACACACCACTAGTTTTGGTTTCTGTATGAGAAATCAGGTCTTCTCCCTTTCTTCTGGTGCCGTGGACACCGTGGCACTTTTCCCCAAAGGCCCTTCCTGCCCCTTTGTGGTGCAGGTGTCTCACCCGTGCTGCAGTCCTGGCCTGACTGCATGAGGGACCTGCTCCTGGCAGTGGCAGTGGCCTTCTGGAGAGACTGAAATGTGCCTGAAGCATTCAGACCTGTTCTTACTATGGAGCAAAGACCTGATGCCTCCCCAGGGTGTCCCGTGAAGTTTCTCCTTACCTAACAACTCCAGAAGTCCCCTGTGTCCCACAACTACAGCGCTGCATGTCAATAAGTGCAATTTCTGCTGCAGCCTCCCCAGTCTATGCTTTTAAAGAAAGCCCTCAGTCCTCAGGAGCAGCTCCAGAGTGAGGCTGAAAGTCTGGGGTTTAGGGTTTTTGGTGTAACTTGTTTTTCTAGAGTAGCTGCTCTGCTGTGGTGGAGACTTGCTCATGGTCTGAGTGTGGCATGTCAGGAGATCCAGTTCCAAAGGGCTCAGTGTAGTCTTGCAGGAAATGACACATCATGAGGGACTTTTTTTTTCTGTGGTGCAGGATTCTTTTCAACAAGCCTTTGCTTTTCTTTCCCAATTTACTCCTTTATTTGCTACCAAGAAGCCCTGGTGTGGCCTCAGCCAGAAACCTGGCACGGGACAGAGCAGGAGAGCGTTTAGACACGCACATGTTCTTTGAGCAGACAGTCACTGATATGGCACAAATGGTAAAAAATAGTAGTTTTGCTTGTCATGAGCTTTCAGAACCTCTGGAGACTCTACAAATGTAATGAAAAGGCCATAATTTGCCCTACATAAGCAAAACCCCACAAATAAATACACTGAATTGTGACAGCAGCCATGGGCCACTTCTTCACTTAACAACTGAGGGAACACATAATGTTTCAATGAACTGATGTGTATTTGCAGAGCAGTGGGTCTGTCAGATGGTGTTTTTTAAATCCTTTTTTTTTTAAATGGTCTAAAAATAATAAAATCCAACATGTTTGGTTTTTTTTAAACTCACAGTGGTCTGTTCTTGTCTTTTAAGGTAGTGCCAGTGTTTGGTTCAGATCTTTCATCAGCTGTTCTCCATCTCAAGCCATAGGAAAATAAGCACACAGGATTTTATTTCTTACACAGTACCAGCTGCTGGCTGGACTGGAGCCCCCCTCCCTTCCCCAACCCTGTGGGGCCCAGGTGGGGTTCCACACCTCAGGTGCTGCAAACCCTTGTTGTGCAACAGCTTTTATCTGCAGCAGCCCTGGGTTCTGTAGGCCGGGGATGCTTTTCATCTGCTCCAAATTCTCAAGGTGTATGTAAATAACTAATTATTGGCAAAGACGGGTGTGTGCAGCTCAGGGTGTGTATGTGAAGGAGTGGGTGTTGTCTTCACGAGTGAAATAACTTGTCCAAGCACATGAGAACGTGGAGGAATGCCCATGGGCAGCATTGGAGCACTGTCCAGCCCCATGGTGCCTGGCAGAGGTGCCTACAAGGTTCAGGAGCATCAGGCACCCAGCAAAGGAGAGGGACAGGCCTCAGGAGAAACCTGGCTCCTGCAGCAGCCCTTCCTCAGAGCAACCTGGAGCTTCTCGTGGGCCCTGTGTCCTACAGGTCTTCATGGGATGTTCTTGAGGGACCCTGTGGCCTCCTGCAGGTCCCCAGCAGGGCCAGGAGCCCTTCGTCCCATGAGGAAGAGCCCTCATGCTTTTCTGCTGGTCCTGCTGGAGCTGCTCTGTTCCTGGGTGCCCTGTGTGGCAATTGGTGGGTGCAGGCTGGAGGTCTGAGGTGCAGCTATCCCCCATGGGGTTCAGAGAGCTGGTGAGTCCCTCACGCTCCCAGGGCACCGGAGCAAAAAGGCAAATCCAAGCCTTGCATCGTGCGAGGGAGTTGTTTTCTTTGGTTTGTTTTTCTCTTCAAGAAAAACCAGGGGTTTTCAAGTCTGACTCAGGCATTGTGACCTCTGACATCACCATGGTGCTGCTTCTGGTTTGCTCTGCAGGCAAAGGTTCTCGTCTGTGTTGGGTTGTTGTCAAAATTATGCTTTTATCTCACCACAAAAAGACACTCAGTAAAAGTTATTAAGAAGCTTGGGTTAAAAAAAGAACTGATCTCAACGTTTTTTGTTGGTTTGGGGGTTTGTTGGGGTGGTTTATTTTTTGCATTTATGTAATTATTAGATTTTATCACCCCAAAAACCTTCTAACCTACAAAGCTGGTACAGAGTAACGGGTACGTAGCACAAAGCAGGCCCAAAGGGTAAGTTTTGAAAGGGATTTAGATGTTAGAATATGAACCAGGCACCTTATGAGGTTGTTCAGAAATGATTCACCAGGTAAAGTGAACCCAGAGCCCAGGCCTCTGAGAGCTTCATGCATGCAAATCCCTTCCAAGCCCCTCACCTACACACAGGACTGAGCTTGGCTTCCCAGAAAGAAAGAAAACTCATGTTTGTGGAGTAGCTGAACTTTCAGAGAAGAAAAAATGACTGACAGAGAAACAAACAAGGTTGGGTTTGGTTTTTTTTGTTTTTTTTTTTTTTTTTAATTGTAAGAAATCACCTGCGTATAACCTGGACAAGTCTTGCCAAGTTGCTCTGCCTGGAGCCAAACGAGCTGCAGACGCTGCTCACAAGAGAGGATTATGCTGGTGACAGAAAGAAAGAAAACAGATTAAAGGAGCTTTACAGGAATAAAATATCAAAGCAAATCCAAAATTTGGCACAAAGGGGTGGCTGGGGCAGCTCGTGTGTGTCAGGGAACCAGAGCCTGGTCAGAGCCTTGTGCTGCAGCAGCACAGCTCAGGGCAGGAGCAGAGACCCTGACCCCTGACCTTGGGGGGCCTGGGGGAGCAGGTCCAGAGCCCCCCATGGGGGAGCTCACATCCACACCTGTGGTGATAAACTGGGGGTGAGGAGGGTCCTGAGAAGGGGAGGTGTGGGTGAGCAGCACACAGGGAGCAGGGTCAGACCCTCGCTCTGCTCAAGCCTTTGCTGAGGTCCCTCCTCCATCCCAGGTTGTGCTTTTCCATTTCCCACCAGCTCCAAGTGCAGCCTCTGTGCCTGCCCTGTCCCAAGGAGCCAGCGATGGTTTATTTCTCCATGCCCCAGGTTTTGCCCTGAACCTCCAGCCAGGCAGGCTTTGCTGTTCAGTTTTTCTAAAAAGTTATTTTGGATTTTTTCCCTCAATTTATCAAAAGCTACTCAAAGCACATTTGATCGGCGACCAATCCAACCTCCCGCCCCGCGGATCTGCCACTGCCACCAAAACGCCGGTGTGGTGTCCTTGCTCCTCTGTGACCTCCCTTCATCCCCTTAACTGACAAGTGTTCCCAGCAGTCCCGAGTGCTGGAATACTGGGGAAAATCACCCCTCATAGGCGACTGGAGATGGACCTGGGGCAGGTCATGTGCTGGCAGAGGGGTGTGAGCTGCAGCAGGCACTGCCACCAGGAGTCCCCACCAACCTGCCCGAAGGACACACAGCCCTAGCCTTGGCTCTAAATGTGAGCAGTGCTTTTCTTGTACGGGATCGTCAGTGCCAGCCAGCAGCAGCAGCAGTTGTGGCAGCTCACGCTCTGTGTGACTGCGCAGGGCTTGACCTGACTTCTGCAGTCACAAGTGAAGCTTTACATGATGATTTTACAACAAAACAAAAGGGTTCAACTCCCCTCACCCTGAGAGCTGCTGGTTGTACCAGCTCAGAGTGAGATGCAGTTGTACCAACTCACAGTGTGAGGCATTTGTACCAATTTGACAAATCAGGCTGAGATGCTCACAGGTCACTCACCTGCAGCTTTGAGCTCTCCAGGCACCTGGATATAAACTGCAGGTGCTGCGCTGCAGAAGTGGGGGTTAATCATGCCAGGTACTCAGAGAGGCTGGAATTCCATGTGTTCTCCCAGGCAGGCACCCAGCAAGTTCCAGTTTCATCCTGGACTGTTACAGCCAAGACTATTCGTGCCTCCAAGGAGTTGCAACACCTGCTCAAGGCTTTGAATCCAGGACTTGGATCCCTGGGTTTGAAATCCCCCATGCATGCAGTGTTATTGACAGTGACTGGCAAACCTCTCCCAGCAGGACCTGATGACCAAGGGGGATCAGGCACTTGAATCTGAAAGCCCAGATCCTGCTTCAGGTCTGTCTTGCTGTTTGTGCTCTCAGTTCCCTTCTTTCACTTTGACGTTTTTTTCCACAATCTTCGAGGGGTTTTTTGAAGTGGTTTCGTGCTTATCGGGCTGGTGTCTTATTTTGTTGTAAATCATCACGTAAAGCTTCACTTGTGACTCCAGAAGTCAGTAATGTCTGTCAACAACCAGTTTAAATTTGCTTTTATCACCCAATTCTGATAAAATTTCAAGAAAAAGCCATTTTAGTTCTGGCACCAGTTTCAGGGTGAGAAAAGCCAAACCAGAAAGAGTGACAGTAACAACACAGAAACCAAGAGAAAAATCACATTATCATGGGTTTCTTACAATCTTTTTAACCCCGGGGATGAGAAATGCCAGATCTGTAAATGAGAGGGCTGGATGAGCTCTTCTTGGAGCAAACACTGATGGGATTATTTCCAGTTTCTAGATCCAGTTTTCATCCAAAGGCAGCAGCAGATTGGTGTTAAACCTTCTACCTGATTGGTGTTAAACCTTCTACCTTTTGAACAAGAGAACAGAGCTCGCAGGAGTGACATTTGCTGAATGGTCAGGGACACTTTAACTCTCAATTATTTTTAAGGGTCATAATGCTTTATCTCTTTAATCAATATCCCTTTATCCCCCTAAACCATATCTTGTTATGTCTCTAAATGATTCACTAGTGCTTGATAGCCTGTGGGAATTGCCCAGCAGTTTCAACAAACCATCTCTAGACACTGGTGCTCATATGTCCCCCCTGACGTAGTTTCTGTAACATCCCAGGAGCTTTTCTTCCCATTTTCAATCACCTCTCCTTTCCCACCCATCATTTTGAGATGAGCACTGTCCCCTTCATGTTCAGGCCAGAAAGGATCTGTTTGTTCATCACAGCTCCTCTGCACACAGCCCGGGCAGTGTGGGCAGACAGGAGGGAGCAGATGCCATTGGAAGCTGCCCAGCCTTGCCCTGTGGGACACAGGGATCAGCAGTGCACATGGTCAGTGGCTGATCACCCGGAATGCCCTTCCCACCCTGGGGTTGGAAAGGGGAGTGTCGCTCTCCCTGCCAGCCTGACCCCTCCCCACTGGCATCTCCAGGTCTGATTCTCTCCTCACGTCTCAGTTCCTGGGCTCCAGGATGAGGAAGCTGCTTTCATGGAATAGAATCATAGAGTCATTTAGGTTGGAAAAGACCTCCAAGGCCACCAAGTCCAACCTGTGACCAATCCCCGCCTTACCAACCAGACCAGAGCACTGAATGCCACATCCAGTCGTTCCCTGAACGCTTCCAGGGATGGGAACTCCAGCACCTCCCTGGGCAGCCCCTTCCAAGCCTGACCACCCTGCCTATGAAGAAATTCTCGCTGATGTCCAACTGTTTAGTGCCAGGCAGATGCCAACTTGGCAAATCTTTTATTTTTCCTCAAAAAAAGAACTGGAGAGGCAGGCCATCACCTAGGGCATGATATGTGCACAAAGCAGGTGAATTCCCAGTGACACTGGGTGTGCCTTTCTTTGCTGTGGCTGACACCATGGGCAGCTGTGCATCCCAATCAGCCCGGCACTGCACAGATTGCTTCCTCCCTCCAGAAGATAAGTATCTGTTAATAACCTGGTGGTGAGATCACAATCATGAGATGTTTCTCAGGGCACCCCCTACATCTGCTCAGAGAACTCTGCTGGGTGAGGAATCCCAGCTTGGTGCCACTCTTAAGGTCAGGAATTTACTCATGATTTCACTTCTGCTATTTTATATTTGCCTGAGGAACATCAGCGTCAGCACCCCCCTGGAACGACCCTGCTGACTTCCACCACAACCCCCCTGGATGTCCCCAGATGTCAGGGGAGGGGTCTGGGCAGAGGCAAGGCCAGAGCTGGGAGATCCCGGGCACCTCGGGTTGGCACTGCCAGGCAGAGGGAGCAGCAGGACAGACGTCAGGGTCCCTCCCTGACGTCACTGCAAGGATGTGACTGGGAAGTACAGCGTGGAAAGGGCCACCCTGAACTCACCAACGCTTCTGTCTGGGCACCCCTGGCTTCCTCCAGCCACGGGGACAAACCTTCCCATGGCTCATGTCAGCCAAAGGGCAGAACAGGGGGAAAGAGCTGGTGTTTCCATCTCAAAGCACCTAAAGCAAAAGTGGTGGAAAATACGAAAAAGTTTTGAATCCAGGATGTAAGAACATCCCCTGTTGTGCTTCTCTCAGACTGAACTCCATCTCCTTAGGCAAAGCCCTGAGTTCTGATTTCCAAGGTCCTCCAGCCTGGGAACCTGTGAGCTTTGGGATATTTCCCACCTCAGGATGTCTGTGAGACTGTGTTGGGACATCCCACAGGAATTCCAGTTTTACACACAGGCCCGGGATGTGAAACACAGAGCCAACTGCCTTGTGATGTTCCATTGCTGAGTGAATTGCAACTTGATGTCAGGACAATTCAAGATTACACAGTTCAGTTCAGTTCAACTCAATATTTCAGTTCAAGTGGAACCAATGAGAACTGAACCAAAATCTCTCTGAGCAACTTCCTGTGCAATTTATCAGGAGCTGCATTTTCGTTGAGAAGTTTATGGATGAAAGCTGCCACCCAGCTCCTGCTGCAGCCTGGGCAGCAGGTTTAAATCACTGACTTCCACTCTCCTGCATGCTGGAGGGGAGCAGAGGGACCCAGAAAATGGAATACCCGGTAATTTGATTTTTTTTATACAGTTAATTAACTTTGGAATAACAAATAGATTCTAGTAGCACAGTGCCATGGCTTTCATGGGCACAGCACAGGCCTGGCACTGTCTGAGTTCGGTCTGTCTGCTCACACAGGATCATAGTTCTGTGAAAAACAGCTCAAGGGGCACCCAGGTCCAGGCACTGTGTCAAAGAGATGGAATCACTCAGGCAATAAGCTGCAAATATACACAATCAAATTAAGCAAAGATTTAATAAATGTTCTGAGAACTCCCTGGGTATAAAACGTGACTGTACAAGAAGTTTGTTGTCATACACAGACAGCAAACTGTTTATTTAAAATATTCCCATTTTAAATATTCCCATTCTTTTTAAGAAAAAGAGTTTGCTTGAATGGGCTCTAACAACACAGAATTTGGTATGTACCAAAACTTTGAAGCTGAATCTTGGGACCATGTGCAGAAAACAAGCTGCAAACCACCTGCCTGCCTTCCCTCTCTCACCTTTGGCTTCAGCCAGCGTGGACATGGGGATGGATCCACCAGAACACTGCCTGGAGCCTCTGCCTGGAGTAGGGTGAGCACAGAGCACCCCGAGGGGCCCATGCCCCCCCTGCACATCCACGGCTCCCCAGGCAGGGCTGTGACCTTGTGTGAAGCCTCTGTTACACCCCTTGATTCCGGGTACTCTGCTGGTACCCGAGGGAAGTCTTTCATCTCAGGTCCTCCTTGGCGGAAGTGGTTACGAGATAAAGCTCTCGAGGCAGCGTACCTGCCTGGATACCTGATGAGCAAAGGCAAACAGAGCAATAAATAGCTGCAGAGATGTGAACGGCACCTGCTGGCTGAGATAAGTGCCAGGCGAGGTGCGGAGGAGTCGGTGCCGCCCACTCAGAGAGCGCCGAGGCGAGGGAGGGTCACCTTGTGTGAGCAGAGGAAAACCATCACAGGCCTGCTGCCCCAGCACCCTGCCCCCAAAAACCCCAAAATCCTGACCCTGAATCCTACCCCGGCACCCTGTTCCCTGAGCACCCCAGAACGGGCTCAGAGCCGCACCAACAATGGTCCACTGAGAGGGAAGGATTTTGGGTCAGGCTGGGACCATGTGGAAGGAGGGTTTGAAACTGGATCTGAGTCTTCATAAAGGACCTAAGGCAACCCACAGGAGCCTCAAAACTACCCTCAGCTTCAGATATATTTAATTTGGGCTGGGATTCCATCCTGTGGTGCCCCATTTTCCCACCTGGCTGCAGTAACAGCACTGACATAGCATAAGACAGAGAGGCTAAGATGCCAAAGGCATCACTTCTAGAGGAGCCTGGCTCAGGAAAAAAGCGAGTTTGTGAGGATCTGGAGACATTTCTGTCTGAGCAACAACCCCTCTATCTGAGGCTCTGTTCCAAGAGCAGAGCCCTTTTTGACACCCACCAAACAAAAGCCACTGGTTTGCCTTGGGGGAAGGCATGACACTGACAAAGTGCAGAGCCTTTTGGGGAAGACAAAAATACCCAGAAAAAGAAAGGAGGGAAGTCACTGAGCTGCTGACAGTGTAGTGAGGGAGAAGGACAAAGGGGCTATTGGTCATGGACGGTCCTGTGCACTGAGACTTTTCATCCTGAACACCCTTCCCAAAACAGGTCTGGTGGGATGGGATGGGATGGGATGGGATGGGATGGGATCCTCTGTTTCCTCCAGCATTGAGGGCTGCACAGATGAAGCAGGATTTGCTGGAATGGGGAGGTAAGAAAGAGCCTCCTTCCCCTGTTTCCTTTGCCACAGACCATTCCTCATGTGTCAGTCCAAAAGCAGAGCTCTCTTCACTTCCCTGAGTGTCAGTAACAGCTCTGGGTGTGTGGAGCACGCCGAGGCAGCACCTGAGCACCCCAAGAGCTCAGCACAGCTCTGAACACATGAGAAGGAGGAGGAGGAGGAGGAGGAGGAGGAGGGTCTACTAAATGCCGGTGACATCAGGATGCCCGTGAGCTCCTCACAGGGGTGCAGGAAGTATAAAAGCAGAGTTCCCCGAGGAGGGTCCCTGGCAGGAGCTGGGGAGGCGGCGCTGGAGTGGGTGATGCTCTCGCTACCTCTGTGACTGGATCCTGCTGGAATCACACCATGGATGGGGGTGAGTACCTGGGCTGCAGCCTTGGGCTGTGTCTTCAGCTTTATTAATGATGCCCAGTCCCTGCCCTGTGATACAGGAGTGGAGCACTTCTATTAGAGTATTTAAACAGTATAAAAGACTTTCATCTTCCTCATTTTTACTATTAAAAAAAAAAAAAAAAAAAAAAAAACGCATGGTTCTGTTTTAGAAGCTCAAAAACCTCAAATGACTTCAGAAACAAACATAAAAAAGAGGTTGGGAGGCAATTTTAAGGGGCCCTTTTGTTCCAAAGCAAATGGAATCTTGCATAGTTCACACATTTTCTTCTGTATTCTTAGTTAAAAAAAAATAGAGAGAGAACACACTCCTGGCAACATTTTAATTCACTGAATCAGTTGAGGAATTGGGAGCAAGAAGAGCTGAGTCCATTCACTAAGTCCATCCAGTCTTTTGCAAGTTATTTCTATTTTAAAATATCTGCAGGAACACCAGGGGAAGCAGGATGCATTGGAGATGCAGGAGGTTCTGGGGATGGTCAGGGGGATGGATACAAGAAGTTCTGGGGAATAAAGGAAGCTCTGGGGATGCTCCAGGGATGCAGGAAGCCCTGGGGGATGCAGGGGAAAGAGGAGCCAGGTCCCACAGGACGCTCCAGGCAGGAGCAGAGAATGAGTCGAGCGAGTTTTCTTTCTCCTGGATGTCTCCTCAGAGCCTCTGGCAATCAATGGCTTAGGAAATTGCTGGATTTTGGAATCCCTGCATCCAAACAAACACCAAACTGGACCTGCCCACCACACATCATTCCTCTTGTTTAAACTTTTGGCCTCTGCATCATCCTGTGGGTGCTTTGTGGGCTGCTTGTTCCAAGGGGTTCAGTGTCTGGGGGCAGCTGAACTTAGCTCCTGGGAAAGGTTATCAGGATGGGGAAAAGAAAGAGTTTGTGAGACCCTGACCAGATTATGATAAGGTTCCTGTTTGGTTTTTTTGTTCTACTATTGTATTTCAGAGGAATGTTTCATTTTCCTGGAAGATGCACCACCATGGTGCTTTCTTGAAAACACACCTGGCTCACTTCTGCAGGAAATTTTTTACTTGCTTCTCTTTGCTTATCTTGTCTTTTGATTCTCACTTTCCTGAAAGGAGTGGAGGTAGATAATTATTAACTTTCTTCTGTGAGAGATCAGTGAACACATGAAATAAGAGCACGACTGGGTTTCACTGGGTCCACTCACTCTTGAGATGACAGTGTCTTTCCTCTGCCAGTTGTGAGGAGGGGAAGGGGGGAGAACAGGCTGTTAACTGCCAATAGTCATTAGATCAAAAGTATGATTAACTTTTCTCAGAAATATCTGGTTCTTCCCCCAAAAGCCTCCAGTACTGCTGGAGAAGGGGCACCAGAAGCTGGCACATGTATAACATACAGAGAGCAGGTTAATCACTGCCTACACGTGTGCTGAGGCCAGAACGTTTGCTTTGCAATTCCAGGTGGCCAAAAAACATTCTTTCACCACGAGGGTTCAGCCAGAGCAGGTTTGCTCAACTTTGCCAATGCTCCCTAAAGCATTCCCAACTCCTGCTTTGCTCTCGTGCATCCCTCAGCTGTAGCAGCAGCCAGACCCTCGTGAGCTGCCCTGGTCATTTGTGTGATCTGATTAACCACCCTCAGGGCTGTGTCTCTCTCCTCTTCCAGGCAGATGTCCTGATACCAAATACTTCCACTGTCAGAGACCTTTCTGGGTGCACCTGATGGGATTCACTGCTCCTGCCGCTGCTCTTACCTCGCTGACATTTAGTAGCTGGTGCTGAGGGAGATCCAGATAAGCTGGGAGGGATCTGCCTCTGTCCAAATTCACCCACCCTTCTGCCACAGCACGGCCTGAGTTGTGCCCACCCCAGGTGCCCACCCCAGGTGCCCACCCCAGGTGCCCACCCCAGGTGCCCAACCCAAGCACCTGAACTGGGGCTTAAAAACACCTGTTTCTTTCCCTTTGCTATTGTGGGAGCCTGAACAGCTCAGCAGCTGTCAAGGGATGAATCCTGCCCCTTGGGCTTAATCTGTGGAGGAACATTGTAAAACTGAGGGGTTGCCATCCCCTGTCATGAACAGATCCCTTCCTTCCTTCACTCACATGGAGTAATTCCCCTTTCCACCAGTTTCCAGGTCCTTCAGGACAAGAATAGCCTCAAACCGGCACTTGCTAGGCTGAGACACACAGGGGCTGCCACGGGGCTTTAGGGCCAGGCTGACTCATTTGCTGTGGTGGGGTTTTGATGTATTTTTATAAATGAGGTTTCTAGTGCAACTGGTTGCAGGGACTTTTGAGAGGGTTTTTTTTTTTTCCTCAATATTTTGAGGAACAAAACTTCAAAAACTTTTAAGAAAATACCCACAGCAGCCAACTGCCAGGAGGTGTAAAAAGGAAAGAAAAAGTAATGTACTTAAACTGCCTGATAAACTGCAGAGCAAGAGTCGTGTCGTGATAATTGCTTCTACCCACTTCCCCAGACCACAAGACAAGTTGGGAAGATGCAAGTCCAGTCCAGTCTGACTGAAACCAGTGACACAAACGTGCTCAAACTGGCACAGAGGGAGCAGGAGGCAGCAGGGCCTCTCTGGTCATGCTTTTGCTAATGTGTAATCTGAGGTGGGGGCACAGAAGAGGGGCAGAAACAGCACAGGCTTTCTTCATATTGAAAAGTCATTTGACATTTAAGACAGTTGAAACAGCAACTGAGAAGGGGGAGAAAAAAGAAACCTGTGATGATCTTCAAAGGAATGATATCAGCTGAACTGTTTCAGGAGTTGGTTGAGTCACATTCTCAGTCCTGTTTTTCTAGACCTTCACAAGGTGATAAGAAAACAGAGCAGAGTAAAGGAGCCCTCACCAGGGCTGGGGCTGGGACTGGTCAGGTGAAGTCAGGGCTGGACTTGGAGTTTGCAAACCAAGCCACAGAAAGCTGATGAAGTCTGGTTTACGTGGGTGCTTTTCCTCCATGGAATGAGGGTGGTTCTTCTCTGCCTCTTATCCAGCAGCCACAGGGGTGATTTCCTGGTGGGGCTGAGCTACCAGCACAGGTACTCATCACCCATCCGCAGGCAGCCAGGAGCACCAGCTCCAGGAGTCCCAGGGAAACCAGGCCATTTAGAAGGTGCAACAGAAGGCTAAAGGCTGCTGTGGTGTCTGCAGAGTCAGGGATCCCGTGCCTGTATGCCAGGCAGGAAGGGCAGTTACAGCGTGCTTAAACCCACCTGGTGGGTGTCAGTCCTTGGGGCTTTTAGTGTATTTCCTGTACCATATGCAAAAGCCACAGCAGCAGTTTGGAGGGGTGACAACCACAGCAGACACCAAACCTCTTCCTGCAGTCTGGAACTGATCAGAGTGGACAGAACAGCCAGAAGCTTCACTTCACCCTCAGTCCCTGCCTTGCACTCCTCCACTCCTGAGTCACCTGCACGAAGGGTTCCCAAGGGAACCCCTCAGATATCCCCAGGAGGGTTTGGAAAGGTGAGTGGAGGATGAACACAACCGAGCACACCGCTGCATGAGCATAAAAGATGAAAATAAGAGGGGAAGGTGAGACAGAGCTTCTAGGAGGCCTCAGGGGAGGCGCTCACACAGGCCTGGGGATGAGCACTATGAGCTTTCGCACGTGGCTGAGGATCTCTCACCCACACATCACATATTAAAAACATCCCCACTCACAGGTAACTCTATCTGATATTAGTGAAGCTGTTGCATGTGACTTAACACTGGGACTTGGTGCAGTGGGTGCAGTTACCTGTAGTGGAAGTTCATCATCCTGGTGCGGTGCAACATGAGCAGGAGCCTGGCACAAAACTGAAACCAAGCAGAAGCCAAGCACAGCTGAGTCCAGCAGACACTAAGCACAGGAATCAGTCACATTCATGAGCAACCAGGCCATGAGGAGCAAGGCAGAGCTCCAGGAGGAACAGGCAGCTGAAACCCAAAGGTATCTCCTTGCTGAGCACCCCCAAAGCAGAAAACCCAGAGGGAGTGAGGGGCTGCAGGGACCAGCCAGTGCCTGGAGATACATCCTGAGCCAAAGCACCCCTCAGGGAGGGACACATCTCCTCCTCACACCAGAATGGAGCTCGGGGCTGTCTCACTGCCACCTTCCAGCCGAGCAGCTTTCAGTGGCAACTGCCTGAGGTAGATGCTGGTACGAGCTGTAAAAGCAGCGAGGAGAAAGCTTTCCCTGGCCCCTGCCCTGCTAACCACGGCAGGAAGAGCTGCTTGGCTGAGATTGCTCCCACCATCACACCTGGCTCTGAATTCAGTTTTTCCTCCCAGCTGTCAGCATCCTATATTTTCACATCACAAGGCAGCAGAAGCCAACTCTTGACATTTAGAGACAAGCAATAAATTTCAGCCAGTTCCAGTTCTATCTGTCCCATGGGGAGCTGAGCTCTCCTCTCCACAGCCCAGGCACCACACGGGCACAGCTGGGCCAGATTTATGACCCTCACAGCTGGGTATTTTCACATGGATTAAGCTTCACCCTCACTGCTCAGACACAAGGGAACAGGCTGCTGGCTGCCTGCAGGGAAAAATAATGGATAAAATCAAAATGGGTGCACTGTGCCCAAGTTTAGAGTCCTCAGCTCTCAGCACGGTGGGCAACCTGGTCTAGGCGAAGACATCGCTGCTCACTGCAGGGGGTTGGACTGAATGACCTTTAGAGGCCCCTTCCAACCCAAACTGTTCCATGAATCCGTGACTCCAGAGGGGCCAGACTCCTGAGACTCCAGCAGTGCTCTGACAGTAACGCTCATGACCCTGGGTTATCTTGCTGCATCTTCCCCAGGTTCTGCTTTCCTCAGAAGTGGGGGGTCTGCAGGGTTTACAATGCCATGGACAACATTACCCACTGCCTTTTCAAAGTAAGAACCATGTGGAAACCCCCACTCAGCCACTAACACAGCATCTCCTTCTTCCCTAGGCAAGCAGCTAAAGGTCACCCTTGTTTTCAGCCTGCCGCTTGTTTTTCAGGTAAGATGTTTTCAACAACATTTTTGAAATCCAACTGCTTTGTGTTGTGTTTAAAGGGAGATCTCAAAAACTCAGAGCAGCCACCCACAGTCCCAGAAATGTGTGGGGACACAGCTGCTCACCCCAGGATCCAGCTGTGGGAGGTGGGAGGTGAGAGCAGAGCCCAGCTACAGAAAAACAAACAAGAGAAACAAAACCAAGCAGAGAAAAATGGTGAAAAACGCAGTGATTTTCAGATGGCCTGGGTTGTGTGAGACCCCTCTTAGCCCCAAAATGAGCCTTTCCAGGACAGACAGGAGTGCACCACGTTGACTGCAGGGAACAGCTGGCTCCTGCTCCCTGCAAATTCCTGGTAGAGACGCTGGACTCTGACCAAGCCCAGAGCTGGAGAGGGATGCGCCCAAGGAGGAAGAGTTCAGCATCTTCCCCTGCCTGTTGCTCAGCGTGCCCTGGCCCAGCAAGGAGGACCCCAGGCACGGAGCTGTGCCATGACCTGCTCCCCAACCCAGGGCCTGGTCCTGGTGCCCGCAATCCCTTGGCCGCAGTGGCCACCCCCCAGCCCGTGGGGCTCCCAGGGCTCAGCCCGCGGGCAGAGCCGAGCAGTCCGTGCTTTTCCCTTTCACTGCTGGCAGCCTGGCAGGATGTGGTGAAAGCCAAACCTGCTGAGGTGGAGAGCACTGAGATGCTCTCTGATAAAGGGTGGGGGTATCCAGGGGAAACCTTTTATGTCTGTGCTACGGGGAGAAGGTTCTGGAGACTAATAAGTCACAAAAAGCAGGGCACAGATACCGCAGGCTCTGTCTGCCCCGCGGGTTATGGCAGTGTAGGAAGATGAAACAAGAATAATCAGAACTGAAATCAGGGCCCTGAATGAGATGCCGGCCCGACACGGAAGCAGCTTCCTGCTGCACTCACTGCATTTCCTCACGGTCTCACCGACACCTTCGTTGGTTTTTAATTTAGCTGAAGGATGTTTTATTTCTCACATTTTATCTGACAGCCAGCTGTGCACACACAGCTGGAGGCAGGTCCTGGAACACTCTGGAAAGCTGCCACACATCTGAGTATTTGCAGGTGTTACTTTGGCTGAGCACGAAACATTTCTGGTGGAATTCCCACTTGGAGCCCCCCAGAAAGCCCCAAACCTCACATATTTATGGGAAACACTTCCAGCCACAAGGTTGTGTCAGCTCTGTTTGTGATGTTGGCATGAGACAGCACTTGGGAACTCCCTGGGACTTCTCTCCAGGCTCCTTTCCTTGCATGGCCACGCAGGCAACACAGTCCTTGTCCCAACACACTCTTCTTCTCTTTCCTGTTCTAGTTCTGTGCTGGGGACAATGTCACTGATTACTACGACTCCAACAGCACCATTGACTACAGCATGTTCGAGTCCCTGTGCGAGAAGGAGGAGGTCCGTAACTTCCGTGCTGCCTTCCTCCCGGCCATGTACAGCCTCATCTGCTTCTTGGGGCTGCTGGGGAACGGGCTGGTCATGCTCACCTACATCTACTTCAAGAGGCTGAAGACCATGACAGACATCTACTTGCTGAACCTGGCTCTGGCAGACATCCTCTTCCTGCTGACCCTTCCCTTCTGGGCCACGAGCGCAGCCACACACTGGCTTTTTGGGAGCTTTGCCTGCAAAGCTGTCTACTGCATCTGCAAAATGAGTTTCTTCAGCGGGATGCTGCTCCTCCTGTCCATCAGCATTGACAGGTACTTCGCCATCGTCCAGGCAGCCTCAGCCCATCGCCTGCGTCCCCGGATGATATTCATCAGCAAGGTGACCTGCATCCTCATCTGGCTCCTGGCCTTCCTCCTCTCCATCCCTGAGCTGGTTCACAGTGGTGTGAACAACTTGGAGAGCAATCCCCGTTGTTCCATCATTGCTGATGACTTACAGACCTTCAACACTGGCATCAAAGTGTCCCAAATGGTGTTTGGCTTCTTAATTCCCCTCCTGGTCATGTCTTTCTGCTACCTCATCATCATCAAAACATTACTCCAGGCCCGCAACTTTGAGAAGAACAAAGCCATCAAGGTCATCATCGCCGTGGTCATCGTCTTCGTCGTCTTCCAGCTGCCCTACAACAGCGTCATGCTGGCCAAGACCATCTCAGCCTTCAACCAGACCAGCTCGTGTGAGGAGAGCAAGAAGCTGGACGTGGCGGATGACGTGACCTACACCCTGGCCTGCTTCCGATGCTGCCTCAACCCGTTCCTCTACGCCTTCATCGGCGTCAAATTCCGCACCGACCTCTTCAAGCTGCTGAAGGAGCTGGGCTGCCTGAGCCAGGAGCGCCTCTGGCAGCTCACCTCCTGCCGCGACAGCAAGAGGACCTCCTTCGCCGTGGAGACAGAGACAACCACCACCTTCTCCCCGTGAGCCGAGCTCCAGGCACACTTAGGTCAAGCTGAAATGGTTTTGGACATTTTCTCTAGTCTGAACTCCTGGCAGAGCAAGACCTGCCACACTGCAGAGAAGTCGAGGGGAAAATCCAGAAGCCTCCTCCTATTTCAAGCAGCAAAGGCTGCTGGCCAATGTCCCACGGGTGGAGAGACTTTACAACAGAGTTGTCACTAACAGCAAAGCAAGGGAGAGGTGGTGAGTCTACAATTCCTCCTGTCATTTCACCTTCAGCTTAGTCTTTCCCTGTCAAAATGAGAAATGCTCAAAATAGAACATTTACCCTAAAAGCGACAAGTACCAAGAGAAAACAGACACTGGTGCAGCAGAACTGTCCGGGAGCATCACCCTTGCTTTGGATGTTGCTTTTAACAAGACAACAGTTCTGCAACCCCACAGAAATGCCCTTGCACTGAGTCAGTCCGAGGCCAACACACACCCTCAGCCTCGGGCTCGATCCAACACACAACCCCAGCTGTGGAGTATCCGAGCACATGACTGCTCTGCCTTCCCCCATGAAATGTGAGACATGACCACAGCTAATGCAAAATCCATACAAACTCTAGCCATCATTTCAATTACTTTGTATAATATTGTAGCCACTCATAGCTCTCTCAGGAAAAGTACAAATTCTACTTTACTTCTGCCTGTATCCTGTGTCTGGGCTATCACCTGCTGACCTTGAGATAAATATGAATGTGGATTTTCTCCTCCCTTCCCAGTCCTTCTAGCAGGACTTCAGCTGCCTTTGAAGTCAGATCTGTATTTCACTCATAAGCTACTGGGGCGTGTTTTGCATCAGGCTGTCGGCACCAACAAAGACATGGCTCGCTGAGGTTTGATCTGGAAGCAGTCCCACCTCTGCCAGGGCCATGGCAGCTGAACAGCAGATTATTGCCATGGAAAGCCAGACCTTGGAGGAGCCCAGACTGTAATTCCAGTGGGTGCTTTTACAGGAAGGGCGAAGATTCCTGATGACAGATGAACGCTCTGGGAACCGCTGTCATGGGACAGCTGAATGTCAGCCGGGAGGAGCTGCTGCACAGCCTGTGCAGCTGCCCCTGTCCTTGTCCTCTGCTCCTGTCCCTGTCCTTGTCCTGTGCTCTGATCCCACAGCACCCAGCTCTTCCAGAGCCATCGCCAGTGGAGAGACGTCTCAGCCTGGAGCTGCTCCCAGGGCTGACAGGGGAGACATGAGCAGCAAAACACTCACTAAACAGACATTTATCCTTTTTTTCAACACATGGATCCATCAGGAGTGACACAGAGAGCTCTCTGTTTCATGGGTTGGAGAGCATTGCTTTAGAGATTTGAGGATTAAAATCAGCCTCCCAAGACACTGGCTAGGTCTGAGACAGCACTGACAGTTATTTACCTGGCTGCCATCAAATCTAAATAAATTCTCCAATAAACCATTTACCTCTGGTGTATGGGATTTCTGTCAAGGGCTGGGATTCAGGAAGAGAGGACATTCTGCTTTATGTTATCTATCTGTGCTCAACTGTTGAACTCATTTTCGTTTACAGTGCCCAGGTAACTCTACAGAAGTGCTGCTTCTCTGTCACATGAAACAGGGGTTGACAACTGACACTGAACATCTATTTCTCGTCCTTATTTGGGCAAGACACAGCTATCATGATCTTGGCCAGAGCCAGGGACACCCCCAGCACAGGATATTTGCAGTTTTCCTCATCAGTAACAATACATTGTTAATGTATATTCAATATGTAAAGCTGCTTTACACAGACAAAGTTCAATCTGTTGATGAATGTACCCCAAGAATACTCTGCTTCCATGGGACCTTTTTATGCAGAACCCATTCACCTTATTCCAGCCAGGAAACTTCTCCACCAGCACATGGAGCTGTACTTGTGCCCTGTAGACAAAAGCCACTCCCCTCCTGCAAATGAAGAAGTCTTCAGGTCCTTACGGACCAGAGGAATTCCAAATAGGATCACACACAGTTGCTTCCAGAAACGAGATGCAGAAGCACCTTCTGGGACAGCTGCAGCTGTGCCTCAGTGAGGCAGTGGTAGACAGAGTGCCTGGCTTTCCCTGGTTAAATTTAACAGACAGAATAAATTTGCATCTAATTTAGA
Source organism: Anomalospiza imberbis (assembly GCF_031753505.1). Classification (NCBI taxonomy): domain Eukaryota; kingdom Metazoa; phylum Chordata; class Aves; order Passeriformes; family Viduidae; genus Anomalospiza; species Anomalospiza imberbis. The sequence goes on along the minus strand of NC_089702.1, from coordinate 3,598,759 downwards.
TGAGTCATGTTAACGTTGGCCTAAGATCCCAACCCAAGGTTCACCACTGATGTCTAAAAACTGACTGTTTTGCTACTTGAGAAAAATAAATTATAACGATTTAAACAAAATACTTCTGGTTTTCCATTGCATGTTCTCCATCCTCGTACAGTCCTTGTCAATCCTTCTGTCCTCTCAGGTCAGCTCAGCTTCATACCAGTGCTGCCCTGCAGGAAAGAGAGCATGGAAAAATAAACTAAATAGAAAAATGTTGGTTTACTTCATCTGCTGATGGATTATAAAAGAAACAAGTCAGCAGCACATGAGGGGTTTTTATTTTAGCTACTAACCCACCTGTCTTGATGCTGCTCCACAGCTGGATGTATCTAATGGCCACTCACCAACCTTTAAGTGAAAATTCTTTGAGCTGTAGCATTTTATTGTACACGTTTAATTAAAATCCAGTAATAAACCACCACGTTACTGTGGGAATTGCTCACAGGGAGAGGCAGCAGCTCTGGGCACTATAACCCCCACCCACATCCAGGGTGAGAGTAGGGACTGCAAGTAAAACAATGAACACAGTGCCTCTGCCTGACCTCCCCGGGTAATTCGTGCCTCAAAGCACACAGGGGAGAACAAGGGGGGACCCATATCCTTCACAAAAAGTGCCTTATAATGGTGACCACGGAATCAAAGAGGAAGAAACTCAAAGAACACAGGAGACAGAAGCCTGACACCGAGTGCCAGAGCTAAGGCTCATTTCTGCTTTCACTGAGTGACGAAAGTCTCACGTTTTCTCCCAGAAGAGAAAGGACAAGGTGAGTTTCAGCATCTGGCCCAGAGATTCAAGAAGCATCTCCAGACTAGAGCGCAACACAAATGAAGGTGCAAAACCCCAAACCCAGGGATCCTTCGATAAACGCTGGGTCTCACCACGGTGAGGTCCTCAACTGCCCCAAGAGCTCGTTTGTGCACAAGGTTGAGCAGTTTTGGGGCAAGAACTGGGGATCTGCAGAGAGCCACAGCACTTTTAACCATTCCCCCTGCTCCTCTGAGCTGACTGTGAGCCAAACTCCTAATGTTCAGGAACTTTCTTGATTAAGAAAACAGACTCTACCTTGAAACCCTAACTTAAACCAGTAAAACTTACCCACCAAGCAACCACACAAAATCACAACTTGGGCCACAGATACTGCAGCCAAGTCGCACAGAACTTGTTACCAAAAAAAAAAGTGTACTGCTCAGATGGATTTAACCTATTTTAGTACTTTGCACCAGCTAGAGCTGCCTATTTCCTTCCACAGTTCCAAATCTTCTTTTAAAAGCCAATAAAAACCTGGCCCTCATTAGAGAAGGGGAAAGTTCTCCAGGCAGGGCTGTGGTTTCTCACGTGCCACCTGGGCAGCTGCGTGAGGGAAGTCCTTGTCACCCTGAAAAAGAATGAGCTGGAACCGAGTGAGGTAAACAAACCCTAAAAATAATGCCCGTGGGTGATGGGGAAGGGTGGGGGCACATTGCACCAGTCAGAATAGCTGAGAGCGGGCCATGGCTTCCTCCTCACAGCTTCTTTTGTAGGGAAAAAAGCCCCAAACTCCTGTTCTGGGGGTGGAGGTGTCACATCTCATGTACTTCTTGTACAGCCAACTGTCCTTTTTGGCAGAGCTGCCTTGCCTGGGGCCCTCCCCCAGGGGCACAGTGGGGTTTTATCCATCCCCCAGGGGCACAGTGGGGTTTTATCCATCCCTGGGCCACTGTTGGAGGGACCTGGGGAAACTGAGACAGCTGAGATGTCACCTGCTCTTTGGTGGTGTCATCACAAGCGGCTTCATAACCTCAAAGCAAGTGAATCAAAGAGTCTGACCGGGAGTTTTTATGGATGGCAGGATGAGCTCAGAGCCAACTGTTGGCACCCAGCAGGGGACATATAAGGAAAACATATAAGGAAAAATATAGGGATATATACACATACAAGGAAAAATAACCAGATAAGCAGCATCCTGCTGCAGTCAATGACAGCAGCACAATCCACTGCTAGTGGGGGTCATGTCCCCAGCCCTCCTCTTCACAGAGCCCAGCCCATCCTGCTCCTTCTCCAAGCACTAAAACCAGGCAGAATATCCCTGGCTCTGTGCTCATCCCACACATGGGAGCCCTCACAGCCTCTGGATGAAACGAGCACAATTTCACATGTTCAGATTTAGCAGTAATCGCCAGTTTTCAAGCCCAGCTGTGGCAGCCACCAACCTGCCCAAAACGAAAGTTATTTTTTCACTTTCACTAAGACCCCAGTTCTGCAGAGCTGAGTATTGATACCAAACCAGCAGAAGGTGAAGTGTTGGTGTTCAATCACCACCTGTCACTGCCCCAGCTTGTTGAAGAAACCTTATTCAGGTCTGAACAGATAAGGAGCCTTCTGGCTCCATGTGCAGGGCAGCTGCAGAGCCAGCCCAGGCATTTGTCACTGCTGAGCCCCTGAAGACTCCTCATGTGCAGGAACTGAAACTTCCCTTCCTGCTGCTTTGTTTTTTTTAATTCAATTGTCTTTAAAAAAAATAAACCAAACAAGCAGAAAGCTACTTTCCTTTCTGTGCTGCTGAGCGCTGGCACAAAAATTATTGTCAAGCGATCAGGGGCTTTATTGGGAAGTTTTTGTGACTGAAGGAGAGCACTAATGTCCAGAATCATCCTGCAGGAGAGGAAAAGGCCAAGTAATTTCCAGTGAAATAAACAAAAAGGCCTTCCAGGATTTGGAGTCTGTGAACTGTGAATGCTGCTCTGTACCAAAATCAGAACTTCTCTCACCAGTTCCAGTTCCTGGATCCTGCAGGTTTTACCCACGGCTTTGTCTTCCCATCAGGGAACATCCCACCTCCAGGTGAAGCTCAGTGAGCAGACACACACACGCACACACACACACACACACACACACACACACACACACACACACACACGTGTCCCAGCAGCCCTGGTTTCACTCCGGGGCAATCACAGCAGAATCCAACCCCACTGGGGCAAAACCCGGCTGTTAGGGCTGCACAGAGAGAAACTCCTCTTTTCAGGGCAGAGTTGACTGATTCCCTAGGAGATAATGTGTTTCTTCTGAGTTTTGGGCACAGCAAGCAGCGAGAAAGAGCTTCAACCCCCGTGCCAGGGCGGCGAGTGGGAGAGGAAAAAAACAAAGCCCTTTATGGATGACTAACCCAGGCTCAGCTCCTCGGCTGCGTTGCATGAGTCCCTTTGAAGAGTTTCACACTTTTGCAGGTCCTGGTTCTGCCTCGCCAGGGGGACACAGGTAGGGACAAAGCTCCTGCTCAAGCGTCACCCCCGGACTGTGTGACGCACAGAGGGGGAGCATGACAGAGCTGGGCCCCCACGGACGTGGCTTCCACCAGGCTCTGGAGGGCTGCCGCAGAGCTGGAAAGGCACCAGATCTGTACAAGACTCATCCAGCTGTGCTGCCAGCAGCTCCTGGCAGGCCCCCACACCCTCCTCTCACGTGCCAGCGCTGCCTGTGCAGCCCCAACAGCCGGAGGCGTGAGGCTGTTTTGGAGCTGCAGAGAACAACCGACAGAAAAGGTCTCCCCAACACCACAAAGAAGCCCTGAAAAGCTGCCAGAGCCTCCTGCCTCCGCTGGGCAGACTGTTCCAGGCTCTGCCCAGGCTGCAGCTGCTGACCAGAGAAGGTCATCATGGAGTCATGGAATGGTTTGGGTTGGAGGGACCTCAGGATGAGGGAGTGATGCCTTGGGAAGGCTGAGCTAGAACAGAGACTGGAGGAGCTAAAGAATAAAGTAGGGATTTCTTAGGAGGCCTCAATGGACCCACCTTGGGCAGCACAAGAGCCCAGCCAGGGCTGCACCCCAGGTGAACCCAAAATGGTCACAAAAATGGACAACCGGTCATGAGGTCTCTCACTTTAATAAGTTTTGGTCTATTTGCATATTGGAGTTAATTGTCCAATTCCCTCTCCAGCCCATGCAGTCCCATCCTGCTTGTTTCTCTCTCTTCAGCCCACGTTGTTTGTGCTCTTGGGCCTGAGATCTGGACCGTTTGTCCTTGGTCCCCAGCTGGAGAAGGAGTTGGTTTGTCTCCCTACTCTGTGAACAGAGCTCACCATCCCATAATATGAAGCTCAGACCCACACACTAAAGCAGCACAGAACCTGAGAAATAGAAAAGCTCAAACCTGAGGCATCAGGAGCAGCCCCACAGCTGTGCCACAGGGCCCGTCCCAGCTGCCCCAGGGCCAGGGCATGGAGGTGATGCTCTAGTGAGACAGCAGCTCTGCACAAAAGCTGCTCCTCCCAGGGGACTTCTGGTACATGTTCCACCCCCACCGAGGAGCTGCTCCTGAGCTCCAGCAGGGAAATGAGCCCCCTTTATAATCACCAGTGCAGAAAGAGCCTTCCCTCACAGGGCATTTCCTCCTGCAGCCGTGGAGGAGGTCATGGCACGTGGCCTGAAACACACCATGAGATGGAGCTCCAGTGACCAAGATGGAAATACTTCTGTCTTTTCCCTGACATCTGAAACAAAAACCAAAACCAAACCAAAACAAAACAAAACAAAAAAACAAAACAAAACAAAACAAAACAAAAAGATTACAGGAAAAGCCCAGCACAGAAAGAACCTCCCAAAGCACTGCTGACCTCCCCAGGGCCTGGGTGACAAGCTCAGGAATGACAGGACAGCCCAGACAGGCTGTGAGTGCCCCACGGCACATCCAGCACGAGTCCATGGTCACCATCCCCCTTTGGCTGCAGCCATCCTGGGAACCAGCAGACACAGAAAGCTGGGACAGGGGAGAGCAGGGACATGCTCTCCTCCATGTCCTTCCCTCAGAGCCACTCTCCTCTCCTCCTGCCTTGGGTCAGGAGTTCCCTGTTCCTGGGAGAGGGCTCCCAGCCAAACCTCGGAACTCCCCACAGGGAGCAGGAGCGGCCACTGCGCTCTCCTTGAGAGCTGCTGACACCATGTGGGAAGGGCTGGGAAGTGATGCACACACACCTCCTGCCCTCCGAGCCAGGACTCCGGGAAAACTCGGGAAAACCTACCCTGAAGTAAAGGGGTGGGTTCAGATTGTATCGCTGATGTCATATGGAATCCCTGTCGGCAATCAGGCTAAAAATTGGAGTTGCTCCCCTTTGGTTTCATTTAAATCTATTGGAAGTGATTTTAAATGGCTTTGATTCACTTGGCTTTTCCCTCTGGATCAGCCCATGCCTCTCCCATGTGACTTCAATACTCCGTTCTCGGTGCTAAACTCCATCCTGTTTCCTACATCTTCCCATGAAAATTACATCTCCCACAGATCACCTTCCACTGGCTTTGTACCCAAATTTCCTAGACAACTCTGAAAAGCATAAATGGCCTTTTCCAGCCACCTCCCAGCACATGGGCCCCTGTGGGAAACTCCAGTGCAGCTGCTCTGGAAAAATCCCAGCCTGGAAAATGGGATTTGTCAGGCAGCAGAAGATGCTTTTTCCAAGCAAGCTTTACAAACACACCCTCTTCCCGACAGGCCTCGTTGTGCTGTTCAATCTCTCACCACACAAGAACGAGTGGCTTCAGCTTCTGCACTTGTAGATGAACTGAGAAAAACACTGTCATTTCAGCGATCAGTGACTCGAAGATTTTTCACCGCTATGCCGGTGACACCGAACTTTGCAGAGGTGTGAATTTTGCACCGAGGTGAAGCTACAGCTGGCAGAGGCTGGGACAGAAACTCTGACAGACAATAGTCCCTCTGCTGAGAGGTTCTGTCACCTTGAAACCCCACCGTGCAAACAAATGGTTCTGGAGGAATTCCTGTAAAAAATAAAGATCTAGAGCTATTTGAGAGCACCCAAAGGGGGCTGTGAGGATGGTGAAGGACCTGGAGAGGAAGGGAATGGAAGAGCAGCTGAGGGCACTGGGCTCTTCAACATCCTCCAGCTGGGCAGCTCTCATCTCTGCTCCGGTGACCAGAGGGAACAGCTGGAGCTGTGTCTGGGAGAGTTACACTGGATATCAGGGAAAGGTTCTTACCCCAGAGGGTGCTCGGGCACTGACCAGTCTCCCCAGGGAATGGTCACAGCGCCAAGGCTGACACAGCTCCAGGAGCGTTTGGACAACGCTCTCAGGCACACGGTGGGATTGTTGGGGTGTCCTGTGCAGGGACAAGATCTGGAGTGGAAGATCCTTGTGGGTCGCTTCCAGCTCAGGATAGTCCTTGATTCTGTCTTTCCCAGCAAAGAGGCACATGAAAATTGACAGCCTTGAGTGCAGAAACATGCCGATTTCAGGCTCGTTTTCCAGTGGGTGCCCAAACCCCTCAGACACTCTCTCAGCCCCTCTGATCCCCTCCCATGTGTGTGAGGAACAACTGAACCCTCCCATTTCAACCCTCCCATTTCCCCCCAAACCCACTCCCTGCAAACTGAAACCTCCCCGGCTCCGCACACATTTATCCACTCGCGTTTTGCCTTTTCCCCCTTGTTTGCATAGAAAAAAAAAAAAAGAAAAAGAAAAAGAAAAAGAAAAAAAGTCCTTTTTTGTGGCTTCTGCAGAAGACAAACGAACAAAAACAACCCCACTCGCCCCACCTATGCTTCTATCTGCGGGGGCCAGAGCCCAGAGCCCACCCCCTCAGACCTTATGGAAATAAACACTCGGTGACAGCAAATCTGTTTCCAAGGAAAGGTTCCCACGCCCCCTTACAAAACACTTCAGCGTTTTTTTCCCCAAAATGCTGTCCATGCGTCTCCCCTGCACGGCACAGCACGGGCACCAGGGAGGGAACCCTCCCCTGCCTCCGCGCCGTGCTCACCTGTCCCAAACTGTCCCCACCTGTCCCCACGTGTCCTCAACTGTCCCCAACTGTCCCCACGTGTCCCCAACTGTCCCCAACTGTCCTCAACTGTCCCCACCTGTCCCCAGCTGTCCCCAGCTGTCTCCACATGTCCTCATGTGTCCCCAACTGTCCCCAACTGTCCCCAACTGTCCCCACCTGTCCCCAACTGTCCCCACGTGTCCCCAACTGTCCCCACGTGTCCTCACCTGTCCCCAACTGTCCCCACCTGTCCCCACCTGTCCCCACCTGTCCCCAAATGTCCCCAACTGTCCCCACCTGTCCTCAACTGTCCCCACGTGTCCTCACCTGTCCCCACGTGTCTCAAACTGTCCCCAACTGTCCCCACCTGTCCCCACCTGTCCCCAACTGTCCCCACCTGTCCCCAACTGTCCCCATGTGTCCCCAACTGTCCTCACCTGTCCCCAACTGTCCCCAACTGTCCCCACCTGTCCCCAACTGTCCCCATGTGTCCTCAACTGTCCCAAACTGTCCCCACCTGTCCCCACCTGTCCTCAACTGTCCTCACCTGTCCCCACCTGTCCCCAACTGTCCCCACGTGTCCCCACCTGTCCTCACCTGTCCCCAACTGTCCTCAACTGTCCGCACCTGTCCCCACCTGTCCCCAACTGTCCCCACGTGTCCCCAACTGTCCCCACCTGTCCTCACCTGTCCCCACCTGTCCCCAAATGTCCCCAACTGTCCCCACCTGTCCTCAACTGTCCCCACGTGTCCTCACCTGTCCCCACGTGTCCCCAACTGTCCCCATCTGTCCTCACCTGTCCCCACCTGTCCCCACCTGTCCCCACGTGTCCTCACCTGTCCCCACCTGTCCCCATGTGTCCCCAACTGTCCTCACCTGTCCCCAACTGTCCCCACGTGTCCTCAACTGTCCCCACCTGTCCCCACGTATCCCCACCTGTCCCCACCTGTCCCCATGTGTCCCCACGTGTCCTCACCTGTCCTCACCTGTCCCCATGTGTCCCCACCTGTCCTTACCTGTCCCCATGTGTCCCCATGTGTCCTCACCTGTCCTCACCTGTCCTCATGTGTCCCCATGTGTCCTCACCTGTCCTCACCTGTCCTCATGTGTCCCCATGTGTCCTCACCTGTCCTCACCTGTCCTCATGTGTCCCCACGTGTCCCCACGTGTCCCCCCCCCGCCCCCCCCGCTCTTACCTGTGCACGCGCACTCCCGCGCGCCCTCGCTCCGCCCCCCCCCGCCTGCACCCACAGCGCCCCCTGGCGGCCCCGCGCCGAGCGCGGCTCCCGCCGCCGCTGGGGGGAACCGGAGACCGCCGGATCCACCGGGAGAACCGGGCCCACCGGAGACACCCCCCGAGCCAGCACAGCCACCGGATCCACCGGGAGAACCGGGCCCACCGGAGACACCCCCGAGCCACCACAGCCACCGGATCCACCGGGAGAACCGGGCCCACCGGAGACACCCCCCGAGCCAGCACAGCCACCGGATCCACCGGGAGAACCGGGCCCACCGGAGACACCCCCCGAGCCAGCACAGCCACCGGATCCACCGGGAGAACCGGGCCCACCGGAGACACCCCCCGAGCCAGCACAGCCACCGGATCCACCGGGAGAACCGGGCCCACCAGAGAGCCACCACATCCACCGCATCCTTTGGGAGAACCGGACCCACCAGAGATCCCCCCCGAGCCACCACATCCACCGGACCCACCGGGAGAACCAGACCCACCAGAGATCCCCCCCAAGCCACCACAGCCACCAGATACACCGGCAGAACCGGGCCCACCAGAGAGCCACCACATCCACCGCATCCTTTGGGAGAACCGGACCCACCAGAGATCCCCCCCAAGCCACCACATCCACCGGACCCACCGGGAGAACCGGACCCAGCAGAGATCCCCCCCGAGCCACCACATCCACCGGACCCACCGGGAGAACCGGACCCACCGGAGATCCCCCCCAAGCCACCACAGCCACCGGACCCACCGGGAGAACCAGACCCACCAGAGATCCCCCCCAAGCCACCACAGCCACCGGATCCACCGGCAGAACCGGGCCCACCAGAGAGCCACCACATCCACCGCATCCTTTGGGAGAACCGGACCCACCAGAGATCCCCCCCGAGCCAGCACATCCACCGGACCCACCGGGAGAACCAGACCCACCAGAGATCCCCCCCAAGCCACCACATCCACCAGACCCACCGGGAGAACCGGACCCACCAGAGATCCCCCCCGAGCCACCACATCCACCGGACCCACCGGGAGAACTGGACCCAGCAGAGATCCCCCCCGAGCCACCACAGCCACCAGCAGAACCGTCCCTGGCACAGGTTGCCCATAGCAGCTGTGGCTGCCCCATCCCTGGAAGAGCCCAAGACCAGGCTGGATGGGCCTTGGAGCACCCTGGAATAGTGGAAGGTGTCCCTGCCCATGGCAGGGGTGGGACAGGTGTTAAGGTTCCTTGCAACCCAAATTATTCCACGAGTCTGTGATTTTATGAACACAGTTGTCACTGTGGGACAGTACTGCCAGGAGTGGAACTGCAGCAGGATGCAGGAGCTGCAGATGCCACCAGGATCAAGCCTCAATTAACCTTGTATGTTTATTCTGCCCTGTATCATGTCCCAGGAAAGTTCCTGAATCTGTCTCAGAGCTGTGTGCTGTGTCACTCTGGGGCAAGGGGAGCAGTTGGTGCCCCTCAGTATTTTCATTAAGGGTTTAAAAGCTCAGTTTGGTGCTCAGATGTGCTCGTGCCTCCCAAACAGACACTGTTCTCACTTCCCTTGTCATCACTACCACAGGGAGCAGGTGACGCCCAGGAAATCCACAAAAACATTCCTGGCTGCAGCTGGCAGCTTCTCCTTCCAGCACAGCCTCACACCAGGTAAACCCTGTCAGTGGCCACCGAGCACAATTCCCATTCCTCCAAATCTTGAACAACACAGTGGCAAAGCCCAGCTGGAAACCAGGCAGGAGAACCACACTCTTCATTGCTCTGGTACCTCCTGAGGGTCTCAGGGCCCTTTGGAGAGGGGAACCAAGCTCCCAGTGTGTGTGACAGAGAGAGAGAAACGAGCCCAAGGTGATGCTCGGGCTGTGAGCAGACCAATATCACGAGCTCGTTCCCGGTCCCGTTTTGCTGGCACAGTCCGTGGCACTGGAATTCGCAGGGCTGGAGGAAGCAGCACTGCAGCACTCGGCTATGGAAATGAGCCGATAAATAGAGCATGACCCGCCTGCGGAGCAGGGGAAGGGCACTGCAGCGGTCGGTTCCCGGAGAAAGTCTGGGAGCTGATCCCTTCCTCGTGCCGAGCCGTGACACCGTGGGTGATCCCCGGGGAGAGACGGAGGGAGCACAAGTGCAACTCACAAACACGCAGGAAAGCAACAAAACCAGGGGCAAACCGTCTCGTTCTTGTAAATTCTTTAGGGTTTGTTCTGTTTTCCCACAGCACATTTTTTTTGTCATGAGAAAAGTCTTGAAAATTCCTAATGGCAAGATAAAAATGAAAGAGGCCGGCGTGACATTCCTGGCACTGGGTCTGGCTCATCCCTGTGCTCAGGATCCCGCCCCGGCAGTCTTTCCTTCACCTGAGAGCTCCTCGGAGGAGGATGCCGGTGTTACCTGGCAGAAATGGGATGCTGCTGAGGCAGAGCGTGAGATCCCCAAATTCCTCCGCAGCAGTGGCACTGGCTTCAGATTTCCCATCCCACCTGCCTCCGCGGTTTGCCTGGAGCTGCAGGTCTTGCTCTGCCCTAATCTGCTGAAGCTGTAACCCCGAGGGATGTCTGAGAGCGACAGCCAGAGCAGCCGTGGAAGTGCGAGTGAGCTGTTCGCCGCTTTTCTCGCTCCAGGACAGCTCGGCCGCCTCCCGGGAGGATCCTCACAACTCCATTAGCGCCCATCAGCAGCTTCCTCTGCTTTGCCTGGCAGAGAGTGCGGTCCTGTGAAAGTTGTCACCGTGGTGGTCCCGGGGCTGCTGGAGCTGACCGAGAGGGGCCAGCGCAGCCCAGCAGCCCCGGCCGGCCCCAGCCCCGGGCAGGAAGGAACCGCGGGGGCCTCCGCTCCTTCCTTTTCCTGCAGGCTCGGACAATAGCAGGGCAAGGGCTGGAAAGAGATGAAGCCCCAAAAGAAAGTTTTAATAAAGAGGCACCTCTTTTTTTTTTTTTTTTTTTTTTGTCCCATGGAGGGGTTTCAGGGTGCTGGTTCTTTCCTGTGAGCTGTTCCTGCTATCAGGTTATTACGGGTTGTTATTGTTATTATGGATAAAGTGGGCAAGGATGATGAGATAGGTGAGGATCATTCAGTGCTGGAGGGCTGCCAGGGGCTGTGAGTGGGACAGGGAAGTGCAGCTCCATCTCTGCAGCTCTGCAGGGACAGGCACATGCACGTTTCCATCTTACAATGGCTCAGCCCCACTGAAATCTGTATCAGCCCTTGAGGGACTGAGGATCAAGCACTCCCCCAGCAGCTGTTCCCAGATTTTCCCATGCCATGGCCTTACCATCCCACTCGGAGAGCCCTTTGCATCCCTGGGCAAAGGGCAAAGGCTGCAAAGGAAGAATTCGGGACCGTGTGGGACAGGAATGAATGGATTTGTACGGGAGAGCTTTGGCCAGGACAAAGCTGCCTCTTCACGGGGAAGTGTCCCAGCCTGGAAGCTGGGGGGATGCAGGTGCCCTTCCCATCCTGCTAGCCAGGCCAGGGCGCTGCGGGCTGGGCTGAGGGCGGGGAAGGCAGGAGCCTTTGGCCCTGCTGTGCCCGCACTGCGGCTGGAAACAGCCTCCATAAATACCAAAATGCTTTCAGCGTGACAAGTGTCAGCAGCTGTGAGTCAGCCCTTGGCACTGCCTGCAGTCACCAACCATGCTCCCATTGTCTGGGGTCCCCTGGAATGTGAGGCCACACCGGCAGTGCCGCTGCTCCCCTGGGCTGAAGCAGCACCTTGTGACTCCCAATGCGGTGATGCCCAGGCTACAGGGATCTGAGGGAAGGTGCCACTTCCCAAGAAGCACTGGACCACTTTGTGCACAGCCAGTGTGGGATTCAGCGGGGAAAACGGATCCTGAGAGCTTGGCCCAAGCACTTCTCCCAGGAAAAATCTGAGAACAGCTGCTGGGAGAGTGCTTGATCCTCAGTCCTTCAAAGGCTGCTACAGATCGCAGTGGGGCTGAGCCATTGTAAGATGGAAACGTGCATGTGCCTGCCCCTGCAGAGCTGCAGAGGGGGAGCTGCAGCCCTCAGCACTTCCCTGTCCCACTCACAGCCCCTGGCAGCCCTCCAGCACTGAATGATCCTCACCATCCTTGCCCACTTTATCCCAGTAAACCCAGAATAATCAGCCTATTCTTCTCCAGCCCTTTGTTGCTGCACCCATCCGGAGGCCCCCAGCACACCTTGGCTCTACCTTTCCCCTTCCTGCCGTCCCTGCTCGTTCCTCCTCACCCCTGCTATTAGCAGTAAGAGCTGTAATTAACATTCTGGCTGTGCCCAGAATCTTCTCCCTTCCCTCCTCTCAGGGTTTACGGTTTTTCCGTTGAACAAATATGGGAGCAATTCCCCTGAATTGCCAATCCCTATCAGTGCTGGTGTGGGGCACCGCAGCTAGAGCAAACAGAGCTGATTGTGGAGGGGAAAAGTGAGTGTGGAAAGCAATTGTTCTCCTTGAGTTCACCTTGATAACAGAGACGCCAGCTCCAAGACAAAAGCTGTTTCACGGTTCCATGCCCTGGGGTTGCAGGAGTCTCACTCCTGAAAAAGGAAAAACTGGTGGTATTAGTTAAAAACACAGTTCAGAGGTGGGAAGGAGAAGAGGCAGAGTGAGAAGAGCTGGGCTTCATTTCCTTTTCTTCTTCCACCACCATGAAACCTCGAGCAACTCTCCTACCCTGGAGAAGAGAACTTGACCAGGATTATTTGTTTGGAAGCTGTCAGCAGCTATAGTTCAGAGGTTAATGTCTCTCCCATTGCCGTGCTGTCAGTGTGTGCAGAAATGCTTCTGCAGAGAGGTCACTGGAGCGCAAACAAGGACAGGTGTGATGGCTCCATCTCACCCCATCCCCACCTGTGCACCTGCACTGTGAGCCCAGCTGCCAGCAGGATTTAGGGCCAGCACGCCAGGTTTCTTTATAGCAGGAGCAGCAGGAGCAGCCCAGCCTTGCACGGATGGGAAACAGAGCCCTGAGGATCTCACTCTGCAGAGGAGAAGCCTCTGTATCTGTGGGTGCACGCAAACACAAACACCTCCAGGATTTCTCCTCCTGGATTGCTCCTCCAGGAGGGCTCCCCATTGCTGAGGAGCTCTAGAGGCTTCTCCCAGCACACAGCTCCCCTGGGACAGCCAGTGGCCAGCGAGTCTGAGCCAGCTTATGGATTTAATGATGAAACTGCTGCTGGCTTACTGGGTTGGGCAAGTCCTGCTGCCCGGCAGCTCAGCCTGGGAGTGACCAGGACAGCCTCCTCTGAAAATCCCTTGGATTTAGTGCTGATAGTTCCTGGAAGGGCTCCAAGTGTGGGGTTTTTTCAGGCAGCATCTCCACAGCCTGTGTCACTGATCACGTACAGGAGGAGTGTGGAAGTGCTCACTGATCCATGGCTAACGTGCTCTTTGGAGGTGTCCGAGGTGTTCTGGCTCTGCCTGGCTGGAAGCAGAGCCTAAGGCAGTGCCTGGAGACCAGAGGATAGAGAAACAGCTCCCAGAGGCTCAACCACAGCAGCAGGAGTGCTGCTGCTCCCCTGGAAACACTTCCCACCTGGATGGCCCCAGGGCCTTCACACCACGCTGTCCTTATGGAGCTGTTTGAGGGGCCTGGAGCAGGCACTGGGGAGATCCTCTGGTTCCTGAGAACCCCAGTTTGCAAAGCCCCCTCAAACAACCCAGCTGAGGGTCCCCAGGGCTCTGCTGGCAGAGGTGGCTCCAGGGGGACTGTGGTGACTCTCTGCAAGGGGATGGTGTCACTTGGCACAGGCTGAAATATGTCTGTGGTGGGGAGCCGGGAGGTTTCGTGATTCATTCACTGCCTGACTTCAGTGTGGGATGGCTCATGGATGGATCCAGGGTGGATCCTGGAAGCATTTTTCTAAGGAAAGTTTTGGACAATGACGTCCCAGCTTCTGACGATGGATGATGCCAACAACCTGTGCTGCCTTTTCCTGCCTTCCCACAGCAATAGGGAGGCAGGTACTCCCCATGTGAGGTTTCCTCACTGGAAATGATCCATCAAAAGCTGCTACAGGGAAAGGGCTTGCTGCTAAGGAAAGAAGAGCTCAGTCTCTAATTCTTTGAGGTTTTGAGAGCAAAATGCACCTGCAGATGCTGGCTGTGGACAGCTGTGCTGTGATCCTTTGCTTGCTTTAAACCTCTGGGAAACCCCAGGGAAATCCAAGGCATTCATCCTGGAGGACAGCTCCTCAGGACAGTTATGTGCTGAGCATCAACAACATCCTTGGGGCGGGGAGCCTCGGGATGCCAATTTTCTTTTGGGCTTCTCTGTAGCTCTTTGGCACGTGGTCAACTACCAGTGTCACACAGCACTCTCCAAAACAGGGATTTTCTCCGTGCCCCACCTCCACAGCCAGGTAACTCCTCGTGGGAGGCAGCAGGAACCACCTGGTGCTGCCCCCTCGGCTCTGCCCGTGCAGGGCAGCAGCGGGGCCCCATCCTGTGTCCTTGACGTCAGTGGTTTTCCCCTGGCAGCGCCCGGCGTGTGCAGGCTCAGACCTGGAGCTGTGCTCAGCCCTGCCCACGCCTCTGGCACGTTCCGGGCCAGCACCGCTGCTCTTGCATCTTCCATTCCCTCCTGCACAGCCACAGCCACAGCCCCACCGCAGGGCATGGAGACACGGAGCTTCCCCGTCCTTTCCCTGCTCCCCAGCGGCTCTGACGGACAGCGATGCTTCCAAGCATGATGCCACTTCCCTGGAGCCTTGCAGGTCTAGAAAACAAAAGGTCCTTTCTCGCTGAGAGGAGGCTGATTAACACTCCCTCAGGGGAACCAAAGGGCCTCGTCACCCTTCTGAGTAAATATGTTTTGTTATTCCGTGAAAAGGGTGACTCACCTGGCGAGGAAGCCGTGAGGTCCCTGCAGCCGCAAGTGGCTGCTCCAGGCAGCAGGGTCCCGGGGAGGTGTGAGGGGCTGTCCCTGCCCCAGCAACAGCCTCTCCTCGGCTCCCCAAACGCCGAGGAGCTCAACCCCCCCGTGCTGAGCACCGAGCAGTGCTGGACACGGTGCCCAGCAGCTCCCACACCCGAGGAAGGGGCTGGTTTGGCTGGGAGAATCTCTGGGGGTGTTTGGACACGGCAGCAGGACCCAGTTAGAGACCCCTGGGGGTCTGGGATCTTCTCTCCTGCCCTGTGCCACTGGTCGAGTACAAGGCAGGTCAGGAACCCCTCAGAGGGTTCCCTGAGAGCTGCCCAGGCCTGCTCTGTACCAGCTGTGCCATCCATCCCCAGAATGCCACAGCCCTTTGTGGCTTTTTCACCCAGGTATTGCAGCACTTAATATGTTGTTTTTTTGGTTTTTTTTGGGTTTTTTTTGGTTTTTTTGGTTTTTTTTTTGTTTTGTTTTTTGGTTTTTTGGTTTTTTGTTTTTGTTTTTTTTTTAAGGCCCCAGAAGAAGGAAGAAGGCTACAGGAGGGGAAAGAGGAGAAGGAAGGAGGAAAATAGAAGCAGTCTGCTTTCTGCACAGATTTACTGCTCGATCAACTTCCCATGGCACTTCTGGGGTGCTGGACACAGTGTCACTTTATTTCACCTGTGTCAGACTTCTGGAAGGTTTTCCAGAGCTGGTAGCAGGAGGGAGTTGGTGTCAGTGGCAACTCAGGACACAGGGCAGAGCAGCTGCTTGGGCCAATTCACGCGTTTTATTTGTTCTTTTTTTAGCTGTCAGGTTAATACTTTGTCCTTTATGAGCACATCCTGGGTAGGGCCATGCCTGGAGAAATCTGCTCTGCACAGACAGGTCGGGTTTAGCCAAGGAAAGAAGAGGAGGTACCTTCAGAGGGGTCACAGACAGCTCTGCCACAGCCGCTGCCAAGAGGGGCTCCCGCAGTGAAGAAGGACCTGGAGGACAATCCCTCGTTCCAGCCCTTCTGCATGGCCAAAACATTTCAGGTCCAAGGCCTCCCACCTTGCCCGTCCCCATCCTGCAGCCCCTGGATCACCTCCCCTCACACAGGAACCAAACCCTCAGTTCCAAGAAGAGGTGACAAAGAGAGGGATGTTTCATCCTTTTCTCCTCGTTTGCACAGGTGCATTCCAGGGAAGCACTCCCAAGTCTTATTCATAACCAATATTTGTTCCTCTGGAAATGTTCTTTTATGTCGGGTCCCTCGTTGGTGTCTGGGCGTTTATTTTGCTCAAATCCCAGAAACAAGGAACCACACATTTGCAACCCTGCAGGAGGCACTCTGTGGCTCTCTGCCTCTCTTGTTCTTCCCCCAGCCTGTCCTGTGGCCGCTCCAGTTTTCCTTGGCCATCTCCAGCTGTGAGCAGAGTGCTCTCCTCTAGTCAGTCTCTCAGTCCTCCCCATTTCCCTCTGCTTCCTCCTGGAAACAGAAAAGTGGCGTTAAGTTGCTGCTGACCACCCCATCCTATCCATGCCACCATGGTCTTGCCCACTTGCACACCTGTATCGCCATTTACAAAGTTTAGGGATGTGTTTTTTGTTAGTAATGTTTAGGGCCATCAGGGTGGGAAAATCCAGGATGATGCAGAGGCTTGTTCCTGGTGGGATTTTCACTGCAGGGTAAGTTCACCTGCACAGGTGAACTGACTGGCATGTGGTTCTCACAGGTATTGCTGCTTCAATCCAAAACCTCTGCAGTAAATTCAGTGCTGGGGTTCTAACTGGGGTAACAAAGCCCTGATGTAATATTTTTACACCTGTGTGACACAGATTCAGGGGCAGGGCAGAACACCCTGCTGCACGGACAACCCTCCCTGCACCCCATTAATTTTTCCCTGCTGATTTTCTGTGGATACAGAGAGCACAAAGAAAATGTAACAGCTTGGCCAAAGAGCTACTGAACTCCTTGGCCTCACTGCAGAACCAGCAACGTCAAAGCCAGAGGTAAATGATGTTTTTTTTCTGAGGGGTCTTGTGATATCTCTGCATTTGCTTCAGCACTGGGGAAGAGTTTGACAGCCCTGCTACAAACAAACCATTTTCTATAACAGCTGCTCCCCCAGGCTATCTCCTCATGCCTTGCACAACACAGACAGAAAATCAGAGAGAAAAGACAGAAAAGCAACGTTAGGGCAGAACAAGAATTGCAATTTTGCTTCCTAAATGCCAATAGCAGTAACATCCCACTGCCTCAACAGAGAATTGCATCACTCCAGGACACAGAGGGCTCCTCAGCCTGGGGCCAGCCCTGGATGTGAACACACAGCAAACAGCTTTGCACTGATTTCTGGGTTGCTGGGCATGTTGATGTCAGCGGAAGGTGACAGTGGAAGGTGTCAGTGCCTTCCTTTGGGGAGGCCACTCTGGCTCCACAGGTGAGTCCCATCCAATCCCCACCTCCGTGAGGCAGGTGCTGGCTGGAGCTGGGCACTGGGATGGGGTGGCACAGCACAGGGTCACTTTGGGGTGATTTTTCCAAAGAAGGTGCCTGGCCCTGAACACATTTTATCCTTCTGAGCTTCCCAGGGCTGTGAACAGAGTCAAAGCCTGGGCTCAGAGCTGGCTGCAAACGGGACCAGAGCATGGAGACCCCTTGTTCTACTGCCAAAACCTTCCTCTTCCCCCAGCCTTGGTGCTTCCCTGCCCTTTATAACCACCTGAGCAGCCCAGGACAGAGAAGATGCTCATCTTGAGGGACCCAACCCAACATTACTCCGCTTTGGCCCCCTCCAGCTGGAGTCAGGCTGATGTGTGTGTGATACTGAATGTCCTCAGGTTAGAAATTCCATCTGTCAAGGATGTCATCCAGGTGAATTTTACCAGCCAGGAAAAGGAAAGCTGCCAGGAAATCACTCCCACTGCAATCCCACAGCCATCACAGATGGCAAGGGGCTGTGCTGGCCATGTCAAACTGTTTGCCCAGGGATGTAAGGACAGGAAAAAACAATGGCTGGTAATAAATGAAATGCTGGAAAGACTGTAAAGTGAGATGAAGGAATTTAAGGCAGGGAGTTTATATGGCCTATTTCCTGATAAAATCAGACGTTCCAAAGTGTCCCTTCACAGTGTGGCAAGACTGCAGAGAGCCCAAGGCATTTATGGGCAGCAGAATACGCAGTTTCCTTGAAAAAGGATATTTCAGAGACATGGTTTTAAAGGTTGCTCCACAGCTCTGTGCCCACTGACACTGGAAGAAACCCTTGAGCCAAAATGTACAGCAATCCAGAAGGATGCTCGGGGGTTATTTATTATCCCCTGTTCCCAATGTGGGAATGCTGAGTGCAGCAGTCAGGCCTGTCTGCTCTGGGCTGGACACTGCAAACACGCTTGAGACATGGTTACCTTTCAATATGTTCTTCAATCTTCTCCCTGTAATATAGCAGGGATAACAGTGCAGTGATGACGGCGTGGCAGACCCTTGGCGACAGATGCCCTTTAACCAGACTGATAATGGCTTTCCCTTTGAACCAATCTCCCTCCTCAAGGCAGCACCTTTGCCACGAGGCAGTGACACAGGACAGGCTGTCCCCAAGTCTACTGCTCCTCCCAGAAATGTGTCTGTGCTGCCTGCAGCACTCGGGAGCAGCTGGTACCCCTGGGAAGAAGCAGGAGGAACTCAACTCCAATGCTCCAGCTGGAAAGGAGTCTGTGCTTGTTGCTCCCTCTTCATTTATTGTCACAGCTGACAGCCGAGATTCGGACAGGCTGGAGCACAGTCCCCACCAGTCCTGCCCCACCGACAGTGCCACGGCTGAGAGCTGGGCTGGGGCTGCCGCTGCCCGGGGGATGCAGGGGCAGGCACAGCCCTTGGCAGCTGTAGCACCGACTCCTCACCTGCCCCAAGCAGGTTACCTTGCTCTGCTCCAGCTGCAAGCCGTCCCTGGCCGGCAGCTCTGCCTGCAGCCCTCCCGTGCCGGCTGCTCCGGGGGCAGCCTGGCCCCTGCCAGCCCCGCGCTGCCCCGGCTCCCACCCCAAACCCCGCGGCTGGCTCTTCCCTCTCGCACCACACACCTGGGGCACCGAGGGGCGGTGAAGCTCGGCCCAGGTGGGAGGGACCGGGCTCCCGTTAAATCCGAGCTCCCGGAGAAGCCGGTCCTTGCACAGACCCACCCTTGTGGTTTATGAGCTCCAGGTGCTGGAGGTGCTGCAGCGGAGCCGTGCAGGACGGGGGACGAGCCGCTGCAGCCCAGGTACCTCCGAGTGCTGATTGCCAGGGCCATCTCTGCCTTTGCCATGCCTCTTCCAAGTCCTTCTTTTCTTTCAATCCTCATGCTAAAGCTGCGTGCAGTTCATATCGATTCTTCCCTTCCATTGCTCCTCTTGCTGCTGCTTTGCAATTAGCTGGGGGTTATTCTCCTGCCTTGGGAGGAATCTGCCTCAGGGATCTCAAATAAGACAAGACATGGTTGTTCCTGCCCCAGCAGTGCTGCCAGGGGGCAGGAACTGAGGGGTGGTGATCCAGGGTGGGGAAGGCTGCTGGATAATGCTGGTAGCAGTGGTGTGGAATTATGCATATTGCTCTAGCTGAGGTTCTGAGGTTTCCTCAGTAGTCCATGGGCTTTATGACATGAGTAATTACCTTTCTTATCCTTTTGAAGCCTATTTAAGATTTCCAGTGGTGTTTGCTGTCTGTGCATGTGTCCAAGCACGTTTCCTCCGCTGCCTCAAGTGAGCTCAGCTGAGGTGAAGTGGCTGGGATTGTGTGCTCCAGTGTCTCCTTCCTCCCTGTGGGAGGCTGTGCTGTGGGAATTGCGGAGAGTTCAAGGCAATAAAAGTGCCATGTTGGGGCAGAGGTTTGTGTAGGGCTCTGAGTTACTCAGGGCATTGTGGTACCACTGAACCTTCTTAAGCCACAGCCAGCCAGGAAGGTCAAAGCACAGGGAATGGGGTCAGTAGCTGTGAAACCAAAACCAGCTTCTGGGACTCCATGCTTGTGTCAGAGGAGAGGTCAGGAGGATGGCACAGAAGCTGTGTTGCCAGGGCTCCAGGTGGGAGTGCCTGGATCTGCTGTTGCTGTAGGTAGATGTATTGGGAGGAAAACGGAGTCTGGGGAGGGGAGGAAATTAATCTAGTCCCACCTCTACTGCTTGGACCCAAGGGAAGAGCCTGAAGCATGTTCTGGTGCTTCATGAGGTTTCCAGGCCTGGGTGCAGCACTGTGAACTGCAGGGGATGTGCCCGGGCCAGCACAGATGTCCAGGGCCCTTCTGAGACACCTGCAGTGTGCAGAGCCCCCCATTCACAGCTGCCACCCTCTCCCTCCCCTTGGCACCCCTGAAATGCAGGGAAACAGCCTCTTACACTGCAGGTTCCTCTGATGCTGCCTAGCGAGTCCCACAAGGGCTGGAGGGAGATGTTCCCATGGTCTCAGAGAAGAAACTTCCTGGCTTGTGCTCCGAGGAGCTTGTTAGTTCCTGTAACTCATCTCAAACATTCTTAGGACTTGCTAATTTAGCCTATTTTTAGACAGACACCCTGTTCTAAAGGCACTGTTGTCCCTGAGCCTCCCATGTCAACTGCTCACCCACAAAGAGGGGAGGGGAAACTTCTCCTGCTGTGCTGGGACCTCTGTTGGAAATGAGGACCAGGCTCTGTGCTGCTCTTGTACCCAGAGAAGCTCTTGCCAGAGGGGAAAGAGCTGTCCCGGGAGAGGAAAAGGCTGTAATGCAGTGGGAGGGGGAGCTGCTGGAGCAGCGATTTCAACATTCCTAATAACCCGCCTCCTCCAAAAGCCTGGAGACCCTTCCAGAAGTCTGAAATGTTGCTAAACAAGCAGCACTTTGGGACGGGGGCAGGGGGGTCACTGGGGGTGGGTGGCTCCTGCTGTGGATGCTCTCGGGTTGCACTGGAGGGTTTCTCGCTGCCCCACCAAAACATCCCGCTCTGGCACCGCTCATGCGGGTGCTGCCCCATCGTGCGGCTCCGGGGGCTGGGCAGACACCAAGAGATGCTCTCTGGGATTTTATAAACGCTTCTTTTCCTTGCTGCTGAGGCTCGTAATTGCTCGTGTCTGAGCGAGGGAGGAGGCTCTGACAGACTCCCCTTCTCCCCCGGCGTGGGAAGGCAGCCCCTCCTCGGGCACCAGGTGCTGGAACCCCCTGGAGCTGGGCTGTATTAATATCTGCCATGTGATACCGTGGCTCTCCCTGCTCTGCAGGGAAAACACAGCATAACCATGGGAACTTTCTTTCTCAACCCCCTCAGCATGCCCCTCTAATCCAGGCAAGTCGCCCGCAGCCCTGGCAGTGATTAAACTGTGTGTAATGAGCGCTGGAAATCCTGGGTGTCCCAGCAGTTCCCTCTGCCCTTCCTGGCGAGGGGATGTGTAACAGGCTTGTCATCGGGAGGCTCCCAGGGCTCACGTTGCAAGGAAAAACAACCAGGCTTGGCAGCTGGCTGAGCTGTTTCGGGGTCTGCGCAGACAGGGAGCGAGGCTGTGTCCCGGCTCGTATGTCTGAGCTCCAAATAACCGCGCTGGGACACCCAGCGTGCAGCTGCCGGCGATGCTGCGGGGCAGCGCTGCCAGCTCTGCCCTTACCCTGCCCCGCCGGGTGCCAGGGCAGAGCCAGCTCGGGGCTGGGGGGTCCCAGCGGGCTCCCTGAGCTCCCGCAGAGGAAGCGGGAGGGACTTTGCTCTGTGTGGATCCTCGGGTTCGGCCCGTGTGGCGTCGCGGGGCTGAGCCGGGACGGGCGGGCGGTTATCGAGCAGCCGGGGTGTGTCGGCACAGCCCTGGCCCCAGGGCACCCGGCTGCTCGCAGCCGCGCCCAGGAGCGCCCTGCAGCCCTCCAAACACAGCACCGCACCTCCTGCCCCACGCGGGTGCTCCAGCCCCAGTCCTGACAGCCCCAGCGCAGCTCCTTTTCCTACCGCGGAGGTGCCTGCCAAGCTGGGCTGGAGCAGAACTGGGGTTACTGGGCTGAGCTGCGGCTCCAGCCCCACAGCCTGGGTCTCCTGGTACCGCAGGCTGGTCTCTCACTGAGGACTAAGAGTGTCCGTCTGCATGTGAAATCTGTGACTTGTCCCCTTCAGCTTAGAGAGACTTGTGTTCCACAGTCTGCTTCCAGTAGCAGAAGCTCTGCCATTTCCAGTCTGGTTGTGTTTGTGCCAGCTTATTTCCGTCTTTCTGTGCTAGCCTTGACTTAGCTGAAACAACATTTCTCCTTCCCTGGAATTTCCATACAGCCAATCGATCTCCCAGGCCTGGCTGAACCAGCCTGTCTGGGCATGGCTGCAGCGCTGGAGTTCCCTCTGCCAGGGCTGCCCTGATTCTGTCCCAGAGCTCACTCTGCTGCTGCCATGGAGCCCAGGGCATGGCTCATGGCACGGTGTGGGGGTGTGTGATACAGGATCCTCCTACCTGTGCCCATGCCTGGCCTCTCTTTCCTGCTCGGGGGGCACAGCCAGACCCTGCCCAGCCCTCGCTGGGCCTGTGCATGGAGTGTGCCATTCCCTGTGGCTCTGGGGAGGTCCTGATGTCTGTGGGCAGCATTTGCCTGTGCCATGCTGGTGGCCAGCAGCCATCCTATGATTCCCCTCCTTCACCTCAGCCCTTCTCCTTTGCTCCTCCAAGCACAAGAGCCTGCAGCCAAGGCTCAAAATTCCTGTGAGGAGCCTGGGAGACCTCTCACTTCAACCCAGAGAAGGGAAGGGAGGAGAAATGAGGTTTGGAGGCTAATTCTGGCAGCATCACACATGAGAAAGATCAAAAACTCAGGGCAGGAGTACAAGAAAGGAGGGAAGCTGTTGCGTGCATGCTCCTGGAGGCCCCGACAGCCCTGGTTCATGCATCCTGCACGTTATTTCTGTACCTACTTAAATTAAAACCAGCCTTGTCTTGTGGATGCTGACTGGAGCCAGGCAGTTCTTCTCCCCAGGGGAGAATCCAATTTTCACTCCATCTCACTTGTGTTTTTGACCTGGAATGACTCTTGTTTTTATATTTAACAAACGCTCCCTCCGAGCCTTGTACCACACTGCACTTCTCACGCAGAGCTGGCGGTGCTGTGGCACACGGTGCCCCACGGCAGGAGACCTTGGGTGGTTTCCCAAGGTGGGCATCTGCTTACCTGGGCTCTGACCCGCACCCCCGCCCCCGGCAGAGCTGTGCTGTCACTCAGCCTGAGGTGACACAAACTTTGTGGGCAGAGCCCTGGCATGGCCAGCCAGGAAAGTGGAAAGGGGGGGCTGGGTCCCAGCCTGCTCCTGCATCCACTGTGCCCTGGGGCTGGGGTCTGGAAATGCCAAGGAAGAGCCATGTGCTGGCCAAGGGGGAAGGCCCCGTGGGCTGTGGCACTGCTGCAGTCAGAGGAGGGACCCCACTGCCTGCAGCCCCTCACCCACCTGCCCTCCAGTTTCTGGCAGATTCCTTCACAGCTGGTTCTCCACAGGGATAACTGGCTCCAGACTCAGTCCTCCTCCTCTGGGAACTGGGGCAGACCTGGCTCCAGCAGCATAGCCCCAAATTCCCAGAGGTTCCCACCTCTAGGAATAATTAGCAACAATTCAGGTCTGCCTTGGGCCTGTCTAATTCAGGCTCAGGAGGTGCTTCCCTTCCTGCAGCACAGCCCTGCTCCCGAGCCATTCCTATGCCAGTCCTCTAACTGAAACCTCTCAGAGGCTCAGGAGACACGGTGGGGGCCGGGCTGACAGGAAGGTAAATGGGGTTGAGGCATTTATTCATTCCTGCAGCTCTCAGAGCTCTCGGAAGCCCCGGAGAGGGCTTTACCTGCCGTGACTCGCCCGGGGCCAGGTGCTGACAGCAGCAGCAGACAGCAGCGATGTTTTGCTTCTAATTCTCTACACTTCATGAGCTCGGGGTGTTCTGGGTGTCTCTCTAGCAAGATATGGGGCTTCTCCGGGGTTATATAACTCACCCAGGGCACGCCTGTGCTGTTTTGAGCCACCCTCCGTTCCTGCTCTCGACACCTGGCAGGGCAGTTAGTCACTGATTGCAGCCAGTGACGCAGGGCAGCAGCCCAGCTCCTGCCTGCGCCCACGGGGCTGAGGGACTGGCTGCCTTGGAGCAACGTGTCTCGTTCCTAATCCTGTGACTCCATCGTTAATCAGCCCAGGATAAGAGAGTAAATAAGTCCGTCGTTGGAGACTGGTGCGGGACAGGACAAATATTTTAATAAGTGTACCCCTCTGTTTGTGAGTGTCACGTGCCAAATCTGCACAGGATACGGGGAGGGAGCCCGGAGCTGTGGCATTAACTCCTGCCAGCAAGGCTTTGGCTCTGGGTCTCTGGATACCCCGTGGTCCCCACCAGTGCTGCCCTCCCCAGGGACCAGAGAGGATGATGTGGTGCTGACACAGGGACTGTGCTGGGCCTGGATGTCCCCAGGAGATGCCGGGCTTGGCTGCCACAATGGGCACAGAAGGGTGCAGGGTCACTGTCCTCATCCCAGGCCAAAGGTGTGAAGGTCCCTCAGTGTTTGGTGGCAGCGTGTTGCTGAGGGACAGCTCCTGCCGAGCAGCAGCTGGGGGAGCCCCATTTGATTACTGATGCAGCAGGACAACTTCCCCACCTCCGAACGGTGTCCCAAGACCCTTTTTCCCAGAGCTCTGAGGGAAGCCAACCCCATTCCATAGGGGTTTATAATGGGGAATAAAAAAACCACTTTCTGCCTAAAGCGAAGGCAGAGAGTATTCAAAACGTATCTGCAGTCAGATTCCTCGAGCAGCACCACCACTGAGGCAGCAGCCACATCCGCAGGCTTCCAGACTTGTGTTGTACCAGGAAAATAAAATCCTGGATTAGCTGTACACCCTCTTGCAGGACACTGCCCTGGCAGGCAGCTCCAGCTCTCTGCCCCACAGGGCTCCAGGCTTGCTGGCTGTCCTTGGCTGGCTCGGGGGGTCAGGGTCCCATGAGAAGGCTGCTAGAGCCTTCATTTCATTCTTAATCCAGAAAATAAGCAAATAAAAGCAGGATTCCACTTTATGCCTTTGAATCCTGAAATGCTGTTGCCAATGAGCCTTTCATGTGCTTGCCCAGCTACGCTGTGGCACTGGGAGCAGAGGCTGGAGGGGCTGGAAAAGCAGGACAGGGTGATTTGTTTTCGTATGAGCTGAATTCCAGCTTTCTCTCCAAATCCCCATTTTTATGGACTTTTCCGCTGAAGTCTGCTCCTGCCCGGGGCATGCCTGTGTAACCACTCCTCTCTGCATTCCTCAGATTCTTATTCCGCTGGAGACTGGATTGAAGACGGGGTCTGAGGTCCCCGGTGGAGGAAGGAGGCGAGGAGGAGAAGGAGGAGGTTTCCCTTGGCCTCTAAGCTGTGAAACCGGAAAACCAAACCATGTCACAGGTCATAGAATCCCACGTGTTGCGTGTTGGACAGACTGTGTGTATTTCCTCACCGGAGGAAAGCAAGAGCCTGCGCCCGGCGGGGTACCCGGGCTGCTCCGCGCTGCCGGGCAAGTACGTCTACTACTCCACGGAGGCCTGGACTGACCCCCCCTCCATGGTGCACCCCAGGGCTCGCCTGCTCCCCAGCGGGAGGGCACACGGAGCCCAGCCCGTGCCGGAGCATGTGGCTGCTCACACGCAGGGGAAGGGCCAGCAGAATTCCTCCTTGGAGAGAGCCCCTGCCCCGTGCCAGCCGAAGGAGGAGGAGAGCACCGGCACGGACCCTGATGCTCAGCCGATGTCTCCTTCCCTGGACATAACCATAGAGACTCTCAACCAGATGATCCTAGAGATCGATCCGACCTTCCAGCCGCTGCCGTGCAGGCCGGTGAAGGATGCAGCCCAGCCTGCTGCTCAGGGTGATGCTGCGGCCACCAAGAAGCAGGAGCCAGAGGCAATAGGTGAGGCAAAGGCAGTGCTCGGGCTGTGGAGCCTCCAAAGCTCCCATCTGGTGAAAATCAGAGCCTGGGGCAGAGGAGTTGGGCACACGCCTGTCCCCTGGACCCACTCAAGGTCCTGTGCTCCTGGGGAGGCTGGAAATGGGCACCAGGGACATTCTCCACTGCTGCCAGGGGGATCAGCGTAGGAGACTATTTCCTGACATCAGGGCTCCATATTAAGGAGCAGGACAGGCTGTGTATCCAAGCTCTGCCGGACTCCAGTGCTTCCACAGCCCTGGTCTGATCACTCTTGACATGTCTCATGTCCAGACAGCTCAAAGGGGTCCAAAAAGGAACAGGGCAAACAGCTTTTAGTTCTACCTGATGTTCATTTCCCTGTGTTTGAAGAAAACAAATCTCATTATAAATGGGACTTGCAGCTGTTGGAAAACTTCTAATCCCAGTTGTCACCACCAGTGACTGCCCCTGGGCTCTGGATGCCCAGTGAGGACCCTGCTCCCCTCAAGGCAGCAGAACCTTTCCCAGGGTCACACTTGACCTGTGGGAGCACATGGATTTGCAGCCAGATTTCCAGAGCCCCGGGCTAAGGTATCGAGTGTTGCACAACCATCCCATTTAAGTGTTCCCAATTCTTTTGCCAGGGAACTTCTTTTTCCAGGGCTTGTGCACTCCCCGGGCAGCATACCTGGCATAGGCAAGGCACCAGCAGCACATACCAGCCCCGTCTCTGCTCACAGTGCCTTACATGACCCCTTGTGCAACTCCTCCCTGTCATCCCTGCAACCCAAGCTCTGATTTGTGAGCTGCTCCTGATCCAAGTATTCCTGCCTGGGCTCTCCTGCTCATTTTAGGTGTTCACACCCTGTGCATGGGGCAGCCCCAGCACACGGGGAGCTGACACTGCTGACAGGACAGGTCTAGAGTGGTTCAGGTGCCTCTAGTCTCACTGCTTCCCAAAAGCTTTATTGCCCTTCCTTGTCTTTACACATGGTCAATACCTCAACAATCAATCCCCAGGCTTCTTTCCACAGCAAGGTCAAATGTGAGGATGTTAAAGACAAAGAAAATTCAGTTCTCCCTGAGCCCTCTTGTAAGCATAAGGATGGCAGGGCTGGAGAAGGATGAGGTGGGTGTGAGGGTCCTGGTGCTGCAGCAAGGCAGCAGCACTGCAGGAACCAGGCAATTCCAGAGCAGACAGTGTCCCTGCTTCCTGCTGGGGTGGACAGGGCGGCCTTGCAGATAAAGCACTGTGACAAAGTGCAGATCCAGCTCTGGCTGCTCAGTGCCTGACCCATTCCACTGCCCCGCCCCGTGCTCTGCTCGGGGGCTGGAGCCCCAGGCAGCTCCACAGGTAACGTGTTAGTGGTCTGGAGAATCTGGCTGCAAGCGTGGAACTGAACTGGAAAGCTGGCCACGAATTCAGTGGGGAAAGCCTCACTCCAGCTTTCATTTTCGTTTAACAGCTCTTGGTTTTGTACACAAGCTTCCTCCATAGTGCAGCATCCCTGTTCACTCACCTGCTCCTGCTCCAGCCCTGCAACCTGTGCCCTGATGTGAGGGTGGCAGGGACTGATGGTGCCCAAGCGAGGCGAGAGGGGCCTGTCCTTGTCTTGTCTAGTGGAGACCATGAGGAAGCTTTAAACGTGGCACTCGACCCTGATGGGTCCCTTCCAACTCAGCACAGTCTATGAAATGCTGCAGCAACAGGAGGCACGTTCATGAGAGGCACTATTCCCTCTGGATCCTTCTAGTTCCTGGAGGAAAAGGAGATCTCAGCTTGCGTGACATCTGGGCTCTGTGTTTGTGGCACTTTTGCCACTCCTTGATGCTGGAAAACTTGCCAAGGTCTTGAGCAAATATTTGAGGTTTAACCACAGGTGATAAGAGGAGCAAAGGCAGAGAAGTAGGAGGTAAAAGGCCTCATGAGCCTGGTGCACAGACGCTTGTCAGTTCTTTAAAGAACAATTAAAATCCCCATTTCTTTCTCCTTTTGGGGAGACATTGACAAAAAGCATCCGGCCAGCTTACTGCAAGGGTTTGTGCACTGGTACCAGGACATGTGGCCACAGAGCTGCCCCCAGGCTGGGCACTGGAGGAGCTGCTGCTGGCAACAGGGCTGTGGAGGGGCAAGGCTCTGGCTCTGTCCTGCCATGATCCAGCTGTGTCCCCACTGGGGACCAGCCCTCCTGGCTCACGCAGTGCCTCCTTGGTGCTCATGGCTGGCCGTGTTTATCCAATCTCGTGCTGGGTTTGGCACAGAGAAGGGGCTCAGGGAGTCACTTCTGTACAGCCCCGTGCTTTTCCTGCTCATCCAGCTCCGTGCCCCAGAGCTCAGGTTGTTGCAGTAGCCAGGGCAGCAGCTCCTGCACAGCAGGTCCATCAGGACCTGTCAGACCCTGGGCAGGGAGCTCAGGGCTGTCAGAGCAGTTTGTCTTTGCTGCAGCATAAAGGATTTTCCCTCTCTGAGAAACACATTTGAGAAGGGGAACTTTCCTGAACTCCGTGGCAGGGCAAGAACCAGGCGCTGAAAGCAAAGCTGGGCACGTCCAGACTGGGAGGGAGGTGCACACCTCTGGCACTGGAGTGATTAAGTGATTAACCACGGGAGCAGCTTCCCTGGGATGTGATGAATCTGCCATCGCTGCAAGCAGTCAAATCAAGCCCGAGTGTCTCTTGCTAAAAGGCCTCTTCCAGCTCAGCCAGAAATGCTGGCTTTGTCCAAGGAAGCCTGGACCTGGCATGCACCAGGCACCCCTGGTGCTGGCTGTGAGGTTCCACTGAGGGTGTTGGACAGGAGATGCTGTCAGGTGTGTTCCCGTGTCACTAATGGCAAGTGGAAGGGCTGGCTCTGAGCATGAAGGGAAGAGAAAGAAGAATCCCACAGCAGGACACAGGCACAGAGACTGTCTGGGAAGTGACTTCTCTAGAGAGATCTGTGCAGGGTGGGAGAAAGGAGGAGGAGGGAGCAGCCAGCCCCTGCCCGGGTCTGTGCTTGCTGCCAGCCTGGCTGGTCCTGTACACCAAGAATGTTGTAACTGCCCCTGTCCCACGTGGATTTCCACTGCCACAGCCCAGCTGTACCTGGGGCCAGGTGACATCCCCCTGCTCCTCTGCCCAGGGTGTGCAGGGCCACCCTCCGAACCTGACGTCACCCCGGGGGGAGCAGCCAGGTGTTTTTCTCTTGAGTCAGGTACAAACAGAGCAGCTGCTGGAGGGAACACCCGCCTCTGGCTGCAGGTCTCGGCAGGTCCTGGCTGGGTAATGCTGGCGAGGGGGGTCTGAGCAGCCAGACGTGACCGCGTGTAACCCCCTTCCCTGGGAGCCTGCCAGCAGCAGGGGGGTCACTTCACCTTGGGATCTGTGAGGAATCAGCCTTCACAGGGTCTCAGCAAAGGGTAGTGCTGGACCCCCAGCCCTGCAGAGAGGGGGCTAAAATTCACAGCGGGAAGAACAGACACATGTTCCTCACAGAGCTTTGCTAAGGAACCCAGCTTGCACACCAGATCCTTCATGACCTCCTCTCTCTCTCTGCAGACATCAAGTACATAGAGCTGATACCGGGCAGAGCCACGGGGCCCGACCTGCCACAGGGCTCCCCCAGCCCTTCGGGCACCCCCTTCTCCAGGTCCCCTCAGACCAACAGCTTCCTGCCCCAAAAAGGAGCACTCGGAGGCAAATACAGCACCAGTGACAGCGTGGTTTTCTCGAGCCCACCTGGACCCCCGAGTCCCCAGTCGGGCACCGTGAGCTGCAGCAAAGCATCCGAGAGCACCAGCGCGCCCTGGCAGTGCCTGGCAGGACACACGGACACTGTCTCCTACAGCCCCGGGGCCCTCAGCACCTCCCCAGGTGTTGACAATCTGCTGAAGCCCGTGCAGGTGCTGAGGGCCCGGCAGAGGGGAAGCTGGGTGTCCCAGCTCTCCACGAGCCCTGGCTCTGACACCAGCTACATCCTGGGCAGGTAAATGCCACCTGTGCCTGGTGGAAGGGGCACAGGGCAGTCCCTCATTCCTTGGGCTGGGAGATGATGCCCTGCAGGCTTGGTGCAGTGGCTGGGATGGTCTCTGTGTGTGAACAACTCCCTGATCTCTGCTCTGTCTCCCTCCTGCAGCAGCACCCACTCGCTCCACAACGAGGACTCGGATGCTTCGGCCGCTGCCTCCCCGTCCCCCGCCAGCTCCCTGGGCAGCCCCTGCTCCCCTTCCTCTGGCATCGTGTCTCACCCCAGGGAAGCTTTTGGCCAGAGCTCCCCCCAGCCCCGGGCAGGCAGCTCCCCCAGCGCCGGCACCGCCTTGGCCCAGAAGGGCCAGGCCAGCAGCTGCCCCCCCTCCATCCTCACCTCCGCGGCCGACATCCCAGTGCTGCTGGTGAACGGGTGCCTGGAACAAGGAGATGGACCCCCCCGACTGGCCAAAGCCCCCCCCAGCTCTGCCACGCAGCCCCCCGTGGCCAGCTGCAGCCCGGTCTCGAGGCTCGGTGGCCTGAACAACGCGCAGTCAGCGCCCGCGCTCAGCTGCCTCTCGGACAGTGAGTCACGGGGCAGGGCGGGCAGCAGCTGCACACCCCAAACCTGCTGGGAAAGGGGGAGCAAACCCCATTTTCCCTCTGCTTTAGCTGTGGATAATAGACACAAAAGATGAGAGGTCCTCGCAGGAGCTCCTTGCTGTGTCTCCCCATGGTCCAGGTGGTCTCCAGCCTGAGGCTGGTGACCCTGGATTAGGCACAGCTTTCTGCCCACCGGTGTCCTGGGACATGGGCTCAGCAGCCAGGAATGCTCTGCTCCCTCCAGGAGATGCAGATGCACCTATTTATAGCACCTGAGAATGAGAAACAACATTCTGTCCTGCCCTGCCTGTTTGCAGACCCAGACCGGGTTGGGAGGAGGAGTTGGGGTTCCCGTTTGCTCTGAGGACACCAAAAAGGCACCAGGGTTCACAAGGTCCCTCATTCAAGGGCAGACACTGGGGCTATTGTTCTCTGGAGGAGATGAGCAGAGGCAGCTCTCAGGGCAGAGGGTTTTAATTGGGATCCTTATGGGAGTAGCAAGAGGGTGTGTGGGTCAGATCCTGGTGTAAGTCCCATGCTCCAGTGGATTGTGCAGGGCTGGGCAGGCTGGCACTGCCAGGGGATTCCATGTGACCCTCTCTGCACTGCATCACAGCCTGCCAAGAGAGATAATTACATGGAGAACGAGCTGTTCTGAGGAGTGGGGAGGAAAGGATTCAAAAGGATTGAAAAACCTTCAGCCCTGGCCACCCTGAGAGAGAAATGTCTTTGCTGGGCTCTGTCATCTGTGGAGGTCCTTCAGGTTCCTGCTGGCCTTGACATCCTGTGGTCTCTTGCAGGTCCCCTGAAGGCTGGGCAGCCCACCATGAAGTTTGTGATGGACACATCAAAATACTGGTTCAAGCCAAGCATCAGCAGGGACCGAGGTGAGGCAGGAAAGGCTCTATGGGTGTGACCCCACCTCAGGCTCTGGGCTGTCCCCAGAGCTCTCCGGTGTCCCTGTGGGGACTCATTGGGAGCAAGTCAAAGCCTACTGGGGGCTGATGGGTGTGAAGTGACCCTCTCACAGCTTGAGGGGGGCAGCTCAGAAACAAGGGCTGTGCCACGGCCCCTCTATGTCCTCCAAACCCAGCAAAGCTTCTCCTGCCTGTCACACAGCGTGGCCTGGGCAGGGGCTGAGTGTCCTGGGGGCTGCAGGGACCCGTGGGACCAAGCCAAGGCCCTGCAGTTGGTGCCACACAAGGGATGTGTGTGTCCTTGGCACGCACTGCAGAGCTTTTCCTGCTGCTGCCAAGGAGGGACTCCCTGCAGAGCACCAGGGCACAGCACGGGGAGCTCCTACCCGTTGTGTTTGGCTGAGCCCCTGCCTGTGCTCTGACAGCAATCCAGCTGCTGAGGGACAAGGAACCGGGCACGTTCCTGGTGCGGGACAGCACCTCATTCCGGGGCTCCTTCGGACTGGCCATGAAGGTTCCTGGCTCTCCCTCCGGCAGCCAGACAGGTACGGGGGGGCACAGGAGGGCTGCTTCAAGGGTTTAACTGAAACTACTCAAACTAAAGCCAGATGAGAGGCCACAGGACTCTGGTGTGTGGGAGGTGCTGGCAGAGTGTCTGTGTGTGCTCGTTCCACTTCTCACAGGGGCTGGCACCATGATGATGCCACAAAGCGGCTCCAGTGATGCCCTGGGACAGGACTCTGGGGTGGCCAGGGGTGACACAGTGGCACTGGGGTCGGTGCTGATGCTGATTATGGTTCCTCTTGCAGGCGAGGAGAGCAGTGACCTCATCCGGCACTTCCTCATCGAGTCCTCCACCAAAGGGGTTCACCTGAAGGGTGCCAGCGAGGAGCTGTATTTTGGTAAGGACGGCGCTGTTCCTGGCAGCCCCAGGAGCTGTTCCCAAAGCCCCTGGAAGCACCAGCCAGGACCGGGTGAATGTGTTGCACACCTGCCAGCACAGGAACCCCCCCAGCCCCAGGTCCCGCCTGCACTTCCCTGACAGTGAGACCGTGGCTCCAAAGCAGGAACACGAGCTCCCTGGGACACGGGTGCAGGTGTGTGGGTGGGGGGTTCCAGGCAACAGCCCCCCCACAACTCACAGTTCTGGTTGCAGGGAGCCTCTCTGCCTTCGTCTACCAGCACTCCATCACCCCGCTGGCACTGCCCTGCAAGCTCAGCATCCCCACCCGAGGTAGGAGACGCGACGGGAGGGAGGCTCCGAGCGGCTCCTGCCGCTGCTCCGGGGAGGTGGGCGCGGTCCTGCTGTGGGGAAGGGTCTGAGCCCCCCGGGTGCCTGCGAGGAGCTGCTCCCCTGGCTGCAGGTGGAGCAGGGACCTGCAGAGCTGGCCTGGGGACGGGACGGCGGTGACTCCTTTCTGCTGGGGATGGGGAGAGAGCAAGGGAAGTAGGAGTGGGAGATCAGAGGTGAACAGAGCCCGGAGAGGGAAATGAAGGACACTTAAGTTAATTACAGCTCTAAACCCCTGCAATTAGAGTGGTCCTGGGCCTTTGAGCATCCTGTGAGATAAGGAACGGCCAAAGAGGTGATCAGTTCAGCCTGGCCTGTGGCATCACTGCTCCTGCTTGTCCTTTGTGCAGATCTTGCTGATGGAGAGGACAGCCCTGACTGCACTCCTGAACCTGCCCTGTCCCTGGCCAGGAAAACTGCAGGTGAGGACATGAGCTGGCTGCGGGCCCTAGGGATAGCCCAGCTGGCAAGAGCTGGAGCCTTGGGCACAGAGTGACAGCAGCAGATCACCCCTGTGCAGTGGTGGCCACTGGTGTGGCCTCCCCCTCCAGCTTCCCCATGGGGCTGGAGATCGCTGCAGGATTTCTGCAGATTTTTTCCTGGGATGAAAAGGAGCCTGATATTTTTAAGGAAAGGAGACTTTGGGTCCTCAAGTTGATTGAAAACATGGTTCTTGAGGTCATGAGGCTGATAAATGACCCCTGGGTTCCACAGTTTTAAAGAGTTCCTGATTTTTAAGCCTCTCTCCTGATTAGCTTCAATGGGGGTGGAACAGCTGGAGCTTTAGAAGAGGGATGGGCAGTCAGGGGCTGGTGAAATTGCCTTGTAGGGCACATGTGGGAATGACAGAGCAGGACAGGGAAGGGTCTGTGAACCTCAGCCTGGGTGGGCTCCAGGTGAGAGCAAAGAATGAAGAGCAGGAGACCAAAGGGACGGGTCACAACACAGGCTGGGGAGCTGGAGACTTCTTTGTTTTGCTGGAAATTCTGAAAAATCAGTTGGCAAGCTGGAAAGTTTAGTTTGACCCAGAACAGCCCTTTAAACAGCTCAATCAGCCTGAAATGTCATGTTTTAGGTTGGCTGTCAGCCCTTCGTTAGCTTGGGGTATTTCTGCTTTTCATTAAAGGAAATATGTAATAAACAGAAAAAAAAACCCCAGCAAATGTGACATTTAGAAACGGGAAATTAAATACTTTGACTTTTACAACAATTAGTGCAAAGAATTAAAGCAAACCAAACTAAATTAGTGAAGAATTTCTGAGTCACCAAATCTTTTAATTTTCGTCAAAACAAACCTGACCCGGATCCATGTGAGGGATCTGCAGGATGACCCCTGGGACCCAGCCCTGGCTCTGGCCCGTGTTACAGCCGCGCTGAGCCGGGCCCTGTGCTGTCCTTGCAGTGTGCAACGTCCTGTACCTCAACTCGGTGAATGTAGAGACGCTGACGGGAGCCCCGGCCATCCTGAAGGGCATCTCCTGCACCTTGGAGCTGGAGTCACTGCCCACCCCCACCCTGGTGCACTTCAGGGTGACAGAGCAGGGCGTCACGCTGACCGACGTGCAGAGGAAGTAAGAGCACAGGAGGGCCAAGGAGCGGGGTTCATGGAGAGGCAGCTCCCTCCTCACCTCCCAGCCTCAGGAAAGCCTGCCCTGGTTGGACAAACCCGTGTCACCATCCAGGGATGGACTTGACCCCTTAACAAGGGCCGCTGTGTTTTTATGGCATCGCAGGGGTGGGATGCAGGAACCAGCTGCACCCAGGGTTGGGATTTTGGGATGCCTTGAGACCGTCAGTCTCCCACAAGTACAACAAGGTTTGGATTTGCAAATTGATGTCCTTGCCCAGGCCCTTCCCTTTCCTAACGATGCCCTGTCCTCTTCCAGGGTGTTTTTCAGGCGACACTACCCCTTGGCTGCCATCAGGTTCTGTGGGATCGACCCTGAGAACAGAAAGTGAGTTTTGGGCAGCCGTGCCTGTCAGAGCCACCCACTGTGCTCCTTTCCCCGTGTTTCCCAGTGCCTCTGCACCACTTCAAATCCCAAATCCCATAAAACTGCCCTGGGCACACTGTGCTGGGGTGGATCTAAACATAACCCTTGGCTTTGCAGCTGATGGAATGAGTTAAACATCAGCCTTTGAGCAACTCCAATTCTGTTCTTCCCCCAGGTGGCAGAAGTACTGCAAGTCCTCCAGGTAAGAGCAGGGATCTCCCGCATGGAGTGGGGGGCTGGAATCCGGGGGAATTACGCTGCTTTGGGAAGTGGCTGCATTGCAAAGCAGCAAAGAAGGAGCTTAAAAATGAGGAGGGGATGTGATAGAAGTTACCATGGTGGCAGGATGAGGCGTGGGACTGATGGGTGAAGCTTTGGAGGGGTTGCTCTGTAGGTTTGGATGAGAGGTTTGGCTGAGCCCATTTTCCACATCCCCTCATGCAGAACCCCCCGTCCAAATCCCACAGCCTTCCCAGGGACTTGTGCTGGGTTCAGGAAGTGAATTTATATCTGGCTCTACCTTGTGCTCAAGAATCTTTTCACAGCTGGGGAAGCCTTGCCAAAAATGCTCCTCCCGGCTGCTTGGCTTCCAAGGAAACGTGATTGGGGAGCAGGCCAAGGTGGAATTGCTGGAACTGGGATTTGGCTTTGTGGCTGGGCTGGTTTCAGCCTATTCCTTCAGATTCCTGGATGCAAACTGAATAAGCCTCTTTTCTTTCTCAAAGAATCTTTGGGTTCGTGGCCAAAAGCCAGACAGACTCGGAGAACCTCTGTCACCTGTTCGCGGAGTACGACACCGTGCAGCCAGTGTCCCTTGTCATCGACCTGCTCCGCCAGCTCCTGCCCAGCCCATAGCGAAAGAACCCTGGGACGCTCGGGGTCAGCAGCTGCTCACACACTGCTGAGCTTCTCCTGCTCCCCTTCTCCTCCTTCTGGGTTGCATTTTGGCAACAGCGTGTATTTAGACTTGTTTGTTATGCACCGTCACATCGGGAGCCTCAGCTGAAGACTTTCAGCTCTGGTGGGATGAGATGCTCCTCCAAGCCTCTCCATGGGGCACTGGTTGCTCTGGGGAAGGGACGGGAGCTGTGCTCTCTATGGAACCACTGTCCCTCAGCTGGACCATCTGCTTTGAAGGACCACAATGCTCTGGCTGGGGTTTCTACCAGCCATGAGGTTCCCTGTTCTTGGGGTGTCGGGGCTGAGGGAGCTGAACTGAGCTGAGCTGAGCTCCCACCATTGGGGACTCAGCCCTGACACCCCAGTGCTGCACGAGGGAAAGTCTGGGGGAGGAATCACCCCCTGAGCAGCACAAAGAGGCAGCTTTGCAAATAAAAGTGTATAAAATGACTAAGTCCTACTGGAAACCTGCTTCCCTTAAGGAGCAAGCGGCATCCACAGGCAGGAATGACAGAGCAACGCATTTTTCCTGGTGCTGGGAAATTCTCCTGCCCTTTTACGCAGTGCCGGGTTGCGGGCAGGGCTCGACCTCCCAGCATTGCTGAGAGCTGGGAAATAAATGGTGACATTTTCATGACAGTAAAACATCGGGTTTTTGGAAATGACTTGCCTGAATTTGGGCCGGATTCTCAGATGACGTAAATTGGCAGGGCCTCAAGGAAGACGGTGCTGCCATGATCTGCAGCAGCTGAAGGGTCAGCTCGAGCTGTAGCTCAGAGCAGAAAGCAGCTCTGAGGCCACCATGCTTTTCTCTGCCTTAGTTCTCATTTGGTGCCTCTGCGTTGGTTTAATTTTGGCCCCCCTGTTAACAAACCCACTCAGGGGTGTTTTCAATAAAGCAGTAGAACATTTATCCTGCCACAGACAACACAGGGATGGCAGCAACGGAGACACTCACTTTGCTCCAGAGCAGCTGAACAGATGCCCCCAGGGCAGAGTCCCTCTGCTGTGGAGCGGGTCCAGCTGCAGCCGCTCTTGGCAATGACCAAAACAGATATTGGGGTCACTGCGGGGGGAGCACGTGGGGCTCCGTGAGGAGACAGGAGCAGCTTTGTCCCCCCAGTCCCTCTGCCCTGAGCTCTGCTCAGCCACAACCCAGCACTGCAGGGTGGGCTCAGGAGCTGGTGCCCGAGGGATCCAGGTGCCTCTGCTGCCCTCATCGTGCTGCAGGGACCAGGAGGCTGCAGCTCCCCAAGGTCACAGGCAGCTTGGGCTGTGGGACTCCAGCCCTGAGACCCTGGGGCAGCCCCTGGACCCCCAGAGCTGGACTCTGTTGTTATTGTGTTGCTGGTCAGGATCAGCAACTGGAAATGGGGACAGGCAAAGTCTTTGGCTCCACACGGTGCTTTGGGGGGTCGTGCTGCGCTCCCGAGCCCGGCCAGCCCTGGCAGCCATCAGCACAGGGCCAGGGCATGGGCCTGGGCTCTAGGAGCACTGGCGTCAGCCCTGCTCCGGTAGCCCATCTGCCGTGCCAGCAGAATTCTGGGTTGTCTGTATTGGCTGCAGCCACCTCCAGGCCCATCCCAGCGGTGTTTGCACAGTGCCAGCACCGGCGGCCGCCCGGCTCCGGTAACCGGAGCATCGGGCTTGCGCCAGCCCCGGATGGTACTGCCAGCCCCGGGAGCCACCAAACAGGGACTCGGCAAACTCCTGGGCTGTGACCCCGGGTAGCACCGGCTGCAGACACTGGGACAGAGCCAAGCCGTGCCCGGGAAGTGCGCGGCTGTCGCAATTCCTGTGCCTGGGCATCTCCCGTCTGCATCCTGACACCCTCCCGAAACACCGAGCGGGGCTGGAGATGCCCGGTGCACCCTGGCACCAGCAGGCACCTGCACATTTGCCTCGGGCTGCGGCTTGTCAAGGCCAGCAGCACTGCCTGGCCATGAGCCCGTGTCCCTGGAGCAGCCGGTGCCTGTCCCTGTCTGTCCCTGAACTTTGAAGCCGGTCCAGGGTCCCCTCCCCAGCCTGGCGCCGTCTCCGGCCCCGCCGCTGCTCCATGGCACTGTGTAGGGCTGACGGTGACGATCCTCCCGGTGGCAGCGGTGGAGACGCTGAGCCAGGATTCATGAGGAAGTAAGAAATTGTTTGTTTCCCACCCCATCCCTGTGCAGTGAAATTCTTCCAGAGACTTGTGGTCTCCTGCATTTCCAGGGCAGCTGAGCCCCAAATCCAACACAGGACCAGGAGACCAGGTCCTTGGGCAGAGGTGGTGACCAGAGCCTGTCCCCACACCAGTGGAATCCACAGCCCCCTCTTTCCTGCTCTGCCTTCCTCCTCTCCCATAATTTAAAGCCATAAAAGATGAAACACACTCAATAGAAACACATCAAATAACGGGAAATTAAATACAGTAATTACCTTTTTTGAAGATACAAAGGTTCAAGTGTACTGTAAAAGGTCGGTGCTACACAGGAATCTGATGGGACAGGCTTGGCCGGGGAGGGACGGACAGGGACCCCTTGGGCTCCAGGGGACGCGCTGGGGGTGGGGGACACTGGTACATGGTCGTGTGTAAATACAGCCCTAAACTACAGGAGAGACGCTACGAGACGCTGGAGCCCTCGGAGCAGGACACAGAAGGTGCCCTGGTGCATCGGCATTGCCAGGAACCCCCAAACCAGGAAAGGCCCTGCTGGACCCGCCCTGGTGTACACGGGGAGTGGCCGAGTGGCCGAGGCCACCGGGCTGGCGCTGCCACTGCACTGTGTCCTGCTGTGGTGCTGCCGCAGGGGACTGGCACTGGGACTGGCCCCGGGAATCCCTTCCTTGGTGCGGTGGCTCTGAGGGGCTGAGGGGTGGCAGGGGCAGGGATCCCCCTCCCCACCGAGGACCATCCTGGTAAATTGATTCCGTTTAGAAGTCGTGTGTGAGCAGGGCCACGGGCAGCCAGGGCAGGCAGGGGATCAGGAGGGCAGAGGGTGTTTCACTAAAACTGAAACGCTTCGTTCCCATCGGGGGGCCTTGGACAGGACAAATCCACATGGAAAACCAAAACCTACCACTGAGGCCATGGAGCCAGAGGGTGGGTCAGGAGGGGATTGGGGAAGTCCCCTCTGTCTTTGGCACACTTCCCCATGGCATTTTTATGTGAAAAATTTCCATCCCAGCTTGAAGAAAAACCAGGTACAAAACCAGTGACAATTTCTCAGCAGAAGAAAAACTAGGTACACAACCAGTGACAATGTTCACAGAGACCATTGTGCTGGTGAAATCTGCAGATCCCATCATGGAGACATTCCAGAATCCATCCCAGTTTTGCCACATTGGCCAAGAAGAGAAGACAGGAGCCATCACCGCCGTGCCCTGGTCCCTGGGGATGGAGAATTCCAGCCTCGAGGCCACACAGTCACTTATTCGATCTCACCAACAACATTTCCTAAATACTAAAAAATTTGGGGAAGAAAGAAAAAACTCAAACCAAAAGAAGCTCTTCCCCCTGGGATGTGTTTCCTGGGCATTCCTCACCCCTCCACCTTCCCCTCAATGATGCTTGCCTGGGGATTCTGACCCCCTCACCCCAGGATGGAGGAAGGGGAGACAGGATGGATGGCAGGGAGTGGGATGGGGCTGGGCCGTGGGGAGGAGGTCCCGGGCTGCGGGGCTGGAGGGCTGCAGCAGGGAGGGGGAAGGTCTCTTATTGCTCTGAGTGGCCACACTGCCCTTCACACACACACACTCAGGGTGGGATGCAGGCGGGGGGTGTCTCTCCAGGGCCCCCAGTCCATGCCTGGGCAGCCTCTCGCCACCAGGGAGGGCAGGATGAGGCACTTCTGCTGCTGCCCGTGCAGAGGTCTGGCATGGAGGGCACTGAGCTGCAAATGCAGTGCTGCCACCGCACCCCCCGAGGTGCCAGGTGTCCGAGGTTGCCTGCGGGGCCAGGCTGAAAACCGGGGGTACCACAGGGCAGCAGCAGCAGCATCAAGGGTGCCCCCCACCCTCTCCACCCAGGCAGCCCGACCCCAGTCCCGGGGCAGCATCGTCCGAGCTGTGTCCGTGTGGGATGGAGGTGCGGCTGGTGCACGCCGCGATCCCTGGCGGGGGCTGATAGTGGTCATGGCGGTGCCGCGGGCAGCCCGCGGCGCGGAGCGCGGTGCGATGCCCCGGCACCAGGGCACTGCTCAGCAGTCACGTCCCCTCTCCTTCTCTCCTAGGCAGCCCCGGCGGGGGTCCTGGCCCTGCACGGCGCGGGGCCACCGCGGTCACGCTCACATGCTGTCCGCCAGCTGGTGACAGTCCAAGTCCCCTTTCAGCTCCAGGAAGCCCGGCAGCTTCACCCCCGTCTTGCGGTCCACACACCAGCACTTGCCCCGCTGCCCGTCCAGCGCCGGGTGACACTGTGGGAATGGCTTCGGTCAAGGACACCCAGCCTGGACCCCATGGCCATTCCCACGAGCTGCCCGGCAACCAGGAGCTCTCTTTGGGATTTTACTACGCCCATCCCACCTGGGATTTTTGTAAAGGGCCCCTAGCACCCAAAGGGTGATTCCCACCAAAGCCAGGAGCCAGGCAGGCTCTGCCATGCTTTGTCACTGTCCTCTCCATCCACGTCCCCCTCCCAGTCTCACCCTGGCTCTACAGAAAGCCCCCCCCAGTCCCCCGTGATAGGTCAGAGCCCATCCTACCTGCTTGGGGTGGAAGTTGCCGTTGCGGTCGCAGTTGGGGATGGGGATGACATAGAGGTCCTCGTGCGTCCGGGTCTGCGAGGCCGCCAGCCTCTCCAGCGCCCGGTGCAACTCGCTCTGGCACGAGCCCTGTGCCTGGGGAAAGAGGGGGCTGAGCTGGTCGCAGGGCTGGCACGTGCTCCTGGCCCAGAGCCCCAGAACGCCGACCCTGGAGCACCCACCCTGCCCTCCTCAGCCCCCCTGGTGCTCACCATGACCCGCGTGTCCTCGCGGTGGTGAGGGCTCCCGCTGCTGCGCATCTTGTTGCCGTTGTTGACCCTCTTCGCCTGCTGCTTCTGCAGGCACTTGCGGTCGTGGATGCTGCAGGGGCTGAAGCTGTTGTTGGGGTGGTCGATCTCCTCCTTCTCTGCAGAGACACAGACCAAGCGGGCTCAGTGCCACAGGGCAGCCCTGAGGGTGGCAGAACCCCCACGGTGCCCCAGTCTCCACAGTGCCACTTGCACCCTGAGGAACAACATGTAGTGGTTTCTGGCACAATTTCTCCACATTACCGTCTCTGGTCTCCACAGGTGTCACTCACAGCCCTGGGTCCATCCTACCCCTGCCACTGCACTGGGCTGAGCTCCCTGCAGCAGTGGGAAAGACTCCTGGGAGTTTTTCCTACTCATTAGCCACAACTAACAACTTGTTGCCGTGTGTCTGTTATTTTAGGGTCACAAATGCCTGCTGTGAGTGCTGGGCAGTGGCTCCAGTGTGCTGGGTCTGGTTGTGCCCTTGCCAGCCACGTGTCACCAGGCACGAGGTGCTCACCCACAGCACTGGAGCTACAAGCCTGGAAGCTGACTCTGGGATAACGAGCTCCTGGTGCCCCCCAAAATCTGCCTCTAGGAGCTGCAGTGGCAGGCACCGGGGCGGTGCTGAGCCCCCGCCAGGCCTGGGGCGGCACCGGGCGCCACAGCCAGGAGTGGAGCCGTGCTCTGCTGCGGGGAATGGCCCTCGCCAAGACATGAAAGAAGAAATTCCTGGAATAAGAAAGTTAATCTCCCACGGGGCCAATCCCAAAAGGCGGCACTTGGCATCCCCGCCTGCGCCAGGAGCGCAGCCAAGCTGCCGGCCCAGATGTTGGCAGCTGGACAGAGCGTCATGAGACGAGTGCTCGCCATGATTTTACTTTTTAAAGAGCTGCCGGTTCCTCTGGTTTGGGGCCCGTGAAGACTCTGTGGAGGGGGGACACCCCAGGAGCCAGGGTTCCTCCTGTGCTCACAGCTGCGTCAGGCACAGCCCAGGCAGTGTTTTGCCCCCCAGTCCACCTGGGTTGTGCAGGGAAGTGGCTGAGGTTATCGTGGGTTTGGGCTTAAAGGAATCAATATTGCAGATGGCAGCAGGGAAAACCTTCCCAAACCAGGCAGGGGGTGGTCACTGTCGAGGCTCACACCCAGGGGCTCAGAGTGCGAGGACAGGGGCTGCTGGGTGACGCCTGGCACTGGCCCTTCCCACAGGTAAGCAGAGGGGTCAGATCCACAGCTTCCTGCCCACTGTATCCCCAAGGCATCCCAGTCCTGATCTCCCACTGGCACCTCTTGCCACGGTCTCTGCAGTGCAGGGCTCCTGGCCCAGCTCCTGGGGGCCCGGGTAAAGTCCAGAGCAAAGCCCCAATCAAAGCCCCCTCCCTCGTGGGTGTTATTTGCTTTTTGCTTAATCTGTCCATTTTTTCCAGGAAATAGCTCATGCCCTTGAAATTTGAAACACGAACCCAAAGTCTCCAGGACCCTGCACAGAGCAGTGCCAGCGCCAGCCCCGGCGGCACCAACCATGAGGCTGTGGCGCAATGGGGACGCTGGTGGCAGAGCCCCGCCGGGTGCTCGGGGCTTCTGGCAAGGATGCTCCTTGCCTCCCCTGTATCCCTGCGGGAAGACACACAGGAAGAGCTGGGCAGATTTGGCACCGGTGGGAACCACCATGCCAAAGTTCCTGCACCTCCATGCGCTGCTCCCAGGCCATGGAAAGGCAGGACCGGGAGGCACCGGCGCTGCCCCTGCAGGGGAAGCCCTCACCGATCGCCAGCACAGCCAAACCCCCCTCCTCCCCCCGCCAGCTGCCTCCAGAGCATCAAATCTCCCGGCTTAAATAAAACCAGATGCCAATAACATTTTCATAAGGTCACATGAAACGCCGGTGCCTCCGGGCAGCGAGGCGGCTCCTGACAGCGCTCGGGATCCGCGGTTCCCGGCTTTCACGGCAGCTCCAGCATCCCTCCCTGCCACGCGGATCGCTGCTGCCCTCGGGGTTACTGTCCCCCTGCTAAGTGACACACAGCAGCTCAGGGAACCTCTCGCCTCCCTGGAAATCCGACTGGACCAGAAAACTCATCCTCAGCACAAAGACTTGGGAAAAGCAACGTGTGTGGAGCCCAGAGCTGCCACACCCCACACTGCCCTGATGCCACCCAATCTGCCACTTATGCATGGGCACCCTGGAGGGATGGAGGGTAGGGGGGGTCCCGATTTGGCCAAGGAAAGCCTCTCTGCTCACTTTGGAAAGGAAGTGGGTGCCAAGGGGATGGGAAGGGGGGTTGACCTCGCTGGACACATAAAACAGCCTCCTGTCCCGGGAGGAGGAGGAGTCCTGCCCGCCTGTGGACAGGGGACACAAACGAGTCATTCAGCATCGCCTTCAATTAACGGGAGCTGCAAATGAGGTTGGTCACGTGCCGAATTTCAGATTCACAGCGCTGAGCCCGAGGGAGCGGTGAAGGGCTCCGGCTCCACCGCGCGGATCCCGTGGGAGCAGAGCCTGGGGCAGACAGCAAAGCCCTGGGACCTCGTGTGTGTGTCCATGGGGACAGACAAGTGTCACTGGCCCCCACAGCTCCAGCCCCTCTCCCCCTTGTGCCACCAGCCCCGGTACCAAGGACCTCATACCCCTCAAAGTGCAGAAGGGACATCCACATGTCTGTGGCCAACATGGCACAAGCCACAGTGAGCCCCAGCACCCTCCATGTCCCTGTCCAGTGTCCCCAGTGTCACCTGTGGGTGGTCCTGGCAGGACCGTGGCAGTGCTGGCTCTTGGCTTCCTGGGCTCTGGACTTGGCAGGCACCAGCACTGGGAGGGCCGTGCTCTTTTTGCCAAGTGCTGGCTCTGGCAGAACGTGGGGAGGCAAGGAAGGGGGTGGCAAGGGTGCAGGCCCAGGCACCTACTGCCCCTTGGCCTGGGATGCCAGCTGGGAGCTTGGCCCATCCCCACGCCGGGACACAGTGCCGTGCTCAAACACGGCTGAGCACCTCCCACCTCAGTGCCCAATGTGGGACCGAGGGAGGGGAGGTCAGGAAGCAGCAGAGGGAGCAAGGAGTGCAGATGCAGGTGATTCCCCAGAGGGACCAGAACCTTGCCAGGAGCAGCACCCAGCCTGGAGAAACCCAAGCGTGGATGAGCCCCCCACCCTAGAGGACAGACGGGACATGGCTGAGCCTCGACTGGCAGAACCCAGCCTGTCCTCCCTGCCTGTGCACTGTCCAGCCATGGCTCAGCCACCACCATTCCTCCCAGTCACTGCACACAGAAAGGAAGCAGGATCTGTCCCAGCTTATAGACCACACGGGATGAGCACAGCTCCCATAGGTCAGGTTTTCCCAGACAATCATTTACCCAACACTAAATCACTCATCATGTGTGCAGGGGAATATGTCCTCACCTCCTCCTGGCTGCCACACATGGGCTCAGCCACCACCACCCACCAGCTGTGATGGAAAGCCAGGGCTGGGACCTTCTGGAGCCGGCCCCTGCACAGGGCTTTGGCCAAGGAGTGGGATCCCAAAGCCAGCTGTGAGCTGGCAGGGCCAGGAGTGGGTGGCAGGGCCAGGAGTGGGTGGCAGGGACAGGGTCCAGCACAAGGTGCCCAGACCCACTGCCATGGAAGACAGTCTCCAATCAGGCAAGCAGCCACTGCTCCCTCACCTCCTAAGAGTCACGTCCTGTGGGTGCCACAGGTCCCGGGTGAGCAGAGAGCCTCTTCCTGGCTATGGAGCCGGGAGCTATGCCTAACTGTTCAGAAAGCTCAGCCTCAGCCCAGCCCCCTGATCCCAGCCTCTTCCCTGGAATGCGGAGCCCCCCGGACAGAGCCCCCAGACAAAATATTTACTGTACAAA
Organism: Anomalospiza imberbis; assembly: GCF_031753505.1. NCBI lineage: Eukaryota > Metazoa > Chordata > Aves > Passeriformes > Viduidae > Anomalospiza > Anomalospiza imberbis. The sequence goes on along the minus strand of NC_089702.1, from coordinate 3,554,549 downwards.
CTGCGCATTAACCGCTTCCCAGCCGCCGGCACCCGCTCGGCCCCGGGGCCGCGGGCGCAGCCGGGGGCACCTGCTCCGTACACCCCTGCCCCTGAACAGGCATTTAATTCCCTTCTGCTGATCCCGAGGGGAAGCATCAGAGGCACTTGGCCATGCCAGGGTGCCCTCGCTGTGCCAGGCAGGGCGGGAGCAGGGGAGCCTGCAGCCCCCAGCCCCACACTCCCACTGTCCCCAGGCTGCAGAACAGGTCAGGGACCCACGGGGGGATGGACCACTGGGACTGCATCGAGCAATTTGCTGCGGGTGTCCTGCCCACATCCCCATATCCTGGTGGGCTGTCTGGGACACAGGGGCTCCTACTGCCTTCTCGCCCATCCTGCTGCCTGTGACGCTGCTGGCTAGCACAGTGCCCGGCGGGCGACCCATCTCCCATAGCCACCCACCCATCCCCAGCCAAGCCAAAACACCGCGGGAAGGAAGGGAAAAAATGCAAGTCTGTTTCCTAAAGGCTCTGGGAAAAAATGTTGCATTACACAGGGCACGGCCAAAACCAACAGGGCTTGGCAGAACGGTGCAGCCCGGGGCCAGGGAGCCCAGACAGCTCCTGCAGGATGTGGGATGAGGACAGACAGGCAGGACAGGGGGGCTCCAAGCACTCCCAGCCAGCTCCTGTCCCAGCAGGGGGGTGGCTAAAGGGGCCTATCCACCAACGGCACTCATCACAGCGGGGACGCCAGAGGAGCTGCCATGGATCAGACATGCAAGGAGGGAGTGGAACTGGCATCCAGCCCCCCAGATGGGCAGGGATAAATATTGCTCCAGTCCCTTCTGCCCTTCAGGGAGCTCCAAGTGACCCTTTGTGGGGACCTAGGGTCAGGCCAGACCAGCCTGTAGATTGTTTTGGGATGATACTCCCCAGCTTCAGGGGACATGGTCCTGGTCACAGCCTGCAGGATGGGAAAGGGGGACCATGAATGGACCAGGTCCCCACACTCATTCCCTGGGAGCAGCCTCATTGCCATGGTGTGACCTGCACAGCTCTGGGGTGGGTTCCCACTGCCGGCTCCAGTCTCAGACCCCAGATCCTTCCCGAGCACCAGGGGCGTGGCAGAGGGCCACTATCACCACCTGCAAGGCAGACAGAGCACCCCAGCAGCAGCTCCTCCAGCCTGGCCCTGCCTGCACCCCGCTGCCCTGCCTGGCACGGACAGACACAGCTCCCACACAGCACCCGGCTGGACCAGCCTGGAGGGAAGCAGGTGCCCCGTGGCCTCTTTCCTGTTTCCCCCTGGCAGTGCAGCCAGATCTGCCGGCAGCATCCCAGGGGTCACTGTGCAACGGGAGCTTCCCTGGCAGCTGGGATGTATCCCCAAGGGCTGCAGGTGCTCGCGGGCCACGTTGCAGCCAGGGCACAGCAGGTGAAGGTTCACCTCTCCAGCACATGTGGTGCCAGTGGCTGCGACACTGCTGTGGCCACGGTGGGTAAGGATGGCACAAATGTGAGCCACTTGTACCAGGTCTCCTGCAGCCTATCTCTGCTCCCTCCCTGGAATATGCTCCCTGCATTCCCATCCTGCGCTGTCCCATCCCTCCTGCCTCTTAGAGTCATGGAATTGTTTGGGCTGGAAGGGACCTTAAAGACCACCCAGCTCCACCCTCCTGCCATGGGCAGGGACACTTTCCACCAGACGAGGTTGCTCCAAACCTTATCCCACCTGGCCTTGAACACTTCCAGGGATGGGGCATTCAGAAATATTCCAGGCAACCTGTGCCAGAGCCTCAGCACTCTCACAGAGAGGAATCTCCTCCTAACATCTAATCTAAATCTTCCCTTTTTAGTTTAAAATCCTTCCCCTTTGCCCTGTCACAATTTATCCGTGTAGAAGTCACTCTTCATCATTTTTATCAGCTCCCTCTAAGTATGGGAAGGTCCCTGATGAGTCCAATCCTGTGGCCACAGCTCTTGCCGAGGGAGCAGGGAGTGGGTTGGTGCCAACAGGGGTTATGCCACTGCCCCTGTGAGGGACAAGGACCCCAGGCACCCACCCAGGGTACCCACCCTGGGCACCCACCCTCTGCCGCCCCTCCGCCGCCTCACCTGGGGGCTGGAGGCTCTCCTGGATGGCCTCGACGTCGGCCAGGTCTGTGCAGATGCCCTGGCCGTGCATGAGGGTGCGGAGGGGCCGGGGCTCGCCGCGGGGCGGGTAGCAGCGCAGCCCCGCACCGCAGCGCGCGGTGTAGACGCCGCAGGCGGTGCCGCGGGGCAGCGCGCAGGTCGCGCAGCACCCGCAGCCCGGCTCCCGCACCAGCTCCGCGCAGCCCTGCGGAGCCTTGCACCGCGCCAGCCGCTCCTCCGAGCACGGCGGGCACTGGATCGCCTCCTCGCCGCTGCCCGGCCGCGCCGCCGCCGCCAGCAGCGCCAGCACCACCGGCAGCACCGGCAGCCCCGGTAGCCCCGGCCCCGGGCGCATGGCGGCCCCGCTCCGGCCCCGCTCCGCGGCGCTCGGCTGGCGGCGGGCGCGGGGCGGCGGCGGCGGCTTTATGCGGCTTTATGCGGCCCCTGGCCACACCTCCCGCCGCCGCCGCCACCGGGGCCACCGGCGGGGCCGCCCCCGTCGCCACCGGGAGCCCACCGGGCAGCGACGCTCCCCCCGGCGGCGGCCACACCGGCACCGGCACCGCCGGTGGCTTCAGTAGCGAGGCCACCGGCGGGTCAACCTCGGCGCCGGGCAGCACGGAGAACCGGCCCGGAGCCCCCGGCCCCGTGCCACCCACCCAAATCACCCGCCTCCTCCACCCCTGCTCAGTACCGAGAACAACCGGGATGAACGGGGGTCACACCGTGTGCGGCTGCAGCGCGGGGAATGCGGCCAAGACCCTTGGGGTGGGCTCCGGGCGCCGGGTGTGAGGGGCCCCGGCGGGCAGAAAAGTGCTGCTGACATGGAAGCATCCCGAACGGCTCGGCCCCGGTGTGTCCGGGACGGACCAGGGCGGCCCCGCCGGCTCCCCGAGCCCACCTGTCCCCGGTTCCGCAGCCGCGGCCCCCCGCGCCCCCCGCCCCGCACAGCCCGGGATAGGTTGAAGGCTGCCGGCACCTAGTGGCTACTCGGGAAAAACGGGAGCAGGCGGAAGCCTCGGCTGCCTCCTGGGACCCCGGCCCCGTTAGTCTCCGCAGCACCGGGAGAGGGCGGGAGCCCGGAGACGGCGGGGAGCAACCCCTGTGCCCGCGGGACAGTCCCCGAGCATCACCCGGGATTAGTGACCCCCGAGCTGCGCCCTGGGGCATCACAGTCAGCATCCGGTTTGGGGCAACTGGAGGGACCTGTCTGGATGTGGTGAGGGGATCGTGGGCACTGCAGCGGGGTCTTGGGCACGGCACGGGTGTCTTGGAAACGGCAGGGGGGCCCTGGTGTGGGGGTCAGTGCAGTGGGTGGGACAAGAGGAGCAGAGCTGCCTGTCATGCAGGGCCTGGGCTGAGAACCCTGAATTCATCTCATAGGCGAGTACATCTAGTGCTCAAACTGGCATTTTGAGGCTTGAGTGACAGCACTGGTGGCATTGCCACCAGGGCTCTCAAGACCATCTTCTCTCTCCCGTGCGGGTGAGTTGGGCATCAGCAAGTTCAGGCAAGGCAGGGGCAAACAGGGTCTATGTCCCCCACACCTCCCAGCCCCAGGCCCCACAAAGTATCATCACACTCTGAGCCTCTGCCCTGCCTGGCACTGCTGCACAGTGGCCATGACTCAGGGCAGAGGCACCAGCCTTGACTCAGTGTCCCAGCAGAGACCAAACCCAAACAGGTGCCCAGTCCCGCTCTGACTGTGGCACCTTATCAGGCCTTGGCAGCACTGAGTGCCCACCAGGGAGACTGTTGTGTCTGCGGGCAGAGGCAGCGCCGGTGGGGCACGCAGGGGAGGACAGCGTTCCCTCACCTCTGCCCAGGCACTGCTCCTCCAGGTCCCTGTCCCAGCACCATCCTGTAAAATAGAGTGGGGCTGGGCTGGTGCCCCCCACAGTTGTACTGCCCCCACCCCAACCACAGCTCTGAGGCCATGCAGGGGCTCAGTGCTGGTGTTTGGTGCTCAGTGTAGCCCAGGTCCTTGCCTGGGACAGTCCCATGCCCCCAGTCCTTGATGGGGAGCTCTTTGGGATTCCCGAGGCTGTGGGGGCCCACACTGGCTGCTGCTCCTCAGCCACACACCCCAGCAGGGTCTGGAGCTGCCACAGCCCTGGGGAGACATTGCAAGCTGGCAGGAGGCAGGAGGCAGGAGCAGGAGGGGGTTGGGGGTCAGAGAGGGCTGTAGCCCCCATCTGAGGGTGGCTCTGATGAAACCAGTGAGACCCCAGGCCCTTTGAACGTACTTTGGGACACGGTGCCTGCACAGATGCAGCAGGACTCCAATACCTCCTGCCTCCAGACGCCAGCAGCAGGACAGACCTCAGGGAGGACCTGCAGCCAATGCCCTCTGTCCTCAGCCAGCCCCCTCCTCCACTGGATTTACTCCCCATTTCCAGGCAGCTTCTCCTCCCCAGCCCTCCCTTGCATCCATTCTGGCATCTCCTCCTCACCCTGGCTCCCTTCCTGTGGTTCCCCCTCTCCCTGGGCTGGCAGGACAGACGGTGACCGGGCTGCGTGGGTGCTCAGCACCCGCCGGATGCGGTCCGTGGGTGCGGGTGCGGGGCGGGCAGGGGGCGTGTCGGGGGCCGCCGATAACAGCGGGCGCCGTGCCGGGGCGGCGGGACCAGACGGCGCAGGCGAGTGGGACGAGCCAAGGACCCCCATCCTGGGCAGCCGGGCCCCGAGGCAGCGGAATGGGGTCCAGCAGCCTGCTGCGACTCCTCCGCACCCTCTGCATCGTCTCGGTGCTGGCCAGGTGCCTGCACCCTGCCACGGCCCAGTGGTTTTCCCTGGGCTCAGAGGACACCACCCCGGATCCAGGCACCAGCCCCATGCCCCCCAGCCTGGATGGGGAGGAAGGTAGGCATGGCGGGATGGGGACATGGCTTTCTCAGCACCCCACATTTCTGCACCTCAGCATGGATGGGGAATGTGGAGGGTGATGTATGGGGTGCCACGGTCTAGCACTGCTGGTGGCACTGCTGTGGCCATGGCAGGCGCTGGGAACTGGGAGTGCTGTGCCACCCTGGTCCCCCTCCAGCCCTGCCACCTCCCATCCCAGCGCTCCTTTGCTCCTGCAGACACAGACGCCAGCGTGGAGCCCGTGAGGAAGGTGCTGCTGAGCAAACCTCCTCTGGCAACAGCCCCTAAACGCCGGGACCAACTGTCCAGGGGGGCAGCAAAGGGGTCAGGCCGTGCCCCACCACGCACACGAGGCCAGGTGCTTTTTCCCTGGGCAGCGGGCCCCTCTATCTCCTCCAGCCCCCGCAAAACTCCCCAGCTGCTGCCACGCTCCTTGCTATCTCCTTCCCCTTATCCATGCCCTGCTTGCACACACCAGCCTGGGCACCGAGCCCTGCTCCAACCCCCAGCTCAACTCTCAGCTCCCTCTGCCCCATTGGAAAGAAGTCACGGCAGCTCCCAGTGTCTCCTCCCATGGGGCAGACCCACAGCTGCGCTGGGGTTGGGCCCCCACGCCGGGCTGAGGGCAGCCCCGACTGGGGGAGGGTCCTTCCTGCCCCCCAGGATCCCCCCGAACTCTGCACTGAGTAGTCCCTATCTGTCCCAAGCAGCACCGACCCACGGCCACCCCGGAGATCTTTGAGGGAAGCGCAGTGGAAGAGGAGTTCCTGCAGATCCAGGTGGTGGAGGGGTTCTGGTCCCCGGGGAGGTGTCAGGGACAGCCTGGGATGGACAAAGGGCTCTGGAAGTCACGGGCTATCAGGGCGGGATGGGATATGGGGACGGTGGGAGTGGGGAATGGGGATGGTGCTCAGGGATCTCGCACTCAGCCCCTCCTCTCCTCCGCACAGACGACGGCGAAGGGGCTGCCCCGGCGGGTCCCGTCGGCCCCGGAGACGGACCCTGCCCTCCAGGTGAGAGGTGGGCGCAGGGCGCCCGTGTCGGACCCGTCAGTCGGGGCTCCGGCCCCGCGGCTCATGGCTGCTCTCTCCCTCTCCAGGTGCACAACATCTCCGGCTGTGTCTGCCCCGTGCGCCCCGGCCCTCCCGGCCCTCCCGGCCCAAAGGTGCGGCGGTTCTCCCGCAGGGACACAGAGGGACACACCGTGCGAAATCCTGATGGTCTTCTGTCTGTGCAAAACCCTTTTTGATCAGGATTTGGACTCTAATTTTGGGGTCTGGGTTGAGAAGTGACTCAGGTGGCCCCAGGGAGGGAGTGAGCAGGTGCCCGTGGTGGGCTCCAACGGAGGAAAGTGCCAGAAGGTGGAGCCAGGCTCTGAATTTCCCCAACAGGGAGAGAAAGGTGACCGAGGGTTCCCTGGAGAGAGAGGCCAGCCCGGACTCTTAGGAGAGAGAGGGAAGTCCGGCAGCCCAGGACAGCCAGGTCACCAGGGTCCTCGGGGCCCCCCGGGTCCTCCGGGACCACCGGGACCCCCGGGACCCCCGGGCACCTGGGGAGCCCGGGGCCGACCCATGCCTGCTGCACTTCCTGAGAGATCAGAGAACGAGGTGAGCACCTGAGCAGGAACAAGGACAGGTGATGCCGGTGCTGGCCGCAGGGTCCGTCCCTGGTGGGGGTGGAGAGGACTGGGACATGTGGCTGTTCGGGTGGGCAGGGGGACCAGGGGATGCGACATGGCAGCTCATTGACTCTGCTCCCTCTCCTCTCTCCAACCTGACAAGCAGCTGGGAGTCTCCAGCCCTGTGGGAAATCCAGGACCCCCAGGTCCCCCCGGGCTACCTGGCATGCCTGGACCCCCCGGCTACCCCGGCCACGATGGCCCCCAGGGGGCTCCTGGGCGGGAGGGAAAGCCAGGACCCCCAGGCCCTCCAGGAGCCGTGGGGCCACCTGGTTTCCCTGGGGCTGAAGGACTTCCAGGGTCTCCAGGCTCAGCTGGACCAGATGGACCCCCTGGGGCACCCGGACTCCCAGGGCCTCAGGGTCCCCCCGGTGTGCCTGGGCATGAAGGACCCCCTGGTCCCCCAGGATCTGCATCACTCCCTGGCAAACCAGGGCTCCGTGGGGAGCCAGGATTCCCAGGACCCAAGGTAAGGGGGTCCCAGCCCAGCCTGTCCATGGCCCTGGAGTGGGATGGGCTACCTGGGCTCACCAGACCCTCGCCCTGCCCTGGGGAAGCAGCCCCATTACCAAGCCCTCAGAGTGCTCCAGGGCTGCCCCGGGACTGCCCCAATCCTGCCACTGAGGGGCACGGGGAACACAGGGGCTCAACTCCACACTCACCACCCTGTGCCATCTGCCCTCAGGGTGAGAAGGGCGAGTATGGGCTGCCAGGCATGCCAGGGAGCCCTGGCCGGACTGGAGAGCCGGGGTCCCCGGGCATGCCCGGTCCCATGGGGCCACCAGGACCACCAGGGGACTACAGGGTGAGTAGGGGGTCCCGGGCTGTGGGTCCTGGGTGGGGGGGAACCCCAGTGTCACCCCACACATCCTCTCTTTGCAGTGTGACTCACGCCACGCTGGACACCATGGATTGGGCGGGCTGCCAGGCCCCAAGGTGAGCCGGGCAGTGGCACCATGGACAGGAGTCCTGGAGAGGGGGCATGGGCACAGCACTGGCCATGGCACCCTGACCAAACAGCTCCATGGCGGGTGGTACCCTGGTTGTGAGGCACAGCACTGCCTGGGGGGGTCGGGAGGACTGGGGACCCCCAGAGCTGGGCACTGACAGGACCTCTCATTTCCCTTCCAGGGAGAAAAGGGCGACCCTGGAGAGCCGGTTTGTAGCCACCAGCAGCAGCTGTGTGGGGGTCCCATCCCCACACCTGAGTGTGCACCCCTGAGCCCTCTGTGCTGCCTTTGCTCCCCCAACACCCTTCACCTCTCCCTGGGGCACGGGGCACAGGGTGGGGGAGGAGACACACCATGGCACGCGCAGAGGCACACGTGTGCACACCTGTGCCACCCATAAACATCCCCAGCACACCCCAGACCCACCCCCCAGCCTCAGCACAGGCTCTAATCCTGCCTCTCTCTGCGGCTCACCCAGGGGTGCTGCTATGGAGAGCACGGGTGCAAACCGGGGCACCTCCCCTTCCCCAGCACTGGCAGCCAGCCTGGCTCATGGGGGTCCATCAACAGGTACCAGACGGTGAGTGGCCAGGGGAAGGGGTGCCCAGGGACCCCAGCCCAGCCTTGGGGACATGGTTCACCCCACTGGCAACCCCACAGGACCCATAGTCCCAGATGGGGTGAAGGAAGGAGAGGGGGAGAATGGAAAATGGAGAGAGAGAGGATGGAGATAAGTCTCAGTCTTCTCCTTCTTCCTTTGCAGGATGGGAAAGAGGAACCAGAGATTTACGGAGCGATCATCCCCCATGTGAGAGTCCCTGCCTGGCCGGTGTCTGCGCTGCCCCAGCCAGGGACATTCAGCCCTGGGAGGGGACAGGAGTGGGAAGCATGGGGGACATCAGTTGGGTGTCAGAGCTGCCCCCCTAAAAGGCAGCACCAAAACAGCCAAGTTCAATCTCCACACTGCTCTACCACAGGGTCTTCGAGGTCCCCCCGGGAACCCCGGTCCCCCTGGGCCCCCCGGCCCCCCTGGCCCACCAGGTCTTCTCTACCTCAACGTAAGGCCCAGCACTGGTGTGCACATGCCTGTGCCAGAGCACACACACGTGTGAGCGTGCACAGCACCAGGGCTCCCCCAAACCTGCCTGTCTTTGGTTGCAGAGGGTGCACCCCGTGCATGCCCAGCCACCCTGCAAGCAGCCGGTAAGCCACGGCCTCGCTGTCCCCAAGAGTGTCCCCGTCCCCTCCCTGTGCATCAGGAGGGGTGTCCCTCTCCCTGTGCCCAGCAGCAGACACAGGCTCTGTTTGCCCTCACAGGCACCCGCAGACCGCAGCTGGCCATCAGGTGAGGGCATTTCCCAGGTGTTTTGGGGGCTCCAGCCTCCTGGGAGACACCTTTCCTGAAGTCTTGCCTGCCTTCCTTGGGTGCTGGGACCGTGACAGCACGGGTCCCTGGCACCACTGCTGGCTCTCCCACCCACTCCCACCGCATCCCTGTGGGGCCAGTGCCCATGGGAGCATCCAGGCCCTATGCTGGGACACCTTGTGACCCCCCACCGTCTCTGGGCTCTCCAGATGCTGGTGTCCCTCAGACAGAGCCATCGGACTCCCGCGCTGATCTCCGGGTGCGTCCAGGCTGCGGCCCCGGGCAAACCCCCCCAGCTGCCCCATACCCCACAGCAGGACCCTCACCCTCTGCCTTCCCCCAGCGCCAGACGTGGGTTTTCAAGTCCAAGGAGCTGATGGTGAAGGCGAGCAGCGCTGTGCCCGAGGGGAGCCTGGTCTATGTGCGGGAAGGGAGCAATGCCTTCCTCCGGACCCCCACTGGCTGGAGCCGCCTCCTGGTACCGTGTGGGGTCCCTGGCAGGGCTGGGGGGGCAGGATCCAGGGCTGGGGTTGGCACTAGGGCAGCAGATGCCCAGGAAGGAGAGGATTCCCCCTAACTTGTCCCTCTGCTTGTGTCATTGAGCAGCTGGAGGATCCAAAGTCATTCTTGGCTGGTGATGACCCTTCTGCTTCTACCCCACAGTACCAGGTGAGGGGTGCAGGAGCTGCTGGCTTCACTCATGTCCCTGTAAGAGGACAGAGCCCTCCTCTGCATGATGGAGTGGACAGACCTCAACAGGACTGTTCTCTCCTTCTTCCATGTCTCCATCCAGGAGGTGAAGAGGGTGCAGCCAAGAGGTCCCAACACACTGTCACTCATGCAGTCTTCAACAGACTCACTGGTGAGCCCTGCTGAGGGTCTGGCCATGCTGGGAGGGATGTGGCTGGATGTCAGCAGGGCAGTGCCAGCTCAGCATGAACAGAGCCTGAGGTTGTGTTGGTCTGGGGAGGGTGCCCCCCACTCATGGCACACGGATGGGTGTCCCCAGACTGACCTGAGCTGTGTTTTTGCAGATCCAGAAGGAGGAGGAACAAGGTCTGCCCCAGATTCTGCCAACCACCACGGCCCCACGGATCCCATCTGTAAGGAATGCCTGGCCCCAGGGTGGGGATGAGCAGCCAGTCATGGGAGAGGGGGGAGAGGTGCCCAGGGGACCCCAAATTCTGGCCAGCACTGCCAGAGGCTCACACCCTCTGGGAAGAGGGGAGCAGAGACCTCAATTCCTCCCTGCCACCCCCAGCTCCGCCTGGCTGCCCTCAACGTGCCCCTGTGGGGTGACATGAGCGGGATCCGGGGCGCTGACCTGCAGTGCTACCGGCAGTCACAGGAGGCCGGGCTCTACGGCACCTTCCGTGCCTTCCTGTCAGCCCCCACCCAGCAGCTGGTGTCCATCGTCAAGCGGACAGACAGGACCCTCCCCATCGTCAACCTGAAGGCAGGTACCCCGTCCCCAGGGGGCTGGGGGTGGCAAAGCCTCACAGCCCCCGTGAGCTGCGGTGGGTGGGGGACGCCCACGCAGTCCTGCTGCCCCTGGGACACGCTCAGAGATCTGGGGAGCTGGCAGAACCGGGAGGATGGTTATTGCCCACACGTGCTGGGGACAAGGGCATTCCCCTGGCCCATGGCTCAGCACCGTGGCTCGTGCCCACAGGGGCAGCTGCTGGCCAAGTCCTGGAGCTCCCTCTTTGGGGGTCAGTCTGCTGCTGCCCTGCAGGGTCCCATCTACTCCTTCAACGGGCGCAACGTCCTGGCAGATCCCCTCTGGTGAGTGTGGGCAGGTCCTGAATGGATGTCCCTGTGTGGGAGCTGGAGAGGGGGGGTCTGTGCTGGCTCCCTCCCTGCAGAAGCGCAGGAGAAAAGAACAGGGGTGCCCCAGGGTACCCCCAGCCCCTCTCACCCCGTCCCCACCCACAGGCCCCGCCAGCTAGCCTGGCACGGCTCCACGCCCCGGGGTGGCCATGCCCGCCGGTGGGATTGCCAGGGCTGGCGCAGCTCTGGCACAGCCGAGGGCATGGCCGCTGCCCTGGGCGAGGGCCGGCTGCTGGCTGGCCACCGGCACAACTGCTCCGCACCGCTGGCCGTGCTCTGCATCGAGGTGGCTTTTCCTTACCGCCACATGTGGTGACAACGGCGACGCTCAAGCAGGAGCTCCAGGCATTCCTCCAGGCCTGTGTGGCTGGGGAATGTCCCTGGGAGCACCACGGGCGGGCGGCGTCGGAGCTGTGCCGGAGCACCGAGGGGACAGCGGGTCTGCAGCCAGGCTGTGCCATGCCCAGCCCCAGCTGTGCCATCCCACAGATCCCTGTGCCATGGGGCAATGCTAGGCTGTGCCTGCAGCCTCCTACCCCCACTGGAGCCAACACGGTCATCACCCAGAAATAAAGATACAGAAATGTTGGTTTTTATGACACCGTGCTTTGTTCTGGGGGGACATGGCAGCAAGGGGCTGAGGGGACACACCCGGGAATGGGAACAGGGACTGGAGGGGCTGGGAGCGGGCTCCAGTCCCCTGGGGATTGGCAGTCACTGGGAGGGGACACCCTGGCACAGGTCTCCATGTCAGCGAGGTCTGGGTTTTGGTCCCAGTACATCCCAGTGGGTGGCCAAGTCTTGCTCAGTGCATTCCTGTACGTTCCCAAGGCCTTCCCAGTGTATCCCAGTGCGTGTCCAGGGTCTGTCCAGTGCACCCCAGTGATTCCCAGTGTATCCCAGTGCGTGTCCAGGGTCTGTCCAGTGCACCCCAGTGATTCCCAGTGTATCCCAGTGCGTGTCCAGGGTCTGTCCAGTGCACCCCAGTGATTCCCAGTGTATCCCAGTGCGTATCCAGGGTCTGTCCAGTGTCCCAGTCCGATGGGTCCCAGTGAATCCCCAGGGCTTGCCCAGTGTGTAGCAGCACCCCAGAGCGTTCACAGGGTCTGTCCAGTGCATTCCAGTGTGCGTCCGGGGCTTCCCAGTGCATTCCAGTATGCCCCACTGTGTCCCACTGTGTCCCAGTATGTCCCAGTGTGTCCCAGTGAATCCCAGTATGCCCCAGTGTGTCCCAGTATGTCCCAGAGTGTCCCAGTATGTCCCAGCACGTCCCAGTGTGTCCCAGAGTGTCCCAGTGTGTCCCAGCACGTCCCAGTGTGTCCCAGTGTGTCCCAGCGTGTCCCAGTATGTCCCAGTGAGTCCCAGTGTGTCCCAGTGAATTCCAGTGTGTCCCAGCATGTCCCAGTGTGTCCCAGTGAATCCCAGTGTGTCCCAGTGAATTCCAGTGTGTCCCAGTGTGTGTGTCCCAGTGTGTCCCAGTATGTCCCAGTATGTCCCAGTATGCCCCAGTATGTCCCAGTGAATCCCAGTATGTATGCCCCAGTATGTCCCAGTGTGTCCCAGTGTGTCCCAGTGAATCCCAGTATGTCCCAGTGTGTCCCAGTGAATCCCAGTATGCCCCAGTATATCCCAGTGAATCCCAGTATGTCCCAGTGAATCCCAGTATGTCCCAGTATGTCCCAGTGTGTCCCAGTGAATCCCAGTATGCCCCAGTATGTCCCAGTGAATCCCAGTATGTCCCAGTATGCCCCAGTGTGTCCCAGTGAATTCCAGTGTGTCCCAGTGTGTTCCAGTGAATCCCAGTGTGTCCCAGTGAATCCCAGTGAATCCCAGTATGTCCCAGTTTGTCCCAGTGAATCCCAGTATGCCCCAGTATGCCCCAGTATGTCCCAGTGAATCCCAGTATGTATGTCCCAGTATGCCCCAGTATGTCCCAGTGAATCCCAGTATGTATGCCCCAGTGTGTCCCAGTATGCCCCAGTATGCCCCAGTATGCCCCAGTGAATCCCAGTATGTATGTCCCAGTATGTCCCAGTGAATCCCAGTATGCCCCAGTATGCCCCAGTGTGTCCCAGTATGCCCCAGTGTGTCCCAGCGTGTCCCACCACCAACGCCAAACGGGCAGCCTCGGCGCCCTCCCTCTCGCTTCTCTATTGGTCAATCCTGCTGTCCATCTCACCGCTCTCCCTCCCGACTGGCCGGTTTGAACGGGCGATGCGGCCTCTGATTGGTCAGTGGGCGGGCAGCGTTCTAACCGTGTGCCCGCCCCCGCATTGCGATTGGCAGAGCGCAGGGGGCCGCGAGCGGGGATTGGCTGCGCGTTTCGGCGGGACGAGCGGAGGTTTGAAGGGGTCGTTGGCGCCACCATCGCCGCCTCAGCCGCCGCCGCCTCAGCCGCTATCGCCACCGCCGCTGCCGTCGCCATGGAGCTCTCGCAGCCCTCGTCGCCCCTCCGGGTGCGTCCTGCCCCCGCTGCCCCCGACCCTGCGGAGCTTCGTGATCCCCCCCACCCCGTCCCCTCGGCCCCGCCGAGCACCCGCCAGTTCTCCCCGGCTCCCCTCAGCGTTTCCCCGCGTCCTTCGCAGCCCCCCTTGGGTCTCCTTCAGGGTCTCCCCGGGCCCCTCTCTCGGCCTTTTCCCCAGATCTCCCTCTCCTCAGGTTCCCCGCTCCTCTGCGATTCCTGTTCTCTTCGCGCCCCCAGCCCTGGTCCTCCCCCAGTGCCCTCGCGTTCCCCTTGTGCACCCCTCACCGCCGCCGCCTCTCCCCCACAGCCCGCGAACGAGAACATCCTCGTCGGCAAGGCTGATGGCCCCAAGAAGCTCACGGTGGAGCACATCTACCAGAAGAAGACGCAGCTGGAGCACATCCTGCTCCGGCCAGACACCTACATCGGCTCCGTGGAGCTCGTCACCCAGGTAGGAGCAGGGGGGAGCGGGGCTGAGCCCCCCGAGCACCTCGGGGCAGGCGGGGAGTCTTTTAGCAGCTGTTTACAAAGCACAAAACATCTGCCTATCAATCACAAAACAACTGCTTTACAAACGGACTGCACAGAAGAGGGGTTGTACCTGGGCACTTACAAATTCCTTCTTTTTTTTCCCAGCAAATGTGGGTTTTTGATGAAGGCGTTGGCCTCAACTGCAGAGATGTGACCTTTGTGCCTGGCTTGTACAAAATCTTTGATGAGATTCTGGGTAAGCTGACATCCATTGAGTCAGTGAGTGACGGGTTATTAACGGGGGTTCAATGGAAGAAAACTGGAACTAAACATAAATTATCAAGAACTTCTTAGCACTGCTTAATAGCGAGCCATTCGTGGGAAACAAAGAAAAATTGCAAAAATCCAATTACAAACCTGATTTCATTCTGCTCAAAATTCTCCTTTTTATGTCAACGGTTGCACTGGAGGAATTCAGAGGTCATTTCCAACCTTCATAATTCCATGATAACTTGTACTCCTCTTTGTAATTGGCAAAATATTTTCATGCTGAGATGATTATTAGTAACACTGTAGTAAGTTTTTGTGTTCATGCTACTGGAACACTTCATAGTTTATCATTTTCCCTTGACTGAGAATGTAATAAAAAAAAAAAACAATATTCCCTTTCCTTCCTAGTGAATGCTGCAGACAACAAGCAGAGGGATAAAAACATGTCGTGCATTAAAGTCACAATTGATGTGTAAGTCTGGTTTCCTTGTTACTGGTTGCCTTCAGCTGTTCTGCAAAGCTGAGGTGGCACTGCAGGGCTGTGGGGCCGATCCGAGATAGCCCAAATTTAATTCACCAGTTGTGGAAAGCCTTTCTGTGGAAAGCCTTTCTCTCTGCTTAGTCCCCCTGGTCTCTCAGGGAGGGCTGACTGGGGAAATGGCTGCTCTTTCATTGCTGTGGTTTTCCACCTCTTCCTCACCCTTTTCATCCTGATTGAGCACAGACAGGGGGAGTTTTGTGTGTGGGTCCATTTCAGAGCCAGCATGTGCAGATCTGGGCATTTCTGTGTTGCCTGTCCCCCCTCTGCTGGCAGCTGCTGCACTTGCTGAGCACACAATTTGTTCCTGGTGAAATGGTGCCCTTCCCCCGAGCCTTTTGGTGACTTCTTTCACAGCTCAGCCATTTGCAGCCTTAAAAACAGACTTTTCTTTCCCTCCCCAGAGAGAATAACACAATCAGTGTGTGGAACAACGGGAAAGGTATCCCAGTTGTTGAACACAAAGTGGAGAAGGTCTATGTGCCTGCTCTGATCTTTGGACAGTTGCTGACATCCAGCAACTATGATGACAATGAGAAGAAAGTCACAGGTGAGGAAGGCTCAGATATGCACTAATATCTCTGAGAGCTCTAAGTGTGTGACCTGAACTAGAAAGGGTGGGAAGGGGGTCCTCGATGCAGTGTGGAAACTGAAAGAGGGGAAATTTAGGTGAGATATACGGAAGAAATTCCTCTCTATGAGGGTGGTGAGGCCTGGCACAGGTTGCAAAGAGAAGCTGTGACTGCCCCATCCCTGGAACTGTCCAAGGCCAGGTTGGAAAGGGCTTGAAGCAACCTGGGCTACTGGAAGGTGCCCTGCCTACAGGAGATAGTGGGACTGGATGGGCTTTAAGGTCCATTCCAAACCAAATTATTCTGTGAAAATGATATCCTGAATCTGTCAGAGAAGCCTCTGTTCTCTGTTTGACATAACAACAGTGCAAACATGGGAACAGGGAAAATGATCTTTGAAGATTCTCTTAAAACCTAATTAAATCAAAGTTTGTAGTTGCATACTGAGCTTGTAGAATATTGTTGCTTGTTGACAGTTGTCTTTGGATTGGGCAGACGTTGACAATGCCAGTAAGTCTTGGATTCTTTTAGATGGTTTTGGACAAAGAGACTAACACAAGTCTGTGTTCCTTCTAATTCCAGGGGGGAGAAATGGTTATGGAGCCAAACTGTGCAACATATTCAGCACAAAATTTACTGTGGAAACTGGATGTCGTGAATACAAAAAGTTGTTCAAGCAGGTAGGAGCACTTTTCTTTCCAGAGAGTTTATAACTGAGGTTTTCAAATAAGATCCTAAGGTTTTGTTTCAAAACTCTAGTTCAGTGTGATAAGAGTAAATTTGACCCACAAAATGTAATTCAAAGGAATAATGAAATTAGCAGACAGCATCAGAATCTGGTTTTTAACCAGAGTTTTTGTTTAATTCAAAGATATCTAAAACACATAAACCATCTTACTGCTTTTAAAAATTAAGGTTGTTATGTGTGTGTGTGTGTGACATGAAAGTTATCAAAGCTCTTTTCCTCAGACCTGGACAGACAACATGGGAAAGGCTGGAGAAATGAAACTGAAATACTTTGATGGAGATGATTACACCTGTGTCACTTTCCAACCTGATCTGTCCAAATTCAAAATGACCGTTCTGGATAAGGACATTGTAGCGCTGATGTCTCGAAGAGCCTATGATATTGCTGGATCCACAAAGGATGTCAAAGTTTTCCTGAATGGACAGAGGCTTCCTGTAAGTGAGCATTGAAAAGAAACACAAATATCTGCTTTTTTTTTTTTTTTTTTTTTTGGTGCCATTTAACCAGTGAGATTCTGTTGAGGCCATTCGTGTCATCACATAGAGCAAAGGAACACGTGCAAGAGGGATTTTTTGCAGGAGGATGTGAATTAAGTATTTATAGGAGCTATTATCAACCAGTTGTCTGCTCTCATCTGTGTGCAGGTGAAAGGATTCCGCAGCTATGTGGACCTTTACCTGAAGGATAAGGTCGATGAAACTGGGAATGCACTTAAAGTTATCCATGAGGAAGTCAATTCCCGATGGGAAGTGTGCTTGACTTTGAGTGAAAAAGGCTTCCAGCAAGTCAGCTTTGTTAACAGCATTGCCACCACAAAGGTAACTCCTTAGTGTGTTTAGTCAAGCTAGTGCCATATTCTGCAACATTAATATTCTTGGCTATTTGTAAGTGTACTTATGTTAGTGAAAAATGGTTTAACGTTGCAAAGAATGTGCTTAAAGTTTTAAATAGATATTTATAGTTTTGTGAGTTTTAGTGGCCTCAGTCCCAGGTCCTTGTCCCATTCTCCCCAGGGTGGCAGACACGTCGATTACGTGGCTGACCAGCTCGTGACCAAACTCATTGATGTTGTGAAAAAGAAGAATAAAAACGGAGTTGGAGTGAAGCCTTTCCAGGTACAATGTCAGAATTTTCCAGGTGGGAAGCACAACTTCAGCATTACTGCAAATTGTAACTTCAGCTTAATGTATAGGTGCATTAATTAATAACACATTTTCATTGTGCAGACAATATATATAAGATTACTAATTACAGAAGTCTCATATTGTCCAGTTTAAGCCAATTAACTTCCCTTTGCTTGAGCACTGTGTTTTGTAGTCCCTGTAAGTCAGTGTAGATGCACTGAACCTCAGTATCTGTTAGATAACACCTCTTGAGGTGGAGAGATGCCAATTCCTTGACATCCCAAGTCATCTAACGCTGTTCATGAGTGTTCATTGGCTGTTCAAAATAAACAAAATATCGACGAAAATTCCAAACCCTACAATGCTGAGTGTTCCCTCCCTGTGTGATTGACAGGTGAGCTGAGCCTGTGCAGTGTGTGATCCTTGTTGTATTTAACTACAGGTGAAGAACCACATGTGGATTTTTGTGAATGCCTTGATTGAAAATCCAACCTTTGACTCGCAGACTAAGGAGAACATGACTCTGCAGGCAAAGAACTTCGGCTCTACCTGTAAACTGAGTGAAAAATTCATTAAGGGTGTAAGTCCTGTACCTGGACAGTCAAGATGTCTGTAAAAAATACATAACAAAAGTTTCTGTCATTGTTAAGGCTTTTCCCACAACTTTGGATTGGGTTTTGTATTGCAGGCAGTTGGCTGTGGCATCGTTGAAAGTATCCTAAATTGGGTAAAATTTAAAGCTCAGAACCAGCTGAATAAGAAATGTTCAGCTGTGAAACACTCCAAGATTAAGGGTGTTCCTAAACTGGATGATGCCAACGATGCTGGTAAGTGTTTGACATCCTTTGTAACCATTTCATTGAAAAACAGTTAAAACTTGTTCATTAAACAAAAGAAAGGAAAAGTGAGAAGAGAAAACCTGTCATTATAGTTTTACTCCCATTTTGAGGTCCCATTTACTATGATTATCCCCATTTACTGTGTGCAGTGCCAAAAAACCCGTGTTAAAAGATTATTTATACTTGTTCAGTCGTGAATGTGCAGCCTTGGACTTAATTTCTTAAGTAGTAAACTGACTCGATTTTCTTCTTTTTTAGGCAGCAAGAATTCTTTAGATTGTACACTGATCCTGACTGAGGGAGACTCAGCCAAAACTCTGGCTGTCTCTGGTCTGGGAGTGGTTGGTAGAGACAAATATGGAGTATTTCCTCTTCGTGGGAAAATCCTCAATGTCAGGGAAGCTTCTCATAAGCAGGTTGGTTGGAAAATGGTTACAGTTACGTGTTGAAAGGTGTGGTGTGATTTGTGCAATGAGTCGGTGCAGTTGCACCTGGAGCACTGGAACTCCAAGGAGCAGTGCCTTAAACACCGGAGTCTTCCCTCACCTTGAGCCTGCCTCACTGGTTAAGTAGGAATATTGATTGATTAAGTCCTGTTCAGTGATTTGCCTGAGGGGATAATGTTTGTGTTGTGGTTGGAAAATGCTTGGAATTATCTAGAGTAATTTAACCATTAGAAATTACAAGTTTCTAAACAGAAAAAAAGAAAAAAAAAAAAAACCAGCAGGACAGAATTCAGCCAATGATTCACTTATGGATAACTTTATAGTTTCTTGAGCTGTGTTTTGAGTCTGAAAGACAAGTTTTTATTCTGTGTGATCTCTTTCAGATTATGGAAAATGCTGAAATCAACAACATCATCAAGATTGTGGGTTTGCAATATAAACAGAACTATGAAGACCAAGAATCTTTAAAAAGTCTTCGCTATGGAAAGATTATGATCATGACAGATCAGGTTAGGTTCATTAAAGTTGAAAGTTGGGAGAGGATAACAATTAGCACTTAAAGAGATAGAAAGAAAATATTTCTCTAACTGCTGCTATTGTTGTACCCGATTCTCTGTGTTTCTTTTTCCCATTTTACATTTTTGTGGGTCATTATGTCTTTACAGCCACAAAAAAAGTAAAATGGTGAGTTACATCAAACAGCTAAACACTGTTTCTCCATTCTGCTGATTCAAAATCCTTGACCAGTCCTTGACACCTTTTTTCACCAAGAATCTACCTTTTCTGTTTCTCTTAATTTTCAGCAATTAACACATGGCCACCTTTTCAGAGGTGAAAGTTAATAGGGTCAGTTAGCTGGAATTACAGAGTCATTTACTATTGAGCCAAAAACTGTCATTTCCATCATTCCATGATAAAATATGTTTTGTTTTTTTTTTTTTTTCTTTTATAATTCAGGATCAGGATGGATCACACATCAAAGGTTTGCTGATTAACTTCATCCATCACAATTGGCCATCTCTTCTAAGACACAATTTTTTGGAGGAATTCATTACTCCCATCATAAAGGTGAGGGCTAGGGGAGGATGAGATGAGTGACTGAGGATCCATTGTCCAAAAATGCCTTTCATTTCACAGTTAAAATGTTTTGTCCATTGTAGGCCTCTAAAAACAAAGAAGAAATTGCATTCTACAGCATTCCTGAGTTTGAAGAATGGAAAGCCAGTACACAGAACTACAACTCATGGAAAATCAAGTACTACAAAGGTTTGTAAAAACTTAATATGGTGAAACTGATCCAAGTGAGAGCTCTGATGATTTGATGCAGTCAATCCTGCTTTGCAGAAAGGATTTGGACTGGGTGTCCTCAAAGTCTCTTCCCTCCTATGATATTCCAATTAAATTTCAGATATCTACAGGAATTACAGACAAAATCCAAAACTACTACATGCCACTGCTCACTTAATTGTAATTCTTATGACTTTTGTGATACATCTTGTTTTGAAGTAACTTAAGTTTTCAGGAAGTCATTTTCACACTGCATGTTCATATGATGCATCAAAAAAAACTGGGCATAGCAAAATATTTCATTGAATTGGAAGTTAATTTAGGCAAAATGTCATTAGGATTAACTCTCCTGTCCCTGCAGGTTTGGGTACCAGCACATCAAAGGAGGCCAAAGAATACTTTGCAGATATGGCAAAACACCGAATTGGCTTCAAATATTCTGGGCCTGAAGATGATGCTGCGATCACCCTGGTAACTAACTCTTGATTTAATTGCTGACTTACTACTTTTGGTATTTCACCTTGTAGAGTGCTCTGTGTTTTCTCTTAAAAAGCTCTTGGAGGCTTTAGGGCTGGAGACAATCTCTGTGTTACCAAGGCTACAGCTTTAGTTGAACCAGAAGCGGCGAATCTGCCCCTCGACCTCAGGGCAAGAGTACCCTTTATGTGATGGGCTTTAAATATAACTCAGAACAAACTAATCACTACAAACCAATTGACATTTTCAGACACAACAGTAAATATTCCTTCAACATTTTTCTGTGTTTTCTGCTGCAGTTTTCTCCAAATTAGATCTCCCCTTTCTCCCCTAGTGCAAAGCGGTGGATTAAAATAGTTCTTGTTTCTGTGAACTTCACCTTAGCTGGTCTTTGATTCTTAAATATTCAGAATAATTAGGCAATGTTAAAAAATCAAGTTTTTTTTCCCCCCCAAAATATTAATTTCCTCTCAAATCTGCTTTTGTCTTGTGTTATTATATTAAAAATCTATAAATTTAAACCTAACTACTCTGTCTTCTGCAGAGTGGTGGAAATTATGCTCTTAATATGTTTAGCTACAGAACACTTTTATTGCATTTCTTGGGCTCTTAAATCAGCCTGTTTAGCATGTTGCTCTCCTGGGTAAGCTATTTTTCTCAAGTGATCCAATAGTACACAACCACAGAACGTTCTGGAATTGAGTTGCTTTTCATTTTGTAACGTCCAGGCCTTTAGCAAGAAGAAGATAGAAGAACGAAAGGAGTGGCTGACTAATTTCATGGAGGATAGAAGACAACGGAAGCTGCACGGTCTACCAGAGGTAAAAGGTTTATGTTTATAAGGAAACTGGTTTCCAGTCTCTGCCTGGGGCTGTTCTCAGCTTCATCCCAACACGCCAGAGCTGCACACAGCTCAGTCAGTGAGTCAGGTCTGGATTACAGGACGTTGAAAATGTGTCAGGATTTTGCAGAGCAGCTTCTTCTCTCATCAGTATAGCCTCATTGTCAATTATCCAACTGTCAGCTTCATTTTTAACTCTCATCTTTCAAGTTACTGTATCAATAGGAAAATGATAACTCAAGCAGAGGCAAATGAAGTCTTTATTTCCCCCAAAATGGGGGAAATAATGCATTCTGGGAAGTGTTTCCCTTTGCCATGCAAAGGGTGTCATCACTTGAACTGTATTTAGCTGGTCTTACAAGGAGTTCCCATTTCAGTGAAACTAGCCAAGAAACTGATTAGGCCCTGTTAAAATTAAGGCAATCTTCTCTCTGTTTTTCTTAGGAATACCTGTATGGGAAAAACACTGATTACCTGACATACAATGACTTCATCAACAAGGAGTTAGTGCTGTTCTCAAACTCAGATAATGAGAGATCAATCCCATCACTGGTTGATGGTAAGTGATTTCTAAGTCATGATTCTGCATGGTGTATCCCCAGAAATGAGGAAATGGGAGCCAGGGAACCTGCTGAGGTTTCAGGGTCAGTATCCTGAATTCTGTTTTCTGCTAAGATTTTTTCATCTTTGGATGAAATGTCTTGTCCATTTTGTAGTATATTATTGCCAGTACCTTACTCAACTGGTACAGAATCTTTAAGTAGTTCTTGCATCTCTCTAGAGAGCAGAAGCCAAGTGCATCATATCACATGTTCTAACCACGAGGTCTTTTCTTTTTTCATACAGGTTTGAAGCCAGGTCAGAGGAAGGTTTTGTTCACCTGTTTCAAACGAAACGATAAACGGGAGGTGAAGGTTGCTCAGTTGGCTGGTTCTGTCGCTGAGATGTCCTCATATCACCACGGTGAGGTAAGAACCTGCCTGGGTGTGCAAAACACTTTAAAGGAAAGGCAAAAAGCCCTTCTGTTGATGTGAGTTACGATGCCTCTAAATCAGAATTAGATGTTTGAGTGTGTACACCAAAGGGAAGTCGCTGTTTAGCTGTTTCCACAATTAATACTTCAGTATTAATTTAATCTGACATTGGTCACTCTGCCTATCCTGTCTGGACTTCATGGGAGCATAGTTCATTCAAAAAGTGGAACAAGAAAACCCTGCTTAATTTGTGATGGACTTAGGCAGATGTTAATAACCTTTCTGTCTGGGTCAGGAAAAGTTAAGCACTACCACAAGGTTCTCTGTGGAGACTGACAGAATCTTTCACTGGAGGTTTCAGAACAGCAATAGAGAGAGACATGGGTCATTAGAACATTTCAGATGGTCTTGGGATGCATTTTCCTTGAATCCTCCAGTTTTTCATCAATTGAGTTTATCTTCTGTATCAGTTAAGTTCTTGGTGTGAATTTTGCCTTACTTTGTCCATCCCCTGAACCATGCTGCATGTTCAGCTTTGCACCTCCTTTATTGCAGGCCGCACTGATGATGACCATCATTAACTTGGCTCAGAACTTCGTGGGCAGCAACAACCTCAACTTGCTCCAGCCCATCGGTCAGTTTGGCACAAGGCTGCACGGAGGGAAAGACTCTGCCAGCCCTCGATACATCTTCACCATGCTCAGGTCAGCATTCTAAAGTTCTTACTGTCCTAAAGGACTCAATTTTACAGCAATTAGAATGAAAAATATATTGGATTTTTCCCTTTAAAACTTTGGGCTATACTTGCATACTCAGATTAGCAACAATTGAAGTGAGGTTCAGTGCTAGATTCCATTATGGAAACGTGGCTTTCAGCACATAGAATATGGAAATGGAAGCAGAACCAAAGGGAAAAATTTGGGTGGGATAATAAAAATTAAGGAGGTTTCATTTTGCATGGAGGTCACGTTCTGTAACAAGAATTTGGGCTTAAATTCCCTTCTCTGTTCCAGTCCCCTGGCACGCCTGGTGTTCCCACCAATGGATGACAACATCCTGAGGTTCCTCTATGATGACAACCAGCGTGTGGAGCCAGAGTGGTACATGCCCATCATTCCAATGGTGCTGGTCAATGGGGCTGAAGGGATTGGTACTGGCTGGGCCTGTAAAATCCCCAACTTCGATATCAGGGAAGTTGTTAACAATATCCGTCGGCTGATGGATGGAGAAGAGCCACTGCCAATGGTAAATAATAGAATTAAAAAACAAATGTCTTGCTTGTTAGCATATTGAGCATTTTATGGGCATGCTTTAAAAAATAGGCATCCACACAAAGCTGAATCCAGTGGTTTTTCTCCTCAGCTTCCCAGTTACAAGAATTTCAAAGGCACCATAGATGAGCTGGGGCCTAATCAGTATGTGATAAGTGGTGAAGTGTCCATCCTTGATTCTACAACCATCGAGATCACTGAGCTGCCTGTCAGAACATGGACACAGGTAATAAACAGGGAATCTGCTCTGGGAATGTACAGTTTGCTCTTTAAAGCAAAAAGTGAGTAGTGGGTTTTGGATCTGACTTTGTTTCTTTCCTCAGACGTATAAAGAGCAGGTTCTGGAGCCGATGTTGAATGGGACTGAGAAGACCCCCCCTCTAATCACAGACTACAAAGAATATCACACAGACACCACGGTGAGGTTTGTGGTGAAGATGACTGAAGATAAACTAGCAGAAGCCGAAGCTGTGGGGCTGCATAAGGTCTTCAAACTCCAAACAAGTTTAACATGCAACTCCATGGTACGTGACAGATTTTGCTGAAGGAATTTCTTGGTTTAACTCAGACTCTGTGGACAGCTGCGGTCATTGCGTGAAACAAAAATCCTCTTTGGCAGTAACCTATTCACTTTGATTTTTCTGCTGTTACTGGTTTTAAATCAGCTTTCAAAGGTCAAGAGCCTGGCTTAGGAGTGGGTCCAGAGTGGATGGTTTGCCTGAAGGAGGCAAAATGCTCTGAAATCACAGTTTGCAGAGCTCTTTGAGCCAGCAGCAGGGGCACTGAACGTCTGGTTCCTGACAATGTGTGAAGCTTTGATGCGAGATGTTTGTCCTGCACAGAGCTCGAAGATTCAAGTAACCTTAACTCTACTGTGCATATTCAAGAACACTGAAATTCTAAAATCATCTCTGCTGCTGTGCTCACAAACTGAAGTAGTTTCTAGAACAACACCGAGATTTCATAATTTGTTGGTTAATAATTCGGTGATACCATCACACCTGTGTTACAGGTAACTTTCAGTAGGTTTGGAATCAGTTTTATCATCATAACACCCGTGTTCTTTCATTTTCCTCCAGGTTCTTTTTGACCATGTTGGCTTTCTCAAGAAATACGACTCTCCCCAGGATATTCTTAAGGAGTTCTTTGAACTCCGGCTCCGATATTACAATTTGAGGAAGGAATGGCTTATTGGGATGCTTGGTGCTGAGTCTGCAAAGCTGAGCAACCAGGCTCGCTTCATCCTGGAGAAAATAGATGGCAAAATTGTGATTGGTATGTTGTTCTTGGTGACTGGGATTGTAACTGGGAGAACTGGGTGATCTCTTGAGCTCTGTCAGCACCCCCTCAGCCCCAGGCTGGTTTTTACAAACCACACCAGCGCTTATCTCTGTTCTTGTGAAATCTAAGAGGAGAATGCTTCACAGAGTATCCTTGGTCTGTGTATTATACACATAATAATGACAATGGGATACTTATGCAGCTTTCCTGCTCTGTGTTTGAGAATTTTGAGAGAATTTTTTTAATAATTTAGCAATAATTCCCATTTATTTCTGACTTGGTAGGAGTAAGAGTTAATTATTTGTGGGTTTAGAAAGGGATAGTGTTTGCTGTTAAATGCATTCTTAAGGATCTGTATCTCTCTCCATTATCTTTGTGAACCTCTGCAAAAATATTCCAAATCACGTTCTCCGTGGACTGGGGTTTCAAACTTAGAGATACTAAAGCAGCAGCATCTGAGAATCATGAGCTAGAAAAAGAAGCAGATCTTTGTTCCCAACATTCACATTTTTCAATCAACTTTTCCCCCTCGGTGTAAAAGCCGGGCTGTGTTCCGCTGCCTTCACGGAGGATGCGGCCAGACAACGTGTCATAAGATGCTTTGTGGTTTGTGTCTGAAGGCAGCCCAGTAATCCCAGCAGCTCGAGTCTGTCTGACTGAACTCAGGAAGAGAAATAATTCCCCTGAAATGCCTTTTCTTGGGTTTTTGTAATAAGTAGTTCCAAGGCTGCCAGAGCTGGTTTCATTTTTATTTGTGTCTCATGGTTGATGGCTTCTGATACCTTAAAAAGGAGCAAATTCCAGCTGAAGCATTTCCAGTGGTTGAGCACTTAGAACATAAATTTTCCAGGTGATGTCTAATGAGGTGCAAGCTATACCAAGCTATCAAGGATTTCTTTCTCCACCTGCCTTTCATGATGAAACCTGATTTATATCATCATACCTTTTTTTTCCCAAGTTCAAAAACTACTTAAAACAGGGGAAATGCATGTATGGAAACAAAGAAAAATATTAACATTGTTTTGGCTGGTACAGGAGCAATGCTTCCCTGACAAATCTCCTGCTAAATAGGAGTTTTTCAGGTGTTGTTCAGGCTCTTCCACGTGTCCCAGCTGTGATGTGGAAAGGCTGGTTTGGAGTTCTGTAGGATGCTGAGCAGCTACAAGCACAGGATCCAAACTGTAAAGCTCATCCGTCGCTCCTGTAGTGGGCACTGAGTGACTATCCTGAAATGTCTGTTTGCAGAAAACAAACCCAAGAAAGAGCTGATTCAAGTTCTTGTCCAGAGAGGGTACGAGTCTGATCCAGTGAAGGCTTGGAAGGAGGCTCAAAACAAGGTAATGCCTCAGTCATCCTCTGAATATGCCCAAACTGGCCCCAGGCTCTGAGGCTTCGTAACCCATAGAGAGGCCCACGTTGCTTTTCAATTAGCAGGATTCAAGAGCTTCTGTGTTTGATCAGTAGCCCTACCCATGTGTGTCAGGGTTTTTGTTGACTCTGTTTGTTTCAAATCCACATTTAGGATGAAGAGGAGGGGGAGGAGGAAGAGAGTGACAAAGAATCAGCTGCCACCTCTGGCCCAGACTTCAACTACCTGCTGAACATGCCCCTGTGGTATCTGACCAAGGAGAAGAAAGATGAGCTCTGCAAGCAGAGGGATAACAAAGTATGTGCCTTCCTTTCTTTATAAAAGCATTATATTTCTAATATATCATGCGTTATACACTTTATTTTTGGCTGGTGGATTGAAATGCTTATCTGTGATTCCCTTTAGGAAAAGGAGCTGGAAAATCTTAAGCGCAAGAGTCCCTCTGACCTGTGGAAGGAAGACCTTGCTGCCTTTGTTGAAGAACTCGATGTATGTCAATGCTCAGTGCAGAAAATCAACTCCCTCATCTTATCCACTAGCCCTTTACTGACTTTTGTATTTTTTGTGTTATTTTATGCTCCCCTCTGCAGGTAGTGGAGGCCAAGCAAGCAGAGGATGAGAGTGCAGGGATTGTTGGCAAACCTTTGAAGGTGAAAGGAGGGAAAGCAAAGGTGAAGAAGGCCCAGCTGGCAGAAGTAATGCCATCCCCTCATGGCGTCAGGGTTGTTCCTCGGATCACTGCTGAGATGAAGGCAGAGGCAGAGAAGAAAACTAAAAAGAAAGTAAAGGTAAAAATGAGCATTCCAAATGCTCGATCTTCCTCTACATCCTCTTCAATACAGTCCTAAAAAATGTGAGTCCTTGTTAGCTGGACTTGTCCTATTGAAGCAGTTGTTCAGGGAGAGGGACAGGACCTCAGGATTTGGGAAACACTGGGAATGAGGGTATCTCAGTCTGAAGGAGAACAGACTTACATATCAGGAGGTGGCTTAGAGGGAAATTTTTGGCACATTGCGCTGCCGGGGATGGGCTGGTAGCTCAGAAAGGGGGGTGGATGCAAGCAAGGTTGTTCCAGGTGTCTTGGGAATTTGATAAACCCTCTAGCAGGCAGGAAGCACAGCCAGTACATTCCCTTCTCCAGAACAGTCTTTACATATCCAGCAATGCTTTCACCCACTTAATGCCATCATTGTTCTCTGTATTAAGGAGATAAAATGATTGAACTATTTTTATAGGACTAGTTGATATTGTGTCATTCAGCCATTTCCAACAGAGAGATATAACCCATCCCTTCACCTGTTTGACCCTGGAAGCCACACAGGTCACTCTTTTCCTCCACATGATTCCACCAACACTTTTTCCAAATAACTCTCACTCTTGTTTTTATCCCACCCTGTCCAGTCCTATGTCCCCATCCCCCCCAGAGGCAGCACACAGCAGCAGGACCAGAGGCTCTGGAGTGGGGCCAGAGTTCCTGTTTTTGTTCATGTTGGATTTTGCCTTTTAAGTCACCTGATTTGGGGGCAGATCCCATCCATTTTACAGATCCTGTCTGTAATCAATTCTACACACAGTTTATTTCACAGACTTAGGTTTCTTGTACACTACGTCTACATGGCTAAAATAAGCAGTTCCTTCCTCCATTACCCTGTGTGCCTCTTCTCTGTGAGCTGACTCACTGTTTGGTATCTGCTTGCATCTGCAGAGTGAAAAAACTGAATTTGATGAGAATCAGGATGAAAACACATCCGGAGAGAAGGAATCTGCAGGCCTGAAGAAGAGATTAGCACAGAAGCTGAAGACTGAGCAAGGTAGATGCTTTGATGTTATTCCCTCCAAGGAAAAGAGGGAAAGGGTTGTCAATTTGGTTATCTGACCTCTTCCTGAAGGTGGTGAGCAACACCTAGGAGCAGTAGTTTTGGAAAAACTAGGTGAGAAAGTGATCCTGGATAACAGTCAAGCAGGATAGATTCCTATTTCTCTTTGTTTAGGCCAGAATCCTCTGAATTCAGTGTATTTCTAAGCTGAGCTTGAACTACTGAGCCTGAACTATACATGGAAGTTTGCTGGTTCATCCTGCTTCCCAATATTTTTCAGGAGCCAAGAGACAGGCCACTCTGCCTTTCAAGCCATTAAAGAAAACCAAGAAACGAAACCCTTGGTCTGACTCAGGGTCTGATTCAGAGTCTGACTTTGAAGCACCTCCTCAAAGAGAGCGAGTGGTTCGCCAGGCAGCAGGTGAGTGAGGACATGGATGCAGGAGAAAGATGGTCCTGCTTGTGGAGGAATAAATGGCACAGACTATATCGGGACCTCCCAGAGCCTCAGATCACATTTAGAAATAATCTTTAAAAGGCTTCTTTATTTTGCTGTCTGAAACTATTAAATATTTCTACCATTTGTGCACATTTTCAAGGAAAAGCAGAAATGGGCAGCTAGAGAAATATGGCTATTGGGTTTAATTACACAACTGTCTTGGCACATTAAATGTGTTGTGGGTGAGGTTGGAAGACTCCAAATGACAGAACACACTTGTCATTTGGAGTCTTCTCCCTGGCAGTCTCAGCATCTGCTTGTTTTTATTCAGATCTTTATTTTTTAATAACTGTAGCTAAAATATTGAAAAATAAACAGAGCTGCATAATGCCAAATGTGTAAAATAACACATCTGTGTTCTTCCATCAGCCAAAGTCAAGCCCATGGTCATTTCGGACTCGAATCACTCCAGCTCAGATGAGGACTCTGAATTCCAGGGTGACAGTGAAGGCAACTCTGAATCGGATACAAACTCTAAGAAAAAGGCTCCTCCCAAGCCCAAACCTGCTCCCAAGTGAGTATTTTTCCATAATTACTGGAAATTAGTTGTGCTTTAATGCTGCACAGAAGTTAAAAGCAATTTTTTTTTATTCCCCTATTTAGTGCCTCATAAACTGAATTAAAAACTTGGAGTTTTGTTTTTCAGGGAAACCACTGAAAAAGCAGCAAAAGCTCCCAAGGAAAAGGCAGTGCCAAGTGCTGTTCCTGGTGAGTGTGAGGCCTCTAAACCAGGTGGATTGCTCTATAATCCCTCAGCAGTGCACAGGGAAGAGCAGAGGGGATAACTTGGCTGTTTCAGGCTGACTTTCTGCTTTTTTTATCCTGTTCCAGTCCAAGATGTCCCTGAGGACAAGGTGAGCCAGGCTCCCGCCGCTTCGTCCGTCCCAGTGCCGAGCACCAAGGCCGTGCCCAAAAAAACTGCTGCATCCAAGAAGGCTGGAGCCACCAAGGGTAAGGGCAGCTCAGCAACATCAGTTCTAGAGAACAATTATAATTCCTGTGGGAAACAGTCCGAGTGATTTCGCTTGGCGTTCCATGGCCTGGGCAACTGGAGTTTGCATTTCAGCAAAGATCTGAGGTTTGTGGCAGAGGTTCTCTGGTTGTCATGTTTGAGGTCTGTTTCCAAACATATCGTGTTCTAGTTCATGTTGGACATGCTTGGAGGGAGGGAATTTTAGTTTGGGAACAGGAAAAGTGAATGCTTCCTACAGTGCTATGTAATACTTGGCAGGGATAATCGGAGTGGAATTTGTGTCTTGCAGTCAATGTCCTCCTTCATGTCTTTTTGGGAAGAAAGCTGCTTTGGAGCAGGCAAGCTTTTGGGGGTAGTTTGATCTATTCAATTCTGGATCCATCTCATCCATCTCCAGCATCTGACTCAGGGATTTTTAAACCCCAGACTTTGACACTGTTTTGTATATTCCAAATGGAATCAGCTCGGTGTTGATCCCAGCAGAAAAATAGTGTTACTTCCACTCCTAAATTGAGAAAGCATGTTATCACTCAGAAATGGCCTGAAATGAGCTGAACTGGAAGTTGTGCTTCAAGATGCTCTTTTAAAAAGTGAAAAGATAGGTAAGAAGGAATGAGTGAATGTTTGGGAAATTCTTTCCTTGCCGTGCAGGATTTTGAAGGTCTGAGATGGGTTATGGAGCCTTGTGAGATCAGGACTTTTCAATCTGAAATAGTCTGTAAATTGCTTTGGGGACGCTTTAATTTGATCCTTTAAATGTAGTGGAACTGAGCAGATAAACAACCTCATTCCTCATCATCTGTGGAAGAGGGATCTTTCTAGAAAACCCAGCTTCAAACGGAGGTGACCTGTGCACTGACCCCACAGCAGTGCAGAGCCTGTTTCTGTTGGAAGTGATTCCCAAACTGGGAACGAGAGAGGAGTGAAACAGGGGTTTAACGCCGTGTTCTGTTCCAGATAACCAGCCCTCCATCATGGATGTCCTGGCCAAGAAAAAGGCTGCACCCAAACCCAAGCCAGCGGCCAAGGAGGGTCCCCTGCGCAGCGAGGGTGACAACGCCAAGGGGAGGAAGGCTGTGAAGAGGCAGCCAAGCTCTTTGGATTCAGATTCCGATTCCGATTTTGGCTCGAAGCCTGCCAAATCTGTTGCATCAAAGGTTTGTGCAATGCCATCTGCGCCGAGGGAAGCACAGAGAGTGGGGTGGGTTCTTCCAGCAAGAAAAGCTGGTGGAGGTCAAACCTCTACCTGGGTGTGGGGAATGGGGAAGAGGAGGGTCATAGAATCATGGAATATTCCGAGCTGGAAGTGATCCACAGGGATCATAGAGTCCAACTCCCAGCCCTGCACAGGACACCCCAGCAATCCCACCCTGTGCCGGACAGTGTTGTCCAAACGCTCCTGGAGCTGTGTCAGCCTTGGGGCTGTGACCATTCCCTGGGGAGCCTGGTCAGTGCCCGAGCACCCTCTGGGATAAGAACTTTTCCTCCCGTAAGGGTCAGAGCCCCCAGATCCTTGGTCTGCTCCCACCACCCCAAACATCCACCGTCCCCGTGGCACAGCAGGCGTGTGGTGCACACTGTGTTCCCTGTGGCTGCTCAGATCCATGATTCCTTTCCTGCTTTCCCTCCAGAAATCCAAGGTACAGGAAGACAGCTTCACCATTGAGTCTGGTGACGAAAGCCCTGTACCTCAGCCCCGTGCCAGACCTGGCCGCGCCAAAAAACCTGTCCAGTACCTGGAGGAGTCCTCTGAGGACGATATATTTTGAGTTCTTAGGAAAATTTTAAACTCCAGATCCACAACAAGCCTTCAGCAGCGCTCCAGAGCTCCCATCAAAGACCATCTCAGCCTAGGAAATCTTCACCAAATGTGAGCCACTCCAAAAATGTTCATTACCAGTGAACACAGCTCATTTTTTTCTTCGTTTTAAATAAGTTAGATTTGTTTAAACAGGAACATCCCCTTTTTGGTCAACACTGGAGCCACGTGCCCAGCAAGTGCTGCCGCACTTCCCTCTTGCCCATTATTTGACACTTTGTGGTCATTTTAGTGTTAAAGTTGACTTTAGAACATGCCAAATGTTTTAAAATTTATACATCCCTCTTGAAATTTCTTATAGTACTAAAATTCAGGAATTTTTAATTCTACCACCCAACACAGGCGAGCTGGAGTCATTTTTCCAGCACTATTCCTTCTATGTAAATATTTCTGTGTTTGTTCTTGTTGTCCTGAGTTTGTTTAAGTATTTGTCTAATAAAAGTGTTTTTACTTATTTTCTTCACTTCACCATGGGTTTTTTGGGAAATAACAACTGCAGAGCTTGTGCTAAGCCCTCCCTCTGTCAGAGCAGAGGGCTTGGCACGAGCTCTGGGGGTGCTGGGCTGGTTGGCCACTTCCCCACTGGCTGTGGCCACTGTGGCTCCACAGCTGAATTCTTGTGAACACCCCTGTGGTCCCCAGCACGGGGGAAGCTGCTTGCCCGGAGCAGCCGTGGTTGTCCCATCCCTGGAAGTGTCCAAGGCCAGGCTGGAACAACCTGGTCTAGCGGAAGGTGTCCCTGCCTGTGGAAGGGGATGGGACTGGATGAGCTCTAAGCTCCCTTCCCATCCAAACCATCCCATGATTCCATGAAACCCCAGGGCCCCCCGTGCTATCGGTGCTTTGCTGGAACCCAGTCAAGTGTGGAAAGCACTGTCAGATTTTCCACTGGCTCTGGAGAGCGTCTCTGGCGCGTCCCCTCCGCGGGCCGGGCTATTTATGGCTCCTCTTGCTGCAGAACACGACCCAGGACAGAGCCACGGGTGGGTTGTGGAGCTGCTGTCTGAACTCTGGCATCACCCTAATGTGGCTGTAGAGCTCTGGGCACACAGAGTGGGACACGGAGTCTGTACCAGGAGTTTCCCATCCCAAAACTTTGGGTGGGGTGCTGGGGATGTTGTTGGATGGGAACTGGGCTCTGGGGCGTCAAGCACTTGCCCACCCTGGGCATTGCACATACCCAGGGGGTGAGGGGGGGTCTGAGGGTGACCTGTGTTGTCCAGGGCTCTGCTCCCGTTACTGGAAAGGGGATTTGAGGGCTCACCAAATGCTGTCAGCACTGGGCAGGGGCTGGCAGGAGCCCTGGCCGTGCCACACAGGATTTTGTAGGGATTAGTCTACATGTGCCAGAGCTGGGGACAACCTGGGAAGATCCATGGGACCCCCAAGAGCCCTGGCACAGCGTCCTGGGGCAGAGAGGGCTGGTGCCAGCCGTGAGCATCCCCCAGGCACTGCAGGGCTGGAGCTGTGGCAGCAGGGCTGGGTGTACCCAGGCTCTCCTGTGTCAGGGGGGTGATGCCAGCGGGGGGGAGGGGGGGGTCTTTTGGGGGCCGAGTGCTGTGGCCTGAGGACCCTGAGGCCCTGTGGGTTTGGGAAGGACAAAGTTTGGGGGCATTTCTGAACTGAGGGGGCCACCACCCCTCTCCCAACCTGGGAGCTGCTGGCCCTGGGCAGGGCAGCTTTTGCCCTTGAGCCCCACCGGCAGTGCTGAGCCCTTCCCTGCCTCCAGGCGCCCCTGCGGGTGCTCTGTCCCTTTAAAAGGACTCCAGGCGTGGCTGTAGGACCATTATCCCATCCCAGCTGGACAAAGAGACTGGACAGTCCTGGACGGCCCTGGACAGCCGGCGCCAGCAGCGCTGGCACACCGTGCACCACAGCCCACGCAGGTACGGGGCTGTTGTGGGTGGCCACAGCTCAGCCAGGCCGAGCCGTGCAGGGGGACTGGGGATGGGGAATCTGCTGGTCCTGCCCCTGTTGGTGTCCTTGGACCGATCCCTGGGGGAGCGAGTCTTGGGCACAGCGGGTGCCTGGGGACACTGCTGACAGGGCTGAGCTGGGCTGGCAGTGCCTGGGCACCCTCCCGTGAGCGGGCACGCCGTGGTGCGTTTGGGAATGGTGGGAGGATGGAGAGCTGGAGGGGCCGTGCTGCCGCCGGGGTCCGACCTGGTGGGCGCTGCGTCCCCCCCAGCGCTGACCCCGCTCCCGCAGCGCGGCCATGGGGGAGTGGGGCTTCCTGAGCTCGCTGCTGGACGCCGTGCAGGAGCACTCGCCCATGGTGGGCCGCTTCTGGCTGGTGGTGATGCTCCTCTTCCGCATCCTGGTCCTGGCCACCGTGGGCAGCGACGTCTTCGAGGACGAGCAGGAGGAGTTCGTGTGTAACACGCAGCAGCCGGGCTGCAAACCCGTGTGCTACGACGCCGCCTTCCCCATCTCCCACTATCGCTTCCTCGTCTTCCACATCGTTGTGCTCTCGGCGCCCGCCGCCCTCTTCGTCATCTTCGCCGTGCACCAGGCGGCCAAGCCGGGGCGCGGGGGGGCTCCCGGCCAGCGCGCCCGCCGCCTCCAGCCTTTTTACGTGGGCAGCGTGGTGGCCCGGATCGCCGCCGAGCTGGGCTTCCTGCTGGGCCAGGCGCTGCTCTACGGCTTCAGGGTGCAGCCGCTCTTCGTGTGCCGCCGCCGGCCCTGCCCGCACCGCGTCGACTGCTTCGTCTCCCGCCCCACCGAGAAAACCGTCTTCATCCACTTCTACTTCGTGGTGGGGCTGGTCTCGGCGCTGCTCAGCCTGGCCGAGCTCGCCCATCTCCTGCGCAAGGGGCCCCCGGCCCGGCCCGGCTGCTGCCACCGGCCGCAGGAGCGGGGACCGGCGCCCGGGCAGCCGGCGGGGGCTGCGGAGGGACCCTGTGGTCCCCACCCGCGGGGGGACCTCACCGTGTGACCGAGCCCCGGCTGCCACTGCGGGGACGAGCTGTGGCCGGTTTCAGCCCGGCGGCGACTGCGGATCTCCCTGCCCCAGAGGGGTCTCGGCCCTCGCCGTGCCAGGGAATCCGCGCCGGGCCGGGCCGGGCTGTGCCCCGCTGCCCCCGCTGCCCCCGGTTCCTGTTGTGGGCGGCGGACGGGCCTCACCCGCCAGCTGCTGGGAAAAAAATACGGACAAAAAGAAAATAAACAGGTCCCATCCCTGCACAGAGGCAGGAACACCCCTGACCCCCCCAGCCCGGCACGGAGGGGCCAGGGCTGCCCCCAAACCTTGTGCTGGGAGTGTCACAAATACATCAGGGCTGGCCCCTGGCATCGAGGGACATGACTGTGGCCTCGGGGGGGGAAGTTTCGAGTTTTAGGGTACTGGGGGGACCCCAAAGGGTTCTGTCCCAGTCTTTGGGGATGACCAGACAGGGAGAGCAATATGGGAGTCCCTGGGCTGCGCTCCTGCCATAAGGAATGTCCCCCCTCAAAGAGGGCTTGGGGTGCCACAGCCTGACCATCTCCTCCCCACCCCTGCTCCCCCTCCTCCCCTGGTGCCCCCACAAGAATAACGAGCCAGGCACTAGAATAAATAAACTTTATTCTGGAGCCAGCCCCCCCCGTCCCCCCTCCCCGTCCTCCCCGTGCCGGCAGGGCCGGGCCCCCCACCCCTGCGAGGCTGGGACTGGCAGCACCCTGTGCCCCCCACAGCCCCCTCCCCGCCTGGGGGGCCGGGGCAGGGCCCGCCCGGTGCCCCCCGACTCTAAATCCACTAAAATCTCAACAACAACAACAAAAAAAAAAAAAAGGAATTTAATAATAATAAACCGTGTGCCCCCCCCCCCCCTCCCCGGCAGCGCCCGCCGTGCCCCCTCCACCTGCACAGGCCTAAAAACCCCTCCAAACTTTTACAAAGGTTTTAAAACGTATTTATAGATATTTATAGATATTTATATATATATACTTTGCTTTCTTTTCTCTTTTAAATGACTCTGCTTCCTCGGCGTGCGGGGCTGGCCGGGCCCCCCCCCACCGCGGACGGCCGGGGTGGGGCGGGGGGGGTGGGGGGGGGCGGTGCGGCGTGGCTCGGTGGTCGCGATCCCGTGGGTGCTGGTGCTGATGGGGCCGGGGCGTCCCCGGGGCCGCGGCCGAGGTCCCCGCGCCCCTGAAATGTGACTCAACCAACGCGCCGGGCCCGGGGCTGGAGGGTCCCCGCGGGGGCCGCTCCGGAGGGGGCTGCCGAGGAGTCCGCCCCGGGGGGGCTGCAGCCGGGCCGGGCGTGGGGGCTTCCCCCCCGTGCCGGCATGCCGGGCTCTGTCCTGGTGCGCGCCGGGCGCGGGTCACGGCGAGTGCGTGGCCGGGCTGCTGCGGTTGGAGCTGGGCGAAAGGCTGGGGCTGCAGCTGCCCGGGGGGGGCCCCAGGCTGCCCCCACGGGGGCCGCCCGCCTGCCCCCCCAGCGTGTCCATGCCCTCCGAGTTCTCCAGCATCTCCTGGATGAGCGGCGGCATCGAGCCCGGGATCTCCATCTTCAGCGTGATCACCCGCTCGGCGCCTGTGGGAGGGTCAGGGTCAGCAGGGTGCTACCACAAATTGGCGCTCCCAAAATGGCAACCCGCAAATGGTACCCAAAAAACCCCAAATGGCACCCTCAAAAGGCACCCAAAAAACCCCCAAATGGCATCGTCAAAAGGCACCCAAAAAAGCCCCAAAATGGCAGCATGAAAACGGCACACTAAAACTGGCACCCCCAAATGGTACCCAAAAAAAACCCAAATGGCACCGTCAAAAGTCACCCAAAAAAGCCCCAAAATGGCAGCATGAAAACGGCACACTAAAACTGGCACCCCCAAATGGTACCCAAAAAAAACCCAAATGGCACCGTCAAAAGGCACCCAAAAAAGCCCCAAAATGGCAGCATGAAAACGGCACACTAAAACTGGCACCCCCAAATGGTACCCAAAAAAACCCCAAATGGCACCCTCAAAAGGCACCCAAAAAACCCCCCCCAAAAATGGGACCCCCAAAAGGCACACAAAAAAACCCCAAAAATGGCACCACCAAAATGGCACACTAAAACTGGCACCTCCCCAAATGGGTGCCCAAAAACTGGTGCCCAAAAAATGGCATGCCCAAAACAGCACCCTGAAAGTGGCACCCCAAAACCAGTACCCCCAAAATGGCATCCAAAAAGTGACACTGCCAAAACAGCGCCCTGAAAGCATCACCCTCAAACTGACACCCCCAGCTCTGCTTCTCCCTGGGCACTGAGGACAAGGGACATGGTCACATCCCCAGCATGCCTGGAAGATGCAGTGCTGGGTTCTTCATCCCCTCTGGAGCATGCTGAGTGACCCAGACCCCTCAGTGTCCCACGTATGCTCCCTCAGGACCCAAAGCCGCAGGAGCCTCACCCTTGGCGCTGATGCTGCGCAGGTCTGTGATCTTCATGAGCATCTTGGGGAACATGTGGGGCTTGTTGGGCCTCCTCTTCCTCACATAGATCTTCAGTGCCTCCAGCAGTGGCTCCTGCAGCTTGTCCACCCTGTCAGGCTGCTCCAGGTCCTGGCGGTCTGGGGAGGGGACATACAGTGGTTGGGGGGAACAGCACATCCCCCTTGCCATCCTGTGAGTTCCCAGCTCCCACCGCTTGGGCTTCATTTGGGGTCTCCTTGCTCAGCCATTGGGGAAGGGCGGCCGGGCTGCACCAGGGGCCCGCGGGCACTGGGCAGGTGCCCGTCCCTGCACCCACCTCCGCAGATGAGGCAGATGGCACTGAGCAGCCCCGTCTCGGCGTCGTCCATCTCCAGCGGCAGCAGCTGGTTGGCGAAGGCGAAGACCAGGTCGGTGAGGGGCCCGAACCCCGCGTTGTGCATCTGCGTGCGGTTCAGCGTCAGCCCGTCCGAGAAGGTCATGGTGTCCTGCTCCGGCGTGTAGCGCGTGCAGATCCGCAGGATCTGGAGGGGAGAGGGCGGGGAGCTCAGCCTGGTGTCCCCTGCCCGTCCCCGTCCCCGTCCCTGTCCCCGTGCTCACCAGGATGTCGAGGCAGGCGGCTTTGAGGAGGGTGATCTGGTCGGCGATGGTGAGCGTGGTGAAGCCGGGGAGCTGCTTGGCGAACTCCACCGTCTTGATGATGCACTTGGTGGACAACTCGCTGAACTTGTCCCACAGGTCGATGTCCAGGGACACGCGCTGCTCTGAGCTGTTGTTCTGTGGCAGGAGGTGGGGGATGAGGGCACGGGGTGGGGGGGGTGCCACACTCCCCAGCCCCCCAGGACCCCCGGGACCCCGTGACACTCACCGTAGTGTATTTGCCGAGCTGGCAGAGTGCGGGGAAGGTCTCCTGGTGGGCTTTGCGCACCTTCTCGATGAGCTCCTCCACCTCAGGTGTGATGATGTAGCTCTCCGAGCACTCCGGCTTGGGCACGTCCTTCTTCTTCTTGTTCCGGTCATTGCGGACGGCTGCAGGGATGGCAGGGTCAGTGTCGCCTGGCCCCGGTGCCACCCAGCCCCTGCCCCACCCCGCTCTGCCCCTCAGGGCAGGATGGGGACCTGCCACCAGCAATGGGCTCAGCTGTAGTCACAAGCTCCAGAAGAGCCATCAGCCCCAGAGATTCCTTTAAACAAACCCCCCAAGTCATTAGGGATGCAGTTAGACCCTGCACCCTTGGGGGACCCACACCCATGGCCAAGGGGACAGTGCTCTGCAAAGCCAACACATCAGAGAGGGACCCCGGGGACAGAGAATGGCAGCTGAGCCACTGTGCTGGGTGAGGAGCACGGGAGGGACCCTGGGGGTGGCAGCTGGGAAGGGGGGAACAGCTGGGAGGAGCCCCAGCCCTGCAGGGATCAAGCCTCCTGGGCTGAGAGGCCCAGGACCCCTCTTAGGTGCAGGGTAAGCCCCTGGGATGCTGAACCCCCTCTGGCAGTTCCTGGCCCCCCAGGCTCTGCCAGCTCCTCCCAGGGGTCCCAGTCCCCCAGGGGTTGGCAGATGGGGCAGGACTCGGGGAGGCAGCTGCACCTCAGCAGCCCTATCCCCCCGGGCACCCACGGCGGGGGCACAGCCAGGCACCATGACAACTGCCAGCGGAGCCAGGAGGCCTCCTCAGCGTCATTTATCTCTGACATTATCAATCACGTGTTGCCCGGGAAACTGCCATGCTGTGACACAATCCCAGGGGGTCCCCATCCCCCCCGGGCCTTGCTGAGCACACGGTTGGGGGCTGCTGGGATGGCCCCTCACACCCAGAGCCCCCTGCCCAGGACACCAGCAGGGTGCTCCAATCCCATCCCTGGTCTTCATCCCCTCCCCATCCCCATCCCTGTCCCCATGCCCGTCCCCACTCACACTCCTTGGACATTCCAACTTCGAAGCACTTCTGGAGCCGGCAGTACTGGCACCGGTTGCGTGTCACCTTGTTGATGATGCAGTTCTTGTCCCGGTGGCACGTGTACACCATGTTCTTCTGGATGCTGCGGCGGAAGAAGCCCTGGGGACCCCGCACGGCCCGGTCAGCGCCCGGCACGGGGACCCCGAGCACCCCGAGGAGCCCAGGGAGCCGTGGCGGCAGTCGGGGCCGGTGGCAGCGCTCACCTTGCAGCCCTCACAGGCGCTGACCCCATAGTGGTACCCCGAGGACTTGTCCTGGCACACGAAGCAGGGCTTGTAGATCCGGGGCAGGGGTGGGGGCGAGGGGGGGCTGGGCACGATCTCCTCCGAGCTGGTGCTCTGCGTCTCGACGGCTGTGGGGAAGGGGAGGCACTCAGGGCACGGAGCCCCCCGGGCAGGGACCCCCCGCCCCGCACCCCACGGCTGCTCCCCAGCTCCAGGGGTGCCGGCAGCCCCAGCCCTGCGCTGGCCACCCCGGCCCTGGCGCCAGGTCGAGTGGGGCCAGCGGGGAGAGGACGCGTGCTGGGAAGATGCAACGTGACATTTCCAGGTCACAGAGACGATGTGGAATTCAGGCAGACAAAAAAAAAAAAAAAAAAAAAAACAAAAAAACAAAACAAAGAAAAGAAAAGGGCTGGGATCCCGGGAGCCCCCGGCCCAGGGCGGCACTGCCAGTGGATGAGGGGATGGAGGGTGCAGGGCCAGCCTGGGGGGGCCAGTGCCACACACCCACTCCCACGTGTGGGCACATGTGCAGTGTGACACCTGTACATACTGGGTGACCCCCACAGCCCGAGGGTCACCCACCACCCCCAGCCAAAGCATGGGCCCCCAGGAGGGGACAGCCACAGTGGCACCCAGCTGGCACCCCAAGGTCACCCGGTGAAGGACATCCCCAAAGGCAGCACTGCCTTTGTCCCGTAATGAGCAGACCCTGGCCCTGACAGCACAGGGGACACAGCCAGTACCCCTGCACCCCAAAACCTCATGGAACATGCCTGTTCCCCTCCTGCACCCCAAAACCTGGAGGTATGTGCCTCTTGCACCCCAGAAGCACCCCCATCCCCCAGAGGCCTGCAGGAGGTGCCCAAGTCCCCCAGGTCAAGCTATGGCCCTGCCCTAGCACAGCCCGGGCAGGGCGGGGTTCAGTGCAGTTGGGGTGCACCCCTGGAGCTGGGGGGACTCCGAACAGTCGGGGGTGCTCCCCTGACACGGGGAGGGCTCAGCACAGTTTGGTGCACCCCTGGCATGCAGGGCAGGGGGGTTTAGCACGGTCAGGGTGCACCCCTGGAGCTGGGGAGGGGCTCAGCACAGTTGGGGTGCAGCCCCAGCATGGGGCACAGCCAGGCAGGGGTTAAGCGCTCCCCGGCTGCTCCGGGATGTTTGCGAATGTTTTTCTGCAGCAGAGCCAAGCGAACCAGTCAAACAGGATA
Source organism: Anomalospiza imberbis (assembly GCF_031753505.1). Lineage (NCBI taxonomy): Eukaryota > Metazoa > Chordata > Aves > Passeriformes > Viduidae > Anomalospiza > Anomalospiza imberbis. Next base: position 3,514,883 of record NC_089702.1, on the reverse strand, counting down.
TTAAAGGCCAGGCCCGGCGGGGGAGCCTGGGCCCCCCCGCGCCCTGCCGGCCCCTGCACCCCAAAAAGGGCCCCACGGCCGCCGGAGTCCCCCCTGGGGCCGGGGAGCCGCGGGGAGCCCCGGCCGGGGACACCCAGCCCGGAGAAGGGGCCCCAGTGGAGTGGGGGGTTTTGGGGAGTGAGGGGTGGGGGTCCCCAGCCCGGCAGTGCCACGGGCCCCTCGCCAAAGGCCACGGGATGGGGCCAGGGAGGGGACAACAGGACAAAGCCACCCCCAACGCCTGTCCCCAGGCGCCAGCGGGGACGGGGAAAGTGCGGGGTGTGACAGGAGCGTGCGGGGCAGGGTGAGGAGTACCGGGGGTGGGGTGGGATACGAGTGTGTGGGGTGGGATACGAGTGTGTGGGGTGGGATACGAGTGTGTGGGGTGGGATACGAGTGTGTGGGGTGGGATACGAGTGTGTGGGGCACGAGGGGAATGTGTGAGGTGGGCTAGGAGGGCACGGAGGTGTTTGTGCAGGGTGGGATATGAGAGCGTGGAGCACCGGGGGAGTGTGCAAGGTAGGATATGAGCGTGCAAGGTGGGACACGAGCGTGTGGGGGGGGCTGGGAGGGTGCAGGGGGGGATGGGAGCGTGCAAGGTGGGATACAAGGCTGCGAGGTGGGATGTGGGTGTGCAGGGTGGGATACGAGGGTGCGGGTGGGACACGGGCGCGGGGGCGAGTGCCGGGCAGAGCTCCCGGGCTGAATAAATCACCGCTGCCACTCGAGGGAGCGGAGCCATTAAAGTGACTGAGAGAACGTCGTCTATAATTTATCGCCTCTTTTATATAATTTAAGAACTTCCTCGTGGAGAGCTGCACTCACAAAACGCGGATTTGACAAGATTTTGATGTGCTGGATGCGGAGGGGGGAGGGGATCCGGTTCCCTCCGCGTCCCTGCGCCGGCAGAGCTGCGCCAGCACCCCGGGAATCGGGAATCCCCTGCAACCCCCGTCACCAGCCAGTGGACCGCGGTGCCACCGCGAAGGGGACACGGACACAGGCACAGCCGCCAGCCTGGCCAGCTCCCCAGGAGCCCCCCCCCTGATGGTAGCATCAGGCCTGGGTGCCCCTCGCCCCCCTGGGGGGCACGGGGAGGGCACAGAGCAGCACCCAAAGGCGCTGAGCAGGGCAGGATGGGTGCCCACCTCCCCTGCTGGAACACGGCTGGGTGACGGGGTGCAGCTAGGGACACGGTGGACCCCAATGGCCAGGCTCAGCCCGCCACCCCCCCCCCCCCCGCAGCAGGGGGGACCCCGCTGTCCCCCCCCGGCCGAGGCAGTGCAGCCCGGCTCCAGCTGCAGACCAGATGCTGCGGCTCCGCCAGATCCCGGGTGAACGCTGAACGCGCCGCCCCCGCCCGCGGCCCCGCCGGCTGCTTCCTGCCCGCGCCGGGGGACCCCGGGGCACCCCGACACCCGCACCCCCGCCCTGGCGTGGGAAAGCGCCTGCGGGGACACCCCGTGTGCCACAGCCCGCGGGGGGACACCGGCCTCCGCGCCGCCACCACCCCACCATGGCTCCGGGACAGACACGGCCAGAGGAGCAGAGAGGACGAGCATGGGGGGACTGGAGGGGGAAGCCCACCCGAGGGTCGCGGCGGGGGTCACCGGGGGTCCGCGCAGCCCGGTGCGGTGGCAGTGCCGTGCCAGGGGTCACAGCCCCCCACAGGAGGGTGGAGGCCCACCCAGGGCTTCCCTGCGGATGAGAATCCCACGTGCCCCGAATTCCTGCGCCTCTGCAGGAGAAGGGGGAGGGAGGCAAGAGGGCACCGGGAACCCAGAGCCGTGGGGTGCCCGGTTCTGCTCACGGCCACCGGCCTCGGGGCTCAGCCCACCAGGCACCGCCCGGTCCCCACGGGTCCCTGCCCAGGACCCGGTGACTGCCCGCTGCCAGCACCAGGGGCTGGCGTCCCCAAGACCCTGACACACCGATCCATGACCCACAGTTTTTGCAAGACCATGTGAGGCCACCCTGTGCCCAGCGGGGGTTTGCCACGCACAATCTAATCCCACGTACCCGTCTCGCACCCCCACAGCACTCCAAAAACCCCCAACAGCACATGGCTCCGCAGGGGCAGGGGGTTCCCACTGTCTCGGTGGGCTCCTACAAGATTTTTCACTACCCTCAGGAGCTGCCTCGTGCCTCTGCTTCCCCACGGTGGCAGCCCCAGTCCTCTCTGGGGGTGTGGAGGGGCTCCCCGTGCCCCCCGAAGAGCTCTGGCTCCTATGCCAGTGCAACACACCCCGCCGGGCAGGGCAGTGCCACGCTGGGCCAGCAGCCAGCACTACGGGGCCAGCGGGCACAGCCGCAGCTGGCTCTGAGGAAACTGAGGCACAGCACGGCTGCCCAACACCACTAAGCCCTGCCCGGGCTGGCACCCCCGGGCTGGGGAGACACAGCACCTCGTGTGACGTCGGGAGCAGGGCACAGAGCCAGGGAGTCCCGCCAGTGCCCGCCACCCACGCGCTCGCCAGGTCATGGTCACCGTGACCAGAGCCCCGAGGTGGCCCAGCCAGGACAGGGGACACACGTCCACCAGCGCTGCGGCCCACGGGGAGAGGGCTCTGGCCCCCGCAGGACTGAGTGGCACAGAGAGGGGACAATGGCCCCCAGCTACCCTGCTCAGCACAGTCAGAGCCGAGGGGCCCAGCGCTAAGGGGTGGCACTGGAGCTCGGGACCCCCCTGCCCACCCTGCCCGAGCGAGGCCTTGGGGGCAGCCCCCACCCCTCGCAGAGGCAGCGGGAGCCCCCGCATGTCCCCAGCGCAGACAAAGGCCCCTCGGCCGCGCTCGGTGCCAGCGCAAAGGTCGGGCGGCCCCGAGACAATGAGGGGAGCGAGACCGGGGGTCCACGGCCACACAGCCTTTGCACAGCGCCGGCCACGGGCACCCCGCCATGGGCCTCCGCCATGGATCCCCGCCCTTATCGGGGTGAAAGTCCCACGGAACCCGGCAGGACTTTCCCTGGGCCGTTGTGGTGGCCCCTGGGTGCCAGGACTCCGGCTGCCCACAACCGGGACACGGGACTCCTCCAGCCCACCCCAGACCTCACTCGCCCCCCACACCGTGGGCACAAACCACAGCAGGGCACCACATCCCGGTGGGGGAACAGCTCCCAGGCTGGCCGGCACTTGGAGTGCGCTGCCCGTGCCCCTCCCGCTGCCCATCCCGGTACGGCGGTGTCCTCACGCCCTCCGTGCCCCCCCCACCCCGCACCGGGCCGTGACCCCTCCAGGGACATAGGGCAGGGTCCCGCCAGCGGGAACAGGACTGGCCCGGCCCCACATCCACACCCGGGACCCGCCGGCCCAGGGGGACCCCCCGATCCGCGGCAGGGTGGGGGCCCAGGCTGGGGCTCCCCCGCGCCTGGGCAGCAGCGGCAGCTCCGTCTGTAGTTAATTGGATTTTCCCGGAGCCTTTATCAGGAGAGAGCGAAATTCCCGGCGGAGCCGGCCCTGCCCGGACCCCTCTGCGGGAAGGGGGGGGGGGCGAGAGGCGATCCCCCCGTCCCTCTTCACCGAGCTCGGCCCCGAGGTCCCGACTGCCCCCGAATTAGGGCGGGGGGTGTTTAAAGAGCCGGTGGCTTCTGCGCATGGAGCGGGTGGGGAGGAAACTGAGGGGGCTGAGCCCCGCACTCTTCCAGGACCAGCACTCAGCTCAGCCCCCCCGCCCACAGCCAAGGCCCCCGCACCCCGCAGCCATCCCCGCAGCCCCCCCCCACACCCGCCCGGGTTTCGGGGCCGCTCTCCCCGGCCCGATTCGACGGCCGGGGGGGGGCCCGTCCGCCCCCGGTGCGCAGGTACCTACAGCGGCCGGAGCTGCTCCACGGCGGGGGGCGGCTGGGGGGGCAGCCCCGGGGGCCCGGCCCGTAGAAATCCATGCGGAGGAAGGGGCCGGGGGGTAGCCCCGCCACCGCCGCGCCCTCGTACATGGCCCCGGGGCGGCGGGGGCGGCTCCCCCGGCCGGGGCGGCCCCGGGCGGTCAGTGCCCCCCCCCGCGCCCCCGGGGCGCCCCGCGCCGCGCTGCCATCGCCCCGCGGAGCGGCCCCGCCGCTCGCTCCGCGCCCGAGCGGCGGGAGGAGGAGAAGGAGGAGGAGGAAGAGGAGGAGGAGGAGGAGGAGGAGGCGGGGGGAGGGGAGGAAGGCGCAGCCCCGCCGGCTCTGCGGCTTCGCCAGCCCCGGTCCCTCCCGGCACCCGCCGCCTCCCCGTGCTTAACCCGCTCCGCGCCGCGGGGCCGCCACGGCACGCTCAGGCGAGGGGACACGGACACGCAGGAGAGAAATGGACACGCCAGGGGAGGGGTCACGGACACAGGACATGGACAAGCGCATGTGGGAGGGGGGTCACAGACCCCGAGAGGGACACAGACATGCAGGGGGGTAACAGACGTGGTGGGGCACGGACACATGAGGTGAAACGGACACGCAGGAGAACACGGATAGGCGGTGGAGAAATGGACACACGGAGAGGGCACGGACACGCAGGAGGCAAAGGGACACACAGGGGAACACGGACATGCAGAGGGACGTGGACACGCGGGGACAGTGCCACGCGGGAGTGAAATGGGGAGGGGCTCGAGGCGGGGCTGGGGGGCCCGGGGGTTGCCCAGAGGAGATGAGGGGGGGCCCTGGGGGTCCCGGGGGCTGCCCGGAGGCCGCAGCTCATTTGCCTAATGGGATGCGGGTGAACTGCGGGTGAACCCGCGGGAAGGGCTCACCTCGGCCTGACCCTCGGTCCCCCCCCGGGGGGGGGTGGGTGGCTCTGTGTGTATGCATGTGCATGTGTGTTCATGCATGTTCCCAGTGCATGGCGCGTGTCTGCATCCCTGCTGCAGCGCAGCCACACGTGCTTCCGCTACACAGACACACGGGGAGGTGTGTGTGCCTGCACAGGGCAGCCTGTGTGCACACACACGTGTGCGTTCATCCTGCACACACACGCACGTGTGTGTGTGACACCGTGTCCCACCAAGCACGGGAGCAGCTGAGTATGTAAACACACGAGTGTGTGCACAGCCCACTGTATCCGTGTGTGCATGCGCGTGTGTGCTGGCCTTTCACCCGTACAGGGCACAGAAACATGTGCCACCACTCCCCACCACACCATCCCTTCACACAAGCTGAAATGGTGGTTTGACACCACAAACCCGGGGACCCCGAGTGGTGACAGCGCTGCCAGCGCAGAGCGGGGACGGTCACACGCCAAGGACAGGCCCCGAGGGTGCCACTTCCCTCTGCAGCGGTGATCTCCCTGCTGCACAGCGGGCACGCCACGGCATCCACACTGCCCCGGCCCCAGCTGCCTAGCCCAGGGGTGCTCTTGGACGGAGAGGAGCCCCACTGAGCCCCCAGCTGGGCCATGCCATGGGCACGAGGAGCACAGGCCTGTGCGCGGCTGGACACGGATGGGAGGATGCGGGTGCTGCCGCGCACATCTGTGTGTCCGTGTGTGTGCAGCTGCGTGAATGCGTGTGGCTCGGTGACCGTGTGTGTGCGTGCGTGTGACTGTCCTGTGTGCATGTGTGGCTGTGCATGTATGGCTGTGCACACGTGTGGCTGTGCATGTGTGGCTGTCCCTGTGTGTGTGGCTGTACATGTGAGGCTGTGCATGTGTGGCTGTGCATGTGTGTGTGGCTGTACGTGTGTGGCTGTACGTGTGAGGCTGTACGTGTGTGGCTGTACGTGTGTGGCTGTACGTGTGTGGCTGTACGTGTGAGGCTGTACGTGTGTGGCTGTACGTGTGAGGCTGTCCACACATGTGGCTGTACGTGTGTGGCTGTCCCTGTGTGTGTGGCTGTCCCTGTGTGTGTGGCTGTCCCTGTGTGTGTGGCTGTACATGTGTGGCTGTACATCTGTGGTTGTACATGTGTGGTTGTACGTGTGTGGCTGTACGTGTGTGGCTGTACGTGTGTGGCTGTACGTGTGTGGCTGTACGTGTGTGGCTGTCCCTGTGTGTGTGGCTGTACGCGTGTGGCTGTACGTGTGTGGCTGTACGTGTGTGTGTGGCTGTACATGTGTGGCTGTACATGTGTGTGTGGCTGTACACGTATGGTTGTACATGTGTGGCTGTACGCGTGTGGCTGTACGCGTGTGGCTGTACACACGCGTGTGTGGCTGTACACGTATGGCTGTACATGTGTGGTTGTACATGTGTGGCTGTCCCTGTGTGTGTGGCTGTACGTGTGTGGCTGTACGTGCGTGTGTGGCTGTACATGTATGGCTGTACATGTGTGGTTGTACGTGTGTGGCTGTACACGTATGGCTGTACGTGTGTGGTTGTACATGTGTGGCTGTCCCTGTGTGTGTGGCTGTACGTGTGTGGCTGTGCACGCGTGTGCGTGTCCGTGTGTTCGTGCGGGGCTGCGCAGCGCGGCAGCGCCTGTTTAAATAATAATGGCAAGTCGGGGCTTTGCTTAGCCAGCAGGTTTCGAACAAAAGCCCAGCGCTGCTCCAACTTCCTGCAGCGAACATGACAAATGTCTGCTCTGACTCATTTACCAGCGCTGGAAAGAATGTGGCTGCGATGGAGGGGACGGAGGGGACGGCGCAGGGGACGCGGGCGGTGGCACCGCGCGGCCGGGCCATGCCGGAGGCCGCCCCGACGGGCAGCGCTTCCCATCCCGCATCGCTTCCTGCACCGCTTCCCACATCCCTTCCCGTCCCGCATCCCCTCCCGTCCCGCGTCGGCGGCAACAGGAAGAAACAGAGATTAAAAAAAAAAAAAAAAAAAAAAACCACAAAGCCTTAATTCCAGAGCCAAGAGGAACTGGGCGAGGGGACACCCCGCACGTAATCCCGCAGTGTGAGGGGGACAGGCATACCCCGCCCTGAGCCACATCCCACCAGCAGCCTGGGGACAGGAAAACGGGGCCCTTCCAGCAACATCCCCAGCCCCGCATCCTCCTGGCCCCACTCCCTGAGCGATGCTCCGGGGGGACAGAGATGCCTCCAAAAGGCTGATGAAAACCCAACCCTACAGCCCACGGGGACCCCATGGAGGACCCCCCTTTGCCCGGAGAGGATGGCTTTGGGATCGCAGGGTCACAGTCCCCGCGGACAGGGATGCCCGGGGCCCCCCACACAAACCCCCCCAGCCCAGCCCGGGGTGCTGGCCGCAGCCCCTCCCCCACCGCCGCGCCGGCACCTCGGGGCCCCGCAGCCCCCCCGGGCCCCGCAGCCCCCCTCTCGCCCGCCCACTTCAAAAGACCCCATTTATCCCCTTCAGCCGCTTTTGAGCCCGGCGAATTCCCGGCTGGAGCAGGCGGCTCCCCCCGGCCCCTGACAGTGATAGAGAACCTCCGCCTAATGGGCTTTCCCAGGCTGGGGGCCCAGCGCCTCATCAATCTTCCCCGGGCAGGGATGGAGGGGCCGGGGGGTCCCCAGCACCGCACCCCGCGGGGCTCCCCGGCCACTGCCCTGAGCGGGGCCCCCCGGCCCCGCGGCCCCCCCCCCCGTCCCCGGCCTGCAGGGAGCACGTTTTGCTCATTAATTTTTAAAAATTAATTAATTACGGGGCGCAGCGGGGGAGCGGCTGCGGCGCGAGGAAACCGGAGCCAGCGGGTAGGGTGACAGGCCAGCCCGGGCGCGGGGCCCCCTGTCCCGGCAGCCCGGAGCGGGGCCGGGGGGGCGCGGCTGCAGCGGGGGCTGGGCTGGGGTCCCGCTTCCCGCAGCCGAGCCTGGGAATCAGGGCGAGGGAGGGTCTGGGGGGTCAGCTGCACAGGGAGCCCCTCACAGACCCCCGAGACACGCCACGGGCCAGCACTGGGCAAGGGGAGGGGACCTCCAGGGACAGCCAGGCGCCACAGAGCCCCCAGGGATGGGGATGAGGGCACAGGCGCGACGCGGCGGTGCCACGCGCGCCAACACGCGGGTACACACCTGGCACAGGGACACAGGCCACCCTGCTCTGCATGTGTCACCAACATGCACAGCGGGCGCTGACACACACGCGTGACACACGTGTGCGCGCACACACACACACACACACATGTGACACACGTGTCCGCACCCGGGTGTGCACACACAGCACCGGCTCTGCCAGCAGCACGCGGTGCCCTGGACACGCAGCTCCACGCGCAGAGGGCGCACGCGTGTGCATCCATCGTGTGGGAGCACACACGTGCCCACATGCAGCTCCCAACCCACCAGGTCCCCATCCCTGCACCCACGGAGCCGCTGGGCTGCCCAGTTCAAGCCCGAATCCCGGGAAGGGCAGCTGCACCCCCAGTAGGGCCCAGCCAGATCGGCCCGGGGGCCGTGCAGCTGCAGCACATCTGGTGAGGGCGGGACACGTGGTGAGGAGGGGGTGACAGCACTGGCCCCCCCGCAGGCGGGACACAGACACGGGCACCTCCCCGCGCCAGGAGCGAGAGCAGTGGCACCACAGGACACCCCAACATTACAGGACTTTCCCAAAGAGGGCACCCACCAGGCTGTGTGGATGCTACAGGGGGGGGCGGCAAGACATGGTGCCCCCACCCTCCGCATCCCTCGGGCACCGAGCAGAGAAGGCCAAGAGGAAACTGAGGCACGATTCACCACCCGCCCCAAGACGCCCTCCAGCCGAGCCTAAGGCCCTGTCCTGAGTGTCAGGGAAGTGGGGGACACAGGCGCCCCCCCCCAGCCTGTTCCCACACGCCCGGAATGGCCCCAGAGCCAGCGCGGGGGAGTGGCCCCACCCGCCGACACCCAGTCGCTGAACTGGTCCCACTGGGTCCCACCGCCGCCGGGGCGGCTCCGGCGGGGGACAGCACCCAGGGCCGGCCCTGCCCGGACCTGCACCGGCCCCCGGGGCCAAGGCCGGGCCGGGGGGGGGCCCCGCCACACCCCGACCCACGGGGTTCTCCCCGGCAGCGGGCGCCGCAGGGCACTCATGTTGCAGGGAACAGGCACGGGCACCCACCACCGTGGGGCCGGGGTGAGAAGAGGTCCAGCAGCCACCCTACGGCATCCAGGGAAACTGAGGCACTCTGAGGGGTGCTGGTCTGGGGGGATCCCGGGTGGGAGCCCACCTCCAGCGGCTCCCAGCTGCCATCATGGCAGGCAGTGATTACTGGGGCCGTGATGGACGGCCCTGTCATGGGGAAATGGAATCGGGAGCAGCCACGATGATGATTGTCTTCATCACCTTCATCGCCTCCCCCACGGCAGCCCCGTCACTGGTGAACAAAGAGCCACCATGGGGACACAGCACCCACCAAGCCCGCTGGCACCCAGTCTGCTCACAGTGAGGGACAGGAACACCCTGGTCAGGGCCTGCAGGCCATTAATAACCAGCCCATTAATAATGAAGGTGGCCGCAATTAATGACACAACCCCACTGGGGCCATGGACCACTCCCTGCCTCAGTTTCCCCAGCAGCAGCACTCACAGGGACGCATGGGGAAAAAAGCACCTGGCGCTCACATCATGAAGCCCTCAAAATCAGCTCCCTGCAGGTGTGGCTGGGAGCAGGGAGACCCTCCCTCACCCAGCCACTGCCCCAGGGACACGTTATGGACCAGCCTGGGATCGGCACCCACACCCCGTACTGGGGACAGAGCCTGGCCTCACATACCCCCCTAGCATTGGGGGTGCCACCAGCCCCCACAGGGCTCTGGTACTCACTGGCAGGTGACGGGGTGCTGTATCCGCTGACGGGAAGCTGGTGCTGGATGCCGGCCAGGGTGCTGGGCGGGGAGAGCCCCCCCAGCATGTGTGGGAAGAAGAAGGCGTAGGGGGGCACAGGGTAGCCATTGAGGTGCCCCCCACCCGGCGTGGGGCAGGAGCTGCTGTTGCTGGCCATGGTGGGGTCTCTGCTGTGGGAGGCTCTCAGGTGTGGGGTCCCAGGGGTGAGCAGAGCATGGGGCCCGCGGGTGCCCTGCTGCTGGGCGGTCCTCACAGCTGGCGCTGGTCCTGCGGCGCTGCGGGGGAAGCAGAGAGGGGCATTAGCAGAGGGGCTGGGACCACTGACCCCCACCCCGTGGGGTCACCCACCAGCCGTGCCTCAGTTTCCCCAGCCCCCCCCCCCCCCCCCCCCCGCCCGGGGGCCACATCCCCTCCCGGCCCCAGGAGGGCGCAGCCGGCCGGGCCTGGGGCTGCGTGTGGGATTAACGCCGATCCCCCCGATTAACGACACCGGGACGGCGGCACCGGCAGGCGCAGCTCACTAATCCCGGCTTAGCTGGGTGGGGGGGACGGGGGGACGGTGTGGGGACGGCCTGGGGACGCTGTGGCCCCACAGGGCACCCCCTCCAGCCAAAGGCCACACCATGATCCCAAAGCCGCTCCGCCAGGCTAGGCACGGGACATGGGGCACACAGCAGGGCCTGGGGGCAGCAGCCCCTGCCCCAGCCTGGGGGATTGCGGGGCAGCTGGGGATGGAGCAGGGGGGGACACGGGCACACCGGGGTCCCCTGAGGACAGCGGCTCCGCTCCAGGCCGGCTCTGCCGTCACGGCCACGCGCCCACTCCGGCTGCGCTCCCCCCGTCCCGAGGGGGCTCAGCCACCCGGCCCCACGGGGAGGGGGCTCAGCCCCCCGGGACCAGCACCGGCAGGGCTCTGCCAGCCGCAGGGCTGGGCCGTGCCCGTCGCGACGCAGCCCCCGCCCCATGCCATGTGCCATGTGCCACATGCCATGTGCCACATGCCAGGCCATGCCGAGTGCCGGCAGCTCCCACGCCAGGCCAGCGGGCACGGACCCTCGGCCCTGGCCGGTCGGGGGGCGGTGGGAAGGGGGGCGCGGGGCTTTCACAATCCCGGGCTGGCTGTTTATTTAAGTGCTGGCGCGGGGCCCGGCGGGGGCTGTTTATTTGCCGAGAGTGCTGGCTCCCGGCCCCGCGGAGGCGGAAAAGGATCCAGAGGAACAAGGCTGGGCCGCCCGGCAAGGCGCTGGGGAGGGGCCGGGATGGGCATGGCCCTGCCTGCCCCCCCAGAACCCAGCTGGTTGCACCCACTGGAGGCAGGACCCCCGTTCTCCCAACTCACACCAGCACCCACTGACCCAGTGGGAAGCACCCATGGGGTGACCTATGGTCCTGTCACCCCGGCTGGGTGAGGGTCACATCCCCTCCAGCACAGGGTGCCCCAGTGAGCGTGGGATTCCCACAGGCATTGCCAGGGCACGGTGCCGGACGCCAGCTCAGCATGGGACTGGGGACAGCCCTTGCGTGGGGTCCACACATGGCACTGCAGGGACCCTGGCCTGCGGTGTGGGGGACTGCCCATGCCCCCCCCGGCCGGGCCGTGGCCCCCGACTTGTGCTGGCCGGGGGGAGCCAGGGGAGGGAGGCGCGGGAAGAACTGTTTATGTTTGCCGGTGCCAAGTGCTTGCCGGGCACCGTGCCAGCCGTGCCGGGGCCCAATTACTCAACCCGCTCAGGCCCCCCCCCAACACCGCCGGCCAGGGACCGAGTGAGGCCAATGCTGCTGGTCTGGTCACCGTGCACCCCGGCGACCCCCCTTCCCAGAGCTCCACAGGACCAGCAGTGGCCAGGAGGGTCCGGGGATCATGGCTGGTCTTGCTCCCGTGGGTCCTGGTGGGCAGGAGGAGCTGCTGCCCAGAGGAGCTCCCCTGGGACCATGTGCTGCCACAGCCCCCAGCACACAGCTCCTCCCCAACTGGGGGATTGTGGGCATTCCAGATGGGGGTCCTGGGTGTCCCAGATGGGGGTCCTGGGTGTCCCAAATGGGGGTCCTGGGTGTTCTGACCAAGCTGCACCTCCAGAGCCCCCTGAGTCAGCAGTGTAGGGCCAGGGGCCGTGCAGCCCCCTCGGCAGGGCCCACGCTCACCCGCCCCAACGCCTTTTCCTCCAGTCCCTGCAGGAGCTGGACGAGGCCCGGAGCTTCCTGGAATCCAGCGCCTCGTTCCAGCCCCGTGGAAAACGTTGCTGCGGGGCCCGGGCCAAATGCAGCCACGAGGAACCTCCCACCCAGGCCGGGGGTGGCCCCTGGGAGCGGATGGACAGACGCACAGACACGCGGATCAGACCATTGCCAGGGCCAGCAGCCGTGGGGCTGGTGGGGAACATAATTTGGGGGGCCATGGCTGGGGGTAGGGGGACACAGCTGGGGTGGGACACGGCTGCCCAAGCCACCATCCCACTGTGACCACAAAGAGAGGACAAAGCCCTCTGCAAAAATGTGTGCACACCCAGACAAGCCGGGCAGCACTGGCACAGACCCCCAAGAGACCCCTTCCAAAAAGGCAGCCCCTCCCCTGTGACCCCCCCCAGGCTGGGTTCAGTGTCCACAGCCACATCCAGCATCAACCACAGAGCAACCAGGATCCCACCAGAATGGCCACACTTGCAACACCCCCTCCCCAGTGACCACTCCAGCCAGCTACACCTCCAGCCCACCCTGACGCTCCCCAAAAGCCACGGTGCAGGCGGCACCCCTACCCCTGTGACACCCCCAAACCCAGCTGTGCTTCCTGTTCGGGGCACACGGTGATGGCAGCACCAGCGCCCGGATGTGACACGCCGGTGAGCGGGGGCACCGCCCTGGCACCCCCGGCAGCGGGGAGCCAGCGGGCCCAGGGGTGCTTGGGGATGCCTGGCAGGGCAGCGGGCAGCGACCCAGCCCTTCCTGTCATGCCGGCGGGCACCATGCTCCAGGCCGCAGCTTCCCCTTGCCACTCTCGATTCCCAGGCGGACAAGTTTCAGTTCAGTCCTGGCCCAGTTGTCACAGCCCGTCACCCCAGACTCTCTCACCCTGCTCCCCTGCCACCCTAGAGTCTGTCACCCCACTGACGTGTCACCCCGCTGACTAATGACCCCACTGACCTGCCACCCCAGGCCCTCGCCCCTGCTGCCATCGCAGAGTTCACCACCGCAGCATCCTGCACTCCCCAAATCTGGCAGCGGCCGCCGTGTGTGTCCCCCACCCTCACCAGAACAGGCAATGGGGACCCTCCCTGTGCCAGGCTGTCCCCATGGCGTGTGTGCAGAGTGGGGTTGCCGCGCTGAGGTACGGGGGCACAGGATGGCAGCCTCCGGGCAGGGCAGGAAGCGCCTGCGGAGCCACTGCGGTTGCAGCCTGCGGTTTCCTCGCTGGCAGCGGGGCCAGCGCGGGGTGGCCTCGCACGCGAGGCCAAGGGCCTGGCTGCCCCCGTTGCCCCCCGCCACCACTGGCCCTTCCAGGCCCCCCCGGGCAAGCCAGCGTTGTGCAGGAGTGGTGAGGTGCTCCCCTGACAGGGCTGCTGAGAGAGACCCTCTCCCGTATCCCCAGAGCTCTCCACGGTGAGTCACCGTCACGTTTCTCACGTCCCCGGGCAGGCGTGAATCATGCCCAGCCTGCGGCACGGCCGGAGCCAGCGGCACACACTCGGCCAGCGTGTGCCGGAGTTGAGGCTGCTGGGAACAGCAATCTGAGGATGCTGAGACCAGTGCAGACCCCAGGACCTACATCCTACTCCCCGGGGCCAGCAGCTGACCCAAGGGCTTGCACAGCCCCACTGCAGGTCCCTGGGCAGCACTGGTGCTCCAGCATCCCAACACCAACTGCAAGATACGCCGAGCCACCACCGCTCCCCCAGCACAGACACAGGGCCAGGGACACCACACTGGCCCATGGGGACGCTGTCCGTGCCGGCAAGGACGGTGTCCGTGCTGGCCTCCCCAACCCATGGAGGCACATGGGCACCCTAGGGTGTCGCCGCTGGCCCTGTAGTGTGGGTCCTCACCCCAGCACCCCACCACCCCACATCTCGCTGCTGCCAGGAGCCACAAACTGAAATTCCACCTGTTGCAGCCGGGCCGACTCCGGTTACGCCGGGAACGCGCCGCTCCGGTTACACCTCCCGCACCCACCACCAGACGTGCCATTCTTTTGCGGGAACAGGTGCCCCAGCCCCTGCCACGGCCCCTGGGATGGCCACAGCTGTGCCATCACCACCACCGGCACCACTCCGGCCTGGCTGCACCGTGGGTGCCTCAAGAGGAGCAGGCCAGTCCCAAAGGTCCAGTGGTATCCCAGCCAGCACGACCCACCAGCCCCTCACGCTGCGGGCTGCCCCCACAGCACCCTGGGGACACACACCCACACCCAGCACTGCCTGCCCATGGAGGGGACATCCCCAGGTACGGCCCAATCCCCACCCTGCATCCCAACCCTCAGGATGAAAGCAGGAAACTGCACGCCCAAGCCTCGCGGTCCTGGAGTGCCCCATCCCGGGGGTCCCAGAGTGCCCCATCCCAGCTCCCCAGGGGCTCCCGGGAAGCAGGGGGATGGTGCCCCAGCAGCCACTCGCGGCAGTCCCGGTTGTTTTTAGCCGAGGCTGCGGTGGCAGCCGGCGCCCTGGGAATGGCGTGCCGGGAACAGCGCGGCCCCAGACAGCCCTCGCTGGCTCGGCGACAGCCGGCAGACAAGTGCAGCTGGCACGGGGCCGCTCGGGACACAGCGCGGGGGGACCCGGCGGGCAGGCGGCTGTGCAACACCCCCGGACACCGGGATTTGGTGGCACCGTGCCCCCAGCTTGGTCAGGCTCCCGGGAGCAGAGACCTGATGTACCTGGGGGGGCCAAACCGCTCCATGCCGCGGCCACCGCGACCCACCGCGTCGTGCCCGGGCTGGCTGCGGGCGGGCAGGCAGCCGTGTGCCGCTGCCACGTCCCCTTGCCATGTCCCTTGTCACTGCCGGGCAGCCGGGGCTCAGTGGGGACAGCGGAGGCCACGGCAGGCGCACGCGGCCCCTCGCCGGGCCCTGCCACGAGCCACCCCCCGCTAAGCCGCCTCCAGCCGCAGGGAGATTAACCCATTTTCCGTAATCAGCACATGTGTCACCGCAGATATGATCGCACCCCCCGCACTCGCTGCGTCCCCCCCGGGGCTGGCGCTGCCAGGGGGCCCTGCAGCACAGGGGTGCCCCACGGCATGGGGCACCTTGAGGCTCCAGGCACGTGCTGCAGGGGACTCACAGTTCCTCCAGCCCTGGCGTGCTGCAGCAGCACCCCAAAAAGGGCCGGGGGACCCCAGAGGCCCAGCCACCCTCTGCATGGCAGCACTGGCATCGGCGCTGGATGTTGCCAGGACAGTGGCTCAGGGCACGGCGGCTCAGGGCACGCGCGGCCAAATGTGGCACGTTGTCACACCAGAACCTCCTGGATATAAATAGATCCAGAGCGGCGGGATGGTGAATCCCAGCGCCGCAGGGCAGGCGGTGGCGGTGGCACAGAGCCGTCCCCAGGCTCTGTGGCAGCGACGCCGCTCCTGCCACAGGGACCAAGCGCGGGGACACGGAGGATGTATGAGGACAGCTGGCTGAAGCCAGGTGTCCCTGTGGGATGGAGCAGCCGCAGGCAGCAGGCAGCTCCGGATGAGGCACAGGGCACTGCCCTGCTCCTGTCATCCCACTGTCGGTGGCCGTGTCACCTGGTGGGGGCTGCAAGCAATGGGCAAAGGGGCCAGACACCCATCAGGACACCCACGGGCATCCCTGGTGCGAGCACCCACGGGAGCAGGCGCATCCTCGAGCCGCAGCAAGGTCACCCCCAAGGGCAGGGTGGGGGCCCACGGGTGACATATGGCCCGGGAGCAGTGGCCGCGGGGCCGCTAAGCCACCGAGCCGTCACCCGCTAATCCCGGTGCGAGGACGCGGCGGGTGCCGCACCCGGAGCCACCAGCCGGTGCCTGCCCGGCTCCCCGGAGCGGGGGGACCGGCCTGGGGAACCCCCGTGTCCCCCCCAGCACCCGCCGCGCGGCGGGGCGGCCCCTGCCACCAACGAGGTCAAAGGTCAGAGGCACAGATTTGGGGGACAGCGGCACAGATTTGTCTCCGCACCGGCCTGCCCCAGCCTGGGGCGCTGCTCCCCGCCCCCGAGAGGGGTCCCCCCTCTGTCGGGGTTGAGTACCCGGGGGGCTGCACCCCCAAGCCCCCACCCCGCCCAGAGCCCGCGGGGGCTCCGCCGCCCCCGGCCCGGCCCCGAGCAGCTGCTGCGGGAGGGAGGGAGGCAGCGGCCGACGGTCCCTTCCCCGGGCCCGCCGCCCCCCGCCCGGCTCCCCCGGGCCCCCCCGCCCGCCGCCGCCCTGTCAGCCGCGCAGAGCGATGGCTTCCTCCGCCCGCCGGCCAGGAAACGGCGCAGACGCCGCTCCCGCCCCCCGGCCCCCGGCGCCCCCCGCGCTCCCGGCCCCGCTCCCCCGCCGGGCCCCGGCCCCGCCGCACCCCGAAAAGGGGAAGCGGCCCCGGCCCCCCCCCGCCGCGGGAAGGTGGGGGGGAATGTGGCTGCGCGCACCGGCGGCCCAGGGGAGCCCGGTAATCCCGGGGTGGTCTCCCCAGCACCGCGCTCTGTGGCGGTCGTCCGGTCCCCGGTGGGGTGTAGAGGCTAGCGGAGCCTAACCGGAGCCCGCCCCGGAGTGGGGGGGGGGGGGCAGCGCTGCCGCCCGGGAGCGCCCAGGCAGTCGGTACCGGGAGAGGGAACTCCGGCACCCCCAAGCCCAGTGTAGGAGGCAGAGGCCAAAGGCGCGATCCCGAACACGCTGCGGCTCCGGTGCTCCCGGCAGCCGCAGCCCGGCGGAGTCCCTCCCCCGCTGCGGGAACCCCGGGATCACCCGTTACCGGAGGGGGATCCCCAGAGGCGGTACCGGAGCCGTATCAAGACCCTCCTTCCTAACCCCGCTCCCACGGGCAGATCCAGAGCCCCCTCATTACCTGCTCACGGAGACTCCAACACCGAAATCCTTAAACCCGGGGAGTTCCCGGTGGTGGCTGCATGGCGGCGGCACCGGGAAGGAGCGGGGGGAAGGGGGGGTTCGCCCCGGCTTAGAGGGGCGAGGGAGGGGTGGGGTGGGGGTTCCCGGGGGGGTTCACCGAGCGGCGGCCGCGGCCATTGCGAGTCATGTGCTCGCGGGGAAACTTTACCCGGGGCTGGGCCGGGCGGGGCGGCGGCGGCGGCGGCGGCGGCGGCGGCGGAGGGCGGGGGGGGGGGGAGCGGGAGGAGGACACGCCCCTCCGTGAGACCACGCCCCCGTCCCGCCCCGCCGGCCAATGGGGCGCGGGCGGGGGCGGGGCGTGGGCGGGGCCTGCGCTGCTCCGTAACTCTTTGAAGTCTCCAGAAAGCGGAAGGGGAGAAAGTGGGTGCGCGCGCCGCGCCGGGGTGGGGGGGGGGGCTCTTAAAGGGGCCGCGCACCGCGACTTCGATGCCCCTCTTACCCTTCCTCCCCTCCCCCCCTCCCCACCCCTCACAGGAGGAAGTGCTCCAACGCCCCCCCTCCCCCTCTTCTCTGCCTCTGGATACCCAACCCCACCCTCCGGGTGGGGGATTGGGGCACCCACAGGAGGGAAAACACAGGGGGTGGGTGCTCCAGGGGTGTAGGGAAGCGATGGGAACACACTGGAGGGAAGAGGGGAGAGGGATGGGGAATTCCTGGGCTGCCCCCCCCCAGGCTCAGAGGGGAAGGGTTGGGGGCACCTGTGGCACCCCGGGGGTTCAGAGGGGTGCCTGTACCCAGAGGAATTCCCTGCTCTGTCTGCCCCGGGAGACATGCTGATTCTAGGAAGGGGATGGCGATGGAGACCTGGACATGGACACAGGCTACCCAGCCACATTCTAGGAGCCCAGAAAGGGCACCCAAGGCCCTGCACCCACCAGCACAGCCCAGATGCTGAGAGGGCAGTGGGGCAGGAGCTCCCCTGGGAAGGCACACATGTGAGGAGTGTAGGCAGCTTCACCACATGCCCCGGGGGGAGTCACACGAGCCCCCCCCCCCCACGCTGCCCAGGACCCTTGGGTACCTGTCAGGGTCCCACGGTGCCCACACAGGAGGGTGGTAGCCCACCAGGCCGCTCAGCACATTCCCGTGCCTCAGTTTCCCCCGTGTGCTCACCAGAACGAGGTTGAACACCCTGACCGGGGCACCCCCAGCCCGGAGCAGCCGCCGGCCCCCTCTCCGCACACCGGGGCCGCGGCGGCGAGGCCCAGGCGCCGGCATGTGCTCAGCCCAGTGGAATGTGCCAAATCACTCCCAGATGTGCACGGCGGCCCGCCCGACCCCCCTCCGCTCCCACCGGGGCAGCCGCCGGGCACCGGGGACCCGCGAGCACAGCCCCGCGGGACCGAGCCCGTCACCAGCCGGATCCCGCCCGGCCACGGCGCCCGGCCCCGTCCGTCCCGTGGCGTCGCGGCACCGAGGCCCGGCAGCGGGGCGGGCAGCGGGTGCCGGGGCGCGGCAGGAGATGCCACGAGCACCGGGTGGCCGCGTCCCCGTCCCACCGGGGCCCCGCAGACCTCGGCCGGCGCGGGCACGGCGGGGTCGTGCGGGGTCCTGCCCCGCAGCCCCGGCCCCGGTGCCAGGCGGGAGCAGCCGGGCGGAACGGGGCTGTCAGATGGAATCTGGGTGCCGGCGGTGACGGCGCGGCGGGAGGCGGCCGTGCCCGCCACGTGGCCGCTTATGTAAGGAGAGTGCAAGGGAGGACAGCGAGGCGGCCGGGGCACCGGGGACACCGCCGAGGGGACACCGAGCCCCCGCCGCGCACTCGGGCGTGGGTGCAGCCGGACACGCGCGCGGGGGGCTGCCCGCGGCACGGCCGGGCACTGCCCGGGCACGAGTGTGCGGGGACGGGCGACACGGGCATACGTGTGCTGGAGTCGGGGGACAGGAGCCCGGCGGCCCCTCGGGCTCCCCGCGTCACTGCTGGGTGTCCCGGGCTGTCCCCTCGCCGCAGCGCTGGCAGCCCGCGGTGACGAACGGCTCCGGCGGCAGCTCCGGCACCCACGCGCCTGGATCCAGCTGCGCCATTGATTTTTCATCCACTGCGGCAGCGTGGAGCTGGGGCTGGCACCGGCACGGCCAGGGGGCCTTGTCCCCTACACTGCCCCGCTGTCCCCATTCCCACACACACAGCCAGGACAGCCCAGGGACGCTGCCAGGACTGGCAACCCCCCAGCCTTGCCGTGGGGTGCCCACCACGGCCAGTCTGGCCCAGATGTGGGAGTGTCCCTGTGCCCTGCCTGTGCCACCATCACCTCACCCATCACAGGGGGGCCGGAGATGGAGCAGCTGGGGCGACAGAGGGAGAAGGACGAGGGAGAAGGATGAGGGAGAAGGATAAGGGAGAAGGATGAAGGAGAAGGATGAAGAAGGATGAAGGAGAAGGATGAAGGAGAAGGATGAAGGAGAAGGACGAGGGAGAAGGACGAGGGAGAAGGATGCCTGCCTGCATCACCACCACGTCACCGCAGACCCGCACGCTGCCAGGCGCTTCCTTCCTGACTCTTGTCACCGTGTGCCATGTCACCGTGTGCCGGGGGGCTGCGTCACTCCCTGGGACTGGCACGGGGCAGGACGTGGCCGCCGTGGTCCGTGGGGAGCTGGGGACCCCCAGGCAGCCCATGCCCAGCCCAGCTCTGCCCACGGGCAGGACGATGCCGCTACCCGCTCAGCCCCAGAGCCTGGTGACAGGCGGCTGGGTCACGGTGCCCGCCGAGCCCTGCGGTGTGGGGAGGGGCAGGGACAGGGTCCCGCTCGGCCCCTGGTGTGGTGAGGGCACCGGGACACAGCCCAGAGCGGGCACAGCCTGGGCTGACCCCGGCGCCCGCCCGTGCCGCCGCACACGTCCGACACATGGCAGCGCCGGCTATAAATAGCGCCGGCAGCGAGGGCTGAGCCTGCTCAGGGCCCTCGGGGCTCCCAGAATCCCCCGTGCCCCCCCTGCCTCGGTTTCCCTGCTGCTCCCCGTGGCCAACAGAGACCGAAGTGTCCCCAAGGTGTCCCCTGGCAGTGCACCCCGTTGGTGGTGGCACCCAGGGCCCTCTCCAGGCTCCCCTTTGTGTCCTTGTCCTGGGCAGCCAGTGCGAATGTCCCCGTGTCCTGTGACCTGCAGGGATGCCACAGAGCTGAGCAGAGCCAGGGTGGAGCTGGGACATAGCAGGGCCACCCCTTGGGGCCACAGGCACCCCTTGAGGCACACTGGGGATGCCAGTACCACATCCTCCCCCACCACCAGCACCCCATCCCTGGCCGGGAGCTGCTGAGGGGCAGCCAGGGGTCCTGGGGGAGAGGGTGGGATGGTAGAGGTAGGGTGGGATGGAGGGATGTGGGGCACAAGCAGAGCCTCATGCCCTCCCACTCCCCTCACCCCCATTTGGAGCCCCCAACACCCTCCCACGATGAGGAAGCTGCAAAATTAGGTCAAAGCGTCCATTATTTAACAGAAATGGAGGAGCTGGGGCCAGGAGCTGAGTCTGGGGCTGGAGCCCAGGAGAGGGGTTGGAGAGGACAGGGCTGGGTCCCCACAGCTGTGGAGCAGGCAGGGATTGCGGGAACAGGGGTGAAACACGGGGGACAGGAGCCAGAGCTGAACCAAAATGACTTTATTTCATGGCAGGAGATAATGGAATCCCGTGCCCTCTCCCCCCCAGGGGTCCCTGCCCCCCTTGCCACTGCCAGCACCGGGACCCAGAGCACGGCTGGCACTGGAAGATTCTCCCTGCAGCCAGAGTGCTCAGGAGGTTCCAGTGAGCCCCAGAAGGCTCTGAAAGAGTTGGGAGCAAACATGGTCTGGGATTCAGGGCAGGAGCAACACCAGACCTCAGGATCACACACCAGGGTGGCAAGGGGGACCAGGAGCACTCACCACTCCCTGCAAACGGGCTGGGGGGGCCACAGAGAGACTGGAGGGTGTCCCAGCCTCCTACCTAAGCTCCCAACACGCAGAAATTACAATATAACATTAATAATATTATTACATTAAAATATTAATAAAAAAGACCCCAGACTGACAGCCCCAGGGCCCAACTTGACAAATGTCCCAAGACCTTGGGAGCCACTTGTCTGCTTTTGCCACAGCAGCAAAATCCCCCTTGGGGCCATGGGGAGAGGGTTGCTGGGGGGTCAGTGCAGCCCCTGGGCCAGGATGCTGCCCACCAGGGCTGTGTCCTGCAGCCTGTGCTCCAGCGCTGCCTCCTCCAGCGTCAGGGAAACCTGGGAGGGAGAACAGGGGTGCTCAGCACCGTGCTGCCAGATCCTGCCCCAGGTCCCACCACTGGATCGTGTCCCAGCGCTGTCACCAGACCCTGCCCCACCACCCCACGCTACCTTGGCCAGCCGGGCCTCCTTGGCCCTCTTGAGCTCGAGGACACCGCGGGACTCCAGGAGGGTGACAAGGGACAGACACTCGGCCTGGTCGATGGCGGGGAGCTGCCGCCGCCGGCACACCTGGCTGTAGGTGTCGTGGAGCTGGGGAGGACAGGGGGAGTTACACCACAGCAAAGCACCCAAAAGACACCCCAGGGACACCCAGCCACCGCCCAGGTCAGCCCTGAGAGGGTCCCACCGCCACTCACCTTCCCCAGGGTCACCTCGCGGGCGCGCGAGTGCCGGGCAAGCAGGAGCAGGGAGCAGAGCAGCACCTTCTGCTGCAGAGGGAAGGTGTCCTGTGCCCCCCGGGACCCCCCCGCCAGCCGGTCCCCAAACACCTCCGAGAGCACCCGGGAGATGTGCAGGAGCCCCACGCGCTTGGGGACAGGGGACGCCGGGGAGTCACCTGTGGGACAGAGAGAGGATCCCAGGGAGGTGAGAAAAGGGAGGTGGTAGTGGAGAGAGGTGCCCCACAAAGGGAGCCCAGACTCCCTCCCACTGAGGCGACCCCAGAGGAGCCCCCGCAGGGTTTTGGCTCTGGCAGCAGTGACTCACCCCCAGGCAGTGGCTTGAGCAGGGTCTGGCCTCGCACCTCCAGCTCCACCACCTCCACGGCGCGCCTGGGAAGGGACAGCCCTGAGCGCCAGGCAGAGCGGGCACCCCTGGCACGGGCACCCCTGGCACGAGCACCCCGGAGCAGGGAAGCCATGGAGAATCACAGGGACCAAGCTGGCCCTGGCACCACCGGGTTTTGGGGCACACACTGACCTACAGACATCCAGGGCCTTGCGAGCATCACCGGAGACTGCAGAGACCTTGCGGGCACAGAACTGGAGTGCAGCAGAGTCCAGGACAGGGTCACCTGCCACCTGTGAGGCACCAGGGCCATCAGTGCAGCCACCCATGTGAGCAGAGGAGCCATGTCCCCCCCACTCTGTCCTCCCCATGTCCCCACCTGCCCCAGCCGCTCCTGCAGGATGTGGGTGAGCTGCTCCTTGGTGTAGGGTGGGAAGTGCAGCAGCCGGGGGCTGCCGGCCGGGTGGGCTCCCAGCCTGGCCAGGCTCCGGTCTGTCAGGTCCAGGGCATTGGCCAACCCTGCACGGCAAGAGGAAGAGGAGGATGAGGGCTGCAAAGGGAAGTCCCCATCAACCCCCTCTAAAGAGGGAGGGCGCCCAGGGCGGCAGTGCTACACCCTGCACACTCACCCACGAGAACGAGCCTGGAGCTGGGCAGCCGCGGCCACTCAAAGAGGGTGTAGAGCACGTCCTGGCCTTTGCTCTCCAGCTGGTCCAGCTCATCCAGCACCAGGAGGCTGTGGGAGAGCCCAGATCAACCCCTGCTCTGTCCCCTCACAGCACTTCAAGCAGGGAGAGCAGAGCTGCTGCCAGCCTGCCTCTCCTGGCATCCAGGGG
Organism: Anomalospiza imberbis; assembly: GCF_031753505.1. Taxonomy (NCBI): domain Eukaryota; kingdom Metazoa; phylum Chordata; class Aves; order Passeriformes; family Viduidae; genus Anomalospiza; species Anomalospiza imberbis. The sequence continues at coordinate 3,492,378 of NC_089702.1, read as the reverse complement.
AATCCCACTCCACCTGCCAGAGACAGGGAACTCACACCATGGGCCCCTGGGCCGTCAGATGCTTCTCCAGGCTCCGGATACGCTCCCGGCCGGTGGCCACGGGCAGCCCCAGGTGCTGTGCCAGGGCAGGGAAGACGCTCTGGGGGCTGCCCAGTGCCATGCAGTTCAGCACCACGGTCCTGCTCCCAGCCAGCTTGTCCTGCCGGGAATGGGAATGTTACACTGGCCCCATCCCACTGCCAACCAGCCCCCACAGCAGCCCCGCGGCTGTGGCCATGGCACAGACCTTACAGTCGAGCAGAACACGGCTCAGACAGGCTGTTTTCCCAGTCCCGGGGGCTCCGGACACGTAGAGGCTGCCGGGACGGCGCCCCAGGACGTGTTCCTGCAGGAACTGCCAGAGGATTCTCGTCTCCCGCTCCCTGCCCTGGAGCCGGTCGGGCACGGCCGCATGCAGCACCTGCTTGGCCTGCTGGTAACAGGTACCTGCACGGGGAGCAAGAGGACTCAGGGAGGGAGGTGGCACTGCTGGGACTCCATCCCAGCTGATCACCATCCCCATCCATGTCCCCATCCCTCCCTTCATATCTGTACCCAGCTCCATATATCCACCCCTAACCCTGGCTCCATCCCTCACCTCATCCCCATTGCCATCCTTTGCTCCACCCTCAGAGACCATCTCCATCACCATCCCTATGGACCCCATCACCATCCCTATCCATATTCCCAATCCCTATCCCATCCCTGCATCCCCATCCCACCCATAACCCCATACCCAGCCGTGCCCACGCTCACAATCCCGTCCATAACCCCATACCCAGCCCTGCCCACGCTCACAATCCCATCCATAACCCCATGCCCAGCCGTGCCCACGCTCACAATCCCACCCATAACCCCATACCCAGCCCTGCCCACGCTCACAATCCCGTCCATAACCCCATACCCAGCCGTGCCCACGCTCACAATCCCGTCCATAACCCCATACCCAGCCGTACCCACGCTCACAATCCCGTCCATAACCCCATACCTAGCCCTGCCAATGCTCACAATCCCGTCCATAACCCCATACCCAGCCGTGCCCACGCTCACAATCCCACCCATAACCCCATAGCCGTGCCCACACTCACAATCCCGTCCATAACCCCATACCTAGCCCTGCCAATGCTCACAATCCCGTCCATAACCCCATACCCACCTTCCTGCCTGAAGAGCCGGGTGCGTGGGTGCTGCCCGCTCAGCCCTGAGCTCCGAGGGGTCTCTGGCCCCCTGCTCCGCGGGGACGGCCCCGGGCCCTTGGGCTGCTCGGGGGAAGCCGAGGGGTCCCCAAAGAGCAGGCGACGGCCCCGGTTCTCCTTGCTGCGTTTGGCCGGGGAGCAAGGTAAGGCATGGGGGACATTGCACAGGTTGTCATCACCTACGGGGACAACAGGCTGGTGGTGACACGGGGCCGCTCTCCCTCGGGGACTTTTTGCTTCAGCGCCCCCCAAAAACCCCGCGGGAGCAGCTTTTCCTCCCGAAATGGGGGCGAAGCCGCAAACGCAGCTGGACCAGACCCATCTGTGTGCCCCAACCCCCGGGATGAGAAGGGGGATGCGCTGCCCGCCATTCCCAGGGGGTCTCGGCGGAGGGACTCACCCAGGCGTTTGCGGGGGCTCAGGGGCTGCGCTGTGGGGCTCAGGGGCTGCGCTATGGCCCGGCTTGAGCGTTTGTCCGGAGTGGCCGGGCCGGGGTCGGCGGGGCCCGAAGCCTTGGAACGCGGCGAGGGGCGCAGAGCAAGGGCGTCGGGGTCGCTCTTGGCCGAGGGGGCAGCGAGGCGTCGGGCGCTCCTCGTGCGGGGGAAGCCGATGGTGGGCTGGCTCTGCGGGCTGCTGCTGGCCATGGCGGGGGCTACGCGTGGAGGAGGACAGCGGTCAGAGAGCGGGACCCCGGTCAGGTAAGAAAGACCGCCAGCCCCGCGGGTCCCGCACATCCCCTGCCTCCCTAGTCCCAGCCCCCACCGCGCTGGCCCCATCGCTGGCCCCCGGCTCCCCTCGTGTCCCCCCGGGTCCCCTCGTGTCCCCCCATGTCCCCCCGGGTCCCCTCGTGTCCCCCCATGTCCCCCTGGGTCCCCTCGTGTCCCCCCGTGTCCCCCTGGGTCCCCTCGTGTCCCCCCGTGTCCCCCCGGGTCCCCTCGTGTCCCCCCATGTCCCCCCGAGTTCCCCCGCTGCCGCCACCGACCTGCTCGCGCCAAATCGGCCCCGGCTCCGCACTTCCCGCCACCAGGCCGAGCTGGCCCCGCCCCCTTCGCCCCATTGGCTGCGCCGCTGCCGCCGCCGCCAATCGCCGCGGCCGGAGGGAGGGCCGCAACAGAGCAGCCAATCAGCGAGCGCAGCCGAGGCAGGGCGGAAGGCGCCGAGCGCGGCGCGCGGGGGCTGCTGGGAGCTGTGGTCTGCCTGCGGGCGCTCAGCGCTCCCAGCGCCCCCAGCGCCCCCACGGCCCGCACCCCCCAACCCAGCCTTCCCCGTACTCCCAGTGCCACCAGTTCCTCCTACACTGCCTTCCTGCTGCCGCCCAGTCTTGTCTCTCCACGCTCCCAGTACTCCCCACCCTTCCTCCCAGTATTCCCCACCGCGCTTCCCCCATGCTCCCAGTGGCCACACGCGCCCGTCCCCCCCTCCCCTTGCTCCCAGTACCCACGATCCTCCTTCCCAGTGGTCCCAGTGCCACTAGTAACCCCGACCCTGCCTTCCTACTGCCTCTCTGTGCTCCCAGTACCCTCCACCCTGTCTGCCAAAGTGCCCTGCTCCCAGCACTTGGGGCATCACCTCCAAGAAAGAAAGGAGGATCCTGGGAACCTCCCCCTTAGTCAGTGTCCTTGACATCATTAATCACTTTATTACTTTTATTTAAATGTAATTTCCAGCTCCTCCAAATTCCTCTGTTCCCTTTTAAAAGGGCCCCTCACTCCAGGAGGGGCAAAACCGTGTTGAACCTTTATTTAACCCAAACTGCAGCGCTGGGAGGGGGGGGCTCATTCTCCAGAGAAACCCCCCACTCACCCCTCACCCACCTCACTCCAGCCTCAACAGGGGAAGGTCCATCATCATAGAAAAAAAATCCCCTGAATGAGCCCCAAACCTGCAGGGGTGACCCCCCTGCACGCCGTGCCCTTCCTGCTATGGTACAAAGAGATCAGTAACTACGTTAGTGTGACCCCCGCCGCGGGGCCGGGACCACCCGTCGAACAGGGAGTGTAAGGCAAAACATCACCGGCCCCCGGGGCCCCCCCACGTGCCCCCTGATGCACCAGACCCAGCACAAACACCCCCCCACCCCCCACCATGTAATTAGTGTTTTCTTGTTAAAATGCTCAAGTCTGGGGGGAGTCAGCAGTGAGAGCCAGGGGAATCCCAGGGGGGAGTGCCAGGGCAGCAGTGGTTTTGAGGGGGGCACATAGGGGTGCCCCCCTGTGGGGTCAGAGAAAGGGGGTCCCCACCAGCTGTGGGGGTGTCCCCTGCATGGTCCCACTCATGTTGCCCCCTGCCTCCTGTGCAAAAAAGCAATGGGCTGTGCCGGGATAACAAGGCTCCACCAGGATAACGAGGCTCTGCCAGCCTGTCCCTGCTTCCCCTCGCTCTGGGGGTCTCACAGCGTGTCCATTCCCTGCCTGACCCCAGCCCCCCTCCATGAGCCCCCTGGTCCCAACAGCTGGCACACAGCTCGGCCTCAAGTCCCGTGCCCGGCTCCCAGGCAGATCCCGACCCAGGATCCATGAGGAGGAATGAGGGATGGACCCATCCAGGCTTGCCACGAGGTCACCGAGTCCTGGGGGGTGCATAGATGAGGGGCTGGCGGAGCACGCTGGACTGGGGGGATCCGCTTGTCCTGGGAAAACCGGAGAGGCTGGGAGTGTGTCATGCAGGATCCGGGGGGCTGGGAGCTGGGAGGATCCGGCTGAGGAAGGGGAAGGAGGTCCATGTGTCTGCTCTGGAACAATCCACCTGCACAGCCCGGTTTCACCTGGGGATGGGGGGCAGAGGGGGAGCCCCACGCGTAGCTGGAAGACAAGGAAGCCTGTTGGAAGCGGGAGCTCCGCAGAGCCGGATCCAGCACGTCTGCTTTCCCTCCTCCACACCCCCGCGCCAGCTGCCGGCCCCCCCCGACCTCCCCGCGGAGATCTGGAGCCTGGGATTTGCGCCTGGCAGCAGCCGCTGCAGCCGCACCGAGCTCAGGGCTTTTCAAACCCGCATTAAACATTCATGGCTCTAAAAATAAACGAGCATCCCATTCTCCCCGGAGTCTCCGCCGGGATCCGCAGCGCTGACGTGCAGCACCAAGGGCACTTTGAGCTCTGCCAGGTCCCAGTGCGGGTGCTCGGGGCTTATCTGGGATACATGGAGGGTCTGCATCCCCTCAGCCCCTGCCCAGCCCCAGCGTCCTTCGAAATCCCCTCTGGTGCCAAAGGTGCTCAGCAAAGGCAGGAATGAGCCCTGCAGCATTTCCCAGCAGGCAAACCAGGAGCAGGTAGGATAGGGCATCCGCACAGCCCTAATTTCTGGCCCCACCACAGCACAGAGAGCTGCCTTCAGGGCTTGGGACCCCTGGGAATGGGGCTCAGCACCCCCAGAACACTGGCAGGGCCCAGGCCATGGCCATTGCACCACCCACCCTGTGCAGGGACAAACATGACAGTTCCAGCCACGAGGGCACAGGAGAGGAGAGGGAATTTGGGACACCCCCTCCTCCTCCTCACCTCTGTTTGTTTTGCTGGGGTAGATTCTCTGGAAGTATTTATATTCCTCTGGGGCTGGGAAGTCTTCAACGGGATGAAAGGAGTATTTGGATTCAAAGTCATCTGTGAAGAAATGGCAAAAGGGGCAGGTCAGGGAGGGGGGCTCTGGGGGAGCCTGGCCAAAGCCACAGGGCTCGGCTGCGAGGGGGATCCGTGCGGGGGTCACTCACCCAGGAATGCTCTGACGGTGGAGATGGAGTCCCGGTGCCCGTTCCGCACGGGCGGCGGTGGCGGCGGGGGCCCGGCCGGGGTGCGGGTGGGTGGCGGCGGGGGCTTCCCCCGGCTGGGGGGCTCGGCGGGGCCGTGCAGTCTGTAGGGGGGTGGGGGCGGGGGGGCGTCGCGCCCTCCGTTCCGCAGCATCGGCGGCGGGGGCGGTGGAGCTGCAGGGACAGCGGGGTCAGCGTGGCACGGCACTCCCGGGGCAAACCCAGGGACATTCCCCGGAGCGTTCCAGACCAGCTGCTGTGCCAGACCGCGGCCCAGGGATGCTCCTACGCGTGCCCCGAGATTTCCTGCTCGCTCCTGACATCTGCAATCCTCATCCCTCCACCAGCTGCAGTGCAGGGACCAGCCAGCCCCGCTGCCCCCCGGCTCACCGTCCACCCCGGGGGCTGCTCCAGCCCCACATGCTCCCAGCCCACAATGAGCACAGGTTCCTCTGCACCAGAGGGGATCCCAGGAGCAGCTACGATCCGGCACACCCCCGAGTCCGAGGGCAGCAGCTCCACATGGAGCCAAGATGCTGCCTGCCAGGACTGGAAGCCACATCCACCGTGTCACCAAGGCAGTGACAGAATCCCCAGCCCCTCTGACCCACCTCTCACTCCTGCCCAGCCTCCCGCAGAGGCTCCGTGGCAGTTCGTGCTCCTCATTAGCCTAATTACACTCAGGCTGACAGCGCAGATCCCCAGCTGTAGCTCTGAGGAGGGATTCTGGCAGGGCCAGAAGGACGGAGCGGCTTGGCAGGGGCCCAGGCAGGAGCTGCGGTCTGGACTGGGAGCCCAGGAGTGCACGGGGGGGGGCACTGAGGCGCAGCCAACACCAGTCCCAGCCACGGGGACAAACTCCCGAGGGCTGCACACCCAGGGAAAGGCTTCTCCCTCCTCTGCCATAGCTTTTTGCACCCTCCCAGTGACATTTAGGAAGCTCAGGGGAGCTATGCTCTCCCACATTCTCATCTCCCACCCCAGGAGAGCATGGGCAGGAGTCGCCCAGCCACAACCCACCATCAGCACCAGGCTTGGAAGGAGCTGGATGATCATGGGACATGACCAAGGACATGTGTTAAACATGGCACCGCCACTCCTGCCCCAGCTCGGTCCCAACACCACATGCAGAAGACTCGCTGTGCCCCGAAGCCAACTCTTGCCTTCCACCCTGATCACCCCAGTTGCCCCTGGGCACCGTGAATCGAGTGGCTCTTACCTGCTCCACGGCTTGGGGGGTCTCTGGCTGGCGGCGGGGGGCGGCTGCTCTGCAGGGACGGGGAGGCAGCAGTGGGCGGCGGCGGTGCCAGACCCCGCAATGGGCCCGGCGCCTTCCTGTGCAAGGAGTTGTGTCTCTGCGGCAGCTCCGGAGCCAACTCGCTGCTGGGGCTGGAGGGGCCGTTGGGGACACCGGGGGGTTGCCGGTAAGGGGGAGGTGGCGGGGCGAGAGACTGGCCCTGAGCGCCCGACCGGAGACTGACTGGGGAAGGAGGGGGTTTGATGGGCGGAGGGGCGGGGGGTCCGTCCCTGCTGCCGGGCAGGCGCTGCCCCGGGGTGGGCGGCAGCGGCTTCTCCCGGTTGTAGGGCGAGGCCTTGGCGTGCGCTGGAGGGGGGGCCGGGGGGGCGGCGGTGCGGCGTCCTGGTGGCGGGGGCGGCGGGGCCGAGGAGCTGTGCTTCATGCCGGTGCCACCGGCGGTGCCAGGCCGGGACAGGTCAGGCAGGGAGGGTCTCTGCGTGCGCGGCAGTTCCGGTGGGGACCCTCGGCTGCTGTCGGCATCGTCCTGAGGGCGGCTGTTGCCGGCCGGCACGGGGGGCCTGGGAGCAGCTGCTCGGGAGCCAGGGACTTGCAGTGTTTGTTTAGTGGAGCTGTCTGTGGGGAAGGAGAACACAGTGAGGGGTTGGGGACAGCACAGGGCAGTGCCCTGTCCCTGCACAGAGCCACGGCCAAAGAGGGCCAGGCCACAGGGACGGCCAGGGACGGCTGTTTGGCACACGCAGGGAGCTGGCACCAAGTACAGCCACACACGGCTCCTCTCTCACCGCTCTACTCTGTGGCCACCACAGAGAACACAGAGTTCAGCAATACACGAAACTCCTGCGCCCTCCAAGAAGTCTGTGTGTGGGACTGAGGCTCAGGGAGGGCACAGCTGGCCTGTGCCATGCATGGGATGTGATTTGGGATCCTGCCTCTTAGCAGCTGAAATCCCCAGGGATGAACAGTGAGATCCTCAAACCCTTCCTGCTCAGGGCCCTCCCCAGGGACCCCCACGCAGACGATGGGCCTGTGGCCATTACCTGAGCTGTCCTTGGCTCCCACAGGTCTGAGCTTGGGAACGCCGCCTTGGAAGAGGCCGCCCTTGGGCTGGATGGCAGCTGAGCCGGAGCCGTAGCTGCTGCCGCCGCTGCCCTTGGGCTCTGAAAGGAGGGAGGCAAAGAGGTTAAGCCTGGAATTATCCGCTCCTCCAATGAGGAGCTGCTGGGAACCAGATGGGCAAGCGCCCTGAAGGGTACGGCGGCGCCCCGCGTGGGGCCAGGAGCCTCCCGGGAACTCACTTTCCAGGATGGGTGCACTCCGGTCATTGATTTGGGTCACTTTCCTGAGCTTGGTCCCTTTACAGATGTCCTGCAGGAGGGCCCCGCGGCCCCGCTGCTCCTCTCGGCTCAGCTTCGGCGGTTCCGTGTTCGCCTGGAGAGGAGCAGCAGCTCAGCACCTCCCCAGGACCCGCCGGCACAGGAACAGCCCAGCTCTGCATTCCCACCTCCCAGAGCAACCCACCCCTGCCACAGCCAGCATTCTCCAGGGACAATTCCCCTGGCAAGTGGCCCCATGTGGGGACAGGCCACCTGCCAGCCCAGCGAGGTGACCCCTACCTGACTGAGGGTGGGGGGTGGTGGGGGGCCGGGGGGCGGCGGCGGGGGAGGAGGGATCGGCATCCTGGCGGCTCCGGGGTCTCAGTGCTGGGGGCAGGCCTGGGCACTCATGCCTGCGGGAAGGGAGGAAGCGGTCAGGGAACACAGCCCCAGGGAATTGTGCTGGTGCTCTGTGCCCGGAGTTGTGCAGAGCAGCAGCTGGAGCTGCTCTCCCAGGCTGTCCCAACACCCTGGAGCAGCAGGTCCCAGAGGTGGGAGCCAGCACAACTCCACCCCAAATCCCCAGGGCTTCCACAGCGCCTGCAGTCAAAACCCAGGACATGTCTCACACAACCACCTTGCCCGGCAGACAAAACCCAGCCAAGCTAATCCTGCACCATCCATCCAGCTCCTCCAGCTGCACCCGGAGGCTGCTCACTTGGGAGAGTGACAGTAGCCCGCCAGCACTGGCATGTGGCCCCGTGGCCTCTCCATCCGTGGCCAGGGCAAATCGGCCAGATGGCTCTGGCTCCACAGCAGCCAGAGCAGCACGAAGCAGCACAGGACTGTCCTGAGGCTCCCATCCCTGAATTTCCCAACCTCTTGTCTCCTACATCAATAACCCCCCGGCACTGAAGGCTCTCTGTGCCCCACAACTCCAAAGTCCCCTCAAAGCTGTCCAAACAATCAGAGAAACCAGCTTTCCCAGGACAGACCTGGCAATGCCCCAGCTCATCAGAAGCCCAGAATGAACCTGTCTGGCACCGTGGCTCACCTGGAACAGCTCCCAGGGCTCCGCGGGGCCCGGTAGCTCCGGTCGGCAATGGAGATGGAACACAGAGGGACTGGGGACAGGAAGAGGAGCCTGAATCACTGGGAGGTCACAGGCCCTCGTGTCACTGACAGCAGCGCTCAGGTAGGGCCTCCCATAGCACTGGCTCAGGGAATAGGAATGTGATGACTGGAGGCCTTGCTCACCACATGGAGAGTCCCAGGAGCTCAGAGCAGACCCTGAGGCAGGGGACAAATGTCCCTCTCTGGGCCACAGATGTCCTTCCCACAGGAAAACCTATTCCACAGTCACTAACGGGAACCACACCACAAACAGGAGGAAAGGACAGGGCAGTTTCACACCTGAAACATCCGATTTCCGAGCCCTGACCTCCAGGGCAGGTGACACAGGGCATGGGAACAGCCCCCACCGCAGGGAAAGTTCCTTTATGACTCAGGTTTGTACCAGGTATTAACAACCAGATCCCTTCTCACACTCATCTCCTGCTAGATAAACTACAACTTCCTAATCCCACAGGACACAGGTCCATCCTCTGTCAGACATTCCCAGGGTGTGAGAACGGGAAGCAGGGAGCAACAGCATGGCTGCCACAGCAGCGGCTCCCCTGCCCTCGGGCAAACCACTGGCTCTGGGGTTCAGGGAAATAAATAAATACATAAACTGCCTTTTAATTAAAATCAGCTCTTCTACCCTGTGAGAAGTCCTCAGCTACAGCTTCATCAGAAAGACATTCTTCGCTCTATCTTACGGCATTTTCCAGGTCACCCGAGACTCCCAGCTTCCCCGCGCCCTCCCATAACAAACGTGGTGCTCCTTCGCCCCAGCCCAAGCTCGAGGCCTCCCACCCAGGAGCCCACGTCCATCGATCCCTCCGGACACTCCAGCCAGGAACAACTCCCAGCAAACCCATCCGGCCTTTGCCTTTCCCACTGGAGCAGGATCACAGACTGCTCTGAACGTGCTCGTCTGGGACGTGTTGGAACAGGAACGCTTTTCCCTGTGCTCCTTCCCACCCGCAGTGGGATCACAGGGCCAGGGTGGCACGAGTGGCTCCGGGCAGAGCCGCAGCCGTGCCGGATCAGCTGCCGGAGGGAATTAGCAGGGATCCAGCTAAGGAACACGCCAGGTAATGAGACTCCTGACTCGGGCTCGTGTGTCACAGCCCTGAGCCAGCACAGGAGCGATGCCAGGGCCACCACCTTCCGACCCACGGGAACGTCACACATTGTGTCCCCGCTCCGCTCCTGTGCCAGCTGGTTACTCCCAGGGTGACACTTCCCTCGGTGGCCCCTGTGACAGCGACGCATCTCACAGACAAACAGGGATTTGTCAGCTGGCACAAACCATCCAGTGCCACCCGTGCCAGGCCAGCACTGCTGGGGTCTCTCAGTGTGGCCTGCTGACACCCTGCGACAGGCTCCAGACAACCCACAGGGACAATCCACAGGGATCTGCAGGACAAGGGTGTTATTTCTACAAACAGATCACGAGTCACTAACTCCCCTCTAAGGTGCCCTTACAGCAAAACCTGTGCTCGGATCCAGGCTCTGACCTAGAAGAGCGCGAGGAAAGGAGAGAAGAGTTTAAGCTAAAGCAGCTGAGGATAAACTGGAGCTGAATTCCCAAGAAACAGGTCATTCCATTTCGGTGCACGGCCCCGTTTGGGCTGGGGATTAATAGCAAAGGTCACATTGAAAAACCAAAATCGAGAGGCCCTGAACTCAGCACATGGCTGGGAAAAGCTGAGAGCTCCGGGTGGGAATGGTGCCTTTGAAATACAGCCTGGATCTTTCATGTGCAAGAAGACAGACCCAGCTGATACAGATTAGGCAGACAGGAGCTAAATCCTCCAGGAAAAGAAAAAAGGGGGGAGTTCTCCTCCCTGCACCCCTTCATGCCTGGCAGAAGCTATCCCTGTGAACAACATTGCAACTTCTCTGTGCTCCTTCTCTTTTGTTCTTCCCTACCAGGACCCTTCCACCGAGACACATCAGAGCCTCTGAGGGCTCCAAGTGCCGTGGTGGCAGCTCCCTGTGCTCGCAGGAAAAGTGGCTGGGAAGAGCTGAATCCTGAGACACCAATGGATAAAAGCTGGGCTAAGGCAGGAGGGGCAGGTTTACACAGTGCCTTTGCTTTTCCAATCCAAACCAAACCTCAGTAAAGCTCTGAGCAAAGCAGGAGGAAAACAAGGTGTGAAAAGCTGTCCCTTGAGAGGAGGGAGAGATCAGGAGATCGAGGTCACCCTGTGGAAGCTGCTTCAGAGCTGCTGTTCCACACGCTGGAGCCCACCATGGCCACAGACGCTTCGGCAGTGATTTGGATCAGCACTTCCCTGTCAACCCTGGGATCAAAACATTACTAAATCCCAAGAACTTGACATTCAGCTGCCCCTTGTCCCCTAAAAGCAGCAGGATTGGGCAGATCCGGCCCAGCCTGGGAGACATGCCATGTTTTCCAGGCATTTTTCAAGTCCCTGTTTGCCGTGGAGGGAACTGAAACGCCCTGCCCAGCAGCAGCCCCCATCCCGGGGGGATTGCTGCTGGAGCAGGACAGGCAGCAGCAGTGACCTTCAGCCGCCTATTTCCTCGCTTTTCGGGGATTTGGGCTCCGGGCGGATTTGTATTTCACATTTGCAAGCCCGAGCTGCAGCGCCTCATCCTCAGGGAGGCTTTGAACTGCAGATCAAGAGGAATTTCCACCCTCTGATGTCGGTGCAGAAATGCGGCCGCACCGGTTTGGGAACGACTTCCAAGGCTGGACCTCTCCAACACCCGCCCCCGCGCCTTTATCTTCCCTCTCTTCCCATCCAAACCCGCAGTTCCTCGTTACCCCCTCCCAAATTCCAACCCTGTCCTCCGCAGCCTGACATTCCTGCCCGCTCCCGAGGAGCTGAGGATGCTACATAAATAATTTATCCTGAGCGACAGCCATCGCAGGATTTAAGGTCATTCAGGCTTTTAAAATCCTATCAGCATGCTTCCCGAGCCGAGCTGCCAGCTCCATTTGGAGCATCCCGCGGAGCCGGCGCATCCCTGCGTGCAGACAGACAGACACGCTCCGGCCCCGCGGGATCCAGACGCTCCCTGTGAATTATTAACGACCCGCGGGCTCTGACGAGGCATTTTTAACAAAAAACCCAAACTCCAGAGTTTCTAATTCCTCAGGGATGGGCTCCACGGCCTCAGTTTCCCCATCCACCCACAGCTTCTACAACCACAGTTTCCCTATCCATCCTCAGCTTTCCTCATCCTCCGTTTTCCTCTCCACACTTTCCTTGGACTCAGTTTCCCCATTCCCAGTTTCCACAGCCTCAGTTTCCCATCCCCGACCACAGAACCCCCAGCTCAGTCTGTCCCTTGCTCCCATCTCATCTCAGGTCACTCAGCAGAGGAAACCTTTAATCAGGAGCAAGGCACCCTTGTCCCGAAATTCCACTGCAGCAAAGGGAAAAGCAGGAAAAGCCCGTCCTGCCAGGCCCGCAGCCTCCCCTGCCGCTCCCCCTTTGCCGAAGAGGCAAAAGGAAGCCGGGAAGGGAGAGGTGGCACACGAGGGGCTGGGCAGGAACCGAGGGGCTGGGCAGGAAGCGCTGAATTGTTCCAGCGGGAGGAAGCGGCAGGAGACGCGGGGACTTCCCGGTTCCTTCGAGCCGGAGCTGGGAATTCCGGGTGCCGCGATCCTGACAGCGATCCCAACAGTGGGATCCCGCAGCGGACGCGTGCTCCCGGTGCACCGGCCTTCCCACCCGTGCTGCCTTCGGCACGGTGCTCAGGAAGGCCGTTGGACCGGGAGCAGGGAGTCCTGGATGTGTTTCCCCGGAGCGGGAGGGACAGCTCAGCTCCAGCGTTACCCCGAAAAGCCGTGGCTGCCCCATCCCTGGGAGTGTTCCAGCTTGGCTGGGGCTTGGAACAACCCCTTCCAGGGGAAGATGGGATTTAAGGTCATTTCCAACTCAAGTCATTCCAGGATTCCACGGAACTCTGTGTCCATGGTCATCCCTAAGCCACCACAGGCTCCAAAAGGTCCGGCCCTCCTTCTGTACCCCAAATAGGGTCCCCCCTGTCCTGACAGGCCCCAGTGCACCCCCAGCTCTTACTGGTTCTGGGCACCCACAGGGTGGGGGTCCAGAGGGTCCTGGGAAGAGTGGAGGAGTCCAGGGGGTCAGTGTGGGGGTCCAGAGGGGTCCTGGGAGTCAGTGTGAGGGTCCTAGGGGGTGTCCTGGGAAGGGTGGAGGGGTCCTGGGGGTCAGTGTGGGGGTCCAGAGGGGTCCTGGGAGTCAGTGTGAGGGTCCTAGGGGGTGTCCTGGGAAGGGTGGAGGGGTCCTGGGTAGACACAGGGGTCACACTGGGGGTCCCTGGCGTCCCTGGTTCTGGACAGCCCCAAGGGGGTCTTGGGGAGTGGACCCTGAGGTGACCCAGGAGTCGGGGGGAAGGGTCAATGGGGTCACGGTGGGGGTCTCAGAAGCCATAGGGGGAGCCCCAGGGGACACTCTGGGGTCAGAGTCTCCATGCTGGGGGTCCCTGTGTTGGGACCCCAGGCACCCAGCCCCATCCTTTCTGAGTACCCCCAAGCTGAGGGTCCAGGGGGGTCCTGGGGAGGGGTGGAAGGGTCTAGGGCATCAATATGGAGGTCTCAGAGGGGTGCCAGGAGTCACACTGGGGGTCCCAGGCCCCCAGCCCTGCCAGCTCTGGAGACCCGCAGGTTGGGGGTCCTGGGGAGGGGTCCCTGAAGTGACCCAGGGGTCAGTGCAGGGATCTCAGGGCAGTCCCAGAGGGGTCAGGGTGGAGGTCCCAGACCCTTGGCCCTGCTGGTTCCAGCCAACCCAAAGACAGGAGTCCAAGGAGGGGTAGAGAAGTCCAGGAGATCAGCGTGGGCATCCCAGGCCACTGCTCCTGCCAGTTCCAGGCACACCCAGGGCGGGGGTACAGAGGGTCCTGGGGAGGGATCCCACACGTAACTCAAGGGTCAGGGTGGAGGGGTCAAGGACAGAACGGGGGCCTCACTGGAGGTCCATGGAGGTCCCGGGGACGGCTCTCAGAGATGACCCAGAGGTCAGAGTGAGGGTCGCCATGGTGGTTGGGGTCACAAACCCCGAGACCTGCAAGTTCTGGGCTGCCCTGGTGGTGGTCCAGGGTAGTTCTGGGGAAGGGTCCCTGACGGGACCTAGGAGTCAGGGAGGTGGGAGATCTCACAGGCGGCCCAGGGGTCAGGCTGGGAGGGTCCAGGGGGTCCATGTGGCGGCTGCAGCCCACCCCCGGCCTCGCCGGTTCCTGTCACTCCATAGCCGGCCCCGAGAACCCTCAGCCAGCCCCGGGCACCCCCCAGATCCGCGCAGGCCTCAGCGCACCCCCCGCCCCGCCGGTCCCAGCCTCGGCACAGGCCCCACGCACCCACCCCAGGCCACCACACCCCACACAGGCGCCCCGCGGCCGCAGTCCCGGCCCCCCGAGCCCCGCGAGCCCCGGCCCGGCCCGCCGATCCCCCCCGGCCCTCCCCCGCTCACCCGCGGCTCCTCCCGCCGCTCCCGGCCCCGGCCCCAGCCCCGCCGAACGAAATGGCGGCCCTGGCCCCTTGCGCCTGCGCGGCCGAACCGGATGTGGGCGGGGCACGGCGGGGCAGCAGCGCCATGATGAGGAGGTCGGGTGGCCATGAGGGAAGCGCCCATCATCGCCGTATTGGGAAGGTCACGCCGGCTCCGTGACCATCCAGTGCCGCGGTGTCCCGGTGACCGAAGGCAGAGCGGCACCACCGGGAAGAAATTCCCCGCTCTGTGCCGAAACGCTGCTGGAGGCCCGTGGTGCTGCGACAGAGCACGGCTACGCCGCCTGTCTGGCTTCCGCCATATTGAGAAGGTCAGCTGACCCAGCAGTCGCCATATTGGGAGGGTTGGCGGAAACCTTTGCGGCCGCCATGTTTGGAAGGTCAAAGGTTGGCTCCGCGCTGCCGCCATCTTGGGAAGGTCGGCTCCACCCTGACCGTTCCGTGGTAGTGACGTCACCGACAGCGAGGCTGTGACGTCACTCCCACCATGACCTCAATCCCTAGCATGACATCAGAGACAAGTGCCGGGACAGACTTTTATTGGGGCTCCCCGCCCCACCCCTGGCTTGATTTTTTTTTTTTTTTTGGCCTTTTTTCCTCCTTTTTCTTAAAAAATAAATGTACAATTCCGGACAGCGGCGGTACAAAATATACACGTCTGGGGGGGGGTGGGGGGAGGGGGCGGGCCACACATACAAAAATAGAGGGGATGAGGGGGGGACATGGCCGCCCCAGGGGCCCCTGTGCCCCAGCCAGGGGAGGGGGCAGGGGGAGAGGGGGAAGCGCCGTTGGGGGTCCCAAAACCAGCCCCCTCCCCCACCCCCCAAGGGTGGGGGCAGCACCCAAGGGCCGGGGCTGGGCAAAGTGCGTCAGTGCTGGGGGGCTCCGGGCCCCCCGGGGGGGGTGCCGGGGTTTGGGGGTCCCGGGGTGGGCCCCCCCTCACTGGCTGCCAGGCTCCAGCTTGTAGGAGAGCTCGAAGAGCAGGTTCTGGTTGTCGATGACGCGCAGCTGCCGCACGTAGGCCTTGGTCTGCAGCTGGGCCGGGGACGCCTCCAGCTCCAGGCCTGGGAACGGCCCCGGAACGAGGAACGGGGATGGAGGGATGGGGGTGGGAAAGGGAAGTGTGGGAACGGAGAGGATGGGGATGGAGGGGAGGCAGGGATGGAGGGAGAGGGATGGAAGTACGCAGGCGTGGCAAGGCAGTGGTGGAGATGGAGGAGATGTGGGGATGGAGGGGATGGAGGAGATGTGGGGATGGAGGGGATGTGGGGATGGAAGGGATGGACGGGATGGAGGGGATGTGGGGATGGAGGGGATGTGGGGATGGAAGGGATGGACGGGATGGAGGGGATGTGGGGATGGAAGGGATGGAGGGGATGGAGGAGATGTGGGGGATGGAGGGGATGTGGGGATGGAAGGGATGGAGGAGATGGAGGGGATGGTGGGGATGAGGGGATGCATGGGAAGTGGGGATGAGGGAATGGAGGGGATGTGGGGATGGAAGGGAAGTGGGGATGGAGGGGGGGGAAGGGATGGAGGGGATGAGGGGGATGGAGGAGATGTGGGGGATGGAGGGGATGGAGAGGAGGGAAATGGGGATGGCAACATGAAAGTGGGGATTGAAGGATGGAAAGGATGCAGGGGATGCAGGTGAAGGGACCGGGATGGGGATGGAATGGCCACGTGGGAATGGGGATGTGGGGACAGGGATGAAGGGATAGGGATCCAGGCATGCAGGGATGCAGGGTGAAGGGGTGAGAGATGAAGGCATGGATGCAGGGATGAGGATGCAGGGATTTAGGGATGCGGGGACATGGACAAAGAGGTGTGAGGATGCTCTGGCCACATTCCCATCCCTCAGGGCCAGCGTCGCAGGTTCAGGGCCGTGTGGGCCTCCCAGGCAGTGCCCCCCTAGCCCCGGCAGTGCCCCCCAGCCCCGGCAGTGGCCCCCTGACCCTGGCAGTGGCCCCCTGACCCTGGCAGTGCCCCACAGCCCCAGCAGTGCCCCCCAGCCCCATCAGTGCCCCCCTCGCCCCAGCAGTGCCCCCCAGCCCCGGCAGTGCCCCCCTCGCCCCGGCAGTTCCCCCCTCACCCTGGCAGTGCCCCCCCAGCCCCAGCAGTGCCCCCCTCGCCCCAGCAGTACCCCCCAGCCCCGGCAGTGCCCCCCTCACCCTGGCAGTGCCCCCCAGCCCCATCAGTGCCCCCTCCCCGTCCCCCACTCACAGAGGGGGCGGCTCCGGTACTTCCGCACGGTTCTCACTTTCTCAGCGATGCAGTGCTGGGGCACAGAGAGACCCCAGAGTCAGCCCCAGCCCCCCGAGAACCCCCCCATCTCCCCGGGGAGACCCCTCCGGGAGCCTCCTGCACACCCCCCACCCTCAGGGACCCCCCTGGATCCTGTTCTGCACCCAGGAGAGCCTGAACCCTCCCACCCCCCAGAGAGGGGAGCCCCAAACCCTAGGGGAAGGGGGGGTCCTCCAGCCCCTCAGGGGAGTCCCCTCCCCCCTGCCCCCATCCTGGGGGTCCCTCTGCCCCATTCCCCCCGAGAACTCACCAGTTTCTCCACATTGACCAGCCCATCCAGGAGGGTTTTGCTGCCTTCATGCAGGAAGGTCAGATCTGGGGGAGAGAGGGGGTGATGGGGGGGTCCCATGGGGTGTCAGAGGGACCCAAAACCACCGAGGGGAAGCCCCTGAGACCCCCCCTCACCTTTGAGGATGAGGGGCACAAAGGGGATGAGCGGGGGCTTCATCTTGGCCAGCACCTCCCGGTAGGTCTTGTGGTTCCTGCAGGGGTCCTGGGGGGAAATGGGGGGGATCAGGCTTTAGGGGGGCTCCCCAGGGGTGCCCTGGATTCTCCCCCATGCTGGTGGCCATGGGTATGGGGCTGGTGGCCTGGGGGAGAATGGCAAGGACACCTTGGGAATGTCCCCTGCTCAGCAGCACCCCAAACACCCCCAGGGGAGGTCTGGGGTCCCCCCCAATGCCCATAACAGCCCCCACACCTCTCACCCACCGTCAGGTTCTCAAACTTCCGAAACAGGTTCTTGAATTTCCCTGGGAGCTTCTGGAAGACAAAAACAGGGAGAGGGTAGGCAACATCCAGCAGGACCAGGGAGCACCAAAGGGGAGGCCAGGAGCATCCAGGAGGCTCTGGGAGAGCCCAGGAAAGGGTCAGGGAGCATCTGAGGGTGTCCAGAAAAGTCTGGAAGCATCCAGGGGTGGTCTGGGAGCACCCAGAGGAGTCCTGGCAGCACTGAGGTGGGGGTGAGAGGTCCTGGAGGGTTCCAAGAGCACTCAAAGTGGGGTCTGGAAGAAGCCAGGAAAGGTCAGGGAGCAGCCAGGTGTGGGCATCAGCATCCCAAGGGTCCTGGGAGCACCTGGGCAGTGTCAGGGAGCACCCAGGGGAGGTCTGGGAGCATCCAGAGAATCCTGGGAGCACTGGGGAGCGGAGTGGGAGCATCCAGGGACGGTCCAGGAGCACCCAGAGAGGCTCTGGGAGTACTGAGGGGGAAGGGAGCTCCTGGGGGCTTCCAAGAATGCACAAGGAAGTTCTGAAAGAACCCGGGCGCGGTCTAGGAGCAGGCAGGTGCGGGCACGGGCACCTCGAGGGTCCTGGGAGGACCCAGATGCTGTCAGGCAGCACCCAGGGATGGTCTGGGATCACCCAGGAAAGGGTCAGGGAGCACCTGGTGGTTTTCGGGAAGATGTGGGGGCACGGTGGGGAGCAGGGGCACTCCAGCCCTCACCTCCCAGGTGAGGCGCAGGCGGCTGACGGCGGCGTTGTTGAGGCCGATGACGATGGCGTAGAAGGAGAGCATGTCCTGGTTCTGCTTACAGCTGGTGGGGGACAGCGTGAGGGGCGGGCTGGGCACCGCGGGGACCCCCCCGGCGGCACCCCCCGTGGGCCCCCCCCCAGCCACACTCACATGGCAGCGATCTTGATGAGCTTCTTGAGCAGGTGGGCGCGCTTGCCCAGCCCCTCGCAGAGCAGCAGCTCCGTGCCCACCCAGTGCTGCACCTCGCTGCAGCGCTGCAGCAGCAGCTCCAGGTTCGCCGTCTCCCTCCGGCCCCGCTCCCCGTGGAACACGTAATCCACGAATTCCAGCTGGGTGGGAGGGGGGACACACACACACAGATTCCATCAGAGCCCCCCCCCTCCCCACCTCCACAGCGCGGCAGCTCCCGCGGGCCCCCCGGGCCCCCCGAACCTCGTGGATGCAGCGGAAGAGCTCCCAGTGGAAGGCTGTGAGGTGGTTGGCGACATCCTCGGGCTCGGCACGGTGGATCTCGGTGTCTCCCGGCACCACCTGGATCTCCTCGGGCAGTGGCACCTGCGAGGGGACACCGCAGGACGGGGCACTCAGTGCCGGGAGGGTTCCCCCGGCTCCCCCGCTCTGCGCAGGGAGTGATGGCGGTGCCAGGGCCGGGCAGGGGCTGGGGGGGTCCCTGCCGGGGTGTCCCCACCGCGGGGCTCACCAGGGAGTCGAAAGTGTCCCTGGTGCAGGCGAAGAGGTGGCTGTTGATGCCCAGGGTGGTGAACACGCACTCCTCGCTGGGCTGCAGCACCGCTTTCTCTGCCGCGGGGCACAGGGTGGGGTCAGCACCGGGCGGACCCCCAGCCCCGCCCGCAGCCCCCCCCCCCCCCGGCCCCCCGGGCACCTCCGGACGAGGCCATGGTGACGAGGATGAGGGCGTCCCCGCGGGCGCTCTGCTCCTCCGAGTACTGGAGCTTCTCGGTGACCGAGGCCAGGATGTCCTGCACCGAGGCCGAGAGGCGGCTGCGGATGGTGACGTACGAGTGGTCGGGCATGTACACGCGGCAGAAAACTGGGGAGAGGGCGGGGGGTCAGCGCCGGGCACCCCCACACCACCCCGGGCACTGCCCACCGGGGAAACTGAGGCACGGGAGCGGCCCCCCCGGAGCAGACCCGGAGAGGGCACGGCCCCGTACAGCGGCGGGTGGGTGACAGAGGGGGGACCCCAGTCCCCCTCAGCTCCCCCCACAGTCACTCACTCTCGTCAGAACCCCGAAATGCCACCCGGGTCTGCAGGCAGGAGTCGATGCGTCGGAAATGCCGGAAGAGAGGCTTCACCTGCTTGTTCGGGGGGGGGGTCTCGTCGGCCACCCTGGGGGGGCGGGGGGCACAGGACAGGGCTCAGGCAGGGCCCCAGACCCCGGGGCTGCACCCCGAGACCCGCGGGGTGCCCCGGCAGCCCCCACCCAGGGCTTCGCTGACGGCAGGCTGGGCACAGGGAGGGCACGGGGGCACACCGAGGGTGGGCACAGGAGGAGCGTGGGCACGAGGGTGCAGTGGGGAGGGGTCCGAGGCTCCACATGGCAAATGCACAAAGGGTGGGGGGCACAAAGTTGGATGTGAAGGTGCAACCAGGAGGGCACCAGGGTGGGCTGCTACTGACCCCTCCAGCCCCTGGGCACCCCCAGGGGCCACAACTCCCTGTCCTTCTTGGGGACTCCCTGACCCACAGGGACCCCCAGGACCCTCTGCCCTCCCCAGGGACCTCCTGACTCAGAGGGAACCTCAGGACCCCCTGCCCTCCCTGGGGATCCTTTGTCCCACAGGGACCCCGGTCCCTATAGGACTCCCTGCCCTCCCTGGGAACCCCTGGGTGGGTGACCCCTGGTCCCCCCCGGGACCCCCTGACCCTTTTCTCACTTGAGCTCCACAGTCTCCACGAGCTGGTGCAGCTTGATGATCTCGTCCTCCAGCTCGTGGTAGAGGGACGTGTCCTTCATGATGAGCAGGTAAAGCTCCTGTGGGGCGAGAGGGGTCAGGGCCGGGACTGCAGGAGGCCGAGGGGGGGACACGGGAAGGGGACACCCACCTTGATGACCTTCCCAGCGCTCTCCTCCTCCTGCAGCAGCCCCTTGTAGGTCTCGAGGAAGTGCAGCAGCACGGCCAGCACCGCCCGCTTGCGCCGCAGCCCCGACCCTTCCTCCCAGCGCGCCGGGGGGCTGCCCGCCGCCAGCACGAAGGTGGCACCGTCAAGGAGGTGCCACGGCAAGGAGGGACCCTCGGCCACCCCCCAGCACCCGCTGCACCGAGGGACCTCACTGAGGGTCGTTGTGCCCTCCCTGGTAGCACCACGCTGCCCACCTTGCACCCAAACCCATAGCCCGGCCTCATGGCACCCCAATGCCCTTCCTGCTGCTCCGGTGAGCCCCCCCATAGCACCCCCGCTGCCCTCCCCATGTCCCCCTTCTCCTTGCAACCCCTATGCCCACCGTTTTGTCACCCTCATGGCCACCCTTGTGCCAGCTTCACAGCACCCTGGTGCTCATGCTGGTGCCCTCCTGGTTGCACCCTGTGCCACCACCATGTCCCCTTCATGGCCCTGTTATGCCCACCCTCATTGCACCCCAATACCCTCCTCATGTCCAGCCCCGGACCCCTCCTCACCCACCCTTGTGCCCACCTCCACGCCCCCCTCGTGCTCAACCTCAGACACTTCCCCATCGCTCCCACTCTTCTGCCCCTTCACAGCACCCTTGTACCCACCCTCACTGAACCCCAGTGCCCTCCTCATGCCCAGCCCCGGACCCCTCCTCACCCACCCTCGTGCCCACCCCCGTGGCCCCCCAGGATATTGCTGGTGCAGCTGCTGCAGGAAGCGCTCGGTGGGCAGGAACAGCGAGTGGGTGAGCACGATGTCATCCAGCAGCGACTCTGGGGGGACAGGGGGACAGGCATGGGCACCCCCCTAGAGCCCCCCGACACACCCCCATGCCCGGCGGGGCGGATGGGTGAGGAGAGCGATGGTAATTTGCAGGGTGACACCGGGAGAGGCCGAGCCCCACGCGAACCCCCCCGCACCGGCGCTGACTCAGGGCCCGCTCCCAGCCCCGGGGCAGCCGGGCCCGGCCGAGCCGGTGTGGGGGCAGAGGCGCCGGCAGGGCGGGACCGGGGCCGCGACGCCCCGGCACACCCGGGAGCCCCGTGAGAGCCCGGCTGCGGGCACAGCAGGACACGGCAAAGGGAAACTGAGGCAGGCAGCTTGGGGCACGCCGGGCAGGTGCCACAGCCGGGCTCTCTAGGGCAGCACGGGTGGCACCGCCCTGTGAAGGTGTTTTGGCGAGGCCAGGTGAGCCGAGGGCCCGGTACCGGCGTCTGTGCCCATCAGAGCTGGCATCGGTCACCACCGTGACCTTTGGACAAGGCACTGCTCCCTCGCCCGGCACCAGCACAACCCTCGTGCCCGCGTGCCCCGGGGATCCTGTGGGGGGACCCCAGAGCCCTTCCAAGGCCCAAGGACCTGACCCACGGAGGGGCCATGCAGAGCATCCACCCAGGCACTCCCCAGACACCCCCAGACCGTTAACCCGGTCACGGATCAGTGCCAAGCCAGGGCAGAGGATCCCCTGACACTCCCGCGCCGGGCACAGCTCCCACGGGGCATCAGCTGCTGCCAAAAGCAGGACACGCAGTCTGGGGCACAGGGACAGGCAGGGGCACCAGCAGCGCAGGTACACAGCCCTCAGCTTTCCCAGCCCCCTCCCAGGTTCTGCCTGTGGGCCAGGAGTTGAACACTCCCGCCCTCCCTTCAGGCTGCAGCCCCCTCCAGGTCTGCCTCAGTTTCCCCATCCCTCTGCAGCACTCATGCTGTACCCCAGACTCACAGGGATGTTTCCCCGTGTCGGGACCCCCATTCTGGCTCCTGCCCCCCTGCTCCCTGCCAGCCTGGGCACCACCAGGCCTGGCAGCGTGCTTGTGCAGGCAGGACCTGGCACTGCCAGTCCCAGCTCGCCCCTACCCGAGGGCTCCTCTTGGTGGTTGCACCCAATCCCGGCCCTGGCATCACTGGAGCAGGGGGCTGGCAGTGGCCTGGGGTCCCCAACAGCCTCTGTTCCCGGCAGCTGAGTGGGATTGGCCGTGACAGGGATCCCCTTGGTGTGGGAAGGCTCCCACCCACCTGCACCCAGCCTGGCTCCCGCCCAGCTCTGGCACCGAAACCACCCCTACACCTGGGCACGGGCAGCCACGGTGGGACAGCACCGGGAGGCCTGTGCCAGAGGAAAGGGGCATCCAACCGGCCCCCCCTCCACTGCAGCTCCCGTCCGGGCTAATTTTAGCACCAGGAGGATGTGAAGGACCATCCAACCGGGAGGTGGATGCTGCAGTGACTGCCGGTGCCCGGCCACCCCCGGCCCCCACCGAGCCCAAATCTCCTTGCCAGCCCCTCTGCCGTGCTGTCTTGCCCGGGGAACCCCTGCCCACCCCACAGATCCCTGCCCACCCCACTGCCACCGACGCCCTGCCCCGGCGGGGACCCAGCCTTGACCTTGTCACCCCATCCGGGCGCTGCTGTGCCCTGTGCAGGGCCACCCGCCTCACCGGGCACGAGGGTCCCCCACCCCGCTGTCTCCCACCCCAGCATCCACCAGCGCACCCCCCCCGCAAGCAGCGGCCGCCCCCGGTCTCTCCCCGCTCCGCCGCATCGCCCGCGATCCACGCGCTGCCCACGCCGGGCACCCCCGCAGCCCGTCCCGGCGGTCCCGCAGCCCCGTACCTGCCCCGCAGCCCCTCCCGTGTGCAGCCGCCGGCAGCCGGTCGAGGAGCGCGGCCAGGAGCCGCTCGGGGGGCGCGGGCGCGGCGGGGGCGCAGCCGCAGCCGCAGCAGCACCGGGCGGCGGGCGGCGGCTCCGGGCTCGGTGGCTCCCGGTCCCGGTCCCGATCCCGATCGCGGTCGCAGCCCGGTGAGGGGTCCTCAGGGGAGCGGAGCGGTGCCTCGGGCGGCCGTAGCTCCAGCCAGCGGCCCTCGCTTCCCGGTACCGGCCCCGCGGGCCCCGCCGGCTCCTCGGGGGAGGCGGGCGGGTGCGACAGGCTCTGCCGCCGCGGCGCCGGCACCGACCCCGGCCCCGGTACCTGCCCCGGGGAGGCGGCGGGGCGGACGGGCAGGTGCGAGCCCGGCTTCTTCAGCAACTTCTCCAGCGGCTTCATGGCCGCCCGGGCGCGGCGGCGGCGGCGGCTCAGGGGCCCATCGGCGGCGGTGGCGGCTCCGTTCGGCTCCGCTCGGGCCGCGGCACCGCTCCCCGCCCGCCCCGCACCGGCTGCGCCTTGCGCCCGCCCCACAGCGGCCCCGCCGCCAGCACCGCTCCGCCCCGTTACGGCCCCGCCGCCGCCGACCCCGGCACCTGCCCGCCCCTTTCCCCGCACCGCCGCCGCCCCCGGGCCCGCCAACGGCACCTGCCCGCCCCCTCCCCGCACCACCGCACTCGGTACCGAACCCGCCCCGGGGCTGCGGTGACACCGGCTCGCACCAGGACACGGTCCCCCCCGCAGCCCCGCACAGGTGATGCATTACGCACCCCCGCACCCATCTCCCCGCATTCCCCTGTCGCATCCCCAGGGTACCACCACGCGCCCCCCCGCCACACACCCCGTACAGCCTGGGGGGGCACAGCTCAGAGCCTGTCACCTCCCCTGTCACACACCGCGACCAGGGGGCACAGCCCCACGGCCCCCTGCCATGTGCTGCCTCACACCCCCGGCACACCCCCGTGCCCGGTTCCCCCCCGCACACCCACACAGTTCCCCCATGCCAGCCCAGGGGCACAGGGCACCGCCCCTCCACCAATGCTACCCCTCCCCAGTGTCCCCTGCACTGGGGGCACATCCCCAGCTGTGGGGTGAGCCACCCCCGGACCCCCAGCCCGGCTGACTGCACCCGCCGCAGCGTGGGAAAAGGCCGGGGGTGGGTGCGAGATCCCCCACCCTGGCACCCCTGGGGCTGGGTTCCCCCGCGGGCAGGGTGGGCAGGTCGGGGTGGCTGCCAGACCCCCCCACTTCCGCTGCCTGCCAGGCTGGAACGGGCCCCGGCGTGCCGGGGCAGGTGTCGGGGCAGGTTCTGGGGCAGGGCAGTGCCAGATGTGGCGCTTGCCTGGGGCTGATCCTCCTGCCCCGCTCCCGCGGGGTGCTGAGCACCCATCCTGCCCATGCCCACTGCCCCCAGCCCCGCCTTGCACCCTCTGGACAGGCCAGCAGGTGCCAGTCCCCTTCTCCCGGGTCCATCCCCCTGCAAAACCACGGCCCTGCGGCAACTGCGGGGTGGGATGGTGACAGCGGCCGGAGGGACACAGCAAGTGACCCCATGGCCTTTGCTGGGCCCCGCTGCCCAGGGGGTTCGGGTGGAGATGGAGGAACGAGGGTCCCGGCAGTTGCCGCTTTGTTCCCGCTTTGCCTCCACCCGGCAGTTGCCTGGCAACTCCATCCATGCGGCTGCCGGAGCAGCAAAACACGTCCCCACATCCCCATCCCCTGTCGGGATGGCACCACGGCATGGCCCGGCACGTCCCTCCTCTGTTCCTCCAGCCTCCAGCGTTCGGGTCCCCCACACCCCATCCAACACCCCCAAAAAATCCCACTCTGCTGAGCTCCTCCATCCCCTTTCCCCACAGCATCCGGACAAGGGCTCTCAGATGCGGGTGCAAATGGTGCTGCTGGCCAGGTTCAACCATGCAGAGGAGGGCTTCTCCTGACAGCAGGAGGGGAAACAGAGGCACAGAGAGACACCCCCCTAAGACCCCATTCACTGGTGGGAATGGGGATGCACTGGGCCACACGAGCAGGAGGGACCTGGAGCACTGTGCCATGCTGAGGGCAACGCTCCCCCTGGGAAAGGTGCTCCAGATCTGGCCTGTCCCATCCCCTCTCCCCATGTCGGCAGGGATGGGGGCTGGTGTAGAGTGAACTATTGGCTTAATTAATTTGCTGTTATTTCTCCTAACGAGCTGGGATCTGGAGCGGGCGCTTCCCTCACTTGGCAGCCAGCGCATTCCCCCGCCCCGGCAGTGAGCCGGGGGTGCGAAGCCTCCAGGCACTGCTCAAAACAGACCGTGTGTAGGAGGGAAAAATTACACCCCGGGAAAAATCCCTCCCCAAGCCAGCGCCTTAACCCACTTCCCAGCTGCACCGCTGGGAGAAGGGAGTCAGGCATTTGGGGAACGGGAGAACCACCATGAGACTGGGGCAGATCCTCCACAAGGTCCCCGTGAAGGGCTGAGGCAAACCCTGGACCTCGCACAGACCTGATCCTGCTGCCAGGGAGGGAAACTGAGGCAGTGGCACTGGGGAGGAATGGGGTAGTACAGCAAGGTGGGCAGGAAGGTGATGCCTCCTGCTGCTGCTGCTGCTGTTGGAACTGCTCTGGGACCCGCACCCTACTGCCAGAAGTGAGGGCAGAAATCGGGGAGACCTGAGGGGAAGGGGGGAAAAAGGGGGTGGGGGATGGAAAGTGGGGAGCTGGGGGGCCCCTGCCCCTCAAAGCCACCCTTTCACCATGGCACTGGCAAGGCCACCTGCATCCTGCCCCTGCCAAACCTGGCTGCAGGAGGGCAGAGCTCACCGTGGTGCTCCATCCACAGGATCAGGGTGTAACAGGAGCAGGGTACGTGCCTCCCACCTCCCTCTGGTGTGGGCAGGTGGGCGGGGGGGCTGGCAGGAGGCCGCGGCTGCCGAGGCGGAGGCAGCGTGGCACAAACGCGCAGGTGGCAGCTCCCGCACCACCAACACAACAGTTGGTCCTTCCCCGTGAGCCAGTGAGGCTGGGGGAGAGGAGGGGGCTTACATCAACCCCCAGAGAGACGAGGGGCCCCCTCCAGCCCCACTAGCGGGGCAGAGCTGGGCTGGGCATGGGTGGCAGCTGCTTTCAGGGATGCGGGGGTGAGGGCAGCCTGGCGCCAGGCACAGCAGAGGCGTAATTTCAGTCCCACTGTGAGCTTCTGAGAAGGGCAGAGCTGTACCTAGGAAGAGCAGAGTGGCTCCTGGGAAGGGAGAACAGCTCCTGGGGAGGGAGCAGCTCCTGGGAGACAGCAGAGATGGCACTGGTCCTGCCAGGGAAGCTCAGATGGACACTGTCCCTGTGGGTCTCAGCCCCAGGAACGACACACAAGAGCTGTCTGCTTCCTACAAAGCTGTTGGGGATGTGCATCCCACAGGAAAGGAATCCAAGTAACACCAAAACCCCATCATGGGGATGTAAGGCCCAGGATTTCAGTCGTGTGACCGATGCATCAATGACATATGGTGACATCTAAAACATGAGGGGATTCTGCTTTGGTTATGTGGCTTTGGGGGCTGAAGCAAGACACAAAAGGTCACGGAGTCACAAACACCAAAGAAAGAAGGAATTTCTGCTGGAGAGCCAGGCATGGATGAAGGATCCACACAGAGAATGAGAAGGTGGGTGCCAGTCCCCCATCCTGGCCACAGATGGGGACGGGGTGGCCGAGCCACCTTTCGCTCGGTGACGCCCCCCTCACCCAGTGCCTGCGTCGGCAGCTGGCGCGTCCCCACGGCGTCCCGGCACGTGCTCAGGAGAGCAGCAGGAACCGGCAGGAATGGGCAGGAATCAGCAGCCGGCCCTGCCAAGTTTCCTAATGCAATTTGCAAACGGCTGCGAGGACCTGGCCAAGCCGGAGCCGGAGCGGGGCCGGAGCCGCGGGGCTGGTGGGATGCGGGATGCAGAGCAGCAGCACTGCGGCACACGAGAGCCAGCCAGGACCAGCGTGGCACTGCTGCGGTGACAGTCACCCCATGGGGTCAAGAATCCCAAAGGGGACACAAGGCTGCCGTGGGGAACTGAGGCAGGAGCTGGTGTAGGGCTGAGGTGCTTCCTTGTGGGGCCGGAGCCCAGCCCGGTGCGTTGGGGCGGGTTCCAACACCCTCCCCACAACCCCAGCAGTAACACCCAAGTGCTGGGAGCAAACCTGGCCCTGCCGAGCTGGTTTGGGTGCTGGCTGGGCTGCTCGGGTAGCGTCGGGGTGCTGGGTGCCCACAAACCTCCCCCTCTGTCTGTGGATTTGGCAGAGGGAGGGTGGAAACATCCCCTTGCGCTGCTGGGGGTGGCAGGGATGGGGGTTACCCTGTGGATTCCCCTCTGAGAGCTCACACACAACAGTTACCAACAGTTTGTTGAGAAAAAAATCAGGAGGAGCTCCTAAGTTAAGTGGTTCCTGCCCAGGCAGTGCATTCCTGACAGCTTCCCACGGCTCCATTGCCTTTCCCCTGCACCAGAAGTGGCAGAAATGAACTTGCTAATTGAAAAGAGAATTGAAATGAAGAATCAGCTGGGGTGGGGGGGATGTCACTGCTGCTTACCCAAACAAATAAAAACGAAATACCCAAAAGAAACAAATCAGCTTTACTGAAGGAGCTGCTTCATTCCTTAAATAAAAACAGAGACCACGATCAAGCCAGCAGAGTTTGACATCCCAGGAGGGAGCGGGGAACATTTAGTAACGGGGAGAAGTTGGGAGAACGTGTGGCCATGGACCGACTCGGGGGTTGGTTCTTTGGCGGCCCCAGCACGGGGGAGAAGGGGGGTGGGCAGCAGCGAGGTGGATTTTGGGAAGGCACCGCTCGGGCCACGGGGGAAGTGCCTGGTCCTGAACACAGTGCAGGTGGCTCATCCCGCTGCCTCACCTCCACGCAGGGAAGGAGCCATTCCAAGGAGCAGCTTCCTCCTCGCCGAGGGGCCGAGTCTGGTGCTGGGATTCCTGTGGCCGTGTCCCTACGTGTTGCTCCTCTCCTTTGATTTTTCACCTTTGCTGTCCTGGGAGGAGAGGGGAAGAGGGAAGAGCAGCAGAGGTTTAGGGCCCCCCAAACCCTTGCATGGGGGAACAGTGCTATGGCTGCGTCTTGCCAGCAAGAACCCACCCCGGTTGGCAACCTCCCCATCCGCCTCTCTGGGCACAACCAGCCCCCTGTGCCAACCTCTCCTCATGGTTCCAGATTTTTCCACCACAAGGCCTTTCCAGGGCCCCTCCATGAGACAATTTGCTTCTCAGCCCTCCCCATGTACAGGAACCCACCGGCACATGCCTGCCCGGGTCTGGGCTTGCTTGGCTCCCATACGTGAAGAAGGTATGGAAAGGGAAACCAAAAACACACATGGCATTCCAGCACGCTCACACATGCACAGCTCACAGCACTGGAGCAAGGAGACCATTCCCAGCACAGGGAAGCACTCGCATCCTGAAAAACCTTTAACCCTACTGCCTGAATTATCTGCTGAGTTCTCAACGTTTATCCTTCCAGAGAACTCCCTGCCTCTTAGCTCCTCCAGCCAGGGCTGGATTTTTCCCTCTCAAAATCGTCCTGTTTTCTACCCTGAGCAAATAAAATTTTAAAAAAGTCAACTTCAGACTTACTTTTTTACGTGGTTTTAGTTTTAAAGATTTAAGTAACTCAAATTAACTGGAGCCCTGCTTACCACCTGCAACGAGAAGCTGAGGTTTGGGAGAGGTCAGAGATGAGACAGTTTAAGATTTCCCCTTACAAAAGAACAACGTTATTTTTTTTTGGGATGGGAGGGGGAACTGCAGCCTCACACACACCAGTGACATCACACACACACACAAGGACCAGTGGTGAGGGGATGGTACCTCTGGAGGGGGTGGCTTGATGGTCACAGGCTGGGACGTCCGGCGGGGCGGGGAGGGCTTGGGCTGCACCTGCTGCTGGACAGTGTTGTAGTAGGTGACCCCCCCATACACCTGGGACTGCGCCTGCAGGAGCAGCAGGATCAGAGCTCCGGGCTGGGGGGCCCTGCAAGCCCCTCCTGGCACCCACTGGGGCTGGATAGCTGCCCCCAGCCAGAGCCAAGAGGGGCTGTGCCCCCCAGAGATCAGCTCCCGAGGCCCCTTGTGTGTCTCCACCCCTCACCAACGTGCCCCCACTCTGGCAAGGACAGGACACAGCCTATGCAGATGGGATTCCCTCACCCTGCAGTCCATGGAATGCCTGAACTTCTTAACAGCAGCTTTTCTGCCTGGACACAGCTCCCCTGCACATCCAGCCCTGCAGCCTCGGGGGAAACTGCCCTCAAAGCAGGGTGAGGTCCTGCCAAGATCAGCTGAAGCAGTGGGAAGGGCAGGGAAGGTTGGGAGCTCAGGGAACATGCAGCTCTCCAGCCTTCCACGGCGTGTCAGCCCTGCTCCAGCCTCGGCACCAGGATCTGGTCTGCTCTGGTCTCATCTGCCTTTTCAAGGATCAGGTCTGATCTGTCTCCTCAGGGATTAGGTCTATCTGCCTCCTCACAGGGATAAGATCAGGTCTCATCCTCAGAGAGATCCAATCCAATCTGCCTCCTCAGGAATCTGAACTGATCTGCCTCCTCAGGGACCCAATCCAATCTGCCTTCTCGCTGCCCGGCAGCAACCTTAGATACCGAGTTGGGCCATGGAACACAAAAATCCATCGTCCTGCTGTTCACACCAGCCAGTTCCCAGCCTCTATCTCAAACAGAACTGACTTCCAAAGCCACTCCCAAGGTATCCTTGGCTCAGCCCTGGAGAGGCTGTTTCCCTGTTCCATAAGGGAAATTCCATACCCCCAGGACAGGATTTCACCCGCTGCCTGCCACGCTTAGGGAGCTGCACAGGAGCCACGAGAACAATCCTTTCTGGGATGACAGCAGCCTTTCCCCATGGAGCAGCTGTGCTGCTCCACGTCCTCTCCCAGGAACGCCTCGCAGAACACACCCCACACTCCACAACATCCCACCTGCTCCTGCCTGGGAAGGAGCCGCGGCGCGTCCGGCTTACCTGCGTGTTGGAATAGAGATGAGGAGGGGGTGGAGGGGGCAGAGCTCCAGCGGGGTAGGGGTAGCCAGGATTCCCAAAATTCATCACTCCAGGGGCGGAGAAGTAAGTCGGAGTGAGCAGCTGCTGCGGCGGGGGCTGGCCCGGGGGCATGGACACTGGTGGGGGGTAGAGGCCGGGGTTTGCCATGGCAGGGGGCGTCTGGTGGGGGTGTAAACCTGGAGGTGACGGGAAGCACACGGATGTCACCCAAAAAGCCAGAGCATCCCTGGGTAGCAGCAGGAAGGAGCACGCTCTGCTCCAAGGGGTCCCTGCAGCCCCACGCTGGGGAGGGACACAGAGCAGCAGAGCACAGCCCCCTCCCCAGGTCCGGATTCACCGGAACCAGACATGGCAACTCCACTGCAGGAAACAATTTGTGTGGGCAAGCAGAGAACGTGTTTGACAGCTCCCAGTTCTGCTTTTTCCTGAGCTACAGGGCCAGGGAGTGAGGAACCAGCCCAATGCCCACGGAAGGGAGCGGCCCAGCTGCTGAGGCCCCACAGGGACCTGCAAACATCCAGCTGGGAGCTGCCAAAGGCTCAGTTCCCCTTGTCCTGCACCGGCTGGAAGCTCCAGAAAAACCTATTTTTTCTTTCCTTAAAACTAATACTGGTTCAGCCTCACTGCAGGAGGGAGCAGGTCCCTTCCATGTTGCAGAAATTAAGGAAAATGGATTCCCCCTGTGATAGAGGCTGTGGGAGAACAAAGTTCTCTGTTTCCCAGGTCCAGGGGTGTCCCACTGGCTCCTCACCTGGATGAGGGAGGTGCATCTCCGGCTGCACAATCATCCCTTGGGGAGGCAGCGGGGCTGGGTTCTCACCGTGGGTGTAGATTGGTCCCTGGAATTGTACTGCAACAACACATGACAGGCTGTGAGGAAAAGCTCCATGGAATTTCATTCCCCTGCAGCCGGGCACACACAGCCCAGCACGCCCCGAGGGCTCCCACGGCACACAGAGGCTCCCGGGCTTATAGATGCGACATGCTCCCTAAAGAAAAGCCTCCTACTCCCTTTAGAAAGCAGGAAAATACTCAGGGAATTTCTTGTCTAACACTTTAAATGCTGGAGGGAATTCCTAATCCATCCCCAGTCCTGCTCTCCCCATGCTCAAATATCAAAGACCTGATTTAAAGTTCAATTTAAATCCCAGTTCTCAGGAAGAATTGGGGTGTCCTAAGAGCCCTGGCATCGAGAGGGGATAACACTGAGGGTAATTCCATGGGTTTAAACACAACCAGGCAGGCTCCCAGCTGCCTTTTAGACACTGTATGAGAGGATACAGTGCCACTAAAACAAACAAAAGAGAAGACAAAGTCCCAACCCCAAGAGGAGTTGGGGGGGGATCCCTGCTCCAGTTGTTCAGCTCCAAGCACACCTGGAGCCACAGGAGCAGGAAGGAAACACTCACGTGGGTCGTAGTAGTGCCCTTCCATGATGCTGATGTGCATGGGGGGCGCGGGCTCGGGCACGGGGGGTCTCTGCCGCTGCGATGAGTAGCGCTTCACACGGCCCCCCGGCACTGCCTGTGAGAGTCCAGGGATCAGGGGCGCTGTGGGGCACCCACCCGCCACCCCCAACCACCAAACCTCCCCTGGGTCACCCCCAAACACCCCCACAAGGGAAAGGCTGAGGCATCAACAGCCTGTAATCACCACAACCCCAAGACAATTAGAGCCCGTCTCCCGCGCGCCGCGGAGCCGGAGTCACGCTCCGGGATCACGCGTTACCATCTCCTCCATCCGGTTAAACTGCGGTGGTGGCCCAGTTCCCACGTGCATATGGTTGGGAATACCTGAGGAAGGAACAGACTGGTTATTACTGTGGTTTGTGCTGGTTCCCAGGCCGGAGCTGCCTCACCCAGGGGCGTGGCTGCGGCTCAGCTCTCGCTCCCATGACATGGAACCTTTGGACTTCACCGCCCCAGTGATTTTAAATATTTTGGGACAAATTAGAGGCTGTTTTGTCACTGCACATTCATTCAACGTGCTTAGCAACGCCTAAATCCTGCCTCCAAACTAAATCCCCAGCTTGAAACTTGGGTCCTGCTCTGAGCTCTGAGTCTGCTGGGACACAGATCTCTTCCAGGTGGATCAAAGATCCATGTGGGATCTGAAGCTGCATTTTAAACCCTCTGCAGGGTGTAAA
The DNA here is from genome assembly GCF_031753505.1 of Anomalospiza imberbis. Lineage (NCBI taxonomy): Eukaryota > Metazoa > Chordata > Aves > Passeriformes > Viduidae > Anomalospiza > Anomalospiza imberbis. Next base: position 3,460,472 of record NC_089702.1, on the reverse strand, counting down.
CACTTTTATCACAGGCTCCTTTGGATTCCAACAGCAAACTGAATCCATGTGAATTCATAGCGAAGTGAATTTTAAACCTTGGCTAAAAACCACAGTGATTCCAGGGGAGTGAAAATGGATAAAACAAACACTGGAAGTGCTCATGGATCACTGACAGTGCAAATACAGGGATGCAGAATGGACGGATGGGAGCCAAATGCTTCCCAGAATAACTCCTCCCCTCCTCTGCTAGGGACACAAAAGGGACAGCAGAGTCATCAGCCTTCTCACAGCAGAACAAGATCGTGTACCTGCAGCCCTGGGAAAATTTGGGAAGATGCTTCATTTTTGTGCATTAAAAAAAACCCTAAACCAGACAATCTCAGCACTTCTGAATTCTCATCCCACTGTGACGTTTCCAGCCTGTCCAGGGGTCTGTTCTCACAGACTTCACAGTCCCATCAGTAACAAATGACTTCTGCTTCCATGACCTCAACCTCACAGACACTTATGAAAGCAGCAAGTCAGTCCCTTCTCCTTGCTCCAGTTTTACTCCCCTTGGGAAGCATTCTAACACTTCCCAGAACAGACTCTAATTCTGCAAAGGGATAATTATACCTGGATGACCTCTCTGTGGATGCGCAACTGGAACTGTCCTCAGCTGGCACCAGAGTAACTCTGTCCCATGTCCCTCCCTCCTCCCAGGCACAAAAGGATTTGCCAATGCCAGCCAGGCCTTGGCTATTGGCAACCAAATCCCAGTGACAGGAAATGAGCTGATAAACAGGAAGAAGTTCCTTTCTGCCCTGAGCAGGACACCACAGAGCCCAATTATTGATCCTTATCTCATGCTCTCCTGCAGCAGGGATCAGTCTTGCTGTGATTCACATCACAGGGAAAGGATCCCTTCCATCCTTCCCAGCCCTAATTCCATTCACCTACACAAAAATGTTTGATTTCCCTTTTTCTCTGCTGCAGCACTTTCTCAGCAAGAACCATCATTCTGCACCCACCCTGGGACAAGGCTCAGACAAAGACAGCTCAGCTCTGACCAACTGCACAGATCAGGAGGCACTGGGCTGATGGAAAACCAGGAGGCTGCTCCCACTTACCCCTCAGCTCCCGGGGCGGCATGAACTGGGACTGCCCCTGGCTCCAGTTCTGCTCTGTCAGGTTCATCTGGGTCATCTCCTGCTCAAGTCCATCCACGCTGGATTCCACGGGTGACTCCCAGTTGCTCTTGGCTGGCGGGGGGGAGGTCTCGGCTGGCGTGGGTTTTGGAATCACGGGAGCCAGCCCCTCAGAAGCAGGCACTTCCTCAGCCAGCTTCCCTGCCTCCCCAGCCTTGACTCTGGTCCTTCTTGCCCGGGAATAAGATTTCTTCTCGACTGGTCTGTCCGGTGGTGGCTGCACAGCATCAGCACCTGTGGCTTGGTTTTCCAGAGCCCCCTCCTCCTTCCCAGGGCTGCCGTGGACATGTCCCACCTCCAGCTCAGGGGATGTATCCCTTGATGGGCTCTGCTCTGCGTGCTTCCCGCGGTAGCCGCTCTCCTGCTTGGCTTGTTCCCCATTCCGGTGCAGGACAGTCGCCTCCGAAGCACGGTAGCCTGGACGGGTCTCCTTGTAGCCCCCCACCCTGGGGTAGTTCCTGGCAGGGGGCATCCTGCTAGTGCTGGCAGAGCTGCGGCTGTTGAAGGACCGTGGGGGAGCTGAGGGGCTCTTGGCACCCTGGTGCCTCGGGGGCTTGGGGGGCCTCTCGTTGGACCAGTTGGGGTCTCGCTGAGGGGGACTGCCAAACCTGAGGGAGAAAAATAGAACAATTCGTTAGAAAGAAACCCCTGGGTCGGAAGAATCCCTTTGTCAGGGAACAGCTTCCCAGCATGCACATCTAGAAACCGCAGGAATACGGTCCCACGTGACAGGGCTTTCACTCTTTGGAGCTCCAGACCTGGCCCTTCTCCCCAGGACAATCCAGGCCCTGGTGTGACTCTGGGGCTCACCGTGGCTTGCGCATCCTCCGGGGTTTGATGTCGTCGGGGTTGTGGGCTGACCGGATGTCGTATCCGTAGAGCGCGATCAGCTCCTGCCTGGTCTTGGGGGCCTGCTCGTCCTCACGGAATTTGTCATGTTCCCAGCGCCCCTCATCCTTCCACAGCTTCCGCTGACAACCCTTTGGCCTGGAAAAGGGACACAGGGAGGAGCAAGGGGCTGTCAGGTCAAGATGTGGCCGTTTCGAGCAGTTCCACACACAGAGCCTGAGCTTTCCTGGGGCAGGGAATGCACAGGAGGCAGCATCCCTCCTTCCTCCTGCTCCTCCTGCCCAGCAGCTGCTGGTGACCCACTGCTATTTGGGAAAAGCAGCTGGAAGAGTCACTGCTGCCTGGCACAAGGCTTTTTTTATAGTTTTTTTGCATCTCTCCTTCAAAACAAAGAGCTGAAGTGTCCTGGCAGGACACAGAGCAGGTAACGGAAGCGCAGACCGGGTTCCCAGTGCATCCCACTGAAGCAAGGAGCCCTGCTGGCCTGGAAGCTGGCCTGTCCCTCCCAGAGCCCCAGGGGGACACTCACGTACCTGACCTCCTCCTCCTGCGTCTGCCCTCGGAGGTCGTGCTCAAAGAAGAGCCCCTTGCGTGGAATGTACGCCGGGTTCTTCCGATCCTCATCGTCATCCAGGTGCTTGGGAACCTTCTTCCCAACTTTCTTCTCCACAGGCTCCGTGCTCTCCTGTCAGAAGCAGGGAGCTCTCACCACTGCAGCAGTCCTGCTGCCAGCCCCCAGCCCAGAGCCGTGGGACACCCACCTGCCCGTCCCCGCTCTGCCGCTCGCCCGTCACCGCTCCCTTGGGATCCACCTTCTCATTCCCCTTCTCCCCTCTGGCCGCCGACTCGCAGGAATCGTTGCTGTCCTGCTTCAGCTCCACCTTGGAGCTTTCTTCCTCGCTGTAATCCTCTTCCTCTGCCTGGGAGACACCCAATGACTCAAACATGCTCCGTTACCAACAGATCTTCCAGCAATCTCCCCAGATCTGGAGTCAGATCCAGCAACAGATTGCCCAGAAATTCCCTCAGTTCTGGAGTCCTTGTCCCAGCTGTTAGACATGACTCTTCCAAAGCGGATGATTAGCTCCTAAAATTCTTCCTATCCCTGTATTTTTACAGGAAAAGCAAAACTTAAACCCAAGCTCTCCCAAGAGAGGGAGGATCCAACAGGCTTTCTAGAATAGAGCTGGGATCAGCTGCCCCACAAAGACGTGTCATCCCACCACTCCAAAAAGGCTCCTGCAGACTGGGAAGACTGGTGATCTCAGGCCCTTCCTTCCACACTGAGGGCCCGGATCCAGCCAGGGCCACGTTTCCAAATTCCCTGGAGTTCCTCAGCTGACTCACTCTGCTCAGGAGCATGACCTGGTTTCACCCCCAGGAGCCTCTGGAGGCTGGAGCTGAACTAAAAATAGCTCGGGGTGATTAACCAAACCCTGCTCCATTTTCCTCTTTCAACACAGCCTTTGCACATCGGCTGCTCCCGGTGTTTATGCCGGGGAAGCCCAGGCTGGGCATTATTTTTAGGTACAGGAACAGAGTCATCCTGGCACGGCAGTGATGCAACAACCTCGCTGCCACTGGGAGCCTCCACGCGGGATTCCAGGCTGGAAGAGCTCTGGGAGCTGCCCCAACACCTCTGCAGCCTGCAGTGCTCCTTCCTTGTTAATACCATAGATTAATTCCCAAACTGAGATTAATTCCCAAATAAACAGCTTGGATTTCCTCTGCCTGGTGGTTTGGATGTTCTCTAGCCACTGCTTTCCTCAAGATTCCCAAAACACAGATGGATTTTCCTTAGAAAGCCTTCATTATAATTCTTAGACACCAGAACTTCCCTAAACACTTTGTAAATCTCAAACTTTAGAGCTCTGAACTAAAATTCCAGGGGAACCTGCAGCCCCCAGGCACGGGTGGTATGGAATTCCTTCAACACCTCCTAATTCCCAAAGTGCATCCCCCCTCCAGCTGCTCCCTCAGAACAGAGGGAAGCCCCTGGGATGCTCCCAACCACCACTTTGCTTTTGAATTCCAACTAATTAAAACCCAACAAGCATCCCACATTCCTCCCACGCCCTTTCTTGGCCATGGCAAATCCAGTTCCCAGTGTGAGGAGCCAGGAGGGTTTTCCCGTGCACATACTGGCCCTGCACCCTCCCCAGCAGCACAGTGACACTGGTCCCAGTGCCAGGGGCTGGGAGTGGGGGAGGCCATTTCCTCAGGAGACAGAGGGTCAGGGGAAGAGATCCAAGGACACAAACTGGGTTTGTGCTGAAATTCCACGAGAATCAGGGGCTCAGCAGGACAGAGATCGCCCTTACCTCTGAGTCCTCGGCGCTTTCATAGTCAGAGAGCACGGCTGTGGGGAGGGAAAGGAGGTGGGGTCAGGGCAGGGCTGGACACGGCTCCTCTGCCATGGGACCAAACCCCTCCCAAAGGGAATTTGGATGCCAGCACCACCCTGGATCAATGCCACACCTGCTCAGGAGGAACAGGGAAGAGTATGGGACATTGTCCCTGTACCCCACATTTGCCTGCTGTTACAAGTGAATATTTGGCATGCCAACAACCACAGGATTGGTGGAAAAGCTGTTTTGTCTGGTTTTTACTTTTTTTTGCACACAAACAACCACCACTCACCATCTCCTTCAATGCCATCCTCACTTTCCTGCAGAGAGAGAAAAGTGAGGGGTGTTAGAGGAGGGGAGGGCAGCAGCCAGGTCCTAGCAACATGGAATCATGGATTCATAAAACCACAGAATAATGGAATTGTTTAGATTGGAAAAGATCTTTAAGATCAAGTCCAACCTTCAACGAGCACCAGCCCCACGTCACCACTAAACCATGTCCCCAGAAGCCACATCCACACTTTTTGTACACTTCAGGGAATTGGGATTCCACCACTCCGTGGGCAGCTTGGGCCAGTGCCTGGCCACCCCTTCCATGAAAAAAAAATTCCCTCAGAACATACTTTCTTAGTATCTACTACCCTAACACCTTTTCCTAACAGCTGTTTTTTTGTCCTAATGTCCATTTCTCCTAACACCCAGCATCCCATGATCCCACACACAATAACAGCAACGTCTGGCCCTGACCCTATTGCATCCACCCTTGGAAGTTCAGCTCCAGTGACCAAGAAGAAACAAATTCCAGGCTCCCAGAGCCTTTCTAAGGCTCCAAGAACCTTCTAGAGCAGCTACAGTGGGGGAATATGGAGAGCAAAGCACAACCTGTCAGTGCTGGGGGTCTCCAAGGAACAAAGTGACAGTGGTAGGAGAGCCAGGATCCCTCCCTTGCCAACCAAGAGCCAGGGAAAGGGCAAGAACAGGGAATAACAAAGAGAGGCTGAGCAGGACCCAGCTCAGGGAAGGGGCTGGAAGAAGAAAACAGCTCAAAGCAGGAGAAGTGCTCAGCAGAACTGCTGCCCAGAGAAGCTGTGGCTGCCCCATCCTTGGAAGTGTCCAAGGGCAGGTTGGACAGGGCTTGGATTAAGCTGGGATAGTGGAAAGTGTCCCTGCCCATGGTAGAAGGTGGAACTGGATGAGCTTTAAGGCTCTTTTCAAACCAAACCATTCCACAATTCCAGCATAAAGACAAAAATGAACCCAACTGTACAGCAAAAACAACCCCAGAGCACAAACAACCTGACCAAGGTGATAAGATAAACCCAAAGCCACCACAGAAAAAAACACGCAGAGAGCCAGGGGGAGCTGGACATAATCAGCCCTGGAACCTAAAACAGGAAAGAGCTGGAAATAACCACCATTAGAACCCAGTCCAGGAGGGAATTGCACCTGGATGTGAACTGCAGGAGCAGAACTGCATGGCGGGGGGGACAGCAGCACCCACCCCACAGCTGCCCTTGTTGCAGGGACAGCGCCCCAGGAGCAGGGACAGCACCCCAGGAGCAGGGACAGCACCCCAGGAGCAGGGACAGCACCCCAGGAGCAGGCTCAGGATCTCAGACTGGGGAGATCCAGCCACGGGGCACACTCAGGGAGCCAGAGCAAAGCCCCTTGCCTGCTCCTGGGGGGCTGCAGCGCCTACCCCACCTGCGGCTGCCCCAGCCCAGCTCTCCCACACACATCATGGGGGGGCTCAGCCCAATTCCCCCAGTTCCCCAGACTGCTTCTCCCTCCCCTCCCCACCCCCCAGCTTGCCCCCACGTCCTAATATCAGTCCCCCCCCCGACACCAGAGCCCCCCCAGGCCTCTCACTCCGCCCCAAGGCCCTCCTTAGAGACCAGAACCCTTCTCTCAGCCCCCTCCCTGCCCTGGGCCCTCAGGGTCCGCCCGCCTTCCCCTCGGGGCCCACAGACCCCACAGCATCCCTCAGCCCTCGTTTCCCCAGGGTCCCCAACCTCGCCCTGACTGCCCCAGACACCAGAGCCCTCCCCTCCGCCCCCTCCCTGCCCCGGGTCCTCAGTGTCCCCAGGCTCCCCCGCCTTCCCCCCGGCCACACTGAGACACCAGAGCCCCGCGGCCCCGAGGCGCGCCCAGCCCCGCCCCGCCCGCCCCTCACTCACACACTCCGACTCGGCCGCGCTCTTCCCCCCCGCCCCACCGGCGCTCTCGGCCCCGCGGCCCCGCGGCCCAGCGCCGAGGGCCCCCGCGGCGCCGCGCGGCGGGCGGTGCGACAGGCGGGGCGAGCCGGACCGGGAGCGGGATCCGGAGGCCGAGCGGGAGCGGGCGGAGCGGGGGGAGCCGGGCGCGGATCCTGCGCTGTCGGAGGCCGCCGAGCCCTCGCTGTCCTCGCTGTCCTGCGAGGCGCGCTGCCGCCGCCGGTCCGCCATCTTGGCCGCGGGGCACCACGGGAGCGCCCCCGCCCCCCCCCTCCGCCGGTACCGAGCCCAGCCCGCCGCCGCCCGCCAGGGGGCGCGCGCCGCCCGCGCCGCCGACGTCACCGCTCGGCGGAAATGACGTCACACCCGAGGGCGGGCAAAGGGGGACGAAAACGCCAGCAGCCAGCGGCCTTTTCCTTGTTTATTGTAAAAAAAAAACCAAAAAACCAAAAAAAAAAATCCCGAAGGAAAAAAAAAGAAACCAACATCGAAAAGCAATAAAAAAAAATTAATAAAATAAAACCAGCGAGCGGGCGTGTCCGCGAGTGACCCCACCCCCTCCCGTAACGTTTGTTTAGAACTCGGTGGTTTATAGAGCTTTATCGATTTTTCAACAATTTCCGGATTTTTAAAGGTTTTTTCTTTTTTTTTTTGTTTTTCTTAAAGTTTTTTTTTTCTAAGTTTTTGTTTTTTTTTTTTTTTTTTTTTTTGTAAACGAGTTTTCCGGCGTTCAATAAGCTCGGGGTTAATTATAGAGGGAGGGGGGCAATGGGGGATAAGACTGGGGGGGCACAGGCTCAGTGTAGGGGTGGGGGAAAAGGAGGAAAAAATGTGGGAAAATGGGGGAGATAGGGAGAAAAAACAGAGGAAAAAGGGGGACACGTGGAGCCCCTCCCCACCCATCCAGCACCGAGAGGGTCCAGCAGCACCCAGGGGCTCGGACAGGCGATAATCGCCCCCCCCTCACAGCAAACCCCTCGCCCGCCTCAAAACATTTAAATTACATTTTAAAAAAACCATTAAAACCCCCCAAATTGTGCGCACAGGGTTTCTATTTCACCAAAAAAAAAAAAAAAAAAAAAAAATTTTTTTTTGCTTTTTAACTCTCCCCTCTGCCCCTGCCAACCCCGCTCCAGAGAGGAAAACCACCAAAGAGGGGGAAAACCTCGCAAAAGAGAATCCCAGGCGCTTCCCAGTTCCCAGGCCCCAGCCAGCTCCAACACAATCCGCTGTTTATCCTGCTTTCTAACTAAACACAACATGAAGGCAGCAGCGGGTGAGTCCCAGGGGACGTGGCACCCCCAGACACGGGATCTGGTGCTGGTGATCCCAAGAGCCCCAGATCCCAAGGCCACAGGCTGTGGAGTGCAGGGGCGGCACACGGGGGACTCAAGGACGGGGCCGGGATCCGCCCGCTACCCCCGGGGAGTGGAGCTGCTGGCCGGTGGCACCGGGAAGCCGGTGCCAGCGCGGGGGATGAGTCCGGGAAACGTTCCAAAACCCAAACGAACAAAACTGGGATCGCAGAAGAACGAAACCATCCGTCAGCACGGAGCAGGCAGCAGCTGGCGGTGACCCAGTGATGGCAGAGCTTCTGGTGCCGTAGAGGTGTTCAGAGTCCCCGAGGACATACGGAGCCTCCTGGAGGTGTCTGGAGCTCCTGGAGGTGTCTGGAGCTCCCAGCATCTCCCTTATTTCCGACAGGTCCGGTGCGGCGTCTGCTTCTTCTGCACCTCCAGCCGGCAGCGGCTGCGCTCGTCCAGCCACGGCAGCTCGAAGTTCCTGTGGGCACAGCTGGTGTCACTGCAGCTCCGTCCCGACCCAAAATGGCACCATCCAGACCCAAAATGGGCAGGGTGCCTTGCTAGGAGCGACACTGGCGCTCCCCAGCCCCATCCCCTCCCGCCCCCAGTACTCACTGTGGGGTCAGTTTGGGCAAGGGCCGGCCGAAGGCGACAACGGGCAGGTAAGGGGTGATGAGCAAACTTTCCACTGTGGAGAGACACCAGAGTGTGTGAGACCCCTCATCTGCAGCCCCACCTCCAACGCCCCCTTCCCAAGCCTCACCATCATCTGGCTCAGGGAAAAATGAGGTAACTTCAGGTTCCGACTCCTGAATCCCTTTCCTTTTGTACATTCGGAGCTGCAGCCGCTGCAGGATTCTCTGTTCCCTGATCCGCTGGATGTCCCACCTGGAAAATAGGACGGCTGGGAAAGTGAGGAGCCACGGGCAGTGCCAGACTCCCCAAAAGTGATCACAGGGCTGCACTGGCTGCCAGTCATGTGAGAGCATCCCTCCTCCTGCAGCATTCCTGGTGCCCATCCCAGCTGGACCCTGCCCTGCCCCCTGCTCTAGGTGACACCCTGGGACCCTCCCCTGTGAGACTGGCACTCCAGACCCCCATTGCTCCCTTTGCTCCAACCTTTTCCTTCGTTTCTCATCCAGCTCGAGCTTTGCGTGCCGTTTGGAAAAGACGCTGTCATCCAGGTTCTGCAACAACACCGGACAGGGATCAGTGCATCATCCCGGGGCCAGATCCCCCACCTCAGCCTCCCAACCACAGATGGGGTTTATGCTGGATGAGGGGATGAGATGCCACCAGTTCCGGGAGTGTGGGACAGCCTGGAAAGCCCCTGTGGCACCGCCAGCTCCGATGGCTCACGTACCTCCAGGAGGTCCGAGGGGTTGGGGTCTCTCAGGGGCTCCACGACATGGTCCCTCCAAGACGGAACTGCAGGACAAGAAGGGTGTTACCCCACACCGGAATCCCCACAGCCCCTGCTCCATCCCACCACCTCCCCACTCCCTTCCTGCCCATCCTTCCCCTTGGAGCACGGCTTGGCATGCCCCAAACCCCCATCCTGAGCCAGCGGTGGGAGCTGCCACGGGACAGCAGAGCACATCTGCAGTCCCTCGGCCAGGCACACAAGCAAACCTGAGCCATTCCCAGGGGTGTGCCAGGCTCTGTCCGTGCTGAGCCACCTGGCACAGCCCAGTTCCCAACGCCGGCACCAACCTCGCTGGGCTCAAGGCAGGACAAGCACCGGATTTGGGGACAGCAGGTGACCCCGGTGCTGTGTCACCATGGCATGAGCCAGAGACACGTTTCCCACCCACCCACAGGAAGTTGCTTCACCGCTTGCTCCAACAGACACCAGCCAGGAGCCCTGCCCAGAGCAGGGGGGGCCTGAGATGAGGTTTGGGAGAGCCCAGAGCCGGCACCCACCGCGGTGGAAGGAGCCAGCAGCATGGCACCTTTCCCAGTGCCTCGGGCACTCCCCTTGGGAATCTGGGAGCCCTTTCCCAGACTCAGAATGAGGGTGCCGAGCCCTGTTCCCAGGCTGGCTCAGCCCCAGCAGCTTCTCCATCACTCTCTCCATCCTTACTTGCTACAGTCTCCTCCTTTTTGGGAGAAGGTTCCCGCAGCGGCGATGGGGGCGGCTGGTGCCAGCGGCACAAGTACATTTCTGTGGTGGACAGATAGGGCAGGTCGTCGGCCTCGCTGACAAAGCCTTTCTCCTTGGGGTGGGTGCCGGGGCCCTTCGGCGGGGCTGATGCTCTGAGTGGGGTCTCCAGGAGCGACCGGGGTTTTTCCGGAGTCTCTTGGCTCCGCAGTTCTCGTTTACAAACAGTTTCAGCCAAGGAGCCGCCCGATTCCTCCTTCCCCGGGGAGTGTTTTGGAGTTTTACTCTTCACTTTGGAGAACTCTGACACTAGTTTTTTAACAGGCGTCTTCCTCTCCGTGCTCCCAAAAGTTGGCTTCCTGCAGGAGGAAGAAGAGCTGAGCCAGGCACACGGATCCTCGCCCTGCACCAGGGACACTGTGGGGGGCTCCTCGCACCCCCAAACCAGGGCTGCTGCACCAGGGCCAGACTTAAGCATTTCACAGAGGGGCTTCCCCAGCATTTTGGGACCCTGCACGCCCCACACAGGCTTTCTTGAGGTTCTCCTTGACACAGGGATGTGTTCCTGGTGCTGGGTGGCCTCTCCAGACACCTCAAAGGCCGCTGGGCAGTGCCAGCCCCACAAACAGAGGGTGAAGCCATAGGGAGTGACCCCCCTTCTCCTCACGCAGCCCCCCATGCACTCTGTACCTTTTATGCCCCTTCCCGTTCCTGCCGTAGGGGAAGTGCTTGGGCTGCAGGGTCGGGGGAGGCTCCAGCAGGTCCTGGGGACACTCCAGAGGCAGCTTCTCACATGCCTCTGCCTCCGGCTTCTCATCCACCTCAAAGCCCTGGAAGATGCGGTGCTTCTCCCGCTCGCTGTCCTTCTTCACCAGCTGCACCCGCCTTTCCATGCGCTCGATCCGCGCCAGGAGCTGCAAGGCAGGTGAGGGAGGGCTCACCTCGGGGTGGGGTCACCCCCATGGGCACCCCGGGGCCAGCTGCCACTGGATGTCCAGTGGCACCAAATGGCCACTCTCCAGCTGCTTCTCCCGGTGCAGGGACATCTTCCACTATCCCAGGTTGTTCCAAACCCTGTCCAAACCTGCCCCAGAGATGGGGCAGCAGAAACCAGAGAGTTTGGGGGGTCCCACCCTCTGTGTATCCTCCCCGAGGATGCAGGATGGCGAGGGGGGGGTTGCAGTGGTGACCCCTGCCCATGGTCACCTGCCTCCAGCCAGGGCTTGCACCGTTTAGAAGGGCTGCTTTGGACAGCAGAGTGGGGGGGTCCCAGCACCCCCCAAAGGAGTGGCTTTGGGGGGACCCAGCTGTGGGGAGCAGAGCCCAGTGCACCCAGGGTGTGGCGGTCCCGTGTCCCCACCAGTGTCACCCCGGGAGGCTGTGCCCAGGGCAGTCCCTGAAGTGCCATCACGGACTTGCCGCAGTGGCTCCTCCATGTTGGGGGACGCGGCATTGCCTGCGGTGGCATCACGTGGGGTGTCCCCGTCCTTCCTGCCACAAACGGGGCCACCACTGCCGACACCGCCACTGCAGCTGGGCATGGCCACCGCCGCTGATGGCACAGGGCCACAGGGCCGTGGGGCTGGCAGGGGGGTGACCCATGGCTGTGGGGGGGAACACGCAGCATCCGTGGGGTGACACAACACCCATGGGGGCACAACGCAGGTAGGGCAATGTGGGGGAGGGCATACAAGAAGGCTACCTACGCTGGGGGCACACATGGCATCTCTGGGGTGACACAGACAGGACACACGTGGTGGGGGGCGGCGGGGAGCAGCACAGCTCAGCTGTGGGGACCCCACAGTGTCCCCCCAAACGCTGCCAGCCTCTCGTGGCTGTGAGTGTCCCCAAACCCCCGAGCTGGGGGCGCAGCCCCTCCTCGGCGAGCTGGCCCGACGTCCCTTGTGGCCGTGTCCCGCCCGGTGCCCGCGGTCCCTTTAAGGCCCCCCCTCCCCGAACGGTCGCCACGGTGACGGGCGGCGGCCCGTTAACCCCCGCCCCGCCCCCGCCCTTTGTGCCCCCGAGGCTTTGTCCGGGGGGGGGGGCTGCGACCCCCGGGGGCACCCGCGACCCCCGAGGGGGAGCCCAGCCCTGCGGGTGGCAGAGACCCCCGGGGTGGCGGCGGGCAGGATTGCCCCTGGCGGGTGTTTAACCCTTTGGGGAGCGGGGCATTAACTCCCACCCCCCCAGCCCCACCCCCGGAGGGTTCCGTACCCCCCGGGTACCTCGGGGAGGGGGCAGATGCCCCCACCGAGGGAATTACTTCTCAAAGAGGGGGGGGTATTTAACCCCTGGAGTGCCACGGGGGGAGAACAGCAACACCCAAGGAGGGGTGGGGGGGGGGGAGGAACACACACATTAACCCCTGGGGTGCCAGCGGCGGTCGTGAACCCCCGAAGGGAGGCACGTTAACCCCCTTTAACCCCCAAGGGGCCTCCACCACGAGGGGGAGAACTGGAAGGCCCGATGTGGGGCACTACCGGCCAAGGGGGGGGTTAACCCCTGGGGTGCCGGTTAACTGCCATGAGGGGCACATTAACCCCCAAGGGGGTGCACTAAGGCCTAGGGTGACACGGACATTAACCCCTATGGCGGGCGGGGGGGGACATTAACCCCTCAAAAAAGGGGGGCATTAACCCTCGAGGGGAGCAGAATTAACCCTCAAAGAGGGGGGCAATAACCCCCATGGGGTGCAGAATTAACCCCCAAAAAGAAGTGGGTATTAACCCTCAAGGGGATGGAATTAACCCCCAAAGAGAGGTGGAATTAACCCCCAAAAAGGGGGGGGGGGGTGCATTAACCCCAAAGGCGGGCACAGAATTAACCCTCAAAGGTGCGTGGCATTAACTCCCATGGGGTGCAGAATTAACCCCCAAAAAGAAGTGGGTATTAACCCTCAAAGGGATGGAATTAACCCCCAAAGAGAGGTGGAATTAAACCCCAAAAAAGGGGGGGGTGCATTAACCCCAAAGGCGGGCACAGAATTAACCCTCAAAGGTGCATGGCATAAACTCCCATGGGGTGCAGAATTAACCCCCAAAAAGAAGTGGGTATTAACCCTCAAGGGGATGGAATTAACCCCCAAAGAGAGGTGGAATTAACCCCCAAAAAAGGGGGGGGGGTGCATTAACCCCAAAGGCAGGCACAGAATTAACCCTCAAAGGTGCGTGGCATAAACTCCCATGGGGTGCAGAATTAACCCCCCAAAAAAAAGTGGGTATTAACCCTCAAGGGGATGGAATTAACCCCCAAAGAGAGGTGGAATTAACCCCCAAAAAGGGGGGGGGGTGCATTAACCCCAAAGGTGGGCACAGAATTAACCCTCAAAGGTGCGTGGCATTAAGTCCCACGGAGTGCAGAATTAACCCCCAAAAAGAAGTGGGTATTAACCCTCAAGGGGATGGAATTAACCCCCAAAGAGAGGTGGAATTAACCCCCAAAAAGGGGGAGGGGGGGTGCATTAACCCCAAAGGTGGGCACAGAATTAACCCTCAAAGGTGCGTGGCATTAAGTCCCATGGGGTGCAGAATTAACCCCCAAAAAGAAGTGGGTATTAACCCTCAAAGGGATGGAATTAACCCCCAAAGAGAGGTGGAATTAACCCCCAAAAAAAGGGGGGGGGTGCATTAACCCCAAAGGCGGGCACAGAATTAACCCTCAAAGGTGCGTGGCATAAACTCCCATGGGGTGCAGAATTAACCCCCAAAGACAAGTGGGTATTAACCCTCAAGGGGATGGAATTAACCCCCAAAGAGAGGTGGAATTAACCCCCAAAAAGGGGGGGGGGGTGCATTAACCCCAAAGGCAGGCACAGAATTAACCCTCAAAGGTGCGTGGCATTAACTCCCATGGGGTGCAGAATTAACCCCTAAGGAGGTGGTGAAATTAACCCCCAAAAGAAGGGGGCACATTAACCCCCAAGCAGGCCACTGAATTAACCCCCCCCCAAAAAAAGAGCTGAAATCAACCCCCAAAAAGGGAGGTATTACCCCAGGAAGGGGGGTAAATTAAGCATTGAGGGGATGGAATTAACCCCCAAAGAGAAGTGAAATCAACCCTCAAAGAGAGGGGTATTAACGCCCCCCCCCAAAAGTGGGGGAGCATTAACCCCTTGAGTGTCACAGGGAGTGAGAACTTTGCTGTTGGTGGGCAGAATCCCACCACAATCCCAGGGTGGTGTTGGGGAGCCATTAACCCTAAGGGGAGGGGGCATCACTCTACGAGAGGGGGGTTAAAGCTAAGGGTGGTTAAATTTAGTGGGTGTCACCCCATGGGGGGGGTCACCCCATAGGAGGGTGTTAAACCCGGGGGGGGGGTTAGCCCTAGGGTGGGGGTCACCCCATGTGGTGCGGGGGGTGGGTTAAACATGAGGGAGGTTAAACCTAAGGGGGAGTTAACCCTAAGGGGGGGGGGGTCACCCCAGAGGGGAGTGGGTTAAATCTGGGGGAGGGTGGGGGGTTAAACCCAAGGAGGAGTTAACCTTGGCGGGAGTTAACCCCTTCCACGCCGCATTCCCGCCCACCTCCCCGGTTCTCCCGGTGCCCCCCCCCCCCTCCTCCCCCCCATTCCCCCGCCGTACCGTGTCGCGCTCGGCCCGGAGCTCCTCGATCTGCCGCTCCTTGGCCTGCAGCTGCTGCTGCTGCTGCTCGATCAGGTCCAGCTGGAGCAGCAGGATCTGCCGCAGGCAGGCGGCCTGCCCGGGCGACCCTCCGCCGGCGCCCATCGCTGCGCGGGCCGCGGGCCGCCGCTTCCCCGGCTCCGCGGGCCCCGCTCCCGGCCCCGGCCCCGCTCCCGGCCCCGCCGCCGCCGCCTCCCCGGGCAGCCCGCCCGCATCCCCCGCCGCGGCCCTGCCCCCGCCGGCCGCCGGCCCCGCCGCGGCCCCGCTCCGCTCCCGCTCCGCCACCCCGCAGCCGCGGCCCGTGTGTGCCCCCAGCGGCGGCGGGGCCCGGGGCCGCCGGGCCGGCGGAGCGGGGCCTTCCTCCCCCTCCTCCCCCTCCTCCTCCTCCTCCTCCCCGCCCGCCCCCTCGGGCCGCCGCCGCCCGCCCCCCCGGAACGCCGTGGACCGCATGGCCGGGCCCCGTTACCGCCCGCCGGCGCGGCGGGGCGGCGGCGCGGGGGCCGCCGGGGGCATTGGCGCGGAGCGGCCCCTGCCCCGGGGATGACCCGCGCGGGGATGAGCCGCGCGGGGGGGCGGCGGGGCGGGGGTCGGTACCGGGCACGGGACCCCGGGTACCGGCGAACGGGGCTCGGCGCGCATGCGCCGGCGGCGGCGGGGGCGGTGGGATCCCCGGGGGTGAGGAGCGGGGCCGGTCCCCGCACGGGGACCCCCGGGGCGGTGCCCACCCGCGCCGCTTCCCCCGGGCCGGGGGGGGGGTGGTGGTCGCGACACGCGGACACGCGTGAGGCGGGGGTCCCGCGCCGCAGTACCGGGGGCGGCCGCTCGGGGGCCCCCGAGAGTGGCGGTACCAGCTCTGCGCGCCCGCCCCACGGGGGGGGTCTCGGGTCACGGGCCGGTCCCGCGGCGGGAGGGGACACGGCGGGGCGGGGAGACCTCCGGACTGGGGGGATGGGACACGACACAAAGGGACCCACCGCTATGAGCCCCCCACGCGGGGAGGGCCGAGAGCGGGCAGCTGTGCTGTGATTCTGGGGGTCCGCACCTCCCCATAGCCGCACACCCCCCCCGCCCCCCCACGCGGGCTGAACCCCCCCTCCACCGGGGGCTGAACCCCCCCGTCCCCCGTGCACACACAGAGCTCCGCAGTTCCTGCCGGATGTGTGCAAGAACGTGCACACACACACAAGTCCGCAGCACCCCCTCTGCAGAGGCTGCAGCCCCAGCACACTCGTACGTACACGGACACGCACACGCGTGTCCCCCTGCAGGGAGCGACTGCAGCCCCCACTGCAGCACAGGCGCAGCCCGCAGATGCTGCAGCCCGTGCACCCCCGACTGCAGTGCCAGAGCACAGGTCTGCACGCTCATGCACACGCATGCACACGCACAGCCCGGACTGCAGCCTCACGGCACACGTATGGACGCGTACGGGCGTGCACGGACATGTATGCACCCGTACACGCACACACGGAGGATCATTTCCCCCTCTCCCGGCTGAAACTCCACCCCCCGCAGCACACGGGGCCGTGTCACCGGGGACACACAGGGGACACGCGTGGCACGTGCTGGGGACGCACAGGGGACACGTGGGGGACGTGCCTCTCCGCAGAGCTTGCGTTCAGGGACACACAAACACACGCGGGGGGAGATTCCCCTTCACCCAGCACCCTGCGAGCATCAGGGTGCCCCTGGTCCTGGTGCCCGGGTCACACTGGCGGTGCCACCCCCACGGAGTGGCACTGGGGAAGCCCCTCCGAGGTTCCTGCTGTGCCATGGGTCACATCAAGCCCTGCCAGCAGCTGTCCCCAGCAGCGTGTGCACATGTATGGGTGTTGTTCAGACACGGGGAGGGGGGAGGGCTGTGGTTGTCCCCCCGTGTGATTGTGCACATCCACACATGTGGCTGTGGTCACCTCCAGGGGTGGCAGTGCGTGTCACCCTGCGCGGCTGTGCTCACACACACACACATCTGTGTTTATACATGTGTGTAGCCACTCTCATACACGCAGAGCCATGGCTGTACACGCGCGTGGTCACGTGCACACACATGCACGGCTGTTCTTATGTTCATAACCGTGGCTGTACACACGCGTGGCTGTGCTCACACACGTACACGACTGTGGCTGTACACACGTGTGGCTGTGCTCACACACGTACACGACTGTGGCTGTACACACGTGTGGCTGTGCTCACACACGTACACGGCTGTGGTTGTGCACACATGTGGCTGTGCTCACACACGTACACGGCTGTGGTTGTGCACACGTACACGACTGTGGTTGTACACACGTGTGGCTGTGCTCACACACGTACACGGCTGTGGTTGTGCACACATGTGGCTGTGCTCACACACGTACACGGCTGTGGTTGTGCACACGTACACGGCTGTGGCTGTACACACGTGTGGCTGTGCTCACACACGTACACAACTATGGTTGTACACACGTACACGGCTGTGGCTGTACACACGCACACAACTGTGGTTGTACACACGTGTGGCTGTGCTCACACGTACACGGCTGTGGCTGTACACACATACACGGCTGTGGTTGTACACACGTGGCTGTGCTCACACATACACGGCTGTGGTTGTACACACGTGTGGCTGTGCTCACACACGTACACGGCTGTGGCTGTACACACGTACACGGCTGTGGCTGTACACACGTGTGGCTGTGCTCACACACGTACACGGCTGTGGTTGTGCACACATGTGGCTGTGCTCACACACGTACATGACTGGTTGTACACACGTGTGGCTGTGCTCACACACGTACATGACTGGTTGTACACACGTGTGGCTGTGCTCACACGTACACGGCTGTGGCTGTACACACGTGTGGCTGTGCTCACACACATACACAGCTGTGGCTATACATGCGTGGTTGTGCTTGCACACGTACACAGCTGTGGCTGTACACACGCGTGGCTGTGCTCACACACGTACTCGGCTGTGGCTGTACACACGTACACGGCTGTGGTTGTACACAGGCGTGGCTGTGCTCACACACGTACACGGCTGTGGTTGTGCACACGTGTTGTTGTGCTCACACACGTACACGACTGTGGCTGTACACACGTACACGGCTGTGGCTGTACACACCTACACGGCTGTGGTTGTACACAGGCGTGGCTGTGCTCACACACGTACATGACTATGGTTGTACACACGTGTGGCTGTGCTCACACGCACATGACCGTGTTGATACACAGAGCCATGTTCACACGTGTGACCATGCTGACACACACAGAGCCACGTTCACACGCACATACACACACATACACACGTGTGACCGTTCTCACACATGACTTTGCTCACACAGAGCCTCGTTCACACATGTGTGACCACATTCACAAGCATGGCAGTGCTCAAACACACAGAGCCTTGTTCACACACGTGTGACCACATTCACACGCATGGCAGTGCTCAAACACACAGAGCCATGTTCACACACGTGTGACCACATTCACACGCATGGCAGAGCTCAAACACACAGAGCCATGTTCACACACGTGTGACCACATTCACACGCATGACAGTGCTCAAACACACAGAGCCTTGTTCACACACGTGTGACCACATTCACACGCATGGCAGTGCTCAAACACACAGCCATGTTCACACACGTGTGACCACATTCACACGCATGGCAGTGCTCAAACACACAGAGCCATGTTCACACGCATGGCAGTGCTCAAACACACAGACCCTTGTTCACACACGTGTGACCACATTCACACGCATGGCAGTGCTCAAACACACAGAGCCTTGTTCACACACGTGTGACCACATTCACACGCATGGCAGTGCTCAAACACACAGCCATGTTCACACACGTGTGACCACATTCACACGCATGGCAGTGCTCAAACACACAGCCATGTTCACACACGTGTGACCACATTCACACGCATGGCAGTGCTCAAACACACAGAACCATGTTCACACACACACGTGGTCATGTTCACACACACGGAGGCATGGTCACACACGTGTGGCCATGCTTACTCAGAGCCATGTTCACATGCATGACAGTGCTCACACACACACAGAGCCACATTCACACACACGACTGTGCTCAAACACAGAGCCATGTTCACACACGTGTGACCACGCTGACACACAGGCATGTTCACATGCACGACAGCGCTCACACACACACCACAGAGCCACGTTCACACACGACAGTGCTCAAACACACAGAACTATGTTCACACACACGTGTGACCATGTTCACACCCACGACAGTGCTCAAACACACAGAGAGCCATGTTCACACACACGCCTGGCCGTGCTCACACACACGCACACACACGCGCACACAAGTCCGTATCCGCGCACACGGGTGCCGTGTCCCCGCCGTGCCCGTCCTGCCCGGGCCGGGGTCGGTGCCGGTGCCCATCCCCGCTGCGGCAGGCCCACGTGCCGGCCGGCGCCTGCCCGCACATGGCTCTGCAGCAGGGAGGCTGCTGGGGCTAAAAATGGAGCAGGGCGCACATGCCAGCGCCACGTGACGCGCATGGAGAGGGCTCCCCGCGAGAGGAGGAGGAAGAGGAGGAGGAGGAGGAGGAGGAGGAGGAGGGAGCCCGCTCACATGGGTTGGCACAGATGCCAACCCGGCCGCTGGCCACGACGCCGTGGCCTCTCTGTGACCTGTGGGTTGGTTGGGGGGGGGAGGCTAATGGGGTCGCCCCCTCCCCACTTCCTGACACATTTGACTTTTGGGAAGGTCAAACATGGGGTTATAGCGGAACGGGAAAGAGGAGGAGGGTTCCCAGGTGGTGGGTGTGAGGTGGGGGATCTGGAGGTCTAAGGAGTTCCCGGTGCTGTCCTGCCCCCTACCCCCCTTCGCCCCCCCGTAGGGTCCCAAGGCTGCAGAGGAAACACAAACATCAGCACATGAGATCTTGGGGGATGGGGGCAGGTGAGGGGGATCCCCACCTGCCTTGGCTGCTCCCCTTGGGGGTCCTCCCCAGACCACCCTACGTGATGAATACACCGGGGTCCCTCCTCCCCCAGGAGTCCTGCACCCCTTTTGCACCCCCATGTCACAGTATCACCCCAATTTCTGGACCCCTGAATGCTCTTGGGGTCCTGACACTCCCAAACCCTATCTCAGAGCACCTCTCCTGTGGCCCTCCTGGGGGGGGGGGGGGGTCCCTGTATCCCCTGCACTCCTGCAGTCCTGCACCCTGCACCCCAAGACCCTGCACTTCCTGGGGTCTCTCTGCACCCCAACACTGGTCTGCCCCATTCCGCAGTGCTAGGACACCATGGGGTGTCCCCGCCTGTCTTGGGGTGCCCCCACCTGCCGTGGGGTGCCCCGCCCGGGGCCAAGAATGCCTTGTTTACCCGATTTTTCCCGTTCCCGGGGAGGGAGGACGATTCTGGCAGCGGGAGCTGCTGCCCCAGCCAAGAGCCAGGGGCCGAGCCAGGGCTGCTCCCTGCAGGAAAACACCCCCAAACAACCCGAAACCCCAACCCTCCAAGCTCTCTCTCGGCCTCCACAGTAGCACTGGGGGTCTTGCCCCACCTTTCCCCCACAGTGCCGTCATTGGGGATGGATGAAAAGGGGGTCAGGGGTGCAGGACCCCCAAACTGGGTGGCACCCAGTACCTCTGGTTGCCCCTCAAAGTACAGTTACAGGTGGAGAAACTGAGGTTCGATGTGTGTAGGGTGACACGGGGACACAGCTGGACCCAGTGTCCCCAAGCCCACAGGACAGCTGCAGCCCCAAGGCGGGTCTGGGGGTGTCCAAGTGGGACTGGGGGTGCAGGGCTGGGGGCCCTGTCCCGTGGCAGCCCCCGGTGTCCAGCCTGGGGGCAGCGGGGGTGATATGCAAGAACGAACCCCCGCTCCCGGTGGAGACGCGCTCCCCCCCCCCCCCCCCCCTTTTCCTGGAAAAGGTTCAACAAGGTAAACAAGGCTCCAGCCCCGAGTAAAAATAAACCCTCGGCACGCAGGCGCCGGGCGGGAAGCGGGGCGAGCGTCACGCGGCACGGCCACGGCACCGGCACCGGGCACCGGCACCGGGCACCGGCACCGGGCACCGGCCTCACCCCGCGCTCCGACACCGGCCCCACCGGCCTTCCGCTGCCTCCTGCCCCCAGCAGCAGTGGCAGGGGAGGGAAATGCAGACTGCATCCCCCGTGGGGCTGTTGAAGTAGCGGGGTGCAGCGGGTGCATCTCGGGGGATACGGCATGGGAAGGGCAGGGGCACAGCCGATGGCACGGACGGGGTGACGTGTGTGTCCCCCCGACACTCCGGGCACCCCATTGCCGGTGGGGGTACCCCACGGGGTCCTGGCACGACGGGATGGGGGAGATCTGGATTGAGAGGTAGAGACCCTGGGAGGTGCCGGATACAGAGGGTGCAGGGTTTGGGGTTGCAGGGGTGCACACATCCGTGGAGGTGCAGGATTTAGGGTGAATCTAGTGGCATGTGACGACCTTGAGGGGCGTTCAGGTGCCCCCTCCGCGCCATGGACTGTTTGGCTCGGGCATTGCCATGACGGAGTGCGCAGAGAGCCGCGGGAAGCCCCCCGAGACACAGACCCGGCCTCTGGGGGCGTTCCCGGCTCACGTCAGCTGCAGTACCCCCCTGTCCCGGTGGCTTTGGTGGCCCCTCTCTGTCACTCTGCTCCCCATGGGTGGTCCCAGAGTCGGGATATCGCAGCAATATCCCAGCTGTGCCCAGCCTGGGGTCCCTGCTCATAGCACCTTCACCAGGACCCCCCGTGCCGGGTTCCCAGCCTCACGGCGGGACCCCACAGAGAGATTCCAAGAGGATTGTCCCGTCCCTCCCAGCCCCACTCCGGTCCCGGGGATTCCTGGGGGATCAGGATTTCAGGCGAGCATCACAGCGCCGTGTGCCGCAGCGCCGTGCGCGGGGATGTTTTCCCAGTCCAGACGTGCAGCTGAGTCACGGATAATCACCGGGAACGTGCCGGGAGGGGAACGAGGAGCTGCGGGGGCCGTGGGCAGCTGCACGGTCCGGGCACAGCCCTGCGGGCAGGCGGGTCCCTTCACCCCGGGACTGGTGTGTCCCCCCCACCCCGGTCCCCCGTTCCCGTGCCAGCCTGGCCCCACACATCCTTCCGGGAGCTGCCGCGGTTCTCCCGGCCGGAGGTGCCACGGCACCGCGCAACCGCCCCGTGACTCAGGGCAAGGGCACGTCCTGTGGGGTGTCGGGGTGTTCCCAGTGCCCCAGTGCCTTGGGGAGCCCCAAAATCCCGGACCAGCCCCAGCAAGCCCCGGACACCCCCAGCTGAGGGTGGCCTCATCGTCCACGGGGTTCCAGGGGGTCTTTGGGGTGCAGAGCTCTGGTGTCGCTCCCCGGGTACTTCACACAGCCGGGGGTACCGGAGGCCTCCCCTCCTGTGGGATGAGCTCGGAGGATTTCCCGGCGCTGGTACATCCGTGCTCTGCTCCTTCTACTCCTGGCTGGGGGCCAGGGCAGCGCCCGGCACATGGCACCCGGGAGGGTGCTGGCACCCCCAAAACCTTCCCCGTGGTGTGACCAGGAGCACCCACGGAGCCCCCGGTGCCACCGGGCTGGGCTAGCCCCGGCCGGCGCTGCGATCCAGATCTGCCACCAACTCTGCCCTGGCACCGCTGGTTGCCGCAGCCCCCGCGGCAGCCAGGAGTGGGGCCAGGCTGGGACATGGATGCCAGGCACGTGCCACAGCGGGCACCCGCCGTGGGCAGCATGGGGACAGCAGGGGCTGGGCAGGGCAACATCGGGAGGGGGCAGCGGGCAGGGGGGCAGCTGTGCCGGGGGCACAGGCGCCCCTGGAGCGGGGAGGCTGCGATGCTGGAGCCGAACAGGTGGGCACAGGAGACGGTGCCATGTGGGGTGACAGGGATAGCTGGGTATCCCCCAGTGCAGGGTACAGTGCCACGCGGGGTTACAGGGGTACCTGGGTGTCCCTAGGACAATGGACAGTGCTTTAAGGGGTGACAGAAGTAGCTGGGCGTCCCCAGTGTTGTGCGGGCTGGCATCGGTGCCCAGGTACCCCCCAGGGGAAGGTGCCACGCAGAGTGACGGTGCTGTGCCTGGATATCCCCGCTGCAGGGGACAGCCAGTGCCACGGTCAGGTGTTCCCAGTGCAGGTGACAGTGCTGTGCAAGGTGACAGGGCTGCCAAGCGCCGTGACTGGGGGTCCCCAGTGCGGGGGAGAGTGTCGTGCCAGCTGACAGATGTGTCAAGTGCTGCACCCAAGTGTCCGCAGTGCAGGGGACGCTGCTGCGCCCGGGGGTTCCCAGTGCAGGGACCGTGCTGTGCTGCCTGACGGGGCACTCCGTGTCCCCGGTGCAAGCACCGGTGCAGGTACCGGTCCCCGCGGTCCGTCAGGCGGCCCCGGTGCGGGGGTCCCCGCCGAGCCCGGGCTCCCCAGCGGCGGCGCGGGGCCGGGGCCGCCGGCGGAAAGTGTGTCACTGGGGCACGAGGCTGTCCCCGGGAATCACATGGGGGAGGCGGCGGCGCCGCGTGCGGCCCAGTGCGCAGCCGCGGCCGGTGCGGGGGGCGGCGGGGCGGGCGGCGGGCGCACAACAGCCCGCACCGGGCGGCGGCGCGGCACGGCTCGGCGCGGCTCCGCTCCGGGAGGCTCACGGGGCCGGGACAGGATGGCGGCCCCCGAGGCCGGCAGCACAGGTCAGTGCCCCGCCGGAGCCCCCCACCCCCGGGACGACCGTGCGGGCACCAGCACCGGCAGCGGTCCCCAGCACCGGAGCGGATCGGGGGGCAGCGCCCCGGGACCGCGGCGAGGGGCTGCGCGCTGAGACGCGAGTTGGAGGGGTCCGGACACCGGGACCGAGGGGTCCCGCACGCCCGACCGGGCAGGATGCGCACCGGGACCGCGTCCCGGAGCGGGGCTCCGTCCAACCGGGACCGGGGGGTCCTGCAGAGCGGGGTAAGGCTCGGACAGCGGGGCCGGGGTATCCCCGGGAGGAGGGTAGGGAGGGCTGCGCGCCGGTACCGGGCGTCTTGCACACCGGGGCGAAGTGAACACCGGCACCGGGGTGCTCCGGTGATCGGGGTAGAAAGAATGGAAACCGGACTGGGGTGTCCCGAACGCCGGAGCGTGCTGGACGCGTGGTTAGGAAGGCTGAGAACAGGGATCGTGTTCCGGGGTGTCCCGGGCAGCGGGACCGCAGGGGTGCGCGGCGGGACCCGGGTGTCCCGGAGACCGCGACCGAGGATTCCCGAACGCCGGAGAGTGCTGGACGCAGGGGTAGGAAGGGTGAGAGCAGGGATTGTTGTCTCCTGGGCAGCGGAACCGGAGGGGAGTGAAGTGGGTCCGGGGCAGCGGAACCGGGGTGTCCCAGGAACCGGGACCGCAGGGCAGCGCATAGGAGTCCGTGTGTACCGGGCGGCGGGACCGATCAGGGTGACCGGAGGGGACCGCGGCGGGACAGGGGTGTCTCTATCAGCGGCAGCGGGGCCACGGGGACCGGACAGCCCGTGGACGGCCGAGGCGGTGCCGCGCGTGTCGGGGCTCCCTGCGCACCGGGAGGGACGGAGGGGGGAACCGGAGGCGGTGCCCCCCCCCCCTCCCCCGTGTCCCCCCCTCCCCGCACGTGTCCCCCTCCCCGCCGCTGCCACGTGCGGAGTTTGTTTTCCCCTCAGCCCCGCCCCGCCCCCTCCCATTGGTCGCCACATGACATCAGTGATGACGTCATGCACGGAACTGGGGACGCCGCCGTTCATTGGGGGGGGGCAGCCCTGTCTCCGGGGCAACGAGAAGGGGCGGGGCGGAGCGTGGCCAATGGAAGACAGGTGGGCGTGGTAAAGCGTGAAGGGGCGGGGCCTCGGGGGGCCACGTGCGGCTCGAGCACGTGGGGCGGCGGCGTGAGGCCGCCTGAGCTTGGGGGGGGGGCTGCGGGGAGGCTGTTTGGGGGGGTTCCCTCTGTGTTGGGGTCGAGAGAGTTTCCATCTCTCTGGGGCAAACCTCTATGGGGCATCCCCGCGCCCCAAACCCTAAAATGGGTGTCCCGAGGCTTTGGGGTGCGGGGATCCCCCAATTATTTTGGTATCTTAGCAGCGGGGAGTCCCCAGGATCAGCTGCCCTGGAGGTGGGACCCACTGTCCCCAATTCAGTGACCCCCTTTGGAGGTGGTTCAGTGAGGGGGGGATGGTGACAAGCTGGCTCTGGCGCGTGGCATCTGTGCCAGCGGCACCGTGTGCGGCAGGAGACACATGGCCCTGGTGATCCCGTGTGTCCCCGACATCACCATCCACGTGTCCCAGCCCGGAGTCGTGTCCCGGTGCTGCTGTCCCTGCCCCGTGAGTGGGGCGACAACCACTGTGACTTCAGCCAGGGGCCACGCGTGTGTCCCCCCCCCATGCTGCTCCCCACTTTCAGGGGTCTTCACGCAACTCCTCAGTCCTGCAGTGGGGACTTACCCCCCCAGTTGGGGAGGGGGAGCTGTGCTGGGAGCATCCCGGTGCCGTGGGGGGGCTGCACTGGGGGCACCCCAGTGCCGTGGGGGGCTCCGTCATGGGTGGCTGCGCCGTGGGACTGTCCCGGGAGCTGTGGGGCGGGAGCCCGGCTGTGCTGCAGGCACAGAGCCAGGAACGGCAGCAGTAACTCCTGTGACCTCCTGATTTCACCTCTCCAGAGGGTTCCCAGCCCACATTCCTCCTTCAGGCAATTCCGGGGTGCCCTGCCCGTGTCCCCAGCCGGCACGTACCCGGATAAACCCGGCTGTCCCCGTCCCACGTGGGGCCGTCGCCCGTGGCGGCCGGTGGGTGCGGTGCCTGACTCAGGGTGGGTGGCACACGTGCGGCGCAGCGGGATATCCATGGATCCGGGATGCATCCGGGGTGCTTCCCTGGAGACCCCACCCCGCGTGGGGCTGCGATTCTCCTCTGGGGGGCTTCCCCCGCCCCACCGCCCCCTCCCCGGTGGGGGAGGCTGAGCCTGGTGTAGCTCAGTACATAAGTGGCCCACCGGGATGCCCATGGATCTGCGATGGTTCCCTATGGATCCCACCCCACCTGGGGCTTCAATCCCCCTCCGAGGGGTTTCCCCCTCCTCAGCTGGGAGAGGCTGAGCCTGGCACAGCTCAGTGCACGTGTGGCTCCGCGGGATGCCCACGGATCCTGATTGCCGATGGATTCGGGGTGCTTCCCTGGGCATCCCACCCGCCTCCGGAGGTTCCCACCTCCATGAGTCGGGGGAGGCTGAGCCCGGCACAGCTCGGTGCATGAGTGGCTCCTTCTCTCTGCAGGTGGGGTGATCAGCTACGTGGGCTCCAGCGGCGCCTCTCCCACCCGCACCAGCCCCGTGTCCCTCTGCAGCGACAGCTCCAACGGGAGCTCCCAGTCGGGCTCGCAGTCCTTCCCCACGTACTTCCCACCGTCGCCCACCGGCTCCCTCCAGGATTCCCGCGCCTATGGCGGAGCCACGTTGGCCCCCCCTGAAGACGGCTCCCCTTCCTCCTCGTCGTCATCTTCCTCCACCTCCTCTTCCTCGTACAGCTCCTCGGTGAATTTCCCCGGGGTGCAGCCGGTCCCCGCGGACGAGCGGCGCCGCAGCTCGCCTAGCAAAGGCGGCAGCACCGTCACGAGTGAGTGGGGCTCACGGGGGGGTGGCAAGGGGTCTCCCCACCCAGCGGCACGCACCCCTGGATCCCGCTGACCCCCGTCCCCCCGCAGAGCTCAACGGGATGGTGCTGCTCTGCAAGGTCTGCGGGGACGTCGCCTCCGGCTTCCACTACGGCGTCCACGCCTGCGAGGGCTGCAAGGTACCGGGATGGGGCCGGGGATGGGGCACGGAGCTCCTGTCACACTGCGGGGACCCCCAGTGATTCCCCCTGCTTGCCCTGCAGGGCTTCTTCCGCCGCAGCATCCAGCAGAACATCCAGTACAAGAAGTGCCTCAAGAACGAGAACTGCTCTATCGTCCGCATCAACCGCAACCGCTGCCAGCAATGCCGCTTCAAGAAGTGCCTGCTGGTCGGCATGTCCCGTGATGGTGAGCTCGGAGGGACCCTCGTGACGTCCGGAGCCGGAGATTCCCTCTGGGGGTGGGATTCCCCGTGCCCAGGCGGCTGGTCCCTTCGCGGGATGTATCCAGGGCTATACCTCCCCTCCGGAACCGGCCCCCCGTGCCTCTGCTGGGTGCTGTGCCTGTCCCACGGGATGTGTCCCCCCTTCCTGGGACCCCCCCCCCCATATGTGGGGCTGCGTGTTCCCTTCAAGACTCCCCTCCATGGCTGCCCCGTTCCCAGAGCTGCATGTCCCCTCCCGGGATGGGTCCCTCATGGCCAGCGCTGTGTTTCCCCTCCCACACAGGGTCCCCCAACATCGAGGCTATATGTCCCTTCCTTGTATGCATCCTCCTCATGCTCAGGTCTCTACATCCCCTCCCGGGATGGGTCCCCCTATGTTCAGGGCTCTATGTCCCCTCCAGGACCGGGTCTTCCCATTTTTAAGGCTGCGTGTCCCTTCCAAGCCCGGGTGAGGGATTCAGCCCCTCACGGTGCAGGTCTGGGAGGGCAAGGCGGGGGGGTCACCGCCTGCCGCTGATGTCCCCCTAACACCGGTGTCCCCCCTCAGCCGTGCGCTTCGGGCGCATCCCCAAGCGGGAGAAGCAGCGGATGCTGGCGGAGATGCAGAGCGCCATGGGCGGCATGGCCAGTGCCCCACCGCCGATGCCGGGACCCGGCGAGGGTCCCGCCGCGGGCGGGGGCCACGCACCGCCCCCCGGCCCCCCGCCGCTCGCCCCCCCGGCCTGCTTCTCCCAGTTCCCCCAGCAGCTGACGCCGCCCCGCTCGCCCAGCCCCGGGGGGGCCACCGAGGACGTCATCGCGCAGGTGGCCAAGGCCCACAAGGAGATCTTCATCTACGCGCACGACAAGCTGGGACCCCCTCCCGCCTGCGACAGCGGGCTTCTGCGCTGGGACGCGCCCCCCACCTGGGCCCCCGGCCCCCCCGAGCCCCGGCTGTGCCCCGCCGCCTACCCCGAGCCCCCGGCCCCACGGGGGTGCCCCTGGCCCCGCGGCCCCAAGGACGTCCTGCCGGTGAGCGCCCGGGGGCTCCCGCTCCCCCCCCGGCTATTTTTAGCCGCTAATCACATTAATCCCCTTGTCGGTGCCCCCTCCCTCCTGTGGCGGCAGGGCCGGGGGAGCCCCGCAGAGCCCGGTGCCCGCTGACCCCTGGTCACCCGCAGGCGTGCCCCATGAACAGCCACGTGCCCGGCCGCAGCGGGCGCTCCGTGCAGGAGATCTGGGAGGATTTCTCCCTCAGCTTCACCCCCGCCGTCCGCGAGGTCGTTGAGTTCGCCAAGCACATTCCCGGCTTCCAGGCGCTCTCCCAGCATGACCAGGTCACCCTGCTCAAGGCTGGCACCTTTGAGGTACGTCCCGGAATGGGGAGGGCTCGATGGTGTCCCATAGACTGACAGGGTGCCCCTCGGCATTGCACGGTGCTCCTTGGACTGGCAGGGAGCCCCAAAGCATGGGAACAGTGGACCAGAACACAGCAGGAACCCCGTGGCATTGCAGTGCCCCACATTTGAGAGCCATGGCATTGCCTGCTGCCTCACAGCACTGCAGTGCCCCACATTTGGGACGTGTGGCACAGAACACGGTGTTCCTGTCATGGCACAGTGCCCTGTGGACTGGCATGGAGCCCTGCAGCACTGCAGTGCTTCACAAACGGGAGTTGTGGCATGCTGCACAGTGCTCCTGGCATTTTACAGTGCCCCATGGCACTGCAGTGCCACACTTTTGGGAGCTGTGGCATGGAGCACGATGCCCCCGGCATGGCATGGTACCCCACAATTGGAGACCACGGACTAACATGAAGCCCCGTGGACTAACACGAAGCCCCATGGCCCATGTCATTGTAATGCCCCACGTTTGGGAGCCGTGGCATGAAACACAGTACCCGTGGCATAGTACCCCACATTTGGTGGTCACAATATGGGTCACGGAGCCCATGGCATGGCACAATGCCCCAGTACCCCACATTTGGTAGTCGAAATATGGATCACGGAGCCCATGGCACGGCACAATGCCCCTGGCATTGTCTGGTGCCCCATGGCATGGCACAATGCCCTGGTACCCCACATCTGGTGGTCACAATATGGATCACGGAGCCCATGGCACGGCACAATGCCCCTGGCATTGTCTGGTGCCCCATGGCATGGCACAATGCCCTGGTACCCCACATCTGGTGGTCGCAATATGGATCACGGAGCCCATGGCACGGCACAATGCCCCTGGCATTGTCTGGTGCCCCATGGAATGGCAATGCCCCACATTTGGGAGCTGTGGCATGGAGACCGATGGCACCCCTGGCATGAAGCGTGGTGCCTGTGGCTCTGCCTGGTGCCCCGTCCCATATCCTGCCCCCTGCCCACAGGTGCTGATGGTTCGCTTCGCGTCGCTGTTCGACGTGAAGGAGCAGACTGTGACGTTCATGAGCCGCACGCGGTACGGGCTGGAGGAGCTGTGGGCCATGGGCATGGGAGACCTGCTCGGGGCCATGTTCGACTTCAGCGAGAAGCTCAGCGCACTTGAGCTCAGTGATGAGGAGCTGGGGCTCTTCACTGCCGTCGTCCTCGTCTCGGCAGGTGGGCGTGGGAGGATTTGGGGAGTTTTGGGGGGAGATAGAGGAGTTTGGGGCTGGGGTCAGAGGAATTTGGAAAAGAATCAAGGGGTTTGGGACTGGGATCAGAGGCGTTTGGAAGAGAATCAAGGGGTTTGGGATCAGGGGGTTAGTGGGGTGTTCGGGGCATTCAGGGGTGGGATTGGGGTGACTGGGGTGGCATTAAGGTAATACCAGGGGAGTATCAGGGGGTTCAGTGCTGGGATCGGGGTGACACTGGAGTGGGATTAGGGGGTTCTGGGGGTTGAACTGGGGCGTCTCCTCCCCTGCCTCTGACCCCCTGTCCTCCACAGACCGCTCGGGCATGGAGGACACGGCATCAGTGGAGCAGCTGCAGGAGACGCTGCTGCGGGCCCTGCGCGCCCTCGTGCTGAAGACGCGCCCGGCCGAGACCTCGCGCTTCACCAAACTGCTGCTGAAGCTGCCGGACCTGCGCACCCTCAACAACCTCCACTCCGAGAAGCTGCTCTCCTTCCGCATCGACGCCCAGTAGTGCCCCCCGGGCCCCCCTGCGCACCCCTGTACATACACCACAGCGGGGGGACACACAGACTTCCCCCTCCCCCGGGGCAGCACCGACCCCGTGGCGCCCGTTGGACTCGCAGGGATTCACCCTAAGGTGGGCGCCAGGATGCTGGGACCCCCCGCACCCCCCACCCCAAATCGGGCACCGCCCCCACGGCACCGCTGGCAGCGCCGGGGGGTCCCCTCACCCCGACACCCCCATTCTGGCGGCCGGGGGTGGGACGCAGAGGCCGGATCCAGCCGTGCTGGGGGGGTGGGTCGGGGGCGGGGGGGGGGTCGAGGGGGGGGGTTTGGTTGGTTGGTTTTTTTTTCATCATATATTTATTACATAAATATATAGTAAAATAGACCAGCAACAATTACCATAAAAATATCTTTCTTTAAAATCCTGACCAAAACACAAAAGGGTTTAAAATCGCACGTCACAGACTGTGATTGTCACGGGGGCTCCACGGCCCCCCCGGCCCGCGCCCCTACATTCAGCGACGCCGGCCGCGGCCCCCCTGGCACCCTGCATAGTGGGGGGACCCCGCGTGGGGCGCGCCGAGCCGAGCCGTGCCGGGGCTGTGCTGGGCCAGGTGCTGGCCGGGCTCGACGCCCGCGGGCAGGGGCAGCTCCGGGAGCCATGAGGTATGTGCTTGGGGGGGGGGACGGGGGGCACGGGGACGGGGGGGGGACGCGGGGCGGGGGTGGCCCGGGGGAGGTGGCGCAGGGGTGGGGGGCACCGGTGTAGCCCCCCGGGACCGACGCTGGATGCTGGACGTGCGATGGCGACGCGAGACGGAGACGCGGGGACGGCCCGGGGGGGCGTGGGGGGGAAGTACAGGGTGAGGGGGGCGTGCGGGGGTCAGCGGGTGGGGGGGGGGTGCCGGGCTGAGCCCCCCCACCCCAGGACAAGCAGCCCCAGGGCCCCGTGTGGCCGCTCAGGGGGGGTCACGGGGGCTGATTAAGACACGTCCCGCGACGGCGCTGCCGCGTCGCGACGGGAGCGCGCGGCGTCACACGGAGCGTGAGTGGAAACACGCGGGCAGCGCGGGGACACGGCACCGGCACCGCAACGGCATGGCACGGCGCCGCGCCGTCATTGCACCAACAGGAGTTGCCATGGCACTGACATGGCACGGCCACGGCACCAACACGCGTGGCCGTGGCACCGGCATTGCGCCAACGTGCCTTGCTCTGGCACCGACATGGCACAGCCACGGCGCTGGCACAACACCAGCGCGCGTGGCCTCAGCACCGTGCGGTCACGGCACCAACATGGCACGGCCCCGGCACCACCAGGCGTGGGGGGCATCACCGGGGTGCCACGGCCCAGCCCGTGGCCCAAAGGCACGTGTTGGGACCGGTGCTGCCAGGGGTGGGGGGCGAACCCCCCAAGCCTGTGCCCCCCCCAGTGCGGGCGTTAGTGTTCGGCTCCTATTGCACCGTCCACAGCCGGTGCTGCTGGGACCCCCAAACCGGGGACCCCCGAGCCGGGCCCCCCCGAGCCAGCCCCCGGGTGGGGGTTTAAGACATTTTGCACCAAGGTCAAATCCGGCGCTGGTACTTGGGGCTGGGGGCAGGCGCCCCCACCCAGGGCGCCCCGGGGTGCCACAGCCCCGCTGTGCCCCCCAACCCAGCTGCAAGGGGTCTGGCGGGGCCCCCCGACATGACCCCCATGGCTGGGGGGAGTCTGGGGTGTGGGGGGAGCCCAGCCCGGCCCCCTGTGCCTGTGGGGGGGGACGTGTCTGGTGTTGGGATTTTCTGCTTTTAAACGACCCGTAAAAAGATTTTTTTTTTAATTACAAAAATTATATATTTTATATATATTTATATATATATATATATATATATATATTAGCTTAGGTGGGCCCGGCCTGCCTTGCCGGCCCCCCCCGGCCCGCACCCCCCCTCGGCCTCCGCCTGAGGTAAGAAAAAATTCACAAACCTAAATTTGGGGGGGGGGTCAAAAGGTGATAGAACCATTCCCGGGTGCCCCCTTGCAGCTGTGCGCCCCCCCCCCCCCCCCCCCACCCCAAGCCCCCTGTCGGATTCCCCCTGCCAGCCCCCGCCTCAGCCCGGTCCCCCCGGGAGCATTGGGGGGGCAGTTGGGGGGTGCAGCCCCCCCAAAGTGCTGCTGCCGGGGGGCTGGGGCAGTAGTGCAGTGGGGGGTCCTGGGGGGGCACCCACCGCCCCCCCCGCCAGCGCCTCCGGGGCCTTTGCAACTCCTGACGGACACGACAAAACCCACGAGGACAAGGGGGAAAAAACAACAAAAAAAGGACAACGGAAAAGTTGGGGGGGTTTGGGGGGGAGTGGCCCCCCCCAGTGTCCTGCAGCGCCCACCATCCGCGGCGCTTGGCACAAAATTGTCTCGTCTCAGCCCAAAAAAGACAAGAGAACCCCCAAAACCCCAATTCTGGCCCCAAATGTGGGGATAAGAGGGGGACACAGGGGGGTCACCCCAGCCGGGGCAGACCCAGTGGGCTGGGGGGGGGCCCACCAGCCCTGCACCCCGACGGGCTGGGGTCCCCGTCCCCACCGCTGTGCCCCCCCTGTGCCCCTGCCCTGCTGTGGGAGGGGGAGTCCTGGCCCCCACCTTGCTATGGGGGGGTCCTAGCCCTCACCCCACTATGGGGGATGGGGGTCCCAGCCCCTGCCCTGCTATGGAGGGGAGTTCTGGCCCCCACCCCAGCCCCCTAAATTGCTGCCCGGCCAAAAGTGCATATGGCCACGGCCCCCCAGCCGGGGCAGCCTCTCCCTGTGCAGCCCAGAGCCCCCTCCTCTCCTCCCTGCTCTTCCTCCTCCTCCTCCTCCTTCCAAAGTGCAGTTAGTTTAATATTTTAGCCTCTCAGGGAGGGAAATAAATGCTTAAAAAATAATAATCTACGAAGAGAAGGACAATAAAGGGAACGCTCGACCGTCGGGGCCCTTCCCTGTGCAAACAAACAAAATTCGTCAAGTCCTGGGGCGGGGGGGGTGGCTGTTGGGGGGCACAGCAGGACCCCCACCCTGGGCGCAGCATCCCCTTGTCCTTACAGGGGGACGAGAAAGATGTGGGGGGGGCCAGAGTGGGGTTGGGGGGGCACAGGGTGGGGGATGTCAGCCCTACACCTCCTGGTCCTCGAAGACCTCGAGGAAGAGGGGGGGGAAGAGCTCGGTGGGACACTCCACCTTCATGTGCAGGAAGCGGCTGGCGTGGCAGGCGCCGATCATCCGCAGATCCGTCACCTTCATCAGCAGCTTGGGCCAGAAGTGGGGAATGTTGTGTTTGCGGTAGTTGATGTAGTGCTCAAAGGCCAGCAGATACGTCTCCTGGCACTTCTCGATCTTCTCCACGCAGATCAGCCCCGTCCGGTCTGCGGGCACCAAGGAACCGTCAGGGGATCGTGACAGAACGGTTTGTGCGGGAAGGGATGTTAAAGCTCATCCAGTCCCACCCCCGCCATGGCAGGGACACCTTCCACTGTCCCAGGGTGCTCCAAGCCCCATCCAGCCTGGCCTTGGACACTTCCCTGTGCCACGGCCTCACCACCCTCACAGAGAGGATTTTTTTCCCAATACCCCATCACAATCTCCCCTTTTTAGTTTAAACCCCTCCTTGCTGTCCTGGCATTCTCTGCCCATGGAAGAGGCCCTCTCCCAGTCCAGCATCTGCAGGGATTCTCCCTCCTACAGGGCTGAGTGTCCCATGCACCCCCTGGCTGTTGGGGTACCCACCCCACAGACCCACGTCAGCCTGGCAGGGGTCCCCAGGGGACCAAGAGGCTCAGCCTGTGCTCCTGGGTACTAGGGACTGGGGTGCCCACCTCATGTTCCTGGGACCCCTCCCAGCCTGGCACAGCTGCCTGAAGCTCTGGGAATTGGGATTGCCCACCCCAAATTCACCCAAAATCCAGAGCGACATGATTTCCCACCCAACACACCCTGAAGATGTTGGGGGGCTCTGGAATCAGAGTGCCCAACCAACACCCCCCTGGATAGTGAGGACTTTGGGCATTGGGGTGGGTGCCCACCTGATGCATCCCCAAATGCTGGGGGGCTCTGGCATTGGGGTGCCCACCCAACACACCCCCAGGACAGTGAGGACTTTGGGCATTGGAGTGCCCACCCAATGCACCTCCAAATGCTGGGGGTTGTGGGCAAGGGGGTGCCAACACAACAATCCCCATGCACAACCTCTGGGCATGGGGGTGCCCACCCAATTCCCCCTGAAGCTGCTGGGGATCTCTGCCATCAGGGTGCCCACCCAACACCTCCCCAGGACAGTAAGAACTCTGAGCATTGGGGTGCCCACACAACATACCCTCTGATACCCCGGGCACTGGGGTGCCCACCCCATTCTGCCCATCACCCATTACCTGAGGACATGAGCAGCACAGCCTGGAGCAGGGCCACCTCGGTGTCATCCAGGTTGAAGGCAGAGAGGGACTTGCCCAGGTCGAAGATGGCATCGGAGACGACGCCGAGGCCGCCGTTCTTGAGCTGCTCGCGTTTCACTGCCATCTCCCCGCTCAGCGTCAGCGTCTCGCTCTCGGGGTCGTAGCGCACGGCCGCCCGCAGCGACATGATCTCCATGCAGCACCCCTTCAGCAGGATGATCTGGTCCTCGCAAGGCAGCTGGGGGCACATGGGGGCAGTTTTGGGTGGGGGGGGGGGGTTGGCGTGATTCAGACCCTGGGCAAACCACCCCAGACCTCCCAAAGTCCCCAGCCCGCCGTTACCTCTGAAAACATGGGCAGTTTTTTGGCAAAGTCGACCACGCGGGTGATGGCCGGGGTGATGATTTTTGTAAACTCGCTGAACGCCTCCAGGTCGACTTTGTCCCCGTCGGGCATGGAGGCCATAGGGGACTGGCCGATGTCCTCAGGCTGTGGGGGACATGGTGGTGTTGGGGAGGTGTGATGTCACCGTGTGTCCCCTGGGACCACCATGGTGGCATTGGGGAGTGCGGTGTGACCATGTCACCCCTGGGACCCCCACAGCAGACAGGGCATTGATGGGTGTGGTGTGACTGTGTCCCCCGTGGTGGATAGTGGGGTTTGGGGGTGCAGTGTGACTGTGTCACCCTCTGGGACCCCCATGGTGGGCAGTGCTGTTGGAAGTGTGGCGTACCATGTCCCGCCCTGGGACACCCATGGTGGCACTGGGGAGTGTGGTGTGACCATGTCCAACCTGTGGCCCCCACAGTGGTGTTAGGGGGTGCAGAGTGACTGTTTCCCCTCCATGACCCCCACAGTGGACAGTGGCATATGGGGGCGCAGCGTGACTGGGTCCCCCCTCTGGGACCCCCATGGTGGGCAGTGGTGTTGGGGGTGCAGTGTGACCCTGTTCCCCCTCCCTGAGACCCCCGGGAGGCAGTGATGTGACCCTGCCCCCCCCTGTGGGCCCCCATGCCACCGGGAACAGTCGTGGCAGAGCCGGTGCAGCAGCCAGGAGAGGGAGCTGCATGACAGGGACAGTGACAGGGCCAGCGGCCCGGCCGGGGCCAGGGCCACCTGCGGGCACAGCTGTCCCCTTCGGTCACTGCTCACCCCTGAACCCTTTGGGGGTGACCAGCTCAAGGACACTGAGCGATGTCCCAACCCCCCTCGACTGCCCAAGGACACCGGTGACATCCCAAACCCTGGCACTGCCACCACGTGTGTGCTGAGTGTGCGAGTGCCCAGCAGATCCCAGCTGGGGCTGGGGGCAGGGTGGGGGACTGAGGTGGTGACAGAGTCCCTCCAGTGCATCCCCTCACCAGGAATTTCCGCTTCTGCTTCCAGTGGCTGCCCTGGGCATTGGTGCTGCGGTGGGCTTCTGTCACAACATGGATCAGCTCCCACTCCTCGGCGCTGGGGTTGGGGCGGTGCTGCAGGGATTTGATCATCTCCTCCTTCCGCCGCCGCTCCCGGTTCTCCTCGATCAGCTTCCGCTTGGCTACCCGCTTGGAGTCATCCAGCACCACTGCCAGGACCCCCAGCATCAGCCGGGATCCCCCCATCCATGCATCCCACAGCTGCAGCACAGCACCCCACAGTGACCCCCCAGCCTCCTCCTGTGGCTGCTCCAAGCACCGCAACTCGCCCCATAGCATCAGGACCCCAACCCACCTCCCAAAAGCCCCCCACTATCACCTGGGACCCCCTCCGGTCAACTAGGCCCCCCCATTCATGCATCCCACCCCGCTGCTGCATCACAGCACCTGAGAGCCCAGCTTGGTCCTGCAGCTGATCTGGGTACCCCAATGTGCCCCAGGGTGCTGGGACCCCAACCTGCCCCAGGCCCCCCGTGCCCCCCAACTCACGGTCCATGGCCATGCCCACGGAGATGCACTTCTTGAAGCGGCAGAGCTGGCACTGGTTGCGGGTGATCTTGTCGATGACGCAGCACCCATCGTATTTGCAGGAGTAGGTGGGGTGCAAGTTCTTCTGGATGGTCCGACGGAAAAATCCCTGGGGAGGGTGCAGGGGGTGACACAGTGAGCCCCGCTGAGCCCCCCCTGAGCCCCCCAAGCCCCCCTGCCCCAACTCACCTTGCAGCCCTCGCAGGTGATGCAGCGGTAGTGGTAGCCGGTGGCCTTGTCCCCACACACCACACACTGTTCATCTTTGTCCAGGTAACTAGGGATGTACCCTGAGGGAACCCCCGAGTCAGGGACCCCCAGGGCACCCCGGGGCAGGGCCCCCCACAGCAGGGACTCGTGGGGTGGCCCATGACAGGGATTCCCATGACAGAGACCCCCAGAGCATCCCATGACAGAAATTCTAATGTCAGGGACCCCCAGGGCACCCCAAGTCAGTGGCTCCTGGAGTGCTCCATGACAGGGTAACCCCAGGGAACCCCAAGCCAGGGACCTCTGGAGCACCATGTACCAGTGACCCCACATCAGGGACCCCCCAGAAATCCTGAGTCAGGGACCCTCTGCACACCCCACATCAGGGACCCCCCAGAGATCCTGAGTCAGGGACCCTCTGCACACCCCACATCAGGGACCCCCCAGAAATCCTGAGTCAGGGACCGTCTGCACACCCCACATTAGAGACCCTTGGCACATGCAGCATCAGAGATTCCCCACACCCCCCAATGCCAGGGATGCCCAGTACATCATCCCCTCTCTGTGCCTCAGTTTCCCCTCTGTCTGCACCCACCATTGTCTGGCTCGCCACTGCCCCTGCCCCGGCACGGGAAGGGTTAACGCTGGGGGTGTGTGGGGGGTGCCCGAGCCCCCCGCACCAATAAAGCCCCCATTATCTCATTATCCAGCCGGGCACCGGCAGCGGGGGGGGGGGGTCCCTGTCCCCCTGGCACACAAAGACACACTGTCCCTGCTGTTGTCTGGGGTCCCCCTGCCTGGCAGCCCTGGGACCAGCCCCCCGCCAGAGTCCCCCCAGCCTCCCCACCACCAATTGCTCAGGGAAACTGAGGCACGGATCATCCATGACGCACGGGGTGGTCCCCAGCACCCTGAGCCCCTCGTGCCCTCCTCCCCCAGGAGCCCGCCCTCGTGTTTTGGGGGGGCACGACGTGGGAATCCCCAAGGGGTGGGAGAGATGTGGAGGGGGCTAGATGCCTGGGTGCCCCCTGTAGAGAGCACCCATAATTCAGGGGGTGTCCCCAGCACCCCGGAACCGCCGCACCCACCCGGGATCCCACAACCGCAGGCGTGGGGACCCCTCGAGCCCACTGTGGCGCTCTGCAGGTGCTGGGTGTGGGGGTCCCCGCGTGTTCCCCTCCCTCAGGGAGCGGGGCGGGTGCAGGGGATGGGCGGGAGCTGGACGCCCGGGTTCCCCCCCGGCCTCCTCCCCCCGGCAGGTCCCGCCGGCGCCGGCCGCTCCCCGCCGGGGAATGGGGCAGGGCGGGGGGCAGCGCCCGCGGGGCCCCCCTTATCGCCCACCCCAGGGCGCTGCCGTCCCGGTAGCACCGCCCCGAGCCACGGGGCGCCGAGGGGGCCGTGGGGGACTGGGACCCCGGGGGACCCTGCAGGGATGTGGGGTACAGCGGGGGGATATGGGAGTGGGGTGTGCGTGGGGCACATGGGGACCTCGGGCTGCCCACCACGGACATGGGGTGTCCGTGCGACCCTGGCAACGACATGGGAGTTCCTGGGGTGCCCACAGAGGACAAGGGGTGTCCGTGAGACTCCGGGGAACCCAGTCGAGACCTGGGGTGTCCGTGCGACACTGGGGCGCACAGACACAGGAATCTTGGGGTGCCCATGCGGAACGAGGGGTGTCCATAGACTTTGGGGGACCCAGGTGACACATGGGGTGTCCAGGGGACCCTGGCGAGGATTCGGGGCCCCCAGGGTGGTCACCAGGACACGGGATGCCTGCAGAGCCCGGCGAGCACATGAGGTGCCTGGGTGACCCGGGGGTGCCCAGCAGGGCCATGGGGGTGCCCGGGGGGGTTCAGCGGGAGCCGCGGGTCCCCGTACCTGACATGCTGCTCTTCACCAAACATTGGCTGCTCTTTCTTTTGCGCTTCCCATCCAGCCACCTGCGGGAGCGTGGGGACAGGCTGGGACGGTGCCCACGGATTCCCGCTGCCCCCCCCCCCCCCAAAACTTCCAACAGCACCCCAAAATCCCCCTCGCACCCCCTCCTCTGCTGGGAAGCGGGCAGCCCCCGCCCGGGGGTCCCAACGCGGCGATGTCACAGGTGGGGTCCGGCCCTGGGGTGCGGCATGGGGGGGTAGGAGAGGGCCCTGGGGACCCCCCCCCACCCAGATCATCCCTCCCGGGACCCCCCCTCCGGCACACGGCACCGCCCCGGGGGGGCTGGGACCGGGCGGGGTGTGGGGGGGGTGGGTGGGAAGGAGGGGAAGGGAAAGGGTGGCGGGTGGGGGAGGGGAAGGGAAAGGGTGGGGGGGGTTGGGGGAGGGGCGGGGGAAGGGTGGGGGAGGGGCGGGTGGGGGAGGGGCTCATTCACAGTCAAAGACAAAATGTCCTTTTGGCTGAGCGGGGAAGTGACGTCATCGGGGGCTCAGCCAATGGCGGGCGGCGGGGGTCCGCGCGCGCCCGTCCCCGCGGGGGGGGGGGGGGGGGGGGGGGGCTCGGGGAGCGGCACCTGCGGGGGGGGGGGCGGGGGAGCGCCCCGGGGACCCCGCACCCCCCCCCCCCCGGGGGGCTTCAACCCAAGGTGACCCCGGGCCGCCACCCCCCACGGGAGGCCCGAAATAACCCAGGGAGGGGGGAGCGAGGGGCCCCCGAGGGGAGGCACGAGTGGGGGGGGGACACACGAGTGTGGACATGTGCGCATGGGGACACAGGGACACCTGGGCATGGACACACCTGGTGACATGTGGGGTGCAGGGGGACGTCCAGGACATGGGCACATGTGGGGATACCCAGAATGTGAGGGCACATAGGGACGCTTGGGGACATGTGGGGTACAGGGGGGCTGGGGGACACCTGGGGTACGGGGATGCACAGGACATGGGGACGTCCAGGTTCGGAACATGAATGGGGACACACGGGGGGCATGGGGACGAGGTGGGCACGGGGACACAAGGGACACCCAGGACACAGGGACACACGGGGCATGGACAGATACACAACCACCCAGGGACACACGGACACATACATGACCATGCATGGGGACAGACGAGGACACAAGGGACACGGCAGGCACAGGGACACACCAGGCACGACGATACAAGGGACAGAGTGGGCACGGGGGTGCAGCAGGTATGGGGACACTTGGGGACACACATGACATTCGGACACAGAGGGCACAGCCAGGTGCAGGGGTGTGCAGGGACACGCCAAGCGCAGTGCCACACGTGTCCCCCGCGTGTCCCCGTGCTGGGGTGGGGTCTCACCGGGTGTCCTCTGGCTCCGACAGCGGGTCCAGGGTGCTGGGCTTCTGTTCCATTCACCGCAATTCCATCAAGGAGCGCTCAGCACCGACCGAGGGGGCTCCGGCGCCACGCGGGGGCCACGGCGGGGTGGCCACGGCGGAGCGGCCACGGCGGGGCGGCCACGGCGGGGGGCTACGCCGCGCACCCCATGGTGCCCCTCAGTGCTCAGCACCGCGCAGCATCCCGGGCCGGACCCTGCGGGACAGCAGCGTCAGCCCAGACATCCGGGAGGGGGGAAGGGGACCAGCCGTGGGGGACACAGAGGGGACGTCCAGGGAGGGCTGTGAAGCCGTGGGGTACCCCCAGGAGCTGTGGCAACCGGGGGGTGCTGGGTTTGAGTGTGCAAGGACGTGTGGAGCGTGCAAGGGTGCCCAGGGCTGGGCAAGGGCGCGAGGGACGTGCGAGAACACAAGGAGGGAGCGGCGTGCAGGGTGTGTGCGACAGCTCCGGGGCTGGGCCAGAGGGCAGAGCGGGGTGACAAGTGTGCATGGAGGGGTGAAACGCACAGGTGTGCAAGGCTGTGAGAGCATTAAGGGAGTGAAAGAGCGTGCAGAGATGTACGAGAATGTGCACGGGTGTGCAAGTGTGTGCACAGGCGTGCCACGCTATGGGAGAGCGTGCACAGGTGTGCGGGGCACGTGCGAGTGTGTGCACGGGTGTGCAAGGACATGTACAGGTGTGTGAGAGCGTGCACAGGTGTGCGAGGCTGTGGCAGCATAGAAGACGTGAGAGAGGGCGTGCAGGGTTGTGCAAGAGCACGCACTGGTGTGTGCAAGGCTCTGTGAGTGTGCACAGGTGTGCAAAAGCTCACCCAGGGGTGCAAAGCTGTCTGAGAACATGCCCAGGGTTGTGAGTGTGCAGCAAAGCACGAGCACACACAGGGAGCTCCCCCCACCTTTGGGGCAGGGCTGGGGGGTCCCCAAGAGGCAGGGGGAGAGTGTCGGGGCGGGGGTGCAGAGGGCAGCCCCTCCCCACCCGGGGAAGCCCCTCAGATGCTGCGCTCGGGAGCCAGGCCGAGCCTTGACGTGTTCATTGCACAGCTGAACACCCCCAAATCTGGGGCTGGGGGTGACTCTTGGTGAGGCGGGCAACCTATGGGGTGGGGGGCGACTTACGGGATGGGGGGCGCCGGAGGTCCGGGCGATCCCTCCTCTGCGAGCTCTGCTGTGGCAAAGACACGATGTGGCGGGGTCAGGGCACGGGCAGCACCGGGGGGCACCCCCCCCGACCCCCCCGACTGAAGCGCGATGGCAGCAGCACCCCCGGCTCTTCGTGCCCACCCCGTTCCACATCCCACGGATACCCAGCACCCATCCAGCACCACGGCACGATGGGGGGGGGCCCTGCTTACAAGCCCCCCCGTGACCCCCCGGTGACCCTCCCGGCGCGGAGGGGTGTGAGGGGTGCGGGGGGCCCTCAGCCCGCGCCCGGGGGGGGGCGGGGGGGACCGCGGCGGGCGCGGTGCCCAGCCCCGGGCTCCTCCGCTCCGCGCGGGGACAGCAGAAAGTAGGTCACGTTTGTCTTGGCCGCCACAGAAATTCCTCCGGCGGATTTAAAACGCGGCGGACGGAGCTGGGGGCCCCCCCCGACACCCCCACGCTACGGGGCGCCCCGGCTGGCCCCCCTTGTGCACCCCCTCCCCCCCCAGTTGAGGACACCCTGACCAGCGAAGGATGGGGGGCGAGGGATGCTGCACCCATGGGTGCACAAAGCACCCTGTGCCTCACGCGGGGTTCGCTTGAGGGGGTCCCCCAGAACGCCTGAAGAAGGGGCGTCGCCTGCACCAGTCCCTTCAGGGAAACTGAGGCATCGCACCGCATCTCACCACCCCGGGGTACACTCCCCGCCTCGGGGGGCTCATGGGGCCTGGGCGCCCCTCGCCGCAGCCTCCGGCCGGGTTTGGGGCCGGCGGTACCTATAGAGCCGGGGGCTGCAGCAAATGTTTGTTCCATATGGGAACGGCGCGCGGAGAACTTCCAAGTATAGGCACTGGCAGGGATCCAGAGCTGCGCGGCCCCCGCCGGGCACCGGCCCCCCCGCCGCCCCCCGCCCCTCTCCCCCGGGACCCCGCGCGCCAGCAGAGCCCCGACACGCTCGGTGCATGTGTGGGGCTCGGGGTGCATCGACGTCGCGGTGGAACCACTGCGGGGTGGAATACGGGCTGTCCCCAAAGCCAGCGGGCGGTGGGTGGGCTCGGCCACCCCGCCTCAGTTTCCCCATTGAGGTGGCCTGGTGGGTGCAGACCCAAACGAGAGAGGCTTAGGGCTAAAGCCGGGGGGCAGCGGCGTTAGGTCGGGGTTCGCCACCCCAGCGAGACCCCAGCAGCCCCCTGACACCCTCGGCATCACCGGCACCCTGGGATCACCCGGCGGAGCCTGCGGTGCCGCTCCAGGAACCGTCACTCGAGGAATCCCGGGCGTGCTGGGGCGGCCCAGACAGACAGACACGGGAGGCGGCTCTTCTCGTCCTCCTCCTCCTCCTCCTCTTCCTCCTCCTCCTCCAGCGGGACACGCGTGATGAGCGCAGTCAGGTCTCAGCCCACCCTGCGCCGCCGGCACCCAAACCTGCGCGTCCCACCTGCAGCACCAGGTGCTGGGTGGGTGCTGGGTGAGAGCGGGGTGGCAGCCGGCGGGAGCCCCCCCGGCGCCCCCCCAGCCCAGCCCCACGCCCAGGGGAGCGTTTCTGCTGAGTCGGGTGGTTGCAGGCGGCTGAAAACAACCCGGGGGCAAAGTCCGGGGCTGGGCCGACGGCGGGAGCCACCTCACCCCAGCGGGGGCACTCAGCACCCCGCTCCCCACAGACCCCACCCCCGGGGACCCCCGGAATGGGGTCCCCAGACAATGGGACGCCCCTCCACAAAGGCACTGACCGCCTCCGTGCAGCCAGACGTGGGTGCTGGATACCGAGGCCGCCCCACGGGGCCAGTGCCGTGTCCCTGCCCCCCAGCACAGATGGGCTCCGGGGGTCCCAGCACCCCCCCAGCCCAGCTGCCAGCCGGGTCAGGGAGGTGAGGGCCTAAGCGCTTTAGCCACGGTGCCAATTAGTGTGATTAGCGCGGGCTGGGGGCAGGGCAGACCCGCGGCCCGCCGGCCAGGGATACCCGGCCATGCGGGCACCGGGGCAGTGTCATCACAGGCATGGCAGCATCATGGTGGGCACCAGGGCAGCGTCTCGGTGGGCACTGGGGCAGTGTCACAGTGGGCACTGGGGCAGCGTCACGGTGGGCACCAGGGTGGTACAGATCCGCCGCTGCCTGACAAACCCTGGCTGCACCGGCTGGCACGACCGTGCCGTGGGAGTGTGGCCAGGCACAGGGCACCTGCCGTGCCACGGCTGGCGGCATCCGGCACGCGCCGATGCCCGTGTGTGAGGCTGTGCCAAGTGCCACACGCGTGTCTGCATCTGGTGCTGTGCGCTCGTCACATACCTGTGCCGGTGCCCGGCACACCATGCCCAGGGCCACACAGTGCCCAGTGTGGTGGGCACGCGTGGCAGTGGGGACAGCGTGCTGTGCTGTGCCGAGCCGTGAGGCTGCAGGAATCCCAGGCATGCACAGCAGCTGGGCAGCCCGAGCAAGGGGGATGCCACGGGCCTGACATCAGGGCAGCCCACCCAGTGCCACGGGAACCCTGCATGGTGCCCCCTCCCCACACACGTGGGGTGCTGTGGCACAGGACGGCTGAGCCCGGGTTTGTGTTCTCCCTGTGGCTCGTGTCTCGCTGAAGCCACCACTCGTAGGACGGCTGGCGGCTGCAGGGCTGGTGACCTGTCCCGACACTGACTGGGCACCCAGCGCTGTGGCCTTGAGCCTCTGACGAGTCCTGTGTCTGACGGGTCCTGCATCACCACAGCGGGGACCTGCACCACGACCCACCCCCGGCCCCGCAGCCCCCACAAACCCCACAGGATTCCCAAGAACACTCCATCCAACCAAGGCCACACCGGCCACTCCTTCCTGCTGTGTGTGAGCATTCAGCTGTGCCTCCTTTTCCCCATCCCACTTCAGCTTCCCTCCGGAGCTGCCTGGCAGAGAAAGAGCCACAGTCCCATATCCCCAGCACTGTGTCCCCTGTGCCAGCACACAGGATGTGGCTCATCCCGATGTCACTGCTTGTCCAGGCCGAGAAGGTCACCCAACAGGGACCCCTGAGCACCTGGTGTGTGCTGAGTGTGCCCAGTCTCAGCTCTTTGGGGTGGCTGTGGGCCCCGAGCCCCGCGGGGTGCCCCTGGCCCCAGGAGGTGTGCCGGGACGCCGGGAGCTATTCTCAGCCCTTGGCACGGCATGGGACGTTTCTAAATCGGGGGCTCTGGTTCACGTGCACGGGGATGGGGGGGAGCTCCTGGGTCCCCTCCTCGTGGGGCCCTGCTTGAAGGGGGAGGCGGCCACCAAGAGGTGCCCAGCATGGGCACCCACGAAAGAACACAGGGACATGCACCGGCACATGGGAACGGGCACCGGTACACGGAACCGAGATTGCCCGTGGGAGCCCGGCCCTCTCTGAGAAGGGGACGCGAGGGACAGTCCTCGCAGTGTTCCTGCAGTCACCCGACCCCGTCCGAGGGTCTGCAGCACAGAGGACATCCCGAACGGCACCGCCCCTGGGGGCCCGACCCCTCTGCGCCCCCTGCCCGCATCCAGCCTGAGCGGGGCCCTGGGAGCGCAGCCCGCGCCCGCCTTCGCCTACACCGCGCCCCCCTTCTCCTCCTCCTCCTCTTCCCCCCCAGTCCGGAGGGGGACCCAGGCGTCCGGCCCCGCCCCCACGCACCGGCGGCTGCGCGGGGTCCGGCGGGGCCGGGGGTCCGCGGGATGGGACCCCCGGGGCGGCCCCGCCGCTGCTTCGGTCTCCGCTGACCCGGGAATGCGCTCGCAGGGCGACGAGCGGAGCCGGGGCCGGGGGGGTCCCGCTTCCTGCAGCCGCCGCCCGTCAGGAGGGGTCCGGGGGTGCGCCCGCAGCCCCCCCGTCCCTGCTCCGCAGGGTGCGGGACACCGGGCGTGTACGGCCCGCGCTCCCCCCTCCGGGAGCCCGTTCGCGGAGTGACCACGCCGCGGCCCCGCGAAGGTCACGGCCGCGGGAGAGTAAGGGGTGCCGGGGAGAACCCCCATGCGAGGATCCCGCTCCGCCGGCCCGCGGGGCCCGCACCATTGCGGGGGGCACACGCAGCCGCACGGCACTGCCGTGGGGAGGGGGGGACGCGCCGCGTCCCCACCCTGCGCCAAGACCCCCGGGCAGGGGAGCCCCCCCAAACCGGTTCCACCGGGGTTTGCCCGCGCCCCACGGCGGCCCCGGTCCCCCTAGCGCTCCAGCGGAGCCGCGGGGGTCCCCGGTGCCGTCGAGGGTCAGGCGGGGTGAGGCGCAGCCCGGCCTCCCGGTGCGGCTCCGGTGTCGGTGCCGGTGGCAG
This sequence comes from Anomalospiza imberbis, assembly GCF_031753505.1. Classification (NCBI taxonomy): domain Eukaryota; kingdom Metazoa; phylum Chordata; class Aves; order Passeriformes; family Viduidae; genus Anomalospiza; species Anomalospiza imberbis. The sequence continues at coordinate 3,415,503 of NC_089702.1, read as the reverse complement.
CCCCCGGCGGGGGGGTCACGGCTGAAGGTCGCGGTCCCGGGGTGACCTTGGCCGTGGCGCCCGCCCGCCCCTGCCTCAGTTTCCCCGCATCGCACAGTGGAGACGCGCCAGAGTTCGGTTGGGACCGCATCCCTAACCCCGGCGGCGACACCGGACCGGGGGCAGGACCCGCCCCCCCGGGCTTGGGGTGGAGGACATCCCGCGGGACCGCGGGGCGCCGTGCAGAGGGGAGCCCCCGCCACGCCCCGCGCCCCGCTCAGGGCGAAGCCTGTGGTGCGGGGCTCGAGGCACCCCCCCCACCCCGCCGCACCGGGGACGCCCCCCCGCTGCCCCCGCCCTAACCGGGAGCGGCCGAACCGCCCCCCCCGCCCCCCCTCCGCGCTCTGCTCTCGGCGTAAAAAAAAAAAATAATTAAAAAAATATTTTTAAATTTTAAAAATAAAAAAAATCGCAGCATTCCTGCCGCCCTGCGGGGTGGGTGCGGGGGAGCGGACACAGGGGGCCCTAAAGCCCTCACGGACAACCCACGGCGCCGTCACGGCCCGGCCGTCCACGGTTCCCCCCCCTCCCGCCGCGACAGGGCCACGGCCTGCCCACGGCCCGGCCCCGCGACCTGCCCACGGCGCGGCCCCGCGCCCATCACCGCAGAGCCACGCCGCGGCCCGGACCCCGCCACGCCGCCACGCCACGGCCACGGGGGGGCCGCGGGGCCGGGGGGCCACAGCCGGGGGGGGCTGCCCCCGTGGCGTGGCGTGGCGGGCGGGGGGCAGCGCCGTGCCCCGCATGCAGCAGCGGCGGGTGCGGTGGGGGTGGGGGGCGCGGTGCCCCCCCCCCGCCCCCCACGGGGGAACGCGGCCCCCCCGCCCCACGCCAAACGCCCGGATTTTCCAAGAAAAAAAAAAAATCTTTCCCCGTGTTTTTTCCTCGCCGTTCGCGGCCCCCGAGCCCTCCGCGGGTCCCGAGCCTCCCGACCCGATCGCCCCCCACCCCTCCATTCCACGCACCGAACTGCGCCCGTGCTCAGCCGGGGGGGCCCGGGGGGGGCGGCGGTAAACAACCGGGGGGTGGCGGGGCCGCTCGGGCCGGCGGGGCCGCTCGGGCCGTACCTGAGGTCGACGGCGGCGGGCGCGGAGCGGCGGTGCGGGGTGCGGAGCGGGGCTCGGAGCGGCGGTGCGGGGCGCGGAGCGGAGCGGGGCGCAGCGGCGGCGGCGGCGGCGGACGAACGGCGCTGGCTCCTCCCTCCCCCGGCCCCGCCGCCCGCCCGCTCCGCTCCGCCGCGGCCGCAGCCCCCTCCGCCGGCCGCAGCCGCTCCCTGCACCCGCCGCGCCCGGCCCCGCGTGGGGACCCACGGGGGAGCGGCGGGGTCCGGGCGTACCGTGGGAGGGTGACCCCGGGATGGGGAGCGCGGGACGCGGGGATCACGGGGTGGGGACGGTGGCCGTGGCAGGGTGCGTGATGGGAGTCCTGACGGTGCCCACGGGGATGTGGTGACAGCGACAACGAGGACGGGGGGTGGTGAGCACAGGGTGGGGGGCTGTGTGCAGGGGGGGCTAGGGGAAGTGCCCACGGGGGTTGGGGACGGCACCCACAGGGAGCTGGGGACCGTGCCCACAGGAGTTTGGGTCCCCGGGGCCCTGGGGCGGTGCTCGTGGTGGGATGAAGCTGGTGCCCACAGGAGTTTGGGACAGTGCTCACGGGGATGTCGTGACAGTGACAACAGGGACGAGGGATGGCGACCACAGCGTGGTGGGCTGTACCGAAGGGGGACAGGAGACGGTGCCCAGGGAGGCACAGGGGGATGCCCGTGGCAGGGTGGGGAAGGTACGCACAGGGACTGGGAACAGCACCCACGGGGATGCTGTGACAGTGACAACCTGGTGTCCACGAGGGCAGGGCACGGCACCCGCAGGGAGCCGGGGACGGTGCCCACGGCGATGCTGTGATAGTGACAGTGGGGACTACAGGATTTGGGGACAGCACCCAGGACGGGCTGGGACGGTGCCCTCGCTGGGTGGCGGTGGGGTGGAGATGATGCTCATGGAGATCTGGGACAGTCCCCATGGGGGTTGGTGACAGTGCCCACGAGGCAGGGGGCAGCTCCACACCCCGGGGTGCCCAGCCCGGCCTGGGGAGGGGCACACACCAGACACGGGGGTCCCACTCAGATCCACACCGCCCCGGGCAGGATACAGTCCCGCAGGACACCCGCACGTCGGGGGACCCTGCCCCTGCGCCCCCCGGGGGATGTGTGGGACGGGGGAAGACGGGGGTCGTACCCTGCTGTGGGGCCGGACCCGGAGCCTCCGTGGGGCTGGGGATGGCGGCGAGCACTGGGAGCCCGGGGGGATCACAGGGGAGGGCGTTGAGGGTCGCCCCCCGGAGCCCCCCGACCCGCCCGTGCCACCCCACACCCTTCCCAGCAGCCCCTGCTCCCAGCCCCCCCTTTTCCTCCCCGGACTACACGTCCCGTCATGCCCGGGCTTAAAGCGACTCTGCCGCCCCCCGCCACCCCCGCCCGGAGCCCCGCAGCTCGGCCCTGGGACCCCCGGGGGGTTCAGTCTGGCCGCCCCCACCCCCCAGCCCCGTGGGTACCCCCCTCCCTGGGCTGCACAGGCGGTGCGGGGACACCCAGGGGATGAGGGGGATGGGGGTCTCCCGAGCATGAAGGCTTCTAGGAGAGGAGGGGTCCCCAGGGGATGAAGGCTTCCTCGGGAGGGATGTACCCAGGGGATGGTTTCCCATACTCGGGGGGCGCAGGCAACACCCGGGGAAGGGGGAGGGTCCCCACGGGCCAGCGGCTCTCGGGGCACGGTGCTGCTCAGAACGGGGACAACAAGGGGGCAGTGCTACCCGGGGAACGGGGATCTCTAGGGGATGGTGTTCCCCAGGTAATGAGAGTCCCCAGGGGAAGGTGGTCGCCAGAGGATGGGGTACCCAGGGGATGGAGGAGAGTGACACCGGGGACTGCTGCTGGGTGTCCCCACAGACCCCGATGGACCTCCTGCTGCCCCTGGTCCCCACAGGCCTGTGGTCCCCACGGCCCCCATCGATCCCCTGGTCCCCGGGTCACCCTGGGGCCCTCATCCGCATGGCTGGCGGTCCCAGCGTGGCGGGGCAGCAGCAGCGTGACGGCCCCCCCGTCCCTCCCCGCCTGTTCCGTACACTTTATCCTCAGCAAACACGGCTCGGCCACGGCCCCCCGCAGCCGTCTGCCCGCGATAAGGCTGTGGCTGAGCTTGCCTGCCCCCAGCCCATGGGGCTTGGTCATCTCAACACCACCTCATGTCCCCAGATCCCCCTGCCTGAGGCTGCCTGGCAGCCCCCATCCCATTGGGGAAACTGAGGCAGGGCTGGAGTTTGCCTGTGGCCCCTCTGGAGCATATAGACAGGCGCCTCTTGCACTCATCACCAGCTCCCCGTCCCCACTGAGGTTCCCCACAGGTCTCTCTGCACTGCCCCAGCAGGGTGGGGACCTCGTGCCCTGTGGCAGACCCTGATCTTGGGGGGATTTGGGATTTAGAGGGGCTGTGCTGCTCTTGGGGCGCAGGCCGTCGGCCGGAACATGCTCATTAAAATTCACCCCGCTGCTCTGTGGCAGACACTAAATATAGCCCCAAGTCAGCAGTGGTGCCCCCCAGGACGGGGATGACACCAGGGACCTCCATCCCCAGCACTGGACACCCACATGGGGCAGCACCCACCGCCAGCTGGGGGTTCCGGACAGCCCCATGGGGGTGTCCCCCTATCCCGGATCAGAGCCTTCACGCCCCACCAAACACCAGTCACCAGCCATGTGCCCCCCAGCAGGATGCGGCATCAGAGCTCCCAGCCATCCCAGTGACCCCGTGGGAAGGGGAAGCCCCTCACGCTGGCCCCCGCTCGCCCCTCGCTTGCCCCCGGCGCTGGGAACGGCCCCAACCCCTTCCGGCCCCCCCGGCCCCCCCGGCCCCGGGCCGGAGGCAGCTGTGCCGGGGCGCCCTGCCAAGGCGCCGAGGCCTCGACGCCTTCCCCCAACCCGGCCACCCCCGCGGCGCCCCGGGGAGCTGCGACCCCCCCCGAGCACACCCTGCCACCCCCGACCCTGCCAGCGCCACCACCCCCTGCCCCGGAGTTTGGGGGTGCTGTGGCAGGGGCTTCTCAGAGCCCCTCCTGCCTGGGGACCCCCGCGGTGTCTGTTCCCCGGCCAGCTGTGGGAAGTGGCCCCCCCTGCACAGGAAATCCCTCCTCATGGACAGGGCTCCCCCCGGCGGGACCCCCCCGTTGCCGGGGTCTCCCCCCCGCTGCCGGGGCCCCTCGCCGCCTGGGCAGCCGCTGGCCCGCCTAATCCCGGCCCCGGCCCGGGGGGATTTGCTGCGCCCCGGCCCCATGAATGATTAACCGGGGAATTAAGGGGCCGCGAAACTCCCCCCCCCCCGGAAAAGCGGGGGCAGTGGGTGACTGAGCTCCCACCCCAGCCCCCTGGGGGCCTTCACCCTGCTCCTGAGCCTTGGGGGTTCCCCTGGGGAATTCTGGGGGTACTGACAGTGTTGGGGGTGCTGAGGGTTTTGGGGAGGGGGGGCTGGGAGTGTTCTAGGGATGCAGAGGCCTGGGGGTATTTGGGTTGCAGGGGGTTCTGGGGATGCTGGGGTGCTGGAGGTGTTGGGGGGCTACCGGGGGCATTCTGGGGGGGTTGGTGTGCTAGGAGTACTTGGTGGGGGGCTGGCAGTTCTGGGGGGGCTGCCCCCCAGCCTTGCTCCCCATCCTCCCGTTGCCATGGCGACGGTTGGCACCATCCCTGGGGATATTTTTAGCTGCTGGTACTGCAGGGAGGGGATGGGGGTGGGGGGGCCAGCCCAGGCCCATGGCGGTGCCACGTGTGTGCACACACGTGTGTCTGCAGCACACGGCCGTGCACACCCGTGTGTGCCCATCCCTGCACTGGTACCCGTGCGTGCACACCTGCCCGGCGGTGCGGGTGTCTGCACGCGTGTGCAGGAACACACGCACGGGCGCACACCCACGCACTCCTGTGCGTCCGCACGTGTGAACACACCTGCCTGTGTCACACGCAGTCCTCGGTGCGCACCCGTGGTTGCACACGCGCACCTCTGTGCTCGCACGCCGGCGTGCACGCCTGCGCTCACGTGTGTGCACACCTGCACATCTGTGTACACGCATGGGCACGCACACAATCCTCTGTGCGTGCACACACTTGCACGCCGGCGCACGCACACAGAGAAACGCGCTGGTAGACCCGTGCTGCCACCCTAGAGCCTTTGCACACTCACCCATTTCGCACCATTTTTGCACATGATTTGTTTTTACACTCACCCCCTGTCTGTACATCCCCTGTTCTTACACTCGCCCTGTTTTTGCACGACTCCTCATTTTCACACTTACCCTCCCCCTCCCTTCCCCCCGTGTTTGTACCCCCGCACCTTTCCACACCCCTGCTATTTGCACACCCGCCCTTATTTGCACACCCCCGTGTTTGCAACCCCCCATTTTCACCCCGTGTTTGCACACACACCCTATTTGCACACTCACCTCCGGTGTTTGCACAGTCAAGTCCGATTTCCACTCTCAGCCCCACGTTTCAACACTCATCCCGTGTTAGCCCACCCTCCGCCGTTTGCTCACCCACACGGTGTTCGCACTCTCACCCCGGTGTTTGCACACTCGCCCCCCGTTTCCACCCACCCCTTGCACACTCACTCCCGCCCCCGCCCGGCCTAGCCCCCCGAACTACCACTCCCATCACCCCCTGCGCCCGCCGTGCCCCGCCGCCCAATCAGCGTGCGGCTTGTTGGCAGGTGCCGCAATGGCGGTGCCCAAGCGCTGAGGGCGGCGCCGGGCCGCGGTGAGGGGCGGCGGGACCCGGCGGGACCCGCGGGCACCGGACTTTGGGGACTTCGAGGGGCTCCGGGGCGGCTCCGAGCTCCTCAGGGCCGGGGAGCGGGCAGACACCCAGCTGCGGCCCTCCGAAGCCGCTGGGCCGCTTCCCCGCTCTCGCCGGCCCGCTCTGCCCGGCCCGGCGGGGTCAGGGCTCCGTCCCCCTCGCCTTGAGCTGTCCGTCCGCGGGGTGACCATGAAGGTGGTGAACCTGAAGCAGGCCATCCTGCAGGCCTGGAAGGAGCGCTGGAGCGACTATCAATGGGCCATAAACATGAAGCGGTTCTTCCCCCGCGGAGCCACCTGGGACATCCTCAACTTGGCAGGTCGGGGGGAGGCGGGGGGTTCCCCCTCCTTACTGGGCACACTGGGCTGTTTTGGGGGTCCCCACGCGTGTATTTGGGTGTTGCCCCCAGTGTTCCCCTCTTTGGGGTGTAGGCAGGGGTATTATGGGGTGCCTTGACGCATTTTGGGCTCCCCCTTCCCACACTGCTATTCACGCCAAAATTCCCGTTCCCAACCATGGCAGCCCATTCCCAGTTGTTGCCCACACCCCTTTCCCACCCCACTGGCTTCGTTTTGGGATCATTCCCTCCTTTTCCCCCATGGGAGGGTTCAGGGGTCGGCACAGCGTAGCTTTTGGGACACGAGAAGCAGCTTTGAGTTGAGCCAGGAGAGAATTAGGTTGGAAATTAGGAGAAATTTCTTCACTGAAAGGGTGGTTAGGCGTTGGAACAGGCTGTGGTGGAGTTACCATGTGGATGTGGCTCCAGGGCACTTGGGTTATGGTGAGATGCTCTTGGAGGTCTTTCCAGCATTAATGATTCCCTGATTTCCTGATTCTAGCACTGCACAGGAGCCAGGTGCTGCTCCCAAGGCTGCTTCCCAGCCCAATTCAAGGGCATTTCACAGAAATCCTGCCAAAGGCTAGGACTGGTTTAAAGATTTGCCAGGCTCTCTTGCTAATTATAGAAACTTGGTGCTGGGATTTTCCCTGTGCAGCAAGTCCCGGGATAAATAAACAGAGCTGCTGCTCCAGGGAGTTTAAAGGAACCAGCCCCACACAGGCAGCAGCTCTCATTCCTCTGAGTGTGAGGATCTTTCCCCTGTGCATGTTTTTCCCTTCTCTTCACGCTCCCATTGGATTTTCTGTCAGTGTCTTGTTTTTTGTCACACCCTGTCCCCACTGCTGAGCTGTCCCTGCTGGGTTTGTCATCTCTGAGGTGCGGCTGGAGGGGCCAAATGGAGCTGTGGCCGTGGGGAGATGGATTTGTTCTGGATGGATTTGCTGGGCGTGGGGGTGGTTGGCTTGAGGGCCAGTCCTGCTGCTGCCCAGCTGGTCCCCGGGGCTCCCAGGTGTCTGTTCCCACCCTGGTGGCACCGGCTTCTGCTCCTCTGGCAGTGAGGCCTGCGGGGTGCTTGGCTTGGGCTCATCTGTGTATCCCCAAAAACAGACGCAGGGAGGATAATTCCCTATTATTTCTGCAGGAATGGGTTTCTCCTGGCTCACATTTACCCAGGGCTCAGTGGCTTCTTTGGGGCAGCTCCTCTGCCAGGAGAGAAGGAGCTGTATCCCCTTTTCCTTTTGGGAGCCACACGGGCAGGACGCTGGCACTGACCCTGAGCATTGTGTGCACACAGAGAGAGCCCATTCCCGAGGTCCCGATGGCTGGAACAGCAGCTCCTTTCCTCACCACAGCCCCCAGAGCTGTCCTTTCCCAAGCTCGTGCCTTTCAGCTTGGAAGTACAAAGGAGGGAAAGCTGGCACGAGCTGCCGGGATCACGGCAGGGCCTGGCAGATCGCTGCTGACATGTCTGCAGCGGGGAGCAGCATGTGGCTGGCTCGTGGTGACACTCTGGGATGGGCTGGGGAGGGGATGGCTGCCACCAGCCTTCTGTCCTCATCCCAGACACTCTTGGCCCAGGATTCAGCCTTGGAGCGAGACCCAGGGAGTCTCCTTCTCCCGCACTCGGGATCTGGCGGTGGCTTCTCCTCCTCGGCTTTGGGGTGACAACTTCCCACCCGGCTGCTGCTCCCCCTTTCACATCTGGGTGCTCTGACCTACTTGCAGCCTGCGCCGCAGCCCGGGGCCTTCTTGGGGAGGTGCTTCCTGCACTCTGCCATGGTTCAAATGGGCAATTAAAGGCTTGGCTGAGCAGATGGGATGGGCAGAGCCCCTCGGGCCACCGAGGGCCAGACGGGCAGGGCTGCGCCCAGTGCAGGGGACTGGTGGCCCCAAGCTCAGCCCTAGGTGCCTGGGCAAAAGACACTCAGTGGAGGCTGCAGGAGCCTCCTGGCAAGAACTGGGAGGGAGGGGAATGTGGAGAGCAGCAGCAGCAGTTTCGGGGCTGGAGCGCTGAAGAGCTGTGTTAGCAGGAGGCTGCGAGCTCTGCCTGAATTATTCACCGGCTTGTGCCCGACAGGAATTGGAAAGTTGTGGGATTCAGTGAATTTAGGAGAAAACTGGTGTGGAGTCACTGTGGTTGGTACAGTTGGACTTTGCCAGCTTCCCTGTGGAATGAGGGGAGAACAGAGTGTGTCTGTGTGTCCCCATGTGCTGACCTGGGACCCTCTTTCCTTGCAGAGGCTCTCCTGGAGCAGGCCATGATTGGGCCGTCCCCAAACCCACTCATCTTATCCTACCTGAAATATGCCATCAGCTCCCAGGTAAGGACCTGCTGGTGCTGCTGAGGGGTCACCTTTGCAGCATCAGTAAGGTTGGGCAAAGCAGCTGGGGTGTTGATGGTGAGCAGGCATGCCACATCCCCCATGTGAGCCTCTCCTGGGCTGCGCAGATACCCCAAACCCCCATCTGAGCCTCTCTGGGGCTGGGGCAGACAGTGGAGGGCTCAGCGCGTGCCCTGGGCAGGGATGTTTCCATAAATAGCCTCTGCCATCGCCCAGGGTGGGAATTCTGCCCCCCGAGAGGCTCTGCACTCGCTGTGAGAGCCACACTTTGAAATCCTGGCATTTAATATCGCCTAAAGTTTGTGTGAAACACATCAGCGATCACCTAAAAATGTCTGTTTGGATTTGTGCCGGGTCAGCGCCCTGGCCCCGGCCCTGTCTGCGGTGACAGGCAGTGGGGCCGTGCCCTGACCTTGCCGTTCCTCAGCAACGAGCGAGCGCGGGGCCGGCACACAGCCCCTGTGACACCGCGCTTGTTTTGGCTTTCTCTGTTGTAGATGGTGTCTTATTCCACGGTGCTGATGGCCATCAGCAAGGTACGGCTCTGACAGGTGCTATCAGAGGTTTCACTCTTTACCCACAACCCCATGAATCCCTTTCCCTCCCCACAACTCCCACCAAATATAGGTCAAGTGGAAAGCGACATCCCGGGCTGAGTCAGCAGCGGGCAGACGGCGCAGATTAACGCCCGAGCTTTTCCATGTCCCCCTGGGGATGGGCTGCCGCGGGTCCCAGCGGGTTTTGGGGGTGTGAGCGCCTTGTCCCTCTGCCCTGGGGGGCCTGGCAGGCTCCCAGCCTGTGTGTAACCCCATCCCAACCACCGGAAACCACATCCCGCTGCGGCCGGCGGTGCTGGCAGCGCTGTGGGGATCGGAGCTGGCCGTGGAGGAGCTGCCAGGGCCTGGGCCATGCGGCTGTAGCCACACACCACGCTCAGCTGTGGCTTCCCATGGGTGCTCTGTGTCCCTGTGCTGCTTCCATGGGGACACTGAGCACCTTCCACGGCTGCCTCTGTTTGGTGTTGGGAAGGTCCTTGCAGGCTGTGACAGAACCCCCATCTCATCCTTGTCAGGGTCACCTCAGGCCCCCTACTCAGGGTGACCAAAGGAGGAATGATTTCAGGGAGAATGATTTCTCTTCCCCCACCTCGTTGTTGTTATGGGGATGGCAGGAGAACTTCGCTGGCAGTCAGCGTTGAAAATTTTGAGGGACTGCAGACTGAGCTCGGAGTTGTGCCGTGAAGCTCTGGCGAGGTGGGGACCCCTCCGGCGGTCCCAGCGCCGATGCGGGGGAGAGGGCGTGCTCCCAGGGGAGAGTAGAGCAGAACCCAGCCCAGCTCTGCTCCGAAGGACTCGGGCTCGTTGCTGTTAGCCGGTGCCGCCTCGCTGCCCGTTCGGAGGGGCGGGCACAGCGCTGACCTTGACAGCCGAGCCTTCCTCCTTCAGCGCAGCGTGGGCCCAGCGCGGAGCTGCGGGCAAGCTCCGGCCCGGCGGGGCTCCCCATCTGCTCCGGGAGAAGGCGGGGGGGGCCACGCTTCTGCTGCCCCCCGCCCCCAGCCCCGCGGCCGGCCGGGCTGTTGGCGCTGCCAGCCCCACCGAGCCGGGGGTGGGCAAGGGGCTGGCGTCCGGCCACCACCGCCGTGCCAGGACAGCGCAGCTCCGGCCTGAGGCTGCGGAGAAAACCCAGCCCCGGCCCTGCTGCCGCGGCCCCACCGCCTCTCGCCACCCCGGGAGGGCACGACCTGGCCGACAGACAGCTCTGACCTACTTCTCATTCAAGTGGCTTCTGGGCAGCTGCCAGGGGGAGTGTCCTGTGGCCGCAGAGCCTGGCCCGGCCCTGGAGGAAGGGCTTGAGTTTATGTCGAGCTGCCGGAGCAGTCCCCATCTGAAGCCTCTCTGTGTTCCCCTGCTCTAGTTCGATGACTTCTCCCGGGACTTGTGTGTCCAGTCGCTGTTGGAGATCATGGACATGTTCTGTGACCGCCTCAGGTACCGTGTGGCATTCCAGCACTGCCCTCTCTGCCCAGGTTGTGCCATGGCCAGAAACAGGAACCTGGGGAGCTGCAGCGGAGCCTGGGGGTTCTGTCTGATCCCAGAATACTCATCCTGGCAGAGGAAGGCAGGTTCCCCCTCCAGCTCTGTGTCCGTTACCAAGTTGCTGCCTCATGAGTGCCAGCACAGGGACAGCAGAGGAAATCCGAGCCCCACCAGCTTTGTGGGAAGCTGCCAGAAGCACCCCTTTTCTGAGATAAACCTCACTGTGGTTTCCTGCCCAGTTCAGGCAGATGGGGTGGGTGTAAAACCCATGGTCTGAGGGTCTCTATTTCCTTTCCCTCTGCACCTTCCCAGGCCCCAGCTGCATGTCCCAGTCTGGTCCTGCCTGTGCTGCCCCAGGCACTGCCTTGTTTTTTTCCCTTATGGTCTTCCGGTGGTGTGGCAGGACCCAGGGGAGTCCAGACAATTCAGGCCACAAAAACTTTTTTAGAAAGCTCAGAAATCTTCCTGTTAACCCCTGACAGCCTCTTCTGGGAGGTGGGAGCTTGTGGCAGGGACAGTGGGAGGAGAAGGAGGATGAGGAAGGCTCTTCAATGAGATGAAATGAAGCAGCAGCAATGAATATGCATCAGTGGCAGATGTTGACAAGGAGCTGTCGTTGGCCAACTGCGGAGCCGGCCCTTAATCCGCTCCTGCCTGCTCTGATCCTCTGCTTAATTTGATCAAAACTTCTGGCCCCGATGATTTGTGCATCAGGAGGGGAAAGCGTTCACCTCTCGCAGTGCGCTGATCAATGCTGAGCCTCTCTTAGCAAGATAATTTGATTAAAAGCTTGGAAAGTTTCCCTGTAGTGGAGAGGCCAGCGAGGAGGCTGCATGGTGGGGGGTGGGGGTGTCTCCTTCCCCCTGGCACAGCAGGAATGCTGGTGGGATGAGCAGGTTGGGATCTGCAGTAGAGGAGTGGGCTGGGAGCACAGAACTCGGTTTTGGGTTCCCCAGCCTACCCAAGGTCCGTGCCTCAGTTTCCACAGACACAGTGAGCATATTCCCACTTGTCTCCTGTCCCAGCTGCCATGGCAAGGCCGAGGAGTGCATCAGCCTGTGCCGGGCGCTGCTGAGTGCCCTCACCTGGCTCCTGCGCTGCGCCACCTTCTACGCCGAGAAGGTGAAGGAGCCGCTGGAGCAGGCGGCGGCGGAGAACCAGCTGAAGATGTGCCTGGAGCGGCTGGAGAAGGTGCTCAGCAGCACCAAGAACCGTGCCCTGATCCACATTGCCAAGCTGGAGGAGACGTGTATGTCCCTGCCCTGCGTGCTGGCCCTGGAGAGATGTCATTGCCACCTCTCCCTTCCCCCTGCCCGGCTCCTGCCGCATTGTCCCTGCAGCTCCAAGCCTATCCATCTTCCAGCCCTGTTGCTGTAACCGTCTTCTCCCTGGCTCTGTGCCACTCTCTGCCCCCTCCCCTCTGTGCTGCCTTTGGAAGAGGAGCAGAATTAATGTGAAGGCTGCATGAGCAGTTCCTGGGTGTGTGGCGAGCCCTGTGCTCTGACAGCCTGGCACAGCCCCACGCCTTCATCTGTGCCTGTGTCTGGCCAGGAGGCTGTGCCAGGCTGGCCTTGGGGTGGGACCTGCTGGGAGTACACAGACCCCTGGGTTGGGCTTGCATCACCAGTGGGGACTCCCAGCCTCTTCAGCCCATCTGGGCTGCTGTAGGCCTTGGAGCTGCCCTGCCTGGTTTCCCCATGTGCCACTGTCCCCTCACTGAATCCCTGCCTTCCCTCCCCAGCCTCCTGGAGCACCGTGGAGCAGTCCCTCGTCAAACTGGGAGAGAACCTGAACAACCTGGGCAGCTCCCCGCTGCGGAGCCAGGCTGATGACTGCGTGTCCCTCATCAAGAGGTGGCTGTGTGCTGCTGCCCCATGGGCTCAGGGGGCAGAATGGGTCTGAGCCTCACTCTGAGTCCCCCAAACTCCCTGCTGTGAGGACTGAGAGGCTCCTGCCTCTCTGCACACTGGCTCCCTGCTTCCCTGTCCCTTCCCAGCTCAGATCCCTGCTCCAGCAGGGGCTGCCCAGAGGAGAGAGGACAGGGCTAGTGGTGTGACAGGTTGCAGAAGAGTCTTACACAAGGGTTGTTCCTCTGGTGACCCTGAGACCTTTTACTATCCCTCAGCTGCTCTGGCCACACCAGGGCTGCTGTCCCTGCTCCGGATCCCCCTGGAATTGCTCCCAGGGCCCAAGGGCTTGGCTGTGCCTTGGAACTCCCAGGCACAGGTGTTCCGGTGTCCTGCCCCGGGGCAGCAAAGGTCAGGGGTTTGGCCAGGGAATGGGAGTGGGACAGGAGGAGCAGGAATCTGTCCCTGCAGGGCTCCAGTGACCCTGGGTTGTCCTCTTCCACCCAGCATCCCCACCATGCTCTCAGTCCACTCGGAGCAGCTGAACAAGACAGGCTTCCCCACCGTGCACGCCGTGGTGCTGCTGGAGGGCACCATGAACCTCACAGGAGAGACCCAGCCACTAGTGGAGCAGCTGATGATGGTGAAGAGGATGCAGGTACAGAAGTGACAGTGTGTTCTCCTCAGGCAGCCTGGGGCTGTGGGGCCAGGCCGTGTGCCTTCCCTGTGCTGGTCCTGGTCCAGGGGAGCGGCGGGAGCCCATCAACACCTCTGCAGGGGTTTGGCTGTGTTGGGGGATGTGCTTTGCTGCCAGCCCAGCACTGGGAGGGTTTGTGTGTGTGCTCCACAGCGCATCCCCTCCCCGCTCTTCGTGCTGGAGATCTGGAAAGCCTGTTTTGTGGGCCTGATTGAGTGTCCTGAGGGCACAGAGGAGCTCAAGTGGACGGCCTTCACCTTCCTGAAGGTAAGGCCCAGCCCCAGCGCCGAGTCCCTGCCCGCTGCTGTCCTTTTCCTGCAGGTCTGGCTCCTGCTGAGCCCTGAGGTCTGCCAGAGCAATCAGTCCTTCTTCCTTGCAGTGTGCCCCTTGGGGTGCCCACACCTCACAGTGTGCCCTTCGAGGCATCCCCACCCCACAGTGTGCCCCTCACCCACAGTGTGCCCTTCAGGATGCCCCTTAGGATGCCCCCACACCCGAAAACACACTCCTTCGGTTGTCCCACACCCCACATTATGTCCCCCACTTCTCACAATGTGCTCCTCAGGGTGCCCCCATTCCCCACAATGTGCCCCTTGGGGTCCATTCCCACCTGAGCCCACTCCAGCACTCCTGTTACCCACTGAGCATCAGCTTTGCTGTCAGGGGCCTCTTTTCAGCCCAGCCTCATTTTGTGTGGCAGAGTGAGTTTTCTTGAGATGTTATGAGGGAAATGTGGCTCCAGGTGATGGTGGAAGGACACCGTGGAGGGGAACAGGGGCACAAAGTCCCCTGCTCCAGAAATGCTGCTTTCCTGGGGCTGGGAGAGCAGCTGTGTGCAGCTGTGTTGGTGTGAACTGGTGCTGCTGGGGGGGTCCCAGCTGTGGAATGGGGTCTGCCCTCATGTCACTCTGTGCCCTGTGTCTTTCAGATGCCCCAAGTGCTGGTTAAACTCAAGAAGTATCCCCAAGGCGACAAGGTGAGACTGGAGGGCTGTGTGTGGGGGCTAGTCTGCATGGGGAGATATTCCCTGTCCCAAGAACCTTCCCTGATGGAGCAGGTGGGGACAGGGGGAGGTGGGCCCGTGCCAGTAGCGTGGTGAGCTGAGTGCTTGGCTTTGTGTTTGTCAGGATTTCACTGAGGATGTGAACTGTGCCTTCGAGTTCCTGCTGAAGTTGACCCCTCTGCTCGACAAAGCTGACCAGCGCTGCAAGTGAGTGCTCACCATGGCCAGAGCTGCCACGTAGCCACATGCCACAACCACCCTGTCCTCTGTGTGGGGTGCTGGCACAGCTCCTGGCAGGGCTGGGTTAGTTTCTAATCCCATTTCTTCTTCCTGAGGACGTGCTACTGCCACATGTGTGAGGCAGTGAGTGTGTGACAGCTGAGTCACGTGTGTGACACCCAGAGCTGCTCTGGACCCTGCAGCACCCTCAGAGGGGTGGGACAGGGCCAGGAGGGCAGCTCGTGAGTCCCCCTGCCCTGTGGCACTGTCTGGGGTGACAGGAATGCTGTTCTTGGGGCTACAGCTCTCTCCTCTCTCTTCCAGCTGCAACTGCATGAGCCTGCTCCTGCAGGAGTGCAGCAAGCAGGGGCTGCTCTCTGAGGCCAACATGAACAACCTCATCGACAAACGGTACCAAAGTCTGGAAAACCCCCACGAGTGGGGCTGGAACACCTGGTTTTGGTGGGGGCATGAGGGAGCAGTTGTGCCAGCACTGGGGGACTGCAGCTGGGACATACATGGTGGCCTGGGGGGGTGGGATGCTGCTTTTGGGACAGGTTGGGTACAGGCACGGTGTCCCCTCAGAGAGGCAGCTGGTGGTGGCCTGAGGCAGTGGCTGTCCCCTGAGGGTGCCACTGGGTGGAGGGAGGGAGGCAGGGTGATGGATTCCTACACACTGGCCCTTCTTTGGGGTCCCCCAGGGCTGCAGACAAGGAGAACTCTCCATCCCTGAAATCAGCCGAGAACGCCAACATCCAGCCAAACCCTGGGCTCATCCTGAGGGCTGAGCCCACTGTCACCAACATCCTGAAGGTGAGTGCCCTTCTGCAGCCATGCTGGGCTGGCTGGGCTCAGGCCTGGAGCCCTTTGCCAGCAGCATCAGTCTAACCAGGCAGCCAGCGTGGTTGGGAGGCGCCGGATTTCTGCCTGCCCTGGGGTGGAGTCGTGGAGGAATCACTCGAGCCTTGCTGCTTCATTGTGGAGATGAGGAGCTCCCCTCCTCCTTCCCAGGAAGCTGGAGGAGCTGTCAGGTGGCATGTCATCAGTGCCAGCAGCCTAAGCCCAGCCAGCTCTGCCCGTCCCGCTCAGCAGCTCTCTCTGTGCATCTCCCCTGTTCCCTGGGGACTCCCTGTGTCCTTGTGTCACTCTGGTTGTTTTGCTGCTATTGAGTGACAGGGGAGGTTTTCCTGCTTGTGGCAGGGGCTCAGAGGTCTCCATCCCACCTCTCCCAAGTCCAGCAGGTCCCTGCTCCTCAAGGTCTCAGGGACAGCTCTTGCAGCTGATCAGCTCTGTATCCTGAAAGCTGGAGTTTGCTGCTGCTCTGTAGCACACATTCCCCATGACTTCCATTTCCTCTTACTTTTATGCTTGCAGACCATGGATGCGGATCACTCCAAGTCCCCCGAGGGCCTGCTGGGGGTCCTGGGTCACATGCTGTCTGGGAAGAGCCTAGACTTGCTGCTGGCAGCGGCAGCAGCCACTGGGAAGCTGAAATCCTTCGCTCGGAAGTTTGTCAAGTGAGTGTCCACCTGGGTGGCACTGTGACTGGTGGCCAGGGGGCTGGGGGGAACAGGCAGCCCCCTAAACTACCCCCTAGACAGGGCTGGATGTGCCTGTGGCCGTGTGGAGCACTGAGGAGGGCTGGGATCTCAGGGATGCTGCACCCCACAGCATCCCATCTTTGCCTCTGCATGCACAGGACAGAGAATTGGAGCCAGGCTGGTTGTTCAGAAAACTGAAGGCTATGGCTGAGCCCTGGATCCAGGGCAGCGTGTCCTTGCCTTCTGCAGACACGCGTGTCCTGGTTAGTGCGCATGCACCAGCACACACGTGGGGCTGTGTGATGGGCTCCCCCAAGGTGGCTTGACCAGCCTCGGGGTGCATGGGGGGGTCTGGGTGTGTGTGCTCTGAAATGCCCACAGAGCTGGCCCTGGGGAGAGCCCACTGGTGTGGGGTGAGCAGCTTGGCTAGACCTGTGTGGCCACAGGTGACTTGTCCCTGTGGTGCTGGAGGGTGTCTGCACAGCTGGGCCTTGCATCTCCTGCCCCTCTGTGCTGGGCTAGAGTTTGGGGGGTGTGCAGGCCAGGCAGGCCCCTGCTTGTCTCAGGGTTGGGAATTGTCTGGTTGGACTGATAATGCCACCTGGCCACAGGTGACTTGTCCCTGTGGTGCTGGAGGGTGTCTGCACAGCTGGGCCTTGCATCTCCTGCCCCTCTGTGCTGGGCTGGAGTTTGGGGGGTGTGCAGGCCAGGCAGGCCCCTGCTTGTCTCAGGGTTGGGAATTGTCTGGTTGGACTGATAATGCCACTCTCTGCCCCTCCAGGCTGAATGAATTCACCAAGCAAATCACTGGAGAAATCTGTGAGTGCGTGTTCGTCCGTGCGTGGGGTGACTGGAGCTGTGCCTCCCCTGCTGCCCGTGCTGGGATGCTCTGGGATGCTCTGGGGCCTGGCTGGATTAAACTGGGACTGGCTGTGACCACGGAGCAAGCTGAGCTGTGCCAGGCCTGGATGGGGGTGCTGGCAGGGAGGGGGCCCTGTGCCAGCAGGGATTCTGGGGACACACTGCCTTCATGTGCATGTCCATCCCAAATCTGGGGTGTTCCCGTGGGCTTCCTCTCCCCATCTGAGCCTGGGGGCCCCTTGGCTCCCTCCCTGGAAGGGGTGATGTGTCAGCACAGCCCAGATAAGGACTCTGACTCTGTGTGATGAAACTTGTGGAGTGCTCTGACCTTCCATGGTGAGGGGGGCCCCGCTTGGGCTGGGGCTGCCCAGAGGGAGGCCAGAGCTGCTCTGGGAGCTCAAGCAGAGGCAGATGAGGTGGGGGGAGGCACTTGGCACATCCCTTTGTTCACACTGCGGGGGTTAGAAACTCTGTGTGGGGGAAGCAGGGCCCTGGCCCCCATGCTTGTGGGGTTCTGCTTCCCTCCTCCTGTTGAGGCCAGAGAGCCCAAGGTCTTTATTTCTCCTCCCTCAGCCAAGAGTGGCCCAGTCCGGGCTCTGCTCTTTGACATCTCCTTCCTCATGCTGTGCCATGTGGCCCAGACCTATGGCTCAGAGGTAAGGATCCTCTGAGAGGATGAGAGGGTGGGACTGGATCCTGTGAGGGAAGAGAAGGATGAGGCTGGATCCTAAGCGGAGCTCTCAACCTGCCAGCTCAGCCCCTGCGCTGCTGCAGCCTATCAGCCTCCTCTAGTGGCCAGCCTGCCACTGTCCCTCCTGTCCCTCCTGTCCCTGCAGCCACTTCATAGCCCAAGGCACAGCATCCAGTGCCTGTCACCTGGAAATCTGTCCCTGGGGCTCTCTGGGTGCCAGGTGACGGAGCAGGACTTGGGCTGTGCTCCACTGATGGGCGGTGGAATCAGTGGGAATGCTGCTTCCAATGGCCTTGGAGCTCACCAGCCCACTCCCAGTTTGCCCCTCTAGTTTGGCACTGGTTGGCTGGGGGGTTGCATGGCCAGGCAGTGTCAGCCCTCCCTGTCCAAGGAGGAACTCCCAGCCCTGCTCAGGAAGCAGCACTTTGGTTGCATGAAAATTTTCCAGGTTTCGACATCTGTGTGTGTTGGGAGGCGAAACGATACCGAAACACTGGGAATGCAGAGAGGGGGAGAGGAGGGTCCTGCCCAGCCAGCCCTGGGAGCAGGGAGGGGGGACCAGGCAGGGATGGATGTGCCCAGGGCTGTCCAATGAGATCTCATCTCCCCCTCCCAGCCCAGTGACTTTCCTGCCCAGCTGCTGCTGAACAGATGTGCGAAACTTTTTTGGACAAAAATAGTGTCCCCTGGGTGACACAGGCTGAGGGGAGGAAGTGACGTGTGGGGTTCCCAGCTCATGGCCCCCACAGGACCCTCCCAGCTGGGCTGTGTGACCCCGGCCCCAGGGGCCCTATGGGTGGCTTGGTGGGGTGGGGGGGACAAGGGACTTGTTTGAGTTGGACACGGTGACCCCGTGGGGTCTGGCAGCTGGCCTGGCATCTCTCCTCTCAGCTGGGCTGCGTTCTGCTGGGGAACCCCCTGGTATTAGGGGAAACCACAGCCCACAGAGGGGAAACCAGTGCCTCCGAGAGGCTTACCAGTGCCCTGCTGGGGCCTGACCAGTGCCTGTCTCTCCCTCCGGGCCACAGGGCGGCGCTGTTCCCACGGCCATGAGCACCCCGGGGTGGGGGACACACCCCAGGGTGGGGGACAGACCCCAGGGTGGGGGACAGACCCCGGGGTGGGGGACACACCCCAGGGTGGGGGACACACCCCGGAGTGGGGGACAGACCCCGGGGTGGGGGACACACCCCAGGGTGGGGGTCCCCAGCAGGGTCCCTGGGAGATGCAGACCCCGTGTTGGTTCCTTTCCAGGTGATCCTGTCGGATTCCAACCCTCCAGGCGAGGTGCCCTTCTTCGAGACCTGGATGCTGACCTGCATGCCCGAGGAGGGGAAGATCCTCAACCCCGACCACCCCTGCTTCCGCCCGGATTCCACCAAGGTGGAGTCCCTGGTTGCCCTCCTCAACAACTCCTCCGAGATGAAGCTGGTGTAAGAGCCCACTCATGTGCCCACTCTGCCAGGTCTGGGGGGAGCCCCCAGCCCAGCTCCCTGGCCCCACAGCTGTGTCTGAATCCCCATCTCTCCCCAACAGGCAGATGAAATGGCACGAGGTGTGTCTGAGCATCTCAGCCGCCATACTGGAGATCCTCAATGCCTGGGAAAATGGAGTCCTCACCTTTGAGTCGATCCAGGTGGGGCTGGTGGGGTGCAGAGTGGAGCTGTGCTGTGTTCTGAGGAGGAACCAAGGGTCCAGAAGCTCTGGGGTACCCTGTTCTCCTGCCCTGATCGCTCTGGCAGCTGCCTTGGAGCTTGCTGTGACTTGGAAGTGGGGAACTGATGTGGCTCCAGCCCCTTGTTCCTGCTCCAAACTGCCCTGTGGGTGGCAGGGACAGTGTCACCCATGGAGGAGAGAATGGCTTGGACCCTGCAGTCAGGACCCACAGCTCTAGGAGGTGATGGCTGTGCATCCACCTGGCTGTGCTCATCCTCTGCTCTGTCTCCTCTCTTAGAAAATCACGGAAAACATCAAGGGGAAGGTGTGCAGCATGGCAGTGTGTGCCGTGGCCTGGTTGGTGGCCCACGTCCGCATGCTGGGCCTGGATGAGCGGGAGAAGTCCCTGCAGATGATCCGGCAGCTCGCCACCCCCCTGTACGGAGAGAACACGCTCCAGTTCTACAACGAGCGGTGAGCTCGGGGACACGGGCCTGTTCCTGCCCCGCAGCTGCTCCCCAGTGCCACATCTCCTGCCCTGCTTCTCCTTTTCCACTTCCTGATTCTGTGCCATCTCCTGCTCTGCTTCCACTTCCCAGTTCCATGCTGCCTCCTGCCCCGTTTCCACTTTCCAGTGCCATTGTCTCCCGCCCTTCTTCCTCTTCCCAGTGCCATGCCATCTTCCTGGTGCTGTGCCATCTCCTGCCCTGCTGTCCCTTGCCAGTGCTGTGCCATTCTCTGTGCCCTGCTGTCCCTTCCCAGTGCTGTGCCATTCTCTGTCTCTGTGCCCTGCTGTCCCTTGCCAGTGCTGTGCCATTCTCTGTGCCCTGCTGTCCCTTCCCAGTGCTGTGCCATTCTCTGTCTCTGTGCCCAGCTGTCCCTTCCCAGTGCTGTGCCATTCTCTGTCTCTGTGCCCTGCTGTCCCTTGCCAGTGCTGTGCCATTCTCTGTCCTGCTGTCCCTTGCCAGTGCTGTGCCATTCTCTGTCCTGCTGTCCCTTGCCAGTGCTGTGCCATTCTCTGTGCCCTGCTGTCCCTTCCCAGTGCTGTGCCATTCTCTGTCTCTGTGCCCTGCTGTCCCTTCCCAGTGCTGTGCCATTCTCTGTGCCCTGCTGTCCCTTGCCAGTGCTGTGCCATTCTCTGTCCTGCTGTCCCTTGCCAGTGCTGTGCCATTCTCTGTCCTGCTGTCCCTTGCCAGTGCTGTGCCATTCTCTGTCTCTGTGCCCTGCTGTCCCTTGCCAGTGCTGTGCCATTCTCTGTCCTGCTGTCCCTTCCCAGTGCTGTGCCATTCTCTGTCTCCTGCCCTGCTGTCCCTTCCCAGTGCTGTGCCATTCTCTGTCTCTGTGCCCAGCTGTCCCTTCCCAGTGCTGTGCCATTCTCTGTCCTGCTGTCCCTTGCCAGTGCTGTGCCATTCTCTGTCTCTGTGCCCTGCTGTCCCTTCCTGGTGCCCGCCTGACGCCGTCTCTCTGCCCCAGCGTGGTGATCATGAGCTCCATCCTGGAGCACATGTGTGCGGACGTCCTGCAGCAAACGGCCACGCAGATTAAATTCCCTTCCACTGGCATGGACACCATCCCCTACTGGAATCTTCTGCCCCCCAAGAAGCCCATCAAGGAGGTGCTGACCAGCGTGTTCACCAAGGTGCTGGAGAAGGGCTGGGTCGACAGCCGCTCCATCCACATCTTCGACACCCTGCTGCACATGGGGGGGGTGTACTGGTTCTGCAACAACCTGGTCAAGGTATGAGGGGGCAGGAGGGACCCCTAGTGCTGGGCAGGGTGCTGAGCCCAGGACTGATGGGTGTAGTTTGTGTTCCCAGTGTCCTGGGTGTCCCTGGGCTGGGTGTTGGGGCAGTGCTGGCACTGGAGGGGAGTGGGGCGGGCCCACCTCTCCCCTTCACCCTGCAGGAGCTGCTGAAGGAGACACGGAAGGAGCACACGCTGAGGGCTGTGGAGCTCCTCTATGCCATCTTCTGCCTGGACATGCAGCAGCTGACACTGACACTGCTGGGCCACATCCTGCCCAACCTGCTGACAGACTCCTCCAAGTGGCACACCCTCATGGACCCCCCTGGGAAGGCCCTGGCCAAGTAAGACCCCAGAGCAATGGAGACTGTCTCCTCAAGGCCTGTTTGGGGAGATGGGGGATGGTCTGTGCTGGGATGAGAATCTCAGCTGCCCAAATCCCACTCTGGCTTTGGCGGTGCCAGCAGTTCCCACTCTGGTCCACATTTCCTGCTGTCCCACTCCGAAGAGGAAGCTGCCATGTCCCACACCCCATTGTCAGGTGGGCTGGCAGCACCTGGCCATGTCCCTGCTCTGTCCCCAGGCTCTCTGTTTGGTGTGCCCTGAGCTCCTACTCCTCCCACAGCAAGGTCCAGGCCTCGGCCCGGCAGAAGAAGAGGCACCGGGAGGACATTGAGGTGTGTCTGGGTGGAGCAGGGGCTGGCTTGGGGCTCTCTGTGCCCCAAAGCAGCAGTGGCTGGGGAAGGTGAGGGTGGCAGGAATGGGTGCGTAGAGCCAGACTCCCTGCCCAGCTTTTCTGGGTTCTCTGAGGCCTTCCAGCCTTAAAATTCAGGATTCTCCCTTCTCTTTTCTGGGCATGGGGCTGTAACAAGCTGGTCAGCGTGTGTCCAGCCCAGACTGGGGTGCTCTGGGTGACCAGAGATCAGATCTTGGGCCGTGGGGCTGTGCAGAGCCCAGGGTGGGTCACCAGCCCTGTGCAGGGTGAGGGGCTGGTGGGGCTGACCCCCCTCTCCCCCCAGGATTACATCAGCCTGTTCCCGCTGGATGACACACAGCCTTCCAAGCTCATGCGGCTGCTGAGCTCCAACGAGGAGGATTCCAACATCCTCTCCAGCCCCAGTAAGTGCAGGAGGGGAGGGAGGACAGCTCCCCTGCCTTGCTGTCCCTTTTGGGAGTGAAATGTGTATTTGCACAAAACTCCCTCTCAAACTGGCTGGGTGAGGATTTAGAGCTCTCAAGTGGTTTTTGAGTTATCTTGAAGTTTCTGCATTTGGGAAAGGTGAATTTCTCTATTTTTCTGATCAGAACAACTTAAAAGGGTGACATTACCCCTTCCTTTCATGCCAGTGCCCCACAACGGAGGGGCCCAGAAGGGCTTTGTGTCCCTCCAGCCACCCGTCATGGGACCACAGCTGGAGGTGACATTCCTGATGTCTGGGGCCAAATCCTGACATTCCACTGCTGTTAACAAGACTGGAGCAGAGCGGATGAGGCCCCTGGTCACGTCCCTGTCCCTGCAGTGTCACGGCTTGCGACAGCTCCAGCAGGGGATTTACTGGGGGGGGTCCATGTCCTGCCCAGGGGGTGCTGTCACAGTTCCCACATACATTGTCCACACTCCTGGGCAGTGAGTCAGGACATTCTCAGGTCATTGTTTCTCCCTTTATCCCAAATGACTCTATATATTCGTTTTCGACACACCCATTGACCTTCGGTTTCAGTTGGTTTCATTACTGTTGAAATATGGGCTTTTCCCTTTATTTCACTTATCTTCTTTTACCTCCTGAGGCAGTCCCACCTCTTCCCAGTGACATTCAGGACTTTTTTGGGCTATTTGCTGCAGTGATGTGGAAATGCCGCTTCCTGCAGCCACCGTGTAGCTCATGTGATTCCATGAGAAAAGTGTGGGAGGGCTTTCTTTTTCTGGTGAGCATCCTCAGAGCAGCACAAGGTGGATCCTGCAGATTTGGGCAGGGGCCGTGGGGTGTGCACAAGAGCCTTCCCAAGGGGATTCCCATCCCGTTGGAGCGGACCTGACCCAGTTCTTCCCACAGGAGTGCCCAGTAGTGCTTCACAGCTGGGGTCAGCTCAATCCTTCTGGTCTGTCCCAGGATTTGCTGCTAGATTTGGACGTGCTTCAGCTCTGATAGCTGGATTGCACCCTGACAGTGAGGTGGGAGGGCTGCTGTGCAGCTGTTGAACATCTGGCTTGCACACAGGATGTGTAATGTGTGTGTCACTGCTGTTCTCCTCTGCTGCTGATCGTGACACCACGTGTCACACTCCAAAAGCAGTGTGGGAAACCTGCCTGGGCTCCATGTGGCAGAGGGGACAGGGACGGGGCAGAGATCCTCTGTGCTGTGTTTCTGGGGTGCTCTGCTGGCACAGACTGTCAGGTACAGGTGGCCTAAACCTCTTCTGCTCCACAGGGTTGCCTCATGGCAAAGCCCCTCCCAGAGCTGGCTGACCTCGAGTGGCCAGAGCTGGCCAGCGTGGGCACGTTGGCTCAGCCAAGGGGGCCATGAGGCTGTTCCTGACTCTGTGCTCCTGCCCACAGATCGCTCCATGAGCAGCTCACTCTCTGCCTCCCAGCTCCACACCGTCAGCATGAGGGACCCGCTGAACCGGGTGCTGGGTAAGGTGGGGATGGGTCCGTGGGGTCACATCCAACCACTGGGACACCAGTGGGAAGTTCAGGCCACCCGCCGCCTCCCAGAAGTGACCTGACTGTTGCTCTCTCCCTGTCCCCACAGCAAACCTCTTTCTGCTCATCTCTTCCATCCTGGGGGCCAAGACAGCTGGCACCCACACCCAGTTTGTCCAGTGGTTCATGGAGGAGTGTGTGGAGTGCCTGGAGCAGGGCAGCCGTGGGAGCATCCTTCAGTTCATGCCCTTCACCATGGTGGGTCCAGCAGCTGTGACACCCCTGGTGTGACACTCCCTGCTTGGGGAGTGCCCCAGGGTCCCACAGGATGAGCACATCCCAGGCTCCTGGTGACACTCACCTGTGCTTCTCCTCTGTCCCTGGGCAGGTTTCAGAGCTGGTGAAGGTGTCCACCATGTCCAGTCCCAAAATTGTCCTGGCCATCACTGACCTCAGCCTGCCCCTGGGCCGCCGCGTCGCCGCCAAGGCCATCGCTGCGCTGTGAGCGGGGCTGCTCCGGCCAGGGGGGATCCCTGAGGAGCCCAGGGATCTCCCTGGTGGTCTGGATGGCTGGGATGGCCTCTGTCACTGCAGCTGCTGGAGGGCTGCTCCCTTGGCACACGGAGCCCTCTCCTTGCTCTGCCTCATGGCAATTTTGAGACTGAGACACCTCCTAATTTTTTTTTTTTTTTTTTTATTCTATAAATCAATCCTTTTGTACAACCAGCTTTTGCCTCATCTCATTTGGGCTTCTGGGGTACCCCAAAAACTCCTCGATTCTGGGGGTGATGGGGAGCAAGTGGCCAAGCCCTGTGCTGGGAAAGAGGAGAAATCTCCTTCACCCTGTCCTGGAGCTGAGAGTGGGTGGTGGGCTGCCTGTGGTGCTCTGACTGGGAGTGGGCACTGTGCTGGGTGGAGCAGGGATGCTTCCCTGCTGTGCCGTCAGCCACAAGCGGGATCTTGTTGGGAATTCTGCCACGTGAGTGTGAGTGCTTTTTGGAATTCCTCCCCATGAGTGGGAGCTCTTGTTGGGAGTTCTCCTCCCCGTGAGTTCAGTCTGTGGTGAGCACGGCACGGGCAGTGGGTGAGTAACTGTGGCCTCGCCAGCACCACAGCGGCCTCGTGCTGGGACAGGCTCCCCTAGGACTGTCCCAACACCCTGCCAACTGCTCCAGCAGTGAGTCCTCCAAGAGCTGTCATGAACTCTTGTCCCCAAGGGAGTGGCAGTGCCAGGATGGCTGCACCTCTGGCCCCTTCCTCTGGTGTTGACTCACAAGAAAGGGGAAAGCAAGGCCAGCAGGCACTGGCCCTTCCCTCAGGGCACCGTGACTCGGAGCCCAATCCTGGGGCTGGGCTGTGCCTCTGCCCCCTCGGCACCACTGGGGTTCCCAGCCCTGTTTTGGGAGGCTCTGAAGGGAGATGGGGCACAGGGGGATCCTGGAGCTGCAGAGGTTGGGTCAGTGCTGGCCAGGGAAGAGGCAGCGGGATGGTGGCTCAGGGCTGGGCTGACCCCGTCTGATCCCAGGATGAGCTCAGCTCCTGGCAGCCCCCAGGCTTTGCTGGAGGGAGAGACCCCGATGCACTTGGGGGAGCTGCGGGTGTTGCTGGTCCTTGGCCTTCACACACAGAGCATCCTCCCCCTTCCCTGGCCCCAGGGGTCCAGCCCCTGGTCCCGATCTGGGGAGCAGCTGCGGGGCTGGGTGGGATGGATAATGGAGCCGTGGCACACACCGGGGTGGGCCGGGATAGCTTCACCGAGCCTGACACTGGTGTGAGTCCCACCCTGAGCTGGCACCGACCTGCCCGGGCACCTCTGCTCGCCCAGGGGCGGCTCTTTACCGTTAGCCCTGAGCAAAGAGCAGGACCTGGCGTGGCCTTCCCAGCTCTGTCAATATTTGCCGAGGCAGCTCCATGCCTGGCGTTGGCACCGGCGCTTCCCCTTACAGGAAAGGGCTGGAGCAGGAGAAGGGCTTTTCTGTAAGCAGCCGTGAGGTGGGGGGAGGAAGGAGGGAACTGCCCACCCCGTGGGTGAGGGCTTCCCCCTGGCAGTTCGTGACCTTGGGGCTCCAACCTGTGCCAGCCCCTGCCCAGGGCTGGAAGTTGGGAGGCAGGAACTGGGAGCCCTGGCACCCCCAGCACTGGGCTGTGTCCCTGTGTGGCTGGGATGAGTGTGGCGAGGGATGCTGGTGGTCATGGGATGTGAGCGTGGGCCCAGTGGCAGGAAATGGGGCTGGTGAAGCTGGGACAGCCCAGGCTGGGCAAACACCCATTGGGGAGAGCCTGGGGGTGCCCTTAGGGGCTTTCTGGGGCAGAGGAGATGCCCAGGGCTCCCCTGACATTGCTCAGTCACACTGGGGGCTACCCCTTTGGTCCATCCACCCTGCCTTCCTCACTGCTGAAAGACTTGTCCCACCACGGCACATCCCTGGGCACAGGGAGGGCTCTGGGAGTGCTCCTGGCACATCCCTGGGCAGCTCTGGAGCAGATTGCCTTTGTCACAGCAACAGCAGAAGGATGTTTGGGGACCCCCAGTGCCACCAGCCCCCGGATGAGCCCACAGACCAGCTCTGGGCATGGTGCCAGTGCCCTCAGCGGGCACTGCCAGCGCGGGCGGCTTCCGGAGCTTTCTAGGAATCGGCTCTTGCCCAAGCAGCGCTGCCGGGCGTGGGAGGAAGTGGCCATCCCACAGTACCTCCTGACCCTCAGCGGGCTCAGGCCGTGGGCCGGGGGCACTGGGGGGCTGCATTTCATCTTTCTGAGCTGACAGCAGCAGCTGCAGCCCCACCCCAAAGTCCCATTCCTTCATCCCCCATGCCTCTGTCCCTGTGTCCCCACACCCTGGCCACTCTGCCTCCCTCCCACACAAGCAGGAGACAGCAGAACAGAGAGAGAGTGCAAAAATAGAGTTTATTTCCATTTTTATCACATAGAAAAAAAGCGGGTGTTTCTTGGGGCTCACCCAGCTGCAGCAATAAATACAGTACAAAACCCCCCCACGCCCAGAGCTCCCACACAACCACGGGACTGGGGCTGCGTCAGGCTCAGGAGGATGGGAATGTGTCCAAGTGGCTCTCTCCGGCCAGGGATGGGCACAAATAAGTTAAACTGCAATAAGTACTCCAAGTTTAGCAGGGAAGGGGGACAGAGCAGAGATGCAGCTCCCCGAAGTGCCGAGGCTCCCTGGAAAAGCCTCATCCTGGTGAGGCTGCTGCATCCCTATGGTTCTTCCATCTTCCCTCCCCTCCCTCCCTAATGGCTAATAAATATTAATTACTAGAAATAACACCCATCAGATGTGTCCCTGCAGGCTGCAGCCCGGACAGGGAGATGCTGCTCTGGAGCATCCTCATCCTGGGATGAAGGTGTTTTCCCGTGGGATGCTGCAGCAGCCCCAGCAGTGCAAGCTGTGGGGAAACTGAGGCACAGGCAGTGCCAGCAGCAGCTGTGGGGACTCAGCCCAGCTCCAGAACCTCGTAGCAGAGATACGCTTGTGTTTAAATATTAAACAAGGGTGATGCTGCACAGGTACCTGTGCACGGATCCGCCGCGGGATCCCCTGGCGCCTGCCTGGGGCCGCGGGCAGGGGAGCATCCCCAGACAGATAAATATTAAATAGCCATAAATATTAAATAAGCAGGAAATGGGGTGCTCCCGGGATGTCCCTCAGGTAGGACATCCACAAACAGGGGTCAGAGGCTGGTGAGGTGCCGCAGTGCCCGGTACGCCGTCTCCAGGAACCGCTGGAAGTTGGCCAGGATGAAGAAGCCGCCGACTTGGTGGTGGAAGTGGGAGGAGAAGGTGGGGACGGGGTCCTGGTTCTCTGTGGGGTACGTCACCGTGGCCAGGCCCAGGTCCTCCATCTGCAGCCAGGCAGAGGCAGAGGCATCAGCTGCAGGCCTGGAGATGCCCCCCTGCCCCAGTGTGCCCCTCCTGGGGATGCAGCCCCCACCCTGCCCACCCATCCCTGTGGATGCAGCCCCCACCGTGCCCACCCCTCCTTTGGGATGCAGCACCTGCTGTACCCACCTGTCCCCACAAAGTCCCCCCTTTGCCCCCGCACCTGCTGCTGGATGTTGGAGGACAGGTTGGCCATGTCCAGCTGCAGGGTGTCCACCAGCCCAGCGTGCCCGGGCAGCAGGGCTCGGATGGTGGCCAGAGAGCCGTGGTAGACGCGGAGCCCGGCACGGATCTGGCTGAAGCAGGTCTCCTGTGGTGGGCATGGCGTGGTCAGTGGGGCTGGGTGTGGCCTGGCCACCGAGACACGGAGGGTTCTGGGGTGCCCCGAGCCATGACAGAGCTGACCAGCTCATGGGAGGGGTGGGCTGCCCGCACTCACTGCCTGGAAGGTGCGCCTGTGACACTGCTCCAGCGGCGCCTGTGCGATGTCCAGGTCCTGCCGCACCAGCAGCAGCTCGTCCTCCTTGCACAGCTGGAGGGTGTCACACTGCGGACAAAGGGGAGAGGGTGAGGATACCAGAGGACCCCGACACCCCCAGCACCCCCCAACATCCCATCCCTGGGCTATGGGACCCTGTGCAGCCCAGCCAGGAGGAGGGAGGGGATGGAGTGGACCTGATGCCATGGGTGTGGAAGTGTGGCTGTTGTGTACCCAGGAAGGTCACCACGTGTCCCCGGTGGGTGCCCCAACACCCTGGGGCTGAGCCTTGGGCAGTGCAGGGGACACTGCTGGCTGCTGGCCCTGCGATGCCGATAAGGGCAGGGAGGGGGTCACCTTATCTGTGACCTCACAGTGGCCGCCATCCCCCCTCCGCAGCATGTGGGACTCACCACCACGCGCTGCAGCGCAGCCACGTCCCCACGGATCTTGCGGGTGAACTCGAGGTTCCTCTGCAGGAAGAGCTGGAAGTCCTGGTCCCCTGAGAGCTCGGTCAGGGGTGCCCCATGCAGCTCCCGCCACGGTGCCCACAGCAGCACAGCCAGCAGCAGCGCCAGCCCACCTGTGAGGACAGCGGCTCAGCGCCCACCCCAGGGAGCCCCGACCTCTCAGCCAGGATGGGCTCAGCCACCAGGACCACCTTGGGGATGGTGGCAGCAGCGTGGCTTGGGGAAGGGGCAGAGACCCCAAAAGGGGAGAGGGACCAGTGTTCCCTGCATCCAACCGGTGCTGAGGACAGCAGCAGTGGGCTCTGGATGTGTGGGTGCAGCAGGTGCTACAGGTAGGGTGGGTTTATGGGTGCTCTGGGTGCAGTGGGGACAGCGAGCAAAGTGGGTTTTTAGGGGTGGTTTGAGGGCAGTGGGAGCAGTAGGGGAAGCGGGTGTAATGGGAGCAGTGGGAGATGGGGGTGCTGCTCGGGTGCTGGGTACTCACGGGTGAGGAAGCACATGGTGGGTGCCCGGCTCGGTGTCTCCTCCTCTGTGCAGTGCGGCCCTGCCCAGTCCGGCCCGGCTCCTCTCGCTCCTGCCCGGCCGTGCTCATTGATCGGGTGGCATTTATAGTGCACGGGCCTCGGGGATTCTCACCGATGAGGCAACAGCGCGATTGCTTCACTGCCTTAATCACAGCATGCAAATCTCGCGAACCGGCTGCTCGGCCGCGGCCACAGCGTGGGGCTTTCCCGGGGCCGGTGGGCAGCGGTGCCCCTCGGTGTGGCTGCAGCCGCCCGGTGCAGCCCAGGCACTGAGGAGGGAAGGTGCCGGGACAGGGCAGGTGGTGCCTTGGTGACTCATTAACCTGCTTGCAGGGCTTCTACTACACTGGCCAGGTGGGCCAGTGCCCAGCAAAGCAGGGTCATGTGCAGGGTCACTCGCAGGGTCACTCACAGGGTCACTCGCAGGTGACCGGCCAAGGGGATGGCATCTTCGCGCTGCTGCTGTCACTTTGGGGTTGTCCCCATCCCCAGCCCACGTGGGCAGCACCCCTGTCAGCTGCCCCAGATATCAGGGTGGGTGCTGGTGGTGTGACCTTCATGGTGGTGGCATCAGCTGGAGGTGGCCAAGTGACACCCGGTCCAGCACCAAGCACCGGCCACATCAGGCTGACCCCACCCGCGAGGGGCCAAGCCCCCCCTCTGCCCCTATGGGGAAGAGGCTTCCAGGGCAGCCCTTGGCAAGGGCTGGCTGCTCCCGGCCCCGTTGCGTTGACGAGGGAATTTTGGCTCGTGCCAGTTCCCGCAAGCCCTTCCAGGATCTGTTGGGCGGGTGCCAGCTGGCCGGCTCCTGCCCGGCACGGACCAGCCGGGGCACAGGAGGCACCCGCTCCCCTCACAGCCCCGGACAGGGCAGCCCAGGGCAGCATTCGGCTGGGGAGGCTCATTCTGAAGCCCTGAGCTCTGGCTGGGTCCCATCGCTGCCCTCCTGGAGGCTGTGTGGACAGGGATGGGGACAGGGATGGGGACAGGGAACCCGGTCTCTGCAGGCTGCAGATGTTGGTGGGCACTGGGATGGGCCACACATCCAGTGGGGTAGTTTGTAGGGTACAGTTTGTGGGGTACTGTTAGTGGGGACACCCTGACACCCACCTCCTGTGGGGTACAGCCACAGCACCAGTCCCAGAAGCTGGAAGTCCTGGAAGTTCCTGTCTCCAGCTGGGAAATAAACCCCCATCAGCTGGAACCAATCCATGAGTACCAAGCAGAGCCTTCCTGGCACAGCCAGGTGTGAGCTCTGAAACCTACTGCTGACCTTCCTTCAAACCTGGCAGCACTAAACGTTCTGCCCTCTGGATGTGTGAAACAACTTTGCCAGCAGAGACTGTTCATGGGATTTTCGGGAGAAACAGCCCCCAGAGCTGTGCCTGTCCCCACCCTGGAGTCAGGGAGAGCCGGTGGCCATTGAAGGGCTCAGCACGGTCCCCTCAGTCTGAGCAGCCATGGGACCACCCCAGAGCGGATCTGCCCTCTCAGCAGGATGGTGCTTTCAGGAATTGTGATGGGGGCGTGGGGGGGTTGAATCAGTGCCCAAAGGCCCTGTCAGCTTTCCAAGGAAGGAAGTGGTTTCAAATCCGAAACTGGGGGGTGTTGGGGGGTGGGGGAAGGGGGTGGCCCAGCAAACCCCCTCCCCCATCCCCATGGGGCCGAAGCTGCTCAGTCCAGAGATTGCTCCAGGCACCCACCCTGTTCTGTTTCAGCCTCGTGGTCACCCTTCCTCTTCCCGGGGCCCAACCCAGGCACCCTCAGCCCCTTCCTGACATCTGCCAACAGACCAGTGCTCCCGGGATGTCCCTGCGTCCCCAGTGCCAGCCCCAGCCCCCCTGGCTGGGCTCTTGCTTTCTTTGGTCTCCCCCAGAGACCCCCAGAGCAGGAATGGGCTGGGACAGCCCTGCTCTTGACCTGCAGCCATGGCTGCTATCCCGGCATGGGTGTGGCTAGGAGATTCCCAGATTTTCTCAGAGAACTCATCCCAGATGCTGATGGGACCCACCTAGAGTGGCTGCATGTCCCCTGTCCCCATCACCCCCAGGGTTGGTGTTGTGGGGTACAAAGGGGGCTCTGTGCCTTTCCCAATGGAATCCTCCTGGGATACCATCCTGGAGCTGCTGGGGCCACTCCCAGCACCACTGAGACAAAGCTCCAGTCCCCCAGGACGGCCTGACCAGATCTAGTCCCATCTCTGGTGCCTAGCCCCAGGGAGAGAGCAGAGACCCCAAACCAGCCCCATGCCCTTTCCCCATGCCAACAAACCCACAGCAGGAGCCACCCAGGCTGGCGTTTTTCCATCTTTTATTTTAAAAGTCATAATTGAAGTTTAACAAAGTTTGACCCCGTTGCTGTTGTGGGAGCTGGGAGGGCACCAGTGGAGACCCCACTCCTGCTCCCTCCAGCCCCGCTCCCCTCGCAGCCCCCCGGCATCAGCTCTGATGTCACCACAGGGATCCTTTTAAGGATGTTTATTGGGGAGGGGGTCCCACCACAAGTGGAGGTGGTCAGGGGGTGTGGGCCCAGGGAACCCCCCGTGTCCCCTCCCACAGTACAGACATGCAGGGATTTATAAAAGGGGGTCTGGGGGGGACGGAGGGCCCTGCTCAGCCACCATCTGTCCAAGGGACAAATAAAAAAGTGCAGCCAGGGCCCAGGGTCACGGAAAACCGTCGTCATCGTCCTCTGCCATCTCCTTGGCAAACTCCAGGTCCTGCTGCTCACGCTCCCGGCGCTCCTGGAAAGCAAAGGCCGAAGTTGGTGGCAGGTGGGGACAGGAGCCGCGTCCTTCCCGTGGCCACAGTGGCTGCAGAGATCTCACCTCTGCAGATTCCAAGTCCTTGTTGTAAGATTTGGGTGGGAACCTCATGGCCTGGAGAAAAAGAAGAGGAGGAGGAGGAGCTCAGCCCTGAGCCACGTCCTGCTGTCCCCATCAGGGACCTGGGGACACGCTGTGCTCACCTTCACGGACATGTTGTGGATGTCGAGGCAGAAGGAGATGCGCTGGTGGAAGGCCAGCTGTGGCTCCCGTGTGGAGTAGATGTCGATCATCTCCTTGGACTGGACGTAGCCCTTCTCATGGTTGATGCTGGCCTCGATCACGCCGTCCCGGATGGCCTGCGAGCCCGGGCACGGGGCAGGGCACGGGGTGTCCCCAGGGGCTCACACAGAGCAGGGACGTGGCGCCCTGAGTGTCCCCAGTGTTCCCTGGAGGAGCCTCAACCCAAACCCAGAGGTGCTGCAGGGAGGGCTGCAGGGGAACGGGGCAGGGTGGGGGCTGTGGGCACCCCAGGACCCCATAGGGATGGGACTCGTGTGCTGGTACCTTGGCAACGATGAACTCGGCGTCCTCGGGGCTGTCCAGCTGCAGCTTCTGGGCAATGTCGGCCAGGGAGATGCGGGAGTAGGAGAGGCTGATCATACGGACACCTGCAGGGAGAAGGGAAGGGGATGCAGCCCCCCTGGCCTGCCCAGCCTGGTGGGGGTCCCCAAACACCCTCCTACCTGTCTTGATGACGTTGTGCCTCAGCCGAATGATCAGGGTGTAGGTGCCATCGGCCTGGAACTTGTCCCCAAACTGGTCAAGGACTTGGTTGAACTTGGCCAGGTTCCCCGTCCTGACAGCTGGAGGGAAGAAGGTGGGAAAGGGGGAAGGAGAAAGGCTGGGGAAAGCGAGTCAGGGCTGGCTGACTTTCTCCTTCTCCTCCTTCCCAAGTGGCATCTGCATCCAAGTCCCATCAAGGGGAGAGAAGAGAATTCCCACTGGGTCCCTTCCCACTCAGGATATTCCATGATCCTCTGACCCTGCAGGAAGGACAGACAGGCAGGGGTGGGCGGCCGTACCCTGGGTCAGCAGGAAGTAGGGCATGAGCGAGCGCTTGAGCGAGGGCTGCCGGAACTGGAGCCTGTCCGGGATCTCCCCGAGGAGCAGCTCCACCACGATGAGCAGCTTGTGCACCTGGGGCAGAGCGAGACCCTGAGTGAGTCCCCATGGGGCCTGAAACCATCCCTGTCCCTGTGCACTCCAAGAGGCCTTGCACCCGTCCCCGTGTGGCACAAGACCCCAGGAGATCCCAAAGCCATTCCTGTGCCTGTGAGGCCTGGAAGGTCCCAGATTTGTCTCTGGGAAGCTCCAAACCTAGGAGGTGCTGCACCTGTCATCCCTGCGGGACCCAACACCCTGGGAGGTCCCAAACCTGTCCCCATGGGGCCAGACCCTGGGAGATCCCACACCTGTCCCTGCAGAGCCCAAGCCTGGGAGGTCCCAGAACTGTCCTCGTGGAACTCAACTCTAGGCAGTCCTGGACCTGACCCTGGGAAGTCACAAATCCCAGGGGACCTGACTCCATGAGGCCTGACACCCAAGGAGGTCTCAAACCTGCCCCAGGATCTCCCAAACCTGGGAAATCCCAAACCAAATTCCATGGGGCCTGACATCCCAGAAGGTCCCAAACCTGGGAAGGAGGTCCCAAACCAATTTCCATGGGGTCTGACATCCCAGAAGGTCCCAAACCTGGGAATTCTCAAACCTGGGAGGTCCCAAACCAATTTCCATGGGGCCTGACATCCCAGAAGGTCCCAAACCTGGGAATTCTCAAACCAGGGAGGTCCCAAACCGATTTCCATGGGGCCTGACATCCCAGAAGGTCCCAAACCTGGGAATTCTCAAACCTGGGAGGTCCCAAACCAATTTCCATGGGGCCTGACATCCCAGAAGGTCCCAAACCTGGGAATTCTCAAACCTGGGAGGTCCCAAACCAATTTCCATGGGGCCTGACATCCCAGAAGGTCCCAAACCTGGGAATTCTCAAACCTGGGAGGTCCCAAACCAATTTCCATGGGGCCTGACATCCCAGAAGGTCCCAAACCTGGGAATTCTCAAACCTGGGAGGTCCCAAACCAATTTCCATGGGGCCTGACATCCCAGAAGGTCCCAAACCTGGGAATTCTCAAACCTGGGAGGTCCATAACCAATTTCCTTGGGGCCTGACATCCCAGAAGGTCCCAAACCTTGGAGTTCTCAAGCCAAATTCCATGGGGCCTGACCTCCGAGAAGGTCCCACATCCAACCCCTGTGAGATCCCAACCCTGAGGGGTCTCAGACCCAACCCAGGAGGGTCCTGCCCCCTCCTCACTCACCGTCTGCTTGAAGCCGACGGCCGTGTGCTGCGGGGCCTTGCGCAGGGCGTTGGTCATGGTGCGCCGTGCCTCCGAGTACTCCAGCTGGATGGCCTTGATCCGCCCTGCGCCCACACGGGGCGGGTGGGGAAAGCCACGCAGTGAATCCAACCTGACCTACATGGATGGGGCTCCAAATCCTGCCTGGAAGCCCCACCTCCAGCTGATCAAAGGGGTTCTCTGAGGAACCGGAGCCCTCGGTGTGGGGTGCCGGGAGGCAGGGCAGGCACCGAGCCCCGCTCACCTGTGTAGTACAGGTAGCGAGCCCACTCGTTGTTGTTGGCCTGCTCGGGGAACACGGACTTGGAGACGAGCTTCTCGGCCTGGTCATAGAGGTTGTAGTGGAGGTAATTCCTCAGGAGCAGGTTCAGGAGCGTGGCCTGGCCGTCGGCGTCGTGGCGCAGCGTGGCCGTGCGGAGCCGCGCGTGCAGGAAGCTGCGGGGTGGGACAGGGAGTCAGGGAAGGGGGAGGAAAACGGGGTGGGGGGATGACGTTCGGGGACAGCCCCCCACAGGAGCCATCCCACCTCCGGACCACGTCGAGTTTGTTCAGGAATTCGTAGATGCGGGAGTGGTAATAGTAGCACTTGGCCACCACCAGGTCCAGGGCCCGGCGGTTCTGGGAGCTGATCTTCTGCATCAGGTCATCGGACACCTTCTGAGCCTGCGTGACAGGAAGGGAGGGCAGAGCTGGGGGATTGATCCCACCAGGGGCACAGACCACCCAGGCTGTGGGGTTGAGCCCAGGGGAGCAACTGAGGCTGGGACGAGGGGACAGCATGGGGCAGAACCAGGGGATGCCTGGGGAGCAGGAGCACTGCGGGGGCAGCTCAGGGGTCTCACCTCGGGGTACCTCTTGCTGTTCATCAGGTAGATGACGAGCAGCAGCTGCAGGTAGGCCTCCACCTCTGGCAGGAGAGGGGCTGAGGCTGCTTTCCCCGTCCGTGGGCGGAACTGCAGCTCGGCTTCTGTGTCCATGGACTGAGGGGAGAGAGAAATTCTGGATCCCTGTCCCCGTGTGGAGACAGCTCTGCTCCAGGTGTGACAGGAGCCAGCCCAGGACTGCAAGGACCTGTTCCTGCTCACACGTGTGTCTGAGCAGAGGGGCTGCTCGTCCCCTGTGTCCCCAAACCCCTCTGCCCTACTTCAGAGGCTCCTTGGAGAGGGAAAGAATCATGGAATCCCAGACTTTTTTGGGTTGGAGGGGCCTTCAAGTTCATCCCTACCCTGCCATGGGAAGGAACACCTTCCACCAAACCAGGTTGCTCCAAACCTTGTCCATCCCAGCCACGGACACTTCCAGGGATGAGGCAGCCACAGCTTTCCTGGGAAACCCCTTCCAGTGCTTCACTGACCTCACAGGGAAGAATTTCTGGCCAGTATCCCACCTAATCCTGCCCTCTGTCAGTGGCAAGCCACTTTCCCTTGTCCTGTCACTCCAAACCCTTGTAAACAGTCCCTCTCCATCCTTCCTGCTGCTTCTTCAGATACTGGGAGGCCATAATTAGGTGACCCCTAAACCTTCTCTTCTTCAGGCCGAACCATGCCTATTCTCCCTGTCTTTCCCCACAGCTGAGCTGCTCCATGCCTTTGATTATCCTCTGGATTCACTCCTACACCTCCACATCCTTCCTGCGCTGGGACCCCCGAGCTGGGGCAGCTCTGCTGGGTGGGGGCGTGTGTCACCAGAGCAGGGCAGAGGTGAGGGCAGCAGGTGTCCCTACCTCCTCCAGGAATCCCAGCAGGAAGTCCCTGACAGTGCAGTTGGAGGTGAAGAAGCCGTGGATGGCCTTGTGCAGCACGTTGGGGTTGAGGCGGCGGGAGGTGGAGGGCAGAGCCCGCAGCGCCCGCAGGACGTAGCGCGGCTCCTTCCCCGACACCGCCTTCTCCAGCTGCTTCACGTGCTCCTTGATGTCTGCAGGGGCACACAGACACCCCTCAGCCCAAATCCTCTGCCAGCAGCACCCCGGAGCAAAGCCAGGGCTGCCCCCTCGCCCCGTCCTGCGGTTCTGAGGTGCCTCTGCCCATGGCCTTGGTGTCCCCAGCGACCCGACCTGCCCTCAGGGCTGTCCCTGTTTGGAGCAGGGGGCTGGTGAGGCCCTAGCAGAGTTTTCTCCCTCCTCCCGAAGGGCTCTGGCCTCCCTCTGCACCCCTGTGGGGTCCCAGCACAGCAGGTCTGCAGCCCCCCTGTCCCCCCGAGTCTGTCCCCAGAACACACGCTCACCCTCACGGAGCTGCCCCAGCTCCCTCCTGCAGTGATCCCCCCGAACACAATTCCACCCCCCATTCTTCAGTGACCCCAAAGCCAACCTCCCCCTTGCTTTCCCTCCCGCACTGCCCCGAACACCCTTCTCCACAGTGTCTCCCGCACAGAAACACCGCTCCCATCCCCGTTTCCCTCCCTAAATCCCTCTCCCCATACAGACACCCCCCCAAACACACCTCCCCTCTCCCTTCCCCGCAGGGCGCCCCCCATCTCCCCTTCCCCAAAGTGTTCCCGTACCCTAAAGTCACCTCTCATTTCTCTTTCCCTCAGAGCCCCCTCCAACTGCCCCCCCCAACACTGATCCCAACATTCCCCTCCTCCCACACCTTTCCAGCCCCTTTCCCACCCCCCCTCAGGTACCCCCACCCTGACCCCCTCCCCAACCCTCTCAGGGCTCCCTATACCTCCCCCCAACCCCCCTCCTCCAGCAGCCCCCTCTCAGGGGTTCCCCCGATCCGTGCCAGGCCCCTTCTACCCCCAAGACCCCCCAGTGCCCCCCCCATAGCCACAGACACCCCCATTACAACAACACCCCCCCCTCACCCTCCAGCGTGATCGCGTCCAGCTCCCGCTGCGGCTGCCGCTCTCCGGCCGCCTCGGGGGCCACCGGCGCCGCCTCTTCGTGCATCTCGACGTCGGGAGGGGCGGGCGGGGGTCCCTCCGGGGGTGCTTTGGCCTTGTCGCCGCGGCGGCGGGACGCGCCGTCCTGCTTCATGGCGTGACACTGCACAACGGGCCGCCAGGCGCGACCAGCCGAGCGACGAGCGACACACGATCGTCTCCTTCCGCCTTCCGCTCGGCCTTTTCCGCCGTCGCTCGGGTTGTTCCGCCGCGCTTTTCGGATCGCTCAGGCACCGCTCGGAGACTTCCGTCGCGCCCGCTCGTGGAGTTCCGTGAGGCTATCGGGTATTTCCGTCTTCGCTCGTCGATTTTCGCCCGCATTTTCGGGCGTTTTGGCCGAGCCCTCTCGGAAGATTCCGCCATCGGTCGGCTTCTTTCGCCTCTCTCCTTCGGGAATCTCCGTAGAGCTTTCGGGAGTTTCCGCCGGGTGCTGAGCTGTTCCCGCCTTTTGGGGGCGCGGGCGAGTCTTCGCTGAGGTCCCGTGAGGGGCTTGTCTGTAACGGGACATCCCGGGAAGGGTCCCGTGAGGGGCTTGTCTGTAACGGGGCATCCCATGAAGGGTCCCGTGAGGGGCTTGTCTGTAACGGGGCATCCCATGAAGGGTCCCGTGAGGGGCTTGTCTGTAACGGGACATCCCGGGAAGGGTCCCGTGAGGGGCTTGTCTGTAACGGGACATCCCGGGAAGGGTCCCGTGAGGGGCTTGTCTGTAACGGGGCATCCCATGAAGGGTCCCGTGAGGGGCTTGTCTGTAACGGGACATCCCGTGAAGGGTCCCGTGAGGGGCTTGTCTGTACCGGGGCAGCCCGGGAAGGGTCCCGTGAGGGGCTTGTCTGTAACGGGGCAGCCCGGGAAGGGTCCCGGGTGGGGCCGCGCTGGGATCGGGTCGGGGGTCCCGTGAAGGGTCCCGGGTGGGGCCGCGCTGGGATCGGGGATTCTGTGAAGGGACCCTTGTGGGCTTGGGGGTCCTGTGAGGGGCCGAGCTGGGGTCGGTAATCCCGTAAGTGATCCGGTGAGGAGGCGGACTGGAGGCGGGCAGCGGGGGTCCCAGGAGAGGCCAGGTTGAAGCTGGGAGTTCTGTGAGGGGTCTGGTCTGGGACTGGGGCCAAAGGGTCTTATGAGGGTTCCAGGTTGGAGCCGGGCTCCCCCCGTGACTGTTGCAAGGCAGAACCTGGCTCCCCTGGTGCTGGAGGTCCTCCCAGAGCCATCGGTGCCCGCACAGGTGAGCAGTGCTGTCCCTTGCTGCAGGCACACCCCTGGGCTAACTGCCTCTATTTTTCACATGGTATGCCAAACTTGTCAGAGGTACTGTGGGACCAAAACCACACAACATTAAGAAATTGACTTTGAGGACATCCAGCTGTGTAGCAAGAAAGTCCTCTTTATTTATAGAGTGATAATGAGAGTATGCTCGCTCTAAAGTGCTGCATGTTTCCATTGAATGTCTCGGGGATGATGGCAGTGACCAGGGAGGTGTCAGTGAAAGAAATCCACTTTGATATCCAACCTTTAGTATGCACAATGAAGTTTCCTGCCTTAAATTTCCTTTTGCCAGCCAAATCAGCCTTGACTATTAACAAGGCTGATATTGGGAGAGAAAACTGCCTTGTCAGCAGAGATTTCACAAGACCTTGCAGAGGGGCTCCCGGGGCAGGGACAGGTACAGCCTACCACTCAGGAAGTTAAGGGCATACAGGGCCACAAACAGGGCTGCCACGGCCTGGAAGGGTTGATCCCTAGGGACAGCTAAACCATCTTGCTGGAGCTGCACTCCACTCAGCTCCACCAGGGCAATGGTTAACATCTGTTCCTCCTCATCTGAGAAGAGCAGCCCGGAATCCACGAGGAAAGAGTCCATCCCCTCATCCAGGTCATGTTTCAGGAGGTTTTCAACCTTCAGAGCAACGACAAAAAAAGCAAAATCAGAATTTCAACCAGTACTCAGCTTGTGTCATCATTATGGAAATGTTGCTAGAATTTACAGAGCCCCCGCCTCCCCTTGAAAGGAGCCAAGTGTGATTTGTGTTCTCACCAGGTTCAGCTGTTGGAACACAATCTTCCTTTCCAAGGATTCCAGCAGCAGCAGCAGCTGATCGTCCGTTAACTCTGAAGAAAGAAACTGGGTTTGGATCCAAAACCTTGCATCAAGGTCATGGAGGTTGCTGGTGGGCTGGGACTGGTGAGCAGGATGGGAAAGAGTGAAGAGGATGGGAAGGGTGATCATTTCTTGCAGGAAATGATCCTTTGGTCAAAGGTTTTGGGTGCTCTAATATAAATGATTTGTGCAGGCTCACTGTGAGAGTGATCTGGCTGCTGCTCACAGAATCATGGAATACTGGGTTGGAAGGGGCATACAAGGATAATTGA
Source organism: Anomalospiza imberbis (assembly GCF_031753505.1). Classification (NCBI taxonomy): domain Eukaryota; kingdom Metazoa; phylum Chordata; class Aves; order Passeriformes; family Viduidae; genus Anomalospiza; species Anomalospiza imberbis. The sequence goes on along the minus strand of NC_089702.1, from coordinate 3,376,202 downwards.
TGTACAACTCCCATCCCTGCACAGGACAATCTCAGCAATCCTAGCAGTGCTGAGAGCGTTGTCCAAACACTCCTGGAGCTGTGTCAGCCTTGGCGCTGTGACCATTCCCTGGGGAGTCTGTTCAGTGCCTGAGCACCCTCTGGGGTAAGAACCTTTCCCTGATATCCAGTGTAACTGTCCCAGACACAGCTCCAGCCATTGCTTGGGTCCTGTCTGTAGCGAGCACGGGTCTCCAGGACGGTTTGGATGGATGAGAGATCTCTGAAGTCAGGTCTTGGAAGATGTGGTTTATTAAAAGGGGGGAAAGGCCCTGCTTGGAGTTGCCAGGCGCAACTCGTGGCAGGCCCAGGGGGAGAGGGAGAGGGAGAGAGAGTGAGCGAGGGTTCCAGGTGAGGGTCCCAGGGGAAGGTCCAAGAGGGAGTCTGGTCCCTCGGGCACACCTTATCAGGGGGCTTCAAGGTGGGCTGGAGCAGGACTTGGGCCAGTGGGGTCCCAGATACCTGATACTGCAGGGGAGGGTCACAGGTGTGGGATGAACCAGACATTGGGGGTGAGACAGAGCATTCCATTTGACCTTTGGACCTATCTGCAGGTAAAGGGCGTTGTTTAATCAGAAAGGGGGATTGCTTTCAACCTGGCTATACTACTGTTTTCTAGTTATTCAGTAGTCAAGGTTTGTTATTTCAAATCTAGTTCTCATCTCAATGTCTGTATTTTCCAAATCTTTTGCCAGGCAATCATATTTATAAGGTTTTCCTATTTCATCTTCCCCAACACCTGTCACTGGTCACCAGAGCAGAGATCTGGGCTGGCTCTTGGGAGGAAGCTTTGACCTGACTTTGATGGAGCAGGGAGCCCTGGATGGGTGCAGAGGGGGTTTGTCTCCTCTCCCCTCCATGGGACTTGGATGTAGATTTCACTTCAGGAGGAGGAGGGGTATGAGAATAAGGAAGGAGGGAATGGAGGAGTGGGAGTCATCCCTGCCTTGATTTCCCTCTTGAAGAGCCAAAGCCTCACCGTGCAAAGCATCAAGGACGTAGGTGATCCCCTCTGCCAGCAGAAGGAGATGATCTCTTGGAGAATGCTGCAAGGTGCTGAACAGGTTTTCTAAGTCTGGGCTCTCCGTTTCCAGCTCATAACCATCATCTTGCTCAGGAACTTCTTCCATCTGGAGGATCAAGAAAAAGAAAAGTCAGGATTTGAGGGCCAAGGCTGCTGCTTGTCCTAAGCAGGGAGATGTGCTGAGTGAGGGAATTTTGGATGGACAGTTGTGGCACAGGGCAGGTGACTTGTGGGGCAAGAGGTGTGGTTGTGGATGTGTCTGTATTTATAAATCATGGCAGTAAGAAAAGCTTCACTTACTTTCTGTCTGAACTCTTGAAGGAGGTTCTTGTCTCTCATCACAGCTTTGATGGTGTTTAAGATGATGAGCAGCAGGTCAGGGGACAACTCGGGGAAAATTCGGCAGGAATATTGAACTTCTGTCATGACTTCTCCTAATTTTCCTGTTGAGGGACCTGCAAACCAGAAGGAGTCAAAATCTGTCACTTGAGTTCTAGGAGCTCAGTGGCAGCTCTAAACCCAGAGTTTGAAACAGTAGTTTGAAGCGATATGGAATTGGGGCAGTTGTGGTGCCTCAGGGAAGAGGCAAACACATTTCTCCTGGTGGTTTGTTTTATGCTGGGAGATTCCATCTTACCCAAAGCAGCCAAAAGTTGTGCATGTGGAAGCAGTAAAATCCATTACTTACCATCAGCTACATAAGCCGTCTTTCTCACAGTTTCTGCTGGGAAATAATCCAGATCTAAAAGAGGATGAAAGCGACAGTTTTCTATACCAGCCTTCCCAATGGTGGTCACCTACTCAGTTTCCTCCCTGGCTCTTCTCTTCTGAGTAGGAAAGGAAAAGAAACACCAAAACTCTGCTCTTTGTGCCATTTATCACCAGGAGCTCTGCAGCTCCTGAAATGTGGATCTGAGGCTTCCTTTTTTCCTTTCTTTACTGGCCCCTCCCCAAAGAGCATCTTTGAACTTTCATGGGTTATCTGACCTCCCCAAGGTGATTTCTGTCTCTCACACTGCTTCCTCCTATTTCCAGACAAGCTGAAGGTAGCTCTGGGAGCAAGTGGTGCTTCATAAAATATTCTTCCTCTTCTGGAATGGAGAACTTGGTCATTTCTGGAAGTTGCTTACCCCATGCTCCATCTCTAATGTGTAGTGGGATGGTCCTGAAGGCCAGTGTGCAGCCCTTGGGTATGACTATGCTTTGTTTCTCCTCCCTGTTGCTCTGGATAAAGGAAACAACCTGTTAGAACACATGGGTGCAGGTGTTGGGGAAGCAAGGAGGGAGAAGCCAAACCTGTGCACAGAGTGTGGCATAAAATTTGGCCTTGAAGCCCCTATCTGCCTTGGTGGATTCCTTGTAGACAGCCTCCTCCGAGGCTTCGAGGATTTCAGTGACCACGTACAGGTGGATGTCTGTTCTCCGTAGTTGTCGGATGAAGGAATGATCCATGTTGATTTCTCTAAAAGAGGAAAAGGATAGGAAGGGTCTGGAGCACCGGGAGCAGCTGAGGCATCTGGGGGAATAAGCCTGTATAAGAGGAGGCTCATGGGGGAACTTGTCACTCCATTCTCTGTCTGACCTGGCCTAGTTAGAGGAAGTTCATGCCCTAAGGTCTTAATCTTGGTTTTTGGCTGTTGAAAACCCATTCTTAACCTGGTGTGTACTGGAGGGAGATGGCTGGAGTGTGTGTGCTCCCTTTGTCATTCCTTACCTTTCTCTTCTCAGTGCCTCCAGTGATTCCAGTGATACACTCTTCTTCTGTGGTGTAATGGAAAACTCTTTGGACAAGGAGGCACCTCCTTTCAGCTCTACATTCGTAGGGTCAAAAGAAATGCTGAGACCTCCATCAGCTTGGTCAGCGCTGACTTTTGTGAGAGTAAATTGGCTGGATTCTTGATGGAGAGACTCTGAAATAATTCCATGTGTTATCTTAAGCAGCACTACACAGCAGCACTGTACGTACATCACACACACAAGAAAGCTGGAACTTGGTACAGTTCAGCCACAAACAATTCAAAAACATTATCTATGGGATTTGATAAATTTACATTGATAAATTTGGGGCTTACCTATGATTTTGCCATCTTCTCCAGGCAGCAGCACATCCTCCAGCGTGAACCCTGTCCGCTGGTAGTAGGGAGCTGGGTGGAATATGGTTTTTGGTTTGCTTTTTTTTTTCACTAGATAGAGAGGCCTGAAGTGCTCATTGTCTGCGATGCTCTCGACAGGGACCAATTGTTTGTATGGATCCATTTGATTTACTATGAATTTGGTGAGTTTTTTAAACATTCTGGCTGTGGCTGAGGTTTTGAAGCAAAGCCAAGGGGATTTGTGCCTTGGGAAAGAGAGAACACAAGCTAAGCTGAATTACTTGAAATAATAGGAGGACATTGTAACAAAACATGACTTTAAGAAGATTTCAAAATAATTACTCAAAACCCCCCTCACTGTCCAAGGACTCAAGTTTCACAGGGTAGTTTCAGGGAGTCTTTTAAGAGGAAGCAGCAGGACCTGTGGGTTGTTTGGCCTTGTCCCCCTTTGCTGTTGAGCCTCAGTGATTGTGCAGAGAAAGCACAGCTGGTAGACCCCCAGGGTACTGTTTTTGGAGACAAATTTCTCCCAGAATAGAGACCTCAGCTCAGCCCAGCCTTATTGAGCAGGCGCTGTTGGTCTGCAGTGGAGAGCTGGTGTTTGAGGGTCAGAAAGAAACCCTTGTTTGTTTTCTGATACAGCTTGTTTTTATCAAAAAGTTTCAGTTTCACTTTTCTGGTGTTTTACGGGAAAGAGCTGGGGAAGGTAAATTGGGCAATCCAGACTGGTTTCAATAGGAAGGGACCTTCAGGCTTCTCCCATTCCCCTTCCCTGCCATGGTCAGGTACAACTTCCAGTCTCCCAGGCTGCTCCAAGCCCTGTCCAGCCTGGTTATAGACACTTCCATGGATGGGGCAGCCACAGCTTCTCTGAGCACCCTGTTCTGACGCCTCAGCACCCTGAGAGAGATTTCTTCCCAATATCCCATCTAACCATGCTCTCTTTGAGTTTAAACCATTCCAAAGACAAACAGGATGCTCAAGGTTAGTAGCCCTTTCAGGTCTCATGCCCTTGAAGGTCTTCAAGAAGAGAAGAAAAACTAAACAAGAGCACTTAACAGAGAGCTCCCACCAACCCTCTCCCCCACCCACAGCTCTGGGATAATGCACTTGCCTGTGTGTGGGGTGGGGGGCGTGCAGAGCAGACTGTGGGGCTGCTGAGGTGATGTGGCCTCTGGAGAACAGCAGGACTGGGGAGAAGTTCTCTGGCTTCCCTTCTGCTCAGAGGTGTGGAAGTGTTTGTGAGATACAGGAGCTGTGAGTTGCACAGGAAGCTTGCACCACCACAAACGCAGAGCAAAGAGTAAATTGATTTCTCTTACCTTGCTATCGGGGTTCTCCCTGAAGCAACACCTGAGTAGGGGCAGTGTTAGACCCGATCTGTGCTGGAAGACTCCCGGCTGTACCCAGCAGCTTATCAAGTTGTTCCCAGCTGTGAGGTCACTTCAGTAATTTTACATCCTTATCACCAGTGTTCTACTTCCACAAATCGGCTGTTGCTTACGCAACACTTCCTTTTTAGTCACTGAGCGGAGTCTGTTACAGGGGCTGTGGATTGCTGGAACTTCTACAGATGTAGGAGATATAAGTTCACTGCTGGAAGTGTCCCAGACCAGATTGGACAGGAATGTGTCCCTGCCCCTGGCAGCAGGTGGGACTGGATTGGCTTTAAGTCTCTTCAAGCCAAACCATTCCATCATTGCATGATTCAAATTTATTGAGCCAGGTAATGCTACTGTTCTTTGACAGATGGAGAAATGGACTCAGGAGGGAATATTGGCACGAAATTCCTCTCTGCGTGGGTGGTGTGGCCCCAGAACAGGTTTCCCAGAGCAGCTGTGGCTGCCCCATCTCTGGGAGTGTCCAAGGCCAGGTTGGATGTGGCTTGGAGCAACCTGGGCTATGGAAGGTGTCCCTGCCCATGGCAGGCGCTGGGAATTACCCTGGAGCCTTATGGTGCCTTCTAACCCGAGCCATTCCATGTCTCCTGGATACATTGCCATGCTTGTATGACAGCAAAAACCATCCATGCGAAGATTCCATGACTCAAGTGCAAGTTTTTACCTGAATACTTCACTTTTATTAGTCTCTCTTAGAATACTGTACAAAGGAGTAATAAAAATATTCACGCTTTATTTTAGAAAGTTCTCTACATGAGACTTCTGTATCCACAGCGAAAAAGAAGGCTATGGGGAAAAAACCCTAAAACTTTATACAGAACATTCTTTAAAAACCCTCCCAACTTATTCAGCTGATTTAACTGATCCAAGGAGGGTATGGACACACCAACACTCACATGCTTAGAAGATATTCTAGGCAATGATAAAGCAACATAAGTCACAAGAAGGAATATTAATGTGTTAACCCACTGCTGTCCCCTCCTCGAGGGCCAGTACCGAGCTTTTAAAAACAACCCAAAATTGAACAGTGATTCAAACATAAAGTACTCGAGAATAAGTAGCCCTCCATTTAGTTAAATTTTATAGGCTTTTTTCCTGCAAAGGTTTGGGCTGTTAGCCAGCCTCGTAGTTCTGTGAAAGGACTCCCAGGTCAGGATCCCTGATTCAGGAGCATCAGGCTGGGAGGACTTGCTGGTTTTCTGAGTGTCCTGGAGCAGGGGTTGCAGTACCCCATGGAAACGTGTGGTGCTGACAGTGGCTCAAGAGGCTTTGCCAAGTACAAGATGGGACAGGCTGCTGCCAGTTCCTGAGAAGGCTTCCAGCCTTTCAAAACCTTTTCTCTTTCATTGCAGACCAAAACAGGAAAGCTTAAAATAACTTACCAGGAGTTGTTTTTCCATCACAGGAGATTTGATCTTTCCAGGTAGGAACTTGTCCTGATCATGATACAGGACCAGTGTGAGAGGAAAGCTGTCAAGCGTGATGTGATCAGAATCCCATTTCAGATTAGTAACAATCAGTTATCTCCTCCATGCAGCACCACATCTGCTCACATTTCGTTTCTCCTCCCACAGTGTGGCTTCACCCCTGATCTGTCCCCTGCCAGGACATGTCTGACCACACCTCAGCCTGCTCATGCTGTCCTTTCCCTTCAGACTGCCTCAGGTACACCCAAGAATGGTGGTTTAATTACAGTTAACTTCCCGCTTTTTATTTTTGATTGATCCTGACACCTGCCCTTAAGTTGGGATCTTAAGGAAGATGTTACCTGATGTGTAATTGTTCAAATACTTATTAATCATATAGAAATACTTAATTCACCACAATAGAATGTGAAATCTTTCTTCAACTCACTTCTTTCCATATTACTTATGTTTCCATTTATGTTTTCCTTGATTGGATTAACTGAGTCCAATTTAATCTCAGTTATTCCATGGAAAAATGCCACACCTGTGTTGTAAAGAATCACATGACTCTGGCATTGGCTGTTTTGATCATTTGTGTGAAGGAGAGAAATCAAAAAATATTTACTTTTGTTGCTAGACAGAGTCTTAATTACAAGTCTGGGGCTTTATGCTTTAGAACCTCTTGTTGGAGAAGTTTATAATCCCATTCTGAGTCCCAGTTCATATTTAATTTAAGGAAACAGGTTCAGATGACCAGAGTGTCAGTGACCACACAAGTGTTCAAACCCATAGCTGTGTTAATGCCTTCAAGGAGACTCTGGGGATTGCTGTATCTCATTAAAAAAAAAGCCAATCCTTTCAATTGATAATTATTCTAAATGTACAAATCTGCGATGTGCATATGCTTAGAAATACCCAGCATATGTCTGTCTGTGAGGAGTCTTGTTTGAAAGCATCTAGAGGCTGTTTCTGTTGCAGAAAAGATGTTTTTTCCCATGTTTTCTATGGCAATAATTAGTTTTCTTTCATTTCTCCTGGAGATGGAAGTGGTGTCTGGGCAGACACTCAGGCCTGTTCAGCACCACAATCAGCATTTCAGCTCCAGCCTCAGGCACCCTGCCAGGACCTGCCCCTCCTTGGAGCAGCCTCTCCCGCAGGAATACTGCTCATGTCTGTGTCATTTCCCAGCTGATTGATGAAATATCTCTATTTTTATCACAATTATCATTGTCTAGTAGCTTAAAGAGCCGATTAGGGTAGAGAGTACCTCAGCTAAAGCAGCAGCTCTTCTATCCTAGATTTGAAGGTTTATTTAAACTGCCCATCAAGGAAATTGCACATCTGTCAATACCCTGGGGTCTCCAGCCAGATTCTCTTCTCCTTCTACCTGCTTGAAAACTTCCTTTTCACTTGGATTTCCACTTTCCAAACACATTAGGGAATTATTCTCCCCGCATTCCAGCAGCCCTATGAGGTACACTCCGTATTTTCCCTTCCCTGTAGCAGTCCCAAAGGAAGTCTGAGAGAGAAGTGAAGCAACTTGCCTACAATTATGCAAGGAGTATTAACAGATCTAAAAACTCCCCCTTCCATGTCCTATGCACAGACCATCTAAAACCTCAAAACTTTCCACCACGTCCTCTAAAGCTGGATTTGCTACTGCAAGGACAAAAAAAAAGCGGATTTAAAAGATTTATACCATTGTCAAAAAAGGTGAGACAATATAAGCACTAAGACAACAAAAATATAGGTTTTTGTGGGGTTACAGGGGAAGAGTGAGGGAAAACCCATTCCATCTGGGACACAACCCAAAGGGAAATCAGGTCATTCTGATTTTCAGTAAAATAGTAAAAGCTGTCTCAGCCAGGAAACCTAAGCCTGCTTTATTTAGGTGGTAATTTTAGAGGAAAAAGGCTTGATTTTGTTCCTCTGTGAAAGGATCTACTATCAGTGACAAACTGACTCCTTTGCTGGTGAATTCATCTGCTGCTGGTGCTGCTGCTCACACAGCTCTTGGGCATGGAGCTGAGGGACAGATTTCCAGGTAAGCCAGAAATCCAACCCTTGAGTCTGTGGAGAACTGGCAAATCCCACTCACATGCACTTAAGCAACCAAGGAGCTGAAGTGAGGAGAAAAAATTCAAGTCAAGGACGGCTGCATGTTTGATTAGAGCAATCAGCCCTCCTCCTGTACCTGCCCACTGTCAGCCTCTCCCACACCTGTCCATGTCCATGTTCCAAGGAGCTCCACGGCATTTGGTGTCAGTCATTAAATCAATTGCCCTCAGACCTTGATCCAAATGCCCACTGAGCCCCTGTGCACTTACAAACAGCAAGTTTGGGGTGGGGAAAGGAGTTACCGGGGCAGATTTGGGTATAAACTGAAAATAACAAGCATGATTTTGGATCTATCCACCTTTTCCCTGGGCCATATGGATGGTGCTATAGGAAACCAAAAGCTTTGTCAAACTGCAGGTCATTTCTTCCTGTGCTGTTTTTAGGAAAGGAACTTCCCTTCTCAGTGGTGTCAACGATTGCAAAATAAAAATCTGTCATTCACTTCCCCCTCCTACTTCCCACCTAAAATTGGAAATCAGACCGCAAAACAATCCAGTCCTGGGAAAGCCTGGCTGTATCCCTTTGGATTTCCCTCATGTTCTGTTCAAAGCACCCAGCTTCAGGAAGGGAAATGTATTTTAAAGTGCATTTACCACAGCAATAGTACCAGCACTAAAAGCTTTTCCCCTCATCCCTATCCTCGTCATTCCATGTCTGGAATTGATGAGACTCTTCCCAGAATTCATCCTTGTTGTACCTCAAAGTCTCAATGGTTTTGCATCTATTGATGACCTTGGGAGAAGAGAAATCCGGTGTCGCACGTCCTGCTCCGCACTAAACTCTACTCTGGAGCTGGTTTGGATTTATTGGGCACGAGGATCCAGCATGCGGAATGTGTCTGTTGGGATCTGCGTTTAAACAGCCGCTGCCAAACCACATCCCAGTCTGCGTGGGGGGAGGAAACGGGGCTGGAGAGAAGAATCCCCCCTTGGCCCCGCTCCTCCGCCATGCGCTCCGGCCACGCCGCTCAGTACTTGTTGATCCCAAAGATCCGGACTCCGTGCAACTGAGGCAGTTTGGGGATCAGGACGCTCATGAGGGAGATGGTGTTGATGATGAAGTGTATCCGGTCGTACTTGGTGTAGAAGCTGGTTAGAAAATACCTGGAAAAGGAGGGTGGGAACAGAAGGAGAGGCAAACTGAGCTGTGGCATTCCATGTGTCTGTCTCCCAGGACAGAACACTGATGGGCACTGGGACACGAGGCAGCTCAGCCACCCCAGAATACTCACAGGACGATGGGCATGATGGTGAGGAACTTGCGGGAAGCGGTGAACTGGACTCCGTAATCCATCTGCTCCCAGTGCGTGAGCAGCCGGGCCTTGCCCTGGTCCGGGGTCTCGAAGGGGGTTCCCTTCACGGTGTGCAGGAAGATGTACATGCTCTGCAGGACACACAGCGTGAGGCACACGGGGCCCTGCACCCCAAAATCCCCAGACCCAGGGCAGCGGATCTGGGCGCTTGCACCCCCCGCGCCGTTCCGCTAGAGGGATGTGACGCTGCTGAAAAAGCCGGAGCGGCCAGGGAGGCAGGGAAAGGAGAGTTGGGAAAGGCCCGGGCAGCTCGGCTGCTCCACGTCAGACCTCTCGCTCGGCTCCTGGGTGTGAGCCAAGGAGGCGGTGGCAAGATTACAGCCCTGGGATCTCTGCGATCAGCAGATTAGCGCCTGCCTGCTGCCTGAAGGCTCCCCGAAAATGTGCTGGGAGAAGGTCTGTCACCCCCTGATTACCAGGGGAACACAAGTCACAGACAAACATTCCAGCTCCGAAGTACAGCCACTCCTGGCCTTTAAATTCCTTTTTGTCCTCAGAAACTAAAGCTGCCAGGGAAGATGGGTGAGAAGCCAGCAGCTCGTGAGCTGAGTGCTGAGCAGCTCCAGTTTGAGGGTTTGTGGTTGTTTTTATCTCCTGAGCAGCTCCAGTTTGAGGGTTTGTGGAGGTTTTTATCTCCTGAGCAGCTCCAGTTTGGGCGTTTGTGGAGGTTTTTATCCCCCACTAGTAATAACTTATCATGAGGGTACTCAATCCCTGTAATTTTAATCTCTGGAATATTCCCAGGGTGAGATATTATTTAAAATAAAAGATACACAATCAGTTGCTCCATCCCTGAAATTTTTTGTCCCCTGTGCCCAAGGGGACCTATGTGGAGACCTGATCTTCAGAGGGAAGAATCACTTCCTGGACTAATCTTTTACTTTAGGCAGAATAAAATCTGGGGGTTAATCTTGTTTTTTCTTAACTCTTATGAGGCCAATTCAGGTTTTACTAACCCCAGTGATGGGGTCTGTCACAGATTCCTTTGGGAAGGGGTCATGACAAAGGACTTGCCCTACAGGAAATGAATCCATGTCCCCTCTGAGCAGCCTCACCAGGTATTGCTACCTCACCTGCACCTGGGCTGGATTTAAATCCATGACCCAGAGGCACCAGTACAGGCTGAGGGCTGGAGGTTGAGCAACTCACCCGGCATCTTTGGAAACACAAAGGAATTGTTCCAACAGGAATCTCAGCAGATTGCTCAGAGGAACAGCTGTGCCAAGGTTCCCTGGATGTGCCCCGGGCCACGGCGCTCCCTTACCAGGTTGTGGATGATGTTGGTGAGAGTCCAGACCACCGGGACGCTGAAGAAGGGGATGCTGAGGAGCACGATGTGCAGCAGCCCGATGCCCAGCACGTAGGACAGCCAGATGCCGCGGCTGTTCATGACCCGGGTGTTGGGGTTCACCTCGCTGTGCGCCGTTCCCACGTTCATCCTGGCTCTCCTGGCTGATGGGAGCCCCTGGAACAGAAACACTGAGGTCAGAGCCCGGATCCAGACTGCTCAGTGGGGCTGACCACCGACTGGTTGTCAAGCAAACCCAAAATCTGCTGTTTGCTATAAAAATCCCGAGTCAGTTCCCTCCTCTGCCCCTCTTTATTGCCATTCTTAGAGCTGACGTCGCTAACTCCGGGAGTGGTTGAGATTTGGGAATTATGTGTGGGAAGCTTGTCTGTGACAGAAGCTTCTTGTGATTTGAGATGTTTTCCTGGAGCTGAGGTGTTGAGGTTCAATCCCACGACTGCCTGACAAAACTCAAACCAATACTTTTAAGCACTTTTAAATCCTCATCACAGTGTTAATCATGGAAACACACAGCACAGGAAGCTTCCTGCATGTTTATGGAGTCAGCATGCCTTAAACTTGGGAAGGGAACAGAGCATTTGCAGAGAAAAGGCTCTGTATCAACAGATCTCCTAATTAATTTAACTAAACGAACACGGTTCTGCACAGCTCGGGAGATTTACTTGTCTCCTACTCTGGCTCACATGTTTTGCCTTCAGATTCAAGACTTACAGAGGGGAAAAAAAGAGGAACAAAAAAAATTGCCCCCCAGGGAAGGAATGAGATTCTTCTTGAGGAACGTAAAAAGGGAGAGATAACAGCACAAAGTGCCTTGGGAGGATGTTTCAGGAGGAAGAGCTGTGGAGGAGTTAGCCCTTACCCTACCTGGAAAGAACAACTGCCATGTAGGAGGAGCACAAAGATGGTTTTCTGGACAATGCCAGGAGGGAGAGTGTTGTAAATGTGCTTGCCACAGGAGAGGAAGCAAGACAGTATCACCCTCTCAGAGCAAGTCCTTGGGGTGGTGCCTCTGAGACAGTGAAGGTATCAAGTGGCTTTCTGGACTGACACAGTGCCAGTGGCAGCAGGAGAGCTCTGGCTCACTGGTATCTAGGGCTTACAGAAAACAGCACAAACTAAACCCACTGTAAAGCTGAATGTCTTCACACCAAGATCAGGGGAATTCTTATGTAAAATCATCTTTGTGTCCCACGGAAGAGGAGCTTGATGAGATGATCCAGTTCATCCTCCTTGGCTACAGCACCCCACAGTGAAGGCTGTTTCCTGATGTCTGGCCTTGTGGCTTTTCTGTTGCTTCCCATAGCTGGAAGCTGTGTTGCTGTTCCCTCCAGCTCTCCGGAGGCGAGCCCGAGCCAGATCCAACATCACACTCTCCTCACTGCCAGCTGTTCCCAGCTCCCTCGTGGAGCGCTGGGCCTGCCTTGTCTCAGGAGCTGGCACCATCCCCACTCCTGCCCAAGGCTGGGACTCACAGCCAGCCTCCACTCCACAGCTCTTGGAATGCTCCAAGTAACTCCCAAACCTCTTCCATGCACACAGGCAGCTGCTGCTGCAGATCCTCACCTCTCTCTATCAGGGGGCTCATACCTGGAGAAGGATTTTGTTTCCAGGAAAGAGGCTGAAGGTCTGTGGGGTGCTCACTCCCTTGTTGCCCACCTCCCAGGTCACCAACTTACGGATATTCCAGAGAAAAGCCCAAAGTTTGATTTGGAAACAGGACGGAGAGCCAGAGTTCAGCACTTCACCCCTGACAGAGGGAGCAGATCTGTCCTAAACCTGCTGCAATTCCCAAGGGCTCTCAGAAGGAAAACTGGGGGTTGGGGCGAAGCATAAATGAGTCAAAAAGAGTCAGATTGTTACAACAACAAAAAGAAAAACACCCTATGGAATGTGTAAACAGGAGTGCTGAGTGCCACACATGGGAAACAGCTCTCCTGGATGTTGGGTGAACATTGTCCAGTCCTGGGAGATGATGGAGAAAATGAGCAGAGGTGTAGGAAAAACATGACCTGCAAGGACAGCTGGAAGGGAACGGGTTTGTTTAGTCTGGAGGATGTTGGAGACAGGCGTGAGGAACAATCTGATGCTCCACAGAGAGCTGTGTCTGTGGGATTCCAGCTGTGCAGGAGGAACCACATGGCTGGGTCTTGGAGCGACACAGGGCTGCAGAAGAAGGGATGTGGGAAAGGACTGCCCACAGAAAGTGATCTGTGCTCTCACTGGAGGCCTTAAAATCTAGTTTCATCAACAGTTAAAAACCTTCTCTCCAGGAGTCTTTCCTGATACTGTTATCCAGGGGCTGTGGAAGCTTCCTGCAGCCAGAGGTGCACGTGGCTGGTGCTGTGGAATTTCCAACCACGAGTGTAACTTCCAAAAACTAAGGAGCAGCTTGGATTTGGTCTCCTCTGCAAACGAGGGCAGTTGCAGACCCACAACTGGGTGGGAAAGGGCCCAACTTAGAAGCTGTATGTGAAGCAATTCTCCTTCCCGTGCCTCAGTTTCCCTTCCTTGTAAAATTAAGGATTAGAGGGATGGGAGCTGACACATACAAGAGGTTAATTCATTCTTGCAGGACATACAGACACACCAAGCACTCACTGCTGCAATGAGGGTGATTCCCTATCTCCAACTCTGTTCTTCCCCACCTTAAATATTTCACCAGCTCTGCCCTGGGCTCTGCAGCACTTGGCCCAGCTCTCCTAAATTTTGGATTGCACAAGCCTGTCTGAAGGCGCATCAGCTCCCAGAGCTCTGTCCCTACCCTCATCCCACATGCCATGTTTGCTTTCTAATTCCACACCAGGATTTGTTCACCTGCAGGACAAGACACAGCCCACCACGGGAAGGACTCCAGCTCCCCCTTCCCAGAGCAGCTGCTGCCAGACTCTGCTTTCCCCTTTTTTTTGGAACAGAAAAGCCTGAATGTTGCACCAGGCTGAGGGTGAAGGTCAGGGCTGTGCTGACATTGGACAGTGGCCATCCAAGGGGGGGAAAAGTCGGAGCTGTGGCCATTGGCAAAGGGCACAACGTGGCAGTGGAGCTGAGCCCTCCCTGTGCCTCACCCTGCCTGTCCTGCTCCCTGTCCAGGGGCAGCTCCTTCCTCACCTTTGTCCCCAGAGGAGTGTGACCACCATCTCTTCCTGTTCCCCTGCTTAACGCTTCGACTTGATGATCTTAAAGGCCTTTTCCATCTTAAATAAATTATCCTATGATTTGGCAGTGTTGTTACTCTCCCCCAGGCATTTCAGGATCATGGTCCCATCCTGGCACCCTGCTGCAGGATCTTCACTGGGCTGGTGAGGGAAGCAGGGCTCGGGTGCTTATCTTGATCTTGAGTGTTCCCAGACTGCAGGTGACGATGATGCCACGGATCACAGATCCCAATCTCTAGCAGCAACAGCTGCCACCTCCCAAACAAATCCTTTAAACCTTTCTGTGCCGATGGCAACGGATGAACCAGAGCACGGAGGACACGGGGGACGCTGGTGCTGGGAGGCGGGTGCTGGGTGAGAGGTGAGACTGGGAACAAAATGCTCCCTGTCCCTCCAGCCCGGGGCCGTGTTGGACATATCTGAGCCCCAGCGCTGCCCGGTTCCTCCTCGGGGGGCCCGGGGTTGCCAGAGCCCCGGAGGGGACACGGGGAACACGGCGACGAGGACACGGGGACGAGGACACGCGTGAGCCGCCCCGGCTGAGGGCGGCGATCCTGCCCCCTCGGCCTTTCCTAGTGGATTTAACGGGAGATCTTGGACACGAAGCGAAGGCCGAGCTTGGGCTCCTCCGGGCTCACGTGGAGTCCCAGACCCCACTTTCTCCCCCGTTTCGCCGGGACGGGACGGTGCGCCGGGAGGCCGGGGCAGGACCCGCTGCCGGCCGGGCTCTGCACAGCGTGACCGCACCGTGGGGACCCGCACTACCCAACTGGGACCCCCCGCTCCCGCCCCGTGCTTCCCAGCTCCATCCCAGCACCCGCTTCTCTCTTCTGGGGTGTTTTCCTTTCGGGCCGGGCCCATGCGCGGCGCCTTCCCCCGGCGCCGCCGCGGGGCTCGGCCGCCGCCGCCCCCGGGGAGGGCAGAGCCCCCCGGTCCCGCCCCGCGCCCCCGGCCCGCACTCACCGCTCCCGCCCGGTCCGGCCCGGCTCGGCTCGGCGGGGCCGGCGCTCGCTCCGCCGCGCTCCCGGTGCTCTCCCGGTGCGCTCCCGGCGGCCCCTAGGCCCGCCCCGCCGCGGCACGCCGGGAGCTGTAGTCCGGCAGCAGCGGGAGAGGCGGAGCCGCCATGGGAACCGGCGGGAGCGGCTCCGGGAAGGGCATCGGGGGCTGCGCCGACCCCCGCTCCGCTCACAGGGGACCCCAGACCCGGCTGGGTGCCTCCAACCTGCCCGGGGAGGGTGGGCTGCCCCCCCCGCCGCTTTTCCCAGGCGAAATCCGAGGGTGGCGGAACACTGGGGCAGCTTCCAGAAGGAGCTGTGGCTGCTCCATCCCTGGAAGTGTGCGAGGCCAGGTTGGACAGGGCTTGGAGCGATCTGGGGTACTGGAATGTGTCCCTGCCCATGTCATAGAGTGGCCCTAGGTGGTTTTTAAAGTCCCTTCCCACCCAAACTCCTCTGATTCCGTGATAGCGTGAAAATCCCAGCAGCAGCATTGTGCAGACAGCCCCGGCAGCGATGCAGGACGCCCGGCCAAGGTCGGGGCTGGGAGCGAGCGCAGGATTCCAGCGCTGGAGCGCGGGGGAGACCATCTGGCTCCGCTTTTGTTTGCACAACCATCAAAGCTCATCGCGTGGGGCTGGCACGGCCCACGGGTGCCGCAGCCATCTGTGCAGGGCTCTGTGTGTGCCTGCTGCCGGCTCTTCCAGCAGCGAAGGGGCAGCGGCGGAGCCACTGTGCGGGGCCCGAGCGAGGTGCTCCCGGCTGCCTGCGGCTCTGCCGGTGCCACTCGCAGCCTCCCGAGCTGGCACAGACACTTTGCTCGGCGCAGCCCACGCTGGGTTTGGGTGTTGGCCCAGGTGGAGTCACAGCGACGTCGAGGTTCCCAGAGTGCCCCTGTGCCTCCAGGCTGAGCTGTGTGTCCCAACCCTGTCTGCATCCAACCTGCCTCGCCTCCAGCCGCTCATCCTGACAGGGCACGGCGAGAGAGCACGGAGACCCCGCGGGCTGCCAGGGCCGGGGCTGCCTGGGTGCCACATGCTGGCACCGTGCTGCTGGCAGGGCGTGGGGTCACTTGCCGGAGCCAGAGCTCAGCAATGTCTGCTTCCAGAGGGCTTTGGGCACGGAGAGACGCAGATGTGGGGCAAAGCAGATGGAAGGCCACTGATTGCCAGCCGGTAGAACCGCGTTGTCCCCGCCCGGCTCCTCTGCGGTGCTCTCTTGGCAGGGCGCGGTGCGGGGATGCCGGTGCGGAGGCGGGGGATCCCACGGGATCCGGTCCTGCTTTGCAGGAGATCCACGCACGCACAGCAGGCTCTATTTTTATCCTGCTCCTGCCTGACTGAGCAGCTCTCTGCGCGGTGACATCTAATTTAGCAGCTTCCCCGCACCCCGCTGGCTCCGCACGTGAGGGGGAAGCACAATGCAGCAGCTATTTTTAAACGGCCATAAATATTCATCGCTCTCCGTGATGCAGCAGCCGCCGCTGCCGGTGGAGCGCGGGGGGAACCCGACCCGCTCCCTGGGCTCCCCACACCGCGTTCACCCGCCCAGGGAACACCGGCACCGGGGGCGGGGATTTCCCTGGGGGGATCCGGCCCCATCCGCTCACCGGCAGCTGCACCCGCGTTTCCCCCGTGCTCAGGGTGGCTGTTCCCGTGTGGATTCCTAGGCCTCGTTCGCTCCCAGCCCCTGCCGGTGCCGGGCCGTGCTCAGCTCCCGCTCTGCCTGCTGCCGGTCCCGCTGCCCGGTCGATGCCGGTTATATTTAGTACCGTGGTGGCAGCGAGAAGCCGGTGCCAGCTATTTTTAGCCACCCTGCGGTGGGAAGGGTCTGCGTGTGTCGTGCTGCACTGCAGGTTTTGTGCTGGTGGGTGCCGTGTCCTCCACGCGGGACCCCCGTGGGGTGCAGCTCTGGGGCTTCTCCCGCTGCCGGGATCACCCACGGCCTCTCCGGGTCCCCCCACGCACCTGCCTGTCACCTTGGCTCCTCGGCCCCGTCCCGTGGCGTGCAGCTGTGTCACCGAAGCCGCCACATCCCAACATGCCCATCCCAGCTCCCGCTGCGTGCAGAGCTCCCGGCGGCGCTGGGAATGGTGATGGGCAGCACGGGGCTGCTCCGCTCCCCGGCCGGACGGGGAGATGCTACAGAAGTGTTTAAGAGCACCAGCTGTGGCTGCCTGCTGCTGCCTGCCGGTGTCCCGGGACAACCCTGCCCCGTGAGCCTGGCACCGGTTCGGCGTCGAGCTTGGCTGCGGGCATGGAAACATCAAAAAGACCTCTAAGATCATCGACTCCAACCAACAACCAAGCACTGTCACCTTCACCACTAAACCATGTCCCCAAGTACACATCCACACGTTTTTTTTAACACTTCCAGGGTGCCAGACCCATCAATGGTCTGGCCGCGGGGGTGCGCGGGGCTCCGTGGGGTGCGGGGGTCTCTGGGGAGGATCTGTCTGCTGCCGTGTCTGGCTGCCGTCAGCTTCCCTTTTCCTAATTGAAGCGAGATCCAGGCCAGGCGCCTCCTAAAATGGTTTATCCCCCCGCAGCAGCGGGAGAACGTCAGTGCCCGGGGCCGGGCTGTCCCGCCGCGGAGATCCGGGACCGGGGCAGCGGGAGCCGCGTCCCTCCCGGCGGCCCCGGGGCCCGGTAACGGCGGCCGCTCTCCATGGTCCTGAGCCAGACTCGCCGGTGCCCTGGGGCGGCGGGACCCCGAGCCGCAGCCCAGCCTGGCGGCCCCCGGCCCGGAAAGCTGGGGGCTGGGCTGGGGACCCACTCCGGTTCCCCTGGATCTCGCCCCGCCCGGTGCCACCGCCGCGGGTCGGGTTTCCCCGAGTAAGCGATGCTGGTGCAGGGCGGGCACCGTGACCCCGCTGGAGTGGGAGTAGGGGGGTCCTGTTCCCCCCGAAGAGCTGGGGAGGGGATAAGGAGGTTCCTGGGGGGTTGCGGGGGCAGCACCGGGGGGCGCCGAGTGCCCGGGAGGCCGGGCGGGGCCGGGCCGGCTCCCACCGGAGTTCGGCGGGGGCGCGGGGCGGAGACCATGGAGCGTCCCGGGACGCCCCGGCACCAGCTGGCCCTGGCTCGGGGGTCTCGGCAGCTCCTCACTGGGTCTCTCCGGTGTCTTCCCGCGCTTCCCTGTCTGAGGACCCGGGGCAGCGCTTCTCCCGTGGAGCGAGGAGCTGGGAAGGCTTTGGGCGCGGGGCCGAGGGTGCTCGGCGCTGCACGGCCCCCCCGGCGGGGCGGGTCGGGGGCGGGGAGCCCCGGGGAGGCCCGGGCGGAGGATCCCGCCCACCGGCCCCGCCGCCGCCGCCGGCTCCGGGGCCGCCGCGCTGCGCGGGGCGCGGCCGCTCCGGCCCGGGGCGCGGGGCCGCTCCGCCGCCGGGGGCTGCGCAGGCAGGTGAGTCCGCAACGGGACCTCCGGTGGGGCGGGAGGCGAGGAGGGGAGGGCCGGCAGCGCCGCACAGAGCGGAGCTTCCCCCGGGGAAGCACCGGGGCTTCCCTCGCCTGCGACGCCCCCGGTGCCAAGCGGGGCCGGGGGGATCCCCGGGCATCCCCGGGCTCACGGAGAATCCTGGCGTCCGTACTGTCCCCGGCTCCTCAACAGCATTTCCTGGCGCTGGCGGCGACCCCCGGCGTCGGGCTGGGGATCCCCGCGCCCTGCTGCGGGCTGGGAAACCTGCGGTGGGGCAAGGGCTGGCTGGCTGCTGTTGCTGCCGTGTCTGGTCCGCATCCCACCCACAGGGGTGTCCCGCTTCCGTGGACGAAGCAGCCCCCTCCCGGGACACCGGGTCCCGGCTCATTCTGGTGGTTTCCCGAGCAGCGGGAAGAGGGTACCAAGGGGCTGTGTTTGTCCCAGGTTACCTCTGGAAGACATGGGGTGCTGGTGCAGTGTGGGCTCCGGGGTCCCGGTGCCTTTGGTGTGCCCTGAGCTCTGGTTCCCTCTCACGACCCTCCTGGATCCCGGGGCTCCAGCAGTGCAGGGGTCAGCTCCGCACAGGTGTGACCTTGGGGTGTGTCGGCGTGGCAGGGCTGTGTGACACTGCCCAGCACTCGGGGTGCTCTCCTGCCTGTGCTGTGGGGACCACCCTTGAGTGGCTGCCTCGGCACCACGCCGAGGAGCCCCGGTCAGCACCCCGAAGCGGGTTTGCCGGTGTTGGGGTGCTCCGGGGAGCAGTGGGACCAGCAGGCAGCTTTGCTGGTGGCGTAGCTCGGGGCTCCCGCAGCACTCAGCTCTGCCCGACCGGCTGGCACAGGTGCTTGTTGGCGCCAGTGGCTTTGATTGTGGGATGGTGGGAGAGCACCTGGATCCTGCCTCCAGAGCTCCTCTGCCACGACCGGCACAGGGACAGGCTGGGACCCCTGGACGTGGTGAGACCCAGGGTTGGGAGAGCCGGGCAGAGCTCGGCGCGCTCAGACCCGGCCCTTATCTGCTGCCACCACCCTGGGAACTCGTTGCACGCTCAGCTCCAGTGAATTTCCTTTTTCTGTTTTTGTTTCTTTCCTGCTGACGCTTTTCCCCTCCGGAATCAAGGGCTGGATGGGGCCCATGGTTACGGGGTGGTGTGAGCAGCCCGACCCCACGGTGGGGTGGTAGCGGGCAGAGCACAGCAGCACCCAGCACCCACCTGTGCCGGTCCCCTCGGAAGGAGAAAACCCGCCGCGTGTCCGCGTGTGCCCCAGGCGCTCCCGGAGAGCGGAGCCGGGAGCAGGAACCTGCTGAGCCTCTGCCTGCTCATGTTTTCCGTGGCATTCCCCGGGGGCCGCCTGCAGCGGCCGCTCGCCCGGAGCCGGGGCTCGCGTTGGTGCGTCCTCCGGCCGCCGCAGGATGCACCGGCCTCCTGCGAGCAGCGATCGCGGCGCCTTGACCTTGGCAGGGCGGGAGCTCACCCCGCCTCTGGCTCAGCCCGAGCGCCTCCGGCTGTTACAACCCAGCTGCCGGCGCAGGAGACGTGCCCAGCCCCTGGGGCCTGATCCTGCCACGCAGGAGCCTAGAGAGAGGTGATGGCCGGGCATGGGGGAAAGTGTGAGCCATGACAGCTGTCCTGGTCCCCATCCTTGTCCCTTCTTCATGGCTAGGGTCACATGTGGTGCTCACAGCAAGCGCAGTGACAGTTCTGCCCCTGTCTCCCCTAGCCTGACGTTGTCCCCTTGTTGTCCCTGTTTCAGATGTGCCAAGTCCAGCTGAAGCCACTGTGGCTGTGAGGAAGGCAGTGCAGCACCATGACTGCGGCACAGGGGCTTCTTCTCCGCCCCATCACCATGGGACTGCTCCTGCAGAGCGTCTTCCTCCTCCTCCTCCTGGGCTCCTGCCTCCACCCAGCTGCTGCCTTCCCTAAGGGCTGCTACCCCTCAGAAGAGGAGGGGCTGAAGACCTTTCGCTGCAGCAACGCTCAACTGACCGAGGTCCCCAGGGACATCCCCAATGACACCAACAAGCTCTACCTGGACTTCAACCAAATCCCCTTCCTGCCTCGCGATGCCTTCCGGGACCTGCCGCTCCTGCTGGAGCTGGATCTGTCCCACAATGCCATCGCCAGAATTGAAACTGGGGCTTTCCAGGGCCTGGCAGAGCACCTGCACTCTCTGGACTTGTCTTCCAACAGGCTGGTATCGGTCAGCAAAGACGCCTTTAGCAACCTGAAAGCCAAGGTGAACCTGTCCAACAACCCATGGCTGTGTGACTGTCGGCTGCAGGAGCTGATCCGTGCCGTGGAGCTGGCGGCTGACTCCTCGGGGGGCATCGTGTGCGACTCCTCCACGCAGGAGGAGCACGTGGGCAAAGCTTTCCTGCAGGTCATTGCCGACACAGACTTCTGCAACGTGTACAAGAAGACCACAGACATCGCCATGCTGGTCACCATGTTCGGCTGGTTCGCCATGGTGATTTCCTACCTGGTTTACTACGTGAGGCAGAACCAGGAGGACGCCCGGCGGCACCTGGAATATCTCAAGTCACTGCCCAGCAAGCAGCGGCGATCGGAGGAGTCGTCCACCATCAGCACTGTGGTGTGAGCACCAGCATCTTGCAGGACATGGGCATGTGTGGAGCTGGGGACCAGCCACTCCAGGGGCTGTCACCAGCCACTGGCATCGCACAGAGATACTCATGGATTTGTTCTGTTCTCCTCCTGGCAGCAGCAGCCACGGCTGAGGAGTCCCTGGCTCTGGTGGCTGAGGACAGGGATGAATATCAGACATGAGCACGGAGGATCTGCAGCATCCTCCCAAGTTATGGAGGACTGGAGCAACCCAGAGCATCCCCCGGCATGCGGCCATTGCTCTGACTGACTTGGACATTTGGACTTCATCTAAAACTTTTTATATTTCCTTTGCAGAGATCCCTTGGGGCATTAATGGAATCGGTGTTTTCATCTCTCCCCGGCTCCCCCTTGGCTGCTCAAGGGATGGTACGGCAGCCCAGGACAGCCTGGGCACGGGTCTCTGCTGGGAGGGCAGTGGGGAGGAGCAGTACAGGTGCAAGGCCAATGCCCTGCCAGGTCACTGGCCCTGGAGGGTCATGGACTTCGAAGGCAGTCAGCGGGACCAAGAGGTGGGGCAGGGGGTGGGGACACACCGGTTGGTGCCGCCCCATCTTCCCTTTCATCTCCCTGCCCCTTTCCCGGCACTCAGGCCAGGTGGGGCAAGGGCTGTGGGGGTCCCCACTCAGACATGGGGTCACTGATGGGAAAACCCAGGGCCTTTCCTCTCGGAATGTGGGCAACGAGAACCAAACGGGGAATGAACTCCCTGGGGCAGAGCCCTTTGGGGCTGCCAAGGGATGTGGGTGCTGATGGAAGGGCAGCTAGGGGTCCTGGCAGCGCGTCCAGCCCTGCTGGGATGCTGGGGGAGTGGGTTTCCCCTCGGTGCTCTCGGGAACCACGTGGGAGGGTGTTTGCAGCACCCTTGGCCATCTGCTCGTGTCACTGCCCGAGGGGAGCTCCCACCTCACAAGCTGCTGACCGGTCACTGTGATGGGAAGCAGGATGGAGGGAGCTGCCACGGCTCCTCTGTCCTCTCCCCACTCCTGCACTGCTGTCAGGAGCCTGAATCTCCCCTAAAATATCCCAAAGTCCCTTCTTGACGCTTCCAGTACTGGGCTGCAGGTTCCTGGTGGCAGTGGTGGAGGTGATGCTGAGCACAGGGCTGGCACAGGCAGGGGTCAATGCCCACTTTTGGGCATGCGGGGTTCAAGTGGCAACTCAGAGCAAAGCCAGAGCAGCCCCAGACTCTTCCACCTGCCTGTCTGGCCTCTGGGACATCTGGTTTTGCTGGTTTTGGCCTTTTTTTAAACCAACCAATGCTAAATTGCCTTAACTCACCAAGAGCACCAACCAAAGCTGCTGGAACCTCCTCTGTACCGGGCCAGACCTGCCTTGTTGCCAGGCCCAGCCTCAGCCCCTGGTGTGGGCAGCCCCTGCTGCTGCCTGGACCCTCGTGCCTGGTGTCAGTGGGAGCCGTGGGACTGAGCCGGCCAGGAGCAGGGCCCACGCCCTTCCACAAGTGCCTGATTCCAGCACAGAGCAGGAGCTCTGCAACGCACAAACACCTCAGCCCCAGCTCCCATCCGGGCCTCCCCGCAGCCCCAAGGCAGCTCCTTCTCTCTCTGCAACCGGCTGAGGAGAAAAGGGGCTGGGGGGGACCCGACTGAACCCCTCCAGGCTGCTCCCCCAGGCCGCCTCTTGTGCCCGCAGCATGGGGGATGCCGGGACCACCCGACCCATCTGTGTTTGGGTTAAGGGACATTTTAGTTCTTTATATGACAATAAAGTTGGCTTTCACTTTGGAGCCGGAGGCCGGCGTGTGCTGGTGTGTGTCTGTGGGTCACCTGGTGACGTTGTGGCTGCAAAGGAAGGACGGAGGTGCCCGCGACAGCCGATGTCTTTGTGGGCAGGTGCTTGCAGAAACAGGACACCCGTCCCTCCGGTAACCCTGCCCAGCCTTCAATAATGAACACCCGCGGCTCGGCTCAGGTCGCTGGCACGGTGCCGGTCCCCGCGGCACCCAGGACCCCGTGGACTGGTTTCCCAGGGCTCTGCTCCGCTGCCTGCCCTCCCATCCCCACCCGAGCAGCCTCCGGCACGGCGTGGTACACGGGCAGGATCCTGATGGCCGGGAGGGAGAAGCCTTTCCAACACCACGGTCCCCGGTCCCCGTAAGAGGCCTCTCCGGTCACAGCCCCGTCCCGGTTTGCCGGCGCCTCTCCCCGCGTGATCCGAGCTGGAGTCTTGTGCTATGGAAGGTGAAACCCGGGCCCTAACGCAGAGTGACAGTTCCCGCTCGTGGGACATTAACCTTGTTTGTCACTCAGCTGTCTCTAGACGCAGACCCCGGGCTCTGGAGCAGATGGCTGCCGTCCCCCGCTCCGGTCACTCCCTGGGGATTCTCCTCCCGCGGCTCCCGGAGCAGCTGGGGAGGGCTGGGGGACACGCAGGACATGTGCCCCCAGCTGCCACCCTGTCTGTGGGGCTGTGGCTCCCCGGAGTCCTGCCGGTGTCCCCTCTCACGGGGCTGGATGATGCTGAGTCCCCCGGGGTCAGCCCTGCTCTGGATCCTGTCTGTGGAATTACTTGGATGGAAACCATCAGGCTCATTACAGCCCACACTGATGAGCACGGGGGAAAGGAAGTGGATTCCAGGGGTTTGTCTGGATGTGGAACAGCCACTGGCCTGCGTGGGTGTACAGGGGGATAAAACACGTAAGAAGTCAAACAAAAATCTGCAGTAAGATTTGGGAAGGTAACTTGGTGTGGGATGGAATTGTGCAGGATTTAGGCTGTCAGTACTGTCGGATATTTAGTCAGGTGTGACAGGAAATGGAGAACAGAAAAATGACTTTATGGGGATATTTCCTGGGGGTGCTGTGGCCAACCTGGGGTCTCGGGAGCAGGGGGACACAGCCTGCCAGATGGCTTAAATCTCAAGGAGGGATTTTTCTCATCTCACTCTTTCCAGTTGCGAGGTGCTGTGGGCCAGATCCTGCTGAGAGTGGGATCTGGGTACAGTGGGTACGAGGGGCTCAGTGTTAAAGGCAGCACTTCTCCTTCAGCAAAGAATTAGAGTTATCCCTTTTAATACCCCTCTCTGGGTAATTCATTTCCTGATGCAGAGTTATCCACAGGGATCAGCAGCAGGAGAATTAACAGCGTGACCTCCTTCTGTGCGTTCCAGCACGCCGGTAAATCTCCCTTATTAACTTCCAAGGAGCTCTGCCTGCCCGGTCATTAACTGGCCTGTTCTCCTCTCCAGGATGGAGAAAAACGTGTCACTGGGGCAAGATCTATGACCTGAATCCTCTTGGCAGGGATGACTCTTTGCCTGCCTGGCCCTGGAATCCCTTGGGATCACAGGGATGGAGGTGTTCCTAGGAAACCCCCAGGATATGCCAGGGGACACCCTGCCGGTGGGTCTGTGCTCCCAGCAGCAGGGCTAGAGGCGGGGGGGAGGGGGGCGCTTTGGGAGAAAGTTTTGGGAGAAAGTTTTGAGAGAAGCCCTGTTTTCCCCTGCCTACAAGTGGAGCGTGTTTCCAGACTGCATCCGGAACTTTGATCTGGTTAGATTTCCACGAGGGAAGGAAGGATGTCTAATTGTTTAATTTCCACAATTAGAAAAATATTTATCAATAATTAGGAGTGATGGCAGCAATTACACTGGGATTAAAGCCAGGCTACACTTCATCACCCGCCTTTCACTCAGGGACCTTATTTATTTCTTTCACCCCCCAAAAAATCCATGTACAGCTGCGTTGTTGCCAATAATGAATCATCCTTGTTCACTGCCTGCACAGGACTCATTAATCGATGATGCCAGTGGTTCTAGGAAGGCTGCTGGGCACATCGTGTGGTCACTGGGCTTGGGCAGGAGAAAATTTAATTTCAGTGGGGAGGAAAATGAAGCAGAGTTAAAAATCACAATAGCACTTCCTGTGCCTGTGGTTGAGAGCTCAGCGGTTCAGCCAGCCACACACTCCCCTCCAGACTCCCTGGTAATTTTCCTTCTCATCACTTGTCCAAGGCAGGCATGGCTGAGTCCAGGAATCATTTTCCAACAGCAGTTCTTTTAGGATAAAGTTGTACCAATTAAGAAAATTGTGTGACCCTCAAAGTTTTCATTCTCAGAGGGAAATGTTGTATTTCCAGGTATTTTTCCTGTCTCAGATGATCCAGGACCATCAGCTTTCATGGTCTGGGGCTCAGTTTCATCCTCCTGTGGAAGCACCAGGGACCTGTGTCTGTGGCACTTTCAGTGCCACCTGGGCACTCTTGGAATACCCTGACTCTTGGTCAAGCTTTGTTTTCAAGCAACTTTCCACCGAAACGGCTCCTGGTTGTGTCCTTGGAGGAATTTCTGGGGAATGGATTAGCCAGGGCTGCACCACACCCATGCCAGCTGTGACAAGTACCTGGGATGTGCCAATCCCAGGGCACCTGCTCTGCCTGCTTCCCACAGCCCCTCTCCTTATCACCTGCGAGCAGGGGTCATGAGTTGTGTCCTGGGCAGGTCTGTGGCTCCTTCAACTCCTCTTGGCTTAAATTTAGAGGAACATATCAATTGTGGGTTAATGAAGCTGCTGCAGGGAGTTAGAAGACAACTTTCCCACCGGAGCCAAAGTGTCACTGTCACCCGATGGATGAGTCCCATCACTGCTTGCAGCTCTGCAGTGAATGTTTGAACACGTGTTCCTTAAGTGTTTCTCAAGTGGGTTGTTCCAGGCAGCTCTGATGGGAAAACGATGGGCTGCAGCTTCCAGCTGGCAGATTATTCCTGTTATTTTTGCCATTTGTGAATGTTTCAAAACTCTCGTGTGCTGTCAGTACGTGCTGAGATCCAGGAGGTCTGTGTGGAGAAGAGGACGGGAAGTTTGGAGTTCTAAATTTATTATTTGTAGGACTCCTCAGTGTTTTCAAGGTGTCGTGGTGGTCCTTGGCACAGAGTGAGGTTGGAGCTGTGGGACCAGGGCAGGTTAAAGTGGGGGTTCAAAGGGCTGAGCCTCGCAGGGGTGATGGAGTTGCCCCACCTCACCAAGAGCATCAGGCACAGCCCAGCTTTCCATGATTCCTCCTGTAAAGCCAGAGCCAAGCAGAAGAGGAGGATTTGAGGAGGGTTTAAAGCAGTGAGGAAAGCTCTTGCAGAGCTGCTGCAGCTGTGGGAGGTAGAGAGGGATGGGAACAGTTGAAGTGAGAGCTGATCACAGGGATTTGTATATCCCAAGGTGTGACAGGGAAGAGAGAGGTGTGAGGGATGGTGTCAGCGAGGAAAGGCTCAGCTGCCGCCGCAGGCGCCCGGCTCCAGCTGGATGCAGAGGACTTTCACACAGGAAAGGTCAGAGAGAAGCCACTTCCTGTCAGGTTTTTATGAGTCTCCACAGAATTACTGACACAAACTCCTTTGCAATGTGATACTTAAATATTTGAGCTATTTTTAGAATCATAAAATTCCAAGATGGTTTGGGTTGGAAGGGATATTAAAACTCATCAGCTGCACCCCCTGTCAGGGCAGGGACACCTTCCACTAACCCAGGTTGCTCCAAGCTCTGCCCAACCTGGCCTTGGACACTTCCAGGGATCCAGGGGCAGCCAATGCTCCTCTGGGCAACCTGTGCCAGCGCCTCGCCACCCCCACAGGGAAGGATTATCCGTGTATCCACTTAAATTTTCCCACTCAGTTTGAGGCCCACTGAAGAAGTGGAGGTGCTGTAAGAGCTTTTAGGAAGGAGTACAGTTCATTTGTGACTCTCCACGGCACTTAGTAGGTACTTACAGCTTTTTTCCCTCATAATTGATGCATGTGGCATTTCCTCCTGCTGAAATAGGCCAAGAGGACCAGGCAGCACTGCTAAGCCCCGCTGCTTCATCTGTTTCAGCCTGAGCCATGCGTGGTGTCCAGTTGGCAGCGAGGATAATCAGCCCAAGGGCAGTGGAAATGCTCATTACAGCACACTTTATTCCTTAGTATTTAATAAGTAATGACTCTGAAAAGCTCGGAGCAGGGTCTGTGCCCGTGCCATCTCCTGCTGTGCTCCTGTCACTATGGATAAGTTAAACTGAGTTGAATCGGGTCAATTTTTGGATGAATACCCACCAAGGAATTTCGAGATGTTGTAAGAAGTTGGGGTTGTTGAATGGGAGATGCTTCTTTTGCTAGATTTAGTTTTTCTTTGTGACAGAAAGGGGGGAAGCTGGGCACTGCTTTCCACGGCTCAGTGTGTGCAAAGAAACTGAGTTCTCTGATGTCCCTCAATAAAGTGAGTCTGGAAGCTAGAAACTCCCACAGGGAACAGCTTAGAAAGAAGCTCTGAAAGCCCATTTTCCAGGAGCTGAGGCTCAGCTGGGGCTGGGGAACAGCTGGAGTTACACACGCAGCTCTTGATAGTGGTCAAAAATCTTTACTCACTCTGTGAGCAGGGTGATGGATCGCTGCAGATCCAGCAGCTAACCTTCCAAAGCGGGTTGGGGTGAGGTTTCTCCGGGAAGAAAACGTTCCCATTAGCTCAGTGCTTTGGCAATTTGTATCATCCGGTGAACTCGTCAGGAATTCACAGCTGGTGTAAGAGGATTGTCTGTTCCTACAGCACCTGGGGCCAGCTGGGCCCTGCATGAGGGTTTGGTGCAGCTGAAGGGGAAGATGCAGCAGGAGGAAGTGGAAGAGGCTCTGCATACTCTCTGCTTCCCTCTGGAATATTCCCTCTTTGTTCTGGGGACAAGGAGAGAACCATAACCTAGGTTCTTAATCCTCCTGAATGCTGGGCTGTGTAATCTGTTACTCACCCTCTCTTTTGTCTTGGAGACCTGATTTTCCTTTCTCCTCATGTCCAGGCTGGAACATTTCAGAAACAGTGAAAGAAATGTGGAGGAAAAAAAAAAAAAAAGAAAAAAAAAAAAAAAAGAAGGGGGGAATGTAATGCTTTAAAATCTCAAAGATCAAATACTTCTGTTAATATCTGCTAGAAATTCCTCACAGAGATTTTGGCATATGCCAGTCTGGCACATTACTCCACCACAGCCACCTGCCATCCTGCCTGGAATTGTTTGCAGCTCCTTTGTGTTCTCTGAGCAGCACAAAGCTGTGGCGTGTCTGGTGTCACCACCAAGTAACAGACTCTGCACTAAGCCACGTGACAAACTTCCTTTTTTCCCATTTAATTAGTTTTCCTTGCATGAACACGGTGTTTTAAGCAGTGCTTTTTCCAGTCTAAGAGGTCCCTGATCACCGGAAAACCTAGGGGTGTATGAATGAGGATGTTTTGTTCCAAAGGGAAAGAAAGATTCCAGAATTGGCAGCTAAAATGAAAAGAACACCACAACATCAAGAATTCTTTCACAGCTGCTCTTTGGCTTTCCAGACTCTGCCAGTTTAATAGCAGGATTTTGCTCCATACATTCTGGCTCGAGTCCTGGCACAGGTCCGACACGTCACCTCATTGTTGGGACTGTAAGCTCCAGGACCACAAACCACTGTGAAGAGAACAGAGTCAGGGTTCCAGCCACTTCCCCCCTGTCTCGGGGCGGCCATCAGACATCCCCATGAGCCTTCCCAGTGCCCTGTGGGAGCTCCTACCCTTCCAAAGCTCCCTGAGCCTCTGGCTAAATCCCCCCAACTCTACAACCTGCAGCAGGTGCTGCAAAAGAACTTGAAACATCAGCAGAGAATTTTCTAGCAGGACTTCCATGAAGGGAATTGTTTCTTATGGGCTCTGCATCCTGAGGATTGTCACTCACCAGTGACACCTGGAAGGAAAAAACCCACTACACTACTTCTGCTCTGCTTGGAAATGCAACTACACCTGTGAATGCACTGACACGCTCCACTGGCTCATTTCCTATCATTACTTTAAAACTATAATGTGAATATCTTCCCAAAGGATGAACAGAAATATCCTACTTTTGACCCCAATATTTCCCTACTCCTCCCCAGAGCTCTGTGCCCAGCTCTAATCAGCTATATTTAAATCAGTGAGCTATATTTAAATGGATGTATTTTATATTTACCGCAGCAGCTGGCGCAGTTCTGGTGGGTGTGGTGGTTTTTCCCAAAACCTGGCTGACAGCTGTCGATGGGGGTCATGGAGAAGCTGTTGTCCACGTACTGTATTGTAGGAACAGCCTGAAACTTGTGCTTCAAAACGTGCCTCAGCTGATGGAAAAACTTCCCAATTCGCTCTGCTGCCTAAAATTCAGAAGTATTGGGAGAATAAAAGCATAGTTGGTTGATTTTTGTTGATTTAAATATATCAGGAAATATTTTCAGGTCCTGATTTCCACACACTGACTTGGCACCTTAATTGGGAGAGTTCCTTGGCTTCAAGGGGCCTGGATTCAGACCTAGGATGTGAGCTGATCTCAGGATTTAATATTTAGAAGGCAGAGAGAACAGATTTTAGAAATTGGCTACACTAGACTTACTTTAAATTGCATTCCATTGACCAAATCATAAATCAAAAATTTCATTTAGAGGACTGGAAGCTCAACATAAATAATAATGTTTATCCTTCTTTATTATTAGAAGCAAATACAAAGCAAGTAATGAGCCTGATGTTTTAACTGTTTTTTTTTAAGCTATTTGTATCAATTTGACTTCTAAACCCATTTTTCTTCCTGAATGGAATTACTTTAAATCCATGAATCATCACTTACAATATTAATCCCACAAAATCTGGGTAAAGATGGATTACTACCAGTCATATCTGCAGAAGCTAAGGCAGAGGTGCGTGCTAAAGAGGCAGAGAAGACATGAGGTGACTGACACAGAACCTGTCGGACTCTCCTGTTTTTCACAGCTTCACAGTCGTAAAGAACCTCGTGGCAAACTTCTTCCCATCCTGGTGCAAATGGATTGACTGTGGATGGAGGAAAAAAGATCCTTGAAAAAGGGGGAAAAAGGATAGACTAGGTCCTTGTGGTTTCTATCCAGTTCCTTCCTTTGTTTTGTAGGAGTCAGAGGTCAACCAATATAAAACTGGGGGGAAATACACTAAGCTGAGCTAATGGAATGAATGTCTCACATAGCAACCTCAGGGTCCTAAAAGGGCTGAAGCTTTATGTAAAATTAAAAATCTTTGGGTCATGAAAGTTTCTTAATTTTACTTAGGGAAAAATATCCACAAAACTGTTCCATAAGCTGTTGGATGGTCCCTCTTAGTGTGCGGTGAGAACAGATACAGGAGTGAATGTGGTCAGAGAATTAAAGAATAACTACCTTCCCTCAGTGACAAACCACCTCTAACTCAAGGCAGCATCAGGGCTGATTTAACTTGTTTGTGAGGTGAAACCACCTCAGTATTGCCATGAGGCTCTTGCTTTAGCTCGGTGCAGTTTCCTACAATCAAGCAAAAAATTCAAGACTGGTCTGGATGGGACTTTCCACTTGGTCTAGTGGAAGGTGTCCTTGCCTATGGCAGGGGGAGAACTGAATGAGCTTTAAGGGCTCTTCCTACACAAATCATTTTATGATTCTAAAACCAGAGTGGTTCCAGACTCACTAAAAATCAAATACTGAAAACCTGAATATGACAGTGACATTAAGGCATATTATGGGCTGTCTCCTTCCGACAATCCTCTCTAACTTTGGTAGTAACAGCTCTCTCTAGGACTGTACAAAGTTGAACGCTAAATTTAACATAAAAACTGCGTTTTAGCTCCATCTGTGGGCAACAAGACAAAAATACAGGGACTCCAAAAAAAAAAAAATCAAACCCGGAACAACTTTAGGAGGTGCTCTTGACTCTGCTGTTTTTCGGACATTGTATATAGCTCTCACAAGCTGCTCATAAAAATAAACGATCCCTCCCAAACAAGCTCTGAAATCAGTTACCTAGAAAATTAACAAACAGCTCATACTGGAGGCCGTTCTTTGGTGTCCTGATAGAGTGGCACTTGGAGGATGACTCTGTGATGTGGCAGGTCAGGTGGGAGATGGTGCTGTTGAGGATTTTTTTTAGCACCTCGATGAACAAGCCGTTGCTTCTCAGCCTGCATCCCGTTGTGCTAAAGCGAACAGACACCTGATAGGCATGGTCAGCTTCCCTGTAGGCTGGGAGGAAATAGCTTAGGTGTGAATCTAGGGTGCAATCACAGATTGAATCTTAGACAGATTATCAGTTCTTTGTATCTGAAGTATGGGCTTTTATTCAAAATTAAATAAATAAATAAAGCACTGTCATTAATTGTGTCTCAACACGTTCGTCCTTTAGAGCTGACTCAATAGTAAGAGACATTTTAGTTTGAAGTATACAGGAATTTTTGTGCTTACTGGAGACTCTATTCCCAATAACAAAAACAAAAAAGGAGGTAAACAGTAAAATGGCACAGAAGCAGCATGTCTGCAAAGCTGTGTGTCTGAAACAGATTGGTGCCAATTCTATGCAATTATGCTGTAGGAGTAATTTTATTAATATTTTAAAAGATAGTGTTTCTCAAGCATTTTTTGGGTTGTTATGTTGTTGGTGGGAAATGATGTTGGTGCAGAGTGGTTACAAGAGGTGGAAGGGGCTCAAATGCAGATCTCAGATAACTGTGGAATTCTTGCAGTTAATTCTGTACCTAAGGGTAGAGATTATTTTATTGCCATATATCCTTGGGAACAGTAATATTAAACTTTTCCCAAAGCAATGGAACGCTTTGTGTGTCTATAAGTAAAAATTGTATTCTCTATTACGGGATAAAATTTTAACTAATTATTTTGATGGCTTTTTAATCAAGCCTTGCAATAAACACAGAGTTCACCAACCCACCAATCTGCAATGGCCATGTGCTTACTGCTAACTTAGCAATCTTACCATAAACCATGAATTTATAGGCCTCAACCATTTCTGTTTCTTCCTGTGTTGTGGTTTCGATGACTTTGTGGGAGAGAGTACAAGTGTAGGCACCAGACATTGACACCATGAAACCCATCACCATCAGTTTCCCTGTCTCTGTCAGATTCACATAGCTTTGCCCTAAAATAGAAATATTGGATTACCAGAAAAGTCCACTTTCTGATGCATTTAGAACACTTGGAGATGAAATCTTGCTCCTGTGAGTAATGACGCTGGTTCACGTTAGCCCAAAATGATCTAAAATTTATGACTTTCAGGATTTACTACAAATTTCCTTTTTAGCAAAAGTATTGGTAACTTTGAGAGGGAGAAGGGAAATGGAGTTTAATGTCAGAACTTGTGGAAATATCTGGCAAAGGGCTAAGCAACCACTGGGGGGTGTGAATAGAAACAAGAAAAATATGTGATATTTTTAGTCTGAACTAACCTTGTAAATCTCTTCCATCTGGACCCGTCCATAAATAGTTGGGATCTATTATTCTTTCTTGAGAAAGAGCCAAATCCATACAGACCAGGAATGGGCTGTTTGTGAACACCTTAACATACACATTCACTGCAATACAGAATCAGGTAAATTATGTAAAATGCTGACATTGAATGAAATCACAAAAAAAAAAAAAACCCAATTGAAAATTGTGTTTAAGTGTGTTTTTCCGTTTTGGACTTGCAAAGTGTAATATTAAAGATTAATCTCCATTTGTTCTTAATTAGTGTCCTGGAACTGTCCACAGTGTGGCTGGTGCTGACTGGTAGAGGGAGACACTCGTGTCCCACACACAAATTGTGGCACAGGCATAAAAAAAGCACCAGATTTTTCAGTGAAACCCTCATTTAGATTTTAAATTTTCATCAGTGCTTCCAGCAGCACTATGGGACAAATATATTTCCATCTCCATCCTCCTTTTTCTTGTTCCTACACATACAAGTTTCCATGTGTACTGCTGCTACATAATGATCCCTGGGCTTAAAAGCCCGAATTTCAGCAAAAACTAAATCTAGACAGGAAAAAAGGACAAGTTTACCTTCATGCCTGGTGTCACCATAAACTTCATTCTTTCCAATTAAATCAATAGATTGCTCTTCCTTCTGTTCTGCTCTCACTATAGGGAAAAGTAATTTGAATATTAGAGATCAATCTAAATGTGTGGTTTTTAATCCTTTATTTCATCCTGGCTTTTGTCCTCTTTTGTTTCTTTTGCCTTACTTTTCCTTTTTCCCCAATGCTTTTTTCTTAGCAACAAGCAGGAGCCCTTGTTTTTGACCTGTCACTTTTTAATTGTTTTAGTGTACATGTTGCAAACCTGCCTGGATGTCCTAGGTTCCAGACCAGATGAACCTTCCTCTTTACAAAAAGCCACAAAAATAATTACAAAATCTGACTATAAAGTGAAGGTTCTGTAGTATCACCCTGGGCAGGCACAGGGCAGGGATTTCTCAGCCCTTTCACTTCTGGAAAACAGCAGGCTGATGTCAGGCATAAAGGTTTCTGTGACAAGAATCCCCAGAAGAGGTGGAAGTTATTGGAAATAGGGTTTTTTTTTCCACGCCATGGGCACACTGGGTCCTGCCTGACTGTTGTGTCCCAGGGTTGAGCCTGGGGGACAGTGGGGTGTCACTGGAACCTATGAGAATCACTCTTAAGGGGCTTTAGCTTCCTGTCCCCTCTTAAGGGGCTTCATCTGCCACTCTGAGGGAAGGTTTTTTTGGGGACATTTGTCCCCCACAGTGGAGAGGTACCTACCAATGGGGTGTCGCTGGAGCCCACCTCTCCCCTCTTAAGGGGCTTCATCTCCCACTCCGAGGGAAGGTTTTTTGGGGACATTTGTCCCCCACAGTGGAGAGGTACCCACCAATGGAATATCAATTGAGCCCACCTGTCCCCTCCTGAGGGGCTTCATCTCCCACTCCGAGGGAAGGTTTTTTGGGGACATTTGTCCCCCACAGTGGAGCAGTACCCACCAATGGAGTATCAATCGAGCCCACCTGTCCCCTCCTGAGGGGCTTCATCTCCCACTCCGAGGGAAGGTTTTTTGGGGACATTTGTCCCCTACAGTGGAGCAGTACCCACCAATGGAGTATCAATCGAGCCCACCTGTCGCCTCTTGAGGGGCTTCATCTGCCACTCCGAGGGAAGGTTTTTTGGGGACATTTGCCCCCACAGTGGAGAGGTACCTACCAATGGGGTGTCGCTGGAGCCCACCTGTCCCCTCTTAAGGGGCTTCATCTCCCACTCCGAGGGAAGGTTTTTTGGGGACATTTGTCCCCTACAGTGGAGCAGTACCCACCAATGGAGTATCAATCGAGCCCACCTGTCGCCTCTTGAGGGGCTTCATCTGCCACTCCGAGGGAAGGTTTTTTGGGGACATTTGCCCCCACAGTGGAGAGGTACCTACCAATGGGGTGTCGCTGGAGCCCACCTGTCCCCTCTTAAGGGGCTTCATCTCCCACTCTGAGGGAAGGTTTTTTGGGGACATTTGTCCCCTACAGTGGAGCAGTACCCACCAATGGAGTATCAATCGAGCCCACCTGTCGCCTCTTGAGGGGCTTCATCTCCCACTCCGAGGGAAGGTTTTTTGGGGACATTTGTCCCCCACAGTGGAGAGGTACCTACCAATGGGGTGTCGCTGGAGCCCACCTGTCCCCTCTTAAGGGGCTTCATCTCCCATTCTGAGGGAAGTTTTTTTGGGGACATTTGTCCCCTACAGTGGAGCAGTACCCACCAATGGAGTATCAATCGAGCCCACCTGTCGCCTCTTGAGGGGCTTCATCTCCCACTCCGAGGGAAGGTTTTTTGGGGACATTTGCCCCCACAGTGGAGAGGTACCTACCAATGGGGTGTCGCTGGAGCCCACCTGTCCCCTCTTAAGGGGCTTCATCTCCCACTCTGAGGGAAGGTTTTTTGGGGACATTTGTCCCCTACAGTGGAGCAGTACCCACCAATGGAGTATCAATCGAGCCCACCTGTCGCCTCTTGAGGGGCTTCATCTCCCACTCCGAGGGAAGGTTTTTTGGGGACATTTGTCCCCCACAGTGGAGAGGTACCCACCAATGGGGTATCAATCGAGCCCACCTGTCGCCTCTTGAGGGGCTTCATCTCCCACTCCGAGGGAAGGTTTTTTGGGGACATTTGTCCCCTACAGTGGAGCAGTACCCAC
This sequence comes from Anomalospiza imberbis, assembly GCF_031753505.1. Taxonomy (NCBI): domain Eukaryota; kingdom Metazoa; phylum Chordata; class Aves; order Passeriformes; family Viduidae; genus Anomalospiza; species Anomalospiza imberbis. The sequence continues at coordinate 3,341,388 of NC_089702.1, read as the reverse complement.
CAATGGAGTATCAATCGAGCCCACCTCTCCCCTCTTGAGGGGCTTCATCTCCCACTCCGAGGGAAGGTTTTTTGGGGACATCTGTCCCCCACAGTGGAGAGGTACCTACCAATGGGGTGTCGCTGGAGCCCACCTGTCCCCTCTAACGGGCCTTCAATCTGCCGCCCTGAGGGAATATTCTGTGGGGATCCCCCCACCCACTCTGAGGGAATATTCTGTGGGGACCCCCCCTCACCCATCACCCCCTGACGCGCTCCCACCCCCTCTACCACCCTCTCAGCGGGCCGGCCTCACACCGACACCGCCCTGCACCTGCTTTCCCACCCCTGGTCCCGCTCACCCCATCCCGCCGCCGCCAGCACGGCCGCCAGGCTCAGGAGAGCACCCGGAGGGCAGCGGGGCCGCCGGCCGCCCCCCGCCATGCTCCCGCCGCCCCTCACAACGGCCGCCGCGGGCGCGAGGGGGCGCTAACGGCCGCCCGCCCCCCGCCTCCATCCCCGCGCGCGCACGGCGCTTCCCGCCCTTTTTCCTCCCCTCAGGGCTGAGGGCGGGCGTCCCCGCCGGGCTCCCTCGCGCTCCTTCTCCGCCCCCCTCGCCCACACACAACACCCCCCCGTGCTTTTCATACTGTTTTAAAAACATTCTGTTTCCTCGCCAGCACTTCACGGAGTTTTTTTTTTTTTTTTAACAGTGTTTTGTTGTGGGGAGGGTGTTTTGGTTTTTTTTTTTTTTTTTTTGGTTTTCTCGCTTTCGGGTCCCTGAGGCGCTTGGCAGCGAAGGACGGCCCCGGCCACCCCCCCCCGCGCCCGTTGTCACCTTTCAGCCCCACATCGCTCCTCCACAGTGCGCAGTGAGCTGTGTTTTTGACTCTAAAGTGATCTTTCCGGCTGTGGGACAAGGAGAGGGAAGTACAGGGGGACAAGAGGGTAAGAGGCTCTGTCATGGCTTGGTCCTCAGTGCTGAAAACCTGCCCTGGGCTATGGAAGGTGTCCCTGCCCATGGAGGGGGAGAGGGGGGGAACTGGATGAGCTTTAAGGTTCCTTTCAACCCAAACCATTCTGTTTTTCTGTCACTTGCTGTGAGAAAGACTGAAAGTAAGAGCTGGGCACATCCTGTGGCTTTTCCTCCTGAGGGGCTGTGAATACTGGCTGTTCTCCAGCTGCAGGTTTCTGTAGAAAGTCATTACAGGACACATATTTTTCCACTTAAAAGCAAAAAACATCCCTTTCAGCACCTAAAAGGGCTCCAAGAGAGCTGGAAAGGGATTTTGGACAAGGGTCTGAAGTGATAGGACGAGGGGAACGGCTTCAACTAAAAAGAGGAGATTCAAATTGGATATTGGGAAGAAGATCTGCTCTGTGAGGGTGGTGAGGCCCTGGAATGGATTTACCAGGGAGGTTGTCCTTGTAAATGTCCAAGGCCAGGTTGGACCAACCTGGGTTAGTGGGAGGTATCCTTGCCATGGCAGGGGTGGAGCTGGATGGTTTTTGAAATCCAGACTCCTCTCGGATTCCATGATTCTGCCACTCGTTGCGGCTGAAAGTAAGCGCCGGGCGAATAGCGTTGGCTCGAGAATGAAGCCAAATGCCACAGTATCACTGCAAGTGACTTTCAAACCAGTTGCATGTTTTGGAAAAATTGCTACGTCTTTGAAACTTTTGAACATGTAGCTATTTTGTTTCTAGAGCAGGTGATATAAAAGCACTCCAGAAGCTGCTGACAGGGCACCGAGGGTCCTCGCATTTGACCGCCCTGCACACTCTGAGATACTCAAGACCAGAACGGTGGCCAAGCCTCTGGAAATTAGCAAAATAGTATTTATTCTACCTACCTAGATAATATTTATCACTCCAGACCATGCTAGTGTCTAAAAATGATGTCACAGTATTTGCATAACAAATATGGAACCAACCAATGTAGGAATAAGAGGTTTTTTTACAGAGTGCTGTAAAAGTTCTAATGCTTCTGTGTAAAAAGAGCACTTAAGTTATGAGTTTCCTTTAATAAAGAAAAAAAAAGGTAAAAATACAAAAATAAAAGTGTGAAAAAGGAGGTATGGAGTTATTGATGGAAAATAGTTCTAGTCAAGCTTTCTTCTTCCTTAGACCAACACATTGACTCGAGTGGTCAGTTAAAGTGTAAGAACTGTGTCAGGGTTTTCATTTTTAATATCCTTGAGCTGCTGAGCAGGTCAGAACCGGGACCACCTCAGACGATCCCACGTTCCCACGTGCTGAATGTTTTCAGTTTTACTCAAAGTGAACATTTCATGCTGACACTGTGCAGGCAAAATGATTCAGTTTGTAACGTGTCTGCTAGAAACGAGTCATATTTCAGCCCGAGCAGCCTCAGTTCCTAAGAATGTTTCTAGTTCCTTTCAGATCCTGCAGAGCCCATCAGTCCCCAGGTTGCTAATTATTATGAAATAGTATCTCTACTATAAAGCTTTGGCTGCAGTTTTGGTTCTTTATAAACTCATAGTCAGTGTCTTTAGCCAAATGACTCATTTATTTTCAATGCTATAATATTTCTAACTCCCAGACTGGTAAATTTTCCTTATAGAATTATAAGCTTTAGTAGGGGAGAAGGGGAATGGATTATTTTTAAGAACAGAAAGTGTTGCAGGGAGGATTTAATAGGACAAAATGTGAATTCGGGTATTTATATTTGTGTTTAAAACCTGGATTACTGGGGTTGGGGTTATTTTTGATTTGTTTTGTTTTGTTTTGTAGGTTTTTTTTTTTTTTTTGGTTAATAGAATATCAGTAGGAAATTATAGAAGAAGGCAATTTCTGCAGTTGTAAACTTGATCATGGAGTGAGTAGACATTAAAAAGCTGAATATTTTATCCTAGGAAATATGTAGAAAGATTTCCAGGAGTGCAGAGTCAGGGGGGCTCTGGGGAGCCTGCAGACCACAAGTTCTGTCTCTGATCTTTCAGGTGAGTGATCCAAAGGTGGGATCACACTAAGGAGGGTCACAATTAGCACTGGGGTGTTTTTATAAGCTGGGAAAACCAGGCTTGTTTGACCTGTGCCCTTAAAGTAAAAATAGAGTGAAGATACAATTGTTTCTCTGAGGGTAAACATGCGGGAAAGTAGGGATTCAGATCAGAGAACAAATCTGGCAGTAAGAGAAAATGGCCGTGGATAATCCTGGGATGGAAACCAGAGGTTTCTGATTGCTGTACAGCAATCCCAGGACTTCCTTAAAATTTGTAGAACCAGGAAACCTGCCTAATTATTAAATGACTCTGGAAGGGGATTACAGAGATTGTCTGGAATAACCAAGAATTGCTTGATTATCCCACTTTTTTTTTCTTTTTTACACATTTCTAGAATCTTTTTTCCAAGCAATGGAAAAGCAACAGTGTAAGAAGCAGCCGTTGGCACCACACAGGAAGTGAGTAGGAGAATCATGTTTCCATGTTGTTATCCTGCTCCTGATCTATGATAATTTGTGCTTGCTGTCTTTGGGTTTAGATCCAAGTGATGAGCTCAGATCCCGATTTCACTTCTCACTTCATTAACTGGTTTTGGACCTGAAGTGACCTCTAAATGTCACCTGCTGCTACCCCTTGCCCCAGCAGGAATATTCTGCACCTGGTCAGGTCTCTCAAAGCCCTGTTCAGGCCCAGTGTGGAATGAGCCTCTTTTTGGTGTCTGTACTAGAGGACTTTGAAATTCATATTTGTTTTATTTTATTGAAGAACTTTGTACTTTGATTTTCTGCTAAATAGCAACACTGTTTTCTTAAGAAAACCATCTCAACCTGAAGTCTCTTTACTATTATCTCAGCCATTTAACTTTAACACACAGTCCGAGGTGTGCCCAGTCTGGGGACGAAAGTGGCTGGGGGCTCCCCCGATCTCCCAAAACAGGCGCTGTGCCCTCAGCCCCCCTGCCCTGCCGCTGCCCTTCCCGAGGGGCGGGAGTCCCCTGCGAGCGGCGCCAGCAGCGGCTCCAAGGCAGGAGAGTCCGGGACCGGGACCGGGACCGGGTCGGCTCCTCTCCCCGCCACCCGGCGCCGCTCTCCGCCCGCCGAGCGCCGAGCACCGAGCCGGATGTCACGGTGACGGGCGGGAGGCGAGGCCGGTGCGCTCCGCTGGCAGTCCCGAGCCCGGGCGGGCAGGTGGAGCTGGGACCCGCGAACGGAGCATGGAAGGTGAGAAACGACCCCGGCTCTTACCCCGGACCCTCTGTCCTGCCGGGGCCCGCAGCGGCTCCATCGCCTGAGGGCTTTCAGCCGCTTCTTCAGCGCTTGCTGCAAACAATTCGCAGGCTCTGGAAAAGAAATCCAATCGCGTGTAGCAATTAAATGGGAAACGAACGGGGCTTTTTGCCCCCTCTCTGTTTAATTTCAGAGATATCACAAAGCGTGTGATAAAGCCAGGGTTTAGAGCGCGCTTTATCTGCTGTTCGTATTCCGGGTTTTAACGAATTCAAGGATGTCTTCTTTTTTTTCACCTGTAAAACATGCCCATAATATTCAGAACCAGGAAAAACCAATCTGGGAGCTAATATTGGGTTCTGGAATAATTGCCTGTCATAGAAAAGCAGTATTTCTGGTGTTTCTAACAATCTTGGCAAAAAAGCTTTGCAAAGCATCACTTGGTTTCTTATTTCAAAGGTGGAGATTCTTACTTCTGCTCAGGGCTTTAAGGACTCCAATTTAGATTCTACTCTGTCTCAGTGACTTGAGGGTTTTGGTTATTTTAAGTTAGCTGCAGATGCCTATTTTAAAATGCATTTTCCATTGCTGAAGGTTTTTAAACTATTTTCCTGTAAATAATCACTCATTGAATCTCACTGAATCAAGAACGTTGCTGTTGGAGAGAAGTAATTAATGATTTGAAAGAATGGGTTTGAAGGCACTTCGGCACTTAAAAATGCAGCTTCATTTTCTTGATCGAGTTTGGATCACTGTCTTTTTGGGAGAGAAAGTTTGTGAGGTGTGTTAGAATAGTCTGCAATTAGAAAATAACAGTGTTTCATTATAACTGAGGTTATCTAAGAACTCCTTTCTTTGGTGTTCGTATTTCTTGTGCGCTCAAAGTGAATATGGAAATGATCCTTCAGGTTTTGGGTCTGTACTTGAGGATGATGAGGATCCATTCATGTGCCTGAGGGCGCTGGATTGGGGGATGAAGTTAGCGCAACAGTGTTGTAATGCGTTATCCTTGGATACAGTAACTTTCAGGAGTGTTTCCGTAGGTCTTGGACAAATCTCCGTGCCCTGAGGACAGAGGGATAGCACGGCTGACTTGGATTTTCCGCACCCAGTGTGTGTGGAGGTTCGGTAGGGTCTCAGAGGACCAGACAGGCCCTGGCAAGAGTGGGTGTTTGAACCAAAATTTGTCCTTAACTTGATTGTATTTCTCCGTGAGTGGTTTGGTTTTGTGACTACCAAAAGAATTGTCCAGCTGGAGCTGTCAGCTCCAGGTTCTGGCCTCGGATCAACAGGTTGGATCAGGAGTTGGACTTTGATGATCCTAGTGGGTCTCTTCCGACTCAGGATGTTTTGTAATTCAGGATATCCTATACTGAATCGCTGAATTATTCTGCTGGGTTTAGGAGGTCGTATGCACCAATATGAGAAAAATATCCTTAATTATACACTGCTGATCAGTGTATAATATCAGTACTGATCAGGATTTCTTCCCAAAATGACACGTGCACTTAAAATGCCCGTGACGTTTCACACACTGCATGGTGCTTAAGAGCAGCAAAGTATCATAGACCACATAAAGAGTTTACTTGGCCCAGGTGCCTTCTTCAGAAAGCTTTGGAGGCTGTGGATGGTGAAGAAGTATATTCAGTGGAGACATCAGCTAGAATTTCTCCCCTTAATGGCCCAGTGTGGGTTGAAGGTGAAAAACTTGTTGGAGTGGAAGAGGTTGAGTGGTGTACATAGTGAAGGCACTGACTTCTGACAAAGAAACTGTCTGTTTCTGCTCCATACACTGTGATGGAAGGATTAAGAGCAGATGGGACTCTCAAAGGTGTCTCCTTCCCTGTGCTGTTGAGCTGAAAAGTGCAGCCAGCAGAAAAAAAGCAGCATTCTGGTTTCATTTTGGGGACAAACAGGTGAAATTGTAATATTTCAAAATATACCTCCCATTCTGTATTAAGGACAGAAAAGAAACAAGGTCACCAGTGATTTGAAAAATATCCATTTTTGGGGGGTTAAATTTCTGTTTGGCTGTTCTGATCAAATACCAGGATAAAGTATGATTAGTGTTGCATACTAGAATACCACAGTAATTTTTTAGCAAGCTATTTGAATATTTTGGCTCCCTTTGCCTATTGGTGTAGAACACAGGATGGCAAAGGATTGGTTTCAAAAGCACATGAATTTTACTTCTGCTTTGTAAATGCACATTGTGCCTCAGCTGCAGCACACAGAGACGGGCGTCCTCTTCCCATGCACCCCAACCAGTGGAGCTCTTTGAAGCTTGGGAAGACAAACGTGTTCTGTAAGTGATTTCCTGCCTTGTGTTTTTCTGAACATTTGGTAGAAAAATAACCTTATTGGTAGAGAATCAGGGGTGGAATCTACCCACATGTTCTCCTGTCACCATGAAGGACTTAGGATAATCAGGAAAGAGATCTGAGGTTAAATATGAAGATATCACTAAGGCTCTAAGAAGCTTCTGGAGACTGATGCTGTAAAGAAACCAGGTGCTGGTTAGGGGAGGCTGGAGGCTTGAAAGTGAGACAAAGACCAGGATGTTTCTCAAGCAAGAAAGAAGAGAAACATTATATGGTGTATCATTGTTCTTATCTCTTCCGAAGGGTTATCCTTCCCAGCAGCCACCATGGGCATGCAACTGTTGTATTCAACAAAATATGAATAGATTCACAGACTCCATCTCAGCAGGGAGGACGTGAGGGTTTGAGGAGGCTGGGCAGGTCCTGCTCGGCTCTCGTGGGGTTCAGGCAGTGCTGTTCTCCAGCAAGTTGTCCTGCAGCTGCCAGGGAAAACTGAGGAATCCAAGGTTTCTAAAAATACATAGTTATCCAGGAATATATGTAGAATTTTTGGAATTCAAGCAGTCATGTAGGGGTTCTAGTTTTTTCTTCCATAACCTCCTGGGAGCTCAGGGGAATGCAGAATTTCTGCCAAGGTTTCAACGGCACCTTGGAGCTTCAGCCTGGGGCTTTGACCCCCATCACCCAAATAGAGCAACTGCACAGGGATTCTGAATGCAATTAAAACCAAAATCAAGTGTTGCAGAATAAGGGAGATTTCATTTAATTATGTGCAGAATTACAAGGGTTTGTGTAGTTTAAGTGTCTGTATTCATGGAACCACAGAAGGGATGGAATGGAAGAGCATTAAAGCTCATCCAGTTCCACCCCCTGCCGTGGGCAGGGACAGCTTCCACTCTCCCAGGTTGCTCCAAGCCCCATCCAGCCTGGCCTTGAACACTTCCAGGAATGGGGCAGACACAGCTTCTCTGGGCAACTTTTTGCAATGTAAAGTTAAAATCAATATTACAGAAAATTTTGTTCATTTACCCAGAATTTACTGATGTTTTCTCATCATTATTTGTTGTATAAATTGGCCAATTTGTTTCTTTGTACCTCAATTTTCCTGGCATAATACAATGAAAATGAGAAATTAAGGACTATAACTATACAGTTCCTTGATCTTTCTTATTTACTTCAAAATATCGATTCAGTAAATATCTGAACTTTTTGTCATTAATTCTGTGACTATCTTTATGATGCAAGGCCTCTATTTCGTTGCACACATTATCCCCCCCTCTATTCATGCAGTTTTTTGGAGTACCTCTTCTGATACCATGCTGCCCCGCTGGAGAGTTACCAGAGCTTTATATTTTAACGTTGCAGAGACCACAAAAAAGTTCCATATGCAGAGGAGGTAAAGACAGATAATTATGGGGTAAATGTCACCCGTGGTTAACACCTCATGCCCGCTGCCTGGGTGTTTCTGTTATGTAACTGCCAGGAAAAAATTTTCCTGGTCCAGAAACTATTATTTTTCAGGTTCAAAGCTGACAAAAAAATGTTATGGCATGTAAAAAATAAAGAGGGGGAAAAAGCTACAGGAGAGAAAGGAGGAAGGAAACAGGTAACTGTGTCTGTGTTAAGAATTCAGCCTCCTAAGAATGAAATATCAAGGCAGAGAGGCCTTGAGTAAAGACATAACGGGACAGCTCAGGTCTGTGCCTCCAATTCAATTCAACAGCTGAACCTTTGGGCACTGGAGCGGGGAATGGGAATAACTGCAGCTTGTGCTGGCTTCAGAGCTCTGCTGAACCCCCAGCACACTGGGAAACTGGGCTGCATGGGTAGTTGTCTGAAAAATTTTTAAAATTCCCTAGCATTTGATCCCTTTTGGAATTTCTCAGTGGGAATTAGACTTGCATTCCCATGAAAACCAAGTAGATCTTGTGAAGATAATGGGGGTTTCCCTTTGTGTTGGAAAAGGAATGTAAAAAAATCTTTGTGCTTTAGAGTAATTAACTTCATACAGATTACTACGGCTGCACTGTGCTCACAGGGTACTAGATGAGTAAATCGAAAGCATAAGGTACTCTGTTCTATAATTTTTGAAGTTAGAAAATCATACTTAATCCCTTTTCTGGGCACAAGCCAGTGCTCAGGATATAAAGAAGTGAAGCATGATACTAATTTGGTTTTTATTTCTTTGAAACATTTTCTTTTTCAATTTTACTTTCAGCCAAGAAAACGGGAATTTATAAGATTGTAACAACTGTGTCGTGAATTGTTCTAAATATTAGACACCTCAGGCTGCTTTTCTGCTTTTTGCAGATTCACAGCCCGGGATGGACCTCAGTAACCCTCAGGAACAGCCCATAGTTGCAGGTACTGTGCTGTTCAGTTGTGTTCATCTTTCACCCTCTCTTGACAATTTTATATTTAAATGGAGAAAAAGACAGGAATTACAGCTGGGTTAGGGTCCCAGGACACTGTATAACAATCAAAAGTACAAAGAGGGGCATTAAAGGCAAAAAAAGTAAATTTTAGAGATGAAATAAAACCGTAGAAGTTCTATATAATACTGGAACATTATAGTGAAGTGGGGAAAAAAGGACTGTATAGGAGGAAAGGAACTATTTTCAGGAGAAAGCTGGAATTTTTGATTAGGGAAGCAAGAATAATACAATTCTCTTGGTTGACTGCATTTCTAAAAATATGAAAACAAACCTCCTGAGTGAGTTTGACAAGTGCTTCACTTTCTTGTTAATCAAAAAGTCGAGCCTCTTTTCAGCTCCAATGTAATATTTAGCTTGAGAAGGATCAGAGGTGTTACCATCCAGCTGTCAGTAGGTTAAAGAATTTACCAGCAATTTCACAGTATTACTGTAAATTTTAAAAATTCCCATAATGTTTGGAAAAAATTACTGTCTGCTTTTTAATTAAATATTGATTTGAAATTTACAGAAATACACATAATATGGAGCTAGTTTGCATTGTGGGGTTAATGAAAGAGGCTTTATTGAAACACTTTACCCGAATAAATTTCACTACAGTTAAAAATGTGTCTTTATTTCCAAGACGAGAGGCTGGGATCTCTGGGTTGCTGGTCTGCATGATAATGTTGATATTTAAAAATACACACATGGAATAAGCAGAGAAGTGCAAGTGGGTTCAAAAAGGCCTTGATTACATGTGCTTGAGCAGTTTTCTGGCCTAAGGCCAGAATGATTAATATTTTGCCCAAAAGAACAAAGTGGAGCTGTGATTCCTTTGCATTGCTCCAAGCAGCTCCATCCCTGCTCACAGCAGTTGTCAGAGCACCTATGACAGAGTTAGATATCCAGGATTTTATTCCTGTTGCCATTTAGAATAACCTCCAGAATATTTAGATCTGAGAAAAGCTGAAAATGTGTTCCAGGTGTGTGTGAGAGTTTGTGTAGGATTTTGGGAAGTGAAATCATTCCCCAAAGTGCAACCAGTGCATCTGTAGAAATAATATTGTGGGTACTGTCAGCAGTGCAGGGAGTATGCAGGTGCTTATTTTGAGGAAATCACCTGGAAATATTCTTGGAGAATAAATAGTTAATTATTTTTTCCCTTTTTTTTTTTTTCTAGAGGAACAAGAGGATTTGACAGACTGTAATCTGAACAAATCCCAGGAAATGGAAAGCATGGATAATGTGGAAGATATGAAGGAACACAATCAGTCTAATGAAGAAGCAGGAGGTAAAGTAGACTTGGAATTCTGATAAATAATAGTTGTATTTTGCCTTTTTATTCATCTGATTATGCTATGAGAGCATGCCTTTTAAAGGAATAACAATACAATTCATTCGGAGCATTTCAACACACTCTAAAGAGGAGCAACACTTTTCCATCAGGGAACCTCACGTGCATTTTAGCAAGGTCAGTTTTACAGGACCTGTGAAATATGGATGGGAAGATAAAAGAGCAAGTGCATCTGGTGAGCCTCTAATGTGTGAGGTAACAAATTCCTAAGAGCAGTTTGCATAGGCAAATCCTGTGTTAGGACTGCAATTTTTATTTATGCTGCTAAGAACTTTCATACCTAAAAAATAACTTGATAATTTATTCCTTTTTTTGAAAGAAAGAACAAATTATCTCAAATTCACAGGACCATTCAGACCTGTAAAATTTAAAACTGTAGCAGCAATGCTGTATTTTAAACTGGTGGTGAAAGGGAGGTGGTCAGTTTCCATGTTTATTGTTGAAGAAAATACCCTTCCTATAGGTCTGAGAGAAAACATAGGGATTAATAGAAATAGTAAACTAATATGTACTGTCTTTAATAACCAGCAGGCCCTCTTCATTTATAGATAGAAGATAACAGCAGCAGCTCCTGAAACTTGGCAATCTTTCAGAGCTCAGGGGTTTATATGTGTTGAGTTTCTTCTGTGCTGTAGAAGCTCCTAAACTGAAATCTCAGCATTAACAACAGTTCCTGCCCATGATCTGAGAGTGCTCATCCGTGCCAGGGGCCTCAGCCACAACCAGTGAGGAGTGTGCCTGGTGGAGGATGTGGGGCACGTGTCCTGGGGACAGCACACATGGTGTTACCGATTTCACAGGGCCTTTCTGTGACACAGGTCCATGGCAGTGCAGCAGCATCAAGGGAAATTACGGCTGTGGCTTTGGGTAGGAGTTTGAGGTAGAGTTTTTATCACATGAATCAAGTAAATCACTAAAGAATTATGTGTTTTGGCTGTGCAAGTAGCTTTGGTTGTTCCCTCTAACATTAATGTGATTATTTTGCAGAGGTTATACTTTTGCATTATTAAAGACCAAATGTTTTTATTGGTTAACAAATTGCAAGCAAACATAAAACACTCAAGGGAGTGGTGAGGTGAATCTCACTCAAGGAACTACAGTGCCAGTATCTGGAACTGCTGGTGTCTGGCCTTTCTGGACAATTTATGGAGAGACATCACACGGGTTTTCTGACCAAATTTGGGTGTCTGGATTAGGATGAAAAGCCTTGTGTCCCCAGAGCAGCTGCTGCTGAGCAGGACTCTGCAGTCGAGATTAGCTCATTATAGATGTCTGCAAAATAGAGCCTGCCTTGGGCAGGTGAGTTCTGCTCTGCTTACCATAAATACAGAAGTTTAATAGAATAGACAGAATATGGAAGACTTGAGCATTTTCTACATCCAGGGCAGCTGATCTCTCAGATCCCACAGGACATAAAATATTCACACCCATGCTCCAGCTGTTTGTCCACCCTTTGCACCAATTCCACTCTCACTAGCTCGCTTCTCCCTGTGCTTTCCCAGTGTCCCAGCCCTTCACTCCACCTGCTCACTGAGCTGTGGGTGCAGGAAGCCAGGACAGGGTTTATTCCCAAACCCCCCAGTACTGACCACCTGGGAGGAGTTGCTGTAGCTTCTTCCCAGCTTCCCTTTCCAGGAGCCATGTCCATACTGTTTGTATGCAGGCATGAAGTAAGTCCTTTTTCTGTTCTCTGGCTGCCCTGTGCCTGCAGTACCATTTCTCACCCTCTTTTTCACACATTTGAGTCAGGAACAACTTGGACACGTGAGAGACTGTGTCAGTACAGCTCTTACCATTCATTTTTTATATTGCTGCTGATCTCTTAAAGTCTCTTTACCATTTGTTCTGGAATACAAACACTGAAAATTTACATCTCAAAGACAATGCTATAAATATCAATAAAACATCATTCCCCTCCAGCAGCCTCCCTTACCATTAGAGCTCATTCATTATAAAGTGAGTATGAACCTTCAGTACCACAGTGCCCCATTCCTTGCTGCTCACTGTAGGAATAAAGCCACAACTGCAAGGAGAAAGCTGCTTCAAATGCACAAAATGGTACCTCCATCATCTCCATGTGAAATCTTACAAAATAAAATATACATTGTGTTTGCTTCAGTGCTTCACACACTGTTCTCTGCAGTCATTCTGATACCGGAAGCACAATAAATCTTAAATATTTAAGCATGCTGTGCTAGTACTCCAAGCTGTGCAACGATCAGTAGTAGGTGCACTTAAATTTCCTCCCAACAACACCAGTTCAGTTGCTGTTGGAGACTGAAATTCACAAATAATCTCAGCTTTCATGTCATGCCCTCTATAAAATAGCAGCAGCTCTGTTAGTCCCTGAGCAGTCCTCGTGGGTCACTAACTACTGTCTGACTTCTATAAATGAAACCACATTCTGACAGTGCTGTCCTAGTGGGAGGATTATCTTTTGGGGATCACTAACCCTGGTAAAATGAATATATAATATTCTCCAGGATCACAGCATAGAAATATCATCAGTATTGGTGGTGGCTTTTGGGAAAAGGATTATGTCCTGCCTACACCTGAAAAACCTACTGGTTTATAAAAACCAAAAAGCTCCATTTCTTTATTTGGCACATTGACACGATCGCTAATCCTCACATTTGATATCAAATTTAAATAGAAATAATGAAAAATGCTTAAGTGGTTCTCATAAATGTTAATCATGTTTGTGAGTGAGCAATTCCACTCCAGCACCTTCCCAATTCATCGCTGATGACAGCCTGTGACACAGAAACCTCTCCTTTTTCTCTCCTGAACCCCCACACGATCCGTGCCCCCGGGGTTTGTTCCATCTGCTGAAGGCCATCATGGGAACACGAGGCCACTGACTCATGGAGAGAGATCAGGCCTTCGATAACCTGCTTTCCACTGCCTTAGTATGCCTGTAACATGTTTTTCTTCAGCACAATCACGTCTGGTTTTTCCATGTCTTGTCAGCTATCCGTAGTGAGTAGGAATCTTCCAGTTTCTTGGACTATGTGTTTTTGTGATTCTTGCATTATTCATGGGTGACGCTGTGAGTTTGTTGTGGGGAATTATTCTGAGGCTTTGAGCAGAAGCTGGACCTGTTTAAGTCTAGGTATTGTCTGACTTGGTTTGGTGGAACCTTTTATGCTGAAAATCATGCTGGGATCCTTTTAAAATCTTACAGACAGTTAACAAAAGCACTAAATTAATGTATAGGGTTGAAACACCATCACTGGAGATCATTTGGTATGAAAAAAATCCACTTTTCCAGCAAACAGTTTTGTATTTGTACTTCCCTGAGCCTGTGCAAACACACCAGCTTATGGTGTTTTTTATGTGTGTCCTGACACAGGTGAGATGCCATTCCGTGGAAACAACTCAACTTGTCCTACTCCACCCCCCTGTTAAACAGGCTTCCATGATGATCAGTGCTAAGTATCGGGCAAACAATTAGGCAGCAGGCTATAGTAAAATGGTAATTAAAAGCTTGATGGGGAAGAATGAAAAAAAAAAAAAAAAGAAACAAAACCCCCTTTTCTTGCCTCAAGGGACTGGAAGCTGCACGCTGTGGTGCACATGGTGTATGCTTGCCTGCAACCATAAAAATACACCGTTCCCATGGTGCTTCCTGTGTCTAGTCTGAAGAGACAAGCAATAAGAGCAGGGGGGGAAGCTCTTGATTTCCCCTGTTTCTTTAAGTGCCCCCAACACTGTTACCTTTGGTGGCCAAAGTTGACACATCTTCAATTTAAAAATTAAATTTAAAAAGCCATGTTCCTTCCTCTGGGAGTCGCAGTCAAGCATGAATGTTTAATTATGTCTTAATTCTCTCAGCTGTTGAGGCAGACAACTTTTGGGGTGTTATGAATGTCAGCGAGCTTTCATGGTTGTGAGCTAAAAAGAGATAAAAGCCACATTTGTGGTTTATGGATGTTAATTGCTGCTGCACTGAGGTGTGTGAGGGGGGCGGTTGAAAGGCTGGAGTGAGGCAGGAGAGGTGACAGAGCCTCACTGGGGCGTTCAGCGAGGTTCCAGCGGTGCTGCAAGAATACGCACTTATCTGCCTGGAAAGGAAGTGCCGTTTTTTATCAGAATATTTCATCTCCCAAGCCCAGCTCGAGCCCCGGCGCTCATGGGACTTGGGGTTATCTCACAACATCAGCAGAAGTTCACTGCAAGGGGATTTCTGCAGTGTTAAACCCAACAAGGAGCCTGTGCTGAACGGGTCAGGCTTCTCTGGGGGCTCTACTGGGACTGAAAGCCGCGTTTTCCTTATCAACAAACAATCCTCTTGACTTTGTTTGAACTCTTCAGGCTGTGCCGTCAGCGGCAGGAATGCTGCCAGGCACGCTCGGTGACATCAACGGGGCGGTGGTGTCACCCAGCCTGTAAATGGTTGACATCAGCTGGACTATCCTGAGCACTCAGCACTGACACAGACACTTGGATACTCTGATTGCCTGGAGATAATCAAAAAGTGCAGCTATTTCTCATTCTAATTAACCCATTATAGTGATTAGAAAATAGAATGTACTTTTGAGATATCCTGACTCCCAGTGGAAGCTTTGAGACAAAACAAGGGCTGGAAAGAGGATGGATGCACAGTTATTCCATAGATGATAGCCTTCATTCCATAACTTTTAAAACTCTTTTTTTTTTTTTTTTCACTTGTTCTACAATGTGTATCTTGGATCCATACAAAAGAATTACCTGAAATTACAGGTGAGAGAAATATTTATTCCTTTGACATCGAAATAAAATCTAGTCCAAGACAGATGAGTTGTGATCCCTCCCCAGTCCCCCCAGCAGAAAATAAGTGAAGATGCAGAAAATGGCTCTGGGGACTCAAATCACATGTTATTGTATGAAATAATCTATTTTTGGAAATACAGATTAGTGAAAAGGAAATCAGTTAATGGGGATGAGTCACAGTTTGCCCCCAAACCAGGCTGTTCATTTGGCACAAAATGGGAGTTGAAGGGACAGGTTCACTGTTTGCTCTGCTGGAAAAATTTCGAGAAAGTGAAAACAGATCCACAAGAGTCAAAACTTTGCTAAAATATATACAAATCGTTCCCTGAGCATTGGGATTGATGGCTCTTTTGTCTCGCTGCTGACTGACTTTTAACTGAACTATGCAGAATTTGCACCGGGTGCTCGGTGCCTGTTTCACCTGGGGCTCCCCGGGCCGGCGTTGCCGTGTCCTCAGCGCCGTGTCCCATCACGCTGCATTCGCTCCAGTTCTTGATCCGGCTTTAGTTCCTTCCCCTGCTCTGCAGGAGCGTTGGGAACATCGTCAATTCGGAGCTCGCCTGGCTGTACTCCCGTGGAGCAGCGTGTGGCTGCGCTCACCTGCCGTGCGTGCCGGCCCCGCTCCTCTCCTGTCTCTCCTGGTGCAGGAGCTCCACCTCCAGGAGCGGCTCTGGGAGCTGCAGGTGCTCTCGGACGGGCGCTTTGAGCAATCCTGGTCTTCCAGGGAGGGCTGGATTTGTTGTGCAGACTCCTGGGAACGTTTAGGCTGGGAAAGTGCTGTAAGATCAGTGTTACTGAGGGAACACAAAGCGGATGCACTCGCTCCTCTAGAAGGCTACACTAAAAGTAAACTACAAGTGTTTGATTAAAGAACCTCAAATAGGAGGCAACACAGGTGTATTCTAAAATTTAAGTCAAGATTATTTACTATTGGAATTTTTTTATAGTTCAATCAAATCAGTTCACTGTTAAAGGTATTCAAGACCATCTGAAGCAAGCTTCTGCCTTCAGCCTATATGTGTTAAAATTCCTCAGGTATTTATCACAGATTTCCCTGTTCTTTGTAGTATCTTATTTTCTCTCAGTATTTAATTTTTCTCACAAGAATATATTGCATTGTCAGGATGGCTCCTGGGTGATGAATTTACAAAGATTAAATGAAATGATACTTTGAATTTCTCAGGTTTGAAGTTCATTTGAAGCACAGTTGACCAGAGTCGACTGTGCCTGAGTGGTCACATTAGTGATTGGTCCCTTGATATAAGTAATACCAGTGATTATCTGAATTTAACATGTGGCCTTTCTCAGTCTGACTGTTGGGTCCAGATGTTCTCTGATTAACTGTCTCATTGAAGTCTGATTTAACGGTTGTGATTGTATCTGCCTTGCTGGACTTAAGGAATTGTAGTTTTAGAAAGGTTTTATCTGGGTGATGGTATCTTAGCAGCAAAGGAAGGGAAGAGCTTGTGCAGCTTCATTTTCTTCTGTGTTTTTTTGTAAGAGGGAGACTTTAAAGACATTTAAATCTGAAAGGATAACGTTAACAGGTGTCAAAATTAAAACAAATTTCATCTGGGACAGGTGCTGGAAAACCTGGGCCCTGCAGGCCTGAGGATGTGGGATGGCATTTCCCCCTGTGCTCCCTTCCAGCAATGGGGGTGTGGAAAGTTGAGTAAAAATGGCAAATTATTGCCACTTTTTAAAATTAAGCAACCAAAATACAATCCCATGGTAGTTTCAGCATACACTAGCTATAGTTTTCCAGCCCCTAGTCCTATTTGTCCCAAGGAAGGTCATTCTGCTTCCTCAAATTCTGTGTGTAGTTTCAGTTAAGAGCATTTAAATGCAGTTAAATGAAGTCAAATTCAATTTCCTTCTCTAAACTCAGCACTGCATAGTGTTGCTGTGCAGTTTGTCCTGTTTTACTCCAGCTTTGGGAACATTCCGTTTTGGGGAACATTTCTCCTTTACCCCTATTTCTGTTAGTATAACTTCAACATAATTTGGAAACCTTTTGAATGAAAATCCTAGAAAAACATTGGAGTATGATTAGGCAGAAAATGATAAGAGAGGGGAAATACTCTGAGTGAAATCATAGATTTCCACAGGAATATTAATCTTTATAAGAAAAAAATCATTGTTTTAAGTAAGATGCTTGATGAGCCAGTTACATAATTCAAGTTCCCAACTCACATGAGCTTGGAAATGATGTGTGTTGTTTGGCTGGTATTATTTTGCAATTAATTGTACAACTAGATAAATTACACTATGCTTTAATGATAGAGAAGCACTGGTATTAATGAAGTAGAAAATACACATCTGAGCACTTGGAAAATTATGCCTGGCTGATTTTTTTTTGTTTTCTTTCCAATTCTCAGTGCTGCATTTCAATTTGATTTGTTTCTATTTTTGTTTCAAGTCACAATAAAACCAAGGAGACTCATTACTATTGAGCCTGCACTCCATAAAGGGGAATGATGAAAGTTTCTCTCCTATATTTAGAAGTGAAATTTCCACCAGGTGCATTTTGCACTGGGTCATTTAGGAATTACCCCTCACATCTGCCTTATAAAGTATCTAAACAAAATAAGTACTAGTTTTTTTTTGTATTGGAGTGACTATTAAACAACAGTACTAAGAAAATACTAAAAGGCACAAAGATCAAATAAACCCAAAGCCAAATATGTCCAAGTACTAAATACAATATTTGGGGTTATTAGTGTAGAAGTTTCTGCTTTGTCCTGTAGTTACACAAAAAGGGACCCGAGGAATGGGACAGGCCCAGTGTCTGCACCCTGCTAGGGCATTTCTTGTCACCATATCCTGGTTGGGGTGGTTGTCTCTGTTGTCTGGCTGGAAGTTAATTCTGCTCTGAGGTGATTGCTTGCTCTTTGTTGGCAAACAATGATCTCATAAAAGCTGTTGGGAAAAAGGGAGCCCAGGCTGGAGTCAGAGGGAAAACAAACTAGGGTGGGCCAAAAAGGCTTGAAATCCTTTCCCTTCCCTAGATGGATATCTGCAGTGGGGTAGAAGAAAAACATGGAGAAAAGTTGTCTTAACTCTGATAGTGTTGCCTCATTAAAAAAAAAAAAATCTTATGTTGTTATTGTGTCACTTCACATTTTATAATTCCCCATTAGTTACAGTCTCCAAATTCTCAGTATATACATGTAATTGTCTTCTTCTTGTTTGAGGAAAAAAACTTAGGCATAGCATTGTTTATTTTAATTATTTCCCCTGGTTTATAATTTTTATGGGATGTACTACTTTCTTTATTCACTAAGGATAATGGAAATTTTTTATTCATGACGTATCTTTGCCCCAGTGTGTTGATTCCGTTGCTGAGGTGTTTCTCACAAACATGCAGGATTCTGCCTTGAATTTGGAAACTCCGCCGACTTTTTCAGCTTCACCACTCTCTGTCTCAGGCTGGGCTGGGTACAGGAATCTCTCATTCTGGGAGGGGAGCAGCTCTGGCATGTGTCTGTAGGGTTTTGTGGGGATAACAGTGATGAATCATCAGTTAATACCTGTCAAACCCAGGTAGTCACAAGAACCCTCCAATATGCCCCGTATCGACTCCCTTCTTGTTCCTCGGCATCTGAATCCCATTAACAGCTGTCAAAACCTGGTAAACTATTTATATGCTTTCACAATTTGTTTAATTGGATAGTTAGGAAATGGCATACAAGAAAAGCTTTCCTTTTTCCTTTTTTTTTTTTTTCCTTTAGTCTGGCTGAACATCTGTAGCATTAGGGGCTCATTATCTCTGAATTGGCACAGCAAATCAGCAGCATCATTAAAATGCCACATTAAGATGATTAAGTTTCTTTGTTACCCAGTTGACTTTTTGCATGTGCTGAGGATTTCACGATTATGACCCCACTCCTTGTAAAACACTTGAGCTACATCACCCTTTCCTGCCGTTGTCTTTAATGGCTTCTGGGTTTTATTCCTTGTGCTTTTCTGATCGCTCCTGGTAAACTTTGCTTAACAACAGGACAAAACTTAGGTTTTCCCCTCTGTATTTGATGCCAGAATCTCAGATTAAATGGAGAATTTTCCGGGGGGAGGTGTTTCCTACTGAAACTTTCTCCTAGAGAAAACAGTTAAGATTCAGACACCCTCCAACTTGCCCTAATTATTTGGCACTCTTGACATTTTATTTCTGCATTTTCAGCCTGGAGAAGAGAGATTGTATGGAGATGTCAGAGCAGCCACCCAGTATCTGAAGGGACCTAAAAGAAAGCAGAGAGGGGCTCTGCTTCAGGAGCAGGAGTGACAGGAGAGGACGGAATGGCTTTAAGCTGATAAAGGGAAAATTTGTGTTGGATATATGGGAGGAACCCCTCCCTGTAAGGGTGAGGAGGCCCTGGCACAGAGAAGCTGTGGCTACTCCATCCCTGGGAGTGCCCAAGGCCAGACTGGATGGGGCTTGGACCAACCTGGGAGAGTGGAAGGTGTCCCTGCCCAGGGCAGGGGGTGGGACTGGATGAGCTTTAATGTCCTTCCAACACAAACCCTTTGTGATTCTATCATGGTATAGAGCACACACAAGCACTGTTTGGGTGGTGACTCAGGCTGAAGTTGCCACCGCAGCTTTATTTTGGATTTTTTCCAGAACCCATTGTTTTTACAGTGTTTCAGGTGAAACAAAAATATTACTCTGGAGTATGTCTTTCATCTTGTAATCATCTCCCCAGGAAATGAAACCATGTGCATCAGCCTTAACGCATCACACCAGCACTTTGTTCTGTAAAAGCTGCAGCTTTTTTTTCCTCAGTGTATATTAACTCCATGAACTGCCTCAAGAAAAATAGTTCCCTGGCTTGGACTCTATGAATGCTTTTTTCTTCTCTTACAAACTCTTTGCTTGCCTAATAGAAGAGATGATAGCTCTTATTTTTTTCCACTGTGGGAACTTCGTTAGTGTTTTTAGGGATAATTGTGTTTTTCCTCAGTTAAATTTCCCTATTCTGCATGAAGTCACAGCTTCCTTCCTCTTGATTAAGGCAGACCAGGCTGGAAACTCCCTGATCTAATAAAATATGTTGATAATATTTTTAAGTGACAGATACAAACCTTCCACACAGCTGCCAATCTCCTGATCACATGCTATTCCCTGTGCATGCCAGTACACAGAATACTCTGGGCTGAAAAAGTAATCTGGTGGCTCCAGACTCTGCAATCTCTTGGTTAATTTTAGTACAACCTATACCAAGCCATCTTTTCCTCAGACTGCTTTGCACCAAAGCTGTCTCCTGTCTGGCTGTCAGGAGCTGAAGCAGCCTCTAAACCACCACAGGTGAAAAAATCCCAACCCTTCTAATTTATATTTGGGTTTAAAAAGTTTCTTCTCTTGTGTTTTCTCCTGGTCCAAGTCATCAGAAGGTGAATTTTTCTGTGAAAGTCCTTCAAATACCTGCAGGAAAACACTTGAACTTTGGATGCCATGGACAGCTGAAACAGCCTGTTTTTTGCAGAGGCAGTGATGGAAAAGCCTTGATCAAAACTCAGGTGCATCCTCCTCTGTTACTACAAGGAAACACAAGCCTTACATGCAGTGCAGAAACTGCAGAGGTGATTATTTTCCATGGTGCAATCATAAGATGATTTGCCCAGTTTGCACCAGTCCCTAAGGATGTGCCATGGGGGGGTCTCAAACCAGTGCCCACACTGTGCCACACAGACCCTGGCACAGCTCTGGAGCTGTGAGCCAAGCACTGTGGTGAGAAAGAGAAGCAAACAGCAGAAAAGCCTCTGTTGGAGGTCACAGCTTGGCCTCCACTGCTGAACAACCCCGTGTGATGCAGACGAAAGGTGAGACGTTAAGTAGAAAGTGGGAATTGAAATTGTTTCTGAAAGCACCAACAAGGTGCAGCTGCACTGGGTACTTCCTTTTACCATGCTGGGCAGGATGTAGCAAATTATTTTGGAACGGCCTCCTTTTGAGAGGGAAAAAAAAACAACCAACCAACCAAGCAAGCTTTTTTTTTTTTTTTTCCTCCTGGGAAAGGGATGGGTGTTGAAATCTGCTTTCAGCAACTGGCAATCATTTTTCCTCAGAAAATGGAAATGGTTGTATAAACTAATTTTGAAGGAATGTTGATAGCAAGATCACCCTCACACGCTTGGACATGGAGTTGGCAGCAGAAGGCACCTGCAGAGGAAGCCCTGTTTCTGTGGAAGCAGGAATCTGTGGGATGTGAAGCAGAGCTGGTACTGAAGGATCCACAAAGAAAAACAGCCCATTTTTGGGTGAATCTGGAGCTCCCTGTGGCCCTCTGAGAAAACACCTAAACCCACTTAAGCTCATCCAGGACTGGGGCAGCAAGTCCCAACAGCAAAATCCAAATATTTTCCAGGATAGGGGACAAAAACACACAGTATGGGATTCCCCACACCCCCCCACTTTTTTTTTTTTTGGTGTTAAAATAGGAAGAAAAAAAAACTAGAAGAAAAAAACTGGAAGAAAATTCCAAGGTTTTTTTTTGTTTGTTTGTTTTGAGGCACACAGTATGGGAGAAAACCCCTTTCTTCCATCAATATTCCCATCCAAGGAGGGGATCTCAGAGTTTTCCACACTACTGTAGGGTCTTGTGTAGGACAAAGAAACCATCACCCACCTATTTCCCCCAGGTCAGCTCAAAGTCAGACAGATTGGCAGGACTTAATACAACCAATTAGGACAGAGGAGTGATTTTCTCCCTAAAATGTAGCTGAAAATGTTGATTTCATGAAATTCTAGGTTGCCAGATCTTTCTTTTTGAACGTTGCTTTTATGTTGCCACCTCATTTTCACTGCCACCCATTGTTTGTTCTCGGCATTTGATGTGGTTTATTACTCAGAACCAGAGCTAATACATATTCAGCAGTTCGTGTTCTGTACTTTGGAGAAAGGACAAGTGATTCAATGCCAGATTGAACTGTCTAATCCTCGGCTGGAGGAAGGAGCAGGTGGCCAGAGAACAAGGCTTAAACAGGAAGTTGTGTGGTGCATCTCGTGGTGCTTGTCTTCACTCGGTAGCTTGAGGCACAACTTGAGTTTCAACCTTAGTCTGTCTCTTGTCAGAGAACCACGGAATGGCTTGGTTTGGAAAGACCTTAAAGCTCGTCCAGTCCCACCCCTTGCCCTGGGCAAGGACACTTTCCACTCTCCCAGGCTGGTCCAAGCCCCATCCAGCCTGGCCTTGGACACTTCCATGGGTGGAGCAGCCACAGCTTCTCTGGGCATCTTGTACCAGAGCCTCCCCACCTTCACAGGGAGGAATTTCTTTCATATAGCCAACCTCAATTTTCCCTCTTTCACCTTAAAGCCATTCCCTCCTGTCCTGTCACTCCAGCTCGTGATGAATTGTCCTTCTCTGGCTGCCTTGTGATTCCGTCAGACACTGGAAGGCACTGTGAGGTCTCCACACAACCTTCTCTTCTCCAGGCTGAACAGCCCCAACTTTCTCAGCCAGCTTTAAGCAGAAAAAAACTGTGCTGGAAGTTATTACAGATTTTAATGGAAGTGCTGGTAGTGTTGGAATTAATTGTGGGAAGGAAATTCAGCACCCTAAGCTGGGAAACATCAGCTGTTTATGCAGTGTGACCAATTTGCTTGCATTTTTACTCTTTAGTAAATCATTAGCTGCCTGCTACATCCACCTTTGTCATGGAGCTGCCTTCATTTAGGCAATGCCTTTGGATTCCTCTGGACTGGCTACAGGTCCAGGAACCTGTTTGAAGGCCATGGATGCTGATCTTCAGGAGGCGTCAGGTTCTTTGCCACATCCTCACAAAATTACTTCAGGCAAAGCTTTTGCCATTTCTGGGATACATTTATTTATCAGGAAACCCTTTCCCTGCCTCTGCTAGTTTTACTCACATAGTAAATCAAGATTATCAACTGCTCCTCACACGTCTGAGAGCTATGGATAAAAACTGTGATTTGCAAGTGAAGATTAGGATTATTGATTAGGCTTAACTAGTGAGAATCTATCCCACGGGTGGACTGGGAGTCCTACACTGATCAGATATATTTCCTAGGCTTGTTCTAAGCACCAGAGGTTCCACAAGAAGGTATAAGTTATAAGATATAATTACTTATTAAATTTGTGTCTTTCTGTATTTCCAATTCACAGAAGAAACTGAAATGCTGATTTCTATAAAAATAATACTTGTGAGTGGTGTGAAAAATTGTTTTCTTTTGAATCCTGGCTAGTAATTTCAGGAGATGTTTGTACTGTATTATATATTCATAATCTGTAGAAGGAAATTCTCCATCAGAGATAATTACCTGACAGGTTAATTGCTTTCAAGGGTTATCTTACTGTGAGTATTACTAAGTGTCCATGACCAGTGAAGTTCCATATCTCAACTTAATTTCTTCATCTGCATATTTCAGTAAAACTTTTAGGAAGATTGATACTGTCATTTGATATAATTTTTAGTGCTTTTTTTCCCTAAGATATTTCACTGTGGATAAGATTAGCCTTTTTTCACTTCTGTGCTTTGTTTTACCTGCAGATGATGTGATTAAAGTGAAAGGTGAATACAGTGAAAGAGAGGACAGTGCTTTAAATTCCGAGCCAATGGAAAACCTGGAAGAATCCGAACTGCCTTACACATATCCCAGAGAATATAACGAATATGAGAGCATTAAACTGGAAAGACACTCGGGTTCATATGACAACGTCAGGCCAGCTAGTGGAAAGATGAATTGTGATATCTGTGGATTAGCCTGCATTAGCCTCAATGTCTTGATGGTTCATAAGCGTAGCCACACTGGTAAATATCCCTCTGTTGTTCTTGTAAGAGCTGGAGTACTTAAAATAAGATAATTTTTAATCTAGACTAGTTGTTTTAAAAAAGGATACCAAAATTAGGGTTTCCTTGTTCCATCCTTGATGCCACATGTGATATTTATCAAGTTACTCGCTGTTCTGTGCCTCACTTTACCCACCTTTCTTCTTATCAGGATTGAATGTCGTTAAAAGCAAGTTGGTGAGGCATTTTAAGAATTTTGGATGAAAGGCACTATGTAATGCAGTATTTCTGGCATGAAGCAAAAGTTAATTTGGTTTTGTGCTGCCATTTTCAGTCTGTATATAAATTTCTCTCTGTGCCATACTTTGGCAACAAACCAATGAGCATCTTAAGTTTCAGCCTGCAGTAAGATAAGACTTTTTTCCTTCTAAAAATTGCTGGCTTATTGGAATCAGCCTCCTCCGGAGCGCTTCTTTCCATGGAAGAACTGTGCAGTGTTTTCCATAGTCCTACATATGCTACGAGCAGCTCTGACACCAGAGCTGCACCTCCCTCCCACTGAAGTCACACTCTGTGTGTTTCTATAGAAAGAAATCCATCCAATATCTCATTCTTTCCTCTTCCAAAAAGGCAGAGGACAGCATGATACCCACATAACCATTAAATGTCCTTTTCTGTATGTCATTTTAAGGTGAACGGCCATTCCAGTGTAATCAGTGCGGAGCTTCCTTTACTCAGAAGGGAAACCTCCTCCGCCACATTAAACTACACACAGGGGAAAAACCTTTTAAGTGTCACCTGTGCAGTTATGCCTGCCAAAGGAGGGATGCGCTTACGGGTCACTTAAGGACACATTCTGGTAAGTGACTTCACAGGCACTCCATGTGTTTTGGATGTGTGTCACTGGGACACTCGGTGTGGAAAAGACAGTCAGCAAGGTTTGCTCAGCCTGTGAAAGGCTCAACACAGAGCAGTGACCACTCACTGGTGCTCCTGGAACCAGCTCGAGACTGGCTCTGCTCTTGGTGCAGAGAGAGGGGCCATGGGAACCCTGTCACAGCCCACAAACCTGCTTGCACTAATAACTCCATGGTATTTTCACAGAATCACAGAATCATTTTGGTTGGAAAAGACCTCCAAGATCATCAAGTCCAGCCTTTGACCCATCACCACCTGGTCAGTTCATTTCCATACGAGTGGAGCTGGCTGTGCCAGCAAGCTCTCAACTTGAGGAGAGTGTGAGATGTGCTCTGCTGGGACTTCCTCCCATCCCATTCTGAGCTGAGAGGAAAATGCCAGGAGCATAATTGCAGACAGATGACTATTGCCACCTCACTGTGGTGTAGTGCCTTTCATCTGAATCTCTTAAAATGCTCAACAGATGTTTCTTCTTAAGCCTGGTAGGGTGTTCTGTCCATTTTACAGATGGGGAAATGGAGGCACAGAGCTGAGGTGACTTGGATTTCAAGTCAGGTATAACTCAATCTTAGCTAGCCCAGTTCTGCAGGAGCCAGGCTGTGCTTGCCCTTGAATTTGTCTTTATCCTGTGTTCTACACTGGCTCAGAAAGAAAACACTGATTCTAAATTATAGGTGTTATCTCTGCACTGCACTGTACAGAAAAAGTTCAACCTCACAAAGAATCAAAGTTTAAAATGAGCTTATCTGCCAAGGATAAATGAGATTCTGATTTAATCAAGATCAGCTGTCCCCCACCAGCACAATGCTATAACCACCACACTTCAAGCAAGACAGTGTTTTAGTGGTCTCTTGTGGTTATTTTAATTCTTTTATTGTTTCTTTTTCTAGTGGAGAAGCCATATAAATGTGAGTTTTGTGGAAGGAGCTACAAGCAGAGGAGCTCGTTAGAGGAGCACAAGGAGCGGTGCCGGACTTACCTGCAGAACGCTGGCATGTGTGAGGCTGGTGAGTTTATCACATTACAGTGGTTTTGGGGTTTCGGTACATTACAGGGCTTATAAAAGGGCATCTGGTGAGCTGTTAACCCACAGCCTGAGAACAGCTTTTCCTACACTCCTTTTCAGTAACCTGAGGGGCTATAATGTTCTAAAGGGACTGGTTCATTGTAGTCCTCAGGCTGGTAGTTAGAGAGTGCTTTTACTTTAATCACTTTTTTCTTTAAATGTTACTTTGTATAAAACATCTAAAATACCTTGTACCCAGCATTTCTGGAGGTGATGCTCAGTGAGTTAAATTATTCCTACATTAATGCTGTTATGTGGCTCATTTTACAGGATGAGTTGTTGATAACCGTGTGTTTGATGGTTCCTTTTCTTTAGAATAAGAACTGTTAGAATTTGCAACAGTTTTAGTGGCTTGGATCCAGGGCATGAAAAGGGAGTGGTATCCCAAAAATCACTGGCAGATCAGCTTAGGAGGGAGTGAGAGGTAAAGGGCTGCTTTGAGCATAGAGCTGCCTTTGGAAAAGATGAAATGTATCAAAACATGTTTTTTTTTTTCTTATTTTCCATTTTGCAGTCTCAGTGCTGCAGTTCCAAAATACTTTGGTGAGAAGTAATCACCATAATCTTTGTCCCTGCTTCACCTGAACTGCTCAAATCCTAAAATGAACTGTGTGATTTGAGTCTCACAACACACCAGTAAGTCAGGAAAAATGCTCTTCCCATTCAGAGTCAAGCAGTGGCTATGACCTCCCAAAGAATTCTGTGATTGACCTAAGAAGAGCTGAGGCTACAGTTTCAGAATTCAGGCTCCCATCTTTTGCCAGGCAGCCTTGAAAAAACACCAAATAATGGAAACATGGACTCACGGAGGGTTTGGGTTGGAAAGGACCTTGAAGATCATCCAGTGCCCCCCACCCCTGCCATGGACAGGGACACATCCACTCTCCCAGATTGCTCTAAGCCTTGTCCAACCTGGCCTTGGACACTTCTAGGAATGGGCCAGCCACAGCTCCTCTGGAAGGCCTTATGCCAGGGCCTCACCACCCTCACAGGGAGGAATTTCCTCCTAATAACTCTATCCACAACAGTAAGAACAAGATTCTGCAGGAATCATCACAAGCCAGGCCAGAAAATCAGTGTGAAGAGCCACTGGTATGTGATGAAAACCTCGGGTACAGGAATCCCTACGCTGTACAGAAAGTGTAGGTTGGTGTTTCAGGCTTTGTGATACATGCAGGAAGCCTCCCAGAGAACCATGATTTACCAAAGTGTTTCATAGAGGTTTTTAATAGTTTTACAGTTTTGAGGGGGCTCTCTTCTTGTCAGCAAGTGACATATTTCTTAGTGTATTCATAAAAGTAACCGGTAATCAGCTCATCAGCAAGTCTTGGGTTTGGTGAGAACCCTTACACTTTGTAACTGTGGTTTGTGTTACAGTACACACATCATGGCCATCACCCAACTTGTCCACCTGTGAAAATGAGACCTGCTGCAGCTTTCTGCTTTGAAACTATTCTCATGGCTTAGATGCATTTCAGAATAGGAGCATTCCCTCTCTTATCCCAAGCCTGTGGTGCAGTCCTTGCTGCTGCACTGCAGGGAGCCTTAACTGGTCACAGGGAATGTAAATTCCCAGAGTGCCAAGAGGTGTGCTGCTCCTCTGCCTTGGAGACACCCTTCACACCCTTACACATACTGCAGTGTTGTTAGGGAAGTAGGAAATTTTATGAAAAATGGGAACTCCTGGGACATTGCCATCTAATTCCCTAGTATCAGCAGGATGTTGGGTGGCAGAACCAGGGAGAGGGAAAGCTGGAAAGACTCTCAGGAGGTCATTTACTACGTTCCATTTTTTCCCCTAAGTGTAGCACTTTGTATTTGTGTTTAGTAAACATCCTCTTTCCATTACTGATCCTTTCCCTACTTCTCTGCATCACTTTGAATTTCGTTTTTCTGAATTCCCCTCAAGCTTCTCAACCAGGTCTGGTGGAAGGTGTCTCTGTTGATGGCAGGAGGGTGGAACTGGATGACCTTTAAGGTCCCTTCCAACTCAAACCATTCCACAATTCTACAATTCTCACATGGAGCCATCTTTAGAAACAAAAATGCTCTACATGCCATCATTCCTAACTGATTAAAATATTTAAAAGCATCAGGACAGTAGTAACCATTCTATTTGCTTTTCAGTGCCATGCTTGCATGTTCTAAATGTGGAAATATTTTAAAAAGAGAAGTTTCATGCAACAATATAGTTGGAGCATTGTCCCTGATAACCATCTCTCTCACATTGTTCTCATTGCACAATCACCCAACTCCGTTCCACTCTCCCTTCTTGAGTGACCACACAGAGATGCTACAGGAAACAATGCCTCTAATTTCAGCTTTGCACTTGAGGGCTTTGCTAACATTATCTGCACATTCTAAAAATTCTACTCACATTGGTTGGTGTGGCAGAAACCACACTATGGGAACAGCTCAGTGCAGGGTGAGTGCTGGTGTGTGCTTGGGGTTGGGACAGCAGCTGCTCTCTCTCCAGCTACAAGGTGACATGGTGGCCCAGAGATGGATGTCCCATCCCTGGAAGTGTTCAAGGCCAGGTTGGACAAGGCTTGGAACAACCTTAGCTAGAGGAAAGTGTCCCAGTCCATGTCAGGGGGGTGGCAAGATGATCCTTAAGGTCTCTCCCAAGCCAAACCACTCAGTGAACCCATGATGGCCAGGGGACTGCACTGCTTGGAGAGGTGGCTCCTTGCTCACCACTCACATGACAACATAAAGAGTGATTCCTAATGGATAGTTCACAGTGGCAGGAAAGTGGTCCTCTGGAAGTGCTTTATCCAGGCAGGATTACACCTGAAATGTACACTGAAACAGGCAGCAGCACTGCGGGCAGCATGGAGATCTCCCAGGGGGTTCAGGGAAGTCCATCTTCAGCCCTGGTGCTGGCTGAGCAGGAGAGGGGTGCCCACTGTAAAAGTGCTGAGATCAACCCCATCTTTATACCATATAAAATTCCATGCTCAGGAGCTCAACTTCCCATGTAATTCTAGAGCCACTGATCAGATATGACCAAGAGGGACAAGGGGATTTATTTGAGCTGCAGAGTTCCTTTCAGCATCCTCAGAGACTTTTTTTTGCTTTCTGGCCCTGCAGTCGAGCCATCAGAGCCCTAAGCTTGCAGGATAACCCAAGATCCCAGGCTGCTGTATGTTCAGTGCTTTGGAAGTCTGGATATTCTGTATTTGTTTTTTTCTTAGTGTAATTTTGAGCAAAGCACTTGACCATTTCTGTTAGTCCAGCCTGAATTTTATTTTTAGATCCATGTTACAGTGAGATCATTATTTATTTATATTGCCATGTGCAGTGGAATCTTCCAGAGGGAGGATAATTGAAGAGGGACACAGGATGTGATTACTTCTCTGTGTTTGAGAAGTCTTTAGAGAATTTGGAGCGATTAAAAAACTTTTTCCTAAATATTTTTTCTTTGTTTAATATGTGATCCAGAAGAAAAAGTTGGATGAGATATTTTTCAGTTAGTTTCTGAGTACAGAGAGCACTGTTATGGATGAGAACCTGTATAACCACCTTCATCTTACTGGGAGCAGACATTGTTTCCCTAAGGCCAGGTTGTGGAAATGTCATCAAAGACCTTTTGTGGCCCATAAATAAAGATTATTTTTTCTTTAGGAAAAAAATAGCCAGTAGCAAGGAGTCAAAATTCTTAATGTGAAGGCAAAGACCCTCAGTATTAAAATAAAATGGCAGAGGATCATGAAACTGCAAGATTGATTCTACAGAAGTCCCAGAGCATGTTATGTAGGTCAATAGTTACTGTCTCTGCAGATCTCCTCTGAGGAAAGGCTCTGTTATTCCTGCAGGAAGCCCTTGTCTGCCCTCCTGACATTAATTTAACAATTAAAGTTCCCTTGGTGGCACATAAATAACATTGACAAGTCATCCCTGATGTGCTACGTGCAGCTTCCAGTGTGCTCCTGAGGCTGGGAGGGCTGACAGCAGCTCTGAGCTGAGTCTTGCCAGGATAAGGAAAAAGCCTCAGAAAATATGGAATTAAAGCTTTACTAGAGCAACCCATGGGTCCACAGAGTGCAACTCCTGGAGGTAAAGACTGAGAAAAAGAGGAACTAGAACAACAAAATCATAAAAACAAAGAACTGGCAGGGATCAGGGAGCTGCTTTTATGATATGGGCAAATTGTGTTTTTTTTTTTCTTTTATCTTTACAAAGAAAAAAATACATTTTTGAGTACACAGCACCATTTGTATTATTTTGTTCAGGGTTGTTGGGGTTTTTAAAATTTAGATTACTGTTGTTAATGACTGGTGTAATGATCCAGCCAAGATTATGAGGCTTTGAGTTTGGGGGTAGTTCAAACCTTGGACTACAGTCATCTAAAGTTAATATAAAGCTGCATATTCCAGGCTTTGGAGCATGAGAATTAAACCGAAGTCCTGAGATCAAAAACCCTATAATTTTCATGTCCCAGCTGGAGCTTTTGGCCCAAGCAGATGATTACACTCTACCTCCCTCCCTTCCCCTCAAGAGTGTCACCTTAGCCTGGTGTTTTGTCTCACTTCATGCAGCTCTTACATCGTGTCTGGGTATTTCATGCTGAGAGCAGGGATGAATATATTTATGGGAACCTCCAAACACACTGGAGTAATTTGGAGTAAAACTGAGACTAGAAGAGCAGCGTGTTATTACCTTCAAGGCACTTCATGCCCTGCACAGCGCTGGCTGTCACGTACATCCCAAGGTTCCAGGACTGTGACCGAGTGGAGCCAGGCCCTGTTATCCCATCCTCCCTGACTCATATTTGTAGCCAGTGTTTGTGGCACCAAGTACCTCTGAAACACTTTACGTTTTCAAACTGCTGAACAAACATGAACAAATAGTTCTGGCTGAGGTTTGGTGAGTCATGGTTTGTGCTGACTGAAACTCGTGTTATCAGGAGCAGCACTGACAAACAGGTACAGAGGACGAACTGAAACGCTCAGGGAAAGGCTGCACAGGGCTGGGAAGGATGAAGCTGCACTTTCAGCACTTGCTCTACTGGACAAACAGAAATTTAAGTCTGATACTCAATAAATCTGTTTAGCAGGACTGAAGTGATACCAAAGTGTTCCTATTGCTTTCCTCTGGCACTGATTGTCTCTCACTTAAGTTATGCTTCATATATTGAGGGAGACCTCATTTTGGCCTACCAGTGCCTTAAGGGGTTTATAAAAAGGAGGCAGAAGGATTTTTTTAAACAGGCAGGGAGTGACAGGAGAAGGGACAATGGTTTTAGACTGCCAGAGGGCAGGGTTGGATGGGATGTTAGGAAGAAATTCTTCCCTGGCAGGGTGGTGAGGCCCTGGCACAGGTTGCCCAGAGAGGCTGCGACTGTTTCATCCCTGTAAATGTCCAGCACCACCTTGGACAGGGCTTGAAGCAACCTGGGATAATGGAAGGTGCCCATGACCATGCCAGGGAGGCCACTGGATGATCTTCAAGATCCTTTCCAACTAAAATCATTCCACATTTCCATGATTCTATATTTAGATTTGTTGGTGTATGTACAGTAACACAGCAACCAGGATTCTTTCACAATGAGATCCAACCTTTAATACCACCTTGGGAAAGTAAATCACCCCTCATTGTCCTCAGCTTGTAGATCCCATCTCCTACAGACTTGGGCAGTCCATTAGGATGTGTCCAGTTCTCAGCACAGTGATCCCTGCCACTGGTGCTCTTAGCAATGAGTTTACCCTTCATTATAATTTTTGACATAAAAGTACCAGTCCAGATGGATGTTGTTGAGGTTTGAGCAGGGTTTGGGGGGGAAGCCACAGCAGTTACGATCAGTATTAGTGTGGTAGTAGCAATATGAGGTGGCAGCTCTCCAGCTCAAGGCCTCTGCAGCCTCCAGGAGCTGAGAGCAAGCACAGCTTCTGTGCAGTGCTGGGCACTGCTTAGCACAGCTGAGGAGAGCTCTGGAAAATGGGAAGAGCCTTAATAGGCCCATTCCCAAGGGAGTCATCACAGGGCACAGATACTTTTCCAAAAATTAGAAATCTGGGAGGTTGTAACAAGCTTTAAAACACAGAAGAAACATTCATAGTTAGTTTTAGCTGTAGCATTTAGGAAAAAAAAAAATAAGTGACAGTAACACCTGCGGAAAAAGAGTTAGAAATTTTGAATTTTGAAAGGTGTTATTGCTTTTATTTTACTGGAACACTGATATATATCATACAAGTTTCTTAGTGATTCGTTAAGACATCTATGACTGATATCTGAAAAGTTATCAAGAACACTGAGTGTCTCCTCCTGCAGCTCGAAACACTGAGTGTGCAGGTGTCACCCAGCCTTACTCAGAATAAAAAAAAAAGGCCAGCAGAGCTTCTCTCTCCATCTGCAATTTAACCAACCTCCCAGCCAGTTCATTTACTTCCTCTCGCTGACGACAGTTCTGGTTTGTGCTCCCCCCTGAGTGAGCTCAGGGCTGTGCTGCCACTGACCACAACGGGTGCCCAGAGAACAGGAATGACAGAAAAAGCAAAACCAGCTTTGCATTAGATCTCCAAACTGTTTCCTCCGCTTATGTGGCCCATTGGAGATTAAACCAGTCAGCTCTTCCTTTTTTTTTTTTTATCTTTCTTTTTTCCTTTTCACCTACGTGTTGTGTTTTTTTTTCTCTATCTTCCTTTTCACATTTTCCAACCTAGCCAGCGTGGAGGCAAGGCACATCAAGGCAGAGATGGGGACTGAAAGAGCCCTTGTGCTGGACAGGCTAGCGAGCAACGTGGCAAAGAGAAAAAGCTCAATGCCTCAGAAATTTATTGGTAAGAACAAAACCCCTTTTCATCTGCAACAGTTAAATACGTGTGGGCCGGTAACAAACAGTACAATGCCTCTGCTTCTTTTGAATATCCTGCTCAAGCTTAGCATCTAATACAAAAGAATAAAGTAACATTGATTTTTGTTATGGGGTTTTAGCAATTTGTTGTAAGGGGTTGATTAAAAGAAAAAGAATTTATTCTGTTGGCTGCTTAAACTGGGTGGAAGCTACTGTTGTGCCTTGTGTCTTTATGTAGGTGATTTATAAATATGTTTTACGAGCTTCCACGTGCCATTTCTGTACCTATGTATTTGAAATGTTCTCTGCTAGGATCTCGAACAGGCAAAGAATAGGAAGGTTAATGTTTTCTCAGCAGGAGCTGAAGATTCTTGCAGGATTCATGTGTGGAATAAGGCCTAAAGGCAGAAAAGTATTGGATTTCTCTTAGTCATTCTACTAAATTTGTCTATGATTAAAAAATATCAAATCCTTTCTTGTGGTAATTTAAGCAAGCAGATGTTTCCATAGTATTTTCTTTGCATTTAATTGAACATGATCAGAGTTTTGCATGTTGGGGATCTTAAATACTAGTTGGGCAGGTTCTGGGTTTCAGCAAACACCTGACCCTCTTGGCCAGTCTTATTTCATCAACCTGCCTTTAAAGAAAATAAAATACAACCCTGTGTCCTAAGGAAAACCCTGAGTCAGCAGTTATATAATATTGGTGCTGATGAAGCCTTATTTGTGCTCTTTGTAGGGTTATATAAGGCAAAGAGCACTTTTTTTTTTTTTTTATGGCTCAATATAAAGTTCACCTTCCGCATTGGGCCCATGTGGGAGAGGTGTGGGCTGGGAAGGCAGGCAGGGCTCCCAGGGCTGCTGCAGCCAAACCCCCAGCACGGGGTGCACCAGCTCCTGAGCAAGGTAAAGATGAGCAGCTGGATCCATGCAGGTAAAGCTGCACAGCTGGATCCATGCAGGTAAAGCTGCACAGCTGGATCCATGCAGGTAAAGGTGAGCAGCTGGATCCATGCAGGTAAAGCTGCACAGCTGGATCCATGCAGGTAAAGCTGCACAGCTGGATCCATGCAGGTAAAGGTGAGCAGCTGGATCCATGCAGGTAAAGGTGAGCAGCTGGATGTATTCAGGTAAAGGTGAGCAGCTGGATCCATGCAGGTAAAGGTGAGCAGCTGGATGTATCCAGGTAAAGGTGAGCAGCTGGATGTATCCAGGTAAAGGTGAGCAGCTGGATGTATCCAGGTAAAACTGTGCAGCCAGATCCATCCAGATACAGGTAAGCAGCTGGATCCATCCAGGTAAAGCTGTGCAGATGGATGCATCCAGGTACAGGTGTGCAGATGGATCCATCCCAGGTAAAACTGTGCAGATGGATCCATCCACACAGGAAACCAGCTCAGGATTTGAAGGTAATGGAGCTCTTAGTGGGTTTAGCACTGGGCTTTCATCTATGAAAACTGGTCTCATTTATTTATTTATTTTACATTAGTGTGGCTTTCTAAAGGTCACCCCACTGCACAGCCAGACCAGCATACTCCATCTGAGTCTCTTTGGTGCCCAGGATTGAAATGGGCCTGTGAGGCTTGGCCCTTACACATCTTGCTATGGTTCAAAAAGTAATTTTAATGCAAATGGGTTTGTAATGCTTTAGCTTCCTCTATTTTAGCATTTTTTCAGCTCTCTCATTGTGCAATCATCACCAGTTTGACCCTTATGTATTCTATTAAACACATCTGCAGCAGGATGCACCCCCTCAGCAGAAGCCTAAGGTGAAGAATGAGTGGGTTTGGGGTTTCCTCTGTGAGCCAATGAGTTCCTGTGTGGCTCAGATCCTCTGGGATTTGTGCTAGTGCTGGATGGCATGAACTGGCACTACACACACAGGTGATTGTGTGGAGAAGCTAGAGAAACCATCACAGATCACCAAGAGGCACAAAATAACCAAATTTTGAAACTTGTTGTTTTTCTAGGACTTCTGTGAATTTCCTTGTTAAATTACATGCGCAAACATTCCCCTCTCAATCCTCTGTATCTCTGGGAAGGATGTTTTCAGGAGCAGGCTGTCCGACCTTGGTCTGACTCCTGTGCCTTTCTGACCTGTCCCTGTCGGAGCTCGGATCTGCCAGGCCAGTGCGGAGATTCTTTGGGAAATCTGGGAATGAGTGCTGATGTCTCATTTAGTCAGGAAGCAGGGACAGGGATACACACTAACAAGGCATCTTTGTTTGGCTTGTTTCTCTGAATGAAGTCTATTGATTGGAAGAAAAACCCGTTTATTATAATTGGAGGGCTCTGCAGAGATTCAGACAAGCACCAGGAGTCTCACCCACTTTATTTTTCACATTTCCATCCCCAGTAGCTGCCTCGTGTGCACCAGTACAAGTCCCACACAAGGGCAGGGACCACCACACCCTGCATTTGACTCTTCACCTCTGCACCAGGCCCCTCTTCAGAGCCATTTCCTGGGGGACCTTAAAATCCACCAGGACAGTGGAATCACAGACCACTGCAAGACCCTCAGTCAGGAGGGATCATTCAGGAGTTGGACTCAATGGTCCTGGGGGTTCCTTCCAACTCAGGATATTCCCCAATCCTATGATCATACATTGTGTTTTTCTATCTTACTTTACAACAGTGACTCTTAACACCAAAATTTTTATGGAGTCTTGTCTATTTTTGCTTTTGTTGTTTTTGTTTTTTTTCCTTCTTAAATTCCAATTTATTCACATCTTTCACTTGCCTGGAGCTGGTTTTATGAGTCACCCAAAAGTACTGCGGCATTTTGCTTCCTTCCATGTGAAGCTGGACGGCAAGGGGTGCTGCGGGCTGGAAGCAGTTATACTCTTGTGGTTCGTTAACCTTTTGGAGTGTTTTAGAAGAGAAACGTGAGCTCCTGGTTTTCTGCCTCTGCAGTGAAACCCCACGAGTTTCATACACATTGAGTCACGGTGTTGACAGGTGACTGATAAACATCTGCACCAGTTGAGTTACCGTAACTAAGAGATCCGTGGATCTAATGTTTGCGAGTCACTTGCATGTGAAACCTTTCATCTGGTCTTTTTTTGTATTTTTTTAAGCTATGAACAAATTTATGCTTTTAGTAGCCACAGAATTCAGTTATTTATTTCTAGACATTCACCTCCAAAATGTTTTTAGTGTTTTTGGGGTGCAGTTTATTTCCTCCTTGCAGCTGGCACAGAGAACAGGAGTTACACTGTGCTGCCCAGAGAGGTGTGAGCAGAATTCCAGGTGCACTCTCCTCCACTTCCGTCCAGCCCAGAGCTTTCCAAGCCCCAGCACACCCAGAGGAAAACTTTTTTTTTTCCACTAACCCTGTATCAAGTGACCCTAACTGTGGGAGGTTTATATTTATATCTGCCAGTATTAGATTACCTGAATACCTGTGTAGAGGTCCAAGAAGACAGATGTGGTGCAGAGGGAGTGTAGTTATCAAAGCACAGCAAGGAAAACTGACTTCAGTGTCCAAGGACTTGTCAAAGATGAATCTCTCAGACAGTACCCTCACCATCTCCTTTATTAGACTGGCTTGCTTCTAAGCCTGAGATTTAAAAAAATAATGAAAAAAACAAATACTCCACCCAAAAGCTACTTGTGTCTAGGAACAGTCTCTTTCAGCAGAGAATATATCATCCCCCATTCCCAGAGATTTCTGCCCTTTAGAAAAATCATCACAGGGTTTAAACAACTCTTTACCCACTCAGGTAATTATCACCTTTCATCTCTCGCAGGTGAGAAACGACCCAGCTTTGATGTCAATTATAACTCCAGTTTCCTGTACGAAAAGGAGAGCGAGATGATGCACGGGCGCATGATGGACCAGGCCATCAACAACGCCATCACCTACCTCGGGGCCGAGGCCCTGCGCCCGCTTGTGCAGACCCCGCCGGCGCCCACGGCCGAGATGGTGCCGGTCATCAGCAGCCTGTACCCGCTGCCGCTGCCCCGCGCCGACGTCCCCAACGGCACCGCGCCAGAGGCCGAGAAGAGCCACGGCCACCTCAGGGACAAGAGCCTGTCATCTGACAGGGGCCTTTCCCCGAACAACAGCGGCCACGACTCCACAGACACTGACAGCAACCACGAGGAGAGGCCCAATCCCACCTTCCACCAGAGCCAGGTGATCCCGGCTCCGAGCCGCAACGGCCTCCAGGCCCTGAAGGATTTCCCGAGGCCGTACGACATCATCAAGCCACCCGCCATCTGCCCACGCGACGCCTTCAAGGTCATCAACAAGGAAGGGGAGGCCATCGGGGTGTACCGGTGCGACCACTGCCGCGTGCTCTTCCTGGATTACGTGATGTTCACCATCCACATGGGCTGCCACGGCTTCCGCGACCCCTTCGAGTGCAACGTCTGCGGCTACCGGAGCCACGACCGGTACGAGTTCTCCTCACACATAGCTCGGGGAGAGCACAGAGTCGTGCTCAAGTGAAAGGACCGGTTCTCCAAGGTCAAAGGCTGCGTTTGCCATCGGAGGGGAGGGTGGTTGGGGTTTTAATTAGTATAATGAAATTTCTTGAGTATTCTTCTAGGCCAGTTTTAAGGGTGTCACAAGGAGGTGACACCTTTTTAAATTTCTCTTTCTCAATAATTCAGTGTTCTGTAGCATCTCTGCCTGGCTGCTGTGGTGAGGGGGACTGTGGGAAACACCAGGAGCAGAGACTTGTTTTGATATGAACTTTATTTTTGTGAAACTTCAGAGCCATTTACGATGTTTTCAATTTTTAACTTGTGTTTGTTTTTATAGAGTTTGCGTTAAGTCAGCACAAAAGGTTTTCATGCCAATTCCCCTGCTCATTCAGGTGAATAGTCAGAGGTGTGTTGGAGGAGTTTTTCCTAGTTATAATCCCAATGGCCTCCAGTGGCTCATCACCAAAACAAGAAAACGAGGTCAGGAAAAGGGAGGGATTATTAATTCCTCTTTAAAGCTTTTCCCCTAAGTTCTAACAAGTGTGTGGCACACTTTCATCTTTCTTACCCCACTGCTGACTTCCATTGAAGTTACTCAGTAAGAGGAAAATAAGAAATGAGACCTATTTGGGGTTGGGATTTTTTAACAGTACATATTTTTGGGATACCCAGTGAGGTCACTGGTTGGCTCATCTATGTGGCCTAGAGGAAATCCTGATTTTCATTGCTGGAAACTCCTCCTTTCTCATGGGTGCCAAGAATGAGGATGAAGCTGTGCTGTGTGTTGTGCCTCTGCCTTGCTCCCACAGCAGGACACGTGACCGTGCCATCCGTGTCCCTACAGGGTGGCCCTGGCTGGCTGTGGACAGGTGAGACCCCAGGCAGGGGTGTGAGAGCCACACCCACACCAGGACAGCCCTCGGGAGGTGCTGCTCCACACCCCGAGCAGGTGCCATCCCTTTGAAACTGGTTTTTACAACAGCTCTTTGAATCTCCCCATGGCCCTGCAGCTGTGTTGGTGTCCCTGTTACTGGAGAGGGGTTTGGTAATGGCTTTGCTGAGTGAAGGTTTAGTCTTTGCAAAATATTTTTGTATCCCATAGTTAGGAGTGTTCTGATGGACTTTCTGCATCCTTTGTGTGGTTTGAGAGCTGTGTTGCTTTTGTGTTATCCCTGGTGATCCAATCACTTCCCTGAGGGAAGGCTGAAAAGATGAGGGTCAAGAAGTACTGAAATTCATCCCTCCCTCTGAATTCTTTGGGCTCAATTATTTCCTCCCTGAATTTTAAGGTACGAAATAAGAAACTTATACTCATGTTTTCCACTAAAGGTGGATCTGGAGAGGGATAAATCAGCCTGCAGTGTGTCTGAGTATCCAGAGTGCTGTGGAAGTGCTAATCCAGGATCCTGCTATCCCTGGGGTTGAGAACTCTTCTGCTGTTATGTGTGGAGCTGTAAAGCAGGTTTAGGATGTTTCCAAGAGCTCCATCATGAGAAAGGTGCATGTTATCTCTCCCCAAGTGAACACCTGTGTCACAATGTGACCAATGCTCTACCTGTGAGGGAGGCTGGAGTTCCACCAAGGATCAGCCCCAAGGGCCAAGCTTTTGGGTCCAGAAAAGAGAGGGAAAGGGAGTGAGAGAATTCCCAGAGAACAAAGAGAAGGTTCCACTGCTGCCCTGACATTTCTAAGACCGACATTTTTAGGACATTGTGGTTGTCTTTATCAATTTCTAATTTTGTGACAAGCTTGCTTTTCAATGGCTTAGTTTTCAAGACCAAAGAATTGTCAATAAATGAATAAAATATTTAAATAATGATGATGTCCTGACTTGAGGGCAGGCAAAGGCAGGTTCTTAAAGGAATCAGCAGAGAGATGCTTCCTGGAGCCATCCAAAAATCTGATTCTCCATAAGTGGATTGGATAATGGATTCATTTAAGAATACACTTGAACTGTCCCTTCACACCTCATCATTCAATCCTTGTCCCACAGTGCTGCCCTGGCTTGGGAGATGGGAATCCCACCGGGCCATATCTGGATGTTGAGGGGCTGTGTTGGTCCAGGGCAAGTCTCCGAGCTTGGAGGAGCTCTGGAAACCACCTTGTCTGGGAAAACAGACGGGAAAACCACTGGTACTGGTTCGGAGCCGGATTTATTCTGCTCATGGCTTGGTTATTTTGGTCTGGAACAGGTTTGGAGCATTCTCCAGTGCCTTGGTGTGTCTGTCTTGCTTGGTTCTTCATTCACTGGTGAATTACACCTCAAGAGTGAACAGGGGAAGCTCAGAGAAAGAGCTTTTAGCACCAAGAAATGAGCCTCTGGTGCTTAAAGGTTTTTTTAAGTTTTAAAAATGTCAGTAAATAAATGTCCACTCTGTCAGCCATGCAAACAGATCTGGGAGTGACCAGCAGAGCTGGCTGAGGAGTGGGACTGAGCACTGGGCTGCCTGTGCCCATCACCTCTGGGAGCTGTAATCCCACAGGTGTGATGGAACCTGTGAGCAGCACACCTGTGGCTGTGGTGTGTCCCCACAGGGTGCCGAGCCATGGTGAAGGCTGTGCTCAGCAGAACCAGTTACTCAGTAGAGTAACTGATACAGTCAGAGGTGTAAAATAACATCATCTGCTCCTCTGACTGCTGGAAAATGGTGTTGGACACGGTTTTGGTTAATAGAGGAACGGTTTAACCTGAGAGCTGTGGGGTGGGGGCAGCTCAGCCCCACGCTTGGGCTGTGGGGTGGGTTCGTGGTTCCCGGGGCGCTGGGGCTGTGTCAGGCAGATGGAAACATCCCGGCGGCGGAGGGTGGAGGCTCACACCAACCCCCCCGGCCCTTTTAGCACCTGCGTTACCAGGCTGACGTTGTTCGCGCTTGTTCCATTCCCCCCTGACACCTCCTGCCACAAGAGCTGGACACGCTTGAGAAACAGAAACGAAAAAAAAACCGAGAAGAAAGAGGATCCTTTTTTTCTTTTCCCTTCACTTCCTTCCAGCCCGGGTGCCACACAAACGCTGGTGGGTCTTTCCCCCTGCTGCTGCCGGGACACTCCGAGGGTTGGGTGAGACCGAGGGGGCTCGGGGCTGCGGACAGCGAATCCCACGGCGTCTTCCCATCCTGGTTCGTCCCTTAATAAGAATTGGTTATTCCAAAACCCCTCAGCTTTCTCCTGCCCGGAACCAAACTCCTCTAAAGGCTTACAGAAACCTTCAGTTGGTGTTGTGACAGAGAGATCCTTATCTGCTGATAGCTGTAATCGTGATAGAGCACAGAGGAACTCGTTTCTCCTGTCGTCGTGTTGAAACACGCTTCCTTATGCACAAAAAATCCCATAAAACTTCCGGGTGCTGGTCTGCATCCCTGGAGCATCCCGGCCGGCTCCTGCTCTCGCGGGGAGCGGTCCAGCACCCAAAACCCGACGGTGCCGGAAGGGGACAGGGAGGACTGAGTCACTGTCACCACCTCTTCGGTGTCCCAATTCCCCAGCCGTGCACTGAGTCACGCTCCCCGCGCCGGCCCGGCGGGGACCTGGCGGCGTTTTCCCACCCTCCGCGTGGGTCGGGTTCCCAAATCCGGGGGGCAGGGGGTGAGCAGAGCCAGCTCTGTGCTCAGCGGCAGCGGGAAGGGGCATTGGAAGTGCCCCCAGCTCTGGCACCGCCGCGGGGGAGCTCCGCAGCCCCGGGGCTCCCACCGGGACACGCGGGTGCAGCACAAGCGGGGACAGGGCCGTGACTGTCACCAGGGCACCACCACGGGGGCAGCAGGTTTGTGTCACGCCTGATGCCCCCCTCGCTGCGCCGGGAGGGAAGTGAAGCTCCCGGGGAGCCGCCGAACCGGCCCCTCCAGCCCGGTTATATCTGGCGCCACATTTGCATGGCAGCGAGTCGGCACCTGGCAGCGAAATCCTCGGGGGATCGAGGACACGGGGAGCGGCTGGCAATTGTCACACGCTGGCGACAGGAAAGTCCCAGCAGACGATTGTTTTTAGAAGAATCTACTTCCAACCCTCACAGTTCCGGCTCTTGCGGCAGCGCCGCCACCCCAGCACCCGCGGGGCTGCGGCGGGATAGGGGTGATAGCCCTGGGCTCGAAGTGGTGCTTCATGGCCACGGAGGATGCTCCAGGTGGGAGGTGATGCTCCTCAGCCTCAAACATAACCCAGGTGCTCCCCCCGGCTTGGGGATCCCCTCACGCACAGCAGCTCCCTGTTCCCCCCTCTCTCTGCCCGGATCCGCCGTGAGCAAGGCTGGGAGCGGGGTTGGGGCTCATCCTGTTCCACCCAGTTCCCCCAGTACCAGCCCCACTGCTGCTCGCCTGGGCACTGGGGGACACCGTGGGGCTGGGGGTGTATGAGGGGGGTCCTGTCCTCCCTCAGCCCGGCTTCCCACAGCTGTGGCTTTGTGCCGGGGGCCCCCCTTGTTGCTCCCCGGGGCCGGGCACGCCTACCCCCCCCCCACCCCCATCCTGCCCCCCAAGCGGAGAAAGTTAGTCAAATCTGCAGAAACCGCAGCGGGGGGAGGCAGCGACACTGTCACCGCTTTGATGTCACCCCTGCACGTCCCACAGGTGCTGCCATCACCC
Organism: Anomalospiza imberbis; assembly: GCF_031753505.1. Classification (NCBI taxonomy): domain Eukaryota; kingdom Metazoa; phylum Chordata; class Aves; order Passeriformes; family Viduidae; genus Anomalospiza; species Anomalospiza imberbis. The sequence continues at coordinate 3,299,838 of NC_089702.1, read as the reverse complement.
CGGGGCCACGGTGCCACCACTGCTTTGCCATTAACTCGTGCGAGAAGGGGGGATAATGCAAAAATATTTCCTTCCCCACCTCCATCCTGTCCCCACGGTCCCTGGAGCCGGCAGAGCTCGGAGAGACCGCGTGCGAGGCACACGGAGCTGCAGCCGCTTCCATCCAGCCCTCTCACGTGAGGCTGGGGGTCCCTCCAGGGCTCCGGGGGCTGTGCCAGGGAGTGTGGGGGGAGCCAGGAAGGTTTCTGAGCAGCGGGGCTGATTCATGCCGGGCCTCCTGCGGTTTCCCCCTGCGCTCACCTCCCGGTGCTGTCACGCCAAGCACCCACACAGCAGCGCCCAGGGTGAACCCACCCCACCGTCACCCACCAGGAGCTGGAGGGGAGCCCCTGGGGCAGAGTGAGCTGCTGGGCACCCCTGCACCCACCTAGTACCCAGTCTTTGCCATACACCCCACCCCCACTCTGCACCAGTCCCTGCACCCCCTTTGCACCCCAAATGCCCCCCTCGTGCCCCTCTGAACACACCAAATATCCCTGTCACCCTGCTCTCTGCCCTGCTGCCAACACCCCCTGCACCCCCTGTGCTGCCCCAGTGCTCCAGAGCTCAGTGCCAGACAGAGGTGACACAGGACCCCCACCATGGGACATTCCCAACCCCACAGCAGTGCCTGGGGGAAGGAGGATGCAGCTCCAGGGGGTGACAGGGTGAGGTCCCCTGGGTGTCACATGCCCGTGGGTCAGAGGTACAGGTGCCCCTGGGGAGCAGGAGGCAGGCAGGGGGCAGCTGCCAGCCCTTCCCAGCTCCGTCACGGCCGCTGCACTCCCGGAGGAAGCTGCTCTGCGTGGCTCACCCGGCACTGGTTATAAATACCCTCCCCATTTTAATGCGGCAGCGGTGGGAGCTATTTCAGGCCGGGAACGGGAAGCGAAACCCTGCACGGGTCCCGGCCCCCTTGCCCCCATCCCTGGGATGGGCTGGGCAGTGCCCAGGGGCCACAAGGGCTTATTTGAAGCCCAGGAGCCGCGCGCCCGCCTTGACCTTCTGTGCCTTCCAGCGGAGCAGGCGGATGGCGCGGAGGCCGAAGCGCAGCACGGCGTCGTACTTGAACACCAGCTTGTAGAAGGCGCCGGTGATGAGGGCGCCGCTGGGGTCGGCGTGTTTGAGCGCGGCCATCGGCGTGTACGCCACGTTGGTCTGGTGCCGGAACGGCGGCCGTGCCGCCTCGATCACCCGCAGGGTGTGCTGCACGTGGGCATGGGACTGTCCCCTTCCTGTCCCCACAGCCCCACCCCAGCCCACCACAATTCCCATCCCACCCCTGTCCCCCACGCATCCCCCAGAACCTCGTCTGCATCCCATCTCCATCTGCCCCTCCATCCTCATTCACATTCCCATCCCCTCCCTTCCCATTCTCCTCCTATCCCCATTCCCATCCCATCTCCTTCTCATTCACTTCTTATCCCCATCCCTAAGCCCTACCCATCCTATCTGTAATCCATCCCACATCACCCCATCACCATTCCTATCCCATCCCCAACTCCTTCCCATCCTACCCCTGTCTCCATCCCTTCTCATTCCCATTCCATTTCCTCCCATCTCCACCCTCAGTTCCTTCCCATCCACATTCCCATCCCATCACCATCCCTATTCCCTTTCCCAGCCAGGCTCAGCCCCATCAGGATGGAGCTGTCTGGGTGCCAGCTGCCCCACTGCTGGCTGGGCATTGCTGTTCCTCGTTAGGGCTAATTGACACCTCTGTCCAGCCCAGCCCAGCCCAGCAGGGCACGCCCAGCCCACTGGGGCCCCCTGCCCGCCTGTCACCTCTGCAATGTCCTCGGGGGTCTGGCCCAGGCTGGTGAACACATCCCTGGAGTTCCTCAGGTAGACATTGGTGAAGATTTCGGCCGTCTCGGGGTCGGTCCGTGAGTAGTCGGCGCGTTCGGCTTCCTCGTACAACTTCGTCTCGAATTCTGTCATCACCGGCCCCGGCTCCACCAGGCTGATCCTGCCCAAGGATTGGGGCACTGGGCACTGGGCACCCCCGGACCCCTGGCCCCAGGGGCTGCACGGCTGCCTGCCCCCACACTCACGCCACGTTGAAGCGCAGCGCCTGCACCACCAGGCTCTCGCAGAAACCCTCCACTGCAAACTTGGAGGCTGAGTAGATGTCATTGAAGACGATGCCTGGATGGTTGGGGAGCTCCAGTCAGGGCTGGGTGGGGGCTGGTCCCCCCAGGGCACCCCATTTTCCCCTACCCTGCAGGCCCATGATGCTGCTGATAACGACGATGTGGCCCCCGCGGCGCCGCTTCATGTCGGGCAGCACCTCCTTGACCAGGCGGACGAGGCCGAAGAAGTTGGTGTCCATGAGGCTCTGCATGGCCGCCAGGCTCTGGCATTCCAGGGGTCCCGCCATGCCCACCCCGGCATTGCTGACTGTGGGCAGGGGACATCAGTGGGGTGTGCTCTGGGCAGGGGGATCCCACAGCCTGGCATGGGGCATCCCTGTTTCTCGGAGTGCCCCCAGCATGGGATGTCATGGGTGTGGAGGTTTCCTGGTGCAGGGTGACCTTGGCATGGAGAGTCACTCGTGTGTGGGGTCAGGGGGTCCCCTTGTGCATGAGGGACCCCTGGCAGAGAGGGTCCCCTGTGCTCGGAGGGTCCCCAGAATGGGATGTCCTGAGTTTGGAGGGTCCCTGGCACAGGGAATGTCCCAGCACAGAGGGTCCCTGGGGCAGGGGGTCCCTGGCATGGACAGTCCCTGGTGCACGGGGTCAGGTTCACGAGGTGTCCCTGGCAAGGAGAGTCCCAGCGCTGGGAGCACAAACGGTCCCCACAAATGGCACGCGACAACTTTGGCTGGACAGCCCCCAATACAGAGGTCCCCACCATGGAGGGTCCCCGCGCCGGGGTCACGGTGGGACGGGAATCCCGGGGCTCACCCAGGATATCGATGTGGCGCCCGGGGATGCTGTCGAGGCAGGCGCGGATGGAGCCCTCGTCACACACGTCCAGCTGTTTGATCTCCAGCGTCCGGCCCAGCGCCGGCCCCGCAGCCGCCGCCAGCGCCCCACTCCTGCCCGTGTTCCTCATGGTGGCGATGACTGGGGGCACAGGCGGCTCAGCCCCCGCGGGCTCTCCCCGGGGGCTGGGGGAGCCCCTCCACCCCGCTCACCTCGGAAGCGGCGCTGCTTGTCCCTCGCCAGCCGCACGGCCAGCGCCAGCCCGATGCCGGAGGAGCAGCCGGTGATCAGCACCGTCTTGGGAGCCATGGCACGGCCTCCCCCGCGCGCCCCAGCCCCCCGCCTTTATAGCAGCTGCCCCAGCCCCAGCCCCCCCAAATCCGGGCCCTTAATCCCCCCTGGATAATCCACCCTCCCGGGGATTTGCGGCGGCCGCGTGGCTGAGCCGCACGTGGTGCCCGGGGAGCACAGAGGGGCCTTTGTGCGGGACCCGGGGCACTGTGGGGACACAGCGGGACATGGGGACACTGCCAGGCATGGGGACACTGTGGGAGATGGGGACACTGCCAGCCGTGTGCCACTGGCACTGGGGGGGCTCTGGGGATGGGAAGGAACGAGGCAGGACCTCTGCAAAAATAACCTTTATTATCACTGGTATAAAACACGTCCCACTTCAACTGGCCTCGTGGAGAAGTGGGGGACACGGTGATGGGTGCCCCCCTCACCCCCACACCCCGAGACCCCGCTCCTGGCGACCCCAAAACTCCCCTGGTGTGGGGGCGAGGAGTGCCAGGCCCCTGCAGGGACACTCGGGGCTGGTGCTGCAGGGCAGAGGGGAGAAAGTGCTTGAGTGTGGGGGTCCTGGCAGTGGGCTGTGCTGAGCTGTGCCATGTTGGTGGCGCCAGGCCGTGCCATACCACCCAACTGTGCCAGACTGTGCCAAACTGTGCCATGCTGGTGGTGCTGGGCTGTGCCAAACCATCCCACTGGTGCCAAGCTGTGCCAGCAGTGCCAGGCTGTGCTGAGCTGTGCCATGTCAGTGGTGCCCAGCTGTGCCAAACTACGCTGGTGGTGCTGGGCTGCGCCAAGCTGTGCCGTATCAACAGGGCCAGGCTGTGCCAAACAATCCCAGTGGTGCCAGGCTGTGCCAAGCCGTTCCGTGCCGGTGGTGCTGGGCTGTATCAAGCCGTGCTATGTCGGCAGTGAGACTGAGCCAAAGAATGCCAGCAGTGCCAGACTGAGCCAAACCCTGCCATGCCGGTGGAGCCAGGCTGTGCCAAACCCTCCCGGTGGTGCCATGCCGTGGCTCAGAGGGCCACGCAGGTGCAGTAGTGCCGCAGCTTGCAGGGCAGGATGCCACGGTTGATCTGGTGGAACTCCACGAGCTGGATAAGGTCGGCGAAGCGCGTCTGCCCATCGTCCATGGTGAAGTAGAGCCGACCCTCCTCCTCGCTCTGCCGGGGGCTGCAGGTCAGGACCCCTCTCCCCAGCACCCCCTGGCCCCCCCAGCCCCACGCCGGCACTCACCGGCAGGATGAGGTAGTGTTTGATGCGCTGCAGGTGGCACAGGGACAGCACGAAGCCCTTGGGGTTCCGCTGGCTCTCCCGCACCAGGAAGACCCTGCGAGCCCCAGCGGTGTCACTGCCGGCCCCAGGTCCCCTCTGCCCTCCCAGTGTCACCCATGGGGTCCCACAAACCTCCTATAAAGACCTGGCAGTAGCCCGGTACCCCCTGGTATCCCTGGGAGTCTCTGCGTCCCCCCAGGAGCCTGTGTGTCCCCCAAACCCTGCAACACCCTGGGTCACAACCCCCTGGGATCACTCACCTTCACCCCCACACACGTCCTGGATCCCCCCAGGAGGTGCAAGGCCCTGTAACCCTTGTGCTCCCGAACCTCCCTGGAGTTCCATGTCCCTCCCCAGGAGCCCCAGGGACCCCCACCCCCCACCCCAGGGTCCCGTACCCGTCCACCAAGCCCTGACGGCCCATGAGCTGCTGGGTGTCCTCCCGGGAGATGCGCCCGTGGAACCAGGGCTGGGTGCGGTGGATGGCTGCGGGGAGAGGGGTGTCAGATTTGGGGGGACCCCCTGCCCAGGCAGGGAGCCCCGCTGGGCACCGAGCCCACGTCTCACCGGCGCTGAGCGGGGAGCTGTGGCAGGCTGCGGGCAGGCTGTACCGGTGCGTCGTCTTCTTCTGGGCACACAAAGAAAGGAGGGGACATTAGGGTGGCCTTAAGGGGACTCCCCCTCACTGCCCAGCACCCCGACTCACCCTCCAGGCCTGTGCCTCCTCCAGGGCCACGGTCAGCACCTCATTGGGGTTCTCGATCACCCGGCCCGTGCACCCTGAGAAGTCCATGGCCACCAGTGCATTGTCCGAGACGCTTCGCTGTGGGGGACAGGGGGGTCACCGGAGGGTCCCCACGGGCCAGGGGCTGCGGGGGCAGGGGACACTCACCAGGGGCGTGGGGCCGATCCAGGGGGGTTGGCTCAGTCGTGCCTGCGCTTGCTGGTAGTTGCGGTAGAGCTGCATCCCGTACTGGGGGAACAGCTCTGTCAGCTGGGGGGGCCCTGCTGCAGGGTGGGGGACACCCAGGGACACCCAGGAACCTCCACAGCCACCCAGTGCAGGGGGGGGACCTCTGCATCCACTCCACATGGGCACAGGGACACCCACCCTGAAACACTTTCACTGGGATGGGGTCATCCCTCCAGCATCCCTCCAGAACCCCTCCACATTCCCACTCTTGTATCTCTCCAGCATCTTCCCAGCATCCCTCCAGTATCCCCCAAGCATCCCCACATCATGCTTCCAGCATTGTCAGATTAAGCCCTTTCTTCACCCAGAGATGGGGCAACGGAGAGGTGTTTTAAAAGCTTTTATTCCATTTTTCAGTCTCATGTGAAGGGTGAGACAATACAGATGTTATGATTCACTCCATCACAATCAGAATCCAATTATTTCCTAATTGCAATACACTGTAAGCGTTCTTTGGCCTAACAGCTTTTGCCACCCCATGCTGTAAATGCCTTAAAGCCAATCATCCAAAATTACCCCTCGTAGGTCCTACTACAATGCATCTCTCTTTCTCCAAAGTATCTAGTGTTAGTTGCAAGGCCACCTTTCGAGTTCCATTTCTCTCTCAGCAATGTCTGTCCTATTCCATGGCATTTCTAAGCCAGCATTCCTTATCTCAAGGTTTGCACACGAATGCACACTGTGCGAGCCTTCTGTCACAGCATCACCCCAGTATTCCTCCTGAATGCCCCCATTACCCCTCCAAACTCCCTCCAGCATCCCTCTGCCATCATCCCAGCGTCCCCCCAGCACGGGGCTGGCAGGACCCGCTCGGGGCTCACCTTGAAGAGCCGGAAGGCGGCCATCCAGCAGCTGCGGCTCTGCTCATCCTCGCTGCAGAGCAGCTTCAGGCCCTTCACGCCGCTCCGCACCTTGTGGGGCTGCGGGAGAGGCCGGAGCCGTCACGGGGCAGCCCCGGGTGGCTCTGAGGGGACAGAGAGCCCTTGGCAGGGGGAGGCGCAGGGAATGACCCTGCCACAGGCAGGGACATCCCCACCTTGATGCAGAAGCCGAACTCGGTGGGTGTCCCGTAGAGCTTCTTGCCCTGCGTCACGTAGTAGATGTTGGACTCGGTGAGGTCAGCGAAGTACTGGAGGTGCCGGGGGTCCTGGGGGGTGGGGGGTGTCAGGGCTGGCCCCGCTGCACCCCCTGGCCATGCTCCCTTTCCCCAGAACCCCCTGCCCTCACCTTGGAGGTGCCCTTGGTGGAGTAGTACAGCCCCGAGCGGCGCAGGGAGAAGTGGAAACGCTTCCAGACCTTGCGCCCAGCCTCCCGCAGATGCAGGAAGCCCTGGACCTCAGGGCAGCTCCCAGAGTTGAGGAAATTCTGGGGGGACACGAGGGCTGAGGGGCACGGCGGGGTCCCCGGGGCACGGCGGGGTCCCCGAGGCACAGCCGGGCATGATGCCCCATACCTGGATGAGCTCGGAGTGTGCCATGCTCTTGTTGGCCTCCAGGCAGCTGGACACCATCACCTCGGGGAACAGCAACTGCTGGGGGACAGAGGATCAGCAGAGACCCTTGGGGTGCTCAGGGTCCCCACGGGGGGTTACAGGGGGTGCCCACCTACCGCGTTGCTCTTGAAGAGCTCGTACTTGGCGAAGTTCTTGCGGAACACGAAGCGGCTGTCGGCACCCGGGGCCCAGGAGCTCTGCACCTCCACCACCGACTCGTGGTCCTCCAGGCAGCGCTCTGGGGGGACAGGGGGTCAGCAGGGTGGGGGGTCCCGCGGGCCGTGCCCACGCCGTGCCCCCACAGCCGCTCACCCAGGGCCAGGTGCTGGTGCAGCTCCACCAGGGCCCAGCTGTGGTCGTGCAGCGCCCGCGTCCTGCGCACCAGGGTCTCGCAGAGCTGCCGCGCCGTGGTCCCCGCCGAGGCCTCCAGCGAGCGGCACGCGCCGTCCTCGCCGAACACCTTCACCACCTGGGAGGTGGGACACGGGGCGTCAGGGCCCCCCCGGCACGAGGGGACCCTGCTGAACTATGGGTGAGAACACCCACACCCACCTCCTGCTCCCCAACTCATGTGGGAGGTGGTTCCTGTCCCAAGGATGGGATTCCTCCTTCCCAGAGCTTTGACTCATTTGGGAGGTGGTTCCTTCCCCAGGGTTGAGGTCCCTCTTTCCAGCCCCTCGGCCCCCAGACCCTCAGGAGGGTGAGATCTCTGTAGAGGGGTCCTTATCCACAGGCTGAGACCCCTTCCCAGACCCTCACATGGGAGGACGTTCCTGCCCCAGAGCTGAGACCCTCCCCTCTCCCCAGCCCCCTGACTCCCACTTCACCTGGGAGGTGCCCTCGCCGGGGAGGTCCCTGCCCCAAGAATCCCCTCCCCAGCCCGTGCAGGGGTGTCCCTGTCCCAGACCTCAGCCCCCCTTCCCAGCCCCTGCCCCTGACTCACATGGGAGGTGCCCTCGCGGGGGGGTCCCTGTCCCAGGGCCGGGCTGCTCAGGATGGGTGAGTTGGAGGGGCTGCAGAGCTCGGGGAAGGGGTTGGGGATGCTGGGCAGCGACGACGCGCGTGGCTCCTCCTGTGGTGGCTGCCGGCTGCAGGCACAGGGGGGTGAGCTCTATGCCCCCTGTGACCCCCCCTGAGCACCCCCTGCCTCCCCCTTTTCCTCCCCATCTCCCCCCGGTCCTCACACCCACCTGCTGCCGTGGATGAAGAGGGGCTGGGAGCGCCTGACCTCGGGCGGCCCCTCGCCCCCATCCCGCTCACCAGGACCCCCATCCTGCTCGGGGGGCTCCCAGAGGCTGCTCTGCTGAGCCCCCCCCTCCATGGCATTATCTGTGAGGAGAGAGAGAGGGGGTCTGGCACCGTGTGTTGGCCCTCGTTCCCTCGGGGGGGGGTCATGGCCACATTTGGGGGCCATGGCCAGGTGTGGGCAGCCCCCAGAGGATGCCACGCTGCCTCCATGTGGGCTCCCACCCCTGGCACCCACCCAAGGGTGTTTTCCTGGTGCCCAGACTAGCAGGACCCCAGCCCTGGGCGTCTGGCTGAGCTTCCAAGGGTGTCCCTGTCCCCCCAAGTCCTGTCGGGGTGCTGTGGGCTGGAGCATAACACTGATGGTGACCACAGCCCGTTATGAGACCCCCAAGAATCCCCCACATCCCACGTGGGACCCTCACCAGTGCCCCCACACCAGCACTGAGGGTCTGGGAGCACTGGGAGATGCTGGGCTGAGCTTTGCCAGGCTGAGCTTTGCCGGGCCGAGCCGTGCCGGCGCCGAGGAGAGAAGGAAGCCGAGCGTGGCGGCGGCGGCTCAGCCCAAACACCTCCTCGGGTCCGGCCAAACCAGTTCTGGCAGCCGCTCCCAGCTCCACCTCACCGCCCTGGCATCCGAGCCCGGGCGGCCGCGCCGGGAGCCGGGGGCGAGGGAGCCGCCGTGGGAACCGCCGCCAGCCCCCCGCGCTGGCACAGCCCCCCCAGGTCCCCTCCCACGCCCGGTGCCAGCGCCCACGCTGTGCCACCGTGCTCAGGCACCGGTCACGCCCGGACAGCGGCCCCGCTCCGGTACCGGCTCCCGAGTAGCCCGCGGAGGGAGCGGGGATGTGCCACGGCCCCCCCAGCACGTGGCACACGTAACACACACGTGGCATCCACGGTGGCACTCGGTGGCCGCGGGCGCTGGACCCGGCGGTCCCGGGACAGCGGGCAGAGCCGCGTTAATCATTCGCCCGCTGCCCGTCCCTGTCCCCACCTCTCGGGTCCAAGTCCGTGGCTGGGCAGGACTGATGGCATCCCCATCCCGTCCCTGTGCCTGCCGTGTCCCTGTCCCCATCCCTGCATCCCACCAGGACCCTCCGCTCCATCCCCGCTCCCTGCCCTGGCTGTGCCAGCCCGGTGCCCCCTCCCTGGCCAGATCCCGGGGTGATCTGGGGACACGGGGACAGTCAGGGGTCAGGCAGGGTGATGCTGCTGGTGGGACACAGCAGGGGACACGGGGGGATGTGACAGACAGGGCCCCGGGACTGGGACACGGCCCTGGCACCAACCCCGTGGCCTCAGGTCACCCCGGTGTGAGCCCTGTCCTGGTGGCCGTGGCAGGGTGGGGACACTCAGGGTGGGGACACTCAGGGTGTCCCGGGGGCGTGGGACAAACAGGGGACACAGGGCTTTGGGCAAAGGGACAGGGGCCACCAGGGTTATGAGGTGGGGGCCTGGAGGGGGTCAGGACCACCGGGATGGTCCCCAGGGCCACCAGGGCTATGGAGCAGGGGGTGCAGGGCCACCGGATCGAGGGTCCCAGGGCAACAGGGCTGAGGGACGGGGTCCCAGAGCCACCAGGGTGAGGGGATGGGATTCCAGGGTCAGCAGGGCTAGGGAGTGGAAGCACAGGGTCACCGGGACAAGGGACAGCGCGCCGGGACCACCGGGACTACGGAACAGGACCCCAGCTGCGGGTGGGGGTCTCGGCGGGTGCCCAGGGTGGGGGGTCAGGGCTCCCCAGGGGCGCGGAGGCAGCAGAGGAGGCACGGCGGGATGGCAGAGGAGGAGGAAGAGCCGGGAGGAAGGCGGGAAGGAGGGAGGGAAGGGGTGCAGGCGTAGCGAGAGCTCCGGGGTCGTTCCCGGCGGGATGGGGCCGACACCCCGAGATGAGCAGCGACCCCCTCCCAGCCCCAGGAGCCCCCAGCCCGGCCCCGCTCCTACCTGCAGCGCCCGCCGCGTCCCGGCACCCTCCCGCCGGACCAGGGATTCCTGTTCTCCCCGGCCTTATCTACCTGCGCCAGCTCCCGCCCCCGCCTGACATCACGGCGCCCCGGGCTTGCTGCCCGGCACCGGCCCCCCACCGACACCCAGAGGGGCCCCCCATTCCCCCCCGGCGCCCTGTGGGGTGTCCAGCCCGGCGCCGGGGGCTGCAGCCCCCAAACCCACCTCCTGCGACCCCCCCGAGGTGGTGATGGGGAGTTTCCCACAATGCACTGGGGTGACCCCTGGAGCAGCGGGGGCGCGGGGGGGGGACACGGGGCCTCGGCACCCGGGGATGTCCTGGGGGTGCAGACCCCACAGACCCCCCCCCCCGGGTCATGCTCTGAGAGCCCCCAAACCCAGGGTGTGGGGGTTGGGGCTCCCCTGGGACCCCCAAAGCGGGGCTGGAAGGGTCCCATGGCGGGAGGGGGATGTCCCCATTGTCCCCTGAGGGACCCCTGCCAGGTGGGACCACGGGATGAGGAGGGGGTGTCGGGGGGGGGGGGGGTCTCATGCAGGTCAGGGGGCCTTCCGGGAGGGTTGGGGGCGGTATTTGGGATATGGGAACGCAGTGGGATGTGGGGTCACTTAGGGACCTTAGGGGTCACTTAGGGACCTAAGTGGGGTCACCCACTGGGGACTAGGGGTGCCATGGGGTCACGGAGTCCCTAGAGGTGTCCCCACGGAGGGGTTCAGGGGTCCCCGTGGGGGATGCTGAGGGTCCCCCACAAGGCCCTGCAGACCCCCCCCCCCCCCCAAGGGGTTTTAGGTGTGGGTCCCACGGAGCAGTGGGGGTTCCCACGGGGATAGATCTCCTGTGAGGGTCATTTCAGGTCCCACTGGTCCCGTGCGGTCCCCCGGAGGTCACCTTGGGTCCCCTCTCGGGTGACACGGGGGTCACTGAGGTCACTGTGTGTCTCACGGTGGGGGTTGCGGGTCCCCTGCGGGTCTCGGGGGGGTCACTGTGAGTGAGTTTGGGTTCCCCGGGGTCACTTTAGGTCAGTAGAGGTATCCTGGGAGTCACTTCAGGTCACTGAGGGTCATTTTGGATCCCCCGGGGGTCACCGGGGTCACGGCCGGCCTCCCGGAGGTCTCGGAGCAGACGAGACGAGCGGCGCGGCGGTGCGGAGCGGCCGGAAGTGGTGCGTCACGTGACCACACCCGGAAGCGGCGGCGCGGCGGCACCGGGGGCCATGAGCGGCGGGGCCGGGGACGGGAACGGGGCCGAGAGTGGGGCCGAGCGGCGGGTCCGCATCGTGGTGGAGTACTGGTGAGCGCCGCGGCGGCGGCGGCTGCGGGGGGCCCGGGGGCGGATGGAGCGCGGGTACCGAGAGGACCCCGGGGCCTTCGGGGGTGGGAGGCACCGGGAGCGGCCCACAGCGGTACTGGGAGCACAAACTGGGGGAACTGGGGTGAGCCATGCGGCGGGTTCAGAGCCTGAGGGGACTGGGGAGAGAAAGGAGAGGCTGAGGAGGATATAGAGGGGTCGGGGGGCTGAGGAGGGGGCTGTAGGGAGGTGGAGGGTCTCTGCAGGGTGGGGGAATTGGGGCTCTGACGGGGGTTGTAGGGGAATGCGGGGGCTGAGGAAGGGGTTATGGAGGATTTGGGGGGCTCTGCAGGCTGGGGGGGGGCTGAGGAGGTATTGAGCAGCCACAGTGTTATGGGGTACGGGGGGCTGGGGGTTTGGGGAGGGCTCCTGAGGGTGCAGGGAGCAGCAGAGCTGTTGTGGGGGTACAGGCTGGGGGGGGCTCCTTAGCTCGGGGAGGGTTTGGGGGGGGTCCCCGTGCCCCGACCCCTCCTCAGGCGGTTCCCCCCTCTCCAGCGAGCCCTGCGGCTTCGAGGCCACGTACCAGGAGCTGGCGAGCGCCGTGCGGGACGAGTACCCCGACATCGAGATCGAGTCACGCCTGGGGGGCACCGGTGAGACCCCACAGCAGCCTCGGCCTTGGGGGGGACACCCCAGGCCACCCCCAGTGCCGTGCTGGGGGTTTGGGGTGGGTTAAACCTGGCTGGGAGTGCAGGGGGGTCGTGGCCTGGTTGCTGCCCCTCAGCAGGGTCAGTTTGGGGGCAGAGCTGGGGGTCTGCAGAGCCCCCGGTGCTGCCAGCAGGGGACACGGGCTGGGGATGTTTTGGCGGGGACAGAGCTCAGGGCTGGGCCTTGGGTGTGCCCTCAGGTGCCTTCGAGATCGAGATCAACGGGCAGCTGGTCTTCTCCAAGCTGGAGAACGGGGGCTTTCCCTACGAGAAGGACGTGAGTACCCACCGGGGCTCCCGGGCTCAGCCAGGCTGGGCTGGGGGCGTTTGGTTTGCAGGGATCCCCTCCTGTGACGGGATCTGCCCGTGGGATCACTGTTCTGTCACCCTCTGGAGCTGTTCCCCCTCCTGCCGGTCCTGCTGGGGTGGAGCGGGAGGGGACAGAGGGGCAGCTCCTCGCCGTGGCCGGGATTTGTCCCCGTGCCCTCCGTGTGCCCCGGTGCTCCCACGCCCTGGCCGTGACCCCTCCCCTGCCGTGTCTCCCCAGCTGATCGAGGCCATCCGCAGAGCCCGCAATGGGGAGCCCCTGGAGAAAATCACCAACAGCCGCCCCCCCTGCGTCATCCTGTAGCCCCCCGGGGACAGCGGGGTCCCCCCAGGCTGCCCATCGCTGCCTTCCTTAAATCCCTGCACGACTGGGGGGCTCAGCAGCCTCCTGGGGACCCCCACGGGGGCGCCGGGAAGGGCAGAGCTGTGGCACAGGTGGCACTGGGGGTCGTTCTGTCCCCTGCCCGACCTGTTGTTTTGGGGGCAGGGGGGGTCTCCCACCTGCCTTTGCCTTCCCCCCCCCCATCAGCTGCACCTCTCTGAGGGGCACAGGGTTGGCACCCCCGTTTCTCTGTGCTGGCCTCTCGCCTCCCTCATCCCCTGGGAATCTGGGGAGCCAGGCTGGGTGTTGGAGCAGCTCCCAGCAGGTTAATTCCAAGGGGAATCCACTGGCTGTAACTTCCCTGGGATTCGTTAATGATTAAAGTCCCTCTGGCACTGTTTAATCCCAGGCAGGGGCTGGCCATGGGAACCCCAGCCCGGCCCCACAGCCACAGGTGTGTTCACATCCCCCCTCCTCATTCCCAGGCTCCCAGCTCCTGCTTCCTGCCTGGAATGACCCTGCCCTTGGCCTCGGGGCGGGGGGCTCCCCTATTTATTCTATACTGTGTATAAACCCAACGGCCTGGGCGGAATAAAGGATGGAGAATGTGGCTCCTCTGGTGTCCCTCGGGAATGGGGCGTGGGACAGGGTCCTGGATGCTGCCTGGAATCAGGAATTTGGTCCTTCAGGCAAGTGGTGGCGGGTGACAGAGGGGAGAGGAAAGGAAGGGGAAAAAGGGAGGAGTGGGAGAAGAAAAGGGGAAAAGGAAGGGAAAGGGGAAGAAGAAAGAAGCAGAAAAGGGAAGACAGAAGGGGAAAAGGAAACAGAAAAAGGAATGGAAAGGAGGGAAAAGGGGAAAGGAAATGGGGAAGGAAAAAGGGGGGAAAAGAAGGGGAAAGGGAAAGAAAAAGAGGAAAAAAGGAAGGATAAAAGGGAAAGGGAAGGCAAAAAGGGGGAAAAATAAGGGAAAAGGGAAAAAGAGAATGAAAAGGGGAAAAAAAGAAGGAAAAAGGGAAGGGGTGTGACATGTTGGTCCTTGGGAGACAGAGCTGAATCCAACAGAGAAGGGGAAACCAAAGAGACCACAAGAGTAGAAAAAACAACCAATGTACAATTACCAAATATACATCCCGGTGCTTCCAAAGAATCCCGGAGCAGCCGGGACTGCTCTCAGTCCAGCTGCCCTCAGTGCAAGTCCACGTGTCCCAGGCACTGGGACAGCCCTGGAGTGGCGGGGGATGGCAGAGGGTCTGTCCTTCTCCAGGCCGTGCTGGGTCCGAGCTCCCTGGGCTGCTCTGGGCACCAGCCAGCTTGTGGGTCCCCAGTGCCACCGAGGGTGACCCCTCTGTCCCCACTCTGCTGCCACGCTGTCCCACAGCGTCCTGGGCTCTCCCAGCCCTCCGTGAGCCGTGCCACCCTCGGGCAGAGGGGATGGACCCCCAGCCCTGCGGCCGTGGCTCGTCCCTCCCTGAGCTGCCTTGGTGAAGTTGGGGGGTCTCTCTTACACGGCCGTGGTGTCGGGGCCGGCCAGGCCGAGGTACTCGGGGTTCTCAGCCGTGGGCGTCGTGCCGGGGCCACCCTCGGGGCCACCACCCTTGGCAGGGTCCTGGTTCCAGTAGTAGGGGTTGTCGAAGGCCTGGCTGAAGGGGCCAGGGGCGGGGGTGCCGTGGGGTGCCAGGTACTCGGGGTTCTCCACAGCATGGCCGAAGGGCCCTGGGAAGGAGTTCTTGGGGTCCTTGATGAGCCCGTTCTTCCCCTGGTGCCCCTTGGGCTTGTCTGGCGGGGATGGGGGGGCGCGGGGCGGACGTTCCCCAGCCTGGTTCACGTACTCTGCAGGATGAGTGACATGTTAGGGACCCCCAGGGGTCATGGGACAGACAGACACCCCCCACCACCTCCCCAAGGGTCCAGCCGTGCCCTGTCTACCTGGCATGGTGCTGTGGGGGGCTGGGACGGTGAAGCACTCAGGGTCCTCTCCGTCCTTGACCGTCAGCCCGGTGGGATCCTCGCTGTACCGGGGCAGGGTGCCAGGCTCCCGCCCCGGGGGGCTCTGCAGGGCCAGCTTTTCCCCATCTGGCACCTCTGGGACAGGGCCTTCTGGCCCCTCCGCCAGGCCCTGGGCGGGGAAGGGGAAGGAGGCCAAGCCCTCGCCCTCTTCCACCTTGGCTGGAGATTCCGCCGTGCTCTGGGTGTGGGAGAGGACACAGAGTCGGGCACTTGAGTCCACCCCAAGGACCATCCCAGCGCTTTGCCCCTCACAGACGTGGCACGGTTTCACCCCCATGCCTGTGCCAGGACCGGGATCTCCCTCCCAGCCCTCCCCCCGTACCCGCATGGAGGAGATGCGGCTGCGGTAGGTGGTGGAGGTGTCGGTGCTGAAGAAGCCGTGGTGAGGCACCAGGTACTCCTCGGCGTCCACCAGGTCGTCCATGTCCTCCTCATCCAGCAGCGCTCGGTAGAAGGTGCTGTCCATGGAGCCGGGCAGCCCCACCAGGTCATTCTGGGGGGTCACACCGGTCAGTGCTGGCCCCAGGGCACCGGCAAGGGGACGGGACCCCGGGGATCTGCATACCTGGATGACCACGAAGCGCTGGGGGTCACGGGCCATGCGGGAGAACTCGGTGACCAGCTCCCGGAACTTGGGCCGGCACTCGGAGTCAATCATCCAACCTGCAGCAGAGCCGGGTGCCATCAGGGCCGGGAGCAGGGTGACACCACGCCCTGTCCCCTCCCTGTCCCTGTGTACCCTCCCCGTACATTTCACCATGATCATGTAGACGTCGATGGTGCAGATGGGCGGCTGCGGCAGCCGCTCGCCCTTCTCCAGCAGGTCCGGGATCTCCCGGGCAGGGATCCCGTCGTACGGCTTTGCCCCAAACGTCATCAGCTCCCACACGGTGACACCTGGAGGGGACAGGTGTGGGGGTGAGCAGTGCGTTGGGACTCCCCAAGTCCCCCGGGGCGCGGACACCCTGACGCACCGTAACTCCAGACATCGCTCTGGTGCGTGAAGCGCCGGCGGAGGATGGACTCCAGCGCCATCCACTTGATGGGGACCTGGGACAGGGCAGATGGAGAGGTGAGCAGGACCGGGGGGTTGGCTGTCACCGAGAGGAGCATCACTGTCCTGAGTCCCCAAGCCCTACCTTGCCACCATCAGCGTGGTACTCGGTCTCGTCGATGTCGAGCAGCCGGGCCAGCCCGAAGTCGGTGATCTTGACGTGGTTTGGGCTCTTGACGAGGACGTTGCGAGCGGCCAGGTCCCGGTGCACCAGTCTCACCTCCTCTAGGTAACTCATCCCCTGGAGGTGGCACATGTCCAGCTGTCCCTGGTCTCCCCCAGGACCCCCCCAGAGCTGCCCAGGTCCCCTGTCCTACCTTGGCGATCTGCACACACCAGTTGAGCAGGTCCTGGGAGCCGATGTGGTCCTTGTTCTCCCGCACGTAGTCCAGGAGGCAGCCGTAGGGCATCAGCTGCGTCACCAGCTGCACCGTGGAGGTCAGGCAGATGCCCAGCAGTCGGGACACGTAGGGGCTGCCCACCCCTGCCATCACATAGGCCTCCTGTGGGCAGGAGAGGCGTCAGGGTGGGCAGGGGTCACTGCCAGCCCCATTCCCCTCCAGTGCTGTGGCCACACTCACGTCCAGGATCTCCTTGTTGGCTTTGGGCGATGTGTTCTCCCGCAAGACTTTGATGGCCACTGGGATCTTCACGCTCTCCCCATCGGGGATCCAGATGCCCTGAGGTGGGGACAAGCAGGTGAGGGGATGCAGAGCAGGGAGGGTCATGTCCCACTGTGCTAGCGCCACTCCTCACCTTATAGACGGTGCCAAAAGCACCAGAACCCAAAACTTTCACTTTCTTGAGCTCCGTCTCCTTGAGGATCCTCATCTGGGCTTGGTTGGGGAGGGCCCCGCTGGGCGTCAGTGGCTCCACCAGCTGTGGGGCATGGAGGGGTGAGGGGAGCCAGGCTCCTGATCCCTCCCAGGCCCTGAGGGTCCACTCCTGCCCCCCGGGAGATCCCCACCTCGGTCTCCTGCAGCAGCCGCCGCATCGTGTGCTTGCGCTCCTGCTGCCGCCGGCGCTTGACACAGATGACGGTGATGAGGAGCAGGACGACGACCAGCAGAGCCCCCACCACGCCGGCGATGATGGACGTCACCTGGCTGCGTGCCAAGAGGCCATCAGTGTGGGGGACCCCCAGCACCCAGAGTGGCGGTGGCACAACACAGCCACACTCCTACCTTGGCTTCTGGTCCACGGGACATCCGTCCTCATCGCGGATCGTGCACCTGGGGACACAGGGCGTAGCCCCCTGCTGTCAGCAGCCCCCTGCAGCTGCCAGCACCCCCTCCTCGGCAAGGGACCCCCAACTCACGAGTGGGTGCAGTTGGTGGGGCAGAGCTGACACACGCCAAATTCGTCCGGGTATTTCCAGACGGGCACAAAGGAGGCGTCGGCCTTGACGCCGCTGGGGCAGCGCCGCACACACTGCTGGGCATCCTTGTAGTGGGCACAGGCCACGCACTGGTCTGGATCCTGCAGGAACCAGGGCGGGTTGAGGGACCCAGGTGTCTGGGGGCACCCCCCACCCCACCCAGTGCGTGTCCCTGTCCTCACCGATCCGAAGCAGGTCTCGGTGCCGTTCTGGGGCTGGCACTCGGGGTGGCACGGCAGGCACCGCGTCCCGTTGGCGTGTTCCCGGACGGCTCTGCAGGGCAAAGGGGCAGGGATGGAGTCCCAGCCCCACCCTGCAGTGTGTGTGGGGACTCTGTTTGGCACTCCCGAGGGTCTCCACTCACCCATCCAGGAGGTTGCAGGAGGCCACGCACTCCTGGCCGCGCAGGAACCGCTCGCAGGCCACGCACTGGGTGGGACCGGGGCCCCAGCAGTGCCCCTGGGCACACAGGTGGAAGCAAACCAGCCCCTCGCTCTCTGCAGGGGGAGCACCATCAGCACCAGGGGGTTTGTCAGCAATAGGGGGGTCCAACATCTCCCCCCCACCCCAATGGGCTCCTCTTACCGCACTGCTCGGGGGGCTTGTTGTGGGTCTGGAAGAGGCGCTGGCGGGGGTTGCGGAAGATGCTGTGCCAGGGCACCTTCTGGAGGAAGCAGAGCTGGGGGTTGTGGTGCACCAGCACCATCCCGCTGCTGATCTCCTGCAGGGCCCGGAGCCCCAGCGCCTGCACCGCCAGGTCCCGCAGCGTCAGCGAGTAGGCGCCGCTGCCGAGACACCCACGGGTGAGACACGCGTGTCCCCGTGTCCCCCCACGTCCTCCGCGTCCTTCCCGTGTCCCCCTGCATCCCATCCATGTGCCCTCGTGTCCTGTCATCCCCCATGTCCCCCCGTGTGTTCCCAGAACCCCTGCCATGTCTCTCTGTGTCCCCCTATGCCCCAACATTTCCCCAGGTCCCCTCTGCATCCCCATGTTCCCATGTCACTCCACATCCCGTGTGTCTCCGTGTCCTCCCACATCCCCGTCCCAGCTCACTTGTGCAGCACCCGGCCCCGGATCACCCGCAGGTTTTGGAAGACTCCCAGGTCCTTCATGTCAGGTGGCCAGGCCGCGATGTAGAGGAAGCCTGGGGGGAGCTGAGTGTCACCACCTCATGTCCCCCCCAAACCTGGAACCCTCGATCCCCCCCGGCTCCCCCAGCTCTCACCCGTCAGCTCCTCCAGGCTCTCGAAGATCCGCAGCAGTTTGGGGTCCAGGGGTGGGGTGTTGGTGCTGGGGTCCCTGCCGGGGATGGGAGGGAGGTTGGGGGGGTCCCACTGGGGGTCCCGATGGGCTCAGGGAGGGGAATCAGGCACTCACCCAGCGAAGGTCTCGGGCAGGAAGGCCAGGCTCCCAAAAATCTTGGTGCAGCCGGAGAAGTGCTGGATGTTGGAGGCGTTCACGGCACGGACGCCCTTCAGGAAATCCACTCCCAGCCCATAGCACACTGAGGGGGCATGGCAGGGCTGGGGTGCTCCACCAGGACCCCCAAGCACCCCAAAACACTGCCCCACCAGCCATGGAGATACCCCCACAGGGCACAGCAGCACCCCCACACAGCCTTGGAGTCCCCAGAGCTGCACTGAGGACTGGTCATCCACATCCCTGGGGTGCCCAGAGCCCCCCAGGGCTTGGGAAGGCTGCTTACACACACCCTGCGGGTTCCCAGAGTAACCCCAGCCCCCAGGGGACTGCTCACCCACACCCCTGGGGTCCCCAGAGCCACTCTGGGGGGCTGTTCACCCACACCCCTGGGGTCCCTGGACCTGTCCAGATACTGGGGGGCTGCTCACCCACAACCTTGGGAACTCCATGAGCCCCCCAGGACATTGAGGAGCTGCTCATCCCCAATCCTGCAGTATCCAGAGCCCCCCTCCCCAGCCCCTGGGGGCTGCTCACCCACAACTTCAGGGCACCCAGAGCCCCCCCAGACCCCGGGGGGGTTTCTCACCCTCCGGGCAGGGTTTGCTGCACTTCTCACACTTCTGGACATTGTTGACCGTGACCTCCTGGCTGTTCTGGGGGCACACGAGGGTGCAGGACCCCACCTCCGTGGCGAGGTAGTTGTCTGGAGGGGTCAGGAGGGGGGGTCAGGGCCACGCTGGCCGCCCCTGCACCCCCCCAGGGTGTCACTCACAGGGACACTGGCTGACACAGCTGGCACCAAAGGTGTAGCGCCCGTCGGGGTTGGGCATCGACTCGAAGGTGTCCGAGTTGTAGACGACGAGCGGGGGGCAGTGCAGCTCACAGATCCCGCTCCGGTTGAAGTTCAGGCATGCCTGGGGTGGGGGGACACAGCCGTGTGAGACCCCTGTTGCCCCCCAGGACCCCCGGTGCCCCCGTCCCGTGCGCACCAGGCAGTCGGAGTGCTTGGGGCCGGTGCAGCCGGCGGCGCACTGCTCGTGACAACAGTCCGTGGGCTTCGTGCCCTTGCAGCGTGGGCAGCCGTGGCAGATGCTGTTGGTCACTGCAGGGACACAGAGGGACACGCTGGGGACAGGGACCCCCATGGATTCCTCCCTCCAGGCAATGGGGGAGTCCCCAGGATGAGGGGTTGGAGGGTAGGTGGGTTTCCGGGGTAAAAATCTGTGTGGTGGGAATTCAGGGGCCAAGTGGGGGCAGTGGGACAGGAATCTGGGGGGGCAAGGGGGGGATCCCAGGAATTTGGGGTGTAAGCAGAGGTCCTCAGGACAGGGATTTGGGATGTAAGGGGAGGGTCCTGGAGGAGGGATTTTAGGGGATCTCTGGAGCCAGGATTTGGGTGCCATGTAGGGCTCAGTGGAATGAGGATTTGGGAGCTAAATAGGTCAGGGTGCTTCAGGGGGTAAGATTTAGGTGGCAAATAGGGGTCAGTGGGACAGAGATTTGGGGGGCAAATGGAAGGTTGAGAAGGTGTCTGGAAATGGGACTTAGGTGGCAAGTAGGGCTCAGTAGGGCAACAATTTGGGAGTGCAAGCAGAAGGTCCAGGGAGTCTCTGGGACAGAAATATGGGTGCCAAGTGGGGATCATTGGAGCAGGGGCATACAGAGGTAAGGAGAGGGGTTCCCAGGGGCTTTGGGGGTCCCTGGGGGGCGGGTCAGAGCCTCTGTGGGTCCCACACTCACATGTCTGGCAGTCCTGTTTGCCCTCGCCCCAGCAGTGCCCCTCGGCACAGAGCGCCCGGCAGTCGGGACCTGCGGAGGGGGAAGCGTGAGCAGGGGGTCCTGGAACCCCCAGAGCCCCCCCTGGTACCACAACCCCCCTGGGGCACTCACAGCTGCGGGTGCGGGTGCTCTCCACCTGGATCTCGGCACGGAACTCGTTGTGCCGGTGGAAGATGTCGCTCCAGAGGATGGTCTCCTGGAAACACAGCTCGGGGTTCCTCTCGATGCGCACCCCTCCCTTCAGGATCTCTGGGGGGGACAGGTAGGGAGGTCAGCATGGGGAAGCCCTGCAGCCCCGTGGGGACTCCCAGTCCAGAGGGACCTGCCTCTCCATGGGAGCACCCAATCCTGGGTGGGGACCCACCATGGGGACACCCACACCTGGACAGGGACCTCAAGGGACCACCCACCCCAGACCGGAGCTGGCAGCTCCCAACTGCAGGAGCAGCAACCCACGTACCCGAGGGTTCCCGACAGGGCTTCCCCACCTGTGAGGTGCCTCATGCCGAGCTGGCGCAGCCCCGGCGTCCCGGTGGGGCCGGCGTTGCCCACCACAGCCAGGGCGTAGCGGTCCTGGAAGAGCTGCGTGCCGCGGATGATGCGCAGGCTCTGCAGCTCCAGCCCGCTCACTTGGTTCTCCGCGATCAGCACGTACCCCTGCACCTCCTTGATATCCTGGCATGGGGAGACACGGGTGAGGGGCCGGTCGGACCCCCGTCCTTCCCCCCTCTCGGGGCGTTTCCCGCTGCGCACCTTGAGGAAGGAGGTGTCGGCGTCGGCGGGCAGGTAGGTGAGCTCCAGGTTGCCCTGGACTACCTGGCAGCCCTGGTAGAGGTGCCTCAGGGTCTCGTAGTGGCTCTCGGGGCTGGAGGGACGCAGCAGCTTCATGTCGGTGCCGGTGCAGACTGTGGGGACAGCGGGGGCTCAGCGGGTCCCCAACTCCTCCTCTCCCCCGTGGGACGTGGAGCTCCGGCCCCCGCAGGAAACGCCGCGGATGCGGCGGCCGCCGTTTATCTCCGGGGCTGCTCCCAACAGCTTCCGATGGGTTTCCTGGATCGTGGCTCCCCCGGCTCCCACCCCGGCACGCGGCAAAGCTGCTCCCGCTCTGGCACCGGGCCCCGCTCGAGGGACAACGGGGACCGGTGTCGCCCCGTGCCCGCGGCGGGGGCCGGGGACTGCTGGGGGCTGGGTTGGGACCCCCAGAGCCGCGGGGCCGGAGCGGGGGCCGCGGGCAGGAATGCGCTGCCCACGCCGCCGGGGCGGCCGCGCCGAGACAAGACCCGATTGTTGAGCGGCGACGGCAGCGGGGCCCGGCCGGCCCCATTGCGGGGGGCTGCTGGCCGGGCGAGCATCCCCGCGGCATCCAGGCGGGGCGGGGGGCGAGGGAGCCCGCCCTGGCTGCCAGGCCCCGGGCGAGTGAGTCACGGGCGCGGGTGGCACAGGGCCCCGGCCGCCCGCTCCCGGCTGGAACCGCCTTTTCAGGTCGGGCGTGTTTGGGGAGCAGCGGTGACGCAGGGCTGGCGGGCACGGCCCAGCCCCGGCGCGCCCGCGGCCCCCGGCACCCCAACACCTCGCCGGGGAGAGCCCCCACGCCAGAGCCCAGCCCGGCGCTGACCCTGCCGCCACCACAGTGTCACTCCCAGAGCCACCAGCCCTGAGGCGCTGCCGTCCCAGCACGGGCAGGAGGCACACGGGGGTCAGCGGGGGTTCGGTGTGCCGGTCCCCGGCTGCTCCGTGGCTGAGTGACAGCCCCCGGTGCTGGGCAGCTGCGGGCGCGGCCCCGTGTCCAGGCGACCCGGCTGGCACTCGCCTCCCCCGCCTGTTCCAAGGCCTCTGAGCCAGGGAAAAAACGGCCAGGAAGGAGGAAGCCCCTCGAATCTGGGGTTCAGCTCTCTCCCACCAGACCGGCCGTGCAGCGGGGGGACCCCGGAAGGGAACGTGCCGTTGTGTTGGGCGGCCAAAGCTCAAGGTCTGTGCCCACACCTGCTGTGACAGGCACGGGGTGCTGGGGCTTCCCCGGGGCAAAGGGCAGGTGGGACAAGTGCACGGCAGCACCGGATCCTGGTGGGATCCCGGCTCCGTGCCCCAGGATTTGGCCTTGTCTGCTCGCCCAGGTCCCTGGCTGGGCACCGGGCAGGGCAGTGACTGATCCATCCTGCCTGGCTCGCTCCAGCGGGCGGTGCCACCACGAAGCACCTCGGCTGCCCACGGGTGTCCGGCAAAGCCCGTCGGCCACGTGCCCACGGGGCTGTCCAGAGCCGGGGCTGCCGGACACCAATCCGGCCCCAGGGACAGGGAGACACCAGGGTGTCCCTAACCAGGAGCTCGCCCCACACAGACCCTCCAAGCAGTGTGAGCTGTGGGGTGCCAGGAGTGGAGGTCACCCGGTGTGTCCCCACGTCCCTGTCCCGCCACCTCACATTGGTTCAGTCCCACCGGGCATTCACATTCCAAACTCCCGCTGCTGGAGCTGCCCCCCAACAGGGAGGCAGCAGGGTCCGACTTTTGGGACTGTTGGTGCCCACTTTGGGGCCACCAGCCCCCTCTCCTGCTGGCTGCGCTCCTGCCAGCCCCGCCGCGGTGCGTGGCCGAGGCTCGGGGGCTGTCGGGCCGGGCTCCCCGCTCCCCCCGGGGCTGGGCTGGGTGCGGCACGTCGAGAATGTGGATGGGAGCGACGGGGACGCACCCACCCACCCACCCAGTCGCTCCGTGGGGCACCGCGCCTGCCCCGCACCCCGAAGCCTCCCCATGCCCACGGGATGGAAACCCCCACAAGTTGGAGGCCCCCCGTTCCCGCTTCTCCCGGCGGTGCCGGAGCCCTGGGACCGGCTGCAGCGGGGGAGTCCCCACTCCGGGCTCTACCGGAGCCTCTAAATTCCTCCCGGGAATCGTCCCGCTCGGGGGAACCGGGGCGCAGCAGGCAGGGCCTCCCGCTTGGCCCCAGCGCCTCCCAGTACACACCAGTTCGGCCCCGAATCCTGGCGGGCAGTCGCGGCGCGGGGACACCGGGGTCGCGCTGCCCGCGGCGGGGAGAACCGGGGGCACCGAGGGGGCAGCGGGAGGACTGGCGAAGGCGGTCCCGTCACTTCCCACCGTGCAGCCCCCGGGCACACCGGAGCCCGCGGCCCGGTGCACCCCGACCCACTCCCAGAGCTGCCCGGTCCCACCCCCGGTCCCCCCCACGTTCCCAACTCGAGGCCCCCCACGGTCCCCTCCCGCTGCTCCCTCGGTTCTCCCCACCGTCCCCTCCCGGTTTTCCACTCGGTCCCACCCCCGATGTCCCCCCGGTGCCCTCTCGGGCACGCCCCCCGTGTCCCCCCCTCCCTTTCCCGGTTGCCCCTCTCGGTGCCCCCCGGTTCCGGTCGGTCCCCTGCAAAACTTTACGCGAAGTCGCTGCGCGGGGACGCTCCCGCGGCCCGGAGTCCCCCCGATTCCCGGTGTCCCCGGTGTCCCCCGGTGGGACCCACCTTCAGCGGCGGCGGGGGGGCAGAGGGCGGCCAGCAGCAGCAGCAGCCCGGCGCCGAGGCAGCCCCCGGCCGCGATCATGGTGCTCAGCGCGGGCCGCGGCCCATGGCCCCGCCGCCGCTCCGGGAAAGTTTGTGGAGCCGGAGCCGCCGCCTCCCGCCGCTCCCGGGCTCCGCCTCGCGATCCCGATCCCGGTCCCGGCCCCGGGCGAGGGCGCGCCGCGCGCTCCCGCCGCCCCCGCGCGCTCCCGCCGGCCCGGACCAGGACAGACCCCCCTCCCCCGTCCAACCTCCCGGAGCACCGGGCACCTCCCGCCCCGGACCCCCCTTCCCTCCTCCCGTCCTCCGTAGCACCGGGAATCGCCACCGTCCATCCCCCGGGAGCACCGGGAACCCCCCCCTTCCCCCTTCCCATCCCCGGGACCAGCGGGTGCCCCCCGCCCCAGGCCCCCCCTCCACTCCCCGGGAGCGCTGGGGACCACCTGGCTCCGATCCCACTTTCCACCCCCTCGGAGCACCAGGAACGCCTCACCCCGGACCCCCCCGCAGTCCATGGCCCCCTGCTCTTCCCATCCCGGAGTTCCCCGTTCCCATCCCCTGGGGAGCACCGGGGACTCCCCAGCCCCAGAGCGCTCCTGTCCCGGGGTCCTGCTGCAGTCCTGGGGGGTCCCTGAATGGGGCGGAGGACACGGCCTCCATCCCTGTCCCCTCACCTGCCTCCCTGGGGCTGTGACTGTCACCCATGCTGGGGAGGGGGACAGAAATGCCACTCGCAGGTTTGGGGGGGCCAGTCCCAGGGGGTGGGGGGGGACAGACCTGGCACCCCGCAATGGTGCAGGGTTTGGGGACTGTCCTGGGGGACAGGGACAGTCCAGCAGCACCTAACGGGTCCCCGATGAGGTGACCAAGAGCTGGCACCTGTCCCCCACCTGTCCCACCTTCACCTGCTGCCCTGGGCACACAGAGGGAACTGGGATGTGGGGTCCTCCGCAGGTGGGGACCCCCACACATGGGGACCCCATCCGAGCCCCCCGGCCGGGCAGAGCCAGGCACGGCACCAGGAGCAGCCGGGGCAGGGGGGGCCAGGGTGTGACCCCACACGGGGCAGGTTCTGCCCCCGCCAGGTACCCTTGGGTCACCGCAGCCCGTGCTTCCACAAGTGCCACCGAGGCTGCCCCGAGGGAGGAGCCCCCAGAGAGGGGGACCCTCGGCGCTGGGGTCCCGCCTGCCTCGGGGGCAGGAATGGGGATCCGGCACATCAGCGTCACCTCAGGCCAGGCCGCCACCGCGACCTCATCCCGCGGCCGCTGCCGGGGCTCCCGCATGGCCGGGACCACTCAGCTCCTCAGGCCGCGCTGCCCCCGGGCCCTGAACTGGCCGCGAGCCCCGCAGGACACCGGAGGAGCCCCGCAGTGCCCCGGGATCCCCGGGCCCCGTGGGGGGATATATCCCATGGGCCTCCGCAGAGCGTACGGGGGGACACTGTATCCCGTGAGCCTCCCGCTCGGGACACTGTATCCCGTGAGCCTCCCGCTCGGGACACTGTATCCCGTCACCTCCCGCTCGGGACACTGTATCCCGTGAGCCTCCCGCTCGGGACACTGTATCCCGTCACCTCCCGCTCGGGACACTGTATCCCGTGAGCCTCCCGCTCGGGACACTGTATCCCGTCACCTCCCGCTCGGGACACTGTATCCCGTCACCTCCCGCTCGGGACACTGTATCCCGTCACCTCCCGCTCGGGACACTGTATCCCGTGAGCCTCCCGCTCGGGACACTGTATCCCGTCACCTCCCGCGGCCGGCGGGGGCGGTATATCCCATAGTGCCCCGCGCCGGCCCCCATCCCCGGGGCGGGCCGGAAGCGGCCGGGCCGGGCGGCGATGGCGGCGCGGGCCGCGCTGCTGCTGCTCTTCATGGCGGCGGCCGCGCCGGACCCGGCCCAGGGCTCGCAGGGGGACCGGGAACCGCTGTACCGGGAGTGCCTGAGCCGCTGCGAGCGGCAGAACTGCACGGGGGCGGCACTGCGGCACTTCCGCGCCCGGCAGCCGCTCTACATGGGCCTGACAGGTACCGCCCCCCCGCGCCCATTGGTTGACGGAGGCCGAGGCCACGCCTCCCGGGCAGCCGGACCTCCTGTGAAGCCACGCCCCCTTTGAAGCCACGCCCCGCCGGGCTGGGGGCACTGGGAGGGACTGGGAGGGACTGGGGCTGAACTGGGAAGGTGCTGGGGAGCCCTGGGCTGGCCCGGGGCTGTTGGGCCGTGCTGCGGCTGGACTGGGAAGCCCTGGGGGTCCCTGGGGCTGTGTTAAGGGTCACTTGGCCTATACTGGTTGTCATTGGGTTGGTTTTGGTGTATACTGGGAGGTGCTGGACTGTGAAGTGGGGTCACTGGGCCATACTGGGAAGACACTGAGCCATCCTGTGGGGACACGGGACTTTGCCAGGACAGATGTTGGCCCAGCCTGGTCCAATGAACTATAGTCTGAGCTATCTGGAGGGACACTGGGCCATACTGGGAGCTACTGGTCCGTGCTGCTGGCCACCATGGGGACGGCTTGGGTGTCCTCCCAGATAGTTCAGTGAGGCTGGGGGTGTCCCCGGTGCCACGGGGTGAACCCCACCCGCTCGCCCTGCCCTGAGCTGGGCCAGGGCGCTCCCGCGTGTCGCATACTGGTGCATACTGGGAGGTGCTGGTGTGTCCCGCAGGCTGGACGTGCCGGGATGAGTGCAAGTACGAGTGCATGTGGCTGACGGTGCGGCTGTACCAGCAGGGCGGCCACCGCGTGCCCCAGTTCCACGGCAAGGTGAGCCGGCCCTCCTTGGGGGGGAGGAGGGCGGGTCGGGGTCCCCCCGAGCCCGCTGACCCCCCCCGTGCCCTCCCAGTGGCCCTTCTCGCGGTTCCTGTTTTTCCAGGAGCCGGCCTCCGCCTTCGCCTCCTTCCTCAACGGCCTGGCCAGCCTGGTGATGCTGCTGCGCTACCGGGCGGCCGTGCCCCCCGCCGCCCCCACCTACCCCACCTGCGTCGCCTTCGCCTGGGTGAGCCCTGCTGCCCTTTGCCCTCCCTTTTTTCCCCATCCCTTTTTTCCCCATCCCTTTTTTCCCCATCCCTTTTTTCCCCATCTCTTTTTTCCCCATCCCTTTTTTCCCCATCCCTTTTTTCCCCATCCCTTTTTTCCCCATCCCTTTTTTCCCCATCCCTTTTTTCCCCATCCCTTTTTTCCCCCTCTCCCTTTTTCCCCCTCTCCCTTTTTCCCCCCTCTCCTTTTTCCCCCCATCCCTTTTTTCCCCCCATCCCTTTTTTCCCCCCATCCCTTTTTTTCCCCCATCCCTTTTTCCCCCCATCCCTTTTTCCCCCCATCCCTTTTTTTCCCCCATCCCTTTTTCCCCCCCATCCCTTTTTTCCCCCCCATCCCTTTTTCCCCCCCAATCCCTTCTCCCCCCAATCCCTTCTCCCCCCAATCCCTTTTTCCCCCCCAATCCCTTTTTCCCCCCCATCCCTTTTCCCCTCCCTTTCTCTCACTTTTCCTTCTCTTTTCTGTCCCTTTCCCCCTTCTTTCTATTCCTTTTCCCCTTTCCTTTTCCCTTCCCCTTTCTTTTCCTTCTCTTTCTCTCCTCCTTCCCCTTCCCTTTTCCTCCTCCCTCTTCCCTTTTTCTTCTTTCCCCTTCCCATTTCCACTCTCTTCCTTTTCCCTCTTCCTCCTTTCCCCTTCCCTTTGCCCCCATTTTTCCTCCCTCTCCCCCTCCCTTTCCCCCAGATCTCCCCCTGACCTGATCCCACCCAGCTCCAGCTGTTCCATCCCCCCCATCCCATTCCCAGCGCCCTCATCCCCCAAATGAGGGGTGGGGGACCCTGACCCACATCCCCCCACCCCATAAATCCCAAATTTCCCCCTTTCCCAGGTCTCCTTAAACGCCTGGTTCTGGTCCACCGTGTTCCACACGAGGGACACGGCGCTGACGGAGGTGAGGGAGTGCCACCCCCACAGTGTCCCCAACCCCCTGGGGGTCCCGTTCCAGACCCCTCCCCACCACTTCCCACTCTGCCAGCACGGCTCAGCCATCCCAAATCCCACAGAAACTGGATTATTTCTGTGCTTCGGCCGTCGTCCTGCACTCCGTATACCTGTGCTGTGTCAGGTGAGCACCGGGGCTGGACTGGGGGGCACTGGGGTCAGACCAGGAGGCACTGGGGCAAACTGGGGGGCACTGGGATCAGACTGGGGGGCACTGGGATCAGACTGGGAGGCACTGGGATCAGACTGGGGGGCCCTGGGGTCGGTCTGGGAGGTTCTGGGAGGCACTGGGGATGGATGGGGGGGCACTGGGGATGGACTGAGGGACTGCTGGGGATAGATGGGGGACACTGGGAATGGACTGGGGGGCACTGGGATCAGACTGGGGGGCACTGGGATCAGACTGGGAGGTTCTGGGAGGCACTGGGGATGGATGGGGGGCACTGGGGATGGACTGAGGGGCACTGGGGATGGATGGGGGACACTGGGGGGCACTGGGGATCAGACTGGGAGGTTCTGGGAGGCACTGGGGATGGACTGGGGGGCACTGGGATCAGACTGGGGGGCACTGGGATCAGACTGGGAGGTTCTGGGAGGCACTGGGGATGGATGGGGGGGCACTGGGATCAGACTGGGGGGCACTGGGATCAGACTGGGAGGTTCTGGGAGGCACTGGGGATGGATGGGGGGGCACTGGGGATGGACTGAGGGACTGCTGGGGATGGATGGGGGGCACTGGGGGGCACTGGGGATGGACTGGAGGGCACTGGGGATGGACTGGGGGGCACGGGGCTATCCTGAGGCTGCAGGGCCATACTGGGAGCAAACTAGGAGGCACTGGGGCTGGCTACAGCTAGACTGGGGAGTGTACTGGGAGGCACTGGGCTGTTCTGGGAGGCACTGGGTCGTGCTGGGAAAGGTCACTGGACCTTGCCACTTCTATACTGGCAGCCACTGGGCTACGCTGGTTCTGTTCTGGGAGCTACTGGGCTGTGTTAGGGGTCACTCCGACCACCCTGGTGACTCTGGGCCATGCTGGTGGCTACTGGGCTATTCTTGGTCCATACTGGGAGGTGCTGGGCTATGTTGGGGAGCACTTGGCTGTGCTGGGGGCCACTGGCCTTTGCTGGGGAAGGTGCTGGCCTCTGTTGGGCCCGTTTGGGCATCACTGGAGCACCTGGGAGGGCCCTGGGCCATACTGGGAGGGCCCTGGGCCGTACTGGGAGGACCCTGGGCCATACTGGGAGGACCCTGGGCCATACTGGGAGGACATTGACCATCCCCGTTCTCCACAGGACGCTGGGGCTGCAGCGCCCGGCCTTAATCAGCATCTTCAGGGCCTTCCTCCTGCTCTTCCTCGCCGGCCACATCTCCTACCTGAGCCTCGTGCGCTTTGACTACGGCTACAACCTGGTGGCCAACGCCGCTGCTGGTGAGCTGGGGGGGCACTGGGATGGACTGGGATGGACTGGGCGGTACTGGGGATGTGTCAGGGGTCAGTCTGTGCCCACCCCATCCCTGAGCTCCCCCGTCTCTGAACCCCCGTTTTCCCAGGGATGCTGAGCAGGGTGTTGGGGTATCCCCATGTCCCTGAGCTCCCCATTTTCATGGAATTCTGCCCAGGGGTTGGCACTCCCGTGTCCCTGAGCTCTCTGTTTTCCCAGGAATGCTGACTGGGGTTTGGGCACCCCCCTGTCCCTGATCCCCTCCCTGTTTCCCCAGGAATTCTGACTGGGGTTTGGGCACCCCACTGTCCCTGATCCCCCCTGTTTCCCCAGGAATTCTGACTGGGGTTTGGGCACCCCACTGTCCCTGATCCCCCCTTTTTCCCCAGGAATTCTGACTGGGGTTTGGGCACCCCACTGTCCCTGATCCCCCCTGTTTCCCCAGGAATTCTGACTGGGGTTTGGGCACGCCACTGTCCCTGATCCCCGCTGTTTCCCCAGGAATTCTGACTGGGGTTTGGGCACGCCACTGTCCCTGATCCCCCCTGTTTCCCCAGGAATTCTGACTGGGGTTTGGGCACCCCACTGTCCCTGATCCCCCCTGTTTCCCCAGGAATTCTGACTGGGGTTTGGGCACGCCACTGTCCCTGATCCCCCCTGTTTCCCCAGGAATTCTGACTGGGGTTTGGGCACCCACCTCTCCATGATCCCGCCCGCCGTTTTCCCAGGCATTCCGCCCGGGGTTGGGTTGCCCCCGGGGCAGCCGTGACCCCCCCGGTGCCGTTGCTGTCCCAGGCATGCTGACGGTGGCGTGGTGGCTGCGGTGGTGCCTGCGGCAGGGCCGGCGCCTCCCGCACGTGTGGAAATGCGCGGCCGCGGTGCTGCTGCTCCAGGCGCTGGCGCTGCTCGAGCTCCTCGACTTCCCCCCGCTGCTCTGGGTGCTGGACGCCCACGCGCTCTGGCACATCGGGACCATCCCCCTCAACGTGCTCTTCTACAGGTCAGTGACCCCCCCTCCCCATTTAAAATAGGGGTGAGGGGGCTCCCCGTGTTCCCCAGGGAGGCCCCAGGGTGCAGCGCTCCCCCCCGGGGTCTGGGGGGCTCTGCTGTGGTCTGGGGGGTGTCGGGGGGGACTCTGCTAGAATGGTGGGGTTCCCTCTTGGAATTGGGGTTCTCAGCATCCCCCTCTTGAAATCAGGGGGCTCAAGGCCCCCGCAGTTTTCTGTGGGGTGCTGGGAGTCCCAGCCTTGAAACTGAGGTGTTGGGGACCCCACAGTGGGTGCTGTGAGCCCTCCTGTTGAAATTGGGGTGCTCAGCACCCCCTCACTTTCCCGTGGGATGTTCTTGGTCCCTCTCTTGCCTGTGGCATGCACAGACCCCCCCCCCCAACTTTGAAATCGGGGTGCTGGAGAGACCTCGGGGTTGCTGTGCTCAATGTTGGGTTCAAGGCTCCCCTAAAGCCCCCATCTTCCCGCCCAGCACGGGCCAAGCCTCCCCTTCATGCCCCCCTTGTCCCCCCAAGTTTCCTGATGGACGACAGCCTCTACCTCCTGAAGGCCAACTCCGACCTCTTCAAAGTGGACTAGAGCTGCTGGGGGGGGGTGGGCGACGCCCCCCGTGCCCCCCCAGGGCCCTGCCCTGCCCTGTGCCAAGTGACCTCCCGGCCCCCCCCGGCCACAGCCTCCTGCCCCCCCCGGTTGCCTTCTGAGGTTTGTTTTTCTCCCCCAACCCCCCGTGCCCCCCATCTTCCCAGGGGGGTGGGAGCCCCCCACTGCTGGGCACAGAGGGGTCAAGGACAGCTGAGCCCCCCCTCCCCACCCCCAAAACCCTCCCTGTGCTGAGCTGGGGACCCCCATGAGGTGACAGTGGCTGCTGGGGGACAGGTGGGTGATTGGGGAGGGGGTCTGTGTGCATGGGGAGGCCCTGCTGGGTGGCTCTGCCAGAGGTGGGGGGTGTTGTGTGGGTGCCTTGGGGCTGGGTGTGCCCCCCTCCCGGCCCAAAGGGGCTGTGCCCCCCCCCCCCCCATCCCCCTTCCCCGGGTGTGCTGTGGGATGTGAATAAAGCTGAGTTTAATCTGTGCCGTGCTGGGTTCTTGTCCCCTTCCCGTGTCCCCTCCCTGCCCCAGGGGCACCCTGTGCCCCCCTGCCGTACCCTTCCCCATGTCTGCTCTCCCCCACCCCCCAGTGCACCCCATTCCCTTTTGCTGTCGCCCCACAGTGCACCCCTTACCCACCGTCTTGCACCCCATTTCCCACCCTGCTTTCACTCTGTCCCTCCCCATGTGCCCCAAAATACCCTCCATGTGTCCCAAACCCCCTCAGCCTATCCCATATCCCCTCCATCCTGCACCCCTCACCCACCCCGTACCTCCCCTGCCCTGCACCCCCTTTCCCACCCTGTTCTTGCTCTCTGCACCCCCATTTGTGCCCCATATCCCCCTACTGAGACCCTACCCCCCCCATCCCATCCTCCCCTTGCCCTGCACCCATTTCCCACGCTGTTCTCACCCCATTCCCCCTCCGTGAGCCCCATTTTCCCCCCACCCACGGGTCCCTGACCCCCCCCAGATCTCCCTGCGCCCCCTCCCCACACCCTCAGCACCATCTCCATCCTCTGCCACAACCTCAGCCTTTATTGTCACCATCCCCGAGCTGGAGCTGATTCCAGCCCACCCTCCTCACCCCGCCGGGCAAGGGTGGGGGGGATTTCCCGGCGATTCCCTTCAGGCTTCCAGCGGTTTCTGCGCGTGGGCGAAGAACACTCCGTCCACATCATCCACGCCGGTGCGGAGCGCGGGGGGCATCGCGTAACTCCGCAGCTCCCGCAGCGCGAAACCGGCGGCCGCCAGCGCCTCCCGCACGTCCGATTCCTGCAGCGGCACCACGGGCAGGCGAGCGGGGCCCGCCAGGTAGAAGGACTCGCCCAGGGCTCCCAGCAGCAGCGCGTGGCCCCCCGGGCGCAGCAGGTTGCCCACGTGGGCTAGTGCCCGCACGAAGGCGGCGCGGTCGGGGCTCACGGCCTCCAGGCAGAAGGCGGAGAGCAGCGCATCGGCCGGGGGGCGCAGGGGGGCCCCCAGCGGCTCCGGGCGGTGCACGTCGATGGGCAGGATCCGGCGGAGACGCTCGCGGAGACGCCGCTCCTTGGCCTGCCACGGCTCCCTGAGGAGTGGGGGGAACAGGGGAAAGGGGAGGTGGGGAGTGGGGTTGACCCAGAAAAGGCAGGGGTGTGGGGGTGGGATGGATCCAGCATCCACGGGGATGTGGGGATGGGATCAATCCATTGTCCACAGGGATGTGGGGATGGGATCAATCCAGTATCAATGGGGATGTGGGGATGGGATCAATCCAGTGTCCAAAGGGATGTGGGGATGGGATCGATCCATTGTCCACGGGGATGTGGGGATGGGATCAATCCAGTATCAATGGGGATGTGGGGATGGGATCAATCCAGTGTCCACGGGGATGTGGGGATGGGATCAATCCAGTATCAATGGGGATGTGAGGATGGGATCAATCCAGTATCAACGGGGATGTGGGATGGGATTAATCCAGTATCAGCGGGGATGTGGGGATGGGATCAATCCAGTATCAATGGGGATGTGGGGATGGGATCGATCCAGTGTCCACGGGGATGTGGGGATGGGATTGATCCAGTGTCCACAGGGATGTGGGGATGGGATCAATGCAGTCTCCACAGGGATGTGGGGATGGGATCAATCCAGAACAGATAGGCATGTGGGGGGATCAATCTAGTATCTGTGGGGATGGGACCGATCCAGTCTCCACAGGGATAAGGGGATGGGACCAACCTGGCACTCAGGTGAGTGTGGGGATGGGATGAATTTGGCACACATAGGGATGTGGGAATGGGATCAATCCAGCAGACAAAGGGAGGTGAGGATGGAATTCTGCAGGGATATGGGGTGGGATTGTGCAGGGAAGTAGGGATTGCTTGGGCATTGACCTGGGACACACAGGGATGTGGGGATGGGATCAGCCCAGCACACACAGGGATGTGGGAAGAGGATCTTACAGGGATGTGGGGTGGGATGCCCATTCCAGAACCTACCAGGAGGAGGATTGCACCAGGGCAAACCCAACATGCACAGGGACAAAGGGACAGGATCTCCTGGGGACCAACCCAGCAGCTGCAGGGATGTGGGGATGGGATCCAGCAGGGATTGACCCAAGAGCCACAGGGACTTGGGAACAGGATCAACTGGGCACCCACAAGGACAGGCTCCTGTGGGGATCAACCCTTCCTCCACAGGCACAGAGACAGGATTCCATGGATATGTGAGGCTGGGATCCTGCAGGGACATGGGGCTGTGAACCCATGGGATTTGGGAACAGTGACTGTGAGGATGTGGGGCCGTGATGCCATGGGATTTTGGTGACATGGTCCCAAAATCACCTCAGCATTTGTGAGAAAATGTGGCTGTGATCCCATGGGATTCAGGGACATTGTTCTACAGGGATCAGCCCAGGATCTGTGCAGACCTGGATCTATGATCCTGTGGATTTTGGGGACACAATCTGGCAGGGACCACCCCAGCACCCCCCTCCTCCTGGGCTCCCGGCCCCCCCCGCGGCCCCCCGGCCCCCTTACCCGCGCCCCTCGATCTTGCAGACGTGCTGGATGAAGGGGCTCCAGTCGAAGGCTCCGGGCTCGCCCCGCGCCCACCGGCCCAGCTCCTCCCGGTTCACCGCCAGGTAATCGGTGGCCACGATCTCCTCAAAGTGGTCGCAGGCGCTCAGCAGTTGGTAGATGGTGGGGCCCGAGCCCACATCGATCAGCGTCCGCCCTCGGATCTCACCTGGGAGGGGACAGGACAGGTGGTGAGGGGGGGGGATCCTCACAACAATCAGGGCACCGGGAAAGCCAGGGAAGGCCAGAGGAGCTGCCCCCGGGTGCTCCGTGCCTCAGTTTCCCCACCCCACCGGGGGGGTCCTGCCGCCTTCCTCTCACCGCTGGCGAAGGTCTCGGCCAGGCATCGCAGCTTCCAGGGCACCACAAACTCCTCGGAGGAGAAGTCGGCGCGGGGCGGGAGGTAATTGTTGCGCAGGTACGCGCGGGGGTCGAAGTGCTCGTAGCCCTCGCGGAGCGCGGCCGGGCTGCTCATGGCGAGGGGCTGCGGCTCCGGCCCCGCCGCCGCCTTTTATCCCTGCCAGGCCCGGGGGGGCCGCGGGGAGCCGCGACGGCCCCATCCATCCACCCCGCATCCCTCCATCCATCATCCATCCCACCTAACCCGGTTAGCGCAGCGCCCCGGGGCCGCGGCCGGATCCATCCCGGAGCTGATAACGGCTCCGCCGCCCTTCCCGGGCTCCGGGGATCCAGGAATCCTGTCCCTGAGCCTGGGAGATTTTGTCCCCCCACGCCGAGATGTGGTTGTGACCCCTCTGTGCTGCCCTAGCTCATGAGTGTCCCATGGGATGAGGATGGAGAGGGATTGGGAGAGGGGCAAAAATGGGGTGGGGATGGGAAAGGACAGGAATGGTGTGGAATGGGGGTGGGCAAGGATTGGAACGGGATGGGGGTGGAAATTTGGAGGGATTTGGGTGGAATGGGATGGGGATGAGAATGGGAAGGGATTAGAACAAGGAGAGGATTGGGATGGGGATGGGGCCCATCTGAGCTCTCCATCACCAGTGAGCTGAGCATGCTGGACCTCAGCCCAGCTCTGGCAGGAGCCAGCACCACCTCTGCCAGCTGCCAGTGCTCCCAGTGCTCCCAGTGCTCCCAGTGCTCCCAGTGCTCCCAGTGCTCCCAGCACCACCGCTGCCAGTGCTCCCAGTGCTCCCAGCGCTCCCAGCACCCCGGGATAAGGAGCAGGGCGGTTCCCACTGATGGGGCCGGGGGCGTTGTAAGAACCCAAATCCTGCCTGTGCCGGAGCTGTAGGGAGGTGGAGGTGAGGGGCAGGCGGCTCCTGGGAGGAAGGACCGGGATGGGGCCGGGCACGGGGAGGGAACGGGGCCTGGCGAGGGCCCAGGGACAGCGGGATCCAGAGTGGGAACAGCTAATCTGGGCTCCGCAGAACCTGGCACCGGGTGGGCGATGCGGGGGGGGTTATATAAGCACAAGCCCCCCCCCCCCAGTCCCATAAGACACCGGGTCCCTCCAGCTGCTGTGCCTCAGTTTCCCCGCGTGCCCCCGTTCCCCCATCCCACACACAATCCCTCTCCTCCTAAATTATGCCCCCCACCCTCGTACCCCCCCAAAAAGACGCTGAGGTGCCAAGGTAGGCGTTTTATTGCCGTACAAAGACCATGGTTTGCACCGCAGCCCCCCACCCCCTCCAGCCCCGCCAGGGCGCCCTCCAGCCCCGGGCGGGTTTCAGCGCTCCTCATCCTCGCATTCCCTTCTTTTCGCCAGGGAAACTGAGTCACGCCGGAGCTGCCGGGAGCCCCCCGAAGGGCGGGAGCCCCCCGACCCGCGGGGTCCTCATCCCCACCGGCCTCCACGACGCCCACAGCGGGGTGGGGTCCCAGGTGAATGGGAGCCCACCCCCACCTGCCCCCACCTTCCTGTGCTGCCTCTTCGGGGCGGCTGAGCAGACCCAGGCGTGTGGGTCCCCCCAGCCCCCCAACATCACCCTCCTGCCCCCCTCCCCCCCCACCTCCCCCGGCCCCTCTGCCACGCTCAGCCCCGCTGGGCTTCGTGGGAGAGAGAGCGGGAGAGGGTGCGGGGAATGCCCCCCTTGGCACCGCGGAGGTCTGAGGGGGCGAAGAGGGGCACGGGGAGGGTGCGGGCGTAGGGCAGGAGGTGCTGGGCCAGGGGCTGCCCCAGGACCCCCACCCGCAGCAGGCCCCAGGGCGAGCGCTGCTCCAGCACCCGCACGGCCCCGCGCTGCTCCAGCGTCTCCCGGCGCTGCGTGTCCACCTCCCGCCGGCACCACCTGGGCACGGGGCACTCGTGGGGGTGCGAGCGAGACCCTCACCTCCTGCTCTGACCCTTTGCGGTCACCCCAACCCGCCAGGACCCCTGGAGACACTCATGTCCCGTCCCACTTCATGGGAGACCCCCTCCATGTCCCATAGACCTGCTCAGCCCCATGGGAGCCCCTGGAGACCCCTGCATTCTCCTGGCCCCTTGTGGAATCTCGGCCTCCCCCAGCCCCCATAAAGACCCCCATTTCCTCACACGAACCCCTGAGACCTTCCCAAACCCTCTTGGATACCCCCCACCACCTCCCTGGAGCTTCCCTGACCCCACAGGGACCCTCAGAAATGCCCCAAGACCCCCTGGAAACCTCATAATTTGGGACACTTGGAGCCCAAAACCCCCATAGAAACACGCAAATTTGGGACCCTTGGGCTCCCCAAAACCCCGTTGGCACCCTTGGAGTTTCCTACAGTCCCAAACCCCCATGGAAACCCCTAATTTTGGAACCACCCCACAACCCCATGGAAACCCCTCATTTTGGGACCCCTGGAGCCCCTCAAAACCCTACGGAGACCCCACAATTTGAGACACTCAGAGCCCCCCACAACCCCATGGAAATCCCACATTTCAGAACCCCCACAACCCAAATCCCCGTAAAAAGCCCCCAAAGCCTCCAGCAGCCAGTGCCCCCCGTGTCCCCATTGCCCCCCGTGTCCCCAGTGCCCCCCGCACCCCTGGCACCCCTCTGGCCGTGCCCCTCACCCGTCCTCGGGCCGGGAGCTGAGCTCCAGGTCCAGCCACTCGGCGCTGAAGGTCTCTCTCCTGCCCACGTCCTCCTCTTGGACACGGCAGCCCAGGCGGGCCGAGAGCAGCCCCTTGGAGCCCCCCACCATGCCAGGGCCCACCATGGTGCCGCTTTCCCCCCGCCCCCCGTGCCCGCCCTGCTTTTATGGCCCCGCTGGGGCTATTTTGGGACGCGCCGCTGGCACCGAGCGCTGCCAAGGGGGGCGAGCGGGGGCGGGTGGCACCTCGGACACGTGTGTGGCACCCACGGGTGTGTCCCCTCCCCTTCCCGCCTTGGGGACGCGGGGCAGACCCTGCCAGCAACGTGATGGCACCGGCAGGACCCGCCCTGGCACCTGCCCAGGGCACGGCTGGCCTTTCCCTGTCCCCCCCACAGCGCTGAGGTGCCACGTGCCACCTCCGTGCCATCCCAGTGCCACCCGCAGCGGCCGCACCGCTGACCTCAGAGGGACATTGGGGTCCCTCCCAGCGGGTCCCCCCACCCCAGCACAGGGGTTTGGGGCTGTAGGGACCCCCAGATGGGTGTTTGTAGGGCCAACAGACGGGTGCCAGTGATCCAGGGCTCATGTGGATGTGGCTAGTGAAGAGAGGATGTGGCTGGTGACAACCCCCAGAGCTGCCCCCAGGCATGGGGGTCCCACCCCGGGGGATGAACCCAGGGGTAGAGGGGCACTGGGGACAGCTGGTGCAGACAGAAATGCTCCAGGTCGATGGAACTGCCAGTGCCACCGTGGGGTAGGGGACAGTGCCACTCACGGCCAGTGGCCCAAGGAGCCTGGAGACCCCACCCTTTAACGCTGGGGGGGCGTTTCAGGGTGACCCCAGCCCCACATCTGCCCGCAGCCCCTCGATTCACTGGGTGACAAAGGCCACACGGGTGACACGGAGCTGCAAACAGTGCAAGGCTTTAATTCAGCCCCCACAGATTTGATTGGGGGGGGGGCCGGACCCCCCAAAACCCGCAGGGGGTGCAGAGAGCCCGGGGTGGGGGGGGGCTGTGGGTGCCCCCCTCCCGCGGCGCAGCCCCCGCGTGCGGGCGGCCCCGCGCTGCTGCCGCTGTTGCTGCTGTTTTTAGAGCGGCACACGGCGCTCACAGGTAGAGAAACCGCAGTCGCCCCCCGCACCCCCACCCCCAACACCCCCCCCCTGCACCCCCAAAAAGGATCAAAGTCTCTGCTTAAGGCAAATCCCGCGCTGGCTCCGCCGGGAGCTGCACGTTTGGGAAGGAAGGGGCTCAGACAGCGCCGAGGGGAGGTTTGGGGGTCCCCAGCGCTGTGCCCGGGGTGGGGGGCACAGCCCCGGGGTCACGGTGGGGGTGGGGGGGGTCACAAATTGTGCCTTCACCCGCTGGTGGAGGGGCAGAGCCTGGCACAGGGCTCAGCTGAGTCCTCGCTGTCATGGCCACCACCTCCGTCCCCTCTTCCACACGGAATTGGGGCGCAGCGACAGCAATCTGGGGGTGCCAGCTGAGCCCCCAACCCCTTTGTGGGGAGGGGGGGGGCCGGCCCAGCCCCCGGGGAGGGCAGGGCAGGGATTTGGCACGGAACAGTCAGGTCCAGGGCCCCAATCATCAGGGGCAACCGCAGTGGGAGGAGTGGCTGAGCCCCCCCTGGCCTCGGCCCGTGGCTGGTAGTGGGGGACCCCTCCGTGGGGGGGTGCAGGGTCCTGTCCCCATCCCCACAGAGCAGAGAGGGCACTGGAATGTCCTCAGGGCTTGGAGCAGAGCTCGGCCACGCGCTGGCGCAGGTGGAAGGCGAACTCGAACATGGTGGCAGCCAGGCTCTGGTGGATCAGGTACCGGGGCAGGCGACCCTGGGGACACAGGACAGGGACACGGGGTCATGAGGGACGATTTGGAGCTGGGAGCTGCCCCCATCCCACCCTGGGAGGCTCCAGGGACAGGGATACATGGACTGTCCCCATCGCACTCTAGAGGGCTGCAGGGACACAGAGCCATGAACGAGGGCTGGGGGCTGGTCCCGTCCCACTCCAGGGTGTTCCAGGGTCGTGAGGATTTGGGGCTGGGGGCTGCACCCAACCTGCTCTGGAAGGTTCCAGGAACAAAGGTGAGGGCTGGGCTGGGGGTTGTCCCCCATCCCATCCCGTCCCGTCCCATCCCGTCCCGTCCCATCCCATCCCGTCCCAGGGATGCAGGAGCCATGAATGAGGTTTGGGGCTGGGCTCTGTCCCCATCCCATCCCATCCCATCCCATCCCATCCCATCCCATCCCATCCCATCCCATCCCATCCCATCCCATCCTGTCCCACCCCAGAGGGATCCAGGGATGCAGCGGCACCGCTGCGCGGAGCTGCGGCTCTCAGGGAGCTTCGATCCGGGGGAGGAACTGCAATGTGGTTGGATTTCTCTAAAAAAGCCCTGCACGACTCACCCCCCACCGCCTCGGCCTCGGCTCCGTGGTGGGAGATCCATGAAAAAATAATAATCCTTGGCTCTGGGGGGGGAGGGAGCTGAGGCAGGGCTGGGAACTACTCCAGGGGCACGGAGGGATGAGTGGCCAACTATCCCGAGGGTCAGGCAGGCACAGGATACTCTCCTCCCCTGGGACTGGGGCGGTCCAGCACAGATCTTTTCCTGGAGGGGGTTTTCCCTCGGACACAGGGGCAGGAAAAGTGCGAGGCCGCTGTTCCAGGGGCCATTTCAGCCGCTTCCCGATCCAAACAAACACACGTGCGATCCGGGATCCTCCCTCCCCCGAGGAGCAGGAAGGGATGAGCCACGGGCTATAAATACTCGCCCAGGGCCAAAGGGAAGAGCCAGGAGCTGCGGAGGGGTCTGGGCGCTGGCAGAGCCCCTGGGGAAGGCGGTGGGAGCAGTCGGGGGGTTATTAATAGCTCGGCATTCCTTCCACGGCGGCGCCGGGAGCACAAGGACAAGGAACCTCTTTTCTTTCCGAGCCCCACCACGGGGGGTTTGTTATTCCCCCCTCCCCAAAACCTGCCCGTGATGGGCGCCAGATCCAAGGAAGGAAAACACATCCTTGGCACAACAGGGTGGGCACGCTCTGCTCCGTCCTGCTTCCCAAACCTTTCCCGAAGCGTTTGGCAAGCCAGGCAGGAGCCGCTGGGCTCTGGGGGAGGGGAGGGGGCCGTGGGAGGGGAGGGGAGGAGAGAGGAGGGGGCCGCAGCGCTGCAGCACAGCCGAGGGATGAATGGAGCCTTTGTGCTGCTGCGGCAGCGCCGTTACCACGTCAACCTTCCGCGGAGGAAGGAACGGGGCCAACTCCACTCCCGCTCCCGCATCCGCCCCATCCCGGTCCCTCCGTGCGCTGCCTTTTGTCCGGGACATCGGCAAGGACACGCAGCTCCACATATAGCTCCGGAGCCGGGGCAGCTCACTCGCCCGGGGGTGGATTTTGGGTGGTTGTGGTCGTGCCAAGAGGTTCTGGAGCAGGGAATTGCCCCTCTGGAGTGTTCCCAGGAGTGACCAGGCACAAAACTTTCCATGCCTTAAAGTGGTTTTGGTCACCAAGGAGGATTAAAACCTCCTCTCCCCCAGTCCTGCACTCAGAGGTGAAACCCCTAAGTGAGACTTTAAATAAGGAAGAGCTTCCAGGAGACTTCCCAAACTCCCACTGGGAAAGGAGGGGGATTTTGGAGTAGTTTAACCCCCACTTGCCAAATCTGAGTCCCTTCAGGGCAGTGCTTGCTAAGGGGCCAAGTCTACAGCTGCTGGGATGTTGGAGCAGGGCCTTGGGCTGCTGGATCCCAGGGCAGAGGGGAGAGCTGTGGTGGGGACGGGATGCAGCTGCCTCACGCAGGAACTGGCTTTACCTTCAGATCCGTGTTGAGAATCCAGATGAAGGTGCAGACCTTGGCATTGCTGGGACATTTCAGGACGATGAATCCTCCCGGTCCATTCTCACCCCTGTGGAGGAAAGCCAAGAGGGTCAGGCAGAGCCAGGCTGGAATTCTGGCTGGGATCCTCTGTGGATGCACCACATGGAGCTGAGCCTGGCAGCGAAGGCCAGAGCCCAGTGGGGCAGGAGCAGATGCTGGGAGCCTGGGAAGGTGTGTGCCTTGGCTCCAGGTACACGAGCCAGCACGGCAGGGCAGCTTTCCCACAGGTGCCTTGGCAGCGCCCGTGCCAGGGCTGCCGGTGGAGCAGCAGCTCTGCCTCTGCATCGTGCCAGCTGTTCCCCTTGGGAAGCTTTCCCAGGCACAACCCTGGGAGCAAACAAGAGGTCCCAGGAAGCTCTGTGTGCTCAGGACAGGCTTGGCAGTTGTCACTCCAGCCCCCAGATCCTTCCCGGCACCATCTGATCTGTCTCAGAGACGGGAGCTGTGCACACACAGCCCAAATACAGATTTCCCTTCCCTCTTCAGAACACGCTATTTTTGCTGTGTGCGTTCGTTAAAGGATTTTTCCAGGCCCTGAAGTCCCCAGTTCCTAAATAGACTGAGGCAGCTCCAACGGCTCTGAGATAAAATGTCAATTACTTTAACCAGATTATTGAGAAAAGCAAAGTCGGAGTGCGCAGCGGCACAGCTGGGCCCTGGCAGGAACAAGGAGTCCTTGTCTGATGAGCCCAACCCCGCTGGGATCCATCACCAGCCTGTCCCTTCGGAAGCGGAGAGGCCAAAGCCCTGCTGAGATTTTGGGAGGTGGTCCATCCTCGTTTCATCCCTCAATGCCTCAAATTCGGTGAGTTGGCAGTTTACGAGGAGCAAAAGGCATGTGAGAGGCTCGGAGCCACAGCCAGCTGTTTACTGCCCCTCAGAAATCCCTGTTTGGGAATTAGCTGTTACACAAACAGGATGTGGGACTGGGATGGGGTTCGTGCTGTTACTGGTCAGCACCTCCACTCCCCTGAGCTGGAAAACGCCCCAGCACCGCTGACAGCACAGAGAGTTTCTTGAACAAAGGGAGATGAACAAGGGAAGCGAGGTTCAGCTCCACAAATAGCTCAGCTTCCTGCAAATCCTGCCAGGAAGGCAGCAGGGCTTGCAGTTAAGTGGCTCTTTGCCTTGAAGCTCTGGAGAAGTGCGTGATCCCAGCTGAAAAAACAGCACCTGCCTCTCACCTGACATACTTGGAGAGCGGAGGCTTCAGGCTGTGCGTGGTCGACATCCCTGAGGAAACGTACCTGTCTCTCCTCCTCTCGATCCGACGCACGTTCACGAAATCCCTGCGCAAAGAAAGGGCTTAAAAACACACCCGGGATGTGGAGGGGGCAGATCCTGCTCTTAGGACTGCTGGGAGAGGCTGTGGCAGGGCTGTGTCAACACAAGGAGGCACAGCCAGGAACTGATATCTGGGAGCCTGACTGAAAGAGGTTTGGAGCTTTGAGAATCCTGCCAGGAGTGTGTGGAGGAAATTTCAGGGGCTGCTCGCCCTTGGGAGCGTTACCTGCATAGCCAACCAGCCCTACCACGGTGACACCAGCAGCTCAGAGCATTCCCAGTGCCCCAGGGGTGTCTCCCCGTGGTTTGGGGGGTGTTTAGGGGCAGTGGGGGATGAACTGACCTCGGGGACACCACCCCGCCGGCAGCTCCGGCCGCCACGTCGTAGGAGACGATCGTGTTGTCCTCAACCCGCTGCAAGATCTGGGGAAGGGCAAAGGAAATAAATCAAAAGAAGGGAAACTTGCTCAGATTGTGCCTCCAAGCCTGCATGTGCCAAGAGGATACAGCCCCTCCCCCAGATCAGCATCAGGATCAGACCAGAGGATCTTTTGGGGCGGAGGACGACGAGCGGTGCGTGCGTGGGTTCTGTGAAAAACACTGTGCCCGAGTTTTTGGGAGGCACAGGTGTCACCTCCAGCTCTCCTCCACGAGGCTCTGACCCCCCACCAGGCAGAGGCAGGTCTGGCTCAGCCCTGGCCCCTGTCCCTGCCCACCTCTCGGGCTCTTGGCCGGGCACAGGCGTGCAGCCGGCTGCCGCGGAGCGCACGGATGAGCGGCGGAGATTTAACGCCTCGGTGCCTGGGACCCAGCTCGGCTCCAGCCCCGCCAGCAGCCTGTGTTGGACGGGGAAGCTCCAGCTCTCCGCTCCAAGGAGCTCCTGTGATTAAGCCATCTTTGTCCAGCACGCTCACCTGGCAAGCTGCCACCGTTCTGTTCCACAGGATCATCTTCTCGGGCTGCAGAATCACCTCCTGGTAAACCATTTCAGGGGAGCACTGCAGGAAAGCCTGAGGACAGAGCCAGAGCAGTCAGCCAGCCCCTCT
Organism: Anomalospiza imberbis; assembly: GCF_031753505.1. Lineage (NCBI taxonomy): Eukaryota > Metazoa > Chordata > Aves > Passeriformes > Viduidae > Anomalospiza > Anomalospiza imberbis. Next base: position 3,256,544 of record NC_089702.1, on the reverse strand, counting down.
GCTCCCCTTGGGGGAGATTATTTTTAAGGAAAACAGGGTAAAACACAAAGGACAAGTGGGAATGCAGGTGAGGGGAGGGGTGAGGCCAGCCTGGCTCCCCTGCATGCAAAGCCAGGGCTGTCACCCCTCTGTCCCAGGGCTCCCAGGGGCCTGGGGAGCACCCGTGGGGTCAGGGGGTTCACACAGACCTCAGCACATGGGAGTCACTGAGCTCTGCCTGTCTGTCTGCCCCTCTCCCACCCTCAGCAGTTCCCCGTGCACCATTGCTTCGGGAAGTTGCATTTTTGACTGTTTTGTTGGCTTTTTTGTTTTTTTTTTCCCAAGCCATTCCAAGCTCCAGCACACATAGCATCCATTCCATTCCCCCCCAGTCCCCAGGGGAGCGGGGATCTTCGGAGGCAAACGGTGAATGCAGTAAAGTGGGACCATCCAGCTTTCGCTGGTGAACACAGAGCTGCTCCACTGGCAGCTCCTGCCAGCGAGGCAACATATGCACTGGAACAAAGAAAAGCCACGGCAGCACCGACGCTTCATTAAAGCGTGGTTCCCAGCCAAGCCACTCCAGCTTGGGAGAGGGCACGGAGCAAGGCACTTCCGAGCTGCTCTGCCCGGTGCCAGGCAGCAGCAGACGCACGCTCAGCCCTGGCCTTGCTGGCAATTAGTTCCAATTAGCCTCCTTGGTCAGATTAGTCCGAGATGCTGGGGTTGGAAGCGAGTCTTGCAGTCACCTGCTCCCGACTCTACCAGCGGAGTCTGGGCCCTTGGACATTTACTGGGGAGCTTGTCTGCCAGCCAAGGGGTTTTCCTGGAGAGATTCCCTAGTGCTGTTCATCTGTCTCAAGCACAGGGAGCGTGTTCTGCAGCCTGACCTGCGCTGAAAGCTGAGCCGTGGCTCTTCCCCTGTGCCAAAGAGGCCAAGGAATCGGCCCGAGGATGTTCTTACCTTTAAAATAAAGGTCTTGCCGTGGAAAGGGATTTCAAAAGTGTAAACAACATCACCAAAGTCCTGTGCAAGAGATGAGAAAGTTGTGTTTTTAATCAGTAAAAGGGATTGTTTCTACTTAGGGTGAAGTTTGCTAGAACTCTGAGGCTCCTGTCACCCCCTGCAGCCCCCATACACCCCCTGCCCCCACACCAGGCAGCGACCTCAGCAGAGAAACCACCCCGAGCACATTTCAGTTGGCCATGCCTACATTTCCATCAACAAAACAATATCCAGAGAGGCAGCAGGGATGAGACAGAAAAAGAATCCGCCCCGTGCCAGGCTGCAAACCCCACGTCAAGGTCACATTCTCTTTGTAGCAGCACCGGGGTGCAAAAGGGGTTCGCTGCCAGCGCTGCTGGTGTTACCTACAGCTGAGAGGAGCCTCCCTGGAGGGGCTGGGGATGGGCAGATGAAAACCTTTCATCGTTAGCCCTGTGTTAAACTCTGATTAGTCTATTTAAATCCATCCCCCTTTGGAAAAAGAAAACAATCTGCCCAGCTAGTTTGGCATCAGACAAAGGATCACTTGACAGGGGAATTTGAAACAGCAGATGAGACAGCAGTTTGCAGGATTCGCACCCCCCCAGTCGTGTTTGAACCTTGTGAAACAAGGTTGGGTTTGGGGGGCAAGCCCCTCCTCTTTCTCTCCACTCTTCAGAGAGAAAAAAGAGCTCTGTGCACCCCAGAAAAGTCCGGAGTAGGCAGAGCCACATCCCAAATTTACACCCCAGGTTCCAGGTGCTGGGGAAGGGGGACACCAGCAGTTTTGGGGGTGGGAAGAGCAGTTAGTGCCCAACATGGGCCAAGACTCCAGTTTGGGCCCCCAGCAGCCTCAAAGGCACCTGGCCATGGAGCAAGGGCAGGGCTGGAGCTGTGGGACCAGCATTCCCCTGCTCCTGCCCATGGCTCTGCATCCCAAAGGTGAGCCAGCCACCCCTGCCCACCCTCCGGACAGAGGGAGGAGGGAAGGGCCCTCTCCTGTCAAACTGCAAAGCAATTAAACGTCTAATTAAATAAGAGGGGATTTTACATTTAACTGAACTGGAATAGATTCCTAATTCAATCAGGTAATTGTAACGCTTGTTAATTTTTCATGGTGCAAGGAGGTTTCCAAAGCCTCGTTTGTCCCGGTTTTTGCTAAGCCATCCATGCCCTCTGCCAGCTGGGGAGGAAAAACCACACTTGCATTGTTTTTCTCGAACTTCCAGTTCTCCTCCTGGGCGAGGATTTGGTCCACAACCTCCATGGCCTCTTTGCCTTGTCGGACATACTCCTTTTCCTGGGCAAGAAGGGAGGATTTCATTAGCTGGGCGTGCAGGAAGCTCGAGGAGTGTGTGTGAGGCTGCTCCCCCCTCCTCGGGCTGGCAGAGGGAAAGGGGATCAGAAATCTCTTAATTTGGGTCACAGAGGCCTCATTTTGGAGCTCCAAGTCACGCTCCCCGCCCTGGCTTGGATCCACACACCAGCTGCTCCCGATGGCTCCTGCCTTAGCAGGAAGGTTTCCAGCAGGCAAAGGGCTCTGGGATGTGCAGCTTCCTTCCTGGAGGAGCCAGAACTGGAGCTGAACAGGAGCAGGATCTCTTGGTAAAAGGCACAAAGCCTGTGCCCAGCCAGGTTTTGGGGAGGTCAAGGGCCACCCCTCAAGCCACGGGGACAAGTGAGGTGATGCCCATCCCAGAATGTGACCAAAGGACCAGGGATGGAAGGGGGAAGGGAAAGGGACAGGCAGGAGCAGAGCCAGAACACATTCTTGTGGGATGCTGCAGGGAAGAGCACACAGCCCTGGGGAAGTGGGAAAAAGCTGGGGGGCTCAAGATGACCCCTCCTGCAGTGGCTACGATGCCACTGGTCCCGTGGCACAGAGAGGGCTCAGCCACAACGTCCCCAGAGCCGAGGGGTCTGCAATGGGGGGGCAGCAGACCCTGATGGGACCACAAGAGTGGGGAGACTCCCACGGCCCCAGATGAGCTGGAGCTGAGGGCAGGGCCAGGCTCTGTTTACCTGAGTTGTCAAGGCCTTCCTCCCCACACCTTCCTCATCAGACTCGTTGTCTGAGCCTACGGGGAAGCACCAATTAACTCACAGTTAATGAACACCCCACCGGTACCACCTCCCTCCCTTCTCGTGGGGGACAAGGTCTGATCCCTGTCCCTCATCCAGCAGGAAGGGTTCTCAGTGAGGATGACTCCTTGTCTCCCTGAACACCTGCTTGGCTCTCCAGAGGGCTGAGCTCATCCCGGGTGTCAGCTACACTGGAAAAACTGCTCTGGAGAACTGGGCTCATCCTGGGTGTCAGCTACACTGGGACAACTATTCCAGAGGGCTGAGCTCATCCCTGTGTCAGCTACACTGGGACAACTGCTCCAGAGGGCTGGGCTCATCCCAGGTGTCAGCTACACCAGGAAAAGTGTTCCAGAGGGCTGGGCTTGTCCTGGGTGTCAGCTACACCAGGAAAAGTGTTCCAGAGGGCTGGGCTTGTCCTGGGTGTCAGCTACACCAGGAAAAGTGTTCCAGAGGGCTGGGCTTGTCCTGGGTGTCAGCTACACCAGGAAAAGTGTTCCAGAGGGCTGGGCTTGTCCTGGGTGTCAGCTACACCAGGAAAAGTGTTCCAGAGGGCTGGGCTTGTCCTGGGTGTCAGCTACACCAGGAAAAGTGTTCCAGAGGGCTGGGCTTGTCCTGGGTGCGAGCTACACCAGGAAAAGTGTTCAGAGGGCTGGGCTTGTCCTGGGTGTCAGCTACACCAGGAAAAGTGTTCAGAGGGCTGGGCTTGTCCTGGGTGTCAGCTACACCAGGAAAAGTGTTCCAGAGGGCTGGGCTTGTCCTGGGTGTCAGCTACACCAGGAAAAGTGTTCCAGAGGGCTGGGCTTGTCCTGGGTGTCAGCTACACCAGGAAAAGTGTTCCAGAGGGCTGGGCTTGTCCTGGGTGTCAGCTACACCAGGAAAAGTGTTCAGAGGGCTGGGCTCATCCCAAGTGTCAGCCACACTGGGACAACTGCTCTGGAGAGCTGAGCTCACCCCAGGTGTCAGCTACACCAGGACAATCCAGCTGAGATGTCCCCACTCCCATGCCAGGAGCTCTCCAGTGCCAGCACAGGGCGGTGATGTGCCACCAGCCCTTATCCTCACCTGCCTGTGAGCACCCACAGGGCAGCATTTTCCAAGCACACAGCTCAGAGCATTTAATCCCAAGCCCACACAAGGCTCCAGTTCCCTACGGAGCTGCAGCCAGGCTCGCAGGGATGAGGGCAGCTCTGATAAAAAGGTGTCATGTGGAGAGTGTGGCAGTGCCACCCCTGCCCAGATGCAGGCACAGAGAGGGGAGAGGGGACCCTGTTTTGCAGTGTCAGTTCCTGGAGGTTCTGCCAAGGGTTGGGATAACGAGGCAGAGCTTGGGGAAGAGATCATGGAGGTGAGGAAGTCCGTGGTGGGATGAGCATGGGAAGCGAGGTGATGGCACAGGTGACCTTACCTGCGAAGGACTCGGGTGGGGAGTAGAACTGCCCCTCAGAGAGGGCTCGGGGGTACAGCAGTGGCCTTGAGGCTGCAGCCTGGGCTGCCAGGAACCCTGGGAATGGGAGCACAAGGATTTAACACCTGGCAGGCTGTGGGACACCAGCCCTGCCAGAACACCCTCTTGTTGTTCCCACATTTTCCCACGTCTTTTCCCACTGACACCAGCCAGCCTCAGCTCCTGTTGCTTCATCTTTTGTCTGAGATGTTTTATCTGCCCCGGAGATCAATGGGCTCTTCTGCCTGTCAAATAATCCAAAGGCGATTAAGCATCTAATTAAATAAGAGCTTCCCCTGGAAGCAATTTGGAACCTGAGCCTAATCCAATAGAGGCATTAAACACTTGATCATTTTTCAATTTAAAGCCTCCTTGCAAGACCCAAACATCCTCTGGTGCTTTCCAGTCAGAGCATTTCTGATTGAGCTCCGCCTGACAAATGCCCCTCTCAGTTTGGTGCCACTTCCCAGCCAGTGACTCCTGGGAGAGGGACAAAGCAGGCCAGCTCCCTAGAAGGACCCTGGAAGTTACAGAGTGATGTGTGAAGCATTAGGTCAGCCCCAGTCCCTGCTCAGCGTGACCTCAGAGACCACAGGCCGCAGAATTTCACACCCCATAATTCACCTCGTGCCACAGAATGTGTCTGTGACTCCAGCAGCCCTCCTGGAAGGGGCTCCAGCCAGATCCAAACACAGAGATCAGGGACAGGGAGTCCAACACTCTGCCTGGCATTTGCCTCCGTTTCCAAACACTTTCTCCCATGCAGAGCTGAGCTCTGTCTCCAGCATGTCTGGCTGCAGGATCCAGCCATTGGGAAATCTGGCACATTTTTCTCCCCTCAGTTAAAAGATGCTCTTTATAATCTGGTATTTTCTTCCCCTGAAGGGACTTGTTGACCATAACAGAACTGAGTCAGGCACTTCCCATCCCAGCCAGCCTGGAGATCCCTTTCCCAGAAATGTCAGATCAAGGTGCTGCCAGAGCAGGCCTGGTTGGATTTGTCCAACTCCTACCAGAGAGGAGCAAAAATACTCACATCGTTCCTCTTCTGCTTCCTGAGTTAGGACTTTAAAATCCAGGAACCAGGTCTCCAGCCAAGCAATGACAAAGGAGACGATGGGAAGTAAATACCCAAAAGCCCCTTTGGTCAGAAGCTGTGTGGAAAGAAGCAGAAACCCCAGGGAATGACTCAAACAGGGAATAAAACAGCACTGAGAAATCACAAAGCAGCTTCCTGCGAGCCCAGGGAAACCAACCTCGGAGAGGATGACCTTGACGATCAGGAAGGCACTGGATACCAGTGTAGTGACCTGAAAAATAAGTGGACAGAGCTCAAATCCCTGAGAAGTCCAGGAGGAGAGGGAAAACCCCCCCAGAGGAAAGGCTGGAGTGGCTCCTTACCGCGATGACCCACCAGTGGCGCAGGCGGACGACGGCGTAGCCCAAGAGCAGCACAACAAAGCGGAACAGAGCCAAGAGCTGCAACAACAAACACCCAGCAACACCAGTCACTGCCCTTGTCCCTCTGCCTCACTGCCCTTGTCCCTCTGCCAGGTGCTGGGAGGGCAGGGACAGGCGCCAGCTCCCGGGGAACAGATGGGTCAAGGCTGCAGCAGGAGGGATTCACCGAGGTGGGCAAGGGGAGACCCCAGACCCTCCCGGCCCCACTGAGCCCCAGAGCCCTGCAGGAGGCTGAGATACTCACAAAGATATCAAAGAATGAGGTTTTGAATTTGTAGTTGATGATTTCATCCTTCAGGTTCTCCTTGATGCCCACCTTGGTCTGAGGGAGACAGGGAAGCAGGAAGCTGTTGAGTGCACTGATAAGAAACTGATGGGAGAAGGAGCTAAGCAGTGCCCGGGGTTATGGCCAGGTCAGGGAATGCATCTGGAACAGAAATGGTCCCACAGGCCCAGTGTGGGCTCCTCTGCCAGCACAGGACCAGGGAGGATCCCACGGCACATTTCCTGCTCGGATTCACACCGCGTTTCCCCCTGGGATTCACACCCAGGAGCATGGGTGAGGCAGGAGGGACATTAAACAGCTTCGGGTGGTGATTTCCAACACCCAAAGCCTTGGCTCAGCACAGCCAGTGCCACCAGTTCCTCACAGCCTGGAGCCCCTGGATGGCCACCTGCCACTGCTGCCCACCTCGTCCAGGTGGCAGATTCCAGAGGAATGGGAGGAGACATGGAAAGAATGGAAAACCACAGGAAAAATGTTCCTCAGGAACCTTCACTAATGCACTGAACATCTTCCTGTGGGGGCTGTCAGGGTCACTGAATCCCTGGGGGGATTTAAGGACCTCCTCATGAGGGGTCCCTTCTCCCTCCAGCTGGCTTCCCACAGCTCACAGCAGTGCTCCAGGAAATCTGATGGAAGAAGGGAACCAGCAGGATCAAACGTGCTGGCAAAGGGGAAGAGGGAGGAGAGGGGGATGCACAGCCATGGGCTGCAAGGGAATCTGAGAGAGGCAAAAACACTCTCTGGGACTGACAGCAGTGTGGAAAAAGCTCATCCTGAGATAATCCAGGGTCTGACAGCCCTGGTCCTTTGGCCACCATAAATCCTGGGAGCCTGGAATGGCTGTCAGTGAGGAAGTGGAGGGCTCAGGTAACTGGAACAAATGCTTCACCTTTAGGCTATGGCTTTGGACAGGGCCCAGCTGGCTGGGAGCTGGCAGAGCCAGCAGCTGGTGGATCTCGGGCCAGTCCTTGGCAGCCAGGGTGTCCTGGCACTCCAAGGGCAGCCACTGGGAAAGGATCCCTCTGGGTCAGGGCTCTGGCTTCAAATCCAGGGAGAGGGAGGCAAAAAGAGGGGGGTGAAGCTGGGCTGTGCCTCCAGCGGACCTGTGGCCATAGGACTCAGGCCAGCTTGGCTGAGTGGCCACCAAAAGCCTCTTACCCCCCTCCGTGGCTCCAAGGGATGCTGCAGGAAGGAGGAGACACAGGGAAAGCTTTGGGTGATGCTTTTTGGAGGGTGTTTCTGGTGGATGGGCTGTGAGGAACGAGTTGGTGGGTGCCAGTCCCTGGCAGAGGGGTGTCCTGGCACTCCAAGAGCAGCACAGGCAACCACTGGGATTGGGAAGGGATCCCTCCCAGTCTAGGATGGGGCTTAATATACAACAAAAGGGCAAAAAGTGGGGAGTGAAGCTGGGCTGTGCCTCCAGCTGACCTGTGGCCATGGGACTTGGGCCAGCTATGCTGAGCGGCCACCGAGAGCTTCATCCCCACACCCCCACTCCATGGGATGCTGCAGGAAGGATGAGACACAGGAAAAGCTTTGGGGGGTGTTTTCAGCTTAAACACGGGCTGTGCACCAGGCAGATGAACCACCTGAGGCATCACCCTGGCTCTGAGAGCACCCAGCCTCCACAATTACGGTGTGCTTTTAACGAGGGGCAATTTGCTCGGCTTATCTTGCAGTGAAGGAAACGGTTGGTTAAAAAAAAAAAAGAAAAAGAAAAGGCATTAGTCATGATATCAAACCGTTGCTCTTCATAACCAGGCAAATAAGCTGCTCTAATGGCTTTAAATATGCAGCATCTCAGCTCGGGGCCCAAATATCAGCACTTAGTCACTCATTAATGGCTACCTGCACGACCCACGCTCAGCATCACCCTGGTGACCGAGCCAGGATTATCTCCTGGGGGCTGGAATTTGGAATTCCAGCACCTCCCCGTGAGGGGACTGGGACAAGGGCAGGGGGCTGGGGTCCAAACTGGGCGGGCAGGACACCATCGGCATGGCTGGAATGCTGGCTGGGAGATGGTTTTTCCTAAGGGGGGTGGGGAGCAGGGGGCTCTGGGCAGGCTGAGGAGCTGCTGGCCTGGACAGTCTGTTAAGTGCAGACACCCAGAGATAAGGAGGGCAGAGATAAGAGCTGCTGAGGGAGCAGCAGGATCCAGTGCTGATAAATGCAGCCCAGAGCCCAGGGTCTATCTGCTCATCTCTGCTCCTCCAGGGGAGGACACGGAGTACCTGAAACCAGCCAGGGCCGGTTCAGGGAAAATAAAAACAAAATATAGCCCAGGGAGGGATTTGGACTTGGTGAGACTGAGGTAAATAAACTGGATTTTCTCTGTTATTGCAACACAGAGCAAACACAGAGCAGCTTGTGAGTGAAGCAAACCACTCACATCCCCCTCAACAAACCCTTGGGAGGTGGAGTAGCACCTCCAGCTTCCCAAAGCTGAGATTAGCAGCAGAATTTTGGGATCAAAGCCCCTGGAGGATCCTCCCCTGCTCCTCTGATGCTCTGAGAACACGGCAGCAGCAAACCCGGGGAGCAGCTTTGCAGCAGGGGAGCCAGAGGGGAATTTGGCTCAACTTGGTGATTCCAGAGGCCCTGGATCTTGTTACAGCACAACAAAGGGAGGTGTTAACAACCCTGGACAGCCCCGACAAAGCCCCGGGGCAGGAAGTGAGCTGGACTTTAGTTTATATTAAAGAACAGCGGCTCCTTGGCCAGTGCTGGGAACAGCAAACAAAGATCTGTCCCAGGAGTGCTGGAACAGAGCAATTAAGAGAGGGAACCGAGTTTAAAAAGGGCAAAGATTCCCGGGTTTGCTTCCTCCAACTCACATTCAGCTCGATGATCCACAACAGGGAGATGAAGAGCAGGTCGAAGGTGACGAAGAGGCAGAAGGTTCTCCTCACATCTGAGATGGCTTTTCTCTTCTCCGGGGAGAGGAAGTACGGGGAGAAGCCCTGGCTCTGGGAGAAGGAGGAGCTGATGGAGGCGATGGCGGGGAGGCTGCGTTCCAGGTCGTGCTGCAGGTCCGTGGGCTTGCTCATCCTCCGGGCTCGGCTCCGGGGACATCGGCCACCAGGGCAGCGTCACCTGCGGGGACACAGCGGGGACCCTCAGGGCTCGCCACACCCCTGCTCTGATAATCCCAGCAGCAAATCAGATCCCGGGGAGAAATCATCCCTGGGAGGGTGGTCAGGCCCTGGCACAGGGTGCCCAGAGAAGCTGTGGCTGCCCCATCCCTGGAAGTGTCCAAGGCCAGATTGGACGGACCTTGAAGCAACCTGGGATAGTGGAAGGCATCCCTGTCATGGCAGGGGTGCGACTAGGTGGGCTTTAATGCCATGGCAGCATGGAAAGGAGCTGCAAACCCCGTGAAAATGTTGTGGAAGAAGAAAAAGGGGTCCCAAACCCCATGAAGACACTGTGGACACAGGAAAAGGGGTCAGAGGATGTTTTGGGAGCACGCCCTGAAATCATGAAGCCACCCCACCCTTCCCTCTGCAGGGAAGGCAAAGCCTCAGGAGCTGGGCATCCCATTGGAACACATCCCAGCCTGCACAGCCGGGAAAGAACCCTGGGCCTGATGCCTGACTGGGCCAGGCAGAGCAGCAGGGAGGCAGCAGGGAAGGAGCTGCTCCGTGTCCCAGGGGCAGGGAAGGAGCTGCTCCGTGTCCCAGGGGCAGGGAAGGAGCTGCTCCATGTCCCAGGGGCAGGGAAGGAGCTGCTCCATCTCCCAGGAGCAGGGAAGGAGCTGCTCCGTGTCCCAGGGGCAGGATGGCAGCAGGGAAGGAGCTGCTCCATCTCCCAGGAGCAGGGAAGGAGCTGCTCCATCTCCCAGGAGCAGGGAAGGAGCTGCTCCATCTCCCAGGAGCAGGGAAGGAGCTGCTCCATCTCCCAGGAGCAGGGAAGGAGCTGTTCCATGTCCCAGGGGCAGGGAAGGAGCTGCTCCATGTCCCTGTGTTAGGGAAGGAGCTGCTCTGTGTCCCTGTGTTAGGGAAGGAGCTGCTCCATGTCCCAGGAGCAGGGAAGGAGCTGCTCCATGAAGGAGCTGCTCCGTCTCCCAGGAGCAGGGAAGGAGCTGCTCCATCTCCCAGGGGAAGGGAAGGAGCTGCTCCATGAAGGAGCTGCTCTGTGTCCCAGGAGCAGGGAAGGAGCTGCTCCATGTCCCAGAAGCAGGGAAGGAGCTGCTCCATGTCCCTGTGTTAGGGAAGGAGCTGCTCCGTGTCCTGGCCCCGCCTGGCAGTGCCGGGCACACGATCCCGGCACGAGTGAGGTGTTGGAAGGCCGGGGCTGTTTTCCTGCAGCTGTGCCAACCATTGTATTGGAATTTTTCCTCTCCGTCAGCCCAGCACAAGGAGGCCCCTGTGGGAAGGGAGTGTGACACGCCAGGGACAAACAAGGAACGAGGATCCCAAAACAGGTCGGGCCAGGGATCTGTCAGCCCCGCCACCTCCGAGTCACCCACGGCAACGCCACAGCCACAAACTCTCCTTCCCTGCTAAATCCTCCTGCTCAAGGATGTTTTGCCTCCAAAAAAATCCCCCCAGATTGCTTGTGGTGTGAGCTGCTGCCTTGGCAGTTCTGTGCCTGCTGGGGTCCCAGTGAGATTTGTCCACCACAGATCCCACTCGTGCCACCCAGCAGGCTGCAGTGTCCAGGGAAAAAGGTCACGAGGCTGTGCCCAGATCTGTGGGGAGTGGAAATCCCAAGGAATGTGAAGCCAGCCAGGAGCACCTGCAGGAGCCGAGCACAGCCCGATTTGGGGCAGTTTGGATCCCTGAGCCAGCGGTTTTTGCATCCCACCCCCGGGAGTGCTGGGGCTGGAAAGGGAACAAAGCTGGACTCCTGTCAAATCCCTGTCAGTCCCTCTCGGAGGCGCTTGGGAAGGAGCTGGAATCCTTGTCACTTCGGATCAGCCGCTCCGCGCGCCGGGCCCGGCTCGAAGTGACAAAATTTAAGGACATCTGTGAGGGATAAATAATAAATCCCCCCTGGCCGGGGCTGCTGCCGCCTCCTCCTCCCCTCCAACAGCACTTTGCACTTAGGCAGCCCCTCCCGAACTTTCACAGCGCTTTAAAATCACCCGGGGAGGCTCCAGGGACCCGATCCTGGGATGCCAAGAGGGGTCACAACGGGGTGTTGGGACACGGGGACAGGCAGGACACGGCACCAGAGCACCCTGGTGCAGCTCATCCATCATTAATCCCAGCCTCGCCAAGGAGGTTTGGGCTGTTTTGGACACACACCACTCCCAAACCATCCAATTCCCGAGGGAGAACCCGCACTGTGGGGCAGAGCAGGAATGTTTGAATCCCAGACAAGCCCCCCCCCCTCCACTGGAGCTGCTCCCTCTGGCAGCTGAGAGCTCGGAGCAGGGGCTGGATGTGGAGAAACGTGGCTGTTCCTGGGTGACAGATGAATTATTGAGCTCTGCTCCATTATGCATTCCAGCATCCTCCGCATCCCGCTCCGGCAGCCCAGGGCCCGGGAAGGAGGGGGTCAGGTGGGGGTCGGGCTCTGCTCCCAGGGAATGAGGGATGGGATGAGAGGGAAAGGCCCCAAGCTGTGCCAGGGGAGGGTCAGGGAGGACATCAGGGGGATTTATTCACTGAAAGGACAATCAGGCTTTGGGAGGGGCTGTGCAGGTGTTGGTGGAGTTGTCATCCCTGGAATGGTCAAAAAATGTGTGGATGTGGCACTTGGGGACACGGGTTAGGGGTGACATGGCTGTGCATGACAACCCTGAACCCTGACAGGGCTCAGGGCTGGGCTTGATGATCTTGGAGGGCTTTTCCAGCCTAAATGATTCCAGGATTCCATCCCAGTGAGGGGCAAGCACTGCTGGGGGGGCCACTCTGGGTGACAGATCACAGCCCAGGGGACATTCTGTGAGACAGATCACAGCCCAGGGGACACCCTGAGTGACAGATCACAGCCTGGGGGACACCCCGAGTGACAGATCACAGCCCGGGGGACACCCCAAGTGACAGATCACAGCCTGGGGGATGCCCTGAGTGACAGATCACAGCCCAGGGGACATTGTGGATGACAGATCACAGCCCGGGGGACACCCCAAGTGACAGATCACAGCCTGGGGGATGCCCTGAGTGACAGATCACAGCCCAGGGGACATTGTGGATGACAGATCACAGCCTGGGGGACACCCCAAGTGACAAATCACAGCTCAGGGGACACCCCAAGAGATAGATCACATCCCAGGGGGACACCCTGGGTGACAAATCATAGCCAAGGGGACATTCTGGGTGACAAATCACACCTGGGGGACACCCTAGGTGACAGATCCCAGCCCAAGGGACACTCCAGGAACCCTTCTGGGCTTCTCTGACTTGAAAAAAAAGGGGATTTGAGATTTTGGGGAAGGATTTTTGCCGGGGAAACCTCCCAGTTTGGGGATTAGGAGGTGACAGAGCTGCAGGGACAAGGGTGACACCACATCCCACGGATCCCAACAGGAGCTAACACAGATCTGGTGAAAACCTGATCCAGTATTCAGCACCAACACCCAGCAAAACCCCGTCAGCCCAGTGCCAGCACTCCAAAACGCCGTCAGCCCAGTGCCAGCACCACAAAACCCCGTCAGCCCAGTGCCAGTACCCCAAAACCCCGTCAGCCCAGTGCCAGCACTCCAAAACCCCATCAGCCCAGTGCCAGCACTCCAAAATCCTGTCAGCCCAGTGCCAGCACCCCAAAACCCCGTCAGCCCAGTGCCAGCACTCCAAAACCCCATCAGCCCAGTGCCAGCACTCCAAAACCCCGTCAGCCCAGTGCCAGCACCACAAAACCCCGTCAGCCCAGTGCCAGCAACCCAAAACCCCGTCAGCCCAGTGCCAGCACCCCAAAACCCCATCAGCCCAGTGCCAGCACCCCAAAACCCCGTCAGCCCAGTGCCAGCACCCCAAAACCCCGTCAGCCCAGTGCCAGCAACCCAAAACCCCGTCAGCCCAGTGCCAGCACCCCAAAACCCCGTCAGCCCAGTGCCAGCACCCCAAAACCCCATCAGCCCAGTGCCAGCACCCCAAAACCCCGTCAGCCCAGTGCCAGCACTCCAAAACCCCGTCAGCCCAGTGCCAGCACCCCAAAACCCCATCAGCCCAGTGCCAGCACCCCAAAACCCTGTCAGCCCAGTGCCAGCACCCCAAAACCCCATCAGCCCAGTGCCAGCACCCCAAAACCCTGTCAGCCCAGTGCCAGCACCCCAAAACCCCGTCAGCCCAATGCCAGCACCCCAAAACCCCATCAGCCCAGTGCCAGCACCCCAAAACCCCGTCAGCCCAGTGCCAGCACCCCAAAACCCCGTCAGCCCAGTGCCAGCAACCCAAAACCCCGTCAGCCCAGTGCCAGCACTCCAAAACCCCGTCAGCCCAGTGCCAGCACTCCAAAACCCCGTCAACCCAGTGCCAGCACTCCAAAACGCCGTCAGCCCAGTGCCAGCACTCCAAAACCCTGTCAGCCCAGTGCCAGCACCCCAAAACCCCGTCAGCCCAGTGCCAGCACTCCAAAACCCCATCAGCCCAGTGCCAGCACCCCAAAACCCCGTCAGCCCAGTGCCAGCACCCCAAAACCCCGTCAGCCCAGTGCCAGCACCCCAAAACCCTGTCAGCCCAGTGCCAGCACCCCAAAACCCTGTCAGCCCAGTGCCAGCACCCCAAAACCCTGTCAGCCCAGTGCCACCACAGCCCAGTGCCACCACCCTAAACCACCATATCCCAGTGCCACCACCCCAAAATCCCATTAGCCCATTTCTAGCAGGACACTGGCCACTGAAACATTCCCAGGGGCTGTGCCAAGGCATGTCCCAACCCTGTCACCCCAAAGCCCCGTGTCACCCCTCCCTGAGCCCCTCATTAGCCCCGTGTCTCGTTAATGACCCATCTCCCACTGGGGAGCTTTTCCCACCCCGTGACACCACTTCTCCTTCCTCCCACGCTTCCTCCAGGCTCATGTGACAATTCCTGTTGTCCCCTCTCCCAGGATATGCAGCCCAGGGTGGGGAACACCCACAGTGGGACCCCCAAAACCCCTGCAGCGCCCTGAGCCACGCCAGGACACTGTGGGATATTCCAGAGGGTGGAGTTTGCCAGGTGAGAGAACACCTGGAGCAGCAGAGGGATGGAGACCCCACTGCTGCACTGGGCACTAAGGGGTGTCTGAGCCACCCTTGCAAACAACAAAAAAAGGTCAATATTAAACCAGACACCCAAACTCCATCCAAAAAAATAAAGCTGGGAAGGATCCAACGGAGCAAAGCGCTGGAGAAGGTTTGGTTCAGTGCCAAGTGGGGACACGGGGACCCCCAGGAGGACACTGAGACCCCTGTGGGGACACTGAGACCCCCAGGAGGACACTGAAATCCCCATGGAGACACCGAGACCCCCGGGAGGACACCAAGACCCCTGTGGGGACACCGAGACCCCTGTGGGGACACCGAGACCACCAGAAGGACACTGAGAACCCCAGGAGGACACTGAGACCCCTGTGGGGACACCGAGACCCCCGGGAGGACACTGAGACCCCCAGGAGGACACTGAGAACCCCAGGAGGACACTGAAATCCCCATGGAGACACCGAGACCCCCGGGAGGACACCAAGACCCCTGTGGGGACACCGAGACCCCTGTGGGGACACTGAGACCACCAGGAGGACACTGAAATCCCCATGGAGACACCAAGACCCCCGGGAGGACACCGAGACCCCCATGGGGACACCGAGACCCCCCAAGAGGACACCAAGACCCCCGTGGGGACACTGAGACCCCCATGGGGACACCGAGACCCCCATGGGGACACCGAGACCCTTGTGGGAACACCGAGACCCCCGTGGGGACACCGAGACCCCCTTGAGCCTGATCCCCCCTGGCACTTCAGGGAAATTTGGAAAGCCTCATGAAAAGCAGCTTTGTCCCAAAGCCAGCTGCGGGATCCAGCAGCATCCCCTATTTCCCCTCATTTCCCAAAGATCTGGGGTGAAATTTAGGGCTCTCCTCCCTGTGTCCCAAAGGCAGCAGGAGGCACAGCCCAGCCCAGCCCAACATTTGGGGGTTTCAGCACTCGGAGCCCCCATGGGACCCGCCCCGGTCCTGGGGGTCAGGAGAGACCGTTCACAACGGGACTGGGGTTGGGATTCGGGTCGGGACGTAGGGTGGGATGTGGGGTGGGATTTGGGTCAGGATGTGTGGCAGGTTTTGGGTTGGGATGTGGGTTGGGATTTGGGCTGGGATGTCGGGCTGGATTTGGACTGGATTTGGCTCAGGGTGTGGGTCTGGATTTGGGTCGGGATGTGGGTTGGGATTTGGGCTGGGATGTGGGGCTGGATTTTGGTCGGGATGTGGGGCTGGATTTGGGCTGGATATGGGTCAGGATATGGGGCTGGATTCGGGTCGGAATGTGGGGCTGGATTTGGGTCGGAATGTGGGGCTGGATTTGGGTCGGAATGTGGGGCTGGATTTGGGTCGGAATGTGGGGCTGGATTTGGGTCGGGATGTGGGGCTGGATTCGGGTCGGGATTTGGGCAGGATTCGGGTCGGGATTTGGGCAGGATTCGGGTCAGGATATGGGGCTGGATTCGGTCGGAATGTGGGGCTGGATTTGGGCTGGATTCGGGTCGGAATGTGGGGCTGGATTCGGGCTGGATTCGAGTCAGGATATGGGGCTGGATTCGGGTCGGGATTTGGGGCTGGATTCGGGTCGGGATTTGGGCAGGATTCGGGTCGGGATTTGGGCTGGATTTCGGTCGGGATTTGGACCCCTCGGGGCACAGCCAGGCAGGGGCCTCACGCTGCTCCCTCCCCGGTCCCGGGGCGCTCCCGGCGCTGCCCTTCCTCCAGCCCCCCGGAGCCGCGGGAAGAGCCCGGGATCCCCGCACAGCCCCAGCCCCGCTTCGGCGGGACCCCGCGGGTACCCGGAGCTCGGGATTGCCACGGGACGGAGGGCAGGGCAGTGCCGGGACCCCCGGGAGCCTCCCGAGCCCCTCTGCCCTCCAAGGAGCCCCCCGGTCCCGGCTGGGAGGATAACGGGACCGGCCGAGCCCCGAGCCCGCCGCGCCCGACCGGGACCGGGCCCGAACGGAGCCCCGGGGCTACCCGAGGCCTCCCGAAGCCGTGGGGCCCGGTGCCGGTAAGCCGGACTGAGGCCAGCACTCCCAGCGACAGGCCCGTGCCGTCCCGCTCCCACCGGCGGCGGCGCCCCCGGGAGCGGCACCGAGGCCCCAGCGAGGCTGAGCCACCGGAGTCCGCGCGCAGCCCGGCACCGCCAGGGCCGGGAATGGCCCTGAGCCCCGCGAAGCGTGCCCGAAGGGTCCCCCCGGTACCTCCCGGTGCCGGTGCCGGGTCCCGCCGGCCGCCGCTTCCGGGCCCGCCGCCACCTCTGACCCCGGAACGGGAACTCCAGAGCGAGGCTGCGCCGGCAGAGACCATCGCCGGCCGCGGGGGGAGCGGGACAGACCATCCACAGCGGGGGGGGGTCAGTGGGGCCGGGACAGACCATTCACTGCAGGAGGGGGGTCAGTGGGGCTGGGACAGACCATCCACAGCGGGGGGGGGTCAGTGGGGCTGGGACAGACCATCCACAGCGGGGGGGGGGTCAGTGGGGCCGGGAGGGACCATTCACTGCAGGAGGGGGGGTCAGTGGGGCTGGGAGGGACCATTCACTGCAGGAGGGGGGGTCAGTGGGGCTGGGAGGGACCATCCACAGCGGGGGGGGGTCAGTGGGGCTGGGACAGACCATCCACAGCGGGAGGGGGGGTCAGTGGGGCTGGGAGGGACCATTCACTGCAGGAGGGGGGGGTCAGTGGGGCTGGGACAGACCATCCACAGCGGGGGGGGGTCAGTGGGGCTGGGACAGACCATTCACTGCAGGAGGGGGGGTCAGTGGGGCTGGGAGGGACCATTCACTGCGGGAGGGGGGGTCAGTGGGGCTGGGAGGGACCATTCACTGCAGGAGGGGGGGTCAGTGGGGCTGGGAGGGACCATTCACTGCAGGAGGGGGGGTCAGTGGGGCTGGGACAGACCATCCACAGCGGGAGGGGGGGTCAGTGGGGCTGGGAGGGACCATTCACTGCAGGAGGGGGGGGTCAGTGGGGCTGGGACAGACCATCCACAGCGGGGGGGGGTCAGTGGGGCTGGGACAGACCATTCACTGCAGGAGGGGGGGTCAGTGGGGCTGGGAGGGACCATTCACTGCGGGAGGGGGGGTCAGTGGGGCTGGGAGGGACCATTCACTGCAGGAGGGGGGGTCAGTGGGGCTGGGAGGGACCATTCACTGCAGGAGGGGGGGTCAGTGGGGCTGGGAGGGACCATTCACTGCAGGAGGGGGGGTCAGTGGGGCTGGGAGGGACCATCCACAGCGGGGGGGGGGGGGGTCAGTGGGGCTGGGAACGACCGTTACGCACGGGAGGGGGGATTACTGTGGCTGGGAGAGATCGTTTTTCATGCGGGGGATCAGGAAAGCTGGGAAGGACCATTCCTCGTGGGAGGTGGAATCAGTAGGGCTGGGAGAGACATTTTCCAAAGGGGGGAATCGGTGGGGTGAGGGCAAGACCATTCCCCGTGTGGAGGGGGGGGTGTCTATGGGGTGAGCAAGGGAGAGACCATTCCCCTCCTTGGGGGTGTGCCAGGGGGTCTGGGAGGGACCATTCTCCAGTGGAGGGGTGACCATGGGGTTGGGAGAGACCATTTCCAGGTGGGGGAGTATCCGTGGGGCTGGGAGACGCCATTCCCCACCTGGGGGGAGTCTCTGGGGCGAGGGACAGACCATTCCCTATGGGAGAGGGGGGTGTCCGTGGGGCGCCCCATGGCCTTGTCCCACATCTCCGGCTCCAGGCCCCCCCCCATCCCTTGCCCCACACCCCCAGTCTGTCACCCCCCCCCAACAACGACCAGACCCCCCCCATGAAGGGGACCAGACCCCCCCCTCCAGCCCCCCATATGGCCGCAGCCCCCCCAAACACGCTCCAGCCTCTGTACAGCCGTTTATTGCGGGCGGGGGGCTCTGCTCGCTTGGGGCCGGGGGGCAGCAGCCAGGGGGGCCCAGACCCCGCCAGCGCCCGGGGGTCCCATCCCCGGCTCCTGCGCCGGCAGCCGGGGGGGCACGAGGCCCGTGGGGAGGGGGCGGCCGTGGCCGGGGGGGTCCCGACGTGTCCCGGCGCGGCCCAGCATGGCGCGGCACACGGCACATGGCGCACGGCGCATGGCGCACGGCAGACGAAGCGCAGGCAGCGGGCGGGGGGCAGCCGGGGGGCACAGGCGAAGCTGCGGGGGCCGGGAGGGCCGGGGGGCCGGTGCCCGGTGCCCGGTGCCAGCTAACTGGTGCCCAGAGGGAAGGTGGGCGAGTGGCGCTCGGTGCCGATGGGGCGCGAGGGCACCTCGGCGAAGCCGACGTGTCGCCGCTCTGGGGACAGAAACGGGGCGTCAGCGCCGGGCGTGGTGGCACCGGGGACAGCGGGGACGGGGGGTGACAGCCCACGTACCCCCGGTGCCACCGTCCTGCTCCTGCCCCGGCTCCTCCTCGTCACCCTCCGCTCCCTCGGGGTCCTCGGGGATCTCTGACACCGTCAGCGACTTCAGGTCCTCCTCGCGCTCGTCGATGCCGCCGGCGAAGGACACCTTCTGCCCGCCTGTGGGGACCAGCACGGCGGCCCCAGGGACCCACAGCGTGAGGAGACCCCGCTGAGGTGGGGGGGGGACGCGGCCCCAAGCCCTGGTGCCCGCCCGGCAGCCGCGTCCCCTCGCTGTCCCTGTGTCCCCGCCATCCCCGTCCTCCTGCCATCCCTGTCCTGCTGTCCCAGTCCTCCTGCCACCCCCATATCCCTCGCCCCCATCATCCCCATCCCTCCATCAGCCCGTCCCCTCGCTGTCCCTGTGTCCCCGCCATCCCCGTCCTCCTGCCATCCCTGTCCTGCTGTCCCAGTCCTCCTGCCACCCCCATATCCTTCGCTCCCATCAGCCCGTCCCCTCGCTGTCCCCATCCTCCTGCCACCCGTGTCTCTCCGCCATCCCCTCCACCGTGTCTGTCCTCCTGCCATCCCTCTGCCACCCCTGCTCCTCCCACTGTCCCCCCGTCACCCCCATCCATCCCCCACCCTCCTGCCATCCCTGTCCCCCTCCATCCCCATCTCTCCGCCACCCCCGTCCCCATCCCGTTACCTTTCCGCTTGTGCGCCTTGAGCCCGGCGGGGAAGTAGCTGCGCTCGGCTCTGCCCTGGCTCCCCGGGGCTGCCCGGGCGGGGGTCGATGAGGCCGGGGCACCGCGAGGCACGCGCGGCACCGGGGCACCGCCGGGGCCCGGCAGCGCCGCGTCAGACAGCGGCCGGGGGTCCGGCTGGCGTCACCCGGCCCCGCGGGGGACGGGGACACGGCCCGGCGGGGGAACGTGGTGGCCTCGCTGGCGGGCAGCAAGCACAGCACCGGCAGCAGCCGGTCCGTGTCCCAGCCCTGGCACACGCCTTGTCCCCGAGGGCTACAGGGGATGATGATCCCCGTCCCCGCTCCAGCAGCCCCGTCCCCATTCCCCGTGTCCCCCAGGCTCCAGCAATCCCGTCGCCATATACCCTGGGCTTCTGGTCCCCATGTTCCCACATCCCCGGGGCTCTGCCACCCCTGTGTCTGTGGCCCCGTGTCCCCACGTCTCTTTGTCCCCTGGGCTCTGCCAGCGCCACGTCCCCATCCCCCAAATTCCAGCAGCCCCATCACCGCACCCCCACATCCCTTGGGCTCCAGAATCCCCCTCCCCGTGTCCCTGTGTCCCCCAGGCTGTGGCATCCATGTCCCCGCATCCCCTGGGCTCCGGCAGCCCCATCCCCATGTCGCCCGGTCCCCTCACCAGACTCGAGGGCACTGTCGGGGTCGCAGCCGTCGTCGGGCTCCCCGTCGGAGCTGTCACCCCCGCCCATGCCACTCTCCAGGTGGGACTGCACGATGCGCTGCACCGCTGGGGAGACGCCGGTGTCACCGGGCACTGGGAGCACCGGGGTGTCCCCCCAGCCCCCGCGCTGCCCCCGTGCCGCCGGTGCCCCCGCGGGCGGTACCTTTGAGCGAGGGCGGGGTGTAGGCACACGGGTTGGTCCTCTTTGGTTTGAGCAGGCAGCCCTCGCCCGACGAGCGCTGCAGGGGGAGCGGCGTTGGGATGCGGGGGCCTGGTGTCCCCACGGGGGTCACCGCGGCCCCGGGAGAGCCGGGAACCACCCAGCGAGGTGGGAGGCTGCGATGGGGGTCTCGCAATAGAGCTGACACCCACCCCTCCCCAGCAATGAGGATCCTGCTAAGGGGATGAGGCGCTGGGGACATGGTGTTGGGGATGCCATGATGGGACCCTGTGCTGGGGACCCTGAGGTGGGGACCTTGCAGTGGGGATGGGGTACTGGGGACACCATCCTGAGGACTCTTCTGAGGGGACCCTGCCATGGGGATCCTATGTTGTGGACCCCCATTACGGGGACACTGCCATGAGGACGTGGCACTGGGGTCACCACGATGGGGACATTGCCTTGGGGACGTGGTTTTGGGCTGCCCCTGATGGTGACCCTGTTATGGAGACCTTGTCTTTGGGACCTCACAATGGAGACCCCTCCAAGGGGATGTGGCACTGGGGACACGGTACTGGGGACACTGCGGGAGTGACCCACGACGGTCACGCGCTGGTTTGCACCGCGGCCAAACTCGCACAGCCTGGCTGGGCTCCATGTCCCCATCCTGTGTCCCTGTCCCCGTTCCCGGCACTGGCGCCGTGTGCCCGTGCCGGGAAGGAGCCGATAAGCTCCAGGTGCTGGGGCTGGGCCCCGATAACCCCCCCTGGGGACACGGGACGGGGGAGCGGGGCTGTGTCGGGGATCCCGGCGCCCACTCACCTGGTAGGGCAGGTTCTCGTCCTCTGTGTCAGCGGCGCCGGGGAGAGAAGGGTGAGTGGGACACGGGCACCCAGCGGGGCCGGGCAGGGTCCTGCCCACTCTCGGACCCCCTCCAGGGGTTACCCTGCCCGCCAGGGACCCGCGTCCCCTCCCTGCCACCCCCTTCCTTATGTGACACCCCGTCCCCTCCCTGCCACCGTCTCCCTTGCCAGACATCCCATTCCACAGGTGACACTATATCCCACCCCCGCCACGTCCCCTCCCCGCCACCGTGTCCCATCCCAGACACCGTGCATGACAGACACCATGTCCCACCCCTGCCACCACCTCCCGTCCCTGGACCAGACGTCCCCCGGCCCCGCTCACCTGGGGAGGAGTGTTCGGAGAGCTGGAAGAGCATGGCCGGCGTGGGCCTCCGCCGGCGGATCTGGGGCACAGCGGGGTGTCACCGGCTGGGGACGCCCCGGGTCCCCTGTCCCCTGCCCTGCGCCCCAGGGACACGTGTCTGCACGTGTGTGAGGGTGTGTGCGCCTGTGGGTGCAGGGCCACAAACCCACCCGGCACGGGCTCCCCGGGGTGTCCCCAGTGCATCCCAGCCCCAGACCAGCTCCTCGGGGGGGACTCTGGGTCCGGCGTGTGCTGGGAACGTCCCCTCGGATCAGGGACAACCGGCGGGGGTGGCTGCACCGACTCCCAGCGTATCCTGTCCCCTTCATCCCATCCCTGTCCACATCCTGTGCCCTCTGTCTCATCCCTTCCCTGCTCTCCTGTGCCATCCCTGTCCCTGTCCCTCTCTCCCCGGCACAACTCTCCCTGTGCGGGACCGCAGCTTCCACGGGGACCTTGGAGCTCTTTCATCCTGTCCCCGTCTCTTCCTCAGCCCGTCCCTTTCTGTGTCCCGCACGCAGTCCCATCCGGTCTGTCCCACCCGTCTCATGCCCTGTTTACTCCGATCCCCCTTACCCTGCTCTGCCGGTCCCATCCTCTTCCTCTTGTCCCCTCTGTCCCTTCCGATCTCCCCCTGAATCCATCCCCTCCCTCCTTCTGTCCCCTCCCACCTCCCCCCTGTCCCATCCCATATGTCCCAACGCATCCCCCCCGTCCCCTCTGTCCCTTCCATCCCCTGCCTTGTCCCCTCTGTCCCCTCCGATCCTCTTTGTCCTGCTCTCTCGGTCCCATCCTGATCCTCCTGTCCCCTCCGATCCCCCTTGTCCCATCCCCTGCCTTGTCCCCTCTGTCCCTTCCCATCCCCCTTGTCCTGCTCTCCCGGTCCCATCCCGTCCCTCCCGTCCCCTTCGATCCCCCTGGTCCCACCCGCTCCCTCCTGTCCCACTCTGTCCCCATCCCGTCCCCGCTGTCCCTGTCCTTCCCCGCGTCCCTCCAGCACCCTCGGGCTCTCCCGTGTCCCCCTCCCGTCCCCCACGGTCATTCCGGGGGTCCCTCCTTGCCCCGAGGTCACCGGCAGCGCTTGGCCCCGGCAGAGAGGAGGGACCCCCGGGCTGGCCCCGCTCCCCGCTCCCCTCTCCCTCTCCCCGCTCCCCCTCTCACCATCTCGACGGCGCGGGGGTCCAGGTTGCTGGGGGGGGCCGGCACGGAGAACTGGATCTTCTTGCGCTCCTTGGGGTCCATGGCCTTGGCCGGGAGTCACCGGAGCCGGGGGGTCTCTGGCACCGGTACCGAGCGGAGTTCGGTGGCACCCGGGGCTCGGTACGGCGAGGAATGAGAGTGGCGGGAGGTGGGGAAGGCAGAGCCGGTGAGGAGGAGGAGGAGGAGGAGGAAGGAGAGGGAGGGAGGACGCGTCTTCCTACCAGGAGCTGAATTATTCATTCCCCCCCTCCCCGGGCAGGGGGGCTGAGGCCGCGGTAATGAGTCCTTGGGGAGCCCCCCAGGGGGTTCAGCCAACCTGTGGGGGGTCCTTAACCCCTTCCCTGCCATGGGGGACCCCGCCTGCAGTGGCCGGTTGCGTTGGGACAGGGACGGGTGGCTCCGTGCGTGTCCCTGTTCCTTACGCCTGAGTCTCCCCAGAGGTGAGGGGCAGGGGACAGAGGGACAGCCGCTCCCGCCCCTATGTGGGCAGCGGCAAAATTCCCCCCACCCGGCTGCTCTGTGCCACACGGGACAGGGCCACCAGTCTGGAGAGAGTGGGGAGAGAGTCCCTATCCGTGGGGACACGGGACTCCCAAAACATCCCATCCCCTATGTGCCGGGGGTCTCCCCACACCAAGTTGCAGCCCCCGGAATGTCGAGGGTGCGGGAGCTGTGGCTTCACCCAGGGCTGTGCCCACCTGCCCTGTCTCTTCCCCAGCTTTTGGAGATTTTCCCCATAGAAAATCCCACGGGACATAAAATGTTCCCCCTGGGGAAGTGGTGGGGGGTTCATCCCCCAGGACAACTGCACATTCCAGGCAGGGAACGAGGGACATCGAGGCACCTCTCCCGGCCCCACCGAAGGGGCATAACCAGGGGGTCCCCATGCAGGGGGACAGCGGGGTCGGCAGCAGCCGGATCGGTGGCTCGTCCCCTCCTGGGATGTCCCGGGGCGGTGTCGATGGGAGCCGCCTCCGAGCAGGAACGAGGAAGGGGGAGCTGGGAACTGGCTCCGTCCCCCGGATCTCCCGGTGCTCCAACGGCTGCGGGTGGCCGTGGGCCAGCAGCCACCGCTCCAGCAAAATATTTACCCGAGTGGCACCGAGCCATGGACCAGCCTCCCGCCCGCCCGGCACCACGCGGCAAAGCTCGGCAAAACACGGCAAAGCCCGGCTCTGGGTGACAAATCCTGGCTCTGGGTGGCAAATCCTGGCTCTGGGTGGCAAATCTCGGCTCTGAGTGGCAAAGGCCAACTCTAGGTGACAAAGTCCAGCTCTGGGCAACAAATCTTGGATCTGCGTGACAAATCTTGGCTCTGTGCGACAAAGCCGGGCTCTGGGTGACAAAACCTGTCTCTGGGTGACAAACTTGTGCCTGTGGCACAGCGCAGTGACCACCCGGGCGGGGACAAATCAGGGACAGGCGCCAGCAGAGCCCAGTGTCCTCATGGGGACCAAAATCTGGGGACAAGGTGAGGGGTCCCACGGTGACCCTGTCCCCTGGCTGGCCCTGTGCCGGGTGTCCCCGTGCCAGGCTCCGAGCACCGTCCCCATCCCAGGACCCGAGTCGTTATGGCAACAGGTTCCCGGGCTCCATCCCGCTGCCGTTCCCGCTTCTCCCACCCACGAAGACGCCGTGTGAGGGGGTGGCCGGGCCCCCTCCCCTCCCTGCGCTGCGGCAGCGCCGGCACCCGCAGCCCCCCGGGATCGGCACGCGCCGCCCGCGCCCGCGCCCACGCACCGTCACCCGCGGGTGGCACCTGCAGCGTGGCACGGGGGGGGGCCGCACCGGGCCCGGAACACGGGGGCACCTTGCAGGCACACGTGTGGCACACATGGCCCCGCTCGTCGCCGGGACAGCACCGTGGGCACCCCGTGCCGTGCCCGTCCCCGTGCCCGTGCCGCGGTGCCGCGGGGGCTGCAGCTCCGCGCAGCAGCGAATCCTCCCGCAGAGAGAGTAAAAATAGCAGCAGGTTGAGGGAAGAAGCGCTCGCCCCCCGCCAGCGGGCACCGGCGAGGAGCCTGCGCCCACCGCGGAGCCGTGGGGACGGACGTGGCGCGGTGCCACGGGGGCAGAGGGTGTGGGGATGGACCGTCGTGGGGACAAGATGGGGACAGAGCGTCGTGGTGGTGGGGGGGGGTGGCACACCAGGGACGGAACATCGTGGGGACAGGGTGCCACGGGGACAGGGTGCCCTGGGGATGGAGCACCGCGGGGACAGGGTGTGCTGGGGGTGGAGCATCGTGCCCAGCAGGGTCCCATGAGGACGAAGTGCCCAGCAGGGATGGGCCATCGTGGCGACAGGGTGTGCTGGGGAGGGAGCATGGTGGGGACAGGGTCCCATGAGGACGAAGTGCCCAGCAGGGATGGGCCATCGTGGGGACAGGGTGTGCTGGGGAGGGAGCATGGTGGGGACAGGGTCCCATGGGGACGAAGTGTCGCAGGGATGGAGCATGGTGGGGACAGGGTGTGCTGGGGAGGGAGCATGGTGGGGACAGGGTCCCATGGGGACGAAGTGTCGCAGGGATGGAGCATGGTGGGGACAGGGTCCCATGAGGACGAAGTGCCCAGCAGGGATGGGCCATCGTGGGGACAGGGTCCCATGAGGACGAAGTGCCCAGCAGGGATGGAGCGTGGTGGGGACAAGGTGTGCCGGGGACATTGTTGTGGTGGTGGGGTACATCAGGGGACAGGGTGCCACGGGGACAGGACCTTACTGGGACAGGACATCGCAGGGACAGGGCCTTGCGGGGACACGAACACACCGCGGGGACGAGCGCACGGCCCAAGGGTGAGTGCCGGGGGGCGGGGCCTGTGCGCGGAGGGGGCGTGGCCACAGGATGGGCGGGGGTCGGGTCGGAGGTGCCGGGACCCCCACTCAGTGCCCTTCACCCCGGTATCCCCCTCCGGGTCCTGCGGGGGTGTCCCCCTCCCATCTCTCCCTGGGCCGAGCCCCCCCCCCCGCACCCCAAGACCCCCCGTGGGTGCAGCCGTCCCCCAGGAGCTGCAGCGGGGGCGGCGGGTGGGGGGCCGGGGCTCCCCTGGGTGCAGAGGAGATGCCGGGAGTGGGAACGCGCGTGGGAGCAGAGCACGCGTGGGAGCCCGAGGGGGCGGTGGGAGGGAGGGGGGGGGCCGCGCAGGGGGCTTAACCCCTTCACTGCTAGGAACCCCCCCCCCCCAGCGACCACCCTGGGGGGGCTGCAGAGGGGAAGGGGGCCTGGGAGGGACTTTGCCAAAATGGGGCTTCATGGGGGGCTGGGGAAAAGGCACCCACTGCCCTACTCAGCGACACTGGGCAGCACTGGGGGGTGCAATGGGGAAACTGAGGCAGGACTGGGGGGCTGCAACCCTATAACCCGCCGCCATCAGGGGGCTCCAATCCCATGCTTTTAGCATGATGTGGGGTGGTCCGCCACCCCCTATCCCCAAAAAGTGCGGGGGATCCAGCCCTGGCACGAGGAGGGGCCGTGTCCCTGGACTCCCGGCAGGATGGGGCCTTGTGTCCCCACACTTGGCAGGACAGGGGCGGCCGCGTCCCCAGCACGACGAGGAAGAGTCGCACCCCTGAACCCCCAACAGGGCGGGCAGGGGGCTGCATCCCCCCGGGTCCTGGTGCCATCGGTGCCCGCACCAGCCCTGCGTCGGCGCCGTGGCACGCGGTGGCAGATGTCACTCCCGACGCTGGCATGGCCAGGCTGGCACGGCCACCCGGGGCTGGCACGGCCGCGTGGGCCGGGCAGCGACTCAAGGGCTTTGGCACAGGGTGGCCGGAGCGGAGCCGCGGCTGGAGCCCTCCTGGTTGGCAGCCACTGGCCACCGGCCACCAGCCACTGGCCCACGCCAAGCCTTGCATCCGCACCACGGGGTGGGACTGGGGGCTGGGGGCACTGGGGGGGTCCTGGGGCAGCACCCCCGGGGTGGGCACCCAGCCAAGCAGGGGCTGTGCTGGTTTGGGGGGGTTAATGCACACAGAGCCCGGTGCCAGGGTGTGCTGAACGGGAAAAACCTTGATGGGGGAACTTTCTGGGGGAATCCGGGGAGCATAAAGGGGGGACTTGGGGGGGGGGGACAAATCTGGGGGATTCCAGGAGGGAAGGGGTGCAGTGGTGAGACTCGGAGAGGCAGCCCGGGGTCATCACGTGCCTCAGTTTACCCACCTGTAGCACGTGCCCTTTACAAACTGAAGCCCCACCCACCCCCTTCCCCGCGGAGGTGGGACCCCAAAGGATCCTAAAACTCATCCTGGTGCCCCCACGGAGCCCTGCCAGGGTGGGCTGAAGGGGGGCTCCCAGCCCCGCTCCCCCCAGCCCATCGCTGACCCCCCCCGGGGGGTCCCGGCCGCCAGCACAGACCAGTTTGCTGCCTCCATTCCCAGAAGAAAGAATAAAGTTAAAACATCTGTTAATTTATAAACCAATTTAACCATGACTGGTTAATAAATAGCTTCCAGCTGGCACCCCCACCCCGCGCCGGGCAAGGGGGGCCAGGGGGGCACAGCCGGGCTCGCCACTCTCCCGCAGCCCCCCGGGGTCATTGCCACTTGTCCCCGTGGGGGTGTGGGGGTGTCCCCGGGGACTCAACGGGGAGAGCCCGGTGCCTGCGGGGAGGGGACACGGCCACGGTGCCTGGCACAGGGGGATCCCAGAGGGATGTAGGGGACAGTGCGGTGCCCACGGGGGGGGCTCTGGTCATGCAGGGGGGGGCGGGGCTGCCGGGCCGCGGTGAGGGGGGGGGTTCCCCTGCTGCGGGGGGGGTGTTTGGGTAGGGGAGGAGGGAACAAGGAAGGAGGAGTCTGGAGGGGGTGTGGATGTGTGTGTGTGCGCCGGGGATGGGCACGTGTGTGTTCATGTGTGTGCCAGGGCTCGGCACATCTGCACGTGTGTGCCAGGCATGTTCACGCATGTGCATCCACGTGTGTGTTCATGTGTGTGCCAGGGCTCGGCACATCTGCACGTGTGTGCCAGGCATGTTCACGCATGTGCATCCACGCGTGTGTTCATGTGTGTGCCAGGGCTCGGCACATCTGCACGTGTGTGCCAGGCATGTTCACGCATGTGCATCCACGTGTGTGTTCATGTGTGTGCCAGGGCTGTGCCATCCACAGCGGCCGTGTGGGGACACCCCATCTCTGCTGTCCCCACAGATCCGCGATGTGTCCCTGGGCCTGTGGAGCTGCATCCTCGCTGCACGCGGATCCAGCATGGAAAAGGGCCTGGCCCCGGCGCTGTGGGGTCCCCCTTCCTGCCCCACATCCCCTCTCTGGGGGCTGTGGGTGGAGGTGCAAGGGCGTGAGCCCCTCGCCGGCCGCGGCGCCCCGACACGTGTCGCAATAGTAATGTAATTTGTCCGTTAACAATGGGCAGCTTGAGGTTTATATTTAATTACACCGATCGCACCAACCTGAACTCACCCTTATTCATCAATAATGCATGGGTTTGTGTTTATCGCTGCTTAATTAATCTGTGCTTACGACAATTAAAGGCTCGCAAAATCCCCCAAGGTGGCAGCGGGGAGCGGCTGCGCCGGGCTGGCGCGAGCGCGGTGCCGGCGTGGTGGCGGTGCCAGGCTGGTCGTGGTGCCAATGTGGTCACCCTGACAGCATGGTCGCCGCGCTGGCACAGTCACGGTGCTGCTGTGGTGGCAGTGGTCACGGTGCCAATGTGGTCACCGTGGCAGTGTGGCCACCACGCTGGCATGTGGTGGCATGTGGACACGCTGGCAGTGGGGTCGCAGTCGTGATGCTGGCATGATCGCGGTGCCGGTGTGGTCACGGTGCCGGTGTGGTCACGGTGCCTGTCTGGTGTCCATTCTGGTGTGGTCACCGTGCCGTTGTAGCAGCCGTGGCCGGTGAGAGCCAGCCCAGCTGCCGAGCAGGGTGACCCCCCCCGGGTACCCCCATCTTTGAGTGCCAGGAGGGGCGAGGGAAGACTGCCCCCCCACATGCTGGAGTGCAGCAGCAGGGACCCCCACCCTGTCCTCTCTGCCTCAGTTTCCCCACAAGGAAACCACCAACACCACCACCACCACATCCATCACCCCCCTCACATCACCTACTCCCAAACCACCCCCATTCCTCCTCCCCGGTGCTTTTCCCCAATTTTGCTTTTCCCTGCCCACTCTGCACACCCTGACGCCCTCGCTGGGGCAGGGCCGGGGGGGCCCGTGCCCCCCACACCGTGCCAGGCCAGCTCTGTGCCTTTAAGCGCGGTGGCGCGGCTGTCCCGGATCAGCCGGAGCGCCTATTAAATTTTTATGCGAAGTGTAAATGGGCCAGGTCTCCAGCTTCCCGCTCCCTCCGAATGATTTATTACTCGCAAATACCACAGAACTAATTAGTATAGTAATTAATTAATACGAATTTGCATATTTGCATGTGCAATTAGTGCAGTGGAGTGATTACTCTGAAAATGAGAAGTTGGGCCTGTCAGATGGGAGTGTGAACTGGAGTGGAAAAGCCTCGCGAAAATGATCCCGGGCGGCGGCGGCGGCACCGGGCACGAGGCGGCACCGGGCAGGCGGCGGCACCGGCGAGGCCCCGCGTGCGGGGTTGGGGGGCTCAGCCCCCGGGACACCCCCTTTCCCCCATCCCATCCCAGCCCGGGTCCCCAAGCCATGGGGACCGCTCCATCCCTCGGCCATCTCCATGGCGACTGGCTGTGCCAGGCGCATCACCATGGCAACGGGCCGGGCCACGCAGCCTCGCCATGGCGACTGTCGTCATCGCGCTCAGTCGCCATGGAGACACTCCCCATCTCCCCAAATCCACTCCCTGCCAGGCCCCCCCACCTCGGCGTTGGGGTGGGGGTGCTGCTTCTCGGAGTCAGGGTCCCCAAAAGCACCCGGGAGGCGGGATGGGGGTCCCGAGTGTCCCCAGGGATTGGGGCACCCAGGGATGAGGAGAGCACCCCAGGGTGCCCCACGCTGGGGTCCCCTGTACTGTGGGGGTGGCGGGAGCAGCTGAGCTCTGTGGCAGCAGCACCGGGCTGGACCCGCTCCCAGGGGATGCGACCTGAGACTCCTCAGGCACCCCCAGCCCCACAGTTCTGAGTCCAGCCCTTGACCTTTGTCCCTGGTGCCACCCAGGTGCCCCTTCACCTGTGCCCACGCCTCTGGCTGAGGCCTGACACACTTCCAGGAGGGCCACCAGCTGCCTGTCCCTGGTTTTGGGGGACAAGCAAGTGAAATGGGGGGCGATGGAGGGGGCCATGGCTATGGGCAGCCCCCACCACCCCCATGTGCCACATCCCCCCAGCACCGGGCCCAGCCAGCCCCCGGAACGGGCCCGGGCAGCCGCCATCTGCCACGGGGGACTGGGGCCGCTGCCAGCAGCACCCACTCAGCTGTGCCCGCACTGGTGGCACCGCCAGTGAGTGCCTCCCGACCTGCCCCGGCGGCCGTGGAGAGGCTGCTGTGGCCACTCCTGAAGCCTGGTGACATCACAGACCAGCTGTGACGTCACAGGTTTTTGTGACGTCATCAGGGTGGCCTTGTTACCTCGGCAGCAGCCAGCTCTGCTGGTGGCACAACGGCAGCTCACTCCAGCCCAGGGTTGGGGTCCCCTGTCCCTGTCACCCGCTGTCCCCAAAGGACATCTGACCCCAGCAGGGGCGAACACACCAGCTGACAATGGAGTGTGGGGCACGGGGGACAAGTCTGCAGTGTCCCCAACCCGTGATCATCTGTCCCCAGCCCCACGTGGAGCCACGGCTCCGGCAGTTTCCCACTGGGCAATTCCCAGGTGTCATTTTCCTAATTAACAACGTGTGGCTTAAAAAGCACTTGTCAAGTCCCTGGCCAGTGCGTGACTGTGGGGGACAGGCTGGGGGACAGGCTGGGGACGCAGGTGGGGGATATGAGCAGGAATTTGGATGCTCTGGGAGCAGGATCCAGTGGGTGAAGCGGCCATGCCACAGCCCCAGGGCTGGCACAGCATCTCCCCACCCTCCTCTGGCAGAAGATGAGGGAGTTCCCTAAATCCCCCTGATGCCAGTCCAGCCAGGGCCCCCCCTCTCTTCCCTCAGTTTCCCTCCTCCATCAGCTTCCTCCTCCCAAGCTCCCCACCCATGACCCTGCACAGTCCCCACTGCAGGGACTTTTAGGGACACGGGGGCGGGCAGGGCAGCACCCACCCCTTCCCATCCCCCAGAGCCCCCCACCCGCAGCTGGGACCCTGCTCACCCGCTGACTGGAAGATGCCCGGGGATGGGTCCTACGAGGGTGGAGCTGCTCCAGGGACCCGGCCCGAAGGCAGCGGGGACAAGGACGGGGACAGGGATGGGGACAGGGATGGGCTCAGCCCCTGCTCCCGCCGCTCTCCTCCCCTCAGTGACATTCCCGGCGGTGGCTCCGCCGCACGTTAGCGCATCCATCTCTCCCCAGCCTTCACCTCCCAGAAATATT
Organism: Anomalospiza imberbis; assembly: GCF_031753505.1. Taxonomy (NCBI): domain Eukaryota; kingdom Metazoa; phylum Chordata; class Aves; order Passeriformes; family Viduidae; genus Anomalospiza; species Anomalospiza imberbis. Next base: position 3,225,452 of record NC_089702.1, on the reverse strand, counting down.
GCAGTGCAGAGCCGGCTCCATCTGGCAGCGGCCCCCGCCTCCCCCCGCCACCGCTCGCGGGGAGATGCCGGAGCCGGATCCATCGCCCGGGCCCCGCATGGATCGGCCTCGCTGAGGGCCAGCAGGAACCCCACCGGTGACAGGGCCCAGCTGGGATGAGCCCCGTGCCACACCGGGGTGGGGGCAGCGTGGCCTGGCCGAGGCAGCCGCCGCGGTGCCACGGGCTGGCCCCACGCCGGGGCTGTGGCAGCCGGCTGAGCCCCGGCGAACTCGCCCCACGCGGGGCCCCCGGAGCCACCGAGGGCCCAGCTGGCTCCCAGCCGTGTCCCAGCACCACCCAGCACCCGGCTCCCACCGCCGGCTCTGCCAGGGCCGACCTGCTTCCGTGCCCTCACCGTGTCCCCTGGCACGCACCTCGGGGACAGAGCCATCGCTGCCGCAGGCAGGGTCCCCGGCTGTACCCATCGCTTCCTGCTGGAGGGAGGGAAGGGACGTGGAGGATGGATTTTGGGGGAGGAAAGAGCCTCATGCCTCTGCTAAACTCCTCACCGTGCCTGCCTGGCACCGAGGCCACCAGAGACATAATGGGGGTGGCCAGGGACCGGAGGTGGCAGTGCTGGGACAGCCGGTCCCTGCACACGAGGACCATGAGTGCGATGGGGAGCAGAGCCCCGGGGTCACTGGGCCGTCTCCCCCAGCCTCCACACACAAAAAGGCAGAACCCAGCCCTGCTCCCATCCTGCTCCCCCCCTGCTCCAAAGTGCTCCCCAAATTGTGCCTGGTCCTGGGTTCACCTCAGCCTCACCTGCCCCTGCTGCACAGGACAGCCCCAGTTCCCGTGGGATGGATCCTGCTCATCCAGCCCCTGCACTGTGCTGCCAGATCCCTGCTCACCTCTGTGGATAAAGCCCCTTCCTTCCCAAAGTCACCCAAGGACCAGGACGGGGCTGCCCCTGCCCTGCTCTGCCCTGTGCCACCACCAGCCATGGTGGAGGGGACAGCATGGGGACAGCACGGGGATGCCACTCCTGCCCTCTCAGAGGGCCGTGTCCAGGCACAGTCCGGCCGAAGGCCATTGGCACCGCCCGCTGCACCCGCCGAGGCAGAGCTTTGGGTTTTCATCTCCCTGCTCCCCTTTCATCTCCTCTCCCTGTTTCATGTCTCCACTTTCTTCTCCCTCCAAGCACTGCGCATGCTGATGAGCCTCACGCCAGCGCCCACCCTCGCCCTCACTGGCTGCTAATTAGGCTGTAATGGGTACACTGGGCCAGGGGCTTGTGGCTCATCCCTGTCCCCATCCTTGTCCCCACAAGGGCCAGCTCGGCCACCCACACTGAGGCATCTCCTCGGCCCCATGCAGAATCAGGGTCCCCATTGGTCCCCCATGGGCCGTAATTCTGATGCCAGGAACCGGGGCACCGGTGGCTTCACTGCCCTGGCACCTGGGCTGTGGCCACTCTCCAAGGGCTGGGAGTCCCTTGGCCTGGGGACCGGCAGCTGGGCAGTGGGGACTTACCCAGATCTGGCTCTGATGTGCCACAGGCGCCAGGTGAGGGTGGGCTCCTGGTGCACCGTGGTCCCGGCAGGTCGCCCACCGGCAAAACGAAGATGGCAGCAGCAGAGGGAGCTGAACGGTGCCGCGGGAAAGGGATGCGTTGTGCCAGGAGGGTGCCCGGGAATCGGTGCCCAGCATGGCACCGGCACTGGCAGGGCTGGGGTGGGCCCTGCCTCCCTGCGGGCCAGCCCCAGCCCAGGTGCCATCTGCTCGGCCGCAGCCGTGAGTGACAGTCGGAGGGTTCGTGCCGGGGGGACGCTTGCCACCGGCGGAGCCCCTCTGTCACGTGCCAGCCCCGGCACCTGCACCGGGGGAATGGGCACCACTGATGGCCCTGGCAAAGCCCTGGTGGCCGGGCACGGCCAGCCCTTTGTCTACGTGTGGGCACAGCCACAGCCACCACTGTCACCGTGTCCACGCCATGGCCGTGCCACCCTCGCCTGGCGTGTGTGGCTGGCACGTGCTGGTGTGTGGCACCCAGCCCCTGGCCGCACCCCTCAAGCCAGGCAGGACCTGACCCCCGGGTTTGTGGGGACAGAGGAGATCCAGGACATGGCAGCAGCCTCAGTGGATCAGCCAGGACCGGGGCACTGGGTGATGGGAAGTGGCTTCTGGGGACACTGCGTGCCCATTTAGGTTCCACGGCCCAGCTGCTGCCCACCAAAAGGGCAGCAGTGATTTCTGGGTGCACAGTCACTGTGGTGGGGACAGATTTGGAGACTGGAGGGTGGCAGAGCAGTGAGGAGTTGCCTAACAGACAAAGGCCTCGTTGGCTGCACCGCGGCATGACCGGGCCTCGGCCACCAGCACCGTGGGATTGGCATCCACGGGGGCTCAGCCCCTGTGTGCATCGGGGAGGGTGGGAGCATGCAAGGGGCTGTGTGCTGGTGTGTGTGTGCCCAGAGGGTGCCAAAGGCCGTGTGGGGCTGTGCCACGGGGTGGAGGGACGTTGGCGTGACTGTGTGGCCATGGGGGTGCCAGCGCTTCCATGTGCCACCCGCACGGGGACACGCGGCCCCGCAGCCACCAGCCCTGCCCACGCCACACCTGCAGCCCCCTGCCAGCACCGGTGTGGCCAAACTGGGCACTGCCACCACCTCTGCCGTGCCCCCAGCCCGCGCCAGGCCCTCGCCACCGCAGCCATCGCCTCTCGGCTGCCGGCTGAGGGTGGGGACGGACCCGGGCGAGCCGCCGCGGCATTTTGCGGCGAGCCGCAGATGCCAGCTCCCAGCGAGGGTCCCCGTGGCATTGCCCCCCTCACCCCAGCGCCCGCCTGTGTCCCTGCCACGCTTGGCCCAGCCAGGATGGCCAGTTTTCCCGCTGGCTCCATTGTTCCTCCCGGCCCCGCCATCGCCTGCATCTCGCCCGGGTCCCATTTTGCAGCGTGTAGGCAGAGCTGGAGATTTGGAAGAGGTTTTTTTTTTTTTTTTCCTTTTTTTTTTTTCTTTTTTTTTTTTTTTTTAGAGTACAGAGTGACAGATGGCGAGTCCTCCTTCCCCAGAGAGACAAATCTCCCTGAATGCAAGCGCATGTCAATCATTAGCTCTCATGTGATAGCTCTCGCGCATGACGTGCCAACCATATGGCACTGGCAGCAGAGCTGGTACCCCCTTTGCTGGGTAGAGATGCCACTCTCGCCTCCTTTTGGATAGAGGACTGCAGGAGGCTGGAGCACCTCAAGGAGCCGCGTCCCGCTCCCAGAAGATGCTGGGAACAATGAAATAAGAATTCCTGCGGTCCGCCCGAAGGTGAGTTATGTAAGAAGTGGAGGGTTGGGAGGGCAGCGGAGGAAACTTGAATGGAGAAAAGGCAACTTCCATGTTGATTTTGTTTCTCCGCCACGTCTCGCCCTTTTTTCCCCCCATCTTTCGTTCTCCCCCGGCCCTCGGTTCTCCCACTCCCCGCGGGCCCCGCTGGTGGGGTTTTCTCCCCCCGCCGAAGTCCCCCCCAAGGGGGGTTGTTGGGGTTTCGCCGCCCCCGGTCCCCCCCCAAGCCTGGGCGCGCCCGGGGCGCCGCGGTCCCGGTGGGACGGAGCGGGCAGCGGCGGCCGAGCGGCATCAACGAAATCAGCGCGGAGCCGCCGCGCCGCCGCCCCGGGGGGGCCCGACCTGGCGGAGCCGCCCCCCCGCTCCCCCGCGGCGCCCCCGGCCCTCGCCCCGGGCGGTGCCCCCCGCCCCGGCCCCGCCGCGCCGCCCGGCCCCGGGGGCGCCCCCGGCAGCGCCGCCGCCCGCGGCCACCGCGCCCCCCGGGGGGGCCCCGGCCGCCCCCGCCGCCCCCCGCCGCCCCCCGGTTGGTGCCGCCGCATTTTACGGGCCGCGCTCCGGCGGCCGCGGGGAGCCCCGGGGCGGGGAGGGGATGCCGGGCGCGGCTGACCGGGCCGGAGGGGGTACGGGGGGTACCTGGGGATGCGGGGTGGGCGCGGCGGTCTCGCCTCGACCCCCCGGCCCCGGGAAGGCGGTGGTGGAGCCGCGACCGGGGCCGCTCCGCGCCCGCGGCAGGGAAAAGTTGGAGGCGTCAAAGAGGGACCGGCGACACCGGGCCCGGCCCTCGGGGCACCGTGGTGGGGGGGGGCATCGGGCGGGCCGGGAGCGGGGGAGGCGCGGGGGTTGTGCGGAGGAGCGGGACAGGGGCGCGGGTGGCGGCCGCGGGGACCCCGGCGGTGGGGCTGGCGGGGGTCGGGCTGGGGCGGAATCGCCGCACCTCGAGAGAGCCCCGATGGCCCCGGGGTCGGATAACGGGGGCGGGGGGCAGCGGCGGGCAGCCCCGCGCCCAATTCGTTTTCGCCGGTCCCGGCGGGTGGGAGCGGGGCGGGGAGGTGGGGGGGGGGGGGCGGGCGGCGGGGCCGCCGGTAACGCCTGGCTCTTTGCCCCCCGCTGCAGCCACCATGTTGACGCGACTTTTCAGCGAGCCCAGCCTGGTCCCCGAAGTCCCGAAATTCCCCGGTTGGGCCGAGGAGTGCGAGGAGGATGCCCGGAGCGAGAAGGAGGAGCGGGCGGGGAAGGGCTGCGCCCTCCCCGAGGAGCCGCCCGAGGGTTCGCTGGGAGAGAGCAAGGAGGAAGGGGAGCTAGGAGGGGACGAGGAGGAGGAGGAGGAGGAGGAGGAAGGCCTGGAGGAGGCGGAGGGCGAGCGGCCCAAGAAGCGCGGCCCCAAGAAGAGGAAGATGACGAAGGCGCGGCTGGAGCGGTCCAAGCTGCGGCGGCAGAAGGCGAACGCCCGGGAGAGGAACCGGATGCACGACCTGAACGCGGCCCTGGACAACCTGCGCAAGGTGGTTCCTTGCTACTCCAAAACCCAAAAACTCTCCAAAATCGAGACCCTCCGCTTGGCCAAGAACTACATCTGGGCTCTCTCCGAGATCCTGCGCTCGGGCAAGCGGCCCGACCTGGTCTCCTACGTGCAGACTCTGTGCAAGGGGCTGTCCCAGCCCACCACCAACCTGGTGGCCGGCTGCCTCCAGCTCAACTCCCGCAACTTCCTGACGGAGCAGGGGCAGGAGGGGGGTCGGTTCCACGGCCCCAACGCCGCCTCCTTCGCCGTGCATCCCTACCCCTACCCTTGCTCGCGGCTGGCCGCGGCGCCCTGCCCGCCCGCCGCCGGCCCCGGGCCGCACGGGCTGAGGACACACGGCTACTGCGCCTCCGCCTACGAGAGCCTCTACGGCAACACCTCCCCCGACTACAACAGCTCGGAGTACGACGGGGGGCTCAGCCCCCCGCTCTGCATCAACGGCAACTTCTCCCTCAAGCAGGACTCTTCATCCCCGACCACGAGAAAAGCTACCACTACTCTATGCACTACTCGGCGCTGCCCGGCTCCCGCCCCGCCGCCCATAACCTGGTCTTCGGGTCGGCGGGGATGCGCGGGGGGGTCCACTCCGAGAACATCTTCCCCTACGACATGCACCTCCCGCACGAGCGGGGCCCCATGTACGAGGAGCTCAACGCCTTCTTCCACAACTGACCCCCTCCCCGACACCCCTCCCCATCGCCGAGGTGGCGGAGAGGGAGGGAGACTCCCCCCACACCCCCCCCCCCCACCCGCGGCGGCCCCGCGGACCGGCCCCCGGGGCTCCGCCGTGGGCTTTGGTGCAATATGGGGACCCGGCCCCGGCGGCGGGTCCCCGCGCCCCGTGGGGACAAAGTGCTTTTTTGGGAGGATTTTCCCTTTTCCTTAATTTTTTTAAAATTATTGTCGATTTCGTTATTTTTAAATTTTCATTATTTATTGCTATTTCTTTATTATTTAATGTAATTTATTTAGTTATTTTATTATCATCGCTGTTATCGTCACTATTATTATAACAACTATTACAGCTATTATAACTATTACTATTATTATTATTATTATTACTACTATTACTATTATCATTATTTTCCAAAGGGAGACGCCCCGCACGGGCCGACCCCCCCCATCCAGCCCACCGGAGGCCCCCCCGGTACCCAGCACGACCCTCTGGGTCGAGTCGCTTCGTTTCATTTTTAATTCGTTTTAATTAAATTTTATGTATTTATCTTTTAATTTTTTTTCCCCCCCTCCCACCCCCATTTTGGGCCGTTTCTCCCCTCCCCAGCCCTGACCCCGACCCCCCCGGACCCCCCGGCATTGGACACCCGCTGCCCCGGCCCGTGGGAGCGAGAGGAGCCCGCGCTGCGGCGCGGAGCGAAACTTTCCGAAGCAATAAAGAGGCGCAGGGAGGAACGAACCCCAATTTCTATCTATGCAAGAGGCCCGGCCCGGCGGACGCTCCGAGATGCACTTTGCTTTGGGGGGGCCCTGGCCCCGCTCCCCGCCCCGGGAGCTCCTCGCAGCGCGTGTGTCAGGACGTTTTTTACCTGTTTTAAAAACTTGAAACAGAAAAAAAAAAAAAAAAAAAAAAAGGAAAAAAAAAAGAGAAAAAAATAATGATAATAATTAAAAAAAAAAAAAAAAAGACACCCCCACCCCCCGCCCGCGGAGCCGCCCCGGTTTTCCCGAGCTGGCGGAGCCGGGAAGCGCAGCCCGCAGCTATGCAAGCGGGGCTCCGGGGGGGCTGGCGGGGCTGCGCCCCCCCCGCGGCGCCGGCCCGGGGGTCTCCGTCCCGGTTTGCCGCATTCCTTCAGCCGGGAGACGCCGGGAAGCCGATAATGCTTTTTTTTTTTTGTTGGGTTTTCTTTGGTTTTTGGGATTTTTTTTTGTCGGAACCTGCCCGCACCACCTTCGAGAAACCAGCATTTTTAGAGACCAGGGAGGAGGAGAGGAGGAGGATTTCTGAGAAATGTTTTGAAAACGAAAAAAAAAAAAAAAAAAAGAAAAAAAAAGAAAAAATGGGGGGGGGGGTAGGAAAGAAAAAAGTTTTGGGGAAAAAAAAACTAAAACGGGGAAAAAAAAAACAACAAAAAAAAAAAAGAAAAAGGGAAAAAGAAACAAAAACCCACAAACCGTTGTAGCAAAGGGGACCCGCTGCCCGACACCAGAAGTGCTTTCGTGTTTCCGTTCCGTTTCATTTCGATTAATAAATATTTATGGCCAACGATATGCAAGACCCCCCGCGCCGGGCGCCGATCCCGCTCCCCGGTCCCGGTTCCCGGTCCCCATCCCCGCCGCCCGGACACTGCTCGGCGGCGGCGGAGCGCGGGGCGCGGGGCCGGGGGCCCGGCCGTACTGCATGCACCGGCCCCCTCCCCTCCCTCCCGGGGCCGCCCCCCCCCGGCCCCGCTGGACGCTCGTCGCCCGGTCCCGGCCCCGCCAGGACTCGTCGGCCGTGACGAGCCGCCGGTGCGATCGCGGCGAGGCTGTAATTACCGAGCGTCCTTCGACGGCGATTAATAAATATTCAATGTTGACTCCGCCGCCTTCGCCGCTTTCCTTCCGCCCCGGGGGCACCGAGGGCACCGGGCCGAGCCCCCCCTCCCGCCCCCGGCGGTGCCACCGCCGCTCCCACCGCCCGAATGCGCGGCCCGCGGGGCGGCGGCGCTGATATAACGCGGCTCTGCCCCACGGGTGTCCCCCCCGGGACCGGGGAGGCGGTGTCCCCCCCTCACCAATAAAGGCACCGGGATCCGGTGCGGCGGCACGGCTCGGTCCACCGGCGGTGACACCGCTGCGGTCCCCTGGGAGCGGGAGCTCGGAGCTTGGTGCCCGGGGCTGGCACCGGGCCGCGGTGCCGGTGGCCTCGGGAAGGGTGCGCGGTGGCGGCAGCCAAGGCCGGTTCCTCGGCGGCGGCCCCGGGAAGTCGGTCAGCTCCCGGCGCGGTGCCCGGTGCTGGTGCCGGTTCCCGGTGCTGCTTCCCGATGGAGCCTTGGCTCGGTGCCCGGTGCCAGTGCCGGTGCCAGCGCCGATGCTTGTGCCGGTTCCCGGCGCTGGCGCTCGTTGGAGTCCCGGAAGCTCCCGCACCGGTTCAGGGAGCCGGTGCCCATGGGAGCCCCGGGACCCCCGATGCGATTCCGGTGGCTAATGCCCGGTGCCGTTCTCGGTACCCAGTGCCAGTGTCGGTACCGCTGCCCGGTGCCCGGCGGAGCCCTGGGAGCGCGGTGCGGTGCCGGTGCCCGGAACGGAGCTGTCCTCTGCGGCGGTGCTGAACGGGCGCCCGGGCTTCTTAACGGCCATCGGTTTATTTACCGACCGCACCACCGGGGCTCATCGCCACCCGACGGCCGCCGGCACCGGGCAGCGTCGGGCACTGAGGTCCCGGTTTAGCCGGCCACGCGGGTCGTGGGGGCCGGTTCCCCCCGGGATCATCGAGCGCCGGGGCCACACAGGGGCCGCGGGGACGGAGGCACGGGTTTCCTTCCGGGATGGGTGTCCGTAACCCGCGCCCCGCAGCCCCGCGGTTTTTAGGGATAAACCGGGCCGGTTTAGGGTCGGGCCGTGGCTGCCAACTGGGGCCGGATCCAGCGCGGTCCCGACGTGCTGGGCCCGGTCCCAGAGCCGCCGGTGTCGAGGCGTCGGGCCCGAGCCGGGGAGCGGATCCGCCCCGGCCCCACGAGCCCCTGCAGTGGTCCCCGACCGCCGGTCGGGCCCCGGCGGTCGCCGCTCTCCCCAAAGCAGCGGATCCTCTTCCGACGGCTCTGGCCCGAATATCCTCCCGGGACTCGTTTCTCGGGGTAAAAAGCCCCGGGAGGACCCGGGAACAACCGATGGGGCCGGACGGAGGCTCCGTGGGGCCGAGGCTGTCGATGTGCGGCCCTTCTGCCGCCATCCGCGACCAGCGGCACCGGGGCCGCGGCCCGGAGCAGCGGCGGCGAAGGGCGGATGCCCCCGCGGAGGGGAGGAGGGGGACGCGGGGCCCGGGGGCTGCGGGGGGGCCGCCGACATCTGCTCCCGGGGCCGGCTATGCCAGGGGGTGCCGGCCCCGGTGGCAGGGCTGTGGTTTATGTTCAATTGTCGGGATTTTTGTTTCCCCGGTGCCCGCCCGGCCCCGCCGAAGATGCGGGAACCCGCCCGGCTGCTCCGGCAAGGCCCGGCCCCGCAATGCGGCCCCGAACTCGCTGCACGGCCCCGGTGTAAAGCTCCAGAGAACGGCTCCGGTGCAAAGCTCCGGTGGAAGGTTTTGGTGCACCGTCCCCGTGAACGGTTTCGTTGCAAAGCTCCGGTGCCCGGCCTCGGTACAAGGTTCGGGTGCCCGGTGCTGGGGCCCGACTCCGAAACACAGCCGCGGTGTAAGGCTCCGGTGCCCGGCCCGGTTCACAGCTCCGGTGCCTGGTCCGGTTCCCAGCCCTTCCGCCCGGCGGCTCTCGGGGAGGGAAGCGGGAGGTCGGGAGCCGCCGCCCCGCCGGGCTCTGCGAGTGTTTCGTGCGACCGTGGGATCAAATCCACCTCGGGGGGGCTGGGGGGTCTGGGGAGCTACCGGGACCCCGCGCGGCTGCCCGGGGGTCAGCGGAGCTCGCCCAGCACCGAGGGGACCTGGCGGTGGCGGCTCGCCCGGACGCAGCCCTGCTATTTCAAAGCAGGATGAGATGGGGTGGTTGTCCTCCCCCCCACCACCACCCCCGGTGCCCGCGGTACCCGCGGTGCCCCCGGTGCCCCTGGGCCGGCCCGTCTCCCGGCCCGGCGGAGCGCGGCGGGGGCGCGGGGCGAGCGCCAGCTCCGGGTCGCCGCTGCCACCGGCGAGTGCCAGCCGGGGGGGGGGAGGAGGAGTCATTGCTTCAGTTTAAATTTCATGGCATCTGTTCATTATTATACAGTGCGGATTTTTATATGGACAGCTAAATTAAAGACAGATTTCTGCCAAAATTGCAGATACCATAAAAAACCGGAGGCTCCCGGCGCCCGGCGCTCGCCGCGCTGCGGAGGCGGCCCCGCTCCGGGGGTCGGGGGCTGCCCGGGGGTCGGGAGGGGTGTAGGGGACAGGGAGGGATGTGGGGGCCCGGATGGGGGGCTGTCCTTGTTTTTGTGCGATGGGGAGCCCAGGACGCCTTCCCCCGTGGGGGAGCGGGGGGTCCCGGCGGTCCCCGGAGCCGCGGCCGGGGCGGGCCGGGCTGGCAACGGTCCCCGCCGCCCCGGGGGCTGCAGAGCCGCCCCCTCCCCCGCCCGGTCTGCCAGGCTCCATCGCAGAGGAGTTAAAACAAGGACATCTGTGCCTGGAATCGCTGCGAAGCTCCGAACCTGCCAGCGCCTGCTGGCACCGGCCGCCGGCGGAGGCGGCTTCTCCGGAATGCGGCACCGCCGGCAGCTCCGCCCGGAGCCCCGGCCCAGCCCCGAGGGCTGCGGGGCCAGGAGGGCCTTGGCCCGTCTGGGCAGAGTCCCCACCTGTGTCTGGCCCCATCGTGTCCCCGTCGGTCGCAGCCCCGAGGGGGTCGTGTTTTCCCCCCCCATTTACCCCCTGCCCCACTGAGCCTTGTCCCCCATCCCCACACTGGGTACGGGGTGGTGGGAGACAGCGAGAGGATGAGGAGAGGACCCTGCACCCCAGTGGGGCACAGGCGCATGGGCAGAGCTGGGAGGGCAGACAGCAATGGGGGGCAGGTGGTACCCAAGGGAAGGGCAGAGGTTTGTGGGAAGGAGGGAACTTGCCCCTCAGCCCTTCTTGGGCTTGAAGGGGACAAAATGGACAAAACCCAAGCAGGGGCAGAGCGGGAGGTTGGATCCAGCAGACACCAGGCCAGCTCTGGCTGGGAACACTGGAGAGCAGGTGGTGCCCACCTGAGCACCCCACAGCAGCCCAGCCCCCTTCCCTTCCCTTCCCTTCCCTTCCCTTCCCTTCCCTTCCCTTCCCTTCCCTTCCCTTCCCTTCCCTTCCCTTCCCTTCCCTTCCCTTCCCTTCCCTTCCCTTCCCTTCCCTTCCCTTCCCTTCCCTTCCCTTCCCTTCCCTTCCCTTCCCTTCCCTTCCCTTCCCTTCCCTTCCCTTCCCTTCCCTTCCCTTCCCCATCCTGGGCTCCAGTCCATCCTCACAGCTCCTCTGATCCCCGGGCTGGGGGTCCCACCCTGTCCCAGTGTCCCCGGGCCAGGGTCCCGCTCCCCCCTCTCTGTGGCAGCCGGTGCCTCATTTCATATGGGAAATGTCCATTTTGTTGCTACTTAAAAGCTGATTTACGGCGGCTGCATCCCAGCCCTGCCTTGGCCTGCGTTCATCCCATAATCTGCCCATTTCTCTTGGCAGCTCTGGCTCGCCTGGGCTCGCCGGAGTCTGTGCTGGGCAGCGGGAGCCCCCGGCCCCTTCCCGTGGCCCCCGGGTCCTGGGCACGCTCCCTCGTGCTGCTGCTGGCAGCTGGATCCCGTCTGCCCAGAGCACATCCCGATGCCCTCGAGATGGCAGCGCCGCTGGATGGAGGGGCCAACACCCCCAAAATACCATTCCTGGGGCTGGAGGGCTGGAAGGGACATGGGCAGGGGTTGGGGACAGCACATGGGTGGCTTTACATCACGCTGGGCCCTCCTTCCATCCACCTGCCCTCCAGGATGGGGCGGTGGGATCCATCAGGACCTGGCAGGACAGACAGGGCGGGCACACCTGGGCACGGTGGCAGCAGCAGGGCCTGAGCCGAGCTCCTGCCGCCAGTGATGAGCAGCGTCCCGGCTGTCCCGGCTTTCCCAGCCCTCCCACACGCTTCTAATTAAATTTTACCCGACTATGAATCTTTTTGTTAAATGTAGTTGCAAAGCACACCTTTGGAATCATCACATTAACCCGGCATCGGCGTTATCAGAGTGATTAAAGCCTTCCCCAAGTTAGCGCTGGGCAGGGCGGCAGGATTGTGCCGTAATCCCGGGAAAGCAAACAAGTTCTGAGCAAAACTAATTACATTTAGAGCAGCTGTGATAATAATCCTAATTCAACCCCATTTGGTGCCTAAAATCCGACGATCCAGCAGCGAAAGCCGGGCCCGGGGGGGTGGGGGGTGGCTGTGGCCCAGCTCTGCCCTCCAGGTTGTCCTTTCAACCACAGAAGTGACAAAACTGGGGGTTTCTGGAGGATCCCTGGCAGTCACGGGATCATATGACCCCTTGGGGCCGGGCTCCACGGGGGCGTCCCCGCTTTCGGCCACCAAATCCGCGCTGCGCATCACCCTGCCTGACCCCGTCACCCCTCCGGCGCCGCGTGCCGTGGCTCTGCCCCGGTGCCCGGGCGGTGGCACGGTGCCCAAGCCCCCCCCCCCCGGCTGTCCCCGGGGACAGGGGGATCGGGCGGCCGCAGCTGGCGCACGGAGCCGTAATGGCCACGGCTGGGCTGGCACGGCGGCCCCGCGCCTGCGGGCACACGGGCAGGAGCAGCTTGTGCGCCGTTCGTCCTTGACGAGTCCCCGCGTGGCCGCCCCTGCCTGGCGCTGCCACCCCGGCACAAAGCCCCCCGCCACCGCCGCCGAGACCCCCGGCTCGTCACACGTGTGACACCCGTCACCAGCTCCGGGGGCACCCCGGAGTGTGGCTCTGGTGGGAACAAACCCTCTGTTGGCATCTGCGGTGGTGGGCACGGCATTGGCAGCGCCGCCACCACCGTGGTCACTGTCACCGCCGGCCCCACGGCTGCCACCCGGCTGTGACACAGAGTGACATTTCCACCCCGGCCGCTACCTTGGGGAACGCTCGCTACAAAATGTACACTGGAGCTTTTCTTTTTTTTTCCTTTTTTTTCCTTTTTTTTATTAAAGTTGCCAAAAATTTGTGTTAGCTAATGGCTTCTTAATTCCGCCGAAACCGAGGGAAGGAAAATGATGCCATTCATCTTGTATTGGTTTGAAATCACGTCTGACAACTAATCGATCATACTGTGGGACATTAACTCCTTTGGATGGGGGCCCAAGCGCTCTCGCAGCTCCTCGCTCCCGCGCTGGATCCATTTAACTACTTTACTGCTGGTATTTTGGCACGTGGCTCCGCGGGCTGGTTCCTCTCCGGTTGGTGCCGCTGAATTATTTGCCTTTCTCCGGATACAGCTGGCACGGTGCGCCCGCAGCTTCCCCCGCCCCTCCGCCGGCGCCCTTCACCCGACCTTCGCCCCGCCGCCCCCCCGAGGGGTCCACGCCCCCCCTTGTCCATGGATCCCCCCCATTTTGGGCATTGCCGGGGGATTTTTTTCCAGGTGTGAACAGCCAGGGATGCCTGTGGGGTCCTGGGGATACGATGGGGGGTGGCTTTTTTCCCTGGCCTTGTGGTGACCCCAGGTGACCTGTGCCTCAGTTTCCCCATTGCTTCTCCATTTCTCCACGGGGATGTCCCTCAGTGTGGTCATGGGGACAGACAGGTTGAGGGGGGGAGGCTGGTGGCACCTTGCAGCCATGAGCAAACTTGGTAGGGTGGCCCCATCCCTGATGTCCACCCCGACCCTAGCAGGTGCTGGTGACCCACCCTCTGCCACTGCCATGCCCGGTGACACCAGAGAGGTCTGTGGGGACAGGGATGGCGTCGCTGGGCTGCGTCCCCCCTGTATGGGGACCCCGAGGCACAGCTGAGGGTGCAGGGGGCACCCCCACCCCCAGGACAAGGGGGGTTGGATCCTGCCCCTGTCCATCCACTGCCATGGAGGAAAAGGGATGTGGACATCGTCATGGAGAAGGACCTGGGAGGACAGCAAGGAACCCAGGGTGACCCAGAAGGACTCAGGACACCACAAAGACCCCCAGGCACAGCTCGGGCAGGGGCTTTAAATACCCAGGGTGGGCGGGACCCAATCCAGGGAAGGCTGTGATTGGCCAGCAGCACCAGCCCTGGATGGAGATTGGCTGAGGCCTGTGCCCATCCCAGGTGTCCAGGTGGTCCTTGGTGGCTCCCCAATGATGAGGGGACATATCAGTGTCCCAGCCCTGTCCCAGGGGACACATCGGACTCCAGGGTCACAGCCCCATGTCCCCCTCCAGGCCCTGGGTGCCACCAAGGGGTCACAGAAGGGTCTGTCCACTCTCTAGGGGGCAACATAGGGACAGAGTCCCCTCACTGATGGCCCCTGACCAAGGAAAGACATCATGTCTGTCTGTCTGTCCAGGCCTGTATACCGGTCTGTCCAGTCCTCTCCCCACCCCAACCTTTCTGTCTGTCCCCTTCCTGTATGCCACCTGCCCATTCATCTGCCCATCCCATGTGTCCATCCATGGATCCATCCATGGATCCATCCCTCCATCCATCCATGGATCCATCCATCCATCCATCCATCCATCCATCCATCCATCATCCATCCATCCATCCATCCTCCATCCATCCATCCATCCATCCATCCATCCATCCCCCATCCATCCATCCATCCATCCCTCCATCCATCCATCCCCCATCCATCCATCCATCCATCCATCCATCATCCATCCATCCATCATCCATCATCCATGACCCATCCATCCCCCATCCATCCATCATCCATCCATCCATGACCCATCCATCCATCATCCATCCATCCATCATCCATCCATCCATCATCCATCCATCCATCCATCCATCCATCCATCCATCCATCCATCTATCATCCATCCATCCATCCATCCATCCATCCATCATCCATCCATCTATCATCCATCCATCCATCCATCCATCCATCCATCATCCATCCATCTATCATCCATCCATCCATCCATCCATCCATCCATCATCCATCCATCCATCCATCCATCCATCCATCATCCATCCATCTATCATCCATCCATCCATCCATCCATCCATCCATCATCCATCATCCATCCTTCATCCATCTGTCCATCCATCCATCCATCCATCATCCATCCATCCATCCATCCATCCATCATCCATCCATCTATCATCCATCCATCCATCCATCCATCCATCCATCATCCATCCATCATCCATCATCCATGACCCATCCATCATCCATCCATCATCCATCCATCCCCCATCCATCATCCATCCATCATTCATCCATCATCCATCCATCCATCCATCCATCCATCCATGACCCATCCATCCATGACCCACCCACCCATCCATCCATCCATCCATCCATCCATCATCCATGACCCATCCATCATCCATCCATCATCCATCCATCATCCATCCATCCCCCATCCATCATCCATCCATCATTCATCCATCATCCATCCATCCATCCATCCATCCATGACCCATCCATCCATGACCCACCCACCCATCCATCCATCCATCCATCCATCATCCATGACCCATCCATCATCCATCCATCATCCATCCATCATCCATCCATCATCCATCCATCCCCCATCCATCATCCATCCATCCATCCATCCATCCATCCATGACCCATCCATCCATGACCCACCCATCCATCCATCCATCCATCCATCCCCCATCCATCCATGACCCATCCATCCATGACCCATCCATCCATCCATCCATCCATCCATCATCCATCCACCATCCATCATCCATGACCCATCCATCATCCATCCATCATCCATCCATCCCCCATCCATCATCCATCAGCCATCCATCCATCATCCATCCATCCATCCATCCATCCATCCATCCATCCATCATCCATCCATCCATCATCCATCATCCATGACCCATCCATCCCCCATCCATCCATCATCCATCCATCCATGACCCATCCATCCATCATC
The DNA here is from genome assembly GCF_031753505.1 of Anomalospiza imberbis. Lineage (NCBI taxonomy): Eukaryota > Metazoa > Chordata > Aves > Passeriformes > Viduidae > Anomalospiza > Anomalospiza imberbis. The sequence continues at coordinate 3,209,942 of NC_089702.1, read as the reverse complement.
CATCCATCCATCATCCATCCATCCATCCATCCATCATCCATCCATCCATCCATCCATCCATCCATCCATCCATCCATCATCCATCCATCATCCATCCATCATCCATCCATCATCCATCAGTCCATCCATCCATCCATCCATCCATCATCCATCCATCCATATCCATCCATCCATCATCCTTCATCCATCCATCATCATCCATCCATCCATCATCCTTCATCCATCCATCATCATCCATCCCTCCATCCATCCATCATCCATCCATCCATCAATCCATCCATCCATCCATCCATCCATCCATCCATCATCCATCTATCCATCCATCCATCCATCCATCCATCCATCCATCCATCCAACATCCATCATCCATCCATCCATCCCATGTGCTCTAAGGCTGACACCTGTGTGTTTGTGCACATCTGTGTATGTGGGTGGAGCCAAGCAGGGTGTGGCACCTGTGGGTGGAGCCAAGCAGGGTGTGGCAGGGATGGGAGGACCCAGCCGGGAGGGACAGTGGGGTCTCCTTTGGTGCAGGATTGGCTTGGTGCCCTCATCACCCTCATCACTCTCTTCATCTCCTTCATCTCCATTATCCTCATCATCCTCACAGTCCCCTTCATCCCATTACCCCCATCCTTCCCATCATTCCTTTCATTGCCTTCATCCCTGTGATCTCCATCATCTGCTTCATCCCTCATCATCCCCTTTATCCTCATCCTCTCCATCTCCCCCTTCACTCCCATCCTCTCCATCATCCCCATCATATCAATCACAACCTTCATCCCCACCATCAAATTCATCCTCACCTTCAACACCATCTTCCCCATCACCACCTTCATCTCCATCATTCCCATCTTCCCCTTCAACCTCATCGCCTCCACCACACTCATCACCCTCATCATCCTCATCATTCCCTTCACACTATCATCTACATTTTCCCCAAAACCCCAACATCTTCATTATCCCCTTCATCCTCATCACCCCATCACTTCCGTCATCCCCTTCATCCCCATCCTCATCATCATCCCAATCATCCCCTTCCCTCCATCACTGCAATCATCCCCTTCACCCCCATCATCCCCTTCACCCCATCACCCCCAACATTCCCATTATCCTCTTCATCTCCATTCCCCCCTCACTTCCACCACTCCCTTCATCCCCATCAGCCCATCACTCCCATCATCCCCATCCTCCTCCTCACCCCCATCACCCCCATCTTGCCCATCACCCCCATGACCTCAATCATCTCTGTCATCCCCATCACTTTCATCATCCCCATCATCCCCATCAGCCCCATCATCCCTGTCATCCCCTTCACGCCATCACCCCCATCCTCCTCCTCACCGCCATCACCCCTTCATCCCCATCCTCCCCACCTCCCCAATCACCCCCATCATCCCCATCATCCTCCTCACCCCCATCATCCCCATCACCCCTATCATCCCCATCATCCCCATCATCCCCGTCACCCCCATCATCCCCATCACTCCCATCATTTCCATCATCCCTATCACCCCTATCATCCCCATCATCCCCATCATTCCCATCACCCCCATCATCCCCATCATTCCTGTCATCCTCATCATCCCCATCATCCCCATCACCCCCATCATTCCCATCATCCCCATCATCCCCATCATCCCCATCACCCCCATCATTTCCATCATTCCCATCACCCCCATCATCCCCATCATTCCCATCACCCCCATCATCCCCATCATCCCCATCATTCCCATCACCCCCATCATCCCCATCATCCCCATCATCCCCATCATCCCCATCATTCCCATCACCCCCATCATCCCCATCATTCCTGTCATCCTCATCATCCCCATCATCCCCATCACCCCCATCATTCCCATCATCCCCATCATCCCCATCATCCCCATCACCCCCATCATCCCCATCACCCCCATCATTTCCATCATCCCCATCATCCCCATCATTCCCATCATCCCCATCACCCCCATCATCCCCATCATCCCCATCATTCCCATCACCCCCATCACCCCCATCACCCCCGTCATGCCCGTCATGCCCGTCATTCCTGTCATCCCCTTCACGCCATCACCCCCATCCTCCTCCTCACCTCCATCACCCCTTCATTCCCATCCTCCCCACCACCCCAGTCATCCCCTTCACCCCCACCACCCCCACCGTCCCCACCACCCTCCTCACCCTCCCTCCTCCACTCTCCACCGATGAAGACGCAGACCCCGAGCGTATGTCAGGAATCAGTGCCTGTCGCAGGCGCCTAATCTGTTTTTCTAAGCCGCCCACGAGCAGCACGTTTGCCGAATTAGGCCGACAGCTGCTACGGGTCCTTCTCCCCCTCCGCGCCCGCTCCGCGCCGCCTGCCGCAGATGCCGGGGCCGGGAGCGGCGGGTACCGGCACGGCGCCGTGGCCTCGCGCCTCCCGCCGCTCCGCTCCGCGCCGGCACGCGGACCCCGGCACACGAGGCCCGGAGCCTCCCCGGGACACACACCCCACCCACCACCCGTCCCCCGGGAGCGCCGCGCGGAGCACACGCGCCTGCATCCACCTCTTTTTCCCTATTTTTTTTCCCCTCTTTTTTTTTTTTTTTTTTTTTTTTTGGATAGCAGTAGAATGCAATATGCAAATGAGATGGTTATTACCGCAATGTTCGTCAAGCTGAGCTGAGAAGACATTAATAGCCTGATGAATATGCATGTGAATTTGTTAATTAAGTTAATTATTCTGCTGAAAATGCATTCGTCTTCCAAGGACATTTTCCCAATGATTTTTACATGCTTCAGTCATTAGTCATGCTGTATTTTATCAGGGAAATGAGTTTGCTTAAGTTGCACAAAAAAAAAAACAAAACGGGAAAAGGGGTGAAAGAAAGCAGGAAAACAGGAAAAAAGGGGGAAATAAAAAAGGGACAACAAAAAAAGGGGAAAATGGAAAAGAAGAAGGAAAAAACAGAAAACAAAGCACAGAGCAGGGCAGGAACTGCAGCTCTGGGGGAAACTTAGGGGAAGAAGCAGGGCTGCAGGTGGGTGCAGGTGGGTGCATCCTCCCCATCTCCCCCTTCTTCCCCTCTGATGACAAACTTTTTTTTCTTTTCTCTCTTTTTTTTTTTTTTTCCCAGTGCCAAATTTCCAACACATTAATTAATTGTTGTAGCCAATTAACTGTAGTTGTGCAAATGAGTTTAGCACTAATTACCATGCAGTGCCTGTAATCACATAAAAAACTTGCTGAGAGGTGGAGGGAGCGGGGATGGGGGGGGTGCGGGCGCTGTGGCAGGGGGGACACGGCGGGGGGACACGGCGGGGTCCCGGCTCCCGGTGGCCCCCGGTGTCTCGGTGCTTGGCTGGGGGCAGGCGACGGCGACACCGGTGTCACCAGGGCTGGTCGGGGACACGGAGGGAGTGGCCGCGGTCAGGGTCACGCGGGGGCAGATGGCACCTCCTGTGCCGTTCCGTGCTGTGCCATTCCGTGCAGCACGGAGCCGCGCTGAGCCGTTCCCTGCCAGGCTGTGCCACGCCACGGCAGCAGCAAGGAGGAGGACACGTGGCACCGAGCGGCTGCCCGCGGTGAGAGCCCATCCTGCCCCTCAGCGCCCGGCATCTACCCCGGCCGTGTTCCCTCTGCCAGCCCGGTGACATTCTTGGACATGTGGGGTCCTTCTTGTCCCCCTGAGCGGGGCTGGGGTGGCCAGGCCGGCGCTGAGCCCGCGGGAACCCCAGCGCTGGGCTGGCACCGCCCGGCCGGGACAGGGGGTAGCGGGGGCCGTGTCCTCTCCAGCAGCCGGGCTGGCAGCCGGCGGGCACCGCGGACGGGCTGGCTCCCTGCCCGGCCGGAGGATTAGCCGTGCCATGGATACGGACTCCGCAGGGAACGCTGTGCTGCAGGCCTGGGGCTCCGGTGGCACGGCACGGCACGGCACGGCACGGTGGCATGACATGATACGGCGTGATATGGCACGGTGCAGCCTGGCATCACCCGATGTGGCACCGCCCGTCGTGGCTTTGCCTGTCCCACCCCAGCCACTGCCCCCCGCCCGTGCCCATCCCGGTGGGCTCCCGCAGCCTCCCCCACCGCCCCCCGCCCGGGAGGCAGAGAGTTAACGCGGGACACGCCGCGCTATAAATTTTGCATCGTGCGGGGCTGGGGGGAGCTGGGCGGGAGCCAGGGGCGTCTCTAGGTAACAATAAACACCCGGGCAGGAGCAGCTGGTGCCCCGACCGCCTCTGCATCACAATGCCGGAATCACGCTAATCAACCGCCCGCACCGCGCCCGCACCGCGCCCGCACCGCCCGGGCACTGCCCGGGCACTGCCCGGGCGCTGCGAGGCTCCGGCCGGGGCGGGGGCCGGGCACGGGCAGGGGATGGCCGTGGTGAGGGCCCGGCTGTGGTGGGGCTCCGGCCATGGGGAGGGTTTGACTGGTGAGGATGTGGCCGTGGGGAGGGTTTGGCCATGGTGAGGGTCCAGCTATGGTGAGGGTCTGGCCATGGTGAGGGTCCAGCTATGGTGAGGGTCTGGCCATGGTGAGGGTCCAGCTATGGTGAGGGTCTGGCCAGGGTGAGGGTCTGGCTGTGGTGATGATCCAGCCGTGCTGAGGGCTCTGGCGTGGCAAAGATCTGGCCATGGTTAGGGTCCAGACATGGGCTGGCCATGGCGAGGGCCACCCCCAGGGCTCACATGCCACCCCCACTCACCAGGGAGAAGGGCGGGTGGCACAGGCCCCTCCTGCTCCCGGCAGAGCATCCAGAGATGCCCGACAAGATGGGTCCGAGCCCTCCAGCCATGGCTGCTGTCACTGGTGGCACAGGGCACAGGGCTGAGCTCTGATGACACCTGACTTTGCTGGAAAATGCCAAGGCTACCATGTGCCACCATCAGCCTGACACCACGGTGGCACTGTGGCTGGTTGCCCCAGCCTGGGGGAGCCAGCCCAGGGCCACAGCACAGCCAGGCTGGGACCCCCAGCATCTTCCTATCCCCCCCTCATGTGGCTGGTGGCTTCAAGGGCCTAGAGTTTGGCCACCACTTTTCCACCTGCCATGAGCCAAGAGCTGGGATCTGTGGGGGCTGTGCCCCCCCTGTGATGTGCCCCCCATTTTTCCAGGCAGACTGGGGGTGCACGGGGCTGTGGGGACCATGGTGGCCAAGGGGGTTTTGTGGCAGCATTGGCCGAGGGGGTGTGGTGGCCCTGGTGGCCGAGGGGGTCTGTTGGCCGCGGTGGCTGAAGGGGTGTGGTGGCAGTGGTGGCCGCCGTCCCCGCTGGCTGCCGTCTGCATTCCAGTGCAGGAGGCAGCTGTGCCACCCCCCCAGTGCCACTAAATATTAATGCTGCCCTACATTGCGCCGCGGCACCTGCCACGGGCGGGCCCCGCCGGCCCTCGCGGGGGTGGGCAGCTGCCCAGGCACCACCGACAGGCCGAGCCCCCCCAGGCTGTGCCAGAAGGTGGGGGGAACACCCCAGACCCAGCTGTGTCCCCTCCCCAGAGCCAGGAGGGAGGGACAAAACAACGATGGTGGCACAGGGAGCACCGAGAGCACTCGTGGCAGGGGGAGCAGAGGGGTTGGGAGCCCCCCAGATGCCCCCCGTGACCCAGGGATCCTCCCAAGAGCAGATTTGGGGTAGGATTTGCTGGCAAAAGCGGCAGCGAGCGGCCACCTCCGCCACCACCCTCGCCAACCGCGGCTGAGGACGTGCTGCTCGTCACACGAGTGCCAGGCGGCAGCGGGGGGTGGCCCTGGCGCCCGCCTTGAGCCCCAGCCAAAAGTCCAGAGCCGAAAAGTAGGGGGTGATTGATGGCAGCGTTTGGCGCGTAAGGGCACCCGGCGGCCCAATCCTCCCGCGGCCCCAATTCCTCCCCTGCCCCTATTCAGAGATCATGTTGTCTCATGTTGGTCCCAGAGGCGCCATTAATTAAAAATACATCCAATTAAATGGCAGGTGAAAGCGTGCAGGCACAGCCCCCCCGCGCCTTGGCTCAGCTGTGCTGGTGGCAGCGGGGAGGGCGATGTGCCCGCCTGGAGTGCGGTGCCAGGTCCTGTCCCTGCTGCCACCGCGGGCACGCCAGGGCCCTGTCCCCATCCAGGTGTCCGCTGCGGTCCCTGGGGTGCTGGGGTGGGGTCACCCCACCTTTCCCACTGCCACAGGCCGGGCGTGGCAGGTGGCATGTGGTGGCAGCGGGCACGGAGGCCGCGAGGGGAATGTCCCCAAAATCGAGGTGTGCTCAGCCCTGGCTGGGCAGAATGGCACAGGAGCGTTGGCACTGCCGCCACCTCGGCACGGGGACTGGGACACGGGGTGGGCGATGCCAGCCTGGCTGCAGTGTCCCTGGGAGGTGGCACCGGGGGCACGCGGGGCTGGGGACCCCCCCCGGGCCGCGGCGGCTCCACGTTTCTGCTAATTGGAGCTGCTAATGGCGGGTGCTTCCCGCTCCGGGTGCTGGCAGGAGGCACCAGCTGTGCCACCGCCCGCGCCGCCGTTTTAATCAAGCTGCCAGTGCGAGGGGACGGGGCCAGGTGGCCCCATGGCACAGGGACTGTGCCACCCCCTCCCCGCCCAAGGAATCCGCACCCCATCCATGCCCACCAAACCCCATCCATGCCTGTGCCGCCACCTAAAACCCAGCCGTGCCCTCAAAACGTGGCATCTTGATCCCAAGGGATGGAAAATGCAGGGTGCCATGGGATGGATAATACTGAGGGGGGGGTCACACCCCCATCCTTCCCCCCAAAACTCAACCCCAACACCTCGTCCGTCCCCCATCCGCGGCCTCCAACACCTCCAAGGGGTTTTTTGGGTGGTTTTATCCTTCTCAGCCCTTTTCTTCTTTCCCCTTTCCAAATGCCAGGGAAAGGTGTGAACGGATTTTTGGAAGGAAACGTCTAAATTGGATGAAAAACCTTTAATGCCGACAGCCGGAGCAGCTGGAAGGACAAATATAGCCGGAGAGGAGGAGGAGGAGGAGGAGGAGGAGGACGGGGACGCGGTGGGAGGTGGTGGCCGTGCCGAGAGCGACACCTGGTGACAGTCACCCCCCCGGACACGTGTGAACACGCGTGTGCCACCCCAGGTGTGCGCACACCTTGTCACACGCGTGTGCGCCGCGACATCCGCCCGGGAAGTGCGAGGCCTGCTCCAGGTGGAGCTTCCGACGGGATCCCGTGGGATGCGGGTGTCCCGCGGTGATCTGCTCCACGGGAAGGCCCCGTCCTCCTCCTCCTCCTCCTCCTCAGCATTCCATCTCCATCCCCATTCCCGGAGCAGGCGCTGGGCTCCAAGGGCCGTGCCTGGAGCACCGGGAGACTGCGGAAGCCGATGCCAGCAGAGCTGGGCGGTGCCACCACCACAACCCCAACGCCGCGAGAGCGTTGCGGGGGTGAGGAGGAAGGAGAGCTGTGCCAGATCCCACATTTCGAGCCCATGGAGCCGGGAACGGTGGGATGGAGCAGCCAGGAATGTCGGGATGGAGCAGCCGCGGCTCCAACGAGAATAATCCAACCGGGAAGCGCCGAACGCCGGAGATTTACAGCGCCGGCTCCGGGCAGCCCCCGGCCATTTGGCACGGCAGCTGCTGCCGAGGAAGTTCAATGCCAAAATAAATTAAATGGGATAAAACGGCCTGGTCACCTTTGGATCGGGATGCCGCAGGAGCTGGGGCCACGTGGGGCTTTGTCTGCCGGCAGCGGGAAGGGAAGGTGGGAGGTGAGGAAGCTCGGGATGGCATCGGTCCCTTCTGCCGCGCCGGGTGAGGCCCCGGAGCCCGGCGGAGCCGCGGGCAGGGACCAGGAGGGCTGGATTAGGGATCCAGCCGAGTGCACGGGGCCCAGCTGCCCCCTCCATAAATCAGGGTGGGCGCTGGGGGCTCGCTCCTGCTTTGCCAGGCACCGGGAAGCGCCCGGCGCCGCCGCCGCCACCCCCCCACCATCTGCACAGGGATATTATTTTAAGACGTGTCAGCGCAGGGATCGGAACCGGGCGAAAAGAGAGCGACAAAGCCGGGGCTGGAACGGGAGACAGCGGCCGGGCTCGGCGGGGATTGAGGCACGGACACGGTCTGGGGAGCCACAGCCCCTCCAGCTCCCCCCCACCTCAAGGAGGGTCTGTCCGAGCCTCCACCGAGCACGAAGGAGGCGATTCCGGGACGGCTCCCACCATCCCAAATTCCTGGCGGCACACGAGGGCTGGGACAAAGCTCCCTGAGTCCTTCAGGAGCCACGATGGGGAGCAGCACAGAGAAATGGCATGGAGGGGTTTCCATGGGGGAAGGGGGATGCAGGGAGGGATGACACAGGCACTGCTCCCTTCCCCTGCCCTCATGGCTGAGGCTGCAGCACAATTCATCCCCTCCAGGCACCCTGGGGTCCTCTCCAGTGCCCAGAGGGCAGCCAGGAGCTGGGAGAGGGGTTGGGGCCAAATCTCAACCTCATTCCTTCCCTTTCCCATTCCTGCAGCACCATCCCCTCTCCCACCTTCCCGTCAGCTCTGGGTTTCCTATTCTCACCTTAAGCAAACCATCCCCTGCTCCAGCTCGGGCATCTCCCACCAACACCCCTTTGAGCAGGGGGAAACCCAGGGCTAATGATGGCTTGGAGCTTAATTAGAGAGTGGAATCTGGGGGCTTGCAGAGGCTGGCAATGCCAAATCCCACCCCTCTCACCAGGAGGGAATAAAAGGCTTTCCAAGGAAAACACAAGTTACCGTGTGATTCCAAAGGCTACGGGAAGCAACGGAGCAAAAGGCAACCAAGATACAGTAACAGGAAATATTTAATTTTCCAATCTCCACTTCTCCATTTTTATAAACTGAAAAGAAAAAAATTTTAATATATTACAAAATATCTGTACAGAGACAAAGGTACAACTGAAAAAAGGCGCGCTCGGTCTCCAAAGGAAACTCGGGAGAGGTACAGTAAGAGTCTGACCCAGAGGCTTCTCTGCTGGGAACTGCTACAGCGGGAGAGTTTGGGATTGAACCCAGAGCCAGGATAGGGGAAAGGAGGGGGGAGCTGCCCTCACCCCCTTGTCTGTAACTGCACCAGCTCAAATCCTTCCCAACGCACAAATCCCACCCAACACTCCGAATCCTTTTGTCTTCCTCGTGCAGAGCATCGGAAAAAAGGTAAAATTAAAAAAAAAAAATAAAAGGATGGAGGGGGGAATAAAAGAAAAAGAGGTGCTGGAAGCCAGGAGTGGCCCCACAGCCCCCCCAGGACCTGGCCAGGCTGGTTCCCCCCAGAGCCCCGCAAGGTCCCGTGGCCCCGGCAGGGACGGAAAGGCTCGTGCTGGGACCAGTTAGGAAAAGCCACTGGGAGTGGAATAAGGAGTCCCTCCCTGGAGAGAAGGGAATGGCAGAATCACCTTCCACAGGAGCCCCGAGGGCCCCTGGGGACAGCTGGCAGCTGCCACGGAGCAGGGAACAGATGTCTGGAATGTCCATCCCTCGCTGGGGCTGGGACAGGGGACAGGAGCTGGGCCAGAGGGAACTTGGGGAGAGCCAGCTGGGAAAGGCCACCCTGAATTGGGACTGTCGACCCCTAAACTGGGACTACCGACCCCTAACCACCCCAAACTGGGGCCCCAAAGCCAGGACGACAGCGGCATGAGGAGCGGGAGGTGGAGGACGGCTCGTTCCCGGCAGCTTTCCTGGGAATGTGCCAGTTTGGAGAGACAATAAATAGGCATCGGCTTCCTAAGAGGATTCAGCACAGGAACGAGACTTTTCCTTCCAAAGAGGATGGGATTGGGAAGAAAAGGAACAGCAGCAGCAGCAGCTCCATGGCAGCCTGGAGCTGGCGCCAGGAAAAGGGGAAATAGAGAAATTAACCCCCCCTCTAAAGCCCCTCGTTGGGTTCAGTGCACTCTGTGTCTCACAGAACTTCTCTTTGTTTCTCTCTGCACATCAGGCATAAACTAAGTTAAAAAAAAAAATCATCAAACCAACAACAACAACAAAAAAAAATCCCAAACCCTACAAATTTCCAGTGGGAATTCTGCAAACAGCATTGCTCCTCAGTGCTGGGAGCTGCCGGTCCCTGCATATCACCAGCAAATAAAAATAAAAAATATATCTATATATTTAATTTCTCTCCCTTCCTTCCTCCCACGGGTAAGGCAGGATCTCCCCAGGTGGAGAAGCATCACCTATTCAGGTGCATTTATTTAAATTTATCTCTCTGTATAAAAAAGAAATTAAATCCTGTTAGTAACAAGAAGGTCTCTCAGCCCACCCCAAAATTCCCCTGCCCTTTAACACTCGAGAACTGTCGGCTCTAAAATTAAATGTTTTCCATAGGAAAGGCCTACTCAGGGGAAAAAAAAAAGCTGATAAATAGGTACCTTTGTTTTATTCATCTCTTTTTAAGTCTCATTGAAATGAACAGCGCAAGGGTCTGTGGGAGGAGAAAATCCATCGTAAATACTTCCTTGACAACAACAAAAATAGAAATATGCTCATGGAAATGACACAGGAACACCTGGAAAACCTCAAAGGGCTGAGATGCGAACGACCTCGGCAGGGTGGGCAGCACTGGCCCAGGATTCCGGGGACAAATCACTCCCATCTGGTGGCAAATCCCACCAGATGTTGGGATTTTCGTTTCCTTTTTTTTAATTCTTGAAGGGTTCTGAAAGTTACAAACAACAGAAATCCCTGGTTTTCAGGGAGGTGTTCTCCTCGGCTCTTAAAAAAAAAATTAAAAAAGAAAAAAACCAAAAACACCCCAAAATAAAAGACAATTCCCACTGCCAAGTTACAGCAGGAGGGATCCAACACCCAAAGACCCTTCCCAAAAATCAGTGTACTAAGGCTGCTGTCACGGGGGACAGGACTGGCCCTGGAACAGAGGGAAAACCAGATGCTTTACGGAAAGAAAGCAACGTCAGATAAACTGAACACAACCAGTGCCACATCCCAGGTCCCCACTGCTGGGATAACCCATCCAGGTGCCTCTGCATCGATAAATTCCCCTTTTCATTTGTTCTTTTTTTTTTTTCTTAAGGAAATGGGGAAAACAAACAAACAAAACAACAACAGAAATAAAACCGCTTTGGGAAGCAGCCTCCCCTCAGCCCTCCCTGACCCATCGGCAAACTCCAGTGCCCAGCTTGCAGAAACAGGATTTTTTAAAATTCCTTCTTCCTTCCATTCCTGCTTTTCCATCAATCCCCCCCTCTCCTGGCTCAGTTTGCTGCGGGGTTGGGATTATTTTTGTCACTGAACAAGCAGGGGAGGCCAGTGGGGACCCTCTGGCAGCTCCCGAGCGAAGGAGGGATGCCCAGGGAGCTCTGCAGCAGCTGAAATGCGGACGAGACCTTGCTCTGGCCAAAAAAAAAAAAAAAATTTAAAAAAATTAAAATTAAAAAAAAAAAAAATCAAGTCCTGTGGCTAAAGGAGGAGAGGCAAGGGGGGGGATCCCAGGAATCTCAGTAGGGAACCCCTCGGCCCCGGCCCCCCCGTGGAGGCACTCGGCCAGGCCCTCGGAATGTCTTCCCGTAGGAAGACGGCGCCTGGGTTGGGGCACCCCAGCTGTGACCTGTTCCTGCCCCACTGGAACCGGCCGTTCCCGGCCCCAGCTCGCCGTAACTCTGCATTTTGGCCTCTGGATGTACCAGCGCGTTGTTGCTGCTCCCCTCGGATTTGCTGAAGGACTGCCCGAGCGAGTGGATGCTGACGGGGGCTCTGGCAAAGCGCAGGTCCTGGTCCCCCGGGAACTGCACCGAGCCCGTGCCCTGGTAGCTGCTGCTCTCCCCGAGGTGGCTCACGGAGCCCAAGAAGGTCCTGCTTTTCCCCAGGGGTTGGGCAGAAGGTTCTAGCAGAGTCTGGCCCGGATTGAGCTCCTCGGCACCGAATCCCCCCTCGGAGCTGTCGGTGCTGTAAGTCCTGGCGGGGTGCGAGCGGCCGTAGTCCGGGGCTCGCGGGGCCGGCGGCTCCTGCGTGGCGTGGCCGAGCGGCTCCGGGTCCGGCTGGGAAAGGAGCTGGAGCAGCGCAGCCGTCACGGCCGGGTTCAACTCCTGGGCTGCTCCGGAGAGATCCCCTTCGGGCACGGGAGGAGGCGGCGGCGGTCCGGGGGGCTCGGGGGGTCTCTTCTCTGGTGGGACAATGCCAGGAGGACACGCTGTGGAAGGGTGACTTCTTTTAAACACCGTTTCAAACAGACACAAAGACATTTCTAAGCAAATCAAACCAATCCCTGCCGAGGCCGCCCGCTCTGGGATGCTCTGGGAAGAGGCGGAGGGAGATTTTGAACGCTGGCTGGGAGATCAACGTTCATTAACAATGTTCATTAACGTTTTCGCCCCGGCCCCACGCACCCAACTCGCCGGCAACAGCTGTCCTAACACCTGGGCAGCCGTGCAGGGAATTCCCGCTCCGGGATCAAAGGCTAATTCCGAGCAGGAGGCAGATGCGGAGCCACGCGCCAGCCCGATCTCCCCCGGTACCCGAGGGACGCGCCCGGCTCCGGCTCCAGGGGCGGCTCACGGAGCGTGGCCGGGATGTGCTGCATTGGACAAACACAAACCCGAGCCCAGCACACGGGTGCCAGCTCCTGAGTGCCCCCTCGGCACCCCGAGGGCAGCGGGGCACCCGCTCCTGCCCCCTCCCACCCACCCCAGCCCTGCTGCCCGACCTTGCCAACAGAGTCCAAAACAAGCTTGCCCCCCAAATATTTGCACGAGCGTACAGACTGTCCTGAGCACGAGAAAAGCCTTCCTCCCCCCTGCCCCTTCACCCCTGATTTCCTCCCAAATCCCTCCTGGAAGAAGAAAGCTCTGTTACCCCCAGCCCCCCCTGCTCCATCCCAGCCTGTGAGGCCGAGGAAGCACAGAGGGGCCTGGCTGGGAGGTGGGAGAGGGAGCAGAGCGCTGACCCTCCCCTGAGGCAGTGCCATGGCTGCAGGGAGGGGACACGACCTGCTCCCAGCACCTGCTCCACTCCCAAAACCAGCCCTGCCTCCTCTGGAGCGACACACCTGAGCTGCCTCCTCTCCCTCGCCCACGGGGGAAGGAATTACTGGCGATGGCAGAGCCCACGGACACCTTGTTGGAATCAGATCCTCAAATCATTGGCAAAACTGGTTATTAAAAAGGTCAAACTTTATTGTGAAAACCAGTAGTCTTCCAGGACCACCCCTCCACCCGTATCCATCAGTCCACTTTGAAAACTAGATTGTATTGAAATCCAGAAAAATAAAACAACAACGAAAAAAAAGAAAAAAAAATAAACCAATCTTCAGGTAAAATTTGTAAAGCCAAGCTGATCTGGGGGACAGCAAATCATTCCAAAGAATTATCAACAGAGAACAACGGCATCAAATTCCATCTGCTCTACAAGTAACCTAGTTATCTTCCAGGACTAGGGCAACAACAACAAAAAAAAAAAGAAAAAAAAAAAGGAAAAAAAAAAAAAGGAGGAGAAAAAAAAAAAAAGAAAAAAAAAAAGCACGATCACAACTGGCTCGTGGTGGGCGGGTGTTGAAGGCACGAGAACACAGCACGTTCAGCTACATTGCAGGAGGTGGGATCGGGCCAAAACAGGCTCCCCGGAGAGTCTGAGACATACTCAGGAGGCGCTTCTACAATTTGGTGAGGTCGTCACAGGCTGTTGCTAATAAATTCAAAAAATCAAAAGAAACAAAAAAAAAAAAAGACATGGAGACATTTACACTCACCTTTGGAAAGGAAATCCGAGAGCTCACTGACACAAGCAGGGTGTTTTAAACTCTCACTATAAGAAGCAGCAGTTTGGTTCAGCTTTAGGAGCTGATGAGTTTCAGGGCTCAAAAATCAGCTCCAGGTAGAACCAGGCATTCGTGGATGCTCAGGTTTTACCTACACAGCTGCCACTATCCCTCCCTTCAGCACTCACCACTATTTCAGCTCTTTAAAATAATCTCTGCAGGTTCATTTATTTATTTATTCATTTATTTATTTAAGAGGGCAGGGAGGGGATGGTGAAAAAAAGCTGGGAAAAAATGCATAGGTGTAGCAGCATCCTGCACAAAAAAACTCCCTGGACGTGCAAACTGATTGCTGGGGGGTTTGAGGAAGAACTGACCCTCCAAAATTCCCTTGCATTTTTGGGCAAACCCCAAAACCTCCAATTCATCTTCACTGGCCCACTCACAGTGGAGCACTCATGGATTTTAGGGTAATATTTGCCTGTTTGAGCTGTTTGCAGCTGTTCAACCTCCTGAGCAGTCCAGAACTTACCACAGGGAGTGGGGGTCAGGGTCTTTCCTCCTGATGTCCAACCACATCCTACCCCCTTCCCTCCTCCCATCCACTCCCCCGCTGCCTCTCTCCCGACACTCCAAGGTCTCATTCCTGGCTGCAGCTCCACCAGCAGCGCTCGCTGGGATGCTCTCCCTGCTCACACCAGGTGTGTTCATTATTTACCTGTGCTCTCCTCGGGATGCCTCGTCGGGGTTTTCCTGGGCCCCCGCTGCTCGCTGCTCTTCTCCCCGTTGCTCTCCTCCAGGGTTATCCCAGGCTCCTGGCTCTTCATGAGCTGACTCAGCAGAACGGCCAGCACGTTCTGCATGTCTCCCTGAGCGCTGGCTGCCTCCGGAGTCTGCTGCTCCTCGGGCACCTCCGCAGGCGGCTCCTCTATGGCTTCCTCCGCCGCCGCCGGGGGCTCGTGGTGCTGCGCCGTGGCCTCGGTCAGGGCCGTGATGGACTGGTTGAGAGCCTCCAGCTGCTGCTGCATCTCGGGGTTGGAGTGGACGTTGAGCAGCTGGGCCATCTGCGGCACGCTCAGGTCGGTCTGGCTCTGCAGCAGGTTCAGGAGCACGGCCAGCTCGCTCTGGTTCAGCTGCTGGGTGATGTCGCCCAGGCCTGCGGGACACACGGGGAACACCACCGGGGAGGTGAGGGTTGGGATCCTGGTATTGCACATGGTAATGAACAGCCCTTCCCCACACCCCACAGCCAGGAACAGCCATGATCCACATCCCAGAGCCCTGATCCACACCCCACAGCTATGAACAGCCTTCCCTGCATCCCAGAGCCATGATCCACATCCCCCAGCTATGAACAGCCCTTCCCCAGACCCCACAGCCAGGAACAGCCATGATCCACATCCCACAGCTATGAACAGCCTTCCCTGCATCCCAGAGCCATGATCCACACCCCACAGCCAGGAACAGCCATGATCCACATCTCACAGCCATGAACAGCCCTTCCCCGCATCCCAGAGCCCTGATCCACATCCCCCAGCTATGAACAGCCCTTCCCCAGACCCCACAGCCAGGAACAGCCATGATCCACATCCCACAGCTATGAACAGCCCTTCCCCACATCCCACAGCTATGAAAAGCCTTCCCCACATCCCAGAGCCATGATCCACATCCCACAGCTATGAACAGCCCTTCTCCACACCCCACAGCCAGGAACAGCCTTTACCCACATCCCACAGCCATGATCCTAATTCCACAGCCAGGAACACCTTTTCCCCACGTTCCACAGCCATGATCCACATCACCCAGCAATGAACACCCCTTTTCCATGTCCCACAGACAGGAACATCGCTTCCCCATGTCCCAGAGCCAAGATCTACATCCCACAGCAATAAATACCCCTTCTTCACATCCCATAGCCAGGAACACCCCTTTCTCCACATCTGTCAGCATCCCTTCCCCATATCCCATAGCCAGGAACACCTGCTCCCCACATCCCAGAGCCATGATCCACATCCCCCAGCAATGAACACCCCTTCCTTCTGCATGTCCCACAGCAAGGACCATCCTTTTTCCATGTCCCGCAGCACTGAACATCCTGTAGCACTGAATGCCCCTTTCCTACATCCCATAGCCAGGAACTCTCCTTCCCCACATCCCACAGCACTTGACCTCCCTGTGTCGGTGTCCCCAGGTTGGGGGAAGGCAGGGATGCTCCGTGAGGAGGATTTCGGGATGCGGCACGGCAGCAGCACCCCGTGGTACTGCACACACACTGCACCCACAGAGCTGCTGCTGCACTGCCCCCACACCTCCCCAGAGCCACAGCACACAATCAGCTCAGCCAAGCCAAACTGCCCCATTCCCGGGTTTGGGAAGCGGGGGCATCCCAAGGATACCAGGCTATGGCGGGGGGAAATGGATGAGGATGGCAATGGAAGCCCCGAGCCCCCAGCAGGGCAATCACAGCTTGGCCCCTCCCAAGGACCCCACAGACCCAAATCACTCCCTCCTGCACCGGGAAGGTTTCCCAGGATGGAGCTGAGCTGCTCTTTGGGATGGAGGAAGGGCGTGTTCCCTGACACAGTACAAGGAATTAGGTCAAGCAGAAGGCAATTCCTTACTGGGAGCTGGCCTGGGATCACAGGACTCTGTCCTGACCTGCAAGGATCCAGGTTATCCTAAAATACATCCTGGGAGTGGCATCACCTCCCTTCACAGCCCAATGACAAGTGACAAGGGTGTCCCTTCACAGTGACAGTGACGCTGGAACTTTTTGGGAATAAGGGTGCAAGGGTTTGGTTTCAGCAGCTTAAAATGGAGCTTCTCTTGCTGGTAGGCAATGGAGAACGGGACATTCTTTTCCCAGCTGTTTGTTAATCCAAGCACCACCTTTTGTCCATCTGCCATGTTTCACTGAACACATGGATTGTGCATTCCCTGGAGCAAGAACTGTCTTCCTCATTACTTGTCAGCACAGCATGGGACACAAAGGAAGCCTTAGCCCATATCTGGGTTTTTGTAAGGCTTCTACAGAACAATCAGGGCAGCTTTGTGTAAATCCACATTCCTCCCCTCCAACTATTTTCTGGGCACAGGGGGGGTTTGGTCACTGCTTGGAACAGTGCACAAGTCCAGGTCCTGCCAGTCTGGATGACCTTCTCTGCAGCAAAATGCAATCATGTTCATTTTTGTCCACCAGCCTGACACTTCCCACACCTAATCTTCATATAATTTATCAACAAGATCAAACTTCAGCTCATTTGCACACCCTGGACGTGGCTCCACCTTCCAGCCTATGATTCCTATGATTTGTTTCTCCACTGGCTGAAGTGACTCAACGACTCCTTTCATCATTCAGCCTCTTTTAGAACTAATAACACAGCTCAGAACAAATTCACAGTCAGCTCATCAGTGACTTCTGAAGACCAGACAGAACCTTCTGCGTCTTCACAGCAGAGAGAGGAGAAAAAAAAAAAAGAATAAAAGAAACGAGGACAGGAAGAGCCTGGAATGCCCTTTCTGCAGAATTAGAGGTGAAAGAACCAGACTAGCTTAAAAACAGACCCAAACCTCCCACACCCAGGGAGGGAACACACCGGGAGCCTTTTCCAGACCCAGGTGGGCACTGACCTACTGCATCTGCAGCACCAGGCTCTGCTTTGAGCTGGGCAGGCTGGGGGGGCACAGGACTGCTGTTGTTTTTCACAGTGTCTGTGCTTGTAACAGAGGTAGTTTCTTTCCGAGAAACTTTTGATACCGGAGGCTCCTCCACGGCCATCCCGCTCTGCCGCTGCCGCCGGCGCTTCTTGCTCCACAGCTCGTGGCAATCCTGCCAGTGGGGGAGGCTGCAAGAGAGAGAGAAACATGGCAGGGAAACCAAGGGAATCAGCAAAACCCACAGGAAGGCCTTAGCGCAGATGGTGTTGTCCAGAGAAGCTCTGGCTGCCCCTGGAGCCCTGGAAGTGGCCAAGGCCAGCATGGATGGGGTCTGGAGCCATCCTGGGATGGTGGAAGGTGTTCCTGCCCATGGCAGGGATGGCACTGGATGGGATTTAAGGTCCCTTCCCACCCAAACCCTTGTAGGATGCAACTCTGTAGATCCATGTAATGTTGGTCCACTTTTACAGATGGAGAAAGGGATATTGGGGAGAAACTCCTCCCTGTGAGGGTGCTGAAGGGCTGGAATGGATTTCCCAGGGAAGCTGAGAAGTGTCCAAGGCCAGGTTGGACCAACCTGGGATAGCGAAAGATGTCCCTGCCCATGGCAGGGGTGGTACTGGATGAGTTTTAAGGTCCCTTCCAACCACACCATCCTGGGATTCCATGATCCCTGACTGCAGCCAGAGCAGCACAGGAAGGGGCAGTCCTAGAGCCAGGAAAGGCAGTGTAAAAATCATTTACTTTGTACTGGGATCTGATCCCTGAGTGTGCTGGGATCTCACTGCAGGGCACACAAAACCAGTGGTTGCACCAAGCTCTGGGAGTCTTAGGAATGGCCCTTCCTTGAGAAACATTGAAGGAAACAGGGATCTCCAGAGCGGTGGCTGCATTTTCACACAAACCAGACATAGTTTTATCATCTGCTTGATTGGAGTGGACAAAAATCGAGTGACACTGCTCAGCTCTGGCAGTCAATTAACACACAGCCTTAATTAGGCCTGAGCAGTTCTCCATGGCAGAGACAGGGCGGTGCTACATCTACTCCTGCACATCTTCCAGCAGAGCTTTAGAGCATCTTACAAACATTAAACTGGGCTTTATAAACCCAGCCTGTCATCAGGCAGAAAACCAAGAGCACAGGAAAAGCCATTTGCTCAACCACATGACCAAATACAAGGGCAGAGTGTTGACAGAACCCAGAAATCATAATTTTGACTGAAAAGAACAGCATGTCTCCTTCCCAAAGCTCACTGAGGGGGATGGCAGCTGGGACTTACTCTGGAGGTGCCATTTTGCTGAGGTCAACGTCCTTCAGGAAGTCACTGTGCAGGGCCTGCTCAGCTGTGCAGCGCTTGCCAGGGTCCAGCGTCAGCATGTGGTCCAGCAGGTCCAGGGCAGAGGAGGGAATGCTGTGGGGAGAGTGGGAAACATGGATGAGTTCATGGAAAATGTGTAGAAAAGCTCAGTGGCAGAAGGACACCTCAGGCCTAAGGGGAATCCACGCAGCCAGAGTTCATCGCTCGTGATGAGCGGCTCAAAGGCACCAGCAGGGCAGCCATCAGCTGTGGGGAGTGGCTGGAGCTGTGCCTGGGAGGTTCTGGCGGGATTTTGGGAAATTTTTTCCCCCCAGAGGGTGCTCAGGCACTGGAACAGCTCCCCAGGGAATGGGCATGGCCCTGAGGCTGCCAGAGCTCGAGGAGCGTTTGGACATCGCTCTCAGGGACAGGGTGGGATTTTTGGGGTGTCTGCAGGGCCAGGAGCTACACTGGATGATCCCTGTGGGTCCCTTCCAGCTGAGGATATTCCATGATACTTCCACTCTCTATTTTGCCATTTATGAGAAGCACCTCTGCCACAACCCCCACAAGATTATCCCACAGGCAGACCCTGCCCCAGAGAACATCCCCCTGAAGATGCCACGCTTCAGGAGAGCTCCCAGTGCAGTCCCCAGCCTCAGGGAACCTCTCTGGGGGTGGATGAGGTGTTGGGAGAGGGGACAGGGAGCCCAGCCTGACTCACAAGGAGAACTCCTCGCGCAGGCGCCGCCGGTATTGCTTCTTGGGCTTCATAGTGTTGAAGTAGGGCAGCTTGATGACATCTGGCCACACAGCTGGGCAGGGGCTCCCACAGAGCCGGCTGGGGAGCAGGGAAGCACAGTCAGCCAGGTGGAATTCACAGCACTCACTGAACCCCCAGGTTGGAAGAAACCTTCCAGATCATCGAGTCCAACCCAGCCCCAGCACCTCGACCAAACCCTGGCACCCAGTGCCACCTCCAGCCTTGTTTAAACACCTCCAGGGGTGGTGACTCCACCACCTCCCCGGTCCCTGGGAATTCCCAAAATTCCCTCAATTTCACAGAATCCCCAGGTTGGAAGAGACCTTCAGGATCATCGAGTCCAACCCAGCCCCAGCACCTCGACCAAACCCTGGCACCCAGTGCCACCTCCAGCCTTGTTTAAACACCTCCAGGGATGGTGACTCCACCACCTCCCCGGTCCCTGGGAATTCCCAAAATTCCCCCAAATTCACAGAATCCCCGGGTTGGAAGAGACCTTCCAGGTCATCGAGTCCAAGCCAGCCCCAGCACCTCGACCAAACCCTGGCACCCAGTGCCACCTCCAGCCTTGTTTGAACGCCTCCAGGGCCGGTGCCCACCTCCCTGGCAGCACATTCCAATGCCCACTCCCTCTTTCCGTGAAGGATTCTTTCCTGATGTCCAGCCCAAACTCCCCCTGGCACAGCTGGAGGCCGTGGCCTCTTGTCCTGGGGTCACTGGTGACCACTCCAGGGGAAATGACCTCGTGGAAATGTTGTGAGTACAAAGGGCAGAACAGAATGACCAGGTTGGAAGAGACCTCCAAGGTCATCGGGTCCAACCCAGCCCCAACACCTCAGCCAAACCCTGGCACCCAGAGCCACCTCCAGCCTTGCTGAAACACCTCCAGGGGTAGTGACTCCACCACCTCCCCAGGGCAGCCACTCCAGAACTTTATCACCTTTCTCTGAAAAACTTTTTCCTGACATCCAACCTAAATTTCCCTTGGTGCAGCTCGAGGCTGTGTCCTCTGGTTCTGTCAGTGCTGCCTGGAGAAAGAGCCCAAGCCCAGCTGGCCACAGCCACCCTTCAGGAGCTGTGATGAGGTCACCTCTGAGTCTCCTTTTCTCCAGGCTGAGCTCCCCCAGCCTTTCCTCACAGGGTTTGTGCTCCAGACCCCTCACCAGCCTCGTTGCCTCCTCTGGACATGCTCCAACCCCTCCACGTCCTTCCTAAACTGAGGGGCCAGAACTGGACACAGCACTCGAGGTTCAGCCAGGAGGAGCAGAGCCACCAACCCCAGGGAAAACACCTTTGTGAGCAACATGCTGCAGGGAGAACCCAGGGCTGGGCACAGCTCAGACGAGGTGTTGAAAAAGGAGGTGTCAGGAAGAGGAAAATGTTGAGCTTGAGTTTATAAATCATTCAAAAACAACGACATTTTATTTTTCTTACTATAAAGTTTAAAATCTTAATATTCTTACTTTAAACTTTCCAAACTCACTCAATTTTAGCATTTTTACAATAAGGGTGGTGAGGCTTTGGCAGAGGTTGTCCAGAGAAGCTGTGGACTTGATACCCCTGGAGGTATCCAAGGCCAGGCTGGACAGGGGTTGGAGCACCCTGGGATAGGGGAAGGTGTCCCTGCCCTGGCAGGGGTGGCACAGGATGGGATTTAAAGGTCCCTTCCACCCCAAACCCTTCCAGGATTAAAACTTTCAGTGTGAGAAGTAATTCCGATTGGTGATTTTTGGACTCAGCAAACAGCACACATAAATCAGTAACCAGACACCTGATGTAGGTGTGGACACCTGACTATTCCCATTTGCATTCCCAGCCATTCCTGGCCCTGTTCTCCAGGCAGGTTAGAGAACAAGGGCTCTCCTAACTCGCTTCCTGTGTGCAAGAGCAGCTCCTGCAGCACCTCCCCTCACAGACATGTGTGTGCAAAGCTTTACCTGATTAATTCAAGCTGAGCCAGTTCCAGATTGGCTTGAAAAATAGGCTTCTTTGTAAACAGTTCCCCGAGGATACAGCTGGAAGGAGGAAAAGCAAGAGGTCACGACAGCAAACCCTGGGGATGAGCATCTGAACACGGCAGCGTTTGTGCTCGGGAGCAGCTTTGCCCGAGGAGAGTGATTTGCATCAGGGCTTGTAGTGACAAAGTGACCTGTGTGTACGGAGTCCCCAGCCCCGGGCTCCTGGGAATCACCTCCTGCAAGTGGCTGCTTCGTGCAGGAAGCCCCTGACACATTAACTCTTTGCAGGGAAAGGAGGATGTGTCAATGTGACAAGAGAAAAGAGCCCAGAGCTCTCATTTCCTCCAGGTTAAGCTTTTGTTTAGATTTTCAACTTCCCTCTGCTGGCCCAAGCCATGCCCAGCTGCCTGTGGCTGTCAGGGCCAGCAGAGGAGCTGGATTTGTGCACGCAGAGCTCTTGTACAGCGGGGAGGGAAAGAGGAGAGAGAGGCAGCACCTCTGACTCCTGCAGCCCTCAACACCCCTCCTTCAGCCTCCAGGAATCAGTGCCAGAAGTGGCTGGGGGGATGCAGGCACCTGGCTGGAATGGGAATAACCCCATGCATGTGCAACAGGAACTGAGCAGCAACTGGGCCTCACAGTCAGTAATTATGATTAATTACTGGTTTTCCCAACTTCTCTTTGTGTCATAAACCCTGCTGGAGTTTAGCTGGGAACATCCCAGTGGGAAGTGCACACTGTGGGGAGTCCAGCCTCAGTTCTACTGCTGAATCCTTCAGTCTCTGCTTCTGAATCACTTGGAAAAATGTTCCACCTTTGTGGCTGAACTGCCCAGACTCCTGTTCCCCAGGCTTCCTGTGCTACTGAAGCTTCCTGAAACCTGAAATATCTACTGAAAAATGTTCTAGTTGAAAAAAAAAAAAAATAGTGGCAATCAGTAACTTAAAGAGTGTAAGGAAAAATTCTCTAAAAAACACACTGAAGGAGGGAGCAGCACAGGGCAAATGTATCACCCCTCCACAGCTCTGTCAGCCCCCTTGATCTCAAGGGTACATCAATATCAGGTTGGTTTGCATTTTAAATAGTGAAAATTCTGTTCTTTACCATTTCTCATTTCAAACCCAAGGAAAACCTCATTCTAGGTGGTTTTAATGAGGGGACACACCCCTGTCCCTCACAGCACAGCACAGCACTGTGAAGTATTCCTGTCTCACCCTAACACCCTGCATGGATGGGACAGATCCAGCTGTGGGAATGGGCACAAATCAAGGAGCAGCTGCCATGGGAGTGCTCAGGAGCTGCTTCCAGAGGCAGGGAAGGCCAGCAGGACTCACCCACAGCTCCACACGTCGATGGCAGGGGTGTAACGCTCCTCCCCGAGCAGCAGTTCTGGGGGTCGGTACCACAACGTGATGACTTTGTTGGTGTAGGGACGGCTGCAAAGCAAAAAAACACAAATAAAAACTCATCCCAAGAGCCACAAAACCCTGAAAACTGCTCCTTTTTACTTCCCAGCTGCACTTACACCTGTTGGTGGCAGCAGGGGGGGGGGGGTTTCAAGTGTCTGCACTTCTGAGTTAAGAACAGCTGAGGAGGTACCATAGATTTTACATGAATCAGGACTTGTAGGTACCCAAGACTGAAAATCCCTGTCCCTCAGCAGGATGCCATCACTGAATGGTGACTGATCTTGGAGCAAAACCTGCTCCAGGGCAGGTCAAAGGCAAGCAGAGAAGATCTGGCTCCTTCTGAGCTGCTCTTCTAGTGAAAAATTATTAACATCAGCCAGGAGGGTATTTGTCCAACAGCTGGAGCTGGATGATCTCACTGAAAATAATTTGTCAGGACTTCCAAATGAGGGATTATGTGGATACTAAGAAGAAAGAAAGCTCATCTCACCCAGGTAAATCCTTTCCCCTTCCTCACCTCTCCTCTGAGCTGTAGAGTCGGGCGAGCCCAAAATCTGCAAGTTTGATCTGCCCACTGAAAGACAAAAAAACAGCCCCTGGTTTAAATCACAGAATTATGGACTGTATTGAGCTGTCAGGGACCCATCAGAACCCAACTCCTACTTAAAGCCCAGTTAAAGGGTGAGGAAACCCCCCAATGCAGCAGAAAAGCCTCACAGAGCCATGTGTGCAGGAATTACTGCTGGATATGCCAGGCTTAATTCTCCAGTTCTGACTGAATCCTTCACAGAAATACAAAGTTAAAAAAAAACCCCACCGATAATTCCGTGGCATCTGTATCACAAATCCTTCCCAACAGGCCAACGGCCCAGAGAATTTTTTTAGGTGGCTATTGAGACATTTGGTTCTAATTTGGACAAGATTCTTGTCACACCTCCTGAGCACACCCAAGGTGAGGACAGCACTGAGTGCTCACAGCTAAACCTGGAGAAAAGAGCCTGGAGAGATCTCCAAGTGGATCCACTCCCAGGTTACCTGTTGTTCAGTAAGATGTTGGAGCACTTGATGTCTCGATGAAGGAAATTCTTTTTGTGACAGTAATCCAGACCCTCCATTAACTGTTTCATGAAAGACTTGATATGGTCCTCTGAGAAATGTACCAAGCCAGATTCTAGCAGCCCCATTAGGTCATGGTCCATGTACTCAAACACAAGGTAAAAGGCACCTGGGATAATAAACAGAGAAATGGTTGAAAACAAAAGGAGATACAGAAAAAAGAGGAGCATTAAATTGTTGAAGGAGTCTTTATTGTGCACAATTCTGCTGAAGTTGGTTTTTTTTTAACAGTCCTTTGCTGTTTTGGGCTTACTGGGTGGCCTTTTCCCTCAAGGGGTAAAAAAGCCCCAAAACAACAAAGTAGCCCCAACGAAGCTGAGATCTGAAATGAAATAACACTAAAAATAAATTCCTCTGAAGTTCTGGCCACATTTACCTTCATTTACCTTTGGTTATTTTCTTACAAGAGAGTTTGTTGAAGGACTACTGCCATGCATGGTTTGAACTTGTGTTTCCTTCTCTCTCCTGGAAGAGAAAGTCCCAAACAAGAGCCAGTGGGATGCTAAAACTCTTTTTCCCCAGTGGCTGAGGACAAAGAACTTTTCACACTATTAGTAAGTTTGTTGCCACTAATCAGTGTTAAAAGTGACCCTGTAAAAACTTTTTTTTTTTTAAAGACTGCTGTCCTGTGACTCTGCAAGCATGCAATCATCCTTTGATCAACTCACTCCAACTGGAATCTGTCCTTTGAGGGGAGGCCAGAGCCAGATCCAACCTCGCTGGAACCGTAGGAGGAACGCAAAGAAACAAATCCACCCCAGAGCCACGTTTTCCACTAAACCAAGAGGCTGAATGAAATCTGTGATGAATAAAAACCACCCCTGCAGCCAACTGTACCTTTGTCCTTCTTGAAATCCAGTGCATCTTGTTTGTCCGTGACGATCTCCTTCATGTTGACCACGCTGCGGTGGATGAGCTGCCGCAGGATTTTGATCTCGCGGATGGCCGTGATGGGGAATCCTTCCTTCTCATTGTCCAGGCGCACCTTCTTCAGAGCCACCAGCTCACCTGCAGGGCACAGCGGGGTCACAGCCTGCTCACCTGCACCCCCAGGGAAACTGGGAGCAGCCCCAAGCATGGAAAATGCCCACTAAGGGACCTCCCTGTTCATTTTAGTTCAGTTGCTCTGCTAGGAGTTCTCACCTGGCACCTGTGCTTTTCCTGACCTGCTCTCTGAGAAATGGATTTGTAGAGGCCTTACAAAAAAGGCTAGATACTTTGAAGAAATAGGACTGTGAAAGATGCATTGTAATAGGACCCACGAAGAGTCATTTTAGATGATTGGCTTTAAGACATTTACAGCATGGTGTGGCAAAAGCTGATAAGACAAGAAATGCTTATAGTATACTGTAATTAACAAATAGGGGGATTCTGATTGTGATGGCACAAATTATAACATCTGTATTGTCTCACCCTTCTCATGAGACTGAAAATAGAATAAAAGTTTTAAAAATACTTCTCAGTTGCCCCATCTCTGGGTCAGAAAACGGCTTAATCCAACACTGCTCTACCATAAAGAGGGAACAGAAGTTTACCCTGGAATTTCCCAAGCTGTGCTGCAATAAAATCTGACAATTTAAAAAGCAGGGGCTCAGCTGACACTTGTGGCCACCACAATCTTCTGACCAGGCATCAAACCACACCCCAGGGCACAGGATTTCACCAGCAGAGCAGGAACCTGGGCACTAAACTCGACATTCCAGAGTGCCTGCTCTTCCGCCCCTCTTGGAAAACACCCGGTGGAAGTGCTTATCCCACTGGTGCCTCTGCAGGTATTTGTCACTGTGGAGCAGCACTGGCAGGGAGCTGAGCACACCCACAAAGTGGAATTGGCCTGGAGCCCTGCTCACCTGTGTCCTTGTCCTTGGCTTTGTACACCTGCCCGTACGTCCCTTCTCCGATTATCCCGATGATGTCGAACTTGTCCACGCAGCGCTTGCCCCAGTCGCTCTCCGTCTGCCTCCTCTCCCCGTAGCGAGGACAACAGATTCTGCAGGAGGGAAGAGCTCTGTGAGGCACCTGAGGGCTCCAGCTCAGGGCCATCCCACAAAAAAAACCCCACCTGCCCGACTGGGTTAATCCCTAAAACACAACAGCAAAGCTCAGGCACGTTGCCTTTGCACTCTGTCCTGGGCTGGCTATATGATGCTTGTATTTCTCCCAAAATTACCCTAAATCAGAATACACTCCAAGAATTGGAATGTTCACTTGACTGTGTTTTTGCTGGATAATCCCAAACACACCCAATACAGAAATATTATCCTGGATGGCATTATCATACTACAGCAGGGCAAAAAACGAATGTCTGGGATATCTTGCAGGATGTTGGATGTTTGATTTTTTATTTAAAACACTCTGTACAAAACATCAGGGAATTTTACTCCCTCAATAACTGCTTAAATTTGCTATTGGGGAAGTTCTCTATGCATTGAATGTGGAATTGTGGAATCTCAGAATGGTTTGGGTTGGAAGCGACATGAAATAGGATCCAGACATGGGCAGGGACACCTTCCACTGTCCCAGGGTGCTCCAACCCCATCCAGCCTGGCCTTGGGCACTTCCAGGGATCCAGGGGCAGCCACAGCTGCTCTGGACACCCTGTGCCATGGCAGCTCCATGGCCAACACTTCAACCATGAAGTGCATGAAGAATCCAAAGCTCCAATTTGGAACAAGCAACTTTTGAAAGCAACAAGGGCTTTATACAGAGATGCTTCATCCAGAGGTTTCTTCCAGCTAAATCAAAGAGAAAAGAGCTTTTGGGGTAGATGTGGCTGAAGATTGGACATGACACACTCCAGCAACTTCTACCATTAATTCTCAAATAAATGGGGCAAGCTGCCTTTATCTGAGGGTCCAAATGTGAAACAACCTACAGGAAACAGTCACTCTACTGAATGATACAGAAATAGGAACTTGTTTTCTCTCCCATCTCACTTCCCCCAATAAAAAGCTCTCAAACCAGTTGGGGGACTTAAGAGACTCAAAGATTTAAAAAAAAAAAAAAAGGAAAAAAAAAAAAAGAAGTCAGCCTTACTTTGGTCTCTTTTTGAAGGGTTGCTGAGGTGGTGTGGCTGCCTTTGGTTCTGGGGAGTCAGGAGGAGATGGGTCCCCCCCAGGGAGCTCTGGGGGGAGCGGGAGGTCCGTGAGTAAGTGTCGTGGTCTCTGCTCTCTGTCTTTCTTCACAGGTTTTGGAGGAAGAATCTCTTTTGGACTAAACTCCGAAAAGTTAATACAACACAAAAGTCAGACTCAACAGTCGGTTAAACAAACAAACAAAAAGCTACTGCAGGACAACAGCTCTGGTTGACAATGTGAGGCTTAAGTGTCAACATTAGCACACTCAAATATAAAATAAACCAGCTTAAATTTACAATACTTATATACCAGGAGAGAAAAGTGTCAGAGTGGAACACGTCATGAAGTGAACACACAGGTCTGCACTAGAACTTGCTCAATTTGCACTAAGCAGTACCAGTAATTCGGAGTTTCCTGTGAGGCAGCTCAGGGCATCAGCCAGCACCCACTTTCTGACCTTTACTTCCTCTATTTACTCCATTTATCACCATGAAATTAAGTGTTTGACTTGGTGAGGACCACTATAAATACAGACCCAGAGCTAAACCTTCCTCCACAAGAAACTTTTAACCTCTTAGCAAGGACTGAAACGTGGCTTTAACTTCCAAATGCTGCTGAGGAACTGAAAGTTGTTTTTTTAAATCCAATTACCAATTACCAGGAGTTTGGTTTAGGCTGGCAGGAGCTGCAGGAGCAGAACCTACTTTCTCTTTCATGTATTCAGCAAGGAGAACTCCTAGGTTTGAGTAGTCACAAATTTTCCATGCAAATCTCTGCTTCACCAGGAAAAGGAGAAAATTAAGAGATCCAGAGATTCTTCCCAGGACTGTTTTTAGGGCAGGAAGCAGATTTGGTGTTTGAACCATCAGGTCTAACACTTTGGAATAAATGAACTGATGGAAGTAGGTCATTTTCCCAATTATTTTATTCGACACTGCCTAAAAACCTGCACGACAATCTCTTGTGAAATCTACTTAAGGAAGACAAAAAACCACCAGAAATGGGAGAGGTAGATGGGCTGAAACTCTCCTCCCATTGACAGCAAAATCCTTAGGAGCAGAATAATCGTGTTCAAATATCCAAGAAATTGTTAAGGCTGGAAAAGATCAAGTCCAACCATGAACACTGCCACATTCACCACTAAACCACAAAGATTCAGCCTTTGGCTAGAATTAGAAACAACTTCTTTCTAAGACCACGGTGGGAAGGGTGAAGATGTGTCTGGAGAGTGAACCTGCAGTGCTCAGGTTCCAAATTACCAATTACCAGTTCACAATTACCAAAAATTCCCATTTTCTTGCCTTTTATCTGTTCAGTTCTCTATCTGCTTATCAGCACTTGGTTCCTCTAAGCTCAGTTCCCCCAGGACACCTGGGCTGGTCAACAGAGGGAGGAAGTCAAACAGAGCCTTCAGAACTGCCCAAGCAGAGAAAAGACCAAGAGTGAACACCAAGAACACAACAAAAGCTCCTTGGAGCTCATTCCTTCCTCTCCTCTGAACCAGCAGGAATGGCACCCCAAAACCAGCAGGAATGGCAGCAGCCAGGTGAGTGCTGTATTCCCAGGAAGCTGCACAAGCTCTGCATCAAACCAGGACTAAATTTGTACCAATTCCTCCTAAGCAGCTTTTGCTCCTCTCCTGGTGAGCCACCCAGGCCTAAAAGCACTACAGGAGGTGGTAATTCTGGAGAGGTTAGAGTGTCCACTTGACAAAGTTTGTTCTGTCCTTGGGCACTTCAAAACCCAATTTCCAACCCTGTATTTGCCACGGGCTTGGGGCTGGAACATTCCCCAGGCTCAGCAAGGACAAAAGTCCAGCTCAGAGTTTTGCTCATAAAAACGAAGGCCACTGGTGAAGGGTGAGATTCTGCACAGTCAGGGCCACATGGAACTGCCACCAGACTCAGCAAAACAAGTGGGATTTCCCATCTTTTTATTGGGAAAAAGTCACACAGAGGCATTTACTGAGCCCCAGCATCACCCTCATCACCCCAGCCCTGAGGTCAGGGATAAAACAGTTTTACAGAGCTAAGCCACACCTGGGTGGTAAAAAAACAGAGCTCTAGGTGTGAGTGGTTAAAAAAATAAAATAGAAATTTGCAGGACAACTTCTGGGATTGGAAAGGAGGGAACACTGCAACAGGATTTGCTTTGCCTGGCATTTGAGTTGGGAAAATCAGCAGGCAGCTCAAAGCTCCTGACATTTAAAACCAGTAATATTTGTTGAACAACATCACACAGGGAGGGCAACAAACACACCAGCCTCGTTTTTAGGTTGGAGGCAGTGAGAACATTTCCCTGCTTGCCATCAATACCAGAATCATCCATGAGAATAAATTCAATTATTCAGAATATGTAACAGTCCACCACAGGGTGACTGTATCGAGTCAGAACTGTGGGATATCACACTGGTCACTAAAAATGTGCTTTACTCCCCAATCCCAGCACATCTTTAGTGATGACTGAGAGGATGCAGGTGGTTTTAGGAACTACAGGCTAAGAAACTCAAGTTAAGGAAAAAAAAGTATCACTGATGACCTTAAGTTAACAGCACTGCAACATACTAACAGCTCGAAAAGGACTGAAAAAAACAACTATTTGGTTTTTTTTCCTCTTCTCCACGGCATTCTGGACATTCTGTTCCTTTCTTCCCACCAAGAGAAACCCCCTGAGTGGGGTTTTCAGATAAGTTCATCACAGAAGTCACAACCACCCCCAGCCCAGCCAGAGCTACAAGCACAGGACAGAGCCAAGAATGCTGCATGTTTTGATCAGAAATGATCAGGAAATAAAGTTGAAGCAGGTGCAGTTTCACTCATTTTTAAACTTTTCAAACAAACAATACCTACTTCTCAAAGCAATAAATTGCTTGCATTGATTACTCAAGAATTAAGACAATACTCATGTTAAACCAATGCTGGTTTTTACACGTGGGCATGGCCTGTGTGGCTGGTGAACCTGGAACAGAAAAAGCTCTAGTTTGTGTTCTTAAGAATTTTTTAAAGAATTGTTAAGCTTTTTCCTGTTCCTTGACTAATTCTAAAGAACTAAGCAAACAAACAAACAAAAAAGTAATTTTAAAGTGAGTGTGCAAACAGCTCCAACAGCCAGAGGCAAAACCCCAGATCCACGTTCCATCCCTGTAATAAACATAGGCAGAGAGTGATGCGAAACCTTCACCAAGCAGCACTAAAGCAGCAGCCAAACCTCTTGTTTCCCACAGAGATAAGAGGCAACAACCTGCACAAGATCATAAAACTCTCCACACAAACCTGGCAGGGCCAACACCTGGGATAACTCCTTTAAACCAGCACCACAGTTGTACTCTGCAGGATAAGCTCATAACTGTAAAACCAACCCAAAAAAACCCCTCTTTATTCAAGGCTTTGCTCTTAAATGCAAAGGGGATGCTCTGGTGTGACCTTACCTATCCAAGTCATCTTCCCCAACTAAAATAGGGGGGAGCGGAAGCGGAGGCAAGGTGGAAGTTTTCAGGTGTGGGATAGCAGCCGTCACAGACACTTGGGTTTTTGTAGCCACCTGGACAGAGGACTGGGAGTTCACCTGAGAGGATAAAGTAGACGTCCTTGGGTGGGAAGAAGATGGCAAAGACGTTGGGGCTGAAGGAGGGACCTGAACAGGAGTCACTGGGGCTGGAGGCAAAGGCGGGACAGCGGGTGACGGAGGCAGCGGCGGCAGCGGCGGCGTGGGAGGCGGAGGGGTGGTGGTCGGCAGAGGTGGAGGAGGGGATTTGATGGTGGGGAGGGGGGGTGGAATCTCCTTCTCTGTTGTGTCTGTCTCCTTTGGAGATACCAGGTCCTCTACCACTGCTACAGGCTTCGAGTCTTTTGTTCCCGTGGGTTTGGAATCCCTAAGTGGAACAGGATGTTTCCTCTCCGAGTTCTCCTCTGCCTTGGATTTCGTTGTCTCCGCAGGGGCTTTAGGCTCTGCGTTCGTGTACAGTAAATTAACCGAGTCCGTGTCCGGAGCTTTCTCAGATTTAACAGTTTTGGTGACCTTTTTAGACTCCGTCCCAGCCTCCTTTAGTTCAGCCAAGCTGTTCTCCTTCCTAGCTAGGAAAACAGGGGAGCCTTTCGCCTCCTTCCCGTCCACCTTGGCTGCAGCGGCTGCCGCGGCCGCTCGCTCCTTCTTCTTCCTGCTGAGCTCTGCTCCGAGGCTGGAGTTCAGAGGGAGCCTGGTTGGGGAGATGCTGGAATGGCGACTGCGGGAGCCAGACCTCTGCTTTTTGCTGTGAGATGAGTGTCTTGAGTAGCCAGGACTGCGGCTCCGGGACTTCACGGATTTCCTGGGGAGAGAATGAAACGGAGCTTTTCTCACCCTCTGAGCCGCTCACCAACAGCTGAACGTGTTATTGGTCAGCTCAGAGAGGCCACTACACCTGTCAGGAGAGGCTGAAGCTACTGAAAGGAGTTTCTGAGTCAATCAGGAGCAGTTCCATACCATCATCATCACCCACCCTTCCTGTGCCAGACCCGCCGTCACACTGGGAGGAGAAGGGAAGGATCGAGGCTGGACAAGCCCCAAGGGAAAGAGGAGCTCACAGCTCACACACCCAACAGGAGACTCCAGTCGAGAGGATGAGCTGGCAGTTTAGGAATATTTCACAGGAATTATGTCCAGCTTTAAAGGAAACCATGGATAAAACACGACTGCCCTCATGGGAATGCTGCCCCAGGAAATCGGGCACTTCAAGCTCGTTTTACCCCCCTGGTTCTTTTACTGCCATCAGAACTCAAATTTGCATAGTGTGATTTGGAAGAAGGAAAAATAAACCCCAGGAATTTTAACTCTATTGCTCAAGGTCTTTCTGTACAAAGAATGGGCTCTAAATCAGGTGTGTATGCAGAAATAAATCACAGAAAATCTGTGCTGGGAGAGAAGCAAGGCAGGAAACACCTCACACCATCAGGGCTCACCCTCAGGAGAGAGGGGAAACTGGTGGGGATACCAGATAAACACCAAAATGGAAGTGGAAACTGGTCCTTCCAGTGCCCATATCAAATTCCTGGTAAGCCAGAACTGTTTCCTCCACTCCAGGAGGAAGGAGGATTGGGCAGGGTGAGGCAGGAGGCTTTAATGGTGAGGTGGGCTCTGATGCCAACAGGACAACCAAAAATTCTGAGTTCAAATACTGTAACAGACATGACACTCCAAAAATTCTGAGTTCAAATACTGTAACAGACATGACACTCCACTCAGGACACATCTAATTTGGAAAACACAGAATTCCCTCCAAACAGTCCCACAGCAGTTATAAAACAGACTTAATAGCAGCAGTTCAAACATAGGTGACACTGGCTCCCTTGTAACCATACTCAGAACATAATTAACACCACCAATTAGTATTATCCCAAGACAATAAACATTTGGAAAATAAACTGGAGAAGCGAGACAACAGGAAGTTCCTGTCCCAACACCAGCAGCACCTTGCAGGAGGAGCAGCTGTGAGTGTGGGAGATGAAGGGTGTCCCCACGGGGTGTGGGGTTCCCTCCCTACTCCAAGGATCAGCATTCCTCTCTCCCACTTGGAAGTACAAGCCCAAGCCTCATGCTGACAGTGGTCAAAGAACACCAGGGCTGTAGGTAAGTCCCTACCTTCAGACTTGCAAAATAAATATACAACCAGAAGGAGAAAAAACCAGGGTCTGCAGTCACACAGCTGTTGCCCTCCTCAACACACTGTTCTGCCATGGGAATGCTGCCTCGGGATCAGCTCTTTTTCCAAGGTTTCTGCTCAGTGAACTGACAATCTGGGCTGCAGTTCGCCTGGCACCATGAGCTGGGAGAGCAGTTACCTTTTCAGCAGCTCCAAGACATTTGCAGGCTATGGAAAACATTCCTAATGAATCCTGTAGGATGTCACCGACTGCAACCACAAAGTTTTGGGGTTAACGTTCCCTACTGCAATTCATCCAGGGTGGATTGCTCAAGATGCTGCAGTGCCCCTTCTCCTGCTCCCTGCCTTCCATCCTGCCCCATGATTAATCCCCAAGAATTACTGCAATTCATGGAATCATGGAAGGGTTTGGGTTGGAAGAGACCTCAAAGCTCATCCAGTGCCACCCCTGCCATGGCAGGGACACCTCCCACTGTCCCAGAGTACTCCAAGCCCTGTCCAACCTGGCCTTGGGCACTGCCAGGGATCCAGGAGCAGCCACAGCTTCTCTGGATAACCTGTGCCAGGGACTCCACACCCTCACCAGAATTTAATCCAGCTGGATGCAGAGCAGTCAAACCAGATCACTCACCAGATCCAAAGTGAACATCTCCAAAAGTCCAATTTTACCTTATTTAATGGTGCTAATTTAGAAACAGCCACCAGGGACACCTGCCTGGACCAGGACAGGTGAAGGTGGGAAAGTGCTGCACTTCCTCCCTGACCTTCCAGCAGCAAACATCCACACTCCTCTGTTCCACCAGGAATAAATCCACCCATTGCCTCCCAGTCCTCTTCACTCCACAGGCAGCACTCACCCTTCCTCTCTTCACTAACAGTAATTCCCTAGAGTTCCCACACAAATAACTGCTGTTTCCAAGCTCATTTTCCAGGCTGGAGTTCACAGCTCCTTTGTGAGACCTGAAAAAGGCTCCACATCCAGAAGCCTTCCTGCTCTCCCAGCTCCACCAAAACCACCTCACCTCCCATCCTCAGAGCATCAACAGCCCCCAAAATTCTGACCCAGCACCTGCTGAGGGGCCTTTTATCACTGCATAGCTCAAAAAAAAAACAGGCAATAAAGTGCAGAATATGCACAGGCAGGTTTTGCTTTCGGAAGAAAACCATTTCTAACCTCTAGAATGTTTTTTTGTGGCTTTAACTGTAGCCATTTAATAGCACTTTTACACCTTTACCCCTTAATTTGTTAAGCCTTGGTGTAACATTCCACACCTTACTTGCTTTGTCAAGGTTATCCAGGATGGATGAGGGAAAATTCAGCCTCACATTCCTCCCTCCTTCTGGATAAAAGTGCTCTGGGATTAAAACCCACCCTGCTGTCCCTCCAGAACTGGAAAACAGAAATAAAAGATACCAACCACGACAGCTGTGAATTAACAAAGAAACGATGGCTTCACCTAAAAATCCAAATTAAAAAGCACTGTGAGATTTGTTTAAGTCACACAATCAGAAGATTGGGATGAAGGGAATGCTGGAACCTTCCATGCTGAGATGGCCATGGTTAACAGGTGTCAGCAGAGGTGACCTGCAGAGCCCCATCATCCACATAATTCCACATCATCCACCCCAAATCACCTACAAATACTCCAGTATTTTACCTGCTCTAACAACGCAGAGTTAAGGATAAAGCAGAAAATACTATCTGGGAAGCCTGACTGCTCCAATTTCTCAGGAAACAAACTTTAATTCTTATTTTTGAATGCCCAGCAACCTTTCACCACAGCAAGGACCCAACATGTGCACATTCACACCTCACTACACATGAGCACACAGCACATCCCACCTCCAGCGAGCGGAGGGACTCTGGAATTCCATCTCCTTGTTTTAGCTGCAGTGACAACATTCCCCACACAGAATGGCAAAGAACATCTGCTATTTTCCCTACTGACCAAATCATCCTCGTTTCCTCCTCGATGGGAAGGGAGTTGTTTTCCACAGCCACTGGAAATGCAAACACTCTGGATTTTCTCCAATCAGCACAGCACATGGGTGCAGTTCCCTAACAATGTGTTTTGGACATGGAGATGAAAGAAAACACAAAATGCACAAAAAAAACCCACCCCATATTGTCAATCAGTGGAAATAATGGAGTGTCCCAGAAAAACCTGAGGAACACAAGCCGTGGTCAGGTGTTCCCTGTCTGAGTGTGCCACTTAAAGAGGATTTCTCTCCCAAAAAATGTTCTTGCCCCTCCACAGGAAGCACAGAAGGAATCAGCCACTGCCCAAAGTCAGCTGCCTCCTTTCACACTCATCTGCAGCACATCAGGGTGAGGAAGGCTCTGCCCACCCTCTCCCTCAGATGTGCCCTGAGCCCCCCCTCTGTCTCCTGGACACACCTGACCATGAGTCCCCCCCCTCCAGTCTCACCTTGCAGCCTGGGAGCTCCACAAAACAAAGCTAACACATGAATTACAACTTAAACTTCACCTGACACATGGAAAACAGGTGAAATTCCCTCTGTCCCTTTGCTACAGTCACTGCAGGCAGGTGTTTTCCAAAGGGGCTGGAATACCTCACACAGTCAGTGAGTTATCTGCCCAGGAAAGAGAGAGGAGTAAGTTATCAAGCCAGAGGTTCAGAGAGTTGGGTACAAGCTGAATGTAAACAGTGAGTAACCTTTGGAACTCATCTGGTTTGGGGTCCAGCATTTAGTCAGAGATGTCCTTAGAAAGTAGCTCTGAAAGTTTAGGGAAGCAGCACAAAGTGCTCTGAAGTTGCTCCCATAAATCAGGGAAGTGTAACTGCTGGATTTCTCAACTCAGAAGCAGCCAGCCACTTACACAGAGAGGTTCTGCTGGGAAGAAAACTCTTAGGATAGCTCTGCAGCTCCCAATGGCTTCTCCCTGCTCAGGGCTGGACACTTACCCAGTGCCACAACTCAAGAGTCGTATCAGTGAACTGACACCTCCCACCACTGCACCCTCACCCTTCCAAAGGGTTAGCAAATAATGTGTGGATTGAAGGGAAGGAGGAGAACACCATCCAGGCCTATCCCTGAGCACCTCCCAGGTGTACACAGAGAAAACAGGCCAGAGGAGAAGCAGCCTGGAGGAAATTTTCACTGTAAAATCACAGTGGAATACAGAGATTTTACGTCAGAGCTTCCAGGGGGTTGAAACCAACACAGAACTGCCAGCAAGGACAAAGGCAAGTTCTCCATGGAAGACAGCACTCCCGAAGTCCAGAGCTGTAGTAACAAAGACCAAATTCCAAAAGCCCCGTGTGCTTTGGGAACTGCTGAGCTGCAGGATGCAGCACAGCAACCACGGAGCAGAGCATTCCTATGGCCATTACATTCCAGGTCACATCTGAATTGCCATGGAGCTCCAAGCAAAGCTCCACAGCATCCATGGAGACTACTGGAAAGTCACTGAACATAAGCCAGGGCTAGAGAAAGAAAAGATCAACATTAGACTATGTCACAGGATGATTAATGAGCACCTGAAATAAAATGCACAGAGCTACCTTGAAAAAATTGTTTCCTTCTGGAGCAAAGTTACTGAGTAAAAGGGGAGAAGAGAGAAAATTAGAGATAAGCCAAAATCCAGGTGGCTGCTCCTCGCCCTTCCAGACTGCCCAGATTTCAGAAAGGAAGGGAAGAAACTCTAGAGCTGAGAAAAGAAAGTTTAGGCTGAGAGACGGAGTTTGCACGTGGTTGTCTCTAATCCAAGGGGAAAGAAAAGACAAGACAGTTCAGAAAGAGCGAAACCCACCCCAAACGAGCCCTCCTGAAAAGCAGGATCATGTTCCCGCATGCAGTAAACAGATAAAGGCTTCCAGAAATAGGTGAAAACATTCCCCATGGCTGAACTTCCCGCCAGGTAAGCGCCTTAGATCCTGCTCCGGGAGCCTCCTCACAGCAGGGGCCACTCCAGAGGTGGGTGTAACTTAATCCCAGCAGCTCCTCCAGCCTCCCTCCCTGCCCGGAGCCAACATGGACGCTGCCTCCCGCCAGCCACAGAGGCGTTTCCCAAAGTGTCAGCTCCATTTCCAAGGGAACTGTCAAGGCCCCAACCAAAGCAACTCCACACACGTCACTTCACGGCCAAATCGGGCACCAGTGGGGAGGAAAGGAATCACAGAATCGTGGAGTGGTTTGGGTTGGAAAGGGCCCTCAAGACCATCCCATGGGTAGGAACACCTCCCACTGTCCCAGCTTGCTCCAAGCCCTGTCCAACCTTGGACAACTCCAGGGATGGAGCATCCACAACCTCCCTAGGCAAGTGCACCAGGCCCTCACCACCCTCACAGGGAAGAATGTTTTCCTAATACCCCACCTAAACCCACTCTCCTTCAACCTGAACCCATCCCCCTTTATCCTATCACTCCAAACTCTCCTAAACACCCTTGCTCCATCTTCCCAGCAACTCCCTCCAGGTACTCCCAGCTGCATCCCAACCCCTCCCCAGCTCCCAGGGCGAGGTGGGGCACACGCACCTGGCGATGGGGCTCCGGCTCACGGAGCGCTTGGAGGCGAAGGGGCTGCTGGAGCGGCGGCGCCCGTAGGGGCTCGGGGACCTCCCGCTGTAGGAGCCGCTGCCCCGCTCGTAGCTGGACGAGCGCCTCCGGCTGTAGGGGCTCACGGATCGCTGCCGCCGGCTGTAGGGGCTGGGCGAGCGGGCGTTGGACTGGTAGCCCACGGGCTCCTTGTAGGGCGGGCTGAGCGACTGGCGGCGTGAGGAGCCGCCGGGGCTCTTCCTGTAGGGATCGTAGGTGCTGGAGGTGTGCGAGCGGGGCGGGCTGAGGTCGTACTCCTGCACGTAGGAGGCTCCCGAGGGGCTGTCGTCCAGTTTCGGGCTGTCCGACCATTTCCTGTGAGGGCTCCTGGATTTCCTCTTCGGGCTGTCGATGGTTTTGTAACTTTTGGGGGCATCCCTTTTGCGATGGCTTTTGCTGCGCTCTTTGTGGCTGGACTTGAGCTCCCGCTCCTTCCTGGATTTCTCCTTGTGCGCCTTGGCCGAGCGCGATTCCTTGTTGCTGCTCTTGGAGGAGAGCGCCTTGGGGTGCTCCTCGCTCTCCAGGAGCCTCTTGGAGGACCCCGATATCCTCTCCTTGGCGGACCTGCTGGAAGCATCCAGGCTCTTTTCCAACTTCCTGTCTTTCTCCGCCTGTTTGCTCTTCATCAGCTCCCGGAGTCGCTTGTGCTGGTGGTGCCGGTGCTTCTGGGCCCTCTCGCTCCTCTCCGCCCTCCTCTCCTCGTTGTCCCTCCTGTCCAGCTTGAGGGCCACATCGTCCGAGAAGGTGTCCGAGTCCGAGCTGATGTCATCGTACTCCACCAGCGGCTTGATCACCGCTCCCAGGGGCGCCGCCGCTTCCTGGGCCGCCAGCGGGGACTCCTTGGAGTGCCTGGACTTGTGCCTCTTGTGCCTGGAGCCCGCCCGGTGCCTCTCCTTGCTGTTGGAGCTCCCGCTGCCCGGCTGCGAGGACCCCCCGCCGCCGTCCTTCTTGCCCCCATGTCTCTCCGGATTTGGCATTCCTCCCCCGCTGCGCTCGGGAACGGCGAGGGGGGGACTCCGCGAAAGCCCCGAACTTCAAACTCCCTCCGCGCCCGCCCCTCGCACCATCCACCCCGGCCTCGGTGCTCCCTCCTACATGGGGAGCGGGGCCCGAGGCCCCGGAGGAGGCGGGAGGGACGGGGAGGGGAGGGGGGAAGGACCCGGGAGGGGAGGGGGAAGCGCCGCGGCCTCACCGCCTCATCCGAGGGGCCCAGGCCCGGCGGGCAGCGCGGCCGCGGGGGCGCCCCGGGAAGGCGGGGCCCGGAGCGCTGCCCGCGGCCTCAGCGGCGGTGGCGGGGCCTGGGCGCGGATCCCCGGCCGAAGGGCCCCGGAGCCGCCGCCGCCCCCGGCCCGGCCCCCGCGCTCTGCCCGAACCGGAGCGGCGCCGTCCGGGGGCACCGCCAACTCTCGCGAGACCCGCCCGCAACTCTCGCGATAACGCCGCCGCCACCCCTCCCTCCGGCGCGAGTCCTCCTCGTCCGCGAGTCCTCTCGGAGATGGGCGGGGGCGCGCGCTCGTCCTCTCGCGAGAGCCGCGAAATCGCGCGGCCGGCGGCGGCTCCCCAGCGAACTTTATTGGGGCGCGGGGCGGGGACAGCGCCCCCTAGCGCCCGGCCCGCAACGAAGCTCCATGGCGGCGCCGCCGCCCCGCCGGCCCGGCCTCCCGCCGCTCTCCCGCTCCGCCGCGCTGCGCTCTAAAGCCGCCGGCGGGTCGCTGTCGAGCCCGCCCCGGCGCACCGCCGGCTAACGGGCGGTCAGTGCTCCGTTAGGGCTGCACAGCGGCCGCCGCCGCGCTTCCCGCAAGCCGAGGGGGCGGGGCGTGCTGTCTCCCCAGCCACGCCCGCCCCTGCGGGCGCGGCGAAGTCTCGCGAGAGCGCGGGAGCGCGGCCGCGGGCGCAGCGATGGCGGCGGCCGCCGCCGTGTGAGGGCGAGGGCGGCCCGGCCGCCGCCCCCGCTCCCCGCCCGCTCCCGATCCCTCTCCGCTCCCTCTCCCTCTCTCGATCCCGGCCCCGGACCTGCAATATGAAGGCAGCGCCGGGCAGCGCCGAGGGTGAGTGCGGCGCGAGGGACGCGGGGGTTCCCGCCGGCTCCGTGAGGGAACGAGGGCGGCCCTGTGGATCCGAGGCTCCGGGTCTGCGCAGCGCCGGGCTGGGGC
Organism: Anomalospiza imberbis; assembly: GCF_031753505.1. Classification (NCBI taxonomy): domain Eukaryota; kingdom Metazoa; phylum Chordata; class Aves; order Passeriformes; family Viduidae; genus Anomalospiza; species Anomalospiza imberbis. The sequence goes on along the minus strand of NC_089702.1, from coordinate 3,170,647 downwards.
TGAGGTGGCGCCCCGGAACGTGAAACGGGCGAGGGTCACAAAGGTGGTTTGAGGCCTGGGGCGTCTCTGTGAGGAGGAGGGAGCGCGGAGCCGGGCCTGGTTACTCTGGAGAAGAGGAGGGTGAGAGGGGATCCCATCAGTCCGTGCAGATATCCCCAGGGGCTGTCAGAGCGTGCTGCCAGACTCCGTTCAGTGCTGCCCAGCGCCAGGACGAGAAGCAATGGCCAGAAACTGAAACACAACAAGTTCCACCTCGGCATGAGGAAGAGCTTCTTTCCAGGAGGGTGGGGGGGGTCTCCCTCTCTGGAGAAATTCCACATCCACCTGGGCACATTCCAGGTGTCCCTGCCTGGTCAGGGGGTTGGGCTGGGTGATCTGCAGAGATCCCTTCCAACTCTCTCCTGGGATTCTGGACAGCTCACTGTTGGCTGAGGGGGAGCTTGGACCAGGTGAGCTCCAGGGGTCCCTTCCCACCTCCAGCAGCCAGTGTTGATGCAGTTAAGAGGTGTAAAACAAAATCCCAGAGTAGCTGGGGTTGGAAGGGACCTCTGGAGATCATCCAGTCCAACCCCTCTGCCAAGGCAGGGTCACCTGGAGCAGGGGATACAGGTGGGTTTGGAATGTCTCCAGAACACCCAGCACACATTCATTCATTCATTCATTCATTCATTCATTCCTTACACTTGGGTTTGGAGGACTCAGTGTAAGATCTGTGGCCTGGGAGAGCATCAATAAGGAACCCGAACTGTGGAAGTTTGACAGGTGGAAGTCACAGGCTCCTGTGAGGTGACATTAAAATGTCGTGTTTGCCTCGGACCCTCTGGGGCTAGGGACAGGGTTTACTCTGGAATGATGTCCACTGGGATTTTTTTTTTTGACATGAAAGTGTGGAAAGCTCTGTCTCTTGGCAATAAAATACAAGATTTGAGTGTTCCTGAAAGCCATGTTCTCGTTGTCACCTTCCAGTCACTCATCCACTGCTTCATCCCCTCCCAGCACATGGAGCAGCACTGAGGGGACACCAGCCCTCAGCTTTGAGCTAATTGTGGAGCCATGGAACCTCCTGAGCTGGAAGGGACCCACAGGACCATCAAAGTCCAGCTCCCATCCCTGCACAGGCACCCCAAAAAATCCCACCCTGTCCCTGAGGGTGTTGTCCAAATGTTCCTGGAGCTCTGGCAGCCTTGGGGCTGTGACCATGCCCTGGGGAGCTGTTCCAGTGCCTGAGCACCCTCTGGGGGAAGAACCTTTCCCAAAATCCAGCCTAACCCCCCCTGGCACAGCTCCAGCCACTTCCCCACGTCCTGCTGTGAGGCAGGAAGGTGTCTGAGCACAGAATTTGTGACAACTGGCAATCGGGATGACTTGGCTGAGATTTTTGATGATGGAAGGTGTTGAGGACCTTTCAAGAAGTTTGGAGAGAGACCAGAGGGGGAATCCAGGACACAAAACCCACCTCACTGCTTTAACCTCACACCCTCAGTTTCCTGCCCCAGGTCTAAGACCCTGGGGATCCTGTCCTGACAGAGCTGAACCTGCTGAGGCCACATCACTCAGGGATGGTGCAGAACAGGAGCTGGGCATTTTCCAGACAGGCATTCCATATGATTTTCATGGTCCTTTAGTTTTAACAGCCTGGGATATTCCATAACGCTTACCTCACCTCAAGATCAGGGGTTAAACCAGCAGTAAGTAAATTCTTTGAAGTCGTCTTCAGCTTAAAGGTGGAAAGTTTTGTATTGCTAAACTGATTTGTAAAACTTCCAATATTGGCTCATTGTGTTTCCTGAACGTTCCTGTGTGACAGAGGCAGAGAAGCTGAACAAGATGAGCTCCCTCCTGGAGAGGCTCCACGCCAAGTACAGCCAGAACCGGCCCTGGACAGAAACCATGAAGTTGGTCCGTCAGGTCATGGTGAGCATTGCTGGGCTCTGAGCAGCAGCTGCCTGCAGCTCCTCTGGTGATGGCTTTGTGTTGGGTTCTTAGACCTCTTCCAGGTGTTTTTGTTGTGTCCAGGGCTTCACTGTCTCCTGAGGGGTGCAGGGGAGGGACGGTGTCCAAACCCTCCCTGGCTGATGTGCCTTTCCCTCCCCTAATTACAGATTAGTGCTCAGTGCCAGGGAAAGGGTCAAACTTGTATTTTCTGCTACTTACCCTTCCAGGATATTGTTTTGTGGAGCAGTTTGTTCAGTGACACTCAACACTCAGCCCTGGCTTAGTCAAAAATGGGTTTAAAATATTGGTGTGGGTGGGAGAAGGAGGAGAAGGAGGCAGGGGAGAGCTACAGCAAAGCCTTCTGCCCATACTCAGGTGTTAAAAGTTTGCCCAGCTCTTTATTTTTCTGCCTCCTCATCTAAAACTCTCAGCTTAGACCTATAAAAAGCTGCTACATTCTGTTCTTCCAGCTGGGCAAGTTGCTAAAAAGAAAATAACTCAATTCCAGGCCTGCCTTTGTAATCTGCTTGCAAACAGATACTGTTCTCCTAGAGGAATCAAGATGTTGTAATTTGGGGATGAAATCTAATCTGCTTTAAATTATCAAAATAAACCTCGCGTGGCTGCTCAAAAGTCGCCATAATTCCCTCCTACTGAGGGACAAGGAAAAATGATGTTTTTTCTTCTGTCTGCCCAAGGAAAAACGTGTGGTGCTGAACTCAGGGGGACACCAGCACCTGGTGAGCTGCTTGGAGACACTGCAGAAGGCCCTGAAAGGTTGGTGTGTTCTCTGTGTGCTCTCCACAGGGTGGAAAGCCCTATGGAAAGGCTCCATAAAAACCACACAGGGTGTTGCTGCTGCATTTCACAGTGTTCCTGGTGCTCAGGGGTTCATCAGCACACTGAGCTCAGTGCCAGGCAGGACAGTCAGGAGTGGCTGTGCTGCTTTTATTGGGAAAATCCTCTTTTTATCCAGAGAAGCTGTGGCTGCCCCATCCCTGGAAGTGTCCAAGGCCAGGTTGAACAGGGCTTGGAGCAATCTTGGATAGTAGAAGGTGTCCTGCTCATAGCACGGGTGGGACTGGATGGGCTTTAAGGTCCCTCCCAACCCAAACCATTCCATGATTCTGTGAGTGCCCATACCTGGATTTTACTTGCAGAAGAAATTCCGTTCTCTCCTTGCAGTTTGGGAATATTTGGCTTTTTCTGTGCAGACCCTCGTGCCTGTATTTGGGGACAGATCCTGCACATGGGGCAGTGTGAGCAGACATGGGAGGGAGTAACCAGCTGAGATTTGGTTCATTGCTGGTGCCTCATTCCTTAGGGAATGTCAGATCATTCCCCTGAAGTTTGGCTTTTGTTCCCTCCATCCAGTGTCATCTCTGCCTGCCATGACCGATCGCTTGGAGTCCATCGCCAGGCAGAGCGGGTGCGTCTCCTCCTCTGACTCATGGCAAAGACTTCTCCTGGTCCCCTGCCCACACCAGAACCTTGTGGTGCTTGGACTGGGGGGCTTTGTGTGCTTGGATTGGGGGGGTTTCTGTGTTGGATTGGGTTTTTATGTGCTTGAATTGTGGCGTTTGTGTGTTGGATTGTGGGGTTTTGTGTGCTTAGATTGGGGGGCTTTGTGTGCTTGGATTGTGGCATTTGTGTGATGGATTGTGGGAGTTTGTGTGCTTGGTTTGGGGGGGTTTGTGTAATGGATTGTGGGATTTTGTGTGCTTGGATTGGGGGGGTTTGTGTAATGGATTGTGGGATTTTGTGTGCTTGGATTGGGGGGGTTTGTGTAATGGATTGTGGGAGTTTATGAGCTTAGATTGGGGGGGTTGTGTGCTTGGATTATGGGGTTTGTATGATGGATTGTGGGGCTTTGTGTGCTTGGATTATGGGGTTTGTATGATGGATTGTGGGGCTTTGTGTGCTTAGATTGGGGGGGGTTTGTGTGCTTGGATTGGGGGGGTTTGTGTAATGGATTGTGGGATTTTGTGTGCTTAGATTGGGGGGTTTTTGTGCTTGGATTATGGGGTTTGTATGATGGATTGTGGGGCTTTGTGTGCTTAGATTGAGGGGGTTTGTGTGCTTGGATTATGGGGTTTGTATGATGGATTGTGGGACTTTGTGTGCTTAGATTGGGGGGGGTTTGTGTGCTTGGATTATGGGGTTTATATGATGGATTGTGGGGCTTTGTGTGCTTGGATTATGGGGTTTGTATGATGGATTGTGGGACTTTGTGTGCTTAGATTGGGGGGGGTTGTGTGCTTGGATTATGGGGTTTATATGATGGATTGTGGGGCTTTGTGTGCTTGGATTATGGGGTTTGTATGATGGATTGTGGGACTTTGTGTGCTTAGATTGGGGGGGGTTTGTGTGCTTGGATTATGGGGTTTATATGATGGATTGTGGGGCTTTGTGTGCTTGGATTATGGGGTTTGTATGATGGATTGTGGGACTTTGTGTGCTTAGATTGGGGGGGGTTGTGTGCTTGGATTATGGGGTTTGTATGATGGATTGTGGGGTTTTGTGTACTTAGATTGGGGGGGTTTGTGTGCTTGGATTATGGGGTTTGTATGATGGATTGTGGGGCTTTGTGTGCTTAGATTGGGGGGGTTGTGTGCTTAGATTATGGGGTTTGTATGATGGATTGTGGGGCTTTGTGTGCTTAGATTGGGGGGTTTTGTGTGCTTGGATTATGGGGTTTGTATGATGGATTGTGGGGTTTTGTGTGCTTAGATTGGGGGGTTTTGTGTGCTTGGGTTATGGGGTTTCTGTTTTGGATTGGGGATTTTGTGAGCTTGGATTGGGGTTTTGTGTGCTTGAATTGTGGCGTTTTTGTGATGGGTTGTGGGGTTTTCTGTGCTTGGATTGTGGAGTTTATGGGATGGATTGTGGGGCTTTGTGTGCTTAGTTTGGGTGATTGTGTGCGCTTAGATTTGGGGGTTTTGTGTGAGTTTGTGTGCTTGGATTGTGGGGTTTCTGTTGGATTGGGGATTTTATAAGCTTGGATTGAGGATTTTGTGCTTGGATTGTGGGGTTTGTGTGATGGATTGTGGGATTTTGTGTGCTTAGACTGGGGGGTTTTGTGTGCTTGGATTGGGGTTTTTGTTTGGACTGTGGGGTTTGTGTAACGGATTGTGGGATTGTGGAGTTTGGTGTGCTTGGATTGTGGGGTTTTGTGGGGGTTTTCTGTGCATCTCACAGCGATTTTTGTTCTGTTTCCTCTGGCAGCCTCGGGTCCCACCTGAGTGCCAACGGCACCGAGTGTTACATCACCTCAGACATGTTTTATGTGGAAGTGCAGCTGGACCCTACAGGGCTGCTCTGTGATGTCAAGGTGGCTCACCATGGAGAAAACCCCGTGGTGTGTATTCCTGGGAAAGAGGAACCCTTGTGCTTTTGGGATTCCTGTTTACCTACTTTTATTTTGAGCAGAGGAAATGGGTTTTATTTGACCTTCCCTTAGCCCCAGAGGTATACCCTTGCTGCTCCTTCTACTGGGAATTAAAATCCTCCATGGAGTAGTTTGCTCCTGAGGGATTTTCTAATCAATGCACCCTATAGATTCACAACTTACAAAATCATTTGGGGAAGGTTCCTCAATTTTTCTGAGAATTTTATGGAACTTATCGCTGTGTTTCCAAGGAAAGGAAAGGGAAATTATTCATACAAAGCTCAGATCTGGGAATGGAAAGTTAAAAATTGTGGAATGCTGGGAGAAAATGGGTTTACTGCCCTTCTGCATGTGGAGGAGAGTTTGAGCTTGGTGTTTGATTGGCATCTCCTCAAAACAGCCCATCTTTAATATCCCTATGTAAGCTCCTAGATTTTCAACCTAAATCTTCGCAGTTTGAGAAGTTTATTTCAAAATAATAATTTAAGAGGAAATGTTATTACCTGGACCTGTCCCAGCAGGGCTTGAGGAACAGAAGTAGAACCACAGCAAGGCGTGGTTGTGAGCATTGTGTGGCTTCCCAGGAAAAGCTGATGCTTGGGAATTTCCCTGCCCTGATATTTCCCAGCTGCAGAGCTGCACAAAGCCTGGAGTGGCTGCATTCCACGCTGACATCCTTGTGCTTTCTTTCCTTTTCAGAGCTGTCCAGAGCTGGTGCAACATCTGAGGTGAGTGACAGGGGTGGGTTGTTGTGTTTTCTCACAGGTTTCTCTTTGCTGTAATGATCTGATGCTATTTGATGTCTGGAAACACAAAATTCTTCACAACTGCTCCTTCCCCACGAAGTGTCTTCACTTCTCCAGGGGATTTTTTGGCTTTGGCTTAGATCTTGTGATTCTGGCTGCTGTGCAGGGTATCTTCAAAGCCCACAGCACATTAAAGCTGGATCATTTAAAGAACACATTTTCATGTAGAAAAAGTCTTTTTTTAAAATGAGACCTGTTACCAATTTGAATACTTGGTAACTTCTCCCTTTTGCCTTTCAGAGAGAAAAATTTTGATGAGTTTTCAAAGCATCTGAGGGGACTTGTGAACCTGTATAAGCTGCCAGGGGACAAGTAAGTCCAGGATATATTTATATCCACATATACAAAATGAAATAACGAGTCTAGAATACATTTATTTATACCCACACATGTAAAATGAAAAAAAACCCTCTAAGCTTGTAGGTTTGCACTGCACAACTCCTTTCAAGTTTTCTTATGTTGTTTTACTGTTTTTTTTTTCCCTAAGCAAACTTAAAACTAAAATGTACTTGGCTCTGCAGTCCTTGGAGTTGGATCTCCAAAAGATGGCTGGGATGTATTGGTAAGTTTTGTGGTGTCTGTGTGGTTTTCTAAATCTCTATAAATGCTTAGAGCTCTGAGAAATTCCTTTTTAACTGCAGGATTTGGTTGGAAGAGAGTCTAAAAGGCAAAATCAAAAGTTTGTAGCCGGGTGGATTCAGTGATGATGTGATTTAAATTGAGAAAGCTTTGGCCTTGTTTCACTGCTGTAGATAAACCAGCCATGCTGTAGAGGGTAAAGCAGCTTTTGTTTTGCTGTACAGTGTGAAGTTTTGGATCAATCCCTCTTTGGGTCCCAGAAATGTGAATTTTGAGTTGAAATCAGTCTCAGCACATGAATTTTGGCTTCAGGTGTGGCTGTGGCTTGTTTCAGACTCTGATTGCCTCTCTTGCAGGCAAGCCACCAATGCAAACCCCCTGGACAAAATCCTCCATGGCAGTGTTGGCTATCTCACCCCCAGGAGTGGAGGTACCTGTGATTCACTCTTAAAAAAGGGAATTAATTTTAATAAATTTAAAAAAAAATATTTGTTCTTGGCCTCAAGTATGGGTCATAGTTTCACATTAACTGATGGAAAATAATAAAGTAAAAGAGGGACAAAATCTTTGGGTGTTTGTGTGGCTTTGTGGGTTGGGGATGATCAGGATGACTTCTCAGGATGCCTCATCAGGAGTTTCTCTCCCCCAGGTCTCCTGATGAACCTCAAATATTATGTCTCCCCCTATGATTTATTTGAGGATGGCACCGGGGCCCCCGTGGTTTTGCACGAGAACAATGGTAGGTCAGCTGTGGAACTGCTGGGGGCTGCTGCTGCTTGGAGGGAGGGAAGGAAGCAGAATTCCAGCCCAGCCTCTGCTGTCACCCTGTCCAGCAGGACAATCACAGGCTGGCCTGTGGGTTTAATGAGCCCAGCTGTAAGCACTGGCCCCAGGTGACCGCTGGCCATTGGACCTTGTGGCTGTGCTGGAGTTGGGGCTGGGCTCCTGTGGGGTATTGGGGTTTGCAGGCAGAGCCTTTTTCATTGCACTGAATCTCATTTTAACATGGGATTTGTTTTGTTACCTGAATAAAAACATAGAACTCCAGAATGGTTTGGGTTTGGAGGGACCTTAAAGCTCATCCACTTCCAATCCCCTGCCATGGGCAGGGACACGTTCCATTATCCCAGGTTCCTCAGAACCCCATCCAGCCTCGTGCCTCTCCCATCATACTGGAAGATTGTTTTTATGCATGGACATCTGGCTCTTGTTACAATGCCAAAACCAAGCTCCAGTTGTCAGGGAAAAAAAAAGAGAGGGAAATTATCCAAAACCATAATTTGTTTTGCTTTGCAAAGACCAAATTACGAACTCGCAAATGCGTTTGGAAAATATTTTGAGAATGATGCAATTGGTCCACCTGGCAAGAGGGAAAGGGAGCTTTGGGTAGAACAGTCAGTTTGGCTGCTGTCCATTTGGTCCTGAAGGTGAACAGTGAACTCTGTGCCTTGTGGGGAAAGCCAGAGTAGTATTTTCTGGAATCACAGAATATTTTGTGTTGGAAGAAACCCTAAGGCTCATCCAGTTCCGTGGGCAGGGACACCTTCCAGTACCCCAGGTTGCTCCAAGCCCCATCCAGCACAGCCTTGAACATTTCCAGGGATGGAAGTATATTTAATTCATATTTAATCCACACAACTTGCCACTGGTGGGTTTTTTCCCATCAGCTCATGTCCTTGTTGGGTTCTTCTCCTGCTTCCCCCTGCAGTTCCTCGCTCGCTGGGTATGAACGTGTCGGTGACAGTCGAGGGAACCATGGCAATGCACAAACTTCCAATTGCTCCACTGATCATGGGCTCCCATCCTGTGGACAGCAAAGGGTAAGGGCAGGACACGAGGCCAGCACTCAGCTGGGGGATTGTCACAGCTTTATAAGAATTCCACATGTGCTGCCTTTAGGCCAAGAAACGCCTGTTTCAGGGCTGTCAGGTGCTTCTGAGGAGTGCCTTCATTTTTAAGGTGTAACAAGGTGTATTTGAGCAAACATAAGTGTTATGTCAAGTGACAGCAGAAGCCCTGCAGCTCACAGGACCTTTTGTCCCCCCCATTCTTCCAGAACTCCGTCTTTCTCCTCGATCACCAGTGCCAACAGCGTGGACTTGCCCGCTTGCTTCTTCCTGAAATTCCCACGTCCCATTCCAGTGTCTCGAGCTTTCATCCAGAAGCTGCAGAGCTGCACAGGTGGGTTGCAGACCTGTCAGACTCATCTCTGGGGTTTTATTAATGTTCCCTCGTTTCTATCAGTAAATGCTGCTGATTTTTAACATGGGGAGTTGTTTGGGGCTTTGTGCTGTTCTCAGTAAAATCTGGACAGGTTTTCCACCATCTCTCCCTGGCTTCAGGTGCCATCATTCCACGCTCTCTTGTCCCCTCAGGTATCCCACTGTTTGACACACCACCCACGTTTGTGCCCCTGTATGAGCTGATCACACAGTTTGAGTTGTCCAAGGAGGCCGATCCCCTGCCCCTGAACCACAACATGCGCTTCTACGCCGTAAGTGTGCGCCCCCCAGCCAGCCTGGGACACCTCCACAGCAGCATTTCAGGGGGGTTCAGCTGTTTCAGGTGGCTTCCGAGTGGGATAAACAAAATGGGTTCTGTATTTATTCACGGACAAAAGCTGTTCTTCAAGCATTAGGATTCATGTACAGGGTCCTGGCACAGGTGCCCAGAGAAGTTGTGGCTGCCCCATCCCTGGCAGTGTCCAGTGCCAGGTTGGACAGGGTTTGGGGCAATCTGGGAGAGTGGGAAGTGTCCCAGTCTGTGGCACTGGATGGGATTTAGTGTCCTCCCAACCCAAACCATTCCATGATTCTGTGATCACCATGGTACTCGGGAAAATTAGGTATTGAAAGATGCTTTGCTGTTGGAATGCAGCTGCAGGGAGGAGAGCAGAGGGGCTGAGCCTTCCCAGGATCTGTCCCTTCCTTTTGTCCAGTGATGTGTGGCTGAATGAATTGCAGCATTTTGGGAGAAATCCTTAAATTTGTGCATGAGCGTTAACTCCAGAGGATTCTCTCCCCAGAAGGGATGCCATCCAGTGTGAAACTGTTTTAGTGGGAACAGTTGGGCAGTATTACTTCTGAGGAATTAAAATGTTTTCCTTATTCAGAGTGGAAGGAAAACATCCTCAGTGTTTGTCCCTGTCAGCCAGAAAGGTGACATGGTGTCAGTGGCCTCTGAGCACTTCTAGATGTCCATTATCCCCTTCTAAAGCAGGGATTGTTTGTCAGGCTCTTCCAGGACAGCAGCACTGTTACTTCCTGAACAAAGACGCTCCTCTCCCGGACGGACGAAGCCTCCAGGGAACTCTGATCAGCAAAATTGCTTTCCAGCACCCCGGCCGGGTGCCCCTCATCCTCAACTTGATCCGGCACCAGGTGGCCTACAACACCCTCATCGGCAGCTGTGTCAAGAGGACAGTCCTGAAGGAAGGTGGGTGCCACCTCCAGAGGAACGTGAGGTGGGAATGATGAACTCTGGGGAGTTTTCCTCATAAGGAATGAGGCCTCTGCAGCTTCCTTTGGTTTTTTTCCCATCTGTGTGGAGGTTTTGAAGCTTTGGTTCATCTCCACTGTTTCCTCAGTTAAAAGTTCCCGTGTCTTTCAGATTCTCCTGGGATCCTGCAGTTTGAAGTTTGTCCTCTCTCTGACTCGTGTTTCAGTGTATCCTTCCAGCACCCTGTGAACGACTCCCTGGTGTGTGGTAAGTGGCCTCGGGGGCAGCAGGAGCAGCATTTCTGGGAAGGCTTGCAGGGTTTCCTCGCCCTGTGTGCAGGATTTTGATCTCTCCCTGCTCTCTTGCAGTGGTGATGGACGTGCAGGACTCCAGCCATGTGAACTGTAAGCTCTACAAAGGGCTGTCTGATGCCCTCATCTGTACAGATGATTTCATTGCCAAGGTTGTTCAAAGGTAAGCTAGGATTTTGTCCCACCTTGTGCTCCCAATCACACAGATGATCTCTGCTCCATCTCGTGTTTATCCAGCAGTTCTGGAACTGTTCTGTGGTTGTTTGGAGGAGAGAACTCAGAGCCGTGCTGAAAATTCAGTGCCAGATGTTGAACTGTAGCTACTTATTTTTGAGTTTGTTGTTTACACAGGGCTTTTATCAGCTTGGTCACATTCACAGGGCACAACACTCCTGTCACCTTTTGAGTGGAAACCACTGGTTTTGCTTTCAGCACATTATAGACTTGTTATCCCTGAGGAGAATGTGGTGTTAACACTGATTTTTGAGCTCAAAAAGCTGCTCCTGCCCATGGCAGAGGGGTGGAACTGGATGGGCTTTAAGCTCTTCCAACCCAAGCCATCCTGGGATTTTTATAAGGTAGGAAATCAGGTTTACCAAGCTTAGAAAAAGGTGTTTTCTGCCAGAATTGGATTAACAACCCAGATTCCTTCATGAAGACAGGACAAGGGGGAATGGCTTTAAACTGAAACAGTAGCTCTAGGTGTGATATTGGGAAGGAGTTGTTCCCTGTGAGGGTGGGAAGGCCCTGGCGCAGGGTGCCCAGAGCAGCTCTGGCTGCCCCTGGATCCCTGGCAGTGCCCAAGGCCAGCCTGGATGGGGCTTGGAGCACCCTGGGACAGTGGGAGGTGTCCCTTCCCATGGCACTGGATGGGCTTTAAGGTCCCTTCCAAACCAAAGCATTCCATGATTCTATGATTGCATCCTGTGCTTTTTACCTACCAGATAATGATCTATCCTCTATCAGTTATTAGAGATAATTGATTCATTCTCCCTCTGCGCAGGTGTCTCGTGGCTGGATGGGGGTGGTGGGAGAAGTCTGAATTCAAGCAGAACAGCAGGACGTAAATAAAACCTGGACCTGCTGCTGTCCTGTGCAAGCCCCTGAGTGCTCATTTTATACCTGCTGGAGGTGTAAAACCTCCCCAGTGACCTTTGCTGAGGGAAAACCTGAGCCCCACCCTGACCTTGTGCTGTGTCTTGCAGGTGCATGTCCATCCCTGTCACCATGAGAGCCATCCGTAGGAAAGCAGAAACCATCCAAGCTGACACGCCAGCCCTGTCCCTCATTGCAGAGACAGTTGAAGACATGGTGAAGAAAAACCTGCCCCCAGCCAGCAGCCCAGGGTATGGCATGACCACAGGCAGCAACCCAATGAGCGGGACCACCACCCCAACCAACACTTTTCCTGGGGGGCCCATCACTACTTTGTTTAACATGAGCATAAGCATGAAAGAGAGGCATGACTCAGTGGGCCATGGGGAGGACTTCAGCAAAGTGTCTCAGAACCCTATTCTCACTAGTTTGTTGCAGATCACAGGGAATGTGGGGTCTACCATTGGCTCAAGTCCAACCCCCCCCCACCACACACCACCACCAGTATCCTCACCAGCCAGCAACACCAAGAACCACCCCATGCTCATGAACCTTCTTAAGGAGAATCCCCCTCAGGATTTCTCCACTCTGTATGGGAGCAGCCCTCTGGAAAGGCAGAACTCTTCCTCTGGCTCCCCCAGAATGGAAATGGGCCCTGGGGGGAATAAACAAAAGAAAAAAAAATCCCGCATGCCAGCCGACAAGCCCAAGCACCAGACTGAGGATGATTTCCAGAGGGAGCTCTTTTCCATGGATGTTGACTCCCAGAACCCCATTTTTGATGTCAACATGACTGCAGACACCCTGGACACCCCTCATATTACTCCAGCACCCAGCCAGTGCAGCACTCCTCCTACCACCTACCCCCAGGCGCTCCCCCACGCCCAGCCCAGTATCCAGAGGATGGTTCGCCTGTCCAGCTCGGACAGCATCGGGGCCGATGTCACCGACATCCTCTCGGATATAGCAGAGGAGGCTTCCAAGCTGCCCACCAGTACCGAGGACTGCCCACCCATTGGGACTCCAGTCAGAGACTCTTCTAGTTCAGGACATTCACAAAGTGCCCTCTTTGACCCCGATGTTTTTCAGACCAACAGTAGTGAGAACCCCTACACAGACCCCGCAGACCTGATCGCGGACGCTGCTGTGAGCCCCAACAGCGATTCCTCCAACCATTTTTTTCCAGATGGGGTAGATTTCAACCCTGACTTGCTGAACAGTCAGAGCCAGAGTGGTTTTGGGGAGGAATACTTTGATGAGAGCAGTCAGAGCGGAGACACTGATGATTTCAAGGGCTATGCCCCCCAGGCTCTAACTAATTTGGGGGTGCAAGTCTTGGGGGCTGATGGGGGGGAAAATAAATTTAAGGGGAGCACTCCATCCGATACGGTGGATTTTAGTATTATTGCAGCTGCCAGCAAAGCACTGGGGTCCTCTGACATCATGGAGCACCACAGTGGAGGTCAGAGCCCTTTGCTGAACACGGGGGATTTAGGAAAAGAGAAGTCTCAGAAACGGGTAAAGGAAGGCAATGGGTCTGGAAGTGCCGTGGCAGGTGCTGGGATAGATGGGAAGCCAGGGAAGCGCAGCCGGACGCCATCCAGTGATGGCAAAAGCAAAGAGAAACTTCCAAAGCGGAAGAAGCAGGAGACAGATGGGAAATCTCCATCCCACAGTTCATCCAACAGGCCCTTCACGCCACCAGCAAGCACAGGTGGGTCCAAATCTCCGGGGAGTTCGGGCAGATCCCAGACTCCTCCTGGGGTAGCTACTCCTCCTATTCCAAAAATAACCATTCAGATCCCAAAAGGAACAGTGACTGTTGGCAAACCATCTTCACACGGCCAGTACACGAGTAGTGGTTCTGTCACCTCCTCCAGCAGCAAAAGCCATCATAGCCATTCTTCCTCCTCCTCCTCTTCTTCCTCCTCTTCAACCTCAGGCAAAATTAAAAGCAAATCAGAAGGGTCTTCTGGCTCAAAGATGAGCAGCAGCCTCTACTCCAGCCAAGGCGGCTCCGGGTCGGGTCAGTCCAAGGGCTCGGCCCAGTCGGTGGGAAAGCCAGGATCCTCCCCCATCACCAAGCACGGCCTCAGCACCAGCTCTGGCAGCACCAAGATGAAACCTCAAGGAAAGCCATCGTCCCTCATGAACCCTTCCATGAGCAAACCAAACATCTCCCCGTCCCACTCGAGACCCTCGGGGGGTTCTGACAAACTCGCCTCTCCCATGAAACCTGTCCCGGGTACTCCCCCGTCGTCTAAAGCGAAGTCACCCATCAGTTCAGGTTCTGGTGGGTCCCACATGTCTGGGACTGGATCGAGCTCGAGCATGAAATCGTCTTCAGGAATGGGATCCTCCGGGTCTATGTCACAGAAACCGCCTCCCTCGTCCAATTCCTCCACGGCATCTTCATCTTCCTTTTCATCCAGTGGGTCTTCCATGTCTTCATCCCAGAACCAGCATGGAAGCTCCAAAGGCAAGTCCCCGAGCAGAAACAAGAAGCCATCGCTGACCGCAGTCATAGACAAGCTGAAGCACGGGGTGGTCACGAGCGGGCCTGGCGGAGACGACCCCATGGATGGACAGATGGGGTCGAGTTCCAATTCCTCAAGCCATACAATGTCCTCCAAACACAACATGTCTGGAGGGGAGTTCCAGGGAAAGCGGGAGAAGAGCGACAAGGAGAAATCGAAGGTCTCTGTTTCTGGAGGATCCGTTGACTCTTCCAAGAAGAACTCGGATTCCAAAAACGTTGGAAGCACTGGAGTGGCCAAAATTATCATCAGTAAACACGATGGTGGTTCCCCCAGCATTAAAGCCAAAGTAACTCTGCAGAAACCCGGGGAAGGGGGCGGGGACGGCCTGAGGCCTCAGATGCCTTCTTCCAAAAGCTACGGATCCCCCCTGATCAGCGGCTCCACCCCCAAACACGAGCGCTGCTCCCCCAGCCACAGCAAATCCCCGGCCTACACCCCCCAGAACATCGACAGCGAGAGCGAGTCGGGCTCTTCCATTGCCGAGAAATCCTACCAGAACAGCCCCAGCTCCGACGATGGCATCCGGCCCCTGCCTGAGTACAGCGCCGAGAAGCACAAGAAGCACAAAAAGGAGAAGAAAAAAGTGAAAGACAAAGACCGGGACAGAGAGCGGGACCGGGATAAGGACAGGGACAAGAAGAAATCCCACGGCATGAAGCCCGAGAGCTGGTCCAAGTCTCCGATCTCGGCGGATCAGTCTCTGTCCATGGCGAGCAACGCGATCCTCTCGGCCGAGCGGCCGTCCCGGGCCAGCCCCGAGTTCCTGATCGGGGAGGAAGATGATGATCTCATGGATGTTGCTCTAATTGGCAATTAATTCTCCCAGATGAGCTGTCTGCAGGTCCTGGAGGGAAGGAAGGAAGGATTCATCTCAAACCTGCCACGCGGCTCTTCACGGGGTGTGTTTGGAGAGGGGAAAAATAAGTATTTCCAAGGTATTTCCAAGATTTTCAGACCACCAAGGTCTGTGCAGAAGGATGTGAGTGCCAGCAGCCAGGTCCCTGCCTGTGGCCTTCATCCTGTGGGCACTGCCATTCTTCCTGAATTTATGAGTATTATCATCCCTGTCGGAGTTAACGGGGATGAAGCCGAGTGTGGGAATGTGGGAGCAGCTCCCAGATGAGGCAAACACACATAGGCTGGCCTGGGAGATCCCAGTCCCTCTGCCCTCTTCCCATTCAGGATAAGCTCCTTTTGGATGTAGGAAGTTTTAAAGTAATTATATTTAGGAAGTGTTTTAAGGCTGGGTTTTAATTCTTTGGAAGAAGGAAAACCACGAGGTTTTTAATTTATTTATTCCCATGGCATTCCTTCATTCAATGCCCAGCTTAGCACGGTGCCTCTGGCATGAGCTGGGCACTGTTTCCTCATGGAAATCAGGATTTTATCCCGGGTCACAGCTCTGAGGGATTGCTGCTGCCTTGGGTTTGCCTTCCCACTTGTTTTAGCTATTTATTCACCTCCATGTGGGAACACCTCATGCTCCTTGTTTTCCCCAAGTGGGAATTTGGGTAGAGCCCATAGGTTTGGGTGGCTCTGCAGCTTTGGTGACATTCCAGCAGGGTGAAATCCCAGCAAATCTCAATGGAAAGGGGACTCCTGCCTGCACCAACAAGCTTCCCTGGAATCTCCTCGTGCTGCTGAGCTGGGAATTGTGGTCACACACAGGGGCACTGCCCTGGGAAGGATTGTCCAGCTAAGGGAGCCGTGTCCTGCTTGGAAAACAGTCCCAGAGTGGCTCAGCTGGGATCAGAGTTGGAGCAGAAGTGTTGATTTCCTTAAAAGATGGATTTTCCCCTTTTGGCTGGAATTAGGAGCATGACTCAGGCATCCTCTCCGGGCTGATCTTGTGGTCCCTGAAAGGAAAAGAGACTCAGGAGAGTGTTTTATTTTTAAAAGCAGTTTCATCTGATTCACTGAAGAGGAATGTTGGAAATCAGGAGTTCTCCAAACACATCTCCTGTGGAATTATGTACTGAGCAGGATCCTGCTCCCACTGGATTTTGCTGTTGGTGCTGGAGGCCAGGATTTCCCCGTGGGAATGAGGTTGTGCTTCACCTTTGGGGACGCAGTGTGAAAAGATGTCAAGGATTTGAGTTTTTCTTTTAAACCACTGAAAATTCCCATCCTAGGCTGACCCCAGGGATAGCCCAGGAAAGCTGTTTGGTTTCCAGCATTTTTGGAAAGTCTTTTTAGTAGGTTGGCAGCTATCCTGTTAATTGTAGGGATTTGTCACCCCTTCCTCCTGCCTCCAGTTTAATTCCAGGGCTCCCGCAGAGCGTGGGAGCCTGAATGTCTCCCAAACTTCCTCCAGCTCTGGAGAACTTTCCCTCCTTACATTTTCCAGTATTTATCCCTTGCTCCTGGTGTCTTGCACGCCACAACCTCCCCCTCACCAGAGCTTGAAATGAAAATAAAATGGGAGCTAAATCCAAGCAAAGACCGGAGCAAACGCTGATACCTGGCGCAGCGTTGGAATCGTGGGACTGTGGGGTGCTGCAAAGAGGATGTCAGGAATGCAATCCCAGAGGAATTCAGCTGGACACCCTCCTCCAGTGGCTCTGTTGGGAATGGTGCCAGCTCAGCCTCTGGAGGGCTGCCTGCCCCCATCTCCTGCTTTTATTTAATCCATTTTTTGGACAAAATCCCTTCGATCCGTTGCGAGTTGTGCGAGGGCACAACCAGCCTTCCAAAAGAAGCACTTTCAAGTGGAATCCAGGCTGGGAATCCCCCAGGATGGCTCCCTGGACTCGTCCTTAGCCAGAGCTGTTCTTTCTTGCTGTGCAGCACGATAAAAGTTGGAAGGGAAAGCAGCAAAATTGACACAAAAACCTGTTTTGAAGGAGCAAGCTGCACTCGTTTCCTCTCCCCTCACCCAGACCAAAGCTCAGTATCCAAAATTCCCCCTGTGGAGGGTGGGAACAGAGGGAACAATGTCTCCTCCAGCCCAAATTTAAAGCTTTTCACCCCATTTTGGTGCCCTGTCCCCTTCCAATGACGTCAGTCCTGGGAGAGCTGAGGTGCGTGACCACGCAGAGGCTTTGGGGTGTCAGTGCTCGGGCTCTGAGAAATGGTTTATTTTTGGAATATTTTTGCTTATATTCTCAATAATTTTACATCTTTCAGTATTCAGAAAGATAAAGTAAAATGAAAATTAAATATAAGCCAAACCTTTTAATCTCAGGTGGTGAAGTGAACGTGGAGATTAAAAGAAAGTGGTTCTTTCCTCGATTATCATGATGTACATAAATCCCTGGCTGGAAAATCGCTGGAATTGTAAATATCCCGGCTCCCGCGGCAGATTTTTTTTGGGCGGAAAGTGGAATTTCAACTTTTTTGGAAATATCGCAGAGAACATGTTTATTTACATGCAAATAAACCCCTTTGGTACAAAGCGGCCTCGGCTCCGTGCTGGGGGGAGCGTCACAAGGGCATCCCCGCCATGCTTGATTTTCCCGCGAGAATGACATCACCATGACGTCACCCCTGCGCGGGGCGCTGATTGGTTGAACTCGCTGCTCCCGGAAGAGAGCGGAGGGGCGGGGGACGCCCCCCCCCCCCCCCCACCCCCTCCCGGGACCCCCGATCCCCGCAGCCCCCCGGACACCGGGGGGAGGATCCTGCGGCCCCCGCAGCCGCGGGGCGGGGGTCCCGCACCCCCGGCACCGGGGGCAGCGCCCCTCGCTCCGCACCGGGGGAGGGGGCGGGAGGACTGCCCACGGCGGCGCGATGGGGGCGGCGGCCTGCGGGGTAGGTGGGGGGGGAGAGCCTCGGTCGTGTGTCCCCCCCGCCCCGGGTCCTTCTCCCTCCCCATCCCTTCGCCCTCCCCGGGACAACCCCAGACCCGCATCCCCAAGGCAGCCCGGGCCCTGCGGTCCCGCCGGGGCGGTCCCGCTCCCGGACCCTCTCCCTCACCCCCCATCCCCCCTCGCCAGCCCCGCTCCCGTGCCCCTCCTCTCCGCACCCCGCTTTTCTCCGCGGGGGCACTCCCGGTTCTCCTCCTCGCTCCACCCAAACCCCTCATTCCCCACCCCGCTGTGCTCCCCTCTCCCCTCCCCTCCCTCCCCTCCCTCTCCCCGGTCCCGCTCCCGTTCCCCCCCCCCCCTTTCCCCGGTGGCCCCCCCTCCCCGCGGCGGCGGCGCTGTCCAATGAGCGCTCGCGTTGCTGGCAGGTGCGGAGTGTTTTTGTTTTGGGTAGAAGTTGAGGCCGGAGCGGACGCGGCGGCGGCGCCGGGCGGAGGCCGCGCTCCGGCAGCCCCGCACCCCCCGGGCCCCGCGCCCCCCGCCGCCCCCGCGCCGGCCCCGCCATGCGCAGGGAGATGAACGGGGTCACTAAGAGCCGCTTTGAGGTGAGGCCCCGGCCGGTCCCGCGGGGGGAGGCCCGGCCTGGCCCGGCTGAGGAGGCGCTGGTGGATGGGGGCCGGGCCGCGGTGTGTGCGACCACCCCCCCGAGGGCCCTGAGATCCCGCCCCGGACAGCGCGGCCCCCCTGGGGCAAAGCGAGGGGGGCTCCGGGGGGTGTGCTTGAATGGGGCCGGGATGGGGATATGCAGATCGGGGGCGGCCCGGGGGGCCCCGGGCGGTGACCCCCGGGTTTGGGGGGGGTGGTGGTGTGACACTTGTCCCCTCCACCCCCCGTTTTCGGGTGGGGATGTTCTGTCCACCGGTGTAAACTCCCGCGGGGGGGGGGGGTCCTGTGAATGGGGCTGGGGGTCGGGGGTGACTGTGGGGACGGGGAGGGGCTCGGGGCTGTGACCCCCGGGTTTGGGGGGGATGGTGTTAAACTTCTCCCCGCCCCGTTTTTGGGGTGCCGTGGGGGGCTCAGTGTGAATGAGGCTGGGGAGGGTCTGTGGGGGCGGGGGGGCGCTCAGGCCTGGACTCCCGGATTTGGGGGGCGTTGGTGTGAAGCCTCCTTCCCCTCCACCCGTTTTGGGGAGGGGGTTCCTTCGTCTGATCCAAACTCGAGGGGGAGGCCCTGCTGTGAATGGGGCTGGCGAGGATCGGGGGGTGCGAGTTTGGGGGGGTGCCGGTGTGAAACTTCTCCCGCGCCCCGTTTTGGGGGTGCCCCCGTCTGTTTCCAAACTCCCGGGGGATTTTGGGGGGGACGGAGCTGCTGCCAACGTGTTGCTGCGGGTGCGAGCGCTGGCAGCCAAGTTGATGATGGAGCAGGAGATGAGGGGAATTGCGCCTGGAAAACACCACAGCCTTTGGGGAGCGGGGCTGGGGGGGCCTTCGGGGGGAGGAAAGGAGCCCCCAGCGCCGCTTCTTTATTTTGGGGCAGTAGCCGGGGGGAAAAAATTTGCTTACGGGGAGGTGGGGGATGGAGAGGACGGAAGGCGAGGAGGGTAAACAATGAGATCTATTCAAAGGACAGGGCACAAAGCGGAGTGTGGAGCCAGGGCGATTCCAGCCGCATTGTTGTCCCAGCTGTCTTCCCGTGGGAGGAGGAGGAGGGGGTAGGGAGGAAGGGCAGCGGCGGGATTTACTTCCCATCGCTGCGAGAGGCTGTGGAGGATGGAAATCCCTGCTCGCTGCTTCTCCGGTCTGCTCGGCCCGTGTGGGGGACAAAAAAGAGCCTGGAACGGTAAAGACGTGGCTGCTGGAGAGGGGTGGGATGGCGATGCAGGGAAAATGCTGGTTAATGGTAAAGCGGAGAGGCTCTGGTTCCACAGAGCTCCGTGTGGGATTCCTCAGCCCCGGAGTTTTCTCAGAACCGGAGAAAGGTGCAGGGAATGCTGGTGGTCTCCCACTGCACGTGGGATTGTTTTCTTCCTCCATCAGATCCGTGTGAGAGCTGCAGCAGTGTGAGTTTGGGGTGGGCTCGGCTGTTTTGAGTGTTGTGATATTCCTGTTTCTGTAGCATCCAGTGCTAAAAGCACCGGGCTCACCCTGAGAGCTCCAGAGAGGAGCCTACACGTGAGCCCTGCCTTATCCAGGGTTTTTGTATTTACTGTTCTGGGCTCTTCTTGCCTGCACAGATTTTTTTTTTTTTTTTTTTTTACCCCCTGAGAGCTTTTTTTTAATTCTTATTTTGCACTGCTGCAGAGTGGCTCGATACAGAGCAAAGAGTAAAAGCAGGTTGGTGACAGATTTTGGGGGGAAATCCATCAACATCCTTTGCTTCCTCAGCCTTTGTCTCTCAGTGCTCGAGTTCATTCCAGTTTTGGGAGGGTTTTCATCAGGGTTGTACCAGGACACGATGAACCCAATTCATTGGGGAAAAAGAGTGGGGAAGAGCTTTGTTTGGCCTGTTTTGGGTGGGGTTTTTTCTTTGCTGGAATGTTATTTTCTTCTCATAGTAAAAAAACAGACAAGTTGGAAAAGGAGCAAAATGCTCGAGGAGCCTTTGAGGCCTAAAATTAATTTTTAAAACCTATATTTATACAGGAAGAGTTGGTGTGTTATAGAAAGGCTTATTTTGAGCTGCAAGAAGTACTTTTAAACATCATCCTGTTTCTTGGCTGTTTTGGTTGCTGTGTTCTGTGACTGCCCCATCCCTAGAAGTGTCCAAGGCCAGGTTGGAGAGGGATGACCTGGGACCATGGAAAATGTCCCTGCCCATGGCAGGAGGTGGCACTGGATGAGTTTGGAAGTCCCTTCCATCCCAGACCATTCCATGATTATAAATCCAAGGAATCCTTTCTTTCCCCAGCATGGATTATCTCTGACCCACTCACCTGGATAACCTGGGAAGTTTTAGAGCTATTTTCCTTTAAATTTCTGATTTTCCAGGGAGGATGTGTAGGTCAGAAGAGCTTCCGAAATGTGTGTTCACACTTAGAAATAGATTTATTTTCCAGAGGGGCAGAATGGGTGGAAATTCCTCCCTGCTTCCTAGAAACCAGTTTGTAATGGTCGTGCTTTGCAAGTGAAAGGTCTGTGAGAATTCACATTTCATGGGACAGGGGGGGAAATTGGGCACAAATGTCTGGAGACTGGGAGCTGCTCTTCAGAGCTATGGAATATTGTAAGGTCGTGAAGGCAGTGGGTGTTTAGTTCTCCTCTTCCTCCTCCTCTTCCTCCTCACCTGTGGGTACTGCCGGGGCAGTTCCCTTGGCTGAGCAAGGGGAAGTAGGGCCTTTGAGTCTGGAATCTTATTTTGGGGTAAAAATAGCCCGATCTGGGGCTGTGAGTAATATATTGTGTCTGTTTCAGACTTGAAATAACGCGTGAATTGTGGAGGGGGAGGCTGGGTTGGGTTTGCACTTCATTTATTGTCTTTTGTGGAGCCACGTAAACAGATTCCTGAGCCATTGTTGTTGGGTAATTCACAAATCCAGTCGTGAGGGGGGTTCATAATAATAATTCCTTACTGTAGGAATAAAATATGGTGTGGAATATGGGCAAAGCTCCTTAAATTGGACTTGCATGGGGGTTTCTGATTCCAGGAAGAGTGGAATTCTCTTTTTCTTGGGAATGTCATGGAGCATATTTGGATTAGTCCCTTTACAGGAGGTGTGGCCACTGCAGAGAAAATCACCACTTAGTGCAGCAAAGCAAACAAAGAGGGAAAACATTACCCAGATTGACTCCTAATTCTCTGTGGTGTTGGTTTAATGTGGAACGTGCCCCAGCAGATCCCAATCCATGCTTATATTTGGGATTTCTCTGCTTCCTGCCTGATGAAGAGCAGCCAAATAACAGCAGAGAGGAGAGGAGGCATCTCCTGGTGCTTCTGAGTGACTCCTGATGCTCTGGGAGGAATCATTTACCAAGGCCCAAGTTCCCTTGTCCATATTCCTGTGCCCTAGGATGTCATCTGGAGCTGTCCTGGATTTCCCTCAGCCACATTGTCAGGATTAAGTAATTCCAGTTCTTTTTTTTTTTCCCTGACTGAGCCATCCGTGTAGTCTCCTCTACATCCTCAAAAACACCAGCACACAAAAAGCTCCATCCTTTCCAGCTTCCTCTGGGAGTCTCCAAACCCTCCAGTGAGCAGGAGCTGCTCCTGGCTGTGAAGTGTGTGTGTCCATGGTGCAGTTTGTCCTGTTAGAAATGAAATTTTGGCTCCTCCAGGGATGTCTCTGAGGAATGAGAGTCTGTGGTGAGCCTTGTGAGCTCCTTCAGCCTGAGAAATGCATCGATCCATGGCATTTCTGTGCTGGATTCAGGGCCCTCAGTGGGAGGGAATCCTGACCCTTCTGAACCTCTGTAGTTCCAAGGTCTTGTGAGAGGGAGAGACATGAAATGAGCTAAATGGGAAACTTCAAATGCTCCAAAATCGAGTTGCCCTCTAATAATTAATCCTGTCTGTGTTCAGAAATTCAATAATCTCACTGACCCTAATCCCATTTTGGGATCTGCTGCATTCCTGCCTTTGAAATGCTGTATTTTCAGGGGTTTTGGCTTTAAGGCTGATCCTTTTGGGGTTGTCCCTGCTCCCTTTCCTGGGCTGCTCCTTGTGCTCCTGGCTGGGGCCTTGCTGTTCCAAGGAATGGAGGTTGTGCAAACAGAGGGACACAAACAGGGCAGGGAGCACTTTGCTCTGACTCTCCTTGCAAAGAGTGATGTAACACCATGGAATTTGATTTTATATGGGAAGGGAAACTGTTGGTGACATAACCCACAGAACACCTGAGGTGGCACAGCTGCAACAGTTTGGTTTTGTTTTTTTTGTTTTTTTTTTTGGATGGTATCTAACAATGTTGGCTCATAGATAATGAGAAAAACTGTAAAAAATAAAGATTTTGGGAGAGCGGTGTCCCAGCTGATGGATTTTCCATATTCCTGTTCATTCCTCCCCCCTTTTTATTTTTGGTGTCATGCCACATCACACGTAACACTTTTTAAACCAGCGCTTCATTTGGGCAGGTGAATAATAATAAACTGTTAATTTATTTGGTTCAAAGTGGTTGTTGAAACGATGAGATAGGAAGAGATGTAAACCACAAGTTGAGTTTCACACCCCCACTGTGCTGCTGCTGTGGATTGAGTAGAGGGAAGAGGGATTTGGGGAGATTTGGAAGCAAAAATCGATTGTGCAAATGGGTTTGGCCCAGGGAGACCGGGGAGGGTCCACTAGGAAAATGGGTTTTGGCCTCAGCCTGTGTGACCCGAGAGACAGCGCTGCTGTCCCAAATTTTATTGCTGTTTTTGCCCCAAATAGAAGTCACTTCTTCCTTCTCCCTCTGGCAGGAGTTGTGTGAATGGGTTGAGTGACAATGGGGATGTTGGCCCTGGCAAAGTGCTTTTTACAGAATCCCAGCACATTTTGGATGGAAAGGCCTTAAAGCTCATCCAGTTCCACTCCCCAGCAGGGGCACATGACTATTTCCATGAGAAGGAAAAAGGGGGGGGAGGGTTTTAAACTGAAAGAGGAGAGATTTGGATATTGGGAAGAAATTCCTCCCTGGGAAGGTGGTGAGACCCTGGCACGGATTCACAGAGAAGCTGTGGCTACCCCTGAATCCCTGGCAGTGACCAAGGCCAGGTTGGACAGGGCTTGGAGCACCTTGGGATAGGGGAAGTTGTCCCTGCCCTGGCAAGGGTGGCACTGGATGAGCTTTGAGGTTCCCCCAACCCAAACCATTCCATGCTTTCATGTCTGACTCCAGTGAGGGATTTCCTGGCTGGTTCTGGGAGTGAACAGCTCAGGGATCCTCGGGGTGATTTCACTGGAAGCTGCTGCTTGGAGCAGCTCCTACAAGGGACATTTTGGGGATCCCAGGTGGCCTTGGGGACAGGGGCTGTGCCCGTCCGGCATCGCCGCCTGCGTGGCGGGAAAGGGACTCGGAGCTGGCACCCACGGGCACATCCCATTTCTTCTGGACACCGTCATTAATTGGGGCCTAGGACACTGCAGTAATTACTGTTTTCGCTGGCTGCCTGGCTGGGAGTTTCCTTTGAGTCACACCGTTGGGAAAGTCAGCCCTGGGAGGGTTTTATCCTCTCTGATCCGGGGTGAAACCTGGATCTGCAGGGCCCTGAGGAAGAGCCAGCCCCCCCCTTATTGGGGTTTGGGCATCCCTGTCTGATCCCACAGTTCTCCTTTGGGACAAACTCCCCCCCATGCCCTTCACACCTCAGCTCAGGTGGATTTTTTAATTTAAGTCACCATCATTTGACTTTATTTCCCAATATTTATGCCAATGATCCCAGCATCCTCTTACATAATAGCTGGATACAAACCCAGCAGTGAAAAAAACACCTTATTACCAATAATAATAATAGTAATAAGGATAATATTACCAGTAATAATAACAGAATTGCAGGTGCTGGGGAGGGGCAGAACTATAATTTATCAAAGCAGCTTATTTGAATTATGGTGAGCCTCAGAGAGCTGGGTAAGTCTTGGGTTTAGGCTGAAAATACTGAATCATGTCTCAGTTTTTGGGTTTTGTTTTTTTTTTTTTTAATCCATTCTAAGTGTATTTGTAGTAAATTGTTGCCCTGCTAAAATGAGCTCCTAAAAAGATAAAAATAAATAGTGGTAGTGGGTGTTTTATGGCCAGGACTGTGCCATAGACTGTCCTGGGAAAGTCAGGAAGTCTTTGTCTTATTTATACTCTTCCTTTTTGTGTCTGGATGTTGTTCTTATGGGCAGGGCTCTATATTTAAAACCTTGACGGGTGTGGGTGAGAAAGCAGCACCATTTTCCATCAGAAATCTGTGCTGGATCACCTCAGGTGTCACCTGTGGGGAGCTGAGGTCCCTGCTGGGCTTGGAGCAGCCCTGGCAGCAGGAATGGGGTTGGTGCTGCCCAGCCCTCGCCCTGGCTGTGTCTGACGCTGGGGGAGGCGTTTTCTCATTCAGCTCCAGGTACCACTGGTGGGGAATCAAAGCTGATTAATTAACTGTGAGCTGCTGCCTCCCTGAGCTGTCCCCAGGCTGCTCCGGGTCCTGCCAGGGCCACCCGGGAGGAGCCGCTCGGATGCCGCCGGTGGCTGTCGGGTAACTCGGGGCTGGGGGGGCTGGAATTGGGATTTCAGCTGAGCACAGGGAGGGTTTAGGGCTGGTTTGGGATGCTTGGTTTGGGGAGAACTGTCTGGCAGCCAGGACTGGGGGAGGAGAACAAAACAGGTGAACAAAAAGAGGCTGAATGTGCCCATTTGGTGTCTGGTAGCAGATTCTGGAGGGGTTTCCTTTCAGTGGGATACAGACACGTGGCAGCTGAAGTGGGAGTTGTGTTTCACACCCCCACTGTGCTGCTGCTGTGGATTGAGTAGAGGGATTTGGGGAGATTTGGAAGCAAAAATCGGTTGTGCAAATGGGTTTGGCCCAGGGAGACTGGGGAGGGTCCACCAGGAAAATGGGTTTTGGCCTCAGCCTGTGTGACCCGAGAGACAGCGCTGGTGTCCCAAATTTTTATTGGTTTTTTTTGCCCCAAATAGGATTCACTTCCTCCTTCTCCCTCTGCAGGAGTTATGTGAATGGGTTGGGTGGCAGTGTTGGCCCTGGCAAAGTGCTTTTTACAGAATCCCAGCATATTTTGGGTTGGGGTTTTGGTATCTCATCTGTGCCTGTGAAGTTCCATCCATCACTGAGGGATTTCCCTCCAGGGCACTTCCTGCACAGAGGGATGTGCAGCAGAAGAGCTTCATCGTGGGTTCCATTCCTGTAAGGTTTGACTGAGGTCTGGATCATTGCTGGTTCAAAAAAAGGATCTTTATTTAATGTGTCCCAAATTCAGGCTGGGCTCAGGTAGCTCCTCCATCCCAGCAGGAATTTAAACTTTCCCAACCACGCGGCAATGTGACAGTGCCCATCCAGCCCCCTGCCTATCCAGCTATTTTTAGGAATATTAAGCCTGTAATAAGCCTTTTTGGCTGGGGTCTATTTCTGTTTGTCCTGCTTAGTCAGGATTTTGCCTGAGCAGAGCTCTGGTAGGGAGCCAGAGGGGCGAGCGTGGCCGGGGCAGGAGGGCAGCACCCACGTTCTGTCCCTCCTGATCCTGACAGAGCATCCCAACGGCCACAGCAGAGCCTGTGACAGCCTGGCCTCATCCAGCAGCCAGCCATTTCCTTGGAGACTTAATGCAGATTAAACTGGATGGGTTTTTAAATAAAATTCCCTGTGTAACTACAGGCTGGAGGGAAAATTCCCTGGGTCGGAGCTGCTTGTGGATGTAAACAACTTCATTCTTTGGATGGCGTGCTCTGAGGAGCCCTTGGATTTCTCTGTCACTTCACTGTGACTTATCTCTGCAGTGTAATATTTTCTTTGCCTCCAGGAAGGCAGCTCAGCCTGCTCCAGCTGCTGCTCCCTGAAATCTTGTCCTGGGAAGGGAAGTGATGTCTCTCATGTCTCTGTTATTTGAGCCTTGTCACAGTGGTGGATTTTTTTCCCCAAATGAGCAGAACTCGAGGCAAGGTGTCAGTACATATTGACCATGTTTGTAAGAAGTTTTTTCAAAGCTTCACTGAGCTTTTCCAAAGGAAATGCTGAGTGAATTCCACATTTTTCCTGTTGTTTTGTCGTTCGCGCTCAGCTGTTTTCACTAAATTGGAGTTGTGGGTGAGGTTTGCTGTGACTCTTGTCTTGTGTCAGTGACTGTACTGGGATTGTTCATCTCCATGTGGACCATGACAGATAAAATTGGTACAAATTCTACCAGAAATCCTGGAATTTGGGCTGGGAGCCAGGAGCCTTACAGCTGGAGAAACCTCCCAGTGCATCTCAGAGTCAGGGTTTAAACTCTGAGCAAATACACACAAAGCTTTCAGAACAGAAAAAACTTTTGGAGCTTGGAAGGTTCATCTCCAAAGTGTCTTGATACAGACTGGGTGGGCTGTAAACTCCAAAATATTCAAGCTATGGATGTAATCCTTAACTTCTGCCACCAGTGGTTGATTCCCCAACTTTCCCAACCTACAACCTGTCTCCAGAGCGCATTATTTGTTCTCTAATAATTAATAATTGCAGCCTGTTTTCTGGCTTGGTTTGAATTGCTTAATTTCCTGTGGTTATGTGCAGTTGTGGAGGGTCTGGTCACCATTTCCTCATGGATCGAGGCTCGCAGAACCCTGGAATATCCTGAGTTAGAGGGGGCCCATGAGGGCAGTGAGCTCCAGGCCTCACAGCAGCTGCAGTTTCATCCTCAGCACACCATTACCCACAACTTTGTCATCTCACACAGTTTCTGTCCCACAAATAAACAAGTTGGAGTGGTTTAAAATCAAAATATTCACTAATATTTCGTAGATTATAGATTTAAATTCTGCATTGCTTCTTTGGCATGAGCTTTGCTTAACATAGAGATGTGCAGCCCTTTATTGGTTGTGTTTCTGGGAATGTTTCTGCCTTTTTATTTCCTGCCCACCTCCCTGGGTGTCTCTTGGTTGGTTTTTGTACAGAAATGGGCGTCACCTTCTCCCTCCCTCCCCATGTGTCTCCCCTGGTGTCCTTCCCCTCTCTGTGGTGCCCTTGGTGTTGTGTTGGTGCTTCCCAGGCAGCCTCAGGCTCTCCAGAGGTGCCAGATCCAGGTTCTTTTTCCCTACAGTGAACATCAAGGTGGATAATTCTGTCTCTTGCTGTCACAACCGAACCAGGTGCCTCCTCTAACATTGCAGCCACTAATTCCCTAAAGCTCTGAATTATCTTCATCCCTTTTTCTCCATTGAGCTTTGAATTTTCTGCTTTAAAGTGTTTGGGTTCAGAGTGGGCATCGGGCTGACACCGTGTTGAAAATCCCATCAGGAATTCCAGGGGAATGGCTTCAAACTGATAAAGCAGGGCTGGATTTGAGTTAGGGAAAAACTCCTCCCTGTGAGGATGCTGAGGCCCTGGAATGGGTTTTCCAGAGAGGATGTGGGCTCACCATCCCTGGAAGTGCCAGAGGCCAGGCTGGACAGAGCTTGGAGCACCCTGGGATGGTGGGAGCTGTCCCTGCCCATGGCAAGGGTGGCACTGGGTGGCCTTTAGGGTCCTTTCCCACCCACACCCATCTGTGATTCCATGAGCCAGGAGAGAGCCAAGTGCTTCCATGGGTCTTGGAGCCTGGTCTGCGGCACAGCCACCCCAAGTGAGTGGCAGCAGTAATGCCACCAAGCTGTGCTTTGTGCTGGAGCTGTTCAGCCACCCTGGCCCAGCTGCTGTTCACATCCTCCTGTGTTGTGAATGCAGGTGAACCTGGTGGGAAGAAATGATGATGTTTGACTCCAGTTCAGAAGGTTGAATGATTTCTTTATTATAACTATACTAAAATACATTAATATACTATTTAAAGGAGATACTAAAGCCACATACCATATCTAACTCTTAACAACTCCTGACCCTCTCTCGACAGTCCAGACTCAGGTGGGTTGGATTGGCCATCAGCTCAAACAGTCCTCACCAGAATCCAATCATGCAATCACCCCAGGTAAACAATTCTCCAAACACATTCCACATAGGAAAAACAAGAAGCAGAAATAGAAATTGTTTTCTCTTTTTTTCACTCTGTGCTCCTCTATGAAAAATCTTGAGAGAGAGAGAAGAATGTGCCTGCCACACTCCTGGGCACCTTCCCTGGGCAGGGACACTCAGACACTGCCACCTGTCCCAGTTCAGGGTGACAAAGCCCTGATGTGACCGAGGCCTGAGCAGCAGCTCTGTCTCCTGCCCTGTGAGCAGAGAAATGTGGGAATCAGCCCTGCACAGAGCACACCTGGACTGCTGTGGGTGGAGCCAGTTGGCCACATTTTGGATATTCTTGAGGGCAAAGGAAGAGTTTTTAAAGGAAATGGACAATTCCACGTTGTGCCGAGTGTGAGGCTGTGAGAGCTCTGCCTTTTGGTCACTTTGGTCCATCTGTTTTCATGAACTTCCTTAATTCCATAGAATTTCAGTCTGATTTGGGTTGGACCTCAAATCCCATCCAGTGCTACCCATGCCATGGACACCTTCCACTGTCCCAAGTGGCTCCAAACCCCATCCAACCTGGCCTTGGACACTCCCAGGGATCCAGGGACAGACAGAGCTGCTCTGGGAATTCCATCTCAGCCCCTCCCCACCCTCACAGGGAGGAATTTCTTCCCAAAATCCCATGTGGCTTCACACAGCAGCATAGTTGCTCCGTGGTGGAGGATTCTGTGTTTGGTACAGAATTGAAAATTTATATACAAGAAAAAAGTGGATTTTTGTGTGTTGTCCAGAATAATTTCTTCTTTTGGACAACACCTGGTATTAAAGAAGATAAAAGAAATGTTAGGAGAAGCAAACTTTTGGGGCGTTTTGTTTTTATCCCTTGAAGCATTTTGAAAGTCTGGAAGTTTAGAATAGCCTCTGACATTTTTTCAGAGCTTTATTTTTGTATGGACTTGCCAGAAGGTCCCCATGTCCATGGTATATTTAGCTGTACGTGCTGCCATGACTTAGCAAAATCCCAATTCCAGCCTGTTTTCCCCCAGCCTCTGCCATCTGAGCCTCAGGCTTTGGAGGAAAGCTGGAGAAAATAGGTCTGGAGATGCATCCTGGCTCTTGCTAGCATTCCAGGGAGGGGGAATTCCAGAGCTGAGGTTCTCCCCTGGAGCCCATCTTGCCTGGGCCCCGTCATGGTTTAAGTCCAAGGACTATTTTTAGTAAGACAAAAAACAAACATTCCTTTAGATTAGTGCTGGTCAAAGGGAAAGTCCTGCAGCAGCCAGTCTGGGGATGGGATTTGTGCTGGGACTGAGGTGAGGTTTTCCTGCTGAGGGATTTGATGGGCAGAGTTCCCTGTGATCAGGCAGAGGAGGTTCCTGGCTGCTTCTGGAGTCTGTTTTAACCCTTCTTGCCCTTGTTCTGTCCTGCTCTGGTTCCTTTTTGGAATGGAGCTCCTTTTTCCTTGTCCTGTTCCTGCTCTCTGATTGCTCCTCTAATTTCTCTGATCCTTTTTTTTTTTTTTTTGGGAGAAGAGTCCTGATTCAAGGTCTGGGCGGGGGTGGGAAAGGGTTTGGGTTTGTAACTGGGGGGAAGGGAATCACGTCTCTTTTTCCCATGAAACCCATAATTCCTCTGCATTCCTCCTCCATTAGAGCTCCTTTCATGATTTCCTTGATCTCCTAATCAATCAGCTAATCAGTTTAATTAGCTGGTCCTGTGCCAGATGTGCAGGTGCTGCTCTCCCAGCCTTGGGAATGTCTGTCCCCACCCACTGTGGCTCCAGAGTCACCTGGAGATGGGAGGGAAGAGCTGTGGGAGCTGGGAATGGCAAAAGCTCAGTTTAATTAGCAGCAAATTGGGCTGAGAGCTGCCAGACTGGTTTCTGCTCAGGACCTGTGATATTCCTGGTGGGAAGTGATAAAAGGGACTGTGGGGGGAGCAACACTTCTGCTGGCTGGCATTTTGGGATGGAAGTTTAAGAGTTCCCACTTCAGCACCGTGCTCTGGCGTCTTGGGATAATTCAAAAGGAGACAGGGATTTGGGAGCACAGCGTGTGACTCTGAAATCCTGGGGTTTGCTGTTCTCTGGGGGCAATGGTGTTCCTCAATTCCCAATTTTCCATCACCAAATGGAGCATTTAAAGGGCCATTTAGTGGCAGCACATTGAATTTTCACACTGGATTTCATGTCAAGTTGTGCTGGGACTGGATTCATGATCAGGTACAGAATATTTGGGATGTGATGGGATTGGATCCATGCTCAGGTACAGGATATTTGGGAAGTGCTGGAATTGGATCCATGCTTAGGGACAGGATATTTGGGAGCTGTTGGTGATGGATCCATGCTCAGGTACAGGATATTTGGGAGGTTCTGGGATTGGATCCATGCTTAGGGACAAGATATTTGGGAGCTGTTGGTGATGGATCCATGCTCAGGTACAGGATATTTGGGAAGTGCTGGAATTGGATCCATGCTTAGGGACAGGATATTTGGGAGCTGTTGGTGATGGATCCATGCTCAGGTACAGGATATTTGGGAAGTGCTGGAATTGGATCCATGCTTAGGGACAGGATATTTGGGAGCTGTTGGTGATGGATCCATGCTCAGGTACAGGATATTTGGGAAGTGCTGGAATTGGATCCATGCTCAGGTACAGGATATTTGGGAGGTTCTGGGATTGGATTCATGCTCAGGTACAGGATATTTGGGAAGTGATGGATCCTTGCTCAGGATGGATATCTGGGAGGTGCTGGATTTTCCCCATGGCAAGCCAATACTAAATCTTAGAAGTGTTTTTATTTAGATTCTTCTCATGAGGCTTTGCTCTCTGTTTTCCTTGGGACTCCTTGAAAAAGAGAAGTTTCTCTTGGAAAACTTCTTGGTGCATCTGGTGTTGTCCCTGGATTTGGAGGGATACAAGAACCGGCTCTGGCCTCATTGCCTTGGCAGAACACAGAGCTTTCCCAGCATTGTCCCTCCTCCTGGTGCAGCACCAAAGAGCTCAACTCCCTTTAAACCATTCCTGGTAGTTTAAAAATCAGTCGTGTTTGTCCCAGAGCTCCTGAGGGCTGGGAGAGTGTTCTGGGCTCTGCAGGACTTGGTCATTTCTCTGTTCACCAGCACCTTTTCCATCACAGAAACCAACCCTGCTGCACCTGCACCTTCCAGCTCTGTTTGGTGGATATTTGGGCTTCTGGACCCCTCTTTCTCTCCCTTCTAGCCCCTTGGCCAGATGTTTGGTCTGTAAAACCTCCCAGTTTTGATGTGTCTATGC
This sequence comes from Anomalospiza imberbis, assembly GCF_031753505.1. Classification (NCBI taxonomy): domain Eukaryota; kingdom Metazoa; phylum Chordata; class Aves; order Passeriformes; family Viduidae; genus Anomalospiza; species Anomalospiza imberbis. The sequence goes on along the minus strand of NC_089702.1, from coordinate 3,139,002 downwards.
CTTGGTGCACCCCCCAAAGTGCTGAGGAAGCCTCTCCAGTCAGTGCCAGCTCACAACCACATCATAATTATCATTTACTTCACTGGAACAGCTGCAAATCTCAGTTTATATTTCATCTCTCAACCCTTGCACCGAGTTCTAAGCTATTTTGATGCAATGCTCCATCCAGCTGTGGTCTAGTGCAGGAGCTGGAAAGCTGCAGCACAAAGTTTATCTGTTAGGAATTTCCTGGTCCAGATATCTGGAAACGGCCTCGTTAACCAACCACTTCTTCCCTGGGGTGAAGCAGGGTTTGTCCCCTTGATGTGTGGCTAAATTGTGCCATTTTTTGTGTTTGCAGATGTTCTCAAACAACGATGAAGCTGCGATCAACAAAAAACTGCCCAAAGAGCTGCTGCTTCGGTGAGTCCTCCCTGGACACCGGTGGGTTGTTATTTGCATCCAGGATTTTGCTGCTGTGCTCCCAAATCATGAGCTTGGATCGGGCCACTCATAAAGCCAGACCCAAACAGAGGCAGGTCAAAGGTCTGTGTCAGCAGTTTGTGCTAAATTGGGATTAGGTTTTGGGGTTTTAAATGCTGGATTGATTTGCTGGTTGTCTGTTTGGTGAATGGAGGAGTGAGGATTCTCTCATTAATCCTCCTGGAGAGGATGGGCTGATGTGGAGAGCAGGATTCTGCTTCTCTGAGGGGTTGAGTTTAAAGCAAAAGTGAATTCCTCTGCTCCAGTTACACTTGAGTGGACTTTGTCTTGTCCCTTGTCAATAGGAGCCAGATGTTCAGCTCCTGGCAGGATGATCCCGTTGGCAAACACCAAACAGATGAGACTCTGTGGATTGTTAGGGTTTGAAAGTCCTTTAATGTCTCTGTGGATAATTCTGCCCTGTGGGAAGCAGGAGGGGAGTGGAGTGTGGGGGTGATTGTTCCTCATTTTGGGCTCTGGAAGGAGAGGTGAGTTTGTCAGTGCTTTGAGCTCAGGTGTTGGGCTGGAAATGGGGAAAGGAGAGGCAGGGGGAAGCTTGAATTATTAACAGCAACAGCGTTCTTACACTGCAAGAAACTGGTTCTGTCAACACTCCTTGACAGTGAAGTCTGGGGAGGGGAGTGTGACACAGGGAAGTGCTGCTGGCTCACTTCTGGAATGAAAAGAACAGGGAAAAGGGCTGACTGTTTAGTTTCAGTGCACTGCTTCCCCTGGAAGGGTATTTCCCACCTGATTCAGTTGCTGTTTCCCACCTGATCCCATTTCTTTTATTCCAGTACTCCTCTCCCCAGAGCACAGTGTTTGGCTGTTAGGGCCCTCCCTGCTGCCAGAGTGGATATTTGGGACTGGGGCCTGGGACATGGGAAATGATTGTCCATGGGTGTGGAGATCCCTGTGTGAAACCAGGACCTGGGAAGGAGGGGCACCTGAGGGAGGAGCAGGATGGAGTCACAACCTCCACAGCAGGAGTTTGCACAGGGCTTTGCAGGTGGCAGCTGCTGTGCTTGTCCTGAACCATGGCTGGGATGTGGAGCAGCAAAAGAGTGGCAAAAAAATTGTCTTTCTGGATTTTCTGAGATGATTTTCTGATGGGAGCAGATACAACAAACCTGGGGTTGGTCCCTGTGCTGAGGCAACAAGACAGGGGTAGGCTGGGGACAGGTTGTGAAGAGCCCTGATGGGTGAGGCAGGGAGTCTGTGTGGCACTAGGAGTTTGGGGAATAGGGTAGGGAGAAAAAGGTTGGGTGATGGAATGTAAATGGGATTTTGCATGGATTTCAGGGGAAGGAGAAGTGTGAGGGCATGGGGCTCCCAGGAGCAGAACCTCCCTTGGAGCTGGGCTGAGGTTTCTGATAGATGGAAGTGGAATGATCCTGAGTGGAGCCAGGAGCTGAGGTTTGGCTCATTGCTGTGTGTGTGAAGGTACAGCCACGTCCAGAGGTGTCCCCTCCTGGCTCTCAGCTGGCAGGGGACACAGCTGGAGCAGGTGCAGCAGTGCCAGGACATGGATTGGTCACCACCTGCTGGGGCTGTGGCTGCCCCAGCCCTGGCAGTGCCCAAGGCTGGGCTGGACAGGGCTTGGAGCAGCCTGGGACAGTGGAAGGTGTCCTGCCCATGGCAGGGGTGGTACTGGATGAGCTTTATGATCCCTCCCAACCCAAACCATTCCCTGATTCCATGAATGCTGCTGGACAATTGGAGAAGGATTTGTGGTAGGAGGGAGGGAAGGTCCTGCATGGAGCAGGGAATTGCATCGGTACAAGCCCCAGCGTGGCTGAGCTCCCACCCTCCTGCCCTGTGGAAATGTCTGTCCTTGTTGTGTCCTGCTGTCCCTGGTCATCCCAACCTGCTGTAGAGCAGGGAATTGTTCAGGATTGGGTGGAACTGAGGGGAAATCGGGAGTTGATAAATGTTTAAAGCTCATAAGTAATGGTTTGGAGAGCTGGAATTCACTGTTAGCATACTGTGAAAATTAATTACTGTGCATTGACAGTGCAGCCTTTGAAAGAGAAGCTTGGATGGGTTTTCTGTGGGAATCTCCTGTAAATGGGTGTCACTGTGTGCAGGACAAAGGCTGGTGTGTTTGGGCACGGCTCTGTGAAGTCCTGTCCCTGCTCTGGGCACTCTCAGACAGCTTTGGGGTCCCCTGTGTGTGGAGTGAAAGCTGCACTTAGGCAAAATAAAGAGGAGGAGGATGTGAAAGAGGAGAACAGCAGCCTTTGTTATCCTAAAAATACAGGGATGGACCAGGAGGGGTGGTGCTCCCGAGGGCTGTCCTGGGACATGGCCCTGTCGTGTGTCTGGGATGCAGCAGTGACATCATGTTCTGCAATGGGGACCTTGTCCTGCATGTCCAGAGAGCAGGACAGGGGTGGGGAGGTCACAGAATCCTGGGATGGTTTCAATTGGCAGGGACCTTAGGGATTGTATGGTTCCACCTGCCATGGGCAGGACACCTCCCACTATCCCAGGCTGCTCCAAGCCCTGTCCAGCCCGGCCTTGGGCACTGCCAGGGCTGGGGCAGCCACAGCCCCAGCAGGTGGTGACCAATCCATGTCCTGGCACTGCTGCACCTGCTCCAGCTGTGTCCCCTGCCAGCTGAGAGCCAGGAGGGGACACCTCTGGACGTGGCTGTACCTTCACACACACAGCAATGAGCCAAAGCAGCAAAAAGCAGAATTCCCTGCACTGCCCCCTCCTTCCTTGGCTGCCCCGGCTCCTCCCTGCACAGTTTCTGCCTCGGTGGCTCCCAGTGGTGAATCCACGCTCCCTGTGGCTCCAGCTGTGGTTGTGTCCCCACAGGGACGTCCTGTCCCTGTTTCCCTGCATTCCCACTGCTGTTGGAATGATGCTTTCCTTCCCTGAGCCTGCCTGGGATCCAACCCCCAGCCCCAAGCCTGGATTTCCCTGGCAGAGGTGGTCTCTGCTGCCCTCCTGAAGGAGGTGGCACTCCCAGTGTGACGTGGGGCTGCTGCACAGCTCCTGCTTGGCCCGAGCAGCATCAGCCTGCAGGAATTCAGCTGTTCCTGCTGGGTCACGGGCAGGTCAGGCAGCTTGCAGCTCTCTCCTGGCCTAAGCAGCTTTAGCTCGGTGCTCTGCCCATGCAGCCCTGCCCAGCACTTGCCCAGGCCTGGCTCTGCCATCCCCACATGCTGATTTATCCCTGGGGAGCTGGACTTGTGCCCGTGGGGAGCGCTGAGTTGGCAGCAGAGCCGTGGTGTCTGTCCCCCTGCCCAGCCCGTGGGAGCAGGGTTGAACTGGGGCTGAACTGGGATTGAACTGGGATGGTGAGGGGGTCGCTGGCACAAATTGGTGTGGGTAATTTTAGAAGGCTGAAAGTCTAAGCTGGCTCACCTCAGAGCCTGCAGCATGCAGGGGTTTCATGAGAGTCTTGACCCTAATCTAATTAGAGCAGCAGTGGGAAAGTGAGGAGTCCTAGAAACCCCTGAGTGGATTAAGAGGTTGAAACCTGAAAATTGCTCAAAGTGAGTGTGTTTTGCCCAGATTGTGCAGAGCTGAGCTGTTCAGACAAAATCAAACACATAGGGGAGTCCCTTTGCAGTGAGACAATTTAATCTACTGCAATTCCAGATGTAATTCCTGTTTGGGAAGCTCAGTCTGCCTTCATCTGTGATCAGTGTTTGATGATAATTTTGTGGATTATTTTCTCCACTGTGAACTCTGAAAAATAAATGTCCCAGCACGTTGCCTTTGGGCCTGTTAATGCAGAACTGGGAAAAATCATTCAAATAGTGCTTATCAGCCTTCTGCTGCAGCTCAGTCACTGCTTATTTGTAAGGTTTGGGGTATTTTAGTGTTGTCCAGCAGTTCCTTGGAGAGGGAAAATCCTTTCCTCAGGGTGGCAGGGGAATTCTCAGCTCAGGTCATGGTTCCTGCAGGACTTTACACCTGGGCTCCTGCTGCTCTTCCTGGTCCATGGGGAGCAGCTGGATCCTGAAATGATGAAAATCCATAACCAAGGAGTGCCTGCTGTGAAAAAGTCCTTTTTGCAGCCTGATTCTGCTGAATCATCGACTCAGGGTCTTGGACAAGTGCAGAGGGAACACTAAGGGAACTGAGGGAACACTGGAGAAGTCTCTGGAGCTCCTCAGAGCTGAGATCTCTGTGCAGGGGAAGGCAGAGGGGTGAGGGTTTGGCCAGGGTGAATCCCTGTTGATGTGTGGGCAGGCTGGCAAGGGAGGAGCAGGAAGTGGAGGAGAATTTATCCCAGATCTCCCAGCCCTGATAGAGGGATGAGGTGATCATTAACAGTCTGGGATTCCCATGGAGTAAGGAATTTTAATGAAAATAGAGACATCTTCCATAGTGAGTGACCCACAGAATTTGAAGTTTTATTTTCTCCTACGACAGATTTTTGAAAGTAAGAATTTTCCCCAGCTTCTCTCATTTCCCAGCCTTTCCTGGTATTGTTGTGCATGGACATGGTGCTGAATAAACCCTTGGACACCAGTAAATTACTTTGGGCTCAGGGGGAGCCTTGTCTGTAGGCAGGGAGGATGGAACTGCTCTGAAATCCAGAATCTGGGTTTCCTGACAGTGTTAAAGTGAACGTGGGCTCTTCTGCAGAGCTTTTCCCCAGCACATCCCTGTCCGATTTGTCTCATGGTAAGATCAGAAGTGCCTTGAACCCCTTGGATCTTAACCCCTTAGCTCCTTGGATCCATGAGTATCCCTGGGAAGTGCATGAGCACAGGAGGGAACGTTGGCTGTTCATCCTGATGTAGCTGGGTGCTGCTGTGTGATACCTTTAGCATCAATGTTCTGATAAATAATCTGCATTTACCTCCATCAGGAGCATCCTTTCCCCCCAGTACTGGTGTTTCTGAAGGGCTTTTTCCATCCCTGCTTCTCAGGATGCTTGTGGCTGACAACATTTGCCTTCTCTTTTGGATGGCCTTCAAGTTGAAAATATTAAATTAAAATAATAAAGCATATTGTGGTTGAACTCTTGTATTACCTTTGCAAAAACTCCAGTTTTATAATTGTTCCCAATGGGAACGAGACCTTGATGTCCTCCCACCCTCCACTTGACCTCGTCTCTTTTGGGACACGATTGTTTGAATAACCATAAACCTTAAAATGGCATTGAAATCCCATTGAATTTTATCCATTATTAATGTCTTGGTGCAGACTGGGAGCTTCCCATGGGCTCGGTGCTTCCTGCATCCACAGCTGGGAGGCGGGGGGTGATGTGATCCCGAGGGAAATCCTGGCAGTCTCAGCTGTGTAATTCCTTTATCCCAATAGTAGCCCGGCAGTCCGGTCCCCAGGGTGTGCCCTGGCCCAGGGTGCCACTCAGGAGTGACCACGGTGTCATTGTCCCTCCTGGCCGAGCACATCTGGCTCTGCCAATTGTGGAAGTGCAAAATCCTGGAATGGTTTGAGCTGGAAGGGACCTTAAAGCCCATCCACTTCCAGCCCCACCATGAGACACCTCCCGCTGTCCCAGGGTGCTCCAAGCCCTGTCCAGCCTGGCCTTTGACACTTCCAGGCATCCAGGGGCAGCCACAGCTTCTCTGGGGAACCCATTCCAGCCCCTCCCCACCCACACAGGGAGGAATTTCTTCCCAATATCCCATCCAGCCTTGCCCTCTGGCAGTTTAAGCCCATTCCCCCCTGTCCTGGCACTCTCTGTCTTTCCTGTACCCCTTCAGGTGCTGGCAGGCCACAATTAGGTCACCCTGCAGTTCTCCAGGATGAGCAATCCCAGCTGGCCCAGCCTTCCCTCCCAGCAGAGTGATCCCAGATCCCAGGGATCACTGCTGGGAAACCAGGAATGATCTGGGCACCAAAACTGGGCTGTGGCACTGCCCTGATCCCAGAGCTGATAATGAAGGATGGCACTGCCCACTTCTGGGAGCTATTAATGAGGCATGGCACTGCCCTGATCCCAGAGCTGGCAGTGAGGGATGGCACTGCCCACTTCTGGGAGCTGTTAATGAGGCATGGCACTGCCCTGATCCCAGAGCTGGCAGTGAGGGATGGCACTGCCCCATTCCCAAAGCTGGTAGTGAGGATGGCACTGCCCACAATGAGGGATGGCACTGCCCAATTCTGGGAGCTGTTGCTGAAGGTGTTGGGGTGTTGGAGTCACTCCTGTGCGGAGTCAGAGCCAGCCCAGCATCCCTGGTGGTGCTCCACGTCCTGGCTCAGTGTGGGGCTCCTGCAAGGGTCACTTGGGGTGCTCAGTCACTGATTTGGGGTCAGGACCCACTCCAAGGTGTGAGGTTTCTGTTTCCCAGTGCCTCCATGGCCGTGTTTTGTTTCCATTTGGGAACTGCTGCCTCTGCGCTTCCTTTCACAGTTCAGCTTTCAGCCATATCACAAAGAGGTTTTGCTGTCCCAGTCTGGGTTTTTTTTTCCTCCCCCCGCTTTGTTTTCCACATTCCCTTTTGTTTTAAATGTCAATAACCTATAAGGTATCTCTTATTTCTGTTCCAGAATTTTCTCTTTCCTGGATGTGGTCACTCTGTGTCGTTGTGCTCAAGTTTCCAGGGTAAGAACCTTCCTCTTTCCTGGTGGATTTTAGCAGGGGGTTGGATTTGGGTGACAGTCTTCCCTCTCCAGGGGGGTTAGGCCAGGGAGCTTTGTGCCACTCAGCTGGGATTATTTAGTGTCCCCTGGAAGTCCTGGAAAATTCCCATAGCACCAGTGAAGGGGAATTCCAAGCTGGAATAGCATTTTCCAGCGTCCCAGGTACAAAGGGGAAGGTGCTGATGTTTTGCCCAGATCTTTCCCCTCATTCTGGGTTTTATAGTGAGCTCACCCTGCTGAAATCCCCAACATGGGATGAGCCCAAAATGGCATCCTGTGGGTTTTGGTAGAAACACAGGAATTTTAATTCACAGAGATGCTGCAGAGCCAATGAAAGTTCATCTTCTCCTTGGATGTAGTTGGAGTAAGCATGGAAATAAAGTGAGGGGTTGTTCTCATCCTTCGTGGGCTTCAGTTAATGAAACCCAACTTGCATTATTTGCTTGGGAGAAATCCTCCAGCTGGACTGGAAAGTTCGGTTATCTGGAGCTGCCAGATTATTCAGGTGCTTTTTCCTGCCAGTGTCTGGTAACTCCCAGGGGAAGCAGCACAAGCAAGGGTGGGGTGATGATCCAGGGAAGGTGTTGGAGTGCTGTGTTCACCATCCTGGCTGGGTGACACCTGCACAAACCCATCAGTCCTGGCTCCAAACCTCAACCACCACTGATTTAATTACTCTAAGTACACTGGAATTAAAAAAAAAAATATATATATATGCTTAATACTGTTAATTGCATTAAAAAATTACCCTGGGTGGTGTCTGGGCATTACAGTTGCCACCCAAATAACACAGGGAAAGAGCTCCCAGCTGAAATCCAGCAGAGCAGTGCTGGCCAGAATGGGCTGTCAGGGATTCTTTGCCAATGTCAGGGTGTTCTCTTGGCCTGTCCCAGCTCCTGTTTGCACAGGGAGCACAGCAGCCATTCCATGGCACAGCACAGGGAGTTCCTGCAGGGATGTGCAGGAAGGTTCTGGAACGTTCCCTGCACTGCCCATGGAATTATGCAGCCACTGGGGCATTTCCTACTGCTTTTCTCCTGGCCATAACCAGACCTTAAAACAAACATCAGGAGTGAGGTTTAAACCCCAAAAACTCAATTAATGCTCAGTTCTGGCATCTGCTGTAACTCTGCACTAACTCCTGCCCAAGAACTGCTGCTCTGTGCTGGGGAGGAGCTCGGTGCACGTGGGATTTGGGATGGGAAATCCCCCTGTGTTTACCCCTGGCTCCTGCACAACGCTGCCTCCTGGTTATTACAAGATCCCCTTGTTTACCTTGATGAGTAACTGAAACTTTAAATTCAGCTCTGTGCTCCCCACCTGGCTGAGGGCACAGCGACCAACTCCGAGTTCCTGCCTCTCCTTTGGAGCAGGAACCAGGGAGATTTTGGTGATTTAAACAAAAACCAAACCCTTTGGCAGTGCAGCTGCGGGGTCCCCTGGAGGACTCACCTGTGCCCAGGTGTCCTCTGAGGTGCTGGGGAGGAAATTCCAGCCAGGAATGTGAAGATGCCTGAGCTCCAAGCACTCTCCTGGCTCACAGCTGCACCTCCCAAGGGAGTGGAAGCAGCCAGGGCACCTCTTCCCTGGCTGGGGGACTCAGAATTCTGAGTTTTGAGGGCACCAAGCTCCTTGCAAGTGCTCCTGGTGCCTGCTCAGTTCTCCCTGCTGGCTGCAATTACCTGTTGCTTTCCCACCTGGGACAGAATGTTGTTTCTCAAAGGAACAAACTGCGAGTAGGTGCCCACTGACCTATTTTTTTTTTATATATATTAACCACACATTTACATTTTTTCCCCCAATAAAGGCATGGAATGTTCTGGCCCTGGATGGCAGTAACTGGCAGCGAATTGACCTGTTTGATTTCCAGAGGGATATTGAGGTATAATTAAGTGACATACAAACCCATTTTTTCTTGTTGAAATGTAATTACAGCTTTGAATGGATTAATACTCCCAGTGTAACCCTTCCTACCTTCCCTGGAGATAGAAATCATTCATTTCAGTTCTTCAGCTTCAGGGAGTCTTTTAAAGTCTTGGCAATCCATTCAGCTTTTGAAAATGGACAGAATTCTATATCCCTAGCAAGACTTGAAGCTAGAAATGGAAGGAGGGTAGTTTTTGTCTGTTCTAAAAACAGAAATTAGTAGCAAAGGTACTTTTTTGGGGGGAAAACTGCTGCTTGTTGGAAGAGAACTTAATCTACTGCTCCTTGCACTCAATAAGATCATGAGGGCTGAATGCCTGTTGAATCAGGGCCTGAAATATTTGTATCTTTAATACCAAAAATTGAAATTGAAGTGAAGATGATTTGGGAAGGACAAGGTCCAATTTGTCCCTAAAAGATGCAGCTCTGTTGTAGCTGAACCTCTGGGATGTGGATTCTGCAGCAGCAGTGGGGATGGAGGCTGAAAATTCGAATTGCCAGGAAAATGGGTGAGGAAAACCCTCAATGCTAAAAAAAAATCTCAGGATTTTTAATCCTGTTTAAAACACGTTGGAGGAGGGAGACTGAAAACATTTCCCATTGGAGGGAAATGGGGAATGTGTGGCTTTAACTTGTGGTAGACAGAGGCATCGAGCAGAGCTGCTGAGTGAGGGTTCTGACCTTGTGGGAAATCCACCCCTGATTTTGTAGGAAAGTGTTAAAATAATCCCTTTGTGCAGCTGAGAGTCAGGGGTGAGGAGCAGGAGGTGGCACTGTCACCTCAGCAGGGTCTCCGTGGCCTGGGGGAAGGAAATGGGGGATTTGGGGTCTTCATAATGAATCCTTCACCTCATAACGTGCCCTAAAAGTCCCAGACCCATGGAATTATTTATTTAGAGGGGAGTTCTCAGGGTTCCTGATGTGGGGGGTGGCAGGAGGTGGGACTGAGCAGCTCAGCCTTGGGAGGAAGGAGAGGCTGGGAATACAAACCAGGCTCTTCCCATTCCTCTGTGCTTTTGGGGTGGTTTTCATATCCCTGCACATCAAACCCGAGTTCTTGCCTAAGCCCAGACTTCCTCTCTGAAAACAAAATTTGTTGTACTTCACCTCAAAGTTCCTGCTGGGCATCCTCAGGCTCTGCTGTAACAGAGTTAAATCCATCAGTCCATGTAAATTCTTGATAGAAACACGTTTGGCTCCTGTAATTTGAGCAGAATTTATAGGCTTGCTATAACAGATTATAGAATAGAATATAGAATGTAGAATTGAATATAAAATATAGAATTGAATATAAATATAGAATATAGAATTGAATATAAAATACAGAATTTAATATAGAATTTAATATAGAACATAGAATTCAATATAGAATTTAATATAGATTTGAATGTAGAATATAGAATTTAATATAGAACTGCAGAATCAGGGAGTGTTTCAGCTTTTTCAGCCTTTTTTGAGGGCTCTGGAGGTCGAGCATCAGCCATGGAGCTGCTCCCGTGGTGTCCCCAGAGCTCACCTGGCCAGCCCAGGGTCTGATGGTGGGGTTGTGTTGTGCTGAGCCTGGTGGCTGATTTGAGGTTTTTTTTAGACTAGAAAAGAGATTCTGGAAGAAAATCCTCATCTCACAGAGGTCCCAAATGCCAGTTAGCCCTGGAAGGACCAAGGGATGTTCCTGCTCTGTGAGGAGCAGCCAAAGTGCAGGGGAAGGTTCTGAGTTTCTGGTGCAGATATTCTCCCGTGGTTTTGCCCTTTAGTCCCAGGGGAAAGGTAAATCCTGGCTGTAATGGGGTCTTTGGGTACAGATTTGAAATTAAAAACCCTTTTCTGGATCTCTGGAGCACAAATGGTTGAATCTCTTTTCCTGCAGGAGCAGAACTCATGGGCTGGTTCTGCTCATCTCTGTTTGGAATAGAAACTGGAGTTTATCCATTGGCTGTGCGTGGAAATCGGGGCTGTAGCTCCTCTCACCTTCCTTGGCAGTCTGTGCCCACGTCCAGGAGCTCCAAAATGGAGGAAATTTCTCAGAATGGGTTCTCTGATTTGCTTTAGGTGATTGCTCCTTGTCTCTCCATCTTCAGAAGCTGAATAATTCTCCTCCCCCTCCCTTAGCCCATTCCCACGGCGTTTTCAGCCCCTTAGCACCGTTTTCCCTCCAATAACAAATTGTTGTTCATCTGCAAGATGCTCACTTGGGCTTCCTGAAGGTCTGTGGGGTCTCACGGGGCTCCTCCTGTCTCCCCAGGGCCGAGTGGTGGAGAACATTTCCAAGAGATGTGGGGGATTCCTGCGGAAGCTGAGCCTGCGGGGCTGCCTGGGAGTGGGGGACAACGCCTTAAGGTACCTTGGAATGGGCTGCAAATCCAAGATTCTCAGATTTATCTGGAGAATAAAACGGGGAGAAGTTATCCCCATTCTGAAGTTATCCCCATTCTGAAGTTATCCCCATTCTGAAGTTATCCCCATTCTGAAGTTATCCCCATTCAGAAGTTATCCCCATTCAGAAGTTATCCCCATTCTGAAGTTATCCCCATTCAGAATTTATCCCCACTTCGGATCTGAGACCCTCGGGATGTCAAAACCTGGAGAGCAGAGACAGAGATTGTTCATTTCTCATTTAATTTTTTTTTTTATTATTTCATTAATCATTTTTATTGTTTAATTTGTCTTGTTTTATCATTTAACTTATTGCGGTTTTATCTAAAAAATTAAATTGTAAATAAATAAAAAATTAAAAATAAAAATTAAATTTATAGCTACATTTCTATATTTATATATTAAGACATACATAAATATAAATATATATTTAATATAATATAAATAAAATTAATAAATAATAAATTAAATAATAGCTCAATTACTATATTATATTACTATAAATATTATAGTAATATTTAATTGTAAATATTAGAAATTATATACTATTACTAATAACAATCTAATTATTAAATATAAATATTTATATTTATATAGTAATATGTTATCTTAATATATTTATACTAATTAATATATAAACATTATATTAATTAATGTAAATATTATATTACCAATATATAAATATAGATTACTTGATATAAATAAATAACAATGAATAAATTAATAAATTAGATACACAATACAGAATTAATAAATATAAAATAAAATACAGAAATATAAATGTTATAAATATATCACCAAATTGATTTTTAACCTCACCCAGCAGCCACTTCTCTCAGTTCTCATTAAAATAAAGCCAAGTGCTGAGGCTGAGGGTGATGGGAACTGAGTGAATCTGGTGCCATCCCAGGGCAAGACGTGGGGCAGCAGAAATCAGGGATTTTCTTGGGTTTGTTCCTGGTTTTGTTGAGTATTTTCTTCTTTATAGATTCTTCCCTTGATTCTTTTATTCGTTCTTGATTTTCTTTTTGATTCTCTTGATTCTTCTTTCTTGATTCCTTTCTTCTTTCTAGATTTCCTTCCTGGTTTTCTTGGGGTTTTTCCTTGGTTTTCTTGATTCTTTTATTCTTGATTATTTCCTTCTTTCTTGATCTTCTGCATTTTCTTCTGGATTTTCTTCTTTCTTGATTCTTTTCTTGATCTTAATCCTAATTTTCATCCTGATTTTCTTCTTGATTTTCTTGATTCCTTTCTTCTTTCTTGATTCTTTTGATTTTTATGGTTTTCTTCTTGATTTCCTTCTTGATTTTCTCTGTTTTCTTCTTTAATCGGGTTTGTAAAACTTTGTTCTGACGTGTTATAAACCACCTGGAATTCCATTGCCTGACAAATCCAATGTTTCCCTTTTCCTTCACCCCAGGACCTTTGCCCAGAACTGCAGGAACATCGAAGTGTTGAACCTCAATGGTTGTACCAAGATCACGGACGCGTGAGTGAAACCCTTCCCTGGGTGCCAAAAAAGCCAGGCTTGGGTGTGGTGGAGGTTTTCCATGGAATCATGGAATGGTTTGGGTTGGAATGACCTTAAATCCCATCCCTTCCCACCCCTGCCAGGGCAGGGACAGCTTCCACTATCCCAGGCTGCTCCAAGCCCTGTCCAGCCTGGCCTTGGGCACTGCCAGGAATCCAGGGGCAGCCACAGCTGCTCTGGGCACCTGTGCCAGGTTCCCACCTCCATCCTCACCCCAGCCTGCCCATCCCGTGGGATTTCTGTGGCCTGGCATGAATCCATTGCAGGAATGTCCCCGTGTGTCTCTTGCAGCACCTGCACCAGCCTCAGCAAGTTCTGCTCCAAACTCAGGCACCTGGATTTGGCTTCCTGCACCTCCATAACCAACCTGTCCCTGAAAGCACTCAGGTAGGAGCTGGCAGCAGGGATTTTCCGTGGAATTTTAGAATCATTAAGGCTGGAAAAGACCTCTGAGATCCTCCAGCCAAGCCAGCATTCCAGCAGAGCCTCCCTCTGGAGCTGGGCTTTGCCTGGTGTCCCCTGCTGGGTGTGGGGCTGCAGCTGTGCTCTGTGGCTCCCAGAAACGGGAATAGCAGAGCTTCTGGCTTGGAGCAGGATTTTTCCCGAGGCAAATGAGCTTTCCATGTGTGTCCCTGTGTCTCCAGCGAGGGATGCCCGCTGCTGGAACAGCTCATCATCTCCTGGTGCGACCAAGTGACCAAGGACGGGATCCAGGCGCTGGTGCGGGGCTGCGGGGGGCTCCGGGTCCTGTCCCTCAAGGGCTGCACCCAGGTACAGCTCTGGAAAAGTGGGAATGGGCATGGCTGGGGTGTTCTGCTGCTCCTCAGGGTGTGGGCATGGAAAAATTTGGGTTATTCCCTTCTCCAAAATCCCCACGGTGCTGGAGATCAGGTGCTGGTGTGGAAGTTCTTCAACAGCCCCCAGGAGTGGGACAGGGAATAAATCACTTGTGGAGCTGGAGAATCCTTTTATCCTGATTTTCCTTTTCCAGTGATCCTTTGGAGGAGGTCACTGTGATCCATGGCCAGATCTGGGCTTGGGGGATTTCATGGCAGTCCTTTCCTCTGGCTGCTGGGGCCAGGCTCTGCTCCTGATGGGGTAAAAGGCAGGAACACTCCTGGCGCTGCTGCTCCTGTGCTGCATTTCCCTCCTCCCCAGAGGAAATCCCCATTTCCCACTGTCCCAGCTTTAATTCCCAGATCCCAGTGCTCCCAGTTCCCATCCCTGTGGTTTCCCTTCCAGCTGGAGGACGAGGCCCTCAAATTCATCGGTGCCCACTGTCCTGAGCTGATGACCCTGAACCTGCAGACCTGCCTGGTGAGTGGCACTGCCCAGGATTCCCAGCCCAGGATTCCCTCATGGAATGTGCTCCATCCCCTGCCCATGGGGCACTTGTCACCAGCAGCTCCTTGGTGGCACTTCAGGGGCACTGAGCCCCTCACCTTTGCTGTGTCGAGGGTGTTTCTCTCTTCCCTCTGAACTTTTCTGTGGGATGAGCTGGAAAAATCCTTCCCATCAGGCTGGGCTGATGCTGCCAGGCCTCTCCTCTCATCCCTGTGCAGAACTGAGCCCACAGAGACACTTCTCCTGCACAGAAGGGCCCTCAACCAGCTCTGCAGTGCCAAAAATGTGTGTTCATGCCAAAAATAGATTGGCATGGGCTCTCTGTCTGTGCCATCACAGTCTGACACAGGAACAGGCATGGATGGACCCCCTGTGTCCAGGGATGGGACTGGAGGGACCCCCCTGTGTCCAAGGACAGGGATGGACAGACTGCCTGTGTCCAGGGACAGGGATGGACAGACCCCCTGTGTCCAGGGACAGGGATGGACAGACTGCCTGTGTCCAAGGACAGGGATGGACAGACCCCCTGTGTCCAGGGACAGGGATGGACAGACTGCCTGTGTCCAGGGACAGGGATGGAGGGATGGACAGACTGCCTGTGTCCAGGGACAGGGATGGACAGACTGCCTGTGTCCAGGGACAGGGATGGACAGACTGCCTGTGCCCAGGGACAGGGATGGAGGGATGGACAGACTGCCTGTGTCCAGGGACAGGGATGGACAGACTGCCTGTGCCCAGGGACAGGAATGGAGGGATGGACAGACTGCCTGTGTCCAGGGACAGGGATGGACAGACTGCCTGTGTCCAGGGACAGGGATGGAGGGATGGACAGACTGCCTGTGTCCAGGGACAGGGATGGACAGACCCCCTGTGTCCAGGGACAGGGATGGACAGACTGCCTGTGCCCAGGGACAGGGATGGACAGACTGCCTGTGTCCAGGGACAGGGATGGACAGACTGCCTGTGTCCAGGGACAGGGATGGACAGACTGCCTGTGTCCAGGGACAGGGATGGACAGACTGCCTGTGTCCAGGGACAGGGATGGACAGACTGCCTGTGCCCAGGGACAGGGATGGACAGACTGCCTGTGTCCAAGGACAGGGATGGACAGACCCCCTGTGTCCAAGGACAGGGATGGACAGACTGCCTGTGTCCAGGGACAGGGATGGACAGACTGCCTGTGTCCAGGGACACAAATGGACAGACTGCCTGTGCCCAGGGACACAAATGGACAGACTGCCTGTGTCCAGGGACAGGGATGGATAGAGCCCCTGTGTCCAGGGACAGGGATGGACAGACTGCCTGTGTCCAGGGACAGGGATGGACAGACTGACTGTGTCCAGGGACAGGGATGGACAGACTGACTGTGTCCAGGGACAGGGATGGACAGACTGCCTGTGTCCAGGGACACAAATGGACAGACTGCCTGTGCCCAGGGACAGGGATGGACAGACTGCCTGTGTCCAGGGACAGGGATGGATAGAGCCCCTGTGTCCAGGGACAGGGATGGACAGACTGCCTGTGCCCAGGGACACAAATGGACAGACTGCCTGTGCCCAGGGACACAAATGGACAGACTGCCTGTGCCCAGGGACAGGGATGGACAGACTGCCTGTGTCCAGGGACACAAATGGACAGACTGCCTGTGCCCAGGGACAGGGATGGACAGACTGCCTGTGTCCAGGGACACAAATGGACAGACTGCCTGTGCCCAGGGACACAAATGGACAGAGCCCCTGTATCTTTCCAAGCAGGAATTGCAAAGCCCTTTAGGACTCCCAGTACCTTCCTCCATCCCTCACCGTGTCCAGCTCCAAAACATTTCCCTGCAAATCCCTTCCCTGATATTCCCAAATCCAGCGAGATTTATCCTCCCTCTGCTGCTCCAGTGAAACATCTCCATAATAATTTTGGGGTGAAACATTTCCATAACAATTTTGGGCCAAAAAGAACTGGAATTTGGAACTGGGAGAGACAAATCCTGCCAGGATTGAGGCAGCTGTGGTTTCCCTGGCAGCAAATCACGGACGATGGGCTCATCACCATCTGCAGGGGCTGCCACAAGCTGCAGTCCCTGTGTGCTTCTGGCTGCTCCAACATCACTGATGCCATCCTCAACGCCCTGGGACAGAACTGCCCACGCCTCCGGTGAGTTCTCCCAGCATTTCCCCCATGGAACACTCAGCAGAGGGTCCAGGTGGTCCCTGAGCCATTTCACCCCCCAAAGATTTTCCCAGTTTTTGTCCCTGAGCTTTTTCCGGGTGTTTGGAACAGGGTGGTTGTGATTTTCGGGTTGTCCCCAAATTCTTGGGGTTTAAAAGAGCTCCCAGCATGGTGCCCACAGGCTCCCTCCATGTGTATCCGTGAAGAAAATTTGGGATTGGGTGTACCTTTCCAGAGGTGTCAGGATGAGGAGTAGAAACTCAACAAGGACAAATCCCACCCCAAATTCCAGAGGAGGAATGCCAGTTTTTGGCTTCTACCTCTGTCAGGGTGGGGATGGAGGCACTCGAGAGGATGGTTTGTGTTCAGACTCAGGTGTTTATTGCTCCTTAGCAGTGTTCCAGCCTCACAGCAGTGAGTTCTGCACTCTCTCATCAGCAAGGCACAAAATGGCCAACTGTCCCTTGTTACAAGGTCTTTTAAGGCTAAACTATCCCGTTAAGAAATGACACCTAAATTATTTTCACTTTTAACCCAATCACTGATCCCTCAAAGCCAGCACTGTGGACTTCTCTGTCCAGTTACAAAACACCCCCCAAACCCGTGGAGAAGAGGGAAGAAGAAGGTGAAGAAGAACAACCTGTCTCCACCCTAAAACCTCCATCTTGCCCCATATTTATTTCTATATTCTAAAAGCCCAAACTCTGAGTTTTCCACCCTGTGCTGTTACACACTCCTAACCAACTCCACACCCACAATCCCAGTGCTATCAGTCAATTTTGGAAGCTTTCTCCACAGCCTCAGGTGGAATGCAGTGCTCTCCTGGGAGTCAGAGTCTCTCAGAAAGTTTAAAATTCTCAGCATCCAGAACTCCAACATCAGAATTCCTCCCCATGAGGGTGTCACATCCCGGAGCAGCTCCATGAGGACGTGGGGTGTCCCTGGCTGGAGACATTCCCGTGTCCCCTGCTGCTCTCCCTGGCCAGGGGGTGGGACTGGAGGGGTCTCCTGAGGTCATTCCCAGCCCTCTCCTGGAATTTTGGGGCTCCACCACGGTTCTTTCCTTGTGTCCTGCAGAATATTGGAAGTGGCAAGGTGTTCCCAGCTGACCGACGTGGGCTTCACCACCCTGGCCAGGGTAAGAGCCCTGTTCCTCCTCCTCCTCCTCCTGCTTTTCCTTCCTTTTCATGGCAAAAAAAAAAAAAAAAATACCCCAGTAGGTTTGGGAAAACTTAATTTGGGTGGAAGCTTAAGGTCCAAAAATTTGGTTTTATGGGATCTTTGGCATCGTTCTGGCTCGCACACCTGGGAGGATTTGCATCCAAACCACAGGAAGTGTTAAATATTTTAGTTATAAACTTCACTGGTTTTGTCTAAATGTAACTCCCTTTACTCTCCATGATTAAAAAAAAACCTTAAATGAGTGAAATTTCCTTTACTATCCTTCAGAAAGAAGCAGCAAACTTTCCTTCCAGTAGTGATATCTCATAGAGGAACCCCTTAATTTTTAAAGCAAACTATCTTTGTGGTGGTATATTTATATTTATTTATATTTTATTTATATGTTTATAATGCTATTCATTTTTCTATATTTTTATTTATAATATATTTAATATACTACTTATCTTTATATTTTAATATCATGTATTTATATTAATTATATTAATTGTATTTATTTATTATATTTAATTTTTGATGGATTTATATTTATATTTGCTGTCTGGACTTTACACTCACCACGGGTGTTTGGAATTCCTTTATTCCTAGAATTGCCATGAGCTTGAAAAAATGGATCTGGAAGAGTGTGTCCAGGTAGGAATGCCACCTCAGGCTGTTTCTCTTGCAGCAGTGTGGAAAATTGGTGGGAAATTAAGAGATTTTCTTCAAATCAGAATTTAATGTGGAATCCTGAGTGGGAAGAGTGGCTGGATTTGGAGAGGAAAATGTTGGGAATGAGGTTTTATCCTTGGTTTGGATTCCATGGGAACTGTGCTGTAAATAAGAAATATTTAATAGTGAGAGATCCCGGGTCAAATAATGGGTTTGTGAGAGAAAATCCCAGATTTTTAAGGGAAAATCCCAGAGAAAAATCTTAATCTTGCTAAAAATAATAGGAGTTTCCCCTGATTTGGAAACTGTGAAGCAGCAATGATTTTGAGGGATTGATATCAAAATGGGCTGAAGCATTTACAGGGAAAAGGGTGGAATTGACTCAAAATTCCATAAAAATACCTCCAAACCCGAGGGTAGATTGGAAATTGATTGAGCCTGAGACCAGGGGAATGGGATTGTGAATCCTGGGAACAGCTGGGCCCCAAGTTCTGCATTTCCTGGGCAGAAATTTGGGATATAAAGAGACAATGACACCAGCCCGGGCAGGAATGGATTGGGAATTAACCCTTAAAAGGAAGAAGCAAAGCTGAGCCAGGGCACAAATCCATCCCAGGCAGCTCCTGTGGGGGTTTGGGACTGGGAACCTTTGTGTGGGATTCCTTCTTCCTGAAGAAAACCAGGAGCTGGGCAATCTGTCGGGTGCTCAGAGGGAATCTAAGCCTTCCTCGTCCTTCCAGAGGCACATTTGGGACACATTTGGGAGCTGATATCAGCACTTTAGGGAAGTTAAAAACAATCCAGTGATGCCTCTGCATCCCAGTTCTCCAAGGGCAGGAGGTGATTTCCATGAGGAGGTGGATTCCTGAGGGGCTCTGGGGAAATCCTGAAGTTTTGCTTTGGTAGGAGAGAAAAAAAAAAAAAAACCAACAAATTCTTATGCCCAGCACCAACATAAAAGGGCTTTTCCTTCTTTTCCAGATTACAGACAGCACACTAATCCAGCTTTCCATACACTGTCCACGGCTGCAGGTCCTGGTGAGTATTCCAGGGGACACTTCCAGCATTTCCTTTCTCCAAACAAATGGATTTTAAACACTGCCTGACTTCACAGTTGGAAGAATTCTGCTGGGAACCTGACCCTGAGGAACCTCTTGTCCCTCCCCTGCTGCTCGCAGGAATCCCACACCAGGGCCCCACAGGAAAAGGGTTGTGGGGATTCTCCCAGGAGCAGAATTCCAAGTGGGATCTGCCTGCACAGGAGCTGCCAGTCTGTCTGTGGGAGAGGAACCTGTAGGGCAGCCAGGAGCTGGAATGCTCGGTGCCTCTGGGAAGCCACGTACCTTTGGGGCTGGATCTCTGGGAATTTGGTCTCTGACACCCCTGGCTTTGTGCCATGAGGGATCCTGTCCTGGGAGGTGTGGGAATGTGGATTCTGCAGCGCAGTCATCCCTCAGGACAGCCAGTTCCAGCTCCTGGCTCAGGCCCTGCTTCCTCCTTGAGGACTTTCCAGGTGAATCCCCCAGAAAATCCACACCAAGGGGGGGCTATCATGTTCCTGCTGCTTCTTGGAGCCAGGGCCGGGGCCCTTCCCGTGGTGGGTGAGGCCACAGGTGTCCCAAAGGTGGGTTCTTGCATAGCTCAGCTGTGCTGGAATTTCTGTGCCACCCTGGGGGTCTCATCCCTCCGGAGCTGCATTCCCCTGGAACCATGGAAGGGACCCTGAAGATCCTCCTGTTCCCATGGGCAGGGACACCTTCTGCTACCCCAGGTGCTCCGAGCCCCATCCAGCCTGGCCTTGAACACTTCAGGGATCTGGGGGCAGCCACAGCTTCTCAGGGCACCCTGTGCCAGGGCCTCCCCACGCCCCAGGGAGGAATTTTCCCCCTCCAGCTGCAAGTTGGAGCTGGAAGCACATCATTCCTCAGAAACCACCGAGCCCAGTAGCTCCAGTGCAAGGAGCAAGCCCAGCCCCACCAACCACGCACCATCCTCCCATCCCCAGCGAGGTTCTGGCTGGATTTTGGGTTGTCAGGAGCTGGGTTTAACCCCTCTGTTTGGGGACAGAGTTTATCCCACTGCGAGCTCATCACCGACGACGGGATCCGTCACCTGGGCAACGGCGCCTGCGCCCACGACCGCCTGGAGGTGATCGAGCTGGACAACTGCCCCCTGATCACCGACGCCTCCCTGGAGCACCTCAAGAGCTGCCACAGCCTGGAGAGGATAGAACTGTACGACTGCCAGCAGATCACGCGGGCTGGGATCAAGAGACTCAGGGTGAGCAGGGACCGGGAGGAGCTGGGATGGGAGGGTTTATCCATAGGAAGGAGCTGGGATGGGAGGGTTTGTCCATAGGGAGAAGTGAGGATCTGGGATGGGAGGGTTTATCCATAGGAAGGAGCTGGGATGGGAGGGTTTATCCATAGGAAGGAGCTGGAATGGGGAGGGTTTATCCACAGGGAGGAGCTGGGATGGGAGGGTTTATCCATAGGAAGGAGCTGGGATGGGGAGGGTTTATCCATAGGAAGGAGCTGGGATGGGAGGGTTTATCCATAGGAAGGAGCTGGAATGGGGAGGGTTTATCCACAGGGAGGAGCTGGGATGGGAGGGTTTATCCATAGGAAGGAGCTGGGATGGGAGGGTTTGTCCACAGGGAGGAGCTGGGATGGGAGGGTTTATCCACAGGGAGGAGCTGGGATGGGAGGGTTTATCCACAGGGAGGAGCTGGGATGGGAGGGTTTATCCATAGGAAGGAGCTGGGATGGGGAGGGTTTATCCATAGGAAGGAGCTGGGATGGGGAGGGTTTATCCATAGGAAGGAGCTGGGATGGGTGGGTTTGTCCACAGGGAGGAGCTGGGATGGGAGGGTTTATCCATAGGAAGGAGCTGGGATGGGAGGGTTTATCCACAGAGAGGAGCTGGGATGGGAGGGTTTATCCATAGGGAGGAGCTGGGATGGGGGAGGGTTTATCCATAGGAAGGAGCTGGGATGGGGAGGGTTTATCCATAGGGAGGAGCTGGGATGGGGGAGGGTTTATCCATAGGAAGGAGCTGGGATGGGGAGTGTTTATCCATAGGAAGGAGCTGGGATGGGAGGGTTTATCCATAGGGAGGAGCTGGGATGGGGAGGGTTTATCCACAGGGAGGAGCTGGGATGGGAGGGTTTATCCATAGGGAGGAGCTGGGATGGGGAGGGTTTATCCATAGGGAGAACAGAGGACCTGGGATGGGAGGGTTTATCCATAGGAAGGAGCTGGGATGGGAGGGTTTATCCATAGGAAGGAGCTGGGATGGGAGGGTTTATCCACAGCGAGGAGCTGGGATGGGAGGGTTTATCCATAGGGAGAACAGAGGACCTGGGATGGGGAGGGTTTATCCATAGGGAGGAGCTGGGATGGGGAGGGTTTATCCATAGGGAGGAGCTGGGATGGGAGGGTTTGTCCATAGGGAGGAGCTGGGATGGGGAGGGTTTATCCATAGGAAGGAGCTGGGATGGGAGGGTTTGTCCATAGGGAGGAGCTGGGATGGGGAGGGTTTATCCATAGGGAGGAGCTGGGATGGGAGGGTTTATCCATAGAGAGGAGCTGGGATGGGAGGGTTTATCCATAGGGAGGAGTGAGGACCTGGGATCTGGAGGGTTTATCCATAGGAAGGAGCTGGGATGGGAGGGTTTGTCCACAGGGAGGAGCTGGGATGGGAGGGTTTATCCATAGGAAGGAGCTGGGATGGGAGGGTTTATCCACAGGGAGGAGGTGGGATGGGAGGGTTTGTCCATAGGGAGAAGTGAGGAGCTGGGATGGGAGGGTTTATCCATAGGGAGGAGCTGGAATGGGAGGGTTTATCCATAGGAAGGAGCTGGGATGGGGAGGGTTTATCCATAGGAAGGAGCTGGGATGGGTGGGTTTATCCACAGGGAGGAGGTGGGATGGGAGGGTTTATCCATAGGGAGGAGTGTGGACCTGGGATCTGGAGGGTTTATCCAGAGGGAGGAGCTGGGATGGGGAGGATTTATCCATAGGGAGGACTGAGCTGGCAGAGCTCCCATCACCTGGTGCTCGTGCTCAGAAGAGTTGTGGAACCATCAGCGGTGGATATGGGGTCATGGAAAGGTGGAATGGTTTGGGTTGGACACTTTACACTATCCTGGATTGCCTGGGACAATACCAGGAATCCAGGGGCAGCCACAGCTTTTCTGGGCACCTGTGCCAGGGCCTCAGTCCCTCACAGGAAGGAATTTCTTCCCAGTATCCCCTCCTGGGTCAGTTTCTCCACGTGTAAAAGAAAAGTAATGATAACATTTTCTCTGCCAAGAGAATATGGATCTGTAAAGCTACACCGTAAAATTATGGAATCTTTGCGTGATTTGGGTTGGGAAAGCCCATCCTGTCCCACCCCCTGCTGTGGGCAGGAACCTTCCACTATCCCAAGCTGCTGCAAGCCCCATCCAACCTGGCCTTGGACACTTCCAAGGACGGGGATTCCACCAGTTCCCAGCTACTGGCACGGGAGGAGCCCCATTCCCCATTCCTGTTCCCTGTCACTTGTGGCTGTGCCTGCCCCAGGAGCTCGGGGCGTGTCCCTGACTCCTCCCCTGAAGCAATCCCCTCTGACTGCCCCCCTGAACTGTTATGCTGGCTCAGTCTTGGGGGACGGCCGAGGAGGAGAGCTTCAGAAGCCAGGAGAGAGAGGCTCAGTTTCCATGTGTTTATTTTCAGGGGAGAAGGAGGAAAAAGAGACCGAACAATGGCGGAGTGGGTTTTTATCTAGGTTCTGGGGCGTTGGGGCCATCTGGCCTCTGGGTTTAAGGGTCATTCTAACATTCCTGTCTGTGGGGTGATACCATTCCTTAAAGAACTGCAACACTCCCCCGTGTTTGCCGTTCCAGACCCACCTGCCCAACATCAAAGTCCACGCCTACTTCGCCCCGGTGACCCCCCCGCCCTCGGTGGGCGGCAGCCGACAGCGCTTCTGCAGATGCTGCATCATCCTATGACACTGGAACCTCCTCCCAGCAAACTGGGGCTGGAGCCACGCCCGTGGCGTTCCGGGCACACCAGAACCCTGGAGGAAAGCGATCCCAGTGTCATTTGCCAGGGCCAGTGAGCAGGGCTGGGGTGCCCTGTAGCCACCCACACACCCCCCTGTGATCCCAGCTGTCCCGGCGGGATGAGGGACTGGGGATGGAGCTGCAGCTGTGCCGGCTTTTCCCGGGGTGGATTGGCCTAATCCTGAACCATTCCTGCTGGGAATTCCTGGGAATGCCCCAGGGGAAGCCCCTGCGGGGAGGAAGGGAGGGCTCCCAGCCCGGAGGGACTGATGCTGCTGGTGAGGTTGGAAAAGGAATCGAGATCCTTGGAAGTGGGGAGAGGGGAGAGGAGAGGAGCACACTTTAACCCCGTTGTGCGGAAGGGAAAATCCCAACAAACCTGAACACCCCGACGAGTTCCATGTCCGTTTGTCAGTGAGGGAATGAAGCAGCAGCTGCTGAGCCAGGATGTTCCTGGGATCCAGGATGTACCTGGGATCCTGGGTTTACCTATGGTCCAGGATTTCCCTGGGATCCCGGATTTCCGTGTGGTCCAGGATTCCCCCTGCTCCCACCTGAGCATGCTCACATGAAGGCTCGTCTTCCCTGTGTCCGTGGCATCCAGCTCAGAGGCTTCCCAGATTCTTCCCAGATTGTTGTGATAGAGCTTGGAATTTCTAATGCCACATATTTTACCCTCCTCAAATCCTGTTTTTTTCCTTTTTTTTTTTTTTTTTGGGGGTTTTTCCCCCCCAATTCTTGAGATTTCCCAGTCCAAAGCCAAACATCCATAAGGATTTTTTTTCCCCATGAGAAGCCTGAACCTGTGGTGTGCTGTCAGGAAGATTTTAAAGAAGCACAGGGACCTGCACCCCAGGCTGGGCTCTCCTGGCCTGTGTGATCAGGGATTGGGCGTCCAAATTTACCCCAAATCCAGGTTTTATCCCAGTGACAAGGATATAATTCTCCATACAGGGAATAATATATATACAAATATATAATTCTCAGTAGAGGGAGAAAGTTGCAGTCCGTGTTCCAGCGACTGTGAGTTCCCTCCTCCTGTCCTTTCCCTCCATCCTTCCCCCAAGGAAAAGCAAAGTAGAGCTTTTTGCTTGTTGCCCTGGTGAAGAATTAAGGATTCCCTGACGGAGCAGGGCTGGGATCCACCCTCACTCCCTGTGAGGGCCCTTCCTGACCTCCCCACCCTCCTCAGGTAAGTGTGGTGCCCTGCAGGGAGCCCCGGGATGGGGTTTGGATGTGCCAGGCCCAGCTCGGGGGGAGGGGGGGGTCGGTGGCTGCTTTTTTGGGGCATTTCAGGCAAAATCGGCGCAGGGGAGCCCGGACTGACCGAATTCCAGGGGCCCAGTGTGGAACTGCTGGGCAGATCCCAAGGGTTTAAGGGAGCAGGACTGGTCAGACTGGGGCAGGTCCGTGGGAGCCGTGTCCGTCGTTCCCGCCGTCCGTGCGGCACGGACGCTCCCTGGACCGAGGAGCTGGGCTTCCCCTCGGTGCTGAGGAATCTCCTGGTGGGGAAAGAGCAGCTGCAGCACCAGGAATGGCTGCTTTAGGGGCTGGGGGGGGCGGTTTCCCACCAGGAATTCCAAGGACAATGCGCTGTTCCCAGCAGGAGGGTC
This sequence comes from Anomalospiza imberbis, assembly GCF_031753505.1. Classification (NCBI taxonomy): domain Eukaryota; kingdom Metazoa; phylum Chordata; class Aves; order Passeriformes; family Viduidae; genus Anomalospiza; species Anomalospiza imberbis. Next base: position 3,114,134 of record NC_089702.1, on the reverse strand, counting down.
CCAGGTGCCCCTGGAGCTGCACCCCTTCGTCTCCCCCAGCCCCCCCAGTCTGTGCTCACGCTCTGCTGGGAGCAACTGCAGGCTGCTGTGGTTAAAAGGATACTGTCAATGCCCTCCTGTAGATGGCTTTTAATCCCTTATATTTATTCAAATCCTCTTTAGCGCTGTGGATTCTCCCCCTCTCCTCGGGCGCCTTCATTTCCAGAACTTTCTCCAGGTTTCAGGGTGGCAGAGGATGGTGGTGACAGACTGGACGGGTCACCCGGCAATCACAGGATTTGCACAACTCTGGGAAAATAAAAAACAAAACACTTTTGTTTAGTTCCTACTGTGGCAGGGGAGAGCGAAGAGCGGGATTTTGGAGCCAGGGCGTAGTTGGCTGACTGATCCCTTTGTAACAGAGCAGAGTTTTCCAGGGAAAACTCCAGAACACAGAACCCAAAGCAATTTATTTTCTGTTTGCAGACCAGGGTGACAGCATTAAGGTAGCTCAAACTTCTTGACAGTGTCCTTTTAAGTCAATTATCCGTCTTCAAATGGACTCTTCCTGATGTTTATATTTATAAATACCAATAAACACCATTTTCCAAGCCGTGTCTCGCTGGGGGAATCACTTGGTGGAGGAAAATCCACCTCCTGCATGGGGCAGCTCCTGATGGGGGAGCTCTGAGTGTTTGCGTGGAGTCAGGAGTGGTTTGGGGTGGAAGGACCTTGGAGTTCATCCAGGGACTCCTTCCATAGCCCGGGATGCTCCCAGCCCCGTCCTTTCCTGGGATCTTCCCGGGTGGGAGCCGGTGGCTGAGGAGGGCACTGGGGCTCAGTGCCCACAGTGTGGAGGAACTGCTCCATCCTGGGGTTTCTGAGGAGTCAGTGGGGGCTCTGGGACAGCCCTAGCACGGAGCCAGCCCTGGATGAGGATCCCATCCCATTTCCAAGCTCGCTCGCTGTGCCAAATCCCCTTCTCCAGCCTCGGCTGGGCTGGCTGGGGCAGCTCCTTCGGTTTCACCCCCTGAGCTGTTCCCTGTCCTTGGAATCCTCCCTGGTTGTGTCCACCAGCTGTGGAGCAGAGGCTGGGCTGTCCCCCCCTCCCAGCAGAGCTTTCTGGAGCCTGGATTTCCCTTCCAGCACCTTCCAGCTGCCCTGGCCTCCCAACGGGAGCAGGGACCAAGGGACCTCTCCAGGAAACAGCCTGGGACCTTCTGGGGTAGAAGATCCTCCAGCGAGGCTGAGCAGATCCAGTGGAGCCAAAAAAGAGAATCTTCTGGGCTTTGAAGGCACTGCAGCACCTTTTATCCCAGTTCTGTGACGGGGTGAGGCTGGGGCAGGTGGGAAGTGCTGTCACAGGCGTTGTTTCAAACCAACAAATTCCTATTTTTGCCCATCTCTGTAGTTCCCTTTGTATTTCTCTTTGATTTTCTCTCTGTTGTTCATGGCTGGCTGCTGCTGTGGGTTTTGGGGTAATTTGGTGGGTTTTTTGGCAGGATAGGGGTGGATTTGGATCAGTGTGATAAGGTGCTTGGCTACAGTGTCCTGGAAAATATCCTAAAACATTTTGGCTTTTTCTGGTGTGCTTGATGGGCCTGGGGGTGTTTTGGGGGGTTATTCCTTTTTGCTTTCTTTTCTGGCATCCAGGTCAAGGTTTCTGCCCTCCCTCTGTGCCAAAGCCTGGCAGAGGCTCCTGTGCTGCAACTTGGGGCCAAAACGATGGAGAAAATCAAGGAGAAGGCAGCTTTTCCTCCTGAATTCCCAGCTCAGTCCGTGCCCTCCCAGCCCTTTGTTCTCCCCTGGCCCCTCCAAGGACCCATCCTGGGAGTGTCACCAGCAGTGTCCCATCACCTCCTTGTCCCTGTCCCTGGCTCTGACCTCACGTGGAAGTTCAGAGTTGATTTTTTTAAGGGAATCCATCCCCTGCTCCCACAGGCTGGGAATGTCACCCTGTGCCAGCGGTGCCACACCCGGGGCTCTTTGTGCTTCATCCTCTGTCCCCAAAGGTGCAGCTGAGCCCACCCGGGAGTCCCCAGGGGCTGCGACCCCGGGGTGAGACCCCTCCTCTCTGCAAATCCCCGTTCCCATCTCCAGCCCTGTCCCCATCCCGCTGCTCTCCACTTCCCATCAGAACATTCCAGACACTGCTGGATCCATGTCTTTTTGCCCATTTTACAGAGGACAAAACTGAGGCTGGGCCAAAGAAATGCACGTGGTTAATGTGGCCCTGGTCTCTGGGACACCGTGAGCCGTCTCTGCGGGGTGGGGACAGTCGGGAAAGGGCTGGTGGGACCAAGCCCTGGATCCCCATGGAGTGTTTTGGGGAGGGTCGGGGATATTCCCTTGTCCCCTCCAGCGACGGGGCCAGGGCCTCGTGTTCTCCCCCTCGTCCCCGTGTCTGTGATGGCAGCTGCGGTCCGGGGCTGTCCCAGCTCCTCACCCGAGCCCTGCCCTTCCTCCCCTGCTCCCGCTTTGTTTATCCCAAACCCGTCCCTTGCCCCCGGAGTTCGCTCCCAAGGACGTCCCCGGTCCCGCTCCGCCGGCTCTGCCCGAGCGGGGCTCGGGGGAGGATTCGGTGTTTAAAATGACCCATTCTCGACTGGAATGAGGCGGCACCGGGCTCTGCCGGCCGGGGCTGCCCCGGGCTCGGTGCCGCGGCCGGTTCCGTCCCCGCGGGGTGGGACGGGACCTGCCCCGCCCGCGTGTCCCCTGCCCTGTCCACCGCTGGGGACGAGGGACTGTCCCCGCACCCCAAATCCACCCGGGGCACCCCAAAGCCCAGCGGGCGCCGCAGGGACGAGGCCGTGAGCGGGGCCGCTCCCGCCGTCCTTTAATGCAAAGCGGGGACACGGAGGAGGACACAGGACGGGTCCCGTCCCCTCGGGCCCTGCTCGGGCGGGCCTGGCAGGGATGGGGGGAAGGCTCTGGGGACTGTGCCAGCCCCGGGCTCCTCTCTCCGTCCCCGAGCTCCTCTCTCCGTCCCCGGGCTCCTCTCTCCGTCCCCAGGCTCCTCTCTCGGTCCCCAGCGGAGATGTCCGTTCCCAGGGTGCCGCAGCTCCGGGGCCGGGTCCTACCGCAGCAGCAGCTGGAAGCCGTCGGGGCCGGGGGCTGCGCGGGGACGCGGCTCAGCCGGGGCCACCGATCGCCCCCTGGCCGGCCCCGCCCGCCCGTGGCCACCGCGGTACCTTTGCCGATCGCCACCACGAAACTCGTCTCGTCCTGGAGGTTCCTGATCATCTGCGGGGCAGAGGGGGGAGCTCAGGGGAGCTCTGGGGGGTGGGATGCTCCTGCTCCAGCACTGGGGACCCCGAGGGGCCGGGGCGGCTGTGGGGACTGTCCCTCCCCTCCCCGGCTGTCCCCGTGTCCTCACCGCGTCGCTGACGAGGACGTGGATGCCGGCGGGTCCCTGCCGGGAGAGCCGCAGGATCTGCCCCGGGGGCAGCCCCAGCAGCTCCGCCAACTTCCCGGTGAGCTCGGCCACCGTCAGCTGCTCCAGGTGCAGCTCCTGGTACAGCCCTGGAGAGAGACGGGACGGGACGGGACGGGACGGGACGGGACGGGACGGGACGGGATGAGATGGGACGGGACGGGGTGGGATGGGATGGGGCTGTGAGTACCCACCCTCCATTCCTGAGCTGCCGCACACCCGAGCCCCCTCCCCGCACACCCGAGCCCCCTCCCCGCACACCTGAGCCCCTCCGCACCTGATCCCGCATCCTCCGCACTCTCAGCCCCGCCGGGCTCCCGCGCCACGTACAGGGTCAGCCGGGGCCGCGGACACCTGAGGGGGCAGAGAAGGATCTGGCGGGGGGGGGCTGGATGGGGCCGAGCCCCACGGAGCCTCCCGGGGGTCCCCAGAAGGAGGCACCGGGGGCGCGGGAGCCTCACCTGCCCGCCAGGGCGTGGCAGAGGCGGATGCCGTCGGGGGCTCCGCAGATCTGGATCAGGTCCCTGCGGGAGAGCTTCAGCAGATCCGCGCCTGCGGACAGGGGGGCTCAGGGGGCGGCAGAAGCGGGGCTCGGCTCTGCCCCCCAGCCCGGCCCGGGCTCTCACCGGTGAAGTTGGCGAAGACGCGGGCGCAGGAGGAGAAGCGGCGCCGGAGCAGCCACTGCTGCGTCTCCAGGGGGGATGCGCAGGGGCTCAGCGCCTGTGGGGGCTCAGCGGGGGCTCAGCGGGGCACGACCCGAGCGGGCACAACCTCAGCTCCTCCCGGGGAGCCGGGGGAGGCTCTGGGGCTGCACCGGCCGCTCCCTCACCTCGCCAGGACTCTCCGCGGGGCCCTCGGCAGCGCAGGCGGGTGACACGCACACTCTGCGGGGGGGAGCGGGCTTAGAGGGAGACCCCAGCAGTGGAGGAAGGGGGGCTCCAGGGGTCCCCGCTCACCTCTCGGGGCTCAGCAGCTTGAAGGGGTGCGGAGACGGCAGCCCCGGGGTGCCCGGGGGGCTGTGGGAGGCACCCAGCGCGTCCGGCCACGGGGGGCACTGAGGAGGAGGAAGGAGGGTGATGGGTGCAGGTCCCGGGGGTACCCCCGACCCACGGGGGGTGCCAGGGCCGGGCCGCACCTCGGCCAGCACGGTGCTCTCGTAGGCCGGCTGGAATTTCTCCCGCTCCGCCGCCGGCTGCTTCTCCACCTTCTCCCGGTCCGTCTTCTGCTTCCTATCGGCCCCCTTGGGCTGTGCCGGGGGGTGAGGGAGGCCCCGGGACCCCCCGGGACCCCCGAGGGCATCCGGACCCTTGGGGTGCCCGGACCCCGCCATGCACCCACCCCCGGCGCTGCCCCACGCTCACAGCTGGATCTCCCAGTAGTGGGGAGGCACTGGTCCCACTGGGAGCACTGGTTTCCCCCCCCCCCAATACCTTGAACACCTTGACCAGGCAGCTGGCGGAGTGCAGGTGCTCGGGGGGGTCCCCCTTGCCCCCCGCCCCGAAGGTGTCGATCTGGATGCGGAAGGGGACCCCCTTCTCCCCCCCGTTCTTCCGCAGCGTGAACTCGGTGCTGATGCAGTGAACCTGGGATGGGGGGGGGTCAGGGTCAGCGGGGTCGGGACTGGGCGCTGTGACCCCCCCAGGACCCCCTGAGCCCCCCAGAGCCCCGCCCAAGCCCGGCGCCCACCTGCACGAACACGGATGTGCGTCTGGAGGGGTCCCAGAGGAATTCCACCGTGTTGAGCAGCGTGGGGTGGATTTGGGGCTCCAGGATCCCGACGGAGAGCGGGATGTCTGCGGGAGCGGGGTCAGCACGGCCCCTGCAGCCCCCCCGGTCCCCCCCAGCCCCGGCACCCACCGATGTCGAGGATCCGGTCGCCCGGGCGGCTCCAGCGCCAGCCCTCGAGCTGCTGCTGCTCCGAGTACTGGAGCCGCCGGTCGTGGAAAACCACCCGGACCACGCTCTGGACAGGGTCAGCCACGGCCACGGCCAGGGCCTGAGCCCACGGCCACGGCCCCACCGGACACTGACCTGACTGGGGCTGAGCTGGGGTTGGACTGGGGCAGAACTGGGGCTAGACTGGAGTTGAACCGGGGCAGAGCTAGGACTGGACTGGGGCTGAAAGGAGACTGAACTGGGGCTGCACTGGGGCTGGACTGCGGCGAAATTGGGGCTGGACTGGGGCTGGACTGGGGCTGGACTGGGGCTGGACTGGGGTAGGACTGGGATAGGACTGGGGCTGGACTGGGGTAGGACTGGGATAGGACTGGGGCTGGACTGGGGCTGGACTGGGGTAGGACTGGGACTGGACTGGGGTAGGACTGGGATAGGACTGGGATAGGACTGGGATAGGACTGGAATAGGACTGGGACTGGACTGGGGTAGGACTGGGATAGGACTGGGACTGGACTGGGGTAGGACTGGGATAAGACTGGGGCTGGACTGGGACTGGACTGGGGCTGGACTGGGGCTATGAGGCTGAAATGAGACTGAACGGGGGGCTCAGATGAGGCTGGACTGTGGCAAAACTGGGTTTGGACTGGGACTGAGATGGGTCTGGACTGGGACTGGAGCGGGACTTCAGCCCAGAGCTTTGCCCCGAGGCTCCCCCGCATCCCGGGGGTCCCCACCCCGCTCACCTTGACCATCCTCCGGCCCTCGGCGGGGTCCCCCCGGGGCGTTCCCATCATGCGGATCTCGTACGACTGCCCTGGGTAGGGGGGCCCGGAGCGGGAGCTGAGCCCTCAGCTTGGGGGGGGTCCCTCCTCCCCGGCCCCCCCCAGACTCACCCTGGTTGAGGTAGGTGAGGGTCTCCTCGTGGTGCCGCACGGCCGGGGAGGTCGGGGCACACAGGATGTACTGGAACGCCGGCAGCGGTGGCTGCGACGTGGAGATGCCGCTGGGCTCCTCCTGCTTCAGGTAGGGCAGGACGGGGGGGTCCCTGCGGGAAAACACCCCCCGAAAAGGGCGGGAGCTCAGGCGTGCCTCAGTTTCCCCGAAGCCAGCGGATTTGGGGGGTACCTGAGCACCCCGGAACTGGGCAGGGGGTACATGTCCCCAGGGCTGGACCAGTAGTGGTCGGGTTGGCCGTGCCAGAAGAGCATGGTGGGGGGAGCAGCGGAGGGGGACACCCCGCGAGCAGAGGGTGACAGCAGAGAGGGACAGGTGGGTGGCCCCACCCCCACTTTTATAGGCACGGGGAGGGAGACGTGAGCGGGGCTGGGCCCAGTTTGGCCCAGCTGGGACCAGTTTGGGGTGTTGACAGTAAATACTGGGGAGGGAGGGGCACCGTTTGCTGTCAATACAATGGGGGGGGGGACACCACAGGGCTCCCCCAGTCCCTTTGTCCCAGCCGAGGACCCCCCCTTGCGTGTCCTGTCACCACCCCCATTTTAACCCCTTCAGTTTGGGCCAGATTTGGCTCTTTCTGGGCAAAGGGCGTTTGCAGAGCCCCCAGGGGTTAAGGTGGGGGGGGTCGGTGGGTGCTGTGTCCCCCACTTGGGTGCTGGGGCTGTCAGATTTGGGGGGGGGGGGGGTGTCTATGGGTGCTGTCCCCCCTCATGGGGACACTGGGATGTGACACGGAGGTGTCACACATGGGGGGGGGTCACACACTGGGGGTATCACATGTTAGGGGGGTGTCACACACTTTGGGGGGGTGTCACACACTTTGGGGGGTGTCACACATGGGGGGTGTCACACACTTTGGGGGGTGTCACACACTTTGGGGGGTGTCACCCATGGGGGGTGTCACCCATGGGGGTGTCACACACTTTGGGGGGTGTCACACATGGGGGGTGTCACCCATGGGGGTGTCACACACTTTGGGGGGTGTCACACACTTTGGGGGTGTCACACACTTTGGGGGGTGTCACACACTTTGGGGGGTGTCACCCATGGGGGTGTCACACACTTTGGGGGTGTCACACACTGGGGGGTGTCACACACTTTGGGGGTGTCACACACTTTGGGGGGTGTCACCCATGGGGGTGTCACACACTTTGGGGGGTGTCACACATAGGGGGTGTCACACACTTTGGGGGGTGTCACACACTTTGGGGGTGTCACACACTTTGGGGGTGTCACACATGGGGGGTGTCACACACTTTGGGGGGTGTCACACACTTTGGGGGGTGTCACACTTTGGGGGGTGTCACCCATGGGGGTGTCACACACTTTGGGGGGTGTCACACACTTTGGGAGGTGTCACACACTTTGGGGGGTGTCACACACTTTGGGGGGTGTCACAGACTTTGGGGGTGTCACACACTTTGGGGGTGTCACACACTTTGGGGGGTGTCACACCCATGGGGGTGTCACACACTTTGGGGGGTGTCACACACTTTGGGAGGTGTCACACACTTTGGGGGTGTCACACACTTTGGGGGGTGTCACACACTTTGGGGGGTGTCACCCATGGGGGTGTCACACACTTTGGGGGGTGTCACACACTTTGGGGGGTGTCACCCATGGGGGTGTCACCCATGGGGGTGTCACACACTTTGGGGGGTGTCACACACTTTGGGAGGTGTCACACACTTTGGGGGTGTCACACACTTTGGGGGGTGTCACAGACTTTGGGGGTGTCACAGACTTTGGGGGTGTCACACACTTTGGGGGGTGTCACACCCATGGGGGTGTCACACACTTTGGGAGGTGTCACACACTTTGGGGGTGTCACACACTTTGGGGGGTGTCACACACTTTGGGGGGTGTCACCCATGGGGGTGTCACACACTTTGGGGGGTGTCACACACTTTGGGGGTGTCACACACTTTGGGGGGTGTCACCCATGGGGGTGTCACACTTTGGGGGGTGTCACACATGGGGATGTCTCACACATGGGGGGTGTCACACACTTTGGGGGTGTCACACATGGGGGTGTCACACATGGGGGTGTCACACACTTTGGGGGGTGTCACACACTTTGGGGGGTGTCACCCATGGGGGTGTCACACACTTTGGGGGGTGTCACCCATGGGGGTGTCACACACTTTGGGGGTGTCACACACTTTGGGGGTGTCACCCATGGAGCCAGCTGGTGCCATCGCTGTGATGAGGGGGGAGGGTCTCAGCTCCATTTCAGGGGTGGGGGGGTCCCTCCCCAGCTCCCCGCTCTGCCAGGGGAGGGGCAGAGCTCACCCAGGCCGTGTCCGTCTGTCTGTCCAGCCTTTCCCAGTGTGGGATGGGGCTGGCAAGGAGCTGCTGGGGGAGTCTGGGCTGTCCTGGGGGGTCCCTGCTGTGAGCTCCAACCCTGCCCAGCCCCACGGCCTTCCCCCCTGGGGGTGCTGAGCCCCCCCAAACCTCCCCCAGACCCTCAGCTCCTCCCTGAGCCTTCGGGGGGGGGCTCAGGGGGTCCCTTTTCCCCGGGGCTGTGGGGAAGGGCCCCACACAGGGATTCCCAGCAGCAATTCCCTGCTCCCTCCCCGCTGCAGACACGGAGACTCGGCAGGAAGAGTCCGGGATGTTTTATTGGAGGCCTGGGGATGGGACACGCTCGGCGCAGGGGACAGCCCGCGGTCACTTCTTGGCCTCCTCCTCCTTGGACAGGGTTTTGATGATCTCCTCCTTCTTGGCCTGCAGCCGCTCCTCCCGGCGCTTCCGCGCCTCCTTGGTCTTGGAGCGCCGCGCTTCCGCCTGGTCCCTGTGGGGATGGGGCCGTGAGGAACGCCCAGAACAGCCCCAGCCCCCCGAGCCCTGTCCCAGCCCCTGGGCACGGCGTTCCCACGGCAGCGGTGCCACACAGTCCCACCGGGTCCCATTTCCATCCGCTCGGGCCAAGGAGCAGCTCCTGCCTGGAGCTGTTCGTGGTCACATATCCCTGCTGAATCCCGGAGTGAGGAGATTCTGCTTTTCCCCCCAAGGACACAGTGGGATTTTGCAATCCCTCCCCTCCCCTGGTCAATCATTCACCCACTCCAGCAGCTGATGAGGAATTTCCCAGTTCCCGCCACAGCAAAACACAAAACCCCACCACAATCCCACATTTCCCTGCTGCCAGCCAGCCCTGCCCAGTTTGGGATCGATTCCTCCCAGAACCGCTCTGGAATGACCCAGGGGGGGATTTATTCCTGACAATCCCCTCCTGCCTGGAGCAGCACTTACGCCAGGAGCTTCTTGCGGGCTTTGTCGGCCTTCAGCTTGTGGATGTGCTCCATCAGGATCCGCTTGTTCTTGAACACGTTGCCCTTGACCTTCAGGTAGAGGCTGTGGTACCTGCAGGGTGGGGACATCAACGCCTGCCCGGGAGCGCTGGGATGGACTGGGATGGACTGGGATGGACCGGGAGCACTGGGGTGGACTGGGATGGACTGGGATGGACAGGGAGCACTGGGATGGACTGGGAGCGCTGGGATGGACTGGCAGCGCTGGGATGGACCAGGAGCATTGGGATGGACTGGGAGTGCTGGGATGGACTGGGAGCACTGGGATGGACTGGGAGTGCTGGGATGGACTGGGATGGACTGGGATGGACAGGGAGCACTGGGATGGACTGGGAGTGCTGGGATGGACTGGGAGCACTGGGATGGACTGGGAGTGCTGGGATGGACTGGGATGGACTGGGATGGACAGGGAGCACTGGGATGGACAGGGAGCGCTGGGATGGACCAGGAGCATTGGGATGGACTGGGAGCACTGGGATGGACTGGGAGCGCTGGGATGGACTGGGAGCGCTGGGATGGACTGGGAGCGCTGGGATGGACTGGGAGCATTGGGATGGACTGGGAGTGCTGGGATGGACCGGGAGCACTGGGATGGGATTAGGAGATGTCCCTGCCCCGCTGGCGGCATGAGAAGCGCAGGGCCAAGGATTCAAGGCTCGTCCCAGCCCTTGCTGGGAGAACTGGACCTGTCCACGGACCGGTCTGGTCCGTACTGGGAGGACTGGTCCTGTGCTGTGCCTAACCCTAACCCACCTTCCTGTGAGGCTGAGATAGCCAAGGAGGGCTGGGAATGGCCGGGGTTGCCCAGGATAGGTGGAACTCCAGGCTCTGGGGGGACAGCACTCACATGTGGCGGTCGATCTTCTTGGACTCGCGGTAGCGCCGCAGCAGCCTCCGCAGGATCCGCATCCGCCGCATCCAGGTGACCTTCTCGGGCATGCGGGCGTTGGCCGTGCCCTTCCTCTTGCCTGGAGTGGGGGAGCAGGGTGAGAACAAGCCCAAATTCCTGCCAGCTCAACCCCACACTCATCCCAAAGCTTTTCACCCTCCCCTTCAGCTCAGAAACGACCACTGACATAACCCAGGGGTTTCCTGTCACCAAACCCAGGAGGTGATTGCCCAGGGTGAGGGAGCAGCAGGAGCTGCGGGAGGTGGGGAACTTCCCCATTCCCAGGGGGATGCAGCACTCCCCAATGCGATTTCCACCCCATTTCCCCATTCCCAGGGGGATGCAGCACTCCCCACTGTGATTTCCACTCAATTTCCCCATTCCCAGGGGGATGCAGCACTCCCCAATGCCATTTCCACCCCATTTCCCCATTCCCAGGGGGATGCAGCACTCCCCACTGTGATTTCCACTCAATTTCCCCATTCCCAGGGGGATGCAGCACTCCCCACTGTGATTTCCACTCCATTTCCCCATTCCCAAGGGGATGTAGCACTCCATTTCCCCATTCCAAGGGAATGCAGCACTCCCCACTGTGATTTCCACCCCATTTCCCCATTCCCAGGGGGATGCAGCCCTCACCGATGCCCATGTGCCGGCCCTTCCTCCGGGCCAGCGTGTTCTTCCTGCAGCGGGCGCGGGAGTGCACGGTCACGGGCTTGCGGATGATCAGCCCATCCTTGATCAGCTTCCGGATCTGCTGCCCTGCAAAAGCACCCAGCACTCCTGGGGGGCTGCCAGGCCAGCACTGACCCCAGCCCACGGGGAAGGAGGGCATCCAACACCATGGACAAGGCAGTCCCCACTCCAGAGCCCTGTTTATCCCCTCCCTCCTCAGGGCCCTGCTCTCCCCCTCTCAGAAGTGTTTTCCCCTGCTCAGGGCCCTGTTTCCTGTCCTGCTTCTCCCACTGAATCTCCAGCAATCCCAATTCCCTCACTCATTATCTCAGAACACACCACCAGGCACCTCAGCACTGCAAATCCTGAAAATCCCACTTTAACCTGCAATGAAGCCGCTGAATTTTACCTCAGCCAAAGCTTGAGCCAAACGCTTTCGGGAGCTCTTTCCCAGACTCAATGATTTCATCAATCCAAACCAACTCCGAGCTTCCCAAACCCTCCGTTCCACCCTCCTGGGGGAATCCCTGTCCCACAGAGCCCCTCACGCACGGGAGTTGGCATTGGCGATCTCGTTGGTCTCATTGGGATCCAGCCACACCTTCTTCTTCCCGCAGCGCAGGACGCTGGAGGCCAGCCTCTTCTGGAGCCGGAGCATGCTGCCAGAGAAACGGGCACGGATCGGGGGGGGCTGCACCACCGCGGGACCCCACAGCCCCCCCAGGGGACACCACCCCCCTTTAGGGACCCTCACCCCCGGCCAGGGGAGCCCGCACCCCTCTGGGAGGGTCCTCACCTCCACCACGGCACCCTCACCCACCCCTCGCCACCGTCATCCGGCTCAGGGTCCCTCACCCCCCTCAGGGTCCCTCACCCCCCTCAGGGACCCCTCAGGGAACCCTCACCCCCCTCAGGGACCCTCAACCCCCTCAGAGAACCCTCAGGGACCCTCACCCCGCCTCAGGGAACCCTCACCCCCCTCAAGGACCCTCACCCCCCTCAGGGAACCCTCAACCACCTCAGAGACCCTCACCCCCCTCAGGGAACCCTCACCACCCGCAGGGACCCCTCAGGGACCCTCACCCCCCTCAGGGACCCTCAACCCCCTCAGGGAACCCTCAGGGTCCCTCACCCCCCTCAGGGACCCTCAACCCCCTCAGGGAACCCTCAGGGTCCCTCACCCCCCTCAGGGACCCTCAACCCCCTCAGGGAACCCTCACCCCCATCAGGGACCCCTCAGGGACCCTCACCCCCCTCAGGGACCCTCACCCCCCTCAGAGAACCCTCAACCCCCTCAGAGAACCCTCATGGTCCCTCAGCCCCCTCAGGGACCCTCAACCCCCTCAGAGAACCCTCAGGGACCCTCACCCCCCTCAGGGTCCCTCACCCCCCTCAGAGAACCCTCACTCCCCTCAGGGACCCTCACCCCCCTCAGAGAACCCTCAACCCCCTCAGGGAACCCTCAGGGTCCCTCACCCCCCTCAGAGAACCCTCACCCCCCTCAGGGACCCTCACTCCCCTCAGGGAACCCTCACCCCCCTCAGGATCTCTCACCCCCCTCAGGGTCCCTCACCCCCTTCAGGGACCCTCACCCCCTTCAGGGAACCCTCACCCCCCTCAGGGACCCTCGTCCCCCTCAGGGAACCCTCACCCCCCTCAGGGACCCTCGTCCCCCTCAGGGAACCCTCACCCCCCTCAGAGAACCCTCACTCCCCTCAGGGACTCTTCCCCCGCTCAGGTCCCCGGCCCCAGTTCCCCGAACACCCCGCCCTGCACCAAGGGGCGCATCCAAGCACCGAGAGCAGCGCCTTCACCCCGCTCCGCGCCCCAGGCCCCGCTCCCGCCGCCCCGGCCCCTCAGCGCGCCCATGGCGCCCCTCCGCCATTTTCCTGCCAGGCCTGAGGAGGCCGCGGCCGCCTCACAGCGCCCGGAGCCGTCATCCAGCAGTGCCCGGACGCCGCCCCGCTTCTGAGGACACTCCCTCACTCCCCTCCAGCCATCCCCGGTGCCTCCCGACCCCCGTTCTCCCCCGAAGAGCGGCCGCAGCCCCGCTCCCACCTCATGGCGGCGGCGGCGCCGGGGCCGGAGAGACTCAGCGGCGGCGCTGACCCCGCCCCCTGCGCGCGGCACGAACCACCCCACCCTCCCCCCCCCGCGCCCGGCCCCGCGGCCTCGCCGCAGCCCGAAACGCGGTCAAAGAAAAACCGCCATAAAATCACGCGTGGGAACTCGCTTAAAGGACACGCGTGGCGCCGAGGCCCACGCGGGACACGTGGGAGAGGCGTGGGTCCTTCCCGGCTCTCCCCTGCGCTGCAGAGGGATGGTACAGCCCGCGCGTGCGCGGCGGGAAGGGCTGGGCGGGGCTGCGCATGCGCGGTGGGGGCGTGGGAGGCACGTGGAGGGAGCGCTGGACTGGGATGGACTGGGATAGACTGGGATGGACTGGGATGAACTGGGATAAACTGGGATGGACTGGGATAAACTGGGATGGACTGGGATGAACTGGGATAAACTGGGATGGACTGGGACAAACGGGGATGAACTAGGAAAACTGGGATGGACTGGGACGGACTGGGATGGACTGGGATGGACTGGGATGAACTGGGATGGACTGGGACGAACTGGGATGGAACTGGGATGGACTGGGATGGACTGGGATAAACTGGGATGGACTGGGATGGACTGGGATGAGCTGGGATGAACTGGGACGGACTGGGACGAACTGGGATGGACTGGGATGAACTGGGATGGACTGGGACAAACTGGGATGGACTGGGACGAACTGGGATGGACTGGGACGGACTGGAATGGACTGGGATGAACTGGGATGGACTGGGACGGTCTAGGATGAACTGGGATGAACTGGGATAAACTGGGATGGACTGGGACAAACGGGGATGAACTAGGAAAACTGGGATGAACTGGGATGGACTGGGACGAACTGGGATGGAACTGGGATGGACTGGGATGGACTGGGATGGACTGGGATAAACTGGGATGGACTGGGATGGACTGGGATAAACTGGGATGGACTGGGATGAACTGGGATAAACTGGGATGGACTGGGATGAACTGGGATAAACTGGGATGGACTGGGATGGACTGGGATGGACTGGGACGGACTGGGACGAACTGGGATGAACAGGGACGGACTGGGACGGACTGGGATAAACTGGGATGGACTGGGATGGACTGGGACGGACTGGGATGGACTGGGATGAACTGGGATGGACTGGGATGAACTGGGATAAACTGGGATGGACTGGGATAAACTGGGATGAACTGGGACGGACTGGGATAAACTGGGATGGACTGGGATGGACTGGGACGGACTGGGATAAACTGGGATGGACTGGGATGGACTGGGACGGACTGGGATGGACTGGAATGGACTGGGATCAACTGGGATGGAGTGGGATGGACTGGGACAGACTGGGATGGATTGGGATGGACTGGGACGGACTGGGATGGACTGGAATGGACTGGGATCAACTGGGATGGACTGGGATGGACTGGGACAGACTGGGATGGATTGGGATGGACTGGGACGGACTGGGATGAACTGGGACGGACTGGGATGGACTGGGATGAACTGGGATGGACTGGGATGGACCGGGATGAATTGGGATGGACTGGGATGGACTGGGACGGACTGGGACGGACTGGGATGGACTGGGATGGACTGGGACGGACTGGGACGAACTGGGATGGACTGGAATGGACTGGGATCAACTGGGATGGAGTGGGATGGACTGGGACAGACTGGGATGGATTGGGATGGATTGGGATGGACTGGGACAGACTGGGATGAACTGGGATGGACTGGGACGAACTGGGATGGACTGGGATGAAGTGGGATGGACTGGGACGGACTGGGACGAACTGGGATGGACTGGGATGGACTGGGATGAACTGGGATGAACTGGGATGGACTGGGATGGGATTAGGGTGGCCCTGCCGCGCTGGCGGTGTGGAAAGCGCAGGGCCGAGGATTCAGGGCTCATCCCGGCCCTTGCTGGGAGAACTGGACCTGTCCAGGGACCGGTCTGGCCCATACTGGGAGGACCGGCCCTGTGCTGTGCCTAGACTGGTCTATACTGGGAGGCCTGGATCTGCTTTGGGATCATGCTGGGCTGCTCTGGGAGCTCTGGCCCTGCCTTGGGACCAGCCTGGCCCCTGCCCATCCCATGTTCACCCTCCTTGGACCTGCAGACACCTGGGCAGAGCTTGTCTCTCCACCTCAGGACGAGTTTAACACCAGTAAAACACCACTAAAACACCACTAAAACACCAGTAAAACACCAGTAAAACACCACTAAAACACCACTAAAACACCACTAAAACACCAGTAAAACACCACTAAAACACCACTAAAACACCACTAAAACACCACTAAAACACCTTTAAATTTGTCATTTTATTTCTCCTGGCAGGGAATGGCATCTCTGCCTTCCCTTCTTTCCCAAGAATTCACCCCAAAGCCTGAGCTGGGCTCTCAGATTCCAGTCCCACCTCTTTGCCAGTGGTTCTGGCACTGCTGGCTAAAAATTCAAGTTTTCCTGGGAAATAACATCTTGGTAGGGCTGGTGAGAGTTGCCAGAGAACGTTTCCACTTCCTGGAATTCCGGGGTGGGGCACGAGCCAGGCCCAGGTGTTTCCATGGCTCTGTTTGCATTTGGGAAACTGAGGCACAGCCAGGCTGGGTGATGATTCCTGCCCCAAAAACGCTCAGAAGTGACCTGGTCACCCCAAAATCGCCTGGTTACCCCCCAAAATCACTTGCTAAACCCCCAAAATCACTTGCTAAACCACCAAAATCATCTGGTTACCCCTGAAATCACCTGGTTACCCCCCAAAATCTCCTGGTTACCCCTGAAATCTCCTGGTGATCCCACAAAATCTCCTGGTTACCCCTGAAATCACCTGGTTATGCCCTGAAATCACCTGGTTACCCCCAAAAAATCACCTGGTTATCCCCCAAAATCACCCAGTGAACCCCAAAATCCCCTGGTTACCCCCTAAAATCACCTGGTTGCCCCCCAAAATCGCCTGGTTACCCCCCCAAATCACTTGCTAAACCACCAAAATCATCTGGTTACCCCTGAAATCACCTGGTTACCCCCCAAAATCTCCTGGTAAACCCCCAAATCTCCTGGTGAACGCCCAAAATCTCCTGGTTACCCCTGAAATATCCTGGGGAACCCCCAAAATCACTTGGTTACCCCCCAAAATCACCTGGTTATGCCCTAAAATCACCTGCTATACCCCCAAAATCTCCTGGTTACCCCCAAAATCACCTGCTAAACCACCAAAATCACCTGGTTACCCCCAAAATCACCCAGTGAACCCCGAAATCCCTTGGTTACCCCCTAAAATCACCTGGTTGCCCCCTGAAATCACCTGGTTATCCCCCAAAATCACCCGGTGAACCCCGAAATCCCCTGGTTACCCCCCGAAATCACCTGGTTATGCCCTAAAATCACCTGGTTATCCCCCAAAATCACCCAGTGAACCCCGAAATCCCCTGGTTACCCCCTAAAATCACCTGGTTGCCCCCTGAAATCACCTGGTTGCCCCCTGAAATCACCTGGTTATCCCCCAAAATCACCCGGTGAACCACGAAATCCCCTGGTTACCCCCTAAAATCACCTGGTTATCCCCCGAAATCCCCTGGTTATCCCCCAAAATCACCCGGTGAACCCCGAAATCCCCTGATTACCCCCCGAAATCACCTGGTTATACCCTAAAATCACCTGCTAAACCCCCAAAATCACCTGGTTACCCCCCAAAATCACCCGGTGAACCCCGAAATCCCCTGATTACCCCCCGAAATCCCCTGGTTATACCCTCAAATCACCTGCTAAACCCCCAAAATCACCTGGTTACCCCCCGAAATCACCCGGTGAACCCCGAAATCCCCTGGTTACCCCCGGAGTGGAGGTGCTGCCGATTCCCGGGGCTCTGGCAGAGCCGGCATATGGCGCGAGCTGAGGAGCTGCTGCCGCCAGATTTTTGGTTCATTTTCCCAGAAAAACAGGGATAAACACAGGCTCTCGCTGTTTCACAACTGACTCATCCTTTTCCTTAAACAAACAGCCGAAGCCGGCGGCTCCCGAGGCGGGAGAGGGCGCGGGGTGGGAATCGCTGGAACCGCGTCCCCGCCAGGCTCCCGCATGGGGACGGGACAATGCCGGTGACAGCGGGGCTCAGCGTGTCCCCGAGCCCTCTGGAAGGGCCACCGAGCCCTCCGGAAGGGCCACCTCGCGCTTCCCAAGGATCCCAGGAGGGGGAAACGCAGCTGACCCCAGATTTGAGGGGTTGCAGGTAGGGATGCTGCTGCTGCTGCTGCTGCTGCTGCTGAGTTCCCGGGGGGGTTCCCAGGAGATTTCCGTCCCTCCCTTGGGTTCCCGGGAATATCCGTGGTTAGATGCTCCTGGAGCTCGTCCCGGGAGCAGAGGGGGTGCCCGGGGAGCCGGCAGCGAGGAGGAGATGCCGCGATTGTGCCACTCTCCCACGCAGTGCCAGGCGATGGTGCGCCCGCCTCCGCCGCCGGGCACCATCCCGGCTGGAAGGGCGCCCCCAAAACCCGCCCTGGGGTCCTCACAGACCCTCCAGGGATCTCATGTCCACCTAGGAAAAGCAGAATTGGCTTTTCCAGGCACGGGGGGTGCGGGTTCGGGGTCGCTGGGGTGCGCCGGAGCCCTCCCAGCGCTCCCTGCTCGCGGCGCTGCTGATGGATGGGGCCGGGGGTGGGAAATGCGCTGCCAGCTGTCCCCGAGCCGCGACAGGAACAGGAAAACCCCCTCTGCACAGGGGCCGGCCCGGGGGGGTGGGCGCAAAGGAATTTTGAACTTTCCAACAGCCGGCGGGAGGTGCCAGCAGCGGGGGGGACTCAGCTGGGCACGGGGGGATCGGCCCCTCCATGCCTGGGGAGGGGGGATCGTCCCCAGGGTGCTGCCATGGGGCACAGGGGACACTGCCAGCAGGACCAGCGGGGTGTGGGGGTCCCTCCCTCTGCTCACCCTGGGGGGGTTTTGGGGGGAAAAAGCGGATTTTTGGGGCAGCCTTGTCCCGAGGGAGCGCTGGATTCCCCCGCTGGCAGATCCCCGCGTTTGGGGATGGGGGCTGCTGCTGCCTGGGGTCCCCGTCACCCCCCCCCGGCTCTTTTTGGGGTCCCTCCCCAGCCCTAAAGCGCGGCGGGCACCCATTTGGGGAGGGGGCGCCCTCGGCACCCCCATTTTTGGGAAGGAGCCGCTGCGGGGGTGCCGTACCTGGGATGGGGGGGTTTGGGGGGCGCATTCCCGCATCCCCCACCCCCCGGGAAGGCGGTGCGGGAACGGCCGCCCATCCCTCGCCCCCCCTGCGCCATCCCCACTCCTCCTTCCTCCTCCTCCTCCTCCTCCTCCTCCTCCTCCCGCTCCGTCACCGCGGGGGCCAGGCCTGAGCTTCATCGTCATCGTCATCATCTTCCTCTGTGTGGTTCCCCCCCCATCCACCCACCCATCCATCCCAAAATCCCGCCGAGCCCGGCGCTTCCATGGTGCGGGAAGGCGGCATGGCCCGGACCCCCTACAGCTCCACGCAGGACATCCAGATGGACGTCTTGGACAACGCCGCGCTCCAGGTGACACCCCCGGGGGCTTTGCGGGGGTGGCACGGGGGTGGCAGCATCGCCCGCACCCCCCGAGGGGAACGGCGGGGGCGGGGGGGTGGGGTCGTCCCGTGGCATTCCGCCGTGGGGAAGAGATGGGGCTCAGCCCTTCCCCCCCAAACTGATAATGGGGGGGGTGGGGGGGGTGGGGGGGGTGGGGGGGTCCCGCCCTCCCAGCACCCAAAAATAAAGGGTGTCCCCCCCCCCGCCCCTCGGAGAGACCCCAAATCCACGCCCCCCCTCCCCCCCCAAGTTTGCCACCGAAGTGGGCAGGTGGGGTTTTGGTGGGGGGGTGTTGTGCCCACCGGGAAAGTTTTAGGAATTGGGAAAACTCTTGGGGTGCTCCCCCCGCCCCCACAACCACCCCCTTCCCTCGGCTTGGCCCCTCTGGTTTGGGGACCCTCACTGGTCCCAGAGGGGTGGGGGGCTCTGGGGACAGACCCCACCCCCCCCCCTCCATGCTCTTGGGGAGCACCAATCGGGGGGGCAGGTGACAATTTTTGGGGTGGGGGTTCCCAGGGGATGGGGGCAGAGGGAGCCTCGTCACTGTGGGTGGCACGTGGGGGGGTCCTGGACCTAAAAATACCCAGCATGGGGACCCCCACCCCTGAGCTGGGTGGCAGCTGGGCCCAGCTGTCCCTCGGGGACACTGGGGGGGGGGTGACAGCCCCCTCCCCCCAGAGTTTTGCCCCCTTTTACCTCCCCCAAAGGGCGGGAGCTGCCACAGGGGGGGCACTGGGACACCCCCACATCCTGCAGCCCGTCCCAGCAGGAGGGAGCGGGGGTCCCGTGGGGGTGGGTGCCCACGCTGTGGGGGGGGGGGGGGGTCTGGGGCACTGGGATGGTGCAGGGGGTTGTGGTGTCACTCCCCCTGCTTTGACAGGGGGGAGCTGGAGTTTGGGGGGGCTGCTCCCCCGAGCCCGCTCAGGCCCCACCGTGTTGGGGTTGGGGTCGCAGCCCCCCCAGTACCGGGGGAGGGGCAGCCCCATCCCATCCCCATCCCCTTCCCGAGCCCCCCCGAGCGGGGTTCAGCTGCGGGGCGGGGGTGGAGGGGGTTGGAGCATCCCCGGTAGCGGGGGCTGGGGGGCACTGAGCTGCCCCCCAGCTCTGGGGGGAGTTTTGGGGCTCCAGCGCTCCCCTCTCGCCCCCTCCCCTTGTACCCAGGGCAAGTACAGCCGGCGCAAGAGTCGCTTCAAGCGCTCGGACGGCAGCACCTCCTCCGACACCACCTCCAACAGCTTCGTCCGGCAGGTGCGGGGGGGCCCCGGCGCTTTTGGGGGGTCCCAGAGCTCCTTTGTGCCCCGGGGACTGAGGTGGGGTCACCCCGAGCCAGGCCTGGCCGTGCCCTCGGCCCCTCTCTGCTCTGCCCTAAGTGCTGGAGGCGTCCCCCCCCCAAAAAAAACCGCAGCCCCCCAGGGGTCCCCTGCCCCTTTTGGGGTGCCAGGGAGGGGGGACGCAGCCCTGGCATCCCGCAGCTGGCACCAAACCCTCTCTCCCCAACCCTGGGGCTTGGCAGGGCCCCCCCCCCCCGCGGCCCCCACCCCCTGCCCGGCACCGGGCTAAATATACCCGGGGCTGAAACCTGAGCCCCCCCGGGCCAGCCCTGCGCCCGCCGCGCTCGCCCCCGGCCCTGCCACCATGGAGATCCCCGGCAAAGACCACCCGGCTGCCCCGGTGAGCGACCCCCCCCGGCCCCGCAGCCCCCAGGACCCCCCGTCCCCCCCCGTGCCCGCTCTGCTCTCAGCTCGGGGTCCCCTCGGCTCCCCCGGGGGCTGGGGGGGGGGGTCTGTGGGGTGCTGGGGGTCTGTGGGGTGTTGGGGTGACCCCCCCAGAGTCCCCTCCGTGGGGTAGGAGGTGGGGTGGTGTCCCCAGGGTGGTTTTTGGGGAGGGGTCCCCCCCGGGCTGTGCAGAGGGACCCCCAAATCCGCACCCGGTGTTGGGAAAGGTTGGGATGAATCAGGGCTGGGGGGTCCCGCAGCCCCCAGCGGCTCCGGGGGGGCTGGGGGCGATGTCCCACATGTCACCCACCGCGTCCCTGGGGTGTCCCCGCTGTCCCTCCGGGGCTGGGGGTGAGCAGGGGGTCCCCGATCCCACCCCAGCCTTGTCCCGGGGTGACCCCGAGTGGCCCCGCAGCGCCCTGTCCCCATGGCCTGGGGCCAGCCGTGGGGACAGCGCTGTCCCCCGCCCTGGGGGACACTCGGGGGGTCCCCGCTGCCGTCCCGGCTCTCGGAGAGGCCCCGGGCAGCGGCACGGGAGCAGGGCCGGTGTCACGTTCCCGGCCGGAGCGGTGGCGACAGCTGCCGTGTCCCTCTCCTGCCGTGACCCCACCGCGGTGGCACCCGGTGGCACCAGGGTGGCACCGGGCAGTACCGGGGTGGCACCAGGGTGGCACTGGGTGGCACCATGGGCTCCGGGGTGGCACCATGGTGGCACCGGGTGGCACTGGACAGCACCAGGGGCTCTGGGATGGCACCATGGTGGCACCGGGCATCACCAGGGTGGCACCGGGCAGCACCGGGGTGGCACTGGGCAGCACTGGGGTGGCACTGGGCAGCACCAGGCATCACCAGGGTGATACTGGGCAGCACCGAGGTGGCACTGGGCAGCACCGAGGTGGCACTGGGCATCACCAGGGTGGCACTGGGCAGCACTGAGGTGGCACCAAGCATCACCAGGGTGGCACCGGGCATCACCGAGGTGGCACTGGGCACCACCGGGGTGGCACCAGGGGCTCCAGGGTGGCACCAGGGTGGCACCAGGGTGGCTCTGGGCAGCAGCAGGGTGGCACCGGGCAGCAGCGAGGTGGCTCCAGGCAGCACCGGGGTGGCACCGGGATGGCTCCAGGCAGCACCAGGGTGGCTCCCAGTGGCCACAGCGATGGGCACCGGCACCACTGAGAGCGTGCAGGAGGCCGGAGGTCTGGAATCGGGGATGGGCTCCGTGTCCTGGGGGGCACAGGCTGGGCTGAGCCCCCTGCCCGCTCCCAGGGCTCGGCTGAGTCCTACACCAGCCGCCCCTCGGACTCGGATGTGTCGCTGGAGGAGGACCGGGAGGCGCTGCGCAAGGAGGCCGAGCGCCAGGCCATGGCTCAGCTGGAGAAAGCCAAGGTGGGACAGGCGGCACGGACCCCCCCGGCCCCCCAGCCCTGGCACAGGGACCCCCCGGTGCCCCCTGCCCCCAGCCCTGCCCCGGGATCGCGGGCTGGGGGCACTGGGAAGGCTTTACTGGGTGGAACTGGGAGCCGGGGTGCTCACCTTGGCTGAGTGTCCATCGCCCTGGGCGGCCCCGGGGCAATTAGCTCATGAGCCCCTCGTTACTTAGTGGCCACGCTGCTGAGGAGCCAAGCCCGGCTGGTGACATCGGCACCTGCCTGGCCGGGCTGGGGTGAGGGAGTGGAATCTCCCCGTTTTGGGGTGGCAGAAGATGGGATTGGGCCATTTTGGGGTGGAATTTCCCTGTTTTGGGGTGGCAGAGGATGGGATCTCCCTGTTTTGGGGTGGCAGAGGGTGGGATCTCCCCATTTTGGGATGGAATCTCCTTTTTATAGGGTGGCAGAGGATGGAATTGCCCCATTTTGGGGTGGAATTTCCCTGTTTTGGGGTGGCAGAGGATGGAATTGCCCCATTTTGGGGTGGAATTTCCCTGTTTTGGGGTGGCAGAGGATGGGAACTCCCCATTTTGGGGTGGAATCTCCTTTTTTTGTGGTGGCAGAGGATGGAATTGCCACATTTTGGGGTGGAATCTCCTTTTTTTGGGGTGGCAGAGGGTGGGATCTCCCCATTTTGGGGTGGCAGAGGCCGGGATCTCCCCGCTGCTCCCCTCTCCCGTGTGCAGACGAAGCCGGTGGCGTTCGCCGTGCGCACCAACGTGGGCTACAACCCTTCGGCTGGCGACGACGTGCCCGTGCAGGGCATGGCCATCTGCTTCGAGCCCAAGGACTTCCTGCACATCAAGGAGGTGGGAGCGGGCCGGGGGGCGCTGGGGAGGGGCGGGGGGCAGCGCTGGGGTGGGTTTGGGGGGTGGTTTTAAGGTGTTTTCCCCCCTCCCCGGAGCAGAAGTACAACAACGACTGGTGGATCGGGCGGCTGGTGAAGGAGGGCTGCGAGGTGGGCTTCATCCCCAGCCCTGTCAAGCTGGAGAACATGCGGCTGCTGCAGGAGCAGAAGATGAGGCAGAACCGCCTGAGCTCGAGGTGGGGCTCACCCCGACACCCCCCCAGCTCTCCCCGGACCCCCCCCTCCATCCATCCCGCCCTCATCGCTCTCCCCGTGCTTCTCCCACGCAGCAAATCGGGTGACAACTCCAGCTCCAGCCTGGGCGATGTGGTGACGGGGACCCGCCGGCCCACCCCCCCTGCCAGCGGTAAGAGTGTCCCGGGTCCCCCCGGCAGCTCCAGCCTGGGGGTCCCTCCCCGGCTCCCCACGGGTGACCCCCTCGTCCCCTCCGCCCCGGGTGCAGGCAGGGTGACCCCATTTCCCGCGGGACTCCTCTGCTTCTCCTCTTCCACCCCCGTGCCCTTCCCAGCCTCCCCATCTCCATTTCCCCTTTCTTCCATCGCCATTATCGCTCTTCTTCTCTCCCTGCCGTCCGTCCGCGGCTCCGGCCGTCCCCAGGTGGCCTGGACATGCCTAGCTTTGCCTTTGATCCCGATGAGTTAGAGGAGGAGGAGGCCATGGAGACGCAGCGCTCCCCTAAGAGTAGCGTGAGCAGTGTCACCACCCCCCCCGCCCACAGCAAGCGCATCCCCTTCTTTAGGAAGGTAACGGCCCCCGCCGGCCCCGCCTCGCCTGCTGCACCCGCTGCCTGCCCTAACACTGCCGGGGGGCTGGGGGCACCCCACGGGGTCACCCCACGGGGCTGGGGGCACCCCACGGGGTCACCCCACGGGACTGGGGTCACCCCATGGGACTGGGGGCACCCTACGGGGCTGGAGTCACCCCACGGGGCTGGAGTCATCCCACGGGGCTGGGGGCACCCCATGGGTCTGGAGTCATCCCACGGGGCTGGAGTCATCCCACGGGGTCACCCCACGGGGCTGGAGTCATCCCATGGGGTCACCCCACGGGGCTGGAGTCATCCCACGGGGTCACCCCACGGGGCTGGGGGCACCCCACGGGGCTGGAGTCATCCCACGGGGTCACTCCACGGGACTGGGGTCACCCCATGGGGCTGGGGGCACCCCACGGGGCTGGAGTCACCCCAGGGGGCTGGGGGCACCCCACAGGGTCACCCCACGGGGCTGGAGTCACCCCACGGGGCTGGAGTCATCCCACGGGGTCACCCCATGGGTCTGGAGTCATCCCACGGGGCTGGGGGCACCCCACGGGGCTGGGGGCACCCCACAGGGTCACCCCACGGGACTGGGGTCACCCCACGGGGCTGGAGTCATCCCACGGGGCTGGGGGCACCCCACAGGGTCACCCCACGGGACTGGGGGCCAAGTGCTGCCCCGGTGCCACAGCACGGGATGAGCCCTGCACCTGGGGACAGTGCGGGGCTGACTCCTCCTGCTGTCAGTGGGATGGATCAGTCCGTGGCTGTGTCCCCCCGCCATGGGCCATGGGATGGATCACTCCATGGCTGCATGGAATGGACCAGCCCGTGGCTGTGACCCCCCCCCCCCCAGTCCATGGAATGGACCAGCCCGTGGCTGTGACCCCCCCCCCCCCCAGTCCATGGAATGGACCAGCCCGTGGCTGTGACCCCCCCCCCCCCCAGTCCATGGAATGGACCAGCCCGTGGCTGTGACCCCCCCAGTCCATGGAATGGACCAGCCCGTGGCTGTGACCCCCCCAGTCCATGGAATGGACCAGCCCGTGTCCCCCCCCCAGTCCATGGGATGGACCAGCCCGTGGCTGTGACCCCCCAGTCCATGGGATGGACCAGCCCGTGGCTGTGACCCCCCCAGTCCATGGAATGGACCAGCCCGTGGCTGTGACCCCCCCAGTCCATGGAATGGACCAGCCCGTGTCCCCCCCCAGTCCATGGGATGGACCAGCCCGTGGCTGTGACCCCCCAGTCCATGGGATGGACCAGCCCGTGGCTGTGACCCCCCCCCCCCCCAGTCCATGGAATGGACCAGCCCGTGGCTGTGACCCCCCCCCCCAGTCCATGGAATGGACCAGCCCGTGTCCCCCCCCCAGTCCATGGGATGGACCAGCCCGTGCCCCCCCCCAGTCCATGGAATGGACCAGCCCGTGTCCCCCCCCAGTCCATGGAATGGACCAGCCCGTGTCCCCCCCCCAGTCCATGGGATGGACCAGCCCGTGCCCCCCCCCAGTCCATGGAATGGACCAGCCCGTGCCCCCCCCCCAGTCCATGGAATGGACCAGCCCGTGTCCCCCCCCAGTCCATGGAATGGACCAGCCCGTGCCCCCCCCCAGTCCATGGAATGGACCAGCCCGTGTCCCCCCCCCAGTCCATGGAATGGACCAGCCCGTGGCTGTGACCCCCCCAGTCCATGGAATGGACCAGCCCGTGGCTGTGACCCCCCCAGTCCATGGGATGGACCAGCCCGTGGCTGTGACCCCCCCTCAGACCATGGAATGGACCAGCCCGTGTCTGTGACCCCCCAGTCCATGGGATGGACCAGCCCGTGCCCCCCCCCCAGTCCATGGAATGGACCAGCCCGTGGCTGTGACCCCCCCCCCCCAGTCCATGGAATGGACCAGCCCGTGGCTGTGACCCCCCCAGTCCATGGGATGGATCAGCCCGTGGCTGTGACCCCCCCAGTCCATGGAATGGACCAGCCCGTGGCTGTGACCCCCCCTCAGTCCATGGAATGGACCAGCCCGTGTCCCCCCCCCCAGTCCATGGGATGGACCAGCCCGTGCCCCCCCCCAGTCCATGGAATGGACCAGCCCGTGGCTGTGACCCCCCCCCAGTCCATGGAATGGACCAGCCCGTGGCTGTGCCCCCCCCAGTCCATGGAATGGACCAGCCCGTGCCCCCCCCCAGTCCATGGGATGGACCAGCCCGTGGCTGTGACCCCCCCCCAGTCCATGGAATGGACCAGCCCGTGGCTGTGCCCCCCCCAGTCCATGGAATGGACCAGCCCGTGGCTGTGCCCCCCCCAGTCCATGGAATGGACCAGCCCGTGGCTGTGACCCCCCCAGTCCATGGAATGGACCAGCCCGTGCCCCCCCCCAGTCCATGGAATGGACCAGCCCGTGCCCCCCCCCAATCCATGGGATGGACCAGCCCGTGGCTGTGACCCCCCCAGTCCATGGGATGGACCAGCCCGTGCCCCCCCCCAGTCCATGGAATGGACCAGCCCGTGCCCCCCCCCAATCCATGGGATGGACCAGCCCGTGCCCCCCCCCCCGGCTGCCTCCCCCCGCAGTGTGCGCATGGTGTGTTCCAGCACGGCCGGTGTCTCTCCCCCCCGCGACTGAGAATGGACCATTCCTCTCCCCCCTGAACTGGGCATGACCTGGGGGGTTTGGGCGCAACCACCACGCGGGACGGGGGGGGTCTGCGGGTCCCGGCTGCCCCCCAGACCCTGCAGAGCCCCCCCGGCACCCAGAGCCACCCCGGAGGGGGCGATGCTGCTGTGTCACTGTCCCCAGGGCCCCCCGGGTCACACACGTGTCACCTGGGGCAACCTCGGGTCACACACGTGGCTCTGGGCTCGCACAGCACCCTTTGGGCACCCTGTGCGTGACACGCGTGTCCCTGGGTCACCTCTGGGTCACACGCCTGTCCCCTGGGTCACACGCGTGTCCCTGGGTCACCTCTGGGTCACACGCGTGTCCCTGGGTCACCTCTGGGTCACACGCCTGTCCCTGGGTCACCTCTGGGTCACACATGTGTCCCCTGGGTCACACATGTGTCCCTGGGTCACCTCTGGGTCACACGTGTGTCCCCTGGGTCACCTCTGGGTCACACGCGTGTCCCCTGGGTCACACATGTGTCCCCTGGGTCACCTCTGGGTCACACGTGTGTCCCTGTGTCACATTCCAGGTCACACACGTGTCTTTGGGGTGCCCCAGAGGGTCACACGTGTCCCTTGGTCACCCCTTGGGTCACACACATGTCCCTGAGTCACCTCTGGGTCACACCTGTGTCCCTGGCCCGCCCCAGAGGTCACACGCGTGTCCCTGGGTCACACCCGTGTCCATGGGTCACCCCCGGGGGTGTCACAAGTGTGTCCCTGGGTCACCCTGCAGGTCACACGTGGGTCCCCAGGTCACCTCTGGTCACACCTGTGTCCCTGGCCCGCCCCAGAGGTCGCACCCGTGTCCCTGGGTCACACCCGTGTCCATGGGGTGTCACACCCGTGTCCCTGGCCCAGGCGGGTGTCACACCCGTGTCCCTGGGCTGTCACACGCATGTCCCTGGGCTGTCACACACGTGTCCCTGGCCCAGGCGGGTGTCACACCTGTGTCCCTGGGCTGTCACATGGGTCACACCCATGACACTGGGCTGTCACACGCGTGTCCCTGGCCCAGGCGGGTGTCACACCCGTGTCCCTGGGGTGCCACATGTGTGTCCCCGGCCCAGGCGGGTGTCACACCTATGACCCTGGGCTGCCACACCCGTGTCCCTGGGTCACACGCGTGTCCCTGGGGTGTCACACCCGTGTCCCTGAGTCACACCCATGACACTGGGCTGTCACACGCGTGTCCCTGGGTCACACCTGTGTCCCTGGGCTGCCACACCCGTGTCCCTGGGTCACACGCGTGTCCCTGGGGTGTCACACGCGTGTCCCTGGGTCACACCCGTGTCCCTGGGCTGTCACACGCGTGTCCCTGGGTCACACCTGTGTCCCTGGGCTGTCACACGCGTGTCCCTGGGTCACACCTGTGTCCCTGGGCTGTCACACCCGTGTCCCTGGCCCAGGCGGGTGTCACACCCGTGTCCCTGGGCTGTCACACGCGTGTCCCTGGGTCACACCCATGACACTGGGCTGTCACACGCGTGTCCCTGGGTCACACCCGTGACACTGGGCTGTCACACGCGTGTCCCTGGGTCACACCCGTGTCCCTGGGCTGTCACACCCGTGTCCCTGGCCCAGGCGGGTGTCACACGCATGTCCCTGGGCTGTCACACCCATGACACTGGGCTGTCACACCCGTGTCCCTGGGTCACACCCGTGTCCATGGGGTGTCACACGCGTGTCCCTGGCCCAGGCGGGTGTCACACCCGTGTCCCTGGGCTGTCACACGCATGTCCCTGGGCTGTCACACGCGTGTCCCTGGGTCACACCCATGACACTGGGCTGTCACACGCGTGTCCCTGGCCCAGGCAGGTGTCACACCCGTGTCCCTGGGTTGTCACACCCGTGTCCCTGGGTCACACCTGTGTCCCTGGGCTGTCACACGCGTGTCCCTGGGTCACACCCATGACACTGGGCTGTCACACCCGTGTCCCTGGGTCACACCCATGACCCTGAGGTGTCACACCCGTGTCCCTGGCCCAGGCGGTGTCACACCCGTGTCCTTGGGCTGTCACACCCGTGTCCCTGGGCTGTCACACGCGTGTCCCTGGGTCACACCCGTGTCCCTGGGTCACACCCATGACACTGGGCTGTCACACCCGTGTCCCTGGGTCACACCCGTGTCCCTGGGCTGTCACACGCGTGTCCCTGGGTCACACCCGTGTCCCTGGGTCACACCCATGACACTGGGCTGTCACACCCGTGTCCCTGGGTCACACCCATGACACTGGGCTGTCACACCCGTGTCCCTGGGTCACACCCGTGTCCCCGGGGTGTCACACCCGTGTCCCCGGCCCAGGCGGGTGCCACCCGCATGTCCCCGTGTCCCCGTGTCCCCGTGCCCGCGGTAACACGCATGCCTTGTTTGTCTCCTCTCGCCCCCGGCCCCGCGCCCCCGGGACGTAGCCAAGCAGAAGCAGAAGTCGGTGAGTAGCGCCAGGAGCCCGGGAGGGGGGCAGGGAGGCGCCCCCCGCTTGCAGCCCCCCCAAACCACCCCGGAGCCGCGCCGGGGGTGCCGCGCGTGCCCCCGCGCCCCGGTGACGCCCGGCTCTGTCCCCAGACCGAGCACGTGCCCCCGTACGACGTGGTGCCCTCCATGCGCCCCATCATCCTCGTGGGGCCCTCGCTGAAGGGATATGAGGTGAGCGGGGGGTGGGTGGCGCTCGGGGGGGTCCAGGGGGGACCCCAGCCCCTCACTGTCCCCGTGTCCCTGCTGTCCCTCCCCGCAGGTGACGGACATGATGCAGAAGGCGCTCTTCGACTTCCTGAAGCATCGCTTCGATGGCCGGTGAGGGGCTGCGAGGCAGGGACCCCTGAACCCCTACAGGGACCCCTGAACCCATGAGGGGGCCCCTAACCCCATAGGGGGACCCCTGAACCCCTACAGGGACCCCTAAACCCATGAGGGGGCCCCTAACCCCATAGGGATACCCCTAAACCCCTACAGGGACCCCTGAACCCATGAGGGGGCCCCTAACCCCATAGGGGACCCCTGAACCCATACAGGGACCCCTAAACCCATGAGGGGGGCCCTAACCCCATACGGGACCCCTGAACCCATACAGGGACCCCTAAACCCATGAGGGGGCCCCTAACCCCATAGGGGGACCCCTGAACCCCATAGGGGAACCCCTGAACCCATGAGGGGGCCCCTAACCCCATAGGGGGACCCCTGAACCCCATAGGGGAACCCCTGAACCCATGAGGGGGCCCCTAACCCCATAGGGGGACCCCTGAATCCCATAGGGGGACCCCTGAACCCATGAGGGGGCCTCTAACCCCATAGGGGGACCCCTGAACCCCATAGGGGGACCCCTGAACCCATGAGGGGGCCTCTAACCCCATAGGGGGACCCCTGAACCCCATAGGGGGACCCCTGAACCCATGAGGGGGCCCCTAACCCCATAGGGGGACCCCATAACCCCTACAGGGACCCCTAAACCCATGAGGGGGTCCCTAACCCCATAGGGGGACCCCTAAACCCATGAGGGGGTCCCTAACCCCATAGGGGGACCCCTAAATCTGTGAGAGGACCCATAACCCCACAGAGGAACCCCTAACCCCATAGAGGGACCCCTAAATCCATGAGGGGGCACCTAAACCCATAGAGGGGGCACCTAACTCCATAGGGAGACCCCTAAATCCATGTGGGGGTTCCTAAACCAATAGAGGAACCCCTAAACCTATGAGGGGACCCCTAACCCCACAGAGGAACCCCTAACCCCAGAGAGGGACGCCTAACCCGACAGAGGAACCCCTAAACCCATGAGGGGACCCACAACCCCATAGAGGAACCCCTAAATCCATGTGGGAGCCCCTAAACCCACAAGGGGACCCCTAACCGCACAGAGGGACCCCATAGCCTGTGTGGGGACCCCCAAAACTCACAGGGGGGGTCCCTAAAAAAGGGAAACCCTGATTAGGGCGGGTCCAGCTCCCCCATGGCCAGCAGCCCCAGGGGTGGGGTGACAGCAGGGGGGTGACAGTGGGGTCAGGGGGTGACACTGGGTGTGGGGTGACACTGGGGTGCCAAGGGTGGCTTGTAGGGTGACAGTGGGGTCAGGGGGTGGCACTGGGTGTGGGGTGACACTGGGGTGCCAAGGGTGGCTTGTAGGGTGACAGTGGGGTCAGGGGGTGACACTGGGTGTGGGGTGACAGTGGGATCCTGGGGTGGGGGGGCTGTGGGCTGTCAGCAAGGTGGTGACACCGGCGTCCCGGGGGTGGCTGTGGGGTGACACTGGGGTCCTGGGGGTGTTTGTGGGGTGACACTGGGGTCCCGGGGTGGCTGTGGGGTGACACTGGGGTCCTGGGGGTGTTTGTGGGGTGACACTGGGGTCCTGGGGGTGGCTGTGGGGTGACACTGGGGTCCTGGGGGTGGCTGTGGGGTGACACCGAGATCCTGGGGGTGTTTGTGGGGTGACACCGGGATCCTGGGGGTGTTTGTGGGGTGACACTGGGGTCCCGGGGTGGCTGTGGGGTGACACCGAGATCCTGGGGGTGGCTGTGGGGTGACACCGGGGTCCTGGGGGTGTTTTTGGGGTGACACTGGGGTCCTGGGGGTGGCTGTGGGGTGTCAGTGGTGTCCCAGGGGTGGCTGTGGGGTGTCAGTGGTGTCCCGGGGGTGGCTGTGGGGTGACACTGGGGTGCTGGGGGTGGCTGTGGGGTGTCAGTGGTGTCCCGGGGGTGGCTGTGGGGTGACACTGGGGTCCCGGGGGTCTTTGTGGGGTGACACCGGGGTCCCGGGGGTGGCTGTGGGGTGACACCGGTGTCCCGGGGGTGGCTGTGGGATGACACTGGGGTGCTGGGGGTGGCTGTGGGGTGTCAGTGGTGTCCCGGGGGTGGCTGTGGGGTGACACCGGTGTCCCGGGGGTGGCTGTGGGGTGACACCGGGGTCCCGGGGGTGACCGTGGCTGTGGGGGTGCCCCCGCCGTGTCCCCAGGATCTCCATCACGCGGGTCACAGCCGACATCTCCCTGGCCAAGCGCTCCGTGCTCAACAACCCCAGCAAGCACACCATCATCGAGCGCTCCAGCACCCGCTCCAGCCTGGGTACGGCCCCGGAACCCCCTGCACCCCCCGGACCCCCCCGGCCCGCGGGACCCCCCAAGCCTCCATCTGTATCACCCCAACCCAGCCCGGGGGGCTCGTCCCGCTCCTGGGGGTGGGGGTGACGAACCCTGTGCTCCCCCGGGCCTGTGACTCAGTGCCTCTCCTCCTCCTCCTCCTCCTCCTCTTTTATCTTCTCTGCTGTGTTTTTTTGTTCCCGTTTCTCTTTTCTTTCGGGGTTCTCCTCCCCTCCGCGCTGCCTCCTTCCTCCCCTGCTCGTGATACAGATGTCTTGGGTACGTAGAGGGACCCGCCGGGACCCCCGTCCTCCCCAGGTGGCCTCGGGGACGCAGGCTGAGGCTTGGGGACACCTTGGTGGCCCCTGTGCGCCCCAGCCCGTGTGGTTCTGTGTGTGTGTGTGTGTGTGGTTTGGGGTGGGGAGGCTTTGCCGGTGCCACCCGGCTCCTGCAGCGACGCCGTGTCCCAGCGGTGACACCGAGGTGGCCGCGGTGACACCGAGGTGGCCGCGGTGACACCGAGGTGGCCGCGGTGACACCCGAGGTGGCCGCGGTGACACCGAGGTGGCCGCGGTGACACCCGAGGTGGCCGCGGTGACACCCGAGGTGGCCGAGGCTCAGGACGAGTCCCCTCCCGCTGCTGTCCCCAGGCCGTGGCCCTTGGGAGATGGCCTGACAAAAAAACCTAAATGCTTCAGAGAAATATCAATATATATATCTATATTGAATGTATAGACATATATAGACATATATAGGAGATATATATAGATATATCTATATATTAGATATAGATCAGATATATATAGATAGATTAGATATAGATTAGATATATAGATTAGATATAGATATAGATTATATATCTATATATATAGATATATAAAGATATAAATAGAGATATATAGGTATAGATAAGTATATAAAGATACAGATGTATAGGTCTATAGAGCTATATATATCGACCAATATATTCGTTATAGATCAATATATATAGATCTATAGACCTATACATATATATATCTATATGTTAGATATAGATTAGATATATAGAAATAGATTTTTATATATTTTATATATATATAACTATAAATATAAATCTATATATATAGATATATAAAGATATATAGAGATATATTTAGATATATATAGGTATATATACCTATATATTAAAAAAATATATATATTTATATATTTTTATATATTTATAAATATATTATATATATATATATAGGTATATATATTTAGATAGATATATAGATATATAGATATATAGATAAATAGATATACAGATATACAGATATACAGATATATAAATATATAGATATAGATTTTATATATATATATATATATATATATATATAAAGATATATAGAGAGATATATAGATATATATAAGTGTGTGTATATATATGTATAGGTCTATAGATCTATATATATCGATATATATCGATCTATAATGAATATATAGATAGTTATATATTCAATGTATTCAAAGCAATGTATGTTGCTATATGCATATAGCAGTTTATCCAATATATATTCAATATCTATATTGACTATCTAGATATCAGTATATAGAGAGATATATAGATATATTTATATTGATATGTATAGATAGATAGATTTATATATAGATCTATAGAGAATATATATATTGAATATCTATATAAATATATGGATATATAGATATTGATACATATATATATATTTATAGGACATATATATCTATATATATCTATACAGAATATATATCAATATATAGAGATCGATAGATATATAGATATATAGATATCAAGATCTTTATATCTATATATAGGTATATATACGAATATATATATGAATCTATATATGAATCTATATATGAATATAGATTATAATATTTATTCACATATATCTACATATGCCTATATAGATATATTCATATATATTATATATATATTAATATATATATATTATAAGATATATAAAAATATATATACCTATATATAGATCTTTAGATCCATCTATAGATCTATATGTATCTATATATATCTACCTATATATATATTCCTATATACACCTACCTATATACCTTGGTGTGTATATACACACCTATATATCTGTCTAGATATAGATCGATTAATATAAATATGTATATTAATATATGAATATATGTTTATATGTATTTATATATACATATATATACATATATATATGTATATATATGAATATATGTATATATATTCTATATGAATATATATCTGCATGAATATATAGCTATATAGGTATGAATATTTGCATATATATTCCATATATCTTTAGAGAGCTAGATATATCTTTTATAAATATTACTAATATTCTGTGTATATTATTAATATATATTAATATATAAAATATAATATACATTACTAATGTAGTACAATGTATATTAATATATTTATTCAATTAAAGATACATTCTGTTAGGACCCATGAGGGGTAACTCTGAATGATTGGCTTTATGGCATTTGCAGCATGGTGTGGCAAAAGCTGATAGGCCAAGGAATGCTTGTAGTGTGTTGTAATTAAGAAACGGTTAATTAGCTGGCTTCTAATTGTGATAGCATGAATTACCACGCCCGCCTTGTCTCCCCCTTCACATGAGGCTGAAAATAAAATCAGAGTTTTTTAACGCCTCTCAGTTACCCCATCTCTGGGTCAGAAAAAACTTCACCCAATCCCTCACCGCCTCTGTCCGCCGCTGTCCCCACGTGTGCCCTGACCCTCGCCCTGTGCCCGTGTGCCCCCAGCCGAGGTCCAGAGCGAGACCGAGCGCATCTTCGAGCTGGCCCGGACGCTGCAGTTGGTGGCCCTGGACGCCGACACCATCAACCACCCGGCCCAGCTGGCCAAGACCTCGCTGGCGCCCATCATCGTCTACATCAAAATCACCTCTCCCAAGGTGGGTGCGGGCCCCTGGGGGGACAGGGGCAGTGCCAGCCCCTCCCTGCCACGCTGGGGGCACCGGGCAGGCTCGGGCCATGTCCCCACGGCCACCCCGGGCTGTCCCCTCCTGCGCAGGTGCTGCAGCGGCTGGTGAAGTCCAGGGGGAAGTCCCAGGCCAAGCACCTCAACGTGCAGATGGTGGCCTCGGACAAGCTGGCACAGTGCCCACCTGTGAGTATGCCCCGGCCACCATGGTCCCACCTTGACCTGCCCTGCCCACCCTGTCCCACAGATCCTGCCCTGTCCCATTGTCCCTGACTTGTGCCACTGTTCCTCCCTGTCCCACAGATCCCGCCCTGTCCCACTGTCCCTCACTTGCCCTGTTGACTTGCCCTGAGCCCACAGGCTGTGGCCCAGGACCAGCAGCCCCTCCCTGTCCCATGGGCTCCACCCTCTGTCCAGCAGCCTCGCCCTTCTCCATTGGCCCCATCCTGTGTCCCGTTGTCCCCACCCTGTCCCATTGTCCCCACCGTGTCCTAGAGGCTCTGACCTGTCCCGTTAGCCCTGACCCGTCCTACAGGCTCTGCCCTGGGTCCTACAGGCTCTACCATGCCACTCGCTGTCCCATTGTCCCCACCCCGTGTCCCCTAAGGCTCCACCCTGTCCCATTATCCCCACCCCACATCCAGCTGTCCCACCCTATCCCATAGGCTCTGCCCCATGTCCTGGTACCCCTCCCTGTCCCATTATCCCCACCCTGTCCCATTGTCCCCACCCTGTCCCATAGATTCTGCCCCACATCCAGCTGCCCCGCCCTGTCCCATTGTCCCCGCGCTGCCCCACCTCGCACCCGTCCCTTCCCCAGGAGATGTTCGACATCGTGCTGGACGAGAACCAGCTGGAGGAGGCCTGCGAGCACCTGGCCGAGTACCTGGAGGCCTACTGGAAGGCCACGCACCCGCCCAGCAGCAACCCCCCGAACCCGCTGCTGAACCGCACCATGGCCACGGCCGCGCTGGCCGCCAGCCCCGCGCCCGTCTCCAACCTCCAGGTACAGGTGCTCACCTCCCTGCGCAGGAACCTCAACCTCTGGGGCCGCGAGGCCGCCCCCAGCCCCCCCGGAGCCCTCGAGGAGCACGCGCTGTGAGGCGGTGGAGGGGACACCGGGGATGTTGGGGACACCAGGACACCTGGGACATTGGGGACACCAGGACACCGGGGACACCGGGGACGTTGGGGACATTGGGGACACCAGGGACACTGGGGACACCAGGACACCGGGGACATTGGGGACACCAGGACACCAGGACACCGGGGACATTGGGGGCACCAGGGACACCGGGGACATTGGGGACATTGGGGGCACCAGGGACACTGGGAACACCAGGGACACCAGGGACATTGGAGACACCAGGACACCGGGGACACCAGGACACTGGGAACACCCCCTCCCCAGCCCTTGGGATATCCCTGGGATTGGGGACAGCCTGGGGAGTCACAGCTCTCCCCAGGTGTGGCATTGTCCTTGGGGTCCCCTGTCCTGGGATCAGGGTGATCTCAGGGGAATGTGGCCCTCCCCAGGTGTGGGATTGTCCCTAAGGTCACCTTTCCTGGGATCAGGGTCACCCCAGGAGAATGTGCCCCCCCCCAGTTGTAGTATCATCCCTGGGGTCTCCTGTCCTGGGATCAGGGTCACCCTGGGGGACTGTGGCCCTCCCCAGGTGTGAGATTGTCCCTAAGGTCACCTTCCCTGGGATCAGGGTCTCCACCCTGGAACTGGGGCCACCCCTGGGGTTAGGGCCATCCCAGGGGCCTGTGGTCCCGAAGTGTGGGGTCACCTGCTCTGGGGACACTGGGATTAGGACAACCCATGGGATTAGGGTCACCACGGAGAACCACAGCCCCCCAGGAGTGGGACTGTCCCTGGGATCGTTCCTTTGGGAAGTGCTACTGCAGGCCCCTGGCATGGGAGTGTTCCTGGGATCGGGGTCACCCCAGGGACCTGCTCCTGTTCCTGGACTGGGGCCATCCCTGGGATTAGCCCTGGGCATCTGTCCCTGCCTGGGACTGCTGCCAGCCCCACATTCGGGGTCTCCTGGGAATCTGGGCCTCCTCCAAAGCCTGGGGCTGCCCAGGGGTTGGGAACCCCCAGGATCTGCTCACTTCAAGAGCCACCCTGTGCCTTCCTGGGGCTGCCAGGGTGCCAGACCCCCATTCCCACACCTCTCTGGGGGAACCGTGGTGGGGGCATGAGCTTGGGGGTGTCCTGGGTGGGCCGGGTGGGGTGCACAGCCCCATCCCACCGTGCTGATCCGGGGGTCCTGCAGCCACCCCCGGGGCTGGGGACACAGGGGGGGACACGTGTCCTGTGCTGTCTGTCGCTAAATCTTCCAGCGAGCCTGACGCTGCTGGTGCTCCATCCCCCTCCCCTGTGCCGCTCCCCCTCCCCATTCCCTGCCCCGCTGCCCCCCCGGCTGAGCCCTGCTGCCGTCGTGTCACCCACCAGAGGCGGGCCAGGCTGGCCAGGAGCGTGTGTCTCCCCCCAGCCCCGGCTGTCCCCCACTAACCCCCCCCACTAAGCGACCCCAGCCCGTCCACCCCCGCATGGTGTGGTTGCTTCTCGCACCCAGGCTCCGTACCCGGAGGGGGAGCACGGCCGCCTCCGGCAGGGCCCGGGGGACTCGGGGGGCCGCGGGCAGGGCAGGGCCCCCCCGCCGCCCGCCCGCCCGGGCCCCCGCAGCCTGGCCCGCCAAGACACCTTCGACTCCGAGGCTCCGGGCAGCCGGGACTCGGCCGGCACGGAGCCCGGCGATTCCTGCTGCATGGACATCGAGATGGACCCCGTCGAGGAGGAGCCGCCGGGCACCCCCGGGGCCGCACCCCAGCCTCCCCCCGGCTCCGGGCTGCGGGGCCGAGCCAAGGGCCAGGAGCCCCTGGGCCAGAGCGACGGGGAGGGCTGGAGCCGGGACGTTTACATGCGTTAGGATGAGGGGGTACGGGCGGGGGCCCCCCCCAGCACTGGTTTTGGGGTGCGGGACAGCCCCGCTGGTTGCCTTTGTGGCCCCCCCCGAGCCCGGCCAGCAGTGCCACGGGGAGCCCCCGCCGTGCCCTGGGGGCTCCCCCTGCCCCGCTCCTTGCTGAGGGGGGGTCTCCCCCTGCCGCAGCCCCCCAGCATCTCGCGGTGCCTCGGGCCGTCCCTGCCCGGCGGGGACAGCAAGTGACCAAAGGGGACCCGGCGTGTGCCCGTCCCCCAGGTGCGGGGTGGGGGCCGTGCCCCCCTCCCCAGCTCTGCCCGCTGGGTGCCCCCCGCTTCTCCATGGTGCTCTCGGCCACCCGGCTGCGGGGGCCCCCGGAGCTGGCCGTGGCGGTGGGGGGGTCCCTGCCAGCTGCCCCCCACCCCAGCAGTGCCTGGCACTGCCCCCACAGCCCCCGGCCCTGCCGGGGGGTGCATGCGTGTGCGGTGTGTGCAGGGCTCTGGGGGCTCCCCGCTGCCCCAGGCTGTGCCCCCCGAGGTGCTGCCTGCCCGGGGGGGGTGGGGGGGGGGGGCGGTCTGCATGTGTTTGCCTTGGAGGGGCTCTGCTTGAATTGGGGGGTGGGGGGTGAATCTGAGCCAGTTTTGGGGGTCTAACCTGTGCTAACAGCTGCCCAGCCCTGGCCTGCCAGGGGGATCCCGCTGTCCTGGCACCGCCAGGCCCCGGCCCCCCTTCCCCAGCCCCCCTCCCTACCCGTTCCAACCCACCCGCCGTGCCTGTCCACGCTCGCCCTGTCCAGCCGTGTCCGTCTGTCCGTCTGTCCGTGAGCCTCTGTCCGTCCCCCCCCCCGCACCCCGGGGCACTGCCTTGTCCCGTGCCCGCCCCGGGGCATCCCCTGTGCCCCTCAGCTCGGCGGGATGACCACACCAGGGTGGTCTGGGGACACCCCATGTCCAGCCCTCACCGCAGGACGGGGCTTGTCCCACTGATGGGGCGGCCCCTTGCCCCCCACCCCCACCCCGGGGGCAATGCTGGGGGTCCCCGGGGTCACTGCCTTACCCAGACCACCAGCCCGGGTCGGGGGGCCTGGTGGGCACTCAGCTCTGCCGCTGCCAAGCCGCCACCCACGTGTGCCTCAGTTTCCCCCTTTTTTTTGGGGGGGCGGGGGGATGACGACGACTCGGTGTCACTGCCTGCCAAGTGCTTTGAGCCCCCCCTGCCTCAGCGCTCGCCCCCGTGGTGGCCAAAATCTAGGCAGTGGAGCCCCCCCGGCCCCACCGCGGGGCAGAGGGACGTCCCATATTTATGTCACTCCACAAACTTTTAATTTAAAGACCCGACAAAAATGTATTTTATTTATTTATTCTCGTTGGTGTGTGTGTGGGGGTCTCGCCCCGCTCGCTTGGTTCTTTGTAATAAACATTTCGGTGAGACCTGCCCCGCGCCTGAGCCTGCTGGGGACACGGGGGGACACGGAGGGACGCGGGGGGACAACGGGGGGCTGCGGCCACCGCGGCTGGACCGGACACAGCCCAGCTCTGCAGTGACCCCCGCACCGCCGCCTGCTCGGGGCTGGGGACGGAGCCGGGACCTGCCGGGCTCCGGGGAAGGGGCGAGGACCCGACGCGGGGGTCGGGGGGCTCCAGCCCCCCGGGGATGCACAGCGCCAGCCGCCGGGCTCAGCGCGGCGCTGGGCCGGGTTTATCGGCGCTGGGCCGGGTCCGGACACGCTGTGGACACGCTGTGGACACGCTATTTACAGACAATAAATACAACGCGGGCGCTCAGGGCTGCCGGCACCGCCACTCGCTCTTCTCCGGCCAGTACTCGAACGCTTTCCTGCGGACAGCACACGGCGACGTGGGTGACACCCCAGCCCTGTCCCACCGCCATCCCCCCAGCCAGGGCTGCGCCCAGGTGTCCCCCACGCCCCCCGCCCAGCCCCGCACCCCGTACTCACTCTCTGGCGGGCGCGGAGGGCCGGCAGACCAGCCCGGCCTGGCAGGGGCACACCTGGTTGATGCTGAAGGCGAGTCCCCCGGGGGGGACGTGGCAGCTCTGGGCCAGCGCCAGGCGCGGCTGGCAAACGCGCTCCCCGTGCTGGCGAGCGCAGCAGCCGCCGGCCCCGCACTCCTCGTCCCGCTGGCACCGCGCTCCTGGTGGCACAGAGAGCGGCCTTAGGAGAGGGAGACCCCCGCTCTGACCCCCCCCCAGCACCCCCTGGTTCAGCACCGCTCCAGCATCGCATCCCCCCAAGCTCGCAGAGCTTGTGCCTGGTGTCCCCGCCACAACAGCCCCCCACTCACCGTCCTGCCCGGGGGGCACGGGCTGCTGGCACTTGCCGAACATGCAGACGAGGTCGGGGGCGCAGTGCGGGTCGTGGCGGCAGTACTGGCCCGCGGGCCGCGTGGGCAGGCACAGCCCGAAGTGCTCGTCACAGAAGTGCCCGTGGGCACAGGGGGTGGCGGGGCTGCACGGGATCACCTGCGGAGGAGGGCACACGGCACGTCAGGTGGGCCACACTTCATTCCCCACCCCATCCCTGACCCCCAGACAGGCTAGGAACGGCGCAAAACCCCATCAGTTCACACGCTGCGAAGGAGCGGTTGGTGTGGGGGCGTTGGGGTGATTTTGGGGAGCCGAGCCTGGCAGCAGCGCTCTGCCAGACTGGGGAGCTCCATCCGCTGCGGTTCTAGGATTTTTCTTCTCAGGAAAAGAAAACCCGGCGGTGGGGTACGGGGGGAGGCGCGAACCCCTACAAAAGTCCTGCTCCAGGTGAGGCTCGAACTCACAACCTCGGCATCGCTCGTGTACCGCCCTATAAGTACCGCGCGCTGACCGATTGCGCCACTGGAGCGCCCGGCGCCGCCCGCCGCCACCGCGCCCCCTGGCGGCCCCGCCGCCACCGGCGGCCGGACCCCCGCGTCCACCCCGGCTGGACACGGACACCCGTGTCCACCCCCGGCTTCACACGGACCCCCGTGTCCACCCCCGGCTGCACACGGACACCCGTGTCCATCCCGGCTGGACACTGACCCCCGTGTCCACCCCCGGCTTCACACGGACACCCGTGTCCATCCCGGCTGGACACTGACACCCGTGTCCACCCCCGGCTGGACACTGACACCCGTGTCCACCCCGGCTGGACACTGACACCCGTGTCCACCCCCGGCTTCACACGGACCCCCGCGTCCACCCCCGGCTGGACACTGACCCCCGTGTCCACCCCCGGCTTCACACGGACCCCCGTGTCCACCCCCGGCTGCACACGGACACCCGTGTCCATCCCGGCTGGACACTGACACCCGTGTCCACCCCCGGCTTCACACGGACCCCCGCGTCCACCCCCGGCTGGACACTGACCCCCGTGTCCACCCCCGGCTTCACACGGATCCCCGTGTCCACCCCCGGCTGCACACGGACACCCGTGTCCATCCCGGCTGGACACTGACACCCGTGTCCACCCCGGCTGGACACTGACACCCGTGTCCACCCCGGCTGGACACGGACACCCGTGTCCACCCCCGGCTTCACACTGACACCCGTGTCCACCCCCGGCTGGACACGGACACCCGCGTCCACCCCGGCTGGACACTGACACCCGTGTCCACCCCGGCAGGACACTGACACCCGTGTCCACTCCCGGCTGGTCACGGACCCCCGTGTCCACCCCGGCTGGACACTGACACCCGTGTCCACCCCCGGCTGGACACTGACACCCGTGTCCACCCCGGCTGCACATGGACACCCGTGTCCACCCCGGCTGCACATGGACACCCGTGTCCACCCCGGCTGGACACTGACACCCGTGTCCACCCCCGGCTGCACATGGACACCCGTGTCCACCCCGGCTGCACACTGACACCCGTGTCCACTCCCGGCTGGTCACGGACCCCCGTGTCCACCCCGGCTGCACATGGACACCCGTGTCCACTCCCGGCTGGACACGGACCCCCGTGTCCACTCCCGGCCATCACCGGACTGCCGTGTCCCCTCCTGGCTGGAGATGGATCTCCGTGTCCACTCCCGGCCCTGAAGCGATCCCCAGTGTCCACCCCCGGCTGGAATGAACCCCCCGTGTCCACCCCTGGCTGCCCCCAGGCCCCCGTGTCCCCCGTCCCCGACAGAACATTGTGGGGTGTCCGCGGGTGACACCCGCTGCAAACCCATCCCCTGCTGCCACCCTGGCTGCGACTTCTGCACCTGCCCCTGTGTCCCCTCTGTGTCCCCTCTGTGCCCACCCTGCCGCAAATTCTGAGCCCTCCCTGGCTCCAAACCACCCTCGTACCCCTCCTCCCGCCCCTGAGCCCACCCTGGCTGTAAATTCTGCCCCCACCCACCCCCGTGCCCGCCCCGCTCCCACCCAGGCTGCAAACCCAGCTCTGTGCCCACCCTGGCTGTCTCCCATCCCTGCTCCCACGCTGCTGTCCCCTGCTGTCCCCCAGGACCCCTCGCCCGGGGGTCCCCCACTCCTCCCTCACCTCCTCCAGGTCCGCACCGGGGCTCCTGCCCAGGGCGGCCGCATCGGGCGAGTTCTGGGGCAGGGAGAACATCCATGCCCAGAGGTGCCCGGCGGCGGGTGGCAGGAGCCAGGCGACGAGGCAGAGGATGGCCGGGGATGTCACCATGGTGCTGGCGGCGGCGGTGCCAGCTCGGCCGGCCCGCGGGGCTTATGTAGCCGCGGGCTATCTCGACCCCCGCTGCTAAAACTGTTTGCCCACCTAATGGGGTGGGAGGAGGCAATCAGGGGTTAAGGGATTTCCATAATTGCCAGCCTTCCCCTCGGGGGGGGCACCGGCCCCACAGCAAACAGCCCCCCCCGGAGCAGTCTGGCTCCGGCGCCAGCCGTGGGTACAGCCTAGGGTGTCCTGTGTGCCCCCACGGCTCGGGGTGGTTTTGGGTGTAATTTGGGGTGTCCTGTGTGCCCCCACGGCTCGGGGTGGTTTTGGGTACAGCCTGGGGTGTCCTGTGTGCCCCCACGGCTCGGGATGGTTTTGGGTGCAGTTTGGGGTGTCCTGTGTGCCCCCACGGCTCGGGATGGTTTTGGGTGTAATTTGGGGTGTCCTGTGTGCCCCCACGGCTCGGGGTGGTTTTGGGTACAGCCTGGGGTGTCCTGTGTGCCCCCACGGCTCGGGATGGTTTTGGGTGCAGTTTGGGGTGTCCTGTGTGCCCCCACGGCTCGGGATGGTTTTGGGTGTAATTTGGGGTGTCCTGTATGCCCTCACAGCTCGGGATGGTTTTGGGTGTAATTTGGGGTGTCCTGTGTGCCCCCACGGCTCGGGGTGGTTTTGGGTGTAATTTGGGGTGTCCTGTGTGCCCCCAGGGCTCGGGATGGTTTTGGGTGTAATTTGGGGTGTCCTGTGTGCCCCCACGGCTCGGGATGGTTTTGGGTGTAATTTGGGGTGTCCTGTATGCCCTCACAGCTCGGGGTGGTTTTGGGTGCAGTTTGGGGTGTCCTGTGTGCCCCCACGGCTCGGGATGGTTTTGGGTGTAATTTGGGGTGTCCTGTATGCCCCCACAGCTCGGGGTGGTTTTGGGTGCACTTTGGGGTGTCCTGTGTGCCCCCACAGCTCGGGGTGGTGGTTTTGGGTGCAATTTGGGGTGTTCTTTGTCCCCCCATAGTTTGGAATGATGATTTTGGGTGCAGTTTGGGGTTCTCCGTGTGCCCCCACAGCTTGGAATTATTTTCGGTGCAGTTCGGGGTGTTCTGTGTGCCCCTGTAACCCAAAATGATGATTTTTTTGGGTGCAGTTTGGGATGCCCTGTGTGCCCCCACTGCTCGGGGTGGTGATTTTGGGTACAGCTTGGGGTGCATGATGATGATTTCGGGCGCATTTTGGGGTTCTCTGTGTGCCCCCATAGCTCGGAATGGTTTTGGGTGCCGTTTGGGGTGCCCTGTGTGCCCCCACAGCTCGGGGGGATGGTGGGTGCAGTTTGGGGTGCCCTGTGTCCCCCCCAATAGCTCAGAGTGATTTCGGGTGCAGTTTGGGGTGCCCTGTGTCCCCCGCAATAGCTCAGAGTGATTTCGGGTGCAGTTTGGGGTGCCCTGTGTCCCTCCCAATATCTCAGAGTGATTTCGGGTGCAGTTTGGGGTGCCCTGTGTCCCCCGCAATAACTCAGAGTGATTTCGAGTGAAGTTTGGGGTGCCCTGTGTCCCCCGCAATAGCTCAGAGTGATTTCGGGTGCAGTTTGGGGTGCCCTGTGTCCCCCCCACATCTCAGGAGGGGGGTGGGTGCAGTCTGGGATGCTTTGTGTCCCCTCCAGCCCCTCAGGTCACCCACCCCCTGTCCTGGGGATCCCCCCACAGCTCGGGGGGCTGATTGGCACAATTTGGGGTACCCTGTGCCCCCCACCCCCACAATTCCCTGATTTTTTCCCCTTTTCCCGGAGCGGGCACAGCGGGAATGAGGGGGAGGCAGAGGGAAAAGCAGGGCGCAAAGGCTGGCACCCCCAGGACGGGCAGCGGTGGGCACAGGGCTGGCATCTGCCCGGTGTTTGTGTGTCCCCCGTGTCCCCCCCGCCCGCCGCCCCCTCCCCACGCCGGGGTGACGGGATTGGCACCTTCCCTAACGCCCCCGCGAATGGGGTGTGAGCCCGGCCCTTATCGCCCGGCCCTTATCGCGGCCCGCGGCCCCCCCGAGCGGATCCCCCAGACGGTGTCACCTCCGTGTCCCCAAACACGCGGGGGGCTCAGTCCCCGCGCCCCCCCAGACCTCTCCAATCCACTTCGGGTCCCTCCGGGTGCGGTCTGGGGTTCCCTGCGTCCCCCCATAGTTTGCAATGATGATTTTGGGCGCGGTTTGGGGTTCTCTGTGTGCCCCCACAGCTTGGAATGATTTTGGCTGCAGTTTGGGGTGTTCTTTGTCCCCCCATAGTTTGGAATGATGATTTTGGGCGCGGTTTGGGGTGTTCTGTGTGCCCCTATAACCCAAAATTATGATTTTGGGCGCAATTTGGGGTGTCCTGTGTGCCCCCATAGCTCAGGGAGATAGTCGGTGCAATTTGGGGTGCCCTGTGTGCCCCCATAGCTCAGGGAGATAGTCGGTGCAATTTGGGGTGCCCTGTGCGCCCCCGCAGCTCGGGGGGTCGGTGGGTGCAGTTTGGGGTGTCCTGTGTCCCCCCCAATAGCTCAGAGTGATTTCGGGTGCAGTTTGGGGTGCCCTGTGTGCCCACACAGCTCGGGGGGCTTGGTGGGTGCAGTTTTGGGGACGTCGCTGGGACGGTTTTGGGGACACTGCTGGGACAATTTTGGGGACGTTGCTGGGACGGTTTTGGGGACGTCGCTGGGACGGTTTTGGGGACGTCGCTGGGACAGTTTTGGGGATACTGCTGGGACAGTTTTGGGGACGTTGCTGGGACGGTTCTGGGGACACTGCTGGGACAGTTTTGGGGACGTTGCTGGGACGGTTTTGGGGACGTCGCTGGGACAGTTTTGGGGACGTTGCTGGGATGGTTTTGGGGACACTGCTGGGACAGTTTTGGGGACACTGCTGGGACAGTTTTGGGGACGTCGCTGGGACAGTTTTGGGGACGTTGCTGGGACAGTTTTGGGGACGTTGCTGGGATGGTTTTGGGGACACTGCTGGGACAGTTTTGGGGACACTGCTGGGACAGTTTTGGGTCGCTCCCAGTTCTCAGCAGCACGGGGAGTGGCGGGGGCTGTGGCACCACTCCGGGGGTGGGGGGCTCGACCCCAAAAGCAGCGAGGAGGTGACGGGAGTTGGGAATGGGGTGCACTGGGGGGGTCTCCCGGGATGTGGAAATCCCCCTTCCCTAGCTTTTCCCCCCTGGCCGCCCTT
The DNA here is from genome assembly GCF_031753505.1 of Anomalospiza imberbis. Lineage (NCBI taxonomy): Eukaryota > Metazoa > Chordata > Aves > Passeriformes > Viduidae > Anomalospiza > Anomalospiza imberbis. The sequence goes on along the minus strand of NC_089702.1, from coordinate 3,069,172 downwards.
CCCGGGCCATTCCCGCTGCCTCCGTGCCTCAGTTTCCCCAGCTGTGAAGCGGGAGGCTGAGGGGTGACACAGGCACAGTGGGGGTGACCCCAAACTTTTCTCCCGCTGATCCGGGGACTGCCCAACGCCCGGGAGGAGCCGCCAGGATCCAACCCCCCCCCCCTCCCCACCGTGTTTGCCCCGCGGCTTTGGGAGCAAATATTGACCCCGCTCCGGGGCACCATCACGGCCGCTGTCCCCATCCGTCCCCCGCTGCGCGCGGGCCCAGCGCGACATCTCCGGCTAATCCCCCCCAGCGCCACGGGGGTCCCGGACGGCGGCTCTGCTCCCCCAAACCGCCCGTCTGGCAGTTTGGGGGATCCCACGCACCCCCCAACTCCTGTGGGGGCCGCACAGCCCGGAGCTGCCCCGTGGGTTTCGGGGTTTTGGGGTTTTGGGGGTTTTGGGGGTTTTGGGGGGCTGGGGGGGCCGTGTCCCCCAGGGGCACTCGGGGGGAGCGTGAGGGGCGCGTTCCGGGGGGCTGGAGCCTCTGCCCGCCCCCGGCCGGGAGGGACAGCGGGGGTGGGGCAGGGGGATGGGGGTGAGTGTGGGGGTGTCCCCGAGTGTGGGGGTGTCCCCGAGTGTGGGGGTGTCCCCGAGTGTGGGGGTGTCCCTGAGTGTGGGGGTGTCCCCGAGTGTGGGGGTGTCCCCCAGTGTGGGGGTGCTCGTGAGTGTGGGGGTGTCCCTGAGTGTGGGGGGGTCCCTGAGAGTGGGGGTGTCCGTGAGTGTGGGGGTGTCCGTGAGTGTAGGGGTGTCCCCGAGTGTGGGGGTGTCCCTGAGAGTGGGGGTGTCCCTGAGTGTGGGGGTGCCCGTGAGTGTGGGGGTGTCCGTGAGTGTGGGGGTGTCCCCGAGTGTGGGGGTGTCCGTGAGTGTGGGGGTGCCCGTGAGTGTGGGGGTGTCCCTGAGTGTGGGGGTGTCCCCGAGTGTGGGGGTGCTCGTGAGTGTGGGGGTGCCCGTGAGTGTGGGGGTGTCCCCGAGTGTGGGGGTGTCCCCGAGTGTGGGGGTGCCCGTGAGTGTGGGGGTGCCCGTGAGTGTGGGGGTGTCCCCGAGTGTGGGGGTGCCCGTGAGTGTGGGGGTGCCCGTGAGTGTGGGGGTGTCCCTGAGTGTGGGGGTGCCCGTGAGTGTGGGGGGGTCCCTGAGTGTGGGGGTGCCCGTGAGTGGGGTGGGGATGTAAGTGTGGGGGTGTCCCTGAGTATGGGGGTGCCCGTGAGTGTGGGGGTGCCCGTGAGTGTGGGGGTGTCCGTGAGTGAGGGGCACAGCCCAGAGCCCCCCCGCCATCCCCCAGCCCAGAGCGGGATCACCCCAGGGTTGCCCACAGTGGGGATAATCCAGGGGACCCCAAACCTCGCTGGTGCCCCAAGTCGGCCCCCAAACCCCAAAAACCGTCCGTGAGTGGGGGTGTCCCTGGGGGATGTTCGTGGGTGTGGGGTGCTCGGATGTGCGGGGGGGGTCTCTGTAGGTGGGGGGTATCCGTGGGTGGGAGGGGGTTCTGCGAGTGGGGGTGTCCGTGTTTGTGGGGTATCTGTGGGGGCTTGTCTGGATTTGGGGGTGTCAGGGATTGAGGGGCGTCAGGAATTGGGGATGTCAGTGGGTGGGGGGTGTCAGGGGTTGAGGGGTGTCAGGAATTGGGGATGTCAGTGGGTGGGGGGTGTCAGGGATTGAGGGGTGTCAGGAATTGGGGATGTCAGTGGGTGGGGGGTGTCAGGGATTGAGGGGTGTCAGGAATTGGGGATGTCAGTGGGTGGGGGGTGTCAGGGATTGAGGGGTGTCAGGAATTGGGGATGTCAGTGGGTGGGGGGTGTCAGGGATTGAGGGGTGTCAGGAATTGGGGATGTCAGTGGGTGGGGGGTGTCAGGGATTGAGGGGTGTCTGTGTTCGCGGGGTGGGGGTTTCTCTGGGGCAGGTGTCCGTGGGAGGGGTGCGTCTGTGGTTGGTGGGGGTGTCAGGGGGTGGCGGGTGTCCGTGTTTGTGGGGTGTCAGCGACTGAGGGGTGTCATGTTTGTGGGGTGTCAGAGGGTGCGGGATGTCCGTGGGCGGGGGTGTTTTGGACTGGGGGTGTCCGTGGGTGCGGGGTGTCCGTGACTGAGGGATGCCCGTGGTTTGGGGGTGTCCGTGACTGAGGGGTGCCCTTGTTTTGGAGGTGTCTGTGACTGAGGGGTGCCCTTGTTTTTGCGTTGTCCGTGACTGAGTGGTGCCCGTGTTTTGGGGGTGCCCTTGTTTTGGGGGTGTCCGTGACGGAGGGGTGCCCTTGTTTTTGCATTGTCCGTGACGGAGGGGTGCCCGTGTTTTGGGGGTGTCCGTGACTGAGGGGTGCCCTTGTTTTGGGGGTGTCCGTGACGGAGGGGTGCCCGTGTTTTGGGGGTGTCCCGTGGCTGAGGGGTGCCCGTGTTTTGGGGGTGTCCGTGACTGAGTGGTGCCCGTGTTTTGGGGGTGCCCTTGTTTTGGGGGTGTCCGTGACTGAGGGGTGCCTTTGTTTTGGGGGTGCCCTTGTTTTGGGGGTGTCCGTGACGGAGGGGTGCCAGTGTTTTGGGGGTGCCCTTGTTTTGGGGGTGTCCGTGACTGAGGGGTGCCCTTGTTTTTGCGTTGTCCGTGACGGAGGGGTGCCCGTAGTTTGGGGGTGTCCGTGGGTGTGTGTTTGTGTGGGTGGGGGTGTCATTGACCGGGGGGGTGTCCGGGCCGGTGTCCCGCGGTGTCAGTGCTATTGGCGGCGGCGGGTTTGGCTCCGCAGCGGGGGTATAGCTCAGTGGTAGAGCATTTGACTGCAGATCAAGAGGTCCCCGGTTCAAATCCGGGTGCCCCCTTCTTTTCCTCACCTTTCTTGGGGGTCCCCACTCCATTTTTCTCACCCTTTCTATTTGCCCCCCCCACCACCCCAGCAGCGAGGGGTGGCCGCGTCTCGCCCCCCCACGGCTCCCCCACCCTCGCGTGGCCGCGCTGGGGTCCCCGCTTTGTTTTGGAGAAAGAAGGACCGCTATGATCCCCAAAGGATCTCGGGGATCCCCAAAAATGTCGCTTTCCCCCATTTGCTTCCTCAGCTCGGAGCAGCCGCGGGACCCCCACCTTGTCCCCGCGCCCCCCGGCTGTGCCCGCGGGATGTGGGGCAGGGATGGGCGGGTCAGTATCGCTCTCCGGGCCCTGGCACAGGGCACATTTCGGGGTGGGGGGGTGTCTGACCCTTCCTCCTGCCCTGGCACCCAAGGCTGAGGGGCTGGGGTGCCGCCGGAGCCCCCCAGAACGCTGCCCAAATTATGGGGTGGCCAGCAGTGGGTTTGGCTGAAGGTGGGAGCTGCAGGGTTGGGCTGCTCCCGGGGCTCTGCGGTGCCAGCGGGACCCCCACTCTGTGCCCCCCACCCTGTGCCACCCACTCTGTGCCACCCACCCTGTGCCACCCACCCTGTGCCCCCCAAGACCCCAATACCCGCTGTTCCTTCCCAGAGGGAAAACCTGGGGGATCGGGAAGGGCCCGAACCCTCCGGCAGCTGAGACGCGTCCCCTGCGAGTCTGTGGATGTTGGGGGGGGGCCCGGCTGGGCGAGGGGTGGGGGTGAAGGGGCGCCGGCCCCCCAAATACCCCAAATAAGGGGGTGCAGTGATCCTGAGGCCTTGGGGGGCCGCGCACCCACGCGGGGCCGGTGGGCTCAGCCCAGAGCCCCCCCCCGCCACCCCACATCCCAGAGCGGGGTCACGCCAGGGCTGCCCGCAGTGGGGACAAGCCTGGAGCACCCCAAACCTCGCTGGTGCCCCAAGTCGAACCCCAAAAACTCGGGGGGTGAGGGGGGGGGAGAGGTGAGCACCCAGAGGTGGGGGGCACCGGCCCAGCTCGGGGATGGACGAACATTCCTGACCCCCCTGGGCGCACGGGGGTCCTGCTGCCGGCTCCAGCTCCGGCTCCATCCCTTCCTTTCCCTTCCCTTTCCAATCCCATCCCATCCCATCCCATCCCAACCCTCCCCAGTTCCATCCCCACCCCCGGGCCCGCCCCTGGCCCCGCCCGGCTCCGGCTCCGGCTCCGCTCGGTGCGCGGCTCCCGGGGGTCCCGGCCCATGGCGGGGCGCTGAGCCCCCCGACCCCCACCATGCTCTGGGGGGGTCTCCTCCTGCTCTGCCTGCTCCGCGGGGCGCTGGGCGCAGGTAGGGGGGGGCAGGGGGGAGGCGGGCGAGCTCTGGGGGGCCGCCGGGACTGGGGGTGCAGGGGGGTCCCGGCCGTGCCCTGGGGGTCTGTCCGGGGGTCTGTGTGCCCCCCTTCTGCTGTGCTTTGGGGGTGTCTCCGTGCCCCCGAGCCCGCAGGTGCGTGTGCCGCTCCCCACCCCGTGCTCCCCCCTGCCCCAGGGTGCCCGGACCCCCCCCCAATCTGTGCTGGGCAGCGCTGGGACGGGGGTGGGGGGCTGTATCCCCCCTGCTGGGGGGTCCCCACGCAGGATTCCCCCTACCCGTGGCGCCCCATGGCAGGGCTGGCGCTGTCCTGGCTGGGGCTGAGATTTTGGGGAGCCTTTGTGGGGGGAGGGGGTCTCTGCTCTCTGGATCACCCCACGCCTGCCCGCACTGGCGAGGGCTGGGGCCCCCCTGTGCCCTCCAGGGATGACGAGTGTGACCCCCAGGCACAGAGCCCCTCTCTCAGCCCTGCTCCCCCCTGCCTCAGTTTCCCCTCCCGGAGACCTGGGAACAGAACCCAGCCCCGGGATAGCCTCATTAGGCAGCAATTAGCAGTTAACTCCCATGGGGTGACGGTGGGACCCCGCTCCCACGGGCGGGGGGGGACAGCCCGCGGTCCCCCCCCGGGGCTGTGCTGTGTCCCCGCTTGGGGACAGACGTCCCGGCTGTGTCCCTGCCCGTGGGCGAGCGCCTGCCGTCCCCGCCGCCTCCGCCCGCGCCGCGCTGCCAGAAACCTCCCGATTCTCCGCAGATCTGGTCCCAAATGGCTTTTTTATCCTCCCCCCACCCCGCCCCACTCCCCAGCCGCGTTTTCGGCCTCCGCTGCCTCCACGGGGCTGGAGAGATGCGTGGAGGGGGCGAAGGACGCGGATTTTTTGGATCCTTGGGACCTGCCCTGACACCCGGACCCCATCCCAGCCCGGGGTGCTTGGGGACATCGAGGACACGGCCACACTGGTGCCACACTGGTGTCGCTTCCCCCTCGCCGGGGTCGCGCTGGTGCGTGCGGGGGCTGCCACTGCCGTTTGTGGGTGTTGTCCCCAGCTGTCCTCCCCTGGCCGGGGTCGCTGTCACCTGTCCCTGCACCTGCGGCCACCCCGGACCCTTCCCTGCCTCTCCATCCCTGCACTGACGCTGTTCATGGAGGCTGAGACCCCTCAAACTCGTGTCACAGCGCCAGAAGCATTGCTGGGGGACACCACTGACCCCAGGGCTGCCACTGACCCCTCCCTGTGTGCCCCCAGGACGCCCCCCCGGGAGCGAGGGACGGAGAGCTCCGGACGCGGCCCAGGGAACCCGCATCAGCCAGGACCTGGTGGGCGGCAGCCTGGCCATCGACACCCTGCCGGCCAGCGAGACCCGCATCGTGGTGAGTCCCCCCGAGCCCGAAACCCGCCCGGACCCGCGCCCGACCCCTGCCCGGATCCGCACCCCGACCCCCGCCGGGATCCGACCCCCGACCCCCGCCCGGATCCGCGCCCCGACCCCCGCCGGGATCCGCACCCCGACCCCTGCCCGGATCCGCACCCCGACCCTCGCCCGGATCCGCACCCCGACCCACGACCCCCGTCCGGATCCGCACACCGACCCCCGCCCGGATCCGCACCCCGACCCCCGTCCGGATCCGCACCCCGACCCACGACCCCCGTCCGGATCCGCACACCGACCCCCGCCCGGATCCGCACCCCGACCCACGACCCCCGCCCGGACCCGCGCCCCGACCCCCGCCCGGATCCGACCCCCGACCCTCGCCAGGATCCGCACCCCGACCCCCGACCCCCGTCTGGATCCGACCCCCGACCCCTGCCCAGATCCGCACCCCCGACCCTCGCCAGGATCCGCACCCCGACCCATGACCCCCGCCCGGATCCGCGCCCCGACGCCCGTCCGGATGCGCACCCCGACCCCCGCCGGGATCCGACCCCCGACCCCCGCCCGGATCTGACCCCGGACCCCCGCCGGGATCCGACCCCCGACCCCCGCCCGGATCCGCACCCCGACCCCCGCCCGGATCTGACCCCGGACCCCCGCCGGGATCCGCCCCCCGACCCCCGCCCGGATCTGACCCCGGACCCCCGCCCGGACCCGCTCCCGCCGCCAGATCTATTCCCAGTTTGGCTCCGGTTCCGCTGTGGGGCTGGATCCCACATCCCAGAGGGGATAATTACATCCCAGAGGGGATAATTACAGCCCCGAGGATAATTACAGCCGCGGGGTCGGCCCAGCCCTGCCCGCTGCACATCGCGGGGCGCTTCGCTGTGCGGGGGACACGCGGGGACAACGCCGCTGTCCCCCGGTACCGGGGGGCTCTGTTCACCTCTGTGTCACCTTGTGGGACACCTCCCTCGGCTCTCCCGGCCGGGCTGTGCCTAATTAGCCGTCCTCAATTAGCTCCCGGTTATTTGTGGGAGTTCCCCGCGCTCTCGGCCTGGGGGATGTGCGGCCGCGGGGTTTTTTTGGAGGACGGTGACTTGTCCCGCTGGTTTTGGTGGCCCACAGGGGACAAAGTGGCTGCTTCCATTCTGCTCCAGCTCGTCCTTCGGGGATGGAGAGGAGCCAGGAAAAGTCCCGGTGTGGAAGTGTTTAAAAATATCCCAAAGTGGCCCAAAACCGGCGCTGGGGAGCCACAGGGAGGGCGTGGTGGGGCTCGTGGCTCCCGGGAGGGACAGGCAGCAATTTCCTGGGACGTTTTTGGGATCTGCCCCGGGATTGGGGCCACGGACAAGGTCACAGGTGCATCTCATCCTGTCCCACCTCGGGAGGTGGGATCCCACCTCGGGAGGTGCCAGTGGAGGGCCTGGAGGGGTTTTTCCCCTTTCTCCTCCCAAAATACCCCAAGTTTATGGGTATTTTATGATAAAATGTTATTATTTAATATTATTCAAATTTTATTATTTAATAAACATTGTTTTCCACTTTTCGCCAAAAAAAAAAAAAAAAATTACCAAACCAATTTTAAAATCCCCAAACAATCAAGCCTACTTTCTAAAAAAGAAAAAACCCTTCAAAAATTCTCTCCCAGATTTACCCTAACCCTAAATTATTGGTGCCCAGCATGCAGACAGGCAGCTCCGACCACAAAGGGTGACGCTCTGGTCCATCCCCGAGCTCTGCCCCATTAATTCCCGTGTTCCCAAGCTCTGCCCCATTAATTCCCGTGTCCCCAAGCTCCCCTGTCCCAATTCCTGCGGTGCCCAGAGCAGGGTGAGGGGTTGGGATGAGCTCAGGAGCCGCGTCCTTCCCGCTCCTTCCCCCTTATTTGCGTTATTTGGAGCACTTTGGGAAAGCCCAGGGGGCACCAGAGGAGGACACGGGAGGTTTTGTCATTTGTCACCCAGCTGTCCCCTGCAGCCCTTGTGTGCTGTGCAGGCACGGCCTTGCCCGTGCCTCAGTTTCCCCATCCTTAGGGAAGTGCCCGTGCCTCAGTTTCCCCATCCTTAGGGAAGTGCCTGTGCCGGGCACCGGAGTTTTGTGTGCAGGGAGTGGAGCTGGGCGGCAGACAGGGGGTTTTGGGTGTCAGAGAGGAATTTTTGGGGGTCAGAGAGGGGTCTGGGGGTTGGAGAGGGGATTTTGGGGGTCAAAGAGGGGATTTTGGGCATCAGAGAAAGGTTTGGGGGGTCAGAGAGGGGTTTGAGAGTTGGAGAGGGGATTTTGGGGGTCAGAGAAGGGTTTGTGAGGGTCAGAGAAGGATTTTGGGGGATCAGAGAGGGGTTTGGGGGGTCAGAGAAGGATTTTGGGGGATCAGAGAGGGGTTTGGGGGGTCAGAGAAGGGTGCTGGGGGTCAGAGGCGGGTCAGACGGGGTTTTGGGGGGGTCAGGGAGGTGTTTCTGGGGACCAGAAAAGAGTTTTGGGGGGTGAGAGACAGGTTTTAGGGGATCAGATAAGAGTTTTGGGGGTCAGAGGGGGGTCAGAGAGGGATTTTGGGGGGTCGTAGAGGGGTTCTGGGGGTCAGAAGGGGTTTTGGGTCAGAGGGAATTTTGGGGATCAGATACGGGTTCTGGGGGTCAGAGGGGAACTGGGGCTAAGAGGGGGTTTTGGAGGAATCAGAGAAGGGTTTTAGGGGATCAGAGAAGGGTTTGGGGGATCAGATAAGGGTGCTGGGGTCGGAGAGGGGTTTTGTGTCAGGGAAAAGGGTTCTGGGGATCAGGGAAGGTTTTTGGGGGTCAGAGAAGGTTTTTGGGGGTCAGAGGGGCCGGCAGCAGACCGCAGCCGCTGGGGACGAGCGGCGAGCGTGGCCGTGTGCCAGCGCTGGCACGGAGCGGGGAGCGCTCCCCAGGGAAAATGAAGCTGCTTCCCTTGTCCCCCACCCCGCTCGGTGTGAAGCGCCTCCCCTGGCAGGCGATGGCTCCCAGCTGTCCGTCCGTCCGTCCGTCCGTCTGTCCGTCCACTCCCGGCGCAGAGCCCGCACTGGGGGTGGCCGCTGTCCCCAGCAGGGCCGTGTGTCCCCCGGCTGGTCACTCTTCATGCTGCGGCAGGGATGGCACCTGGGCACTGCTACCAGGAACAGGGGGGTCTGGGGATCTGGGGGTGTCCCCAGCAGGGCTGTGTGTCCCTTGGCAGGTCACTGGCCATGCTGGGGTGGCAGTGACAGAGCTGGCACCTGGGCAGTGCCACCAGTGAGAGTGGGGAGGTCTGAGGGTGTCCCTTGGCAGGTCCCCGACCACGCTGGGACAGAGCTGGGACCTGGGCAGTGCCACCGGCCAGAGGGGGGCTCAGAGGGTCTGGGGGTGTCCCCAGCAGGTCCCTGACCATGCTGTGGCAGGGCTGGCACCCGGGCAGTGCCACCAGGAACGGGGGGCTCAGGGGGTCTGGGGGTGTCCCCAGCAGGTCCCTGACCATGCTGTGGCAGGGCTGGCACCTGGGCAGTGCCACCAGGAACGGGGGGCTCAGGGGGTCTGGGGGTGCTGCTGGCAGCTCAGGGGGGCACTTGGGGCAATGTGGGAAATGAATTTGTTGAGAACTCTTTCATTTTGGTAGAAAGTTGACACCGTGTGTATCTGCATGTAAACACTGAGGTTAGAAACGTTGATTTAGAAATGCTACAGAATGAGACAGATGTTGTTAAGAGTCATGGCGTGAATTAGAACATCGGCGTTGCCTCACCCTTCACATGAGGCGAAAAACAGAAGTTTCTAAAACGCCTCTCAATTAAAAGAGCTTAATCCGACAGGGTCTTCTCTCTGGGTGACAACCAAGTGGGAGCTGCTCTCTCCCAGAGCCCGGCCCCATTCCCATTCCAGGGTGACCCCCCCCGGAGCACATCCCGACCCCTGCCCCCCATCCCTACCCCCACCCCACCCCACCCCACCCTCCCCGAGCTGCTCGGGCCAAGGTTCCTCATTTCCTCTGGCCTCGTGTGCTTGGCTCGGAGTGGCCACTCCAGCTTGCCCCGGCTCTGAGCGGGGCTGATCCTTGCCGGGGTCTCGGTGGGTCACGGCTCTGCTCAGCCCGGCCTCTGTGCCCAGAGCATCCCGCGGGATTCCCTGCACCTTCCCCAGCTGCTCAGCATCATCCCCCGCTGGCTCTGCTGGCCTTTTCCACGCTGGATTTATCCCGGATTTTTCCTGGATTTATCCCGTATTTTTCCCAGATTTTTCTCGGATTTTCCCTGGATTTATCCGGAATTTTTCCTGGGTTTATCTCAGATTTTCCCTGGATTTATCCCGGATTTTCCCCAGGTTTTTTTCTGGATTTATCCCAGATTTATCCCCGATTTTCCCTGGATTTATCCTAGATTTATCCCAGATTATTCCTGGGTTCATCCCAGATTCTTCCTGGGTTTTTCCTGGGTTTATCCTCTATTTTTCCCTGATTTTCCCTTGATTTATCCCGGATTCTTCCTGGGTTTTCCCTGGGTTTATCCCAGATTCTTCCTGGGTTTCCCCTGGATTTATCCCTGTTTTTCCCTGGATTTATCCTGTATTTTCCTGGGTTTTTCCTGGATTTATCCTGGATTCTTCCTGGGTTTTTCTTGGATTTATCCCGTATTTTTCCCTGTTTTTCCCTGGATTTATCCCATATTTTCCCCTGATTTCCCCTGAATTTATCCAGTATTTTCCCCTGATTTTCCCTGGATTTATCCCTGCTTTGTGTCGGGCGCCCTCCCATCCCCGCGGGTCGTGCCATGCCGTGGTTCCCTGTCCCCGTGTCCCCTGTGGCTGCAGGAGGACAACCACAGCTACTACGTGTCGCGGACCTACGGCCCGGGGGACGCGCGGCGCGCGGCGCTCTGGGTGGACATGGCAGCGGCCAACGGGAGCCACGTGAAGGTCCACGGGATCCTCTCCAACACGCACCGGCAGGCCTCGGTGAGCCCCGGGCCGTCCCCGAGTCCCCGTGCCCGGCAGGGGTGGCCCAGGGGCAGCGGGGGTCCCGGTGACAGGCTTGGGAAGTTTCAGGGCTTGGGAAGTGTTCGTGGCCTCCTGCTCATTCCAGGCATGAAGGAACCTGCAGGATCCCTCTTCCCAACCCTCTTCCAGCCCCCCACATTCCCAGTGTTTTCCCGAGGGCTGAGCCTGGCTCTCCCCTTATCTCCACCCCACAGAGGATTGTCCTGTCCTTTGACTTCCCCTTCTACGGCCACCTCCTGCGGCAGGTCACCATCGCCACCGGCGGTGAGCAGGGACCGGGACACGGGGTGGGATCCATGGGATGGGATGGGATCCATGGGATGGAGTGGGATGGGATTGATGGGATCCATGGGATGGGATGGGATCCATGGGATGGAATGGGATGGGTTCCATGGGATGGGATGGGATGGGATGCGATTGATGGGATCCATGGGATGGGACAAGATGGGATCCATGGGATGGGATCCATGGGTTCCATGGGATGGGGTGGGACAGGATAGGATGGGATTGATGGGATCCATGGGATGGGATGAGATGGAATCCATAGGATAGAATGAGATCCATGAGATGGAATGGGATAGGTTCCATGGGATGGGATGGGATGCGATTGATGGGATCCATGGGATGGGACAAGATGGGATCCATGGGATGGAATACATGGGTTCCATGGGATGGGACTGGATGGGATGGGCAGGTTGGGATGGGACAGGATGAGACGGAATGGACAGGATGGGATGGAATGGACAGGATGGGATGCGATGCCCACAGTGGGGCCTGGACACGGCTCTGGTGCTGGCTCTACCCTCCCCCACATCCCTGAGCCCCAGGGAGCTCAGAGAACGGGGTCCAGCCCTTCCAACCAGCTCCCTGCACCCCAAATCTCCTCAGGGAGTCAGGAGCTGCTGCTCCCTCTGCATCTGCAGGGACCAGGGGGACACAGGGGGGTCAGAGAGGAAATCCAGAGGGGTAAAAATGGGATGGGTGAGGTGGGGTGGGGTGGAGGGAGGACAGAAGGAGGAGGGCGAGCTTCATCCTCTGCCCGCTCAGGTTTTATCTTCACGGGGGACGTCATCCACCGCATGCTGACGGCCACGCAATACATCGCCCCCCTCATGGCCAACTTCAACCCCAGCTACTCTCAGAACTCCACCGTGCAGTACCTGGACAACGGTGAGTGCAGCCCCCTCTGCTCCTTCCTCGGCCAGCAGGCTCAGCTCTGTCGCTGCTGAGGCAGGGACGGATCCCAGGTGACACGGACTCTTGTGGTGGCAGCTCTCTGGGCAGAGAGAGAGACAGCTGGACAAGCTTTCCCATGTGTGGGTTCTCTGCCTGTTTTTTCTACCTCTGTCAGGGTGGGGATGGAGGCACTCGAGAGGATGGTTTGTGTTCAGACTCAGGTGTTTATTGCTCCTTAGCAGTGTTCCAGCCTCACAGCAGTGAGTTCTGCACTCTCTCATCAGCAAGGCACAAAATGGCCAACTGTCCCTTGTTACAAGGTCTTTTAAGGCTAAACTATCCCGTTAAGAAATGACACCTAAATTATTTTCACTTCTAACCCAATCACTGATCCCTCAAAGCCAGCACTGTGGACTTCTCTGCCCAGTTACAAAACACCCCCCAAACCCATGGAGAAGAGGGAAGAAGAAGGTGAAGAAGAACAACCTGTCTCCACCTAAAACCTCCATCTTGCCCCATATTTATTTCTATATTCTAAAAGCCCAAACTCTGAGTTTTCCACCCTGTGCTGTTACACACTCCTAACCAGCTCCACACCCACAATCCCAGTGCTATCAGTCAATTTTGGAAGCTTTCTCCACAGCCTCAGGCGGAATGCAGTGCTCTCCTGTGGCTCTGTGCCTTTCAGCACAGAAAGTTTAAAATTCTCAGCATCCAGGGCTCCCAACACCCATGAATTGGTCTGGGAACATCAAGGAGCTGGAGAGAAAGAATTCTAAACAATCTGCCCCTGGTGTTTTGTAATGAGCTGTTTTGCCCATAAGGTTGTTTACAAATGAGTGTCTTCTTAATTAGCCAGTGGTGACGGTGTTTTAATTAAAGGACCAATCAGGTCCACCTGTAGCAAACTAGGGTATAAAAAGCAATTAGGGTTTCTTAATAAAGTGGAATTAACCTTCTGTGAGTGCCTTGAGAGTCTGTGTCCTTCATGGCTAAACAGCCACAGACTCCAGGTGAGAAGGCTAAGAGGTTCATTGGAAGCCCCGAATTTATTGGAACCCCTTCTTTTATACCCTGTTCCCATACGGGTGGAGCTGACTGGTCATTTAATCAACACATTTCACATGATTGGCTAATTAAGATGACACCCTTTGGTAAAACATGAGAAAAACAACTTGTCCCGAGCTGCAGATGGTTCACCATTTGTTTTGATTTTGTCTGGGATTTGTTAAAACCATTTGGATAAAACCAGTGGTTGAAACTGTTTGTTTGTGGTTTGTTCCCTTTTACCATTCTTTCTCTCTGCCTCCCTGAAAACTCCCCGGAGCAGCTCAGGGCAGAGCTCATCGGGGTTTCTGTTTCTCTGACCAGACTGTCCTGTCCTCACGCCTTGGCCCCCGTGGCTTCCCGAGGGGCTGGGGCTGTGGGGAGGGGGCCTGGGGATGGTCAGCCCCCGCTCTGTTGTGGGGTGGGGTGGATAGGATGGGAGGGACAGGATGGGATCCATGGGATGGACAGGATGGGACGGGATGGACAGGATGGGATCCATGGGATGTACAGGATGGGACGGGATGGACAGGATGGGATGGACAGGATGGGATCCATGGGATGTACAGGATGGGATGGGATCCATGGGATGGGATGGACAGGATGGGATCCATGGGATGGACAGGATGGGATCCATGGGATGGACAGGATGGGATGGATAGGATGGGATGGACAGGATGGGATCCATGGGATGGGATGGACAGGACGGGATCCATGGGATGGACAGGATGGGATGGATAGGATGGGATGGACAGGATGGGATCCATGGGATGGGATGGACAGGACGGGATCCATGGGATGGACAGGATGGGATGGGATGGATAGGATGGGATGGACAGGATGGGATCCATGGGATGGGATGGACAGGACGGGATCCATGGGATGGACAGGATGGGATGGGATGGATAGGATGGGATGGACAGGATGGGATCCATGGGATGGGATGGACAGGATGGGATCCATGGGATGGACAGGATGGGATGGGATGGACAGGACAGGATGGGATGGGATGGACAGGATGGGATCCATGGGATGGACAGGATGGGATGGGATGGACAGGACAGGATGGGATGGGATGGACAGGATGGGATCCATGGGATGGACAGGATGGGATGGGATGGACAGGACAGGATGGGATGGGATGGACAGGATGGGATCCATGGGATGGACAGGACAGGATGGGATGGGATGGACAGGATGGGATCCATGGGGTGGGATGGACAAGAGGGGATTGGATGGATGGGATGGACAGGATGGGATGGGATGGACAGGATGGGATCCATGGGATGGACAGGATGGGATGGACAGGATAGGATGGGATGGACAGGATGGGATGGACAGGATGGGATGCTTCTATTACAACTTTTAAACTTCTCTAGACTCTTTAAAGACTTTTAAACTCTTTATAACTCTCTGTAACTTTTAAACTTTTCACAGACTCTTCACCATCTTCCCCAACACAGTTTCTTTCTTACAACTACAGAAATATAACTTTATTATTTTTCTACCTAATGTACTTTATTTTTACATCAATCTAAGTTCCTTCTAAGGCTGCAGATCAAACTCTTTGGAATCCGTGGAAGTTTCCATCTTTCTGTTTCCTGCAGTCGGGGATGATTTGCTCCGCTCCCAGCGGATGCTGGAGGTTGGGGGGTGAGATGGAGCCTCGAGGGCAGGAGAGGACGGAGCAGGGGGAGAGGGAAGGACTGAGCGGCTCTGGTCACCCCCAGGGACGGTGTTTGTGGTGCAGTGGGACAAGGTTTATCTCCAGGGCAAGGAGGACTTGGGCAGCTTCACCTTCCAGGCCGCCCTGCACAGCAGCGGGAGGATCGTCTTCGGCTACAAGGAGGTGAGAGAGGGGACGGGGCAGGAGGGTCCCTGGGGGGTCCCTTTGGGGCTGGGAGGGGGTTGGACGTTCCTGGGGCTGGGATGTGTCCCACCCTCTGTCCCATCCTCTGTCCCCCTCTCTGTCCCCGGGCAGATCCCGGTGCCCGTCCTGCAGATCAGTGCCAGCCAGCACCCCGTGAAGGCCGGGCTCTCTGACGCCTTCATGGTCCTCAACCCTTCTCCTGACGTGCCTGGTGAGTCCCTGGGGAGCTGATCCCACAGAGAGAGGGGCAGGATCCTCATCTTGGGGGATTTCGGCGTGGCAGGATGCCCTGCTTCAATTTCCAGCGAGTGTGAGGAGGGGTGTGGGGTTTGCCTGCCCCTCATGTTCCCTGTGACCCTTTTTGGGATCCCTTTTGGGATCTCTTTTTGGGATCCCTTTTGGGATCTCCTTTTGAGATCCCTTTTTGGGATGCATCCCCCCATGGCCAAACCACCCCTCAGCCTCATGCTCTGGGTTGGAATTTTGCCCAGTCCAGAACCTCCGTGAGCTTTTCCCTGATTCCCAGCTGATGAGGAAGAGGAGGGAAATCTAATTCTTCTTGGACTCCAAAGGATGGAATGCAGATGGACAAGAGGCTCGGGGGGCGCAGGGTGCCCCATTCCCATAGAGATGGGAGATTCTGGGGGGGTCTGCAGCTGGCCCAGTGCGTGTCAGGGCTCTGCCCCCGTGTCAGCAGGATGTGGGAATGCTCATCCATGTCCTCACACTTATTCCCAGTGTGCCCTGAGCTGCAGGGCTCCCCCCAAAAAGTCCCTCCCAGCCTGTCCAGTCACGCGGAGCTCAGCCCCGCTCCTCCCTGTTATTTCGGAGCCATCTGGCCCTGGTTTATTCCCCGCTCCCCGCGGTTTGTGTCAGAGCCCGGCCGGGCTGGGCGCTCCCTCCCTCCCCTCCCCTCCCCTCCCGCCCGGCCGCTGCTCCTTGGGCCGTTCCCTCCTTTCCCTCGGTCCCCGCGGAGCTCCCGAGCCCTGCCCGGGCTGGGAGGGCATAGGAGAGGCAGGAATGGGCAGGGGGGAGCCGGGTGGGGTGGAGAAGCAGGGGTGGGAGGGATGGAGAGCAGCGGAGGATGCTCGTCCTGCTCATCCTCGCGTTGCCGTGCTGGGAGGAGGGCTCGGATGTCCCGCGGTGACAAAGGGGATGCCAGAGGAGCATCTGGGCCGTGTCACCACCCTGGCCCCGGGGAAAAGCGGGAACGGCCCGAGTGGGGTGGGGCAGGAGGAGATTTTTGGGGGAAAGCAGCTGCAGGAACCCTGGGAGCTCCGGGTGGTACCTTGAGAAAGCTGAGCGAGAACTGGGGTCAGGCAGAGTTAGAGAATAAAGCAGGGATTTATTAAAAGATCTCCTCCATGGAGAGATTGGCCAGGCAGAGTTAGAGAATCAATTTATTAAAAGGATCTTCTCAATGGAGAGATTGGCCAGGCAGAGTTAGAGAATCAATTTATTAAAAGGATCTCCTCCATGGAGAGACTGGCCAGGCAGAGTTACAGAACAAAACAGGGATTCATTAAAAGGATCTCCCCAGTGGATCCACCTTGGGCAGCACCAGAGCCCAGCCAGGGCTGCACCCAAGATGAACCAAAATGGTCACAAAATGAACCAAAATGGTCACAAAATGAACCAAAATGGTCACAAAATGAACCCAAAATAAACCAAAATGGTCTCAAAATGCATGACCGCTCACAGGGTCTCTCACTTTTATAAGCTCTGCTCCATTTGCATATTGGAGTTCATTGTCCCATTCCAGCTCCAGCCCATGCAGTCCCATCCTTGTTTTTCTCTCTTCAGCCCACGTTGTTTGTGCTCTTGGGCCTGAGATTTGGATCATTTCTCCTTGGTCCCCAGCTAGAGAAGGAATTGTTTTGTCTCCCTGCTCTGTGAACAGAGCTCCCCATCCCATAATATGCAAACCCAGACCCACACACTGAAGCAGCACAGAATGTGAAAAATAGAAAAACTAAAACCTGAGGCATCAGGGGGAGGCCCCGGCCGTGAGTCAGAGCCCAGTGATGTTTGTTTGGAGCTGTTTGGGAGCGGCTCAGGGCTGGAGCCCGGCTCCCCCCAGAGCCTCGGAGGGGCAGGGCCGGGCCCCAAGCCCCTCCTGTGCCCTGGCACCTCCCAGCCTGTTGGATTAAGTTTTTTTTCTGCCCCAGAGATGGGACAACAGAGAGGAATTTTAAAAGCTTTTATTCCATTTTCAGTCTCATGTGAAGGGTGAGACAATACAGATGTTATAACTCACGCCATCACAATCAGAAGCCAATTATTTCCTAATTACAACACACTATAAACGTTTTTTGGCTTTTCAGCTTTTGCCACACCATGTTTTAAATGCCTTAAAGCCAATCATCTAAGTCAGCATTTCTTATCTCTAGGTTTGTACACAGATACTCATTTAAAAAAACCCACAATCATTTGTAGGTGAGAATTCTGCTAGAGAAAGGCTGCTGAAGCTATAGCCAAGCATAATTAAAGTTATACAAGCGCTGCTTCACAGCCCAAAATGATGCTGCAGTCTAAACTTTCTTCCCTGAAGAAGGAGGCTGACCCCAAACCTCCCAGTTTGGGGCCACAGATTTGGAGCAGCCTGGCCCCCATTGCCTGGGACCAAATGCTGCTGCCAGCTGACAGTCCTGCACCGATCCACTTGAAAAGGAAAAGTGGGAGTGCTCAGTTTTCTCCTTCATGCACGGGTGTTCCCCCGACACAAACCCCAGCCCGTCGGCCCTTCTTGCAGCTTTTGAGAATTTCCTACAAATCCATTTCCCAGCCCTGCCCTCCTCCTGCAGCCCCCAAGGGCACAACCCCACACCCTGTGCCCTTCAGGGCTCCCCCAGAGCCCGGCCCAGCCCTGGGCAGGGGGGTTAAGCCTGGTTTAAGCCCGGTTTAAAGGCCAGGCTCTGTTGCAGAGTCCCGGCGCCGGACGATCTACGAGTACCACCGCGTGGAGCTGGACACCAGCAGGATCAGCAGCCTGTCGGCCGTGGAGTTCACCCCGCTGCCCAGTGAGTGCCAGTGCCCCTTCGGCACCCCAGATTGCACCCACCAACCGCAGCAGCCTCTGAATTCTAGCCCGAGGGGGCAGCCAAGGCAGGGCCAGGGGTGCTGGGGGGGTGACGCTGCCCATCTCCTGGTGTTTGGGGCCTGTGGAGGGAGGGGGTGCTGTCAGCAGGGAGCAGCTCAGCCCACCCTGGGGTCCCTGGAGAGCAGCTCAACCTGTCCTGGGGTCCCCAGGGAGGAGCTGACCATGTCCTGAGGTCCCTGGAGAGCAGCTCACTTCATCCTGGGGTCCCTGGGGAGCAGCTTACCTTGTCCTGGGGTTCCCAGGGAACAGCTCACCCCACCCTGGGGTCCTCAGGGAGGAGCTGACCCTGTCCTGGGGTCCCCAGGGAACAGCTCACCCCACCCTGGGTCTCCAGCCCATCCTGGGGTCCCTGGAGAGCAGCTCACCCCATCCTGGGGTTCCCAGGGAGGAGCTGACCCTGTCCTGAGGTCCCTGGAGAGCAGCTCACCTCATCCTGGGGTCCCTGGAGAGCAGCTCACCTCATCCTGGGGTCCCCAGCTCAGCCTGTCCTGGGGTCTCCAGCCTGTTCTGGGGTCCCTGGGGAGGAGCTCACTCTGTCCTGGAGTCACTGGAGAGCAGCTCTCCCCCACACTGGGGTTCCTCATGCCCTCACGCCATCCTGGGGTCTCCAGCCTGCCCTGGGGTCCCCAGGGTCCCCAGCTCACCCCATCCTGGGGTCTCCAGCCTGTCCTGGGGTCCCCAGCTCACCCCATCCTGGGGTCTCCAGCCTGTCCTGGGGTCCCCAGGGTCCCCAGCTCACCCCATCCTGGGGTCTCCAGCCTGTCCTGGGGTCCCCAAGCTGCCACCGAGCCTCTCCCAAACCCAGCCCTGCCTGGATGGATCCAGGATGACCTTGGGATCAACCTGAGCCAAGAGAAATCCCAACCCCCTCGTGCTTGCCAGCCCAACTCAGGAAGAGCTGATCCAGGAGGGATCTGCAGGAATTTCCCCTTCCCTCTGCTCAGAGCCCCCAGAAGGGGACAAGGACAGCCCTGGGGACACAGGTGCCACGGTCCCAAGCTGTGCCCTGAGCTCTCCTTGCTCCCCCATTCCCCCCTCCCTGCACTGACAGCTCTTCCCACCTGAAATCCCTTTTTTTTTTTTTTTTCCCATCACTCCCCGAGCAGCAGCTGATTCTGCTGGACACCAGTTCACTTCAGGTCTGTCTCCAAGACATTCCCAACGCCTCCACACCCGGCTGAGATTTCTGGGAGGTTCCTCAGGCGGGTTTTTAGTGGCTGGATCCAAGGGCAGGCGGGCAGAGCCGCCCGTAAATCCGGGCTGAGAGGAAAATCTGCCTTGGAGCCACCCCGGGCTGCACTAAACGCTCTCCCCGGGGTGTTTGATGACAATTTTAGCAGCAGCAGCATACTGCAAGCAGAACATAAATAACCATTCTGCAAAATCTCATTTTATTTCCCTGCTGGAGGTTTGTTTTTTTTCCCTGGTTTTTCCCCAGCAGCTCAGGGAATCTGCAGAGGAGCTACGGAGAACCTGAGCCTGATGTTTCTTCTGGGCGTTCAATTTTTAGCCTTCCTTTTGGGTCAGAAGGGAGGGATTTAGGCTCTGCCTCCTGCTGAAGTGACCTGAGGTTGTTCCCTGCCTTTGGGGGATCTCAGCATGGGAGAGGAGATGAGGAGTGGAGGCCGCTGGAGAGCGTGGGCTGGTAGCCCAGGTGTGGGGGAGCTGGCCCAGGTGCCCAGGGAGGGAGCACCTGGATTGGGGGAGCAGTTCCAGGTGTCCCAGGAGGGATGGGAATGCTGCTGCCCTCGAGCAGGACCTGATCCTGTGATTCCATCCCCAGGAACGCCACAGCACCTGGGACAGGACCCACTCTGGGCTCTGCCATTCGGGGCCTGGTTAAAACTCCTCCTTTCCCTGATTTTTTTTGGCATCCAAGTCCTTCCTGGCCACCTTTTCTAGACCAAAAGTGTCCTGTGAGCAGCAGAATTCCTGTCCCCTTAGAGTGGACACAGCCCTGGGGGAATTCAGCTGCTTCCCCAGGAGGAACAACCAGAAATGGCAAAAATTCCCAGCTGAGTTTTAACCCCAGAGGGGAAGAAGGAGCTGGGAAGGAGCTGCTCCCTTCACTTCCCGGGGCAGGGAGGCTGGGGTGGGGCACTCAGGGCTCGGTGCTGCCCGAGCTGCAGCTCCCCTGTGCCCTGCGGGTGTTGGCATCCTGGGCCAGGACCGAGTAATGAGTTCCAAATTCCACAGGCTCCACGCATCCACAGAAGGCTGATGAGATTCTTCATGAAGAAACCCTTCCTTTTATACCCTGGTTCACTACAGGTGGACCTAATTGGTCTTCCAATTAAAACACCATCACCATTGGCCAATTAGGAAACCACCCTTTGGTAAACAAATCTCCATGACACGTTCACAACCCCAGGAGCAGCAAGAATTGTTTCTCATCCTTTTCTCTGATTTTCTCACAGCCTTTCCCAGAACAGTGCTTGGGAAAGTTGTGTTTGTCTCCGTGGCCACAGAGCTGCTGCCACAATCTGGCTGGAGCCTGTCTCCTGTCTCTCTTGCAGCCTGCCTGCAGCACCAGAGCTGTGAAACCTGCGTGAGCTCAGAGCTGACCTTCAACTGCAGCTGGTGCCACGTCCTGCAGAGGTACCTGCCACGAGTCTCCTTCCCCTGCTGCTCTTTCTGCCAGCGTTCCTGCCTTTTTAAAAATTATTTCCCCTTTTTTGTTGTTTTTTTGGGGGTCTGAGGCCCCACAGTCACGGTTGAGCCGTGACCTGATCTCCAATTCCAAGCCACTCCAAGGCTGCGTTTCCTGGGGGTTTTTGGTCCTGGAACAAGCTGGGACCTGAGGCAGGACTCAGATTTTTGTCAGTGAGCTTGAAAACGGGGGAAACTTGTCCTGACCTGGGCTGGGATCGGTGGAAGTGCAGGGCAGGGAGGCTGGAAGGGCTCCAGGGCAAGGACAGCGGGGAGGTGACAGCGCTGGGGATGCTCCTCCGTGTGGGACGGGCTCTGCTCGTCAGGGAAGGGGCCAGCAAAGGTGTGGGGAGGAATTTGCTGATTTTTTTGGGGGGGTGAATGGAGGACGTGGTGCTGTCCCTGCTCTCAGGGTTTTACAGAACAGGAGATTTAATGAGATTGAGCTGCAGGGTTTATTGAGAGCTGGTGGCAGGGGAGGGGACCCAGTAACACAGATCCTGTGCCGTGGGAACCCCGCTCAGCTGGGGGCACCTCCCACCCCTGAGCCACCCCAGAGCAGCTCTGAGTCCCTGTGACACCCCCGAGCCAGGCTGGTGGCCTTTGGCAGTGACAGCGGCTCCGTGGCGAGGGGACATTCTCATCCTGCCCAGCCCGGGTGTGGCTTCGGTGGCAAAACTCGAGCCTGGCTCTGGTTTGGGCTGAGCCCCGTGCAAACCCTTCCTTGTCCTGCTTGTTCCCAGTTCAGGGCCTTGGCAAGTGGGATTTTCTCAGATCGTGGAATCCTGGGATGGTTTGGGTTGGAAAGAGCCCTCAGAGCCCCTCCAGTGCCACCCCTGTGGCGCCAGGGACACCTCCCGCTGTCCCAGCCTGGCCTGGGACACCGCCAGGGATCCAGGGACCGCCACAGATGTTCTGGGAATTCTGTCCCAGCCCCTCCCCACCCTCTTGAACCCTTTTTCACCCTCCAAAGCCCAGCTGCTGTTGCTGATGTTCACCTTGGCCGCCAGCCCCGCGTCGCTGGGGACAGCTCAGCTTCCAGGTGGGAATTCCAGCTGGCAGGAACGTGCTGGCAATGGAGAGCTGGAGCAGGAGGGCCCCTGTCGTCGCTGCCTTCCAGCCAGGCTGGTCCTGCAGAGCCAAATGATCCTTCCCAAAGAGCTCCAGGCTCGGGGCTGACATCCCAACCTCGTGATTCCAACCCCGAGTCCTCCCAGCTCTCTCCCAGATAATAAAATCTGTATTTTTTGCCTCTCCTGAGCCCATAATTGTGACAGGAACTGGACTTTAACCAAAGATCTCAGAAGCTTCCTTGTTGTTTCTCCTTTCCCTGGTGGGTGAATCGATGTTTGCAGGAATTGTTTGGGGTTTGGGTCCTCCCCAAGCCTTTCCAAAGGTCAGAGCTCTGCTCCAGTCCCTGTTCCTGCAGGGAATTATCAGGCTGGCCTTTGCCTGATGTCATCTGGAGCTCCTGCAGTGTTTTTCCTGTGCAGATGTTGCTGGAAGGAGCCCAGGGAACCTCGTGGGTCTCGTGGCCTTGCCCTGGCACCGAGTCCTGGGAGTGGAAACTCAAACTCAGCCCGGGCCTCTCTCTTGATTCCCCCTCTCCTTTTACTCTTGATTCCCCCTCTCCTTTTACTCTTGATTCCCCCTCTCCTTTTACTCTTGATTCCCCCTCTCCTTTTACTCTTGATTCCCCCTCTCCTTTTACTCTTGATTCCCTCTCTCCTTTTACTCTTGATTCCCTCTCTCCTTTTACTCTTGGTTTCCCTCTCCTTTTCTCTTGATTCCCCTCTCCTTTTCTCCTCATTTCCCCTTTCCTTTTCTCATGATTTTCCCTCTCCTTTTCTCTTGATTGCCCTTCTCCTTTTACTCTTTATTTCCCCTCTCCTTTTCTCCAGATTTTCCCCTCTCCTTTTCCCTTGCAGAAGTGCTCTTGACCCTTTTCCTCCTCTGGGTAGGGGAATATTTGTGTTTTCCAGCACAGCTGTGTGGAAACCCCACAGCTCTGGATCAAACCTTGGGTCTCACTTTTCCCGTTTGTCCAAGAATTCCCACCCAGATTTGGGATTTGGGATTTCTGGGAGCTGTGGAACCACAGACATTCCCACCCTCCTTACCTGCTGCTGGATTTTGTCTTTTTTTGACCCAGAGATGGGATAACTGAGAGGTGTTTTAAAAACTTTTATTCCATTTTCAGTCTCATGTGAAGGGTGGGGAAATACAGATGTTATAATTCACTCCATCACAATCAGAAGCTTGTTATTTCCTAATTACAACACACAATATTGTATTTTAGTTACAATATAAGTGTTTACAATTACTAATTACAACATAAGCATTTTTTTGCCTATCAGTTTTAGCCACACCATGCTGTAAATGCCTTAAAGATAATAATCTAAAATTACCCCTCATGGGTCCTACTACAATGCAACTTCTATTATATATATTTTTATATTTTATTTGCATGTATATAATATTTTATTACATAAAATAGTTCTGTTCCTCCAAAGTACCCAGTCTGATTTGCAAGGCCACCTTTTGAAACTGGTTTCTAATTTCATTTTTCTCTCAGCAATGTCTGTCCTATTCCATGGCATTTCTGAGTCAGCATTTACTTATCTTAAATTTTGGATACCAATGCACACTCTGTGAACTTTCTGTCGAGTTTTAACCTTTCCTATGAATCCACTTCCCACAGCCTGGCCCTGGATAATCCTGATTTTCCCCACAGGTGCTCCAGCGGCTTTGATCGGTACCGGGAGGAGTGGCTGAGCTACGGCTGCGGCCAGGTGAGCCTGAAGAGTCCCAGTCCCAATCCCAGTTCCAGTTCCAGTTCCAATCCCAATCCCTCCCTGAGGGCAGGCAATGGGACCCAGCCTCAGGAAATCCATGGCCCAGCTCAAAAAATGGATGTGTGACCCACACATCTGCGTTCTGGATCAGACTCAGCATCCCTTGGCATTTCCCTTTGCTCCCTTCTGATATCCCTTGGGATTTCCCTTTAGATATCCCTTGGGCTTTCCTTTTATTCCCTTTAGATATCCCTTTAGATTTCCCTTTAGATATCCCTTGGGCTTTCCTTTTATTCCCTTTAGCTATCCCTTGGGATTTCCCTTTAGATATCCCTTTGCTCCCTTTGGATACCCATTTAAACATCCCTTTATTCCCTTCAGATAACCCTTGGGAAATCCATTTATTCCCTTGGGAAATCCCTTTATTCATTTTCAATATCCCTTTATTTCCTTTCAATACATCTGTAGCTCATTCTTTATTCCCCTTAAATATCCCTTTATTGCTTATGTCCTTTGATTCCCTGGAGATACCCCTTGATTCCCTTTGGATACCCTTCACCTCTCCTTTTTTCCTGTTTTTTCCCATTTTTCCCGTTTTTCCTGTTATCCCCTTTATTCCCGTTATTCCCATTTTTCCTGTTTATTCCCGTTTTCCCCTTTATTCCCATTTTTCCTACTTATTCCCGTTATTTCCTCCTTTCCCGTTATTCCCTTCTTTCCCATTTCCCCCTGTTTTTCCCTTTATTCCTGTTTTCCCCTTTATTCACGCTATTCCCTTTATTCCTACCCTTGTGAGGTCACCGGACCCACGTGGGGTCACCCCGAGGTGCACAAAGGATTTGTCCCAGGATTTGTCCCTCATCCTGCTGAAATTCTTCCCAGATTTTCCTCCTCTTTTCCCCGCTCTGGGTCACTTCTGGACCTCCTCCCCCGCTTCCCCTCCAGTGTTTGAACCCACAGAGCCCTCCTGGAATTCCTGCTGGGGAAAAACAGCTCCAAACTCTGCTCCTCTTAACCCAAACTCTCCTTTTCCCTCCCCAGTCGGATGAAAGGACCTGTGAGGATTTAGCGGAGGGCGGTCACTACTCGGCGTCCCCGGGCAGCTCCGTGTCACCGCAGCCCGGCCGTGTCACCTCCCCCACGGCCTCGCTCTTCCTCGACAGCCTCACCACCGAAGGTGGGTGCCCGGCAGGTGACCCCAGCCCTGGGAGTTGGCCCTGGACAGGTGACACCACACCCCTGAGCCCTGGACAGGTGACCCTGGTCCTGGGAGTTGGCCCTGGACAGGTGACACCACACCCCTGAGCCCTGGACAGGTGACCCCGGTCCTGGGAGTTGGCCCTGGACAGGTGACACCACACCCCTGAGCCCTGGACAGGTGACCCCGGCCCTGGGGGTTGGCCCTGGACAGGTGACACCACACCCCTGAGCCCTGGACAGGTGACCCCGGCCCTGGGAGTTGGCCCTGGACAGGTGACACCACACCCCTGAGCCCTGGACAGGCAACTCTGCCCCCCTAAGCCCTGGCAGGTGATTCCCCGTCCTTGATCCCAATCCCTGGACAGGTGATCCCCATCTCCCATCCCTGACCCCCCAGACCACACACCCCTGATCCCAGTCCCTGGACAGGTGATCCCCCATCCCTGACCCCAATCCCTGGACAGGTGATCCCCCATCCCTGATCCCAGTCCCTGGACAGGTGACCCCACACTCCTGATCCCAATCCCTGGCAGGTGATCCCCCATCGCTGATCCCAAACCCTGGACAGGTGATCCCCATCTCCCATCCCTGACCCCCAGACAGGTGACCACACACCCCTGACCCCAATCCCTGGACAGGTGATCCCCCATCCCTGACCCCAATCCCTGGACAGGTGACCCCACACTCCTGATCCCAGTCCCTGGACAGGTGACCACACACCCCTGATCCCAATCCCTGGACAGGTGACCACACACCCCTGATCCCAATCCCTGGCAGGTGATCCCCCATCCCTGATCCCAATCCCTGGACAGGTGATCCCCCATCCCTGATCCCTGATCCCTGGACAGGTCTTTCACCTCCTCAAAAAGCAAATCCAAATCCAAGTGAACAGCAGGACCGGAGGGGTTTTGGAGCAGAATCCTGGAATGGTTTGGGTGGGAAGGGACCTTAAATCCCCTCCAGTCCCACAGGCAGGGACACCTCCCACCATCCCAGGGTGCTCCAAGCCCCGTCCAGCCTGGCCTGGGACACTTCCAGGGATGGATCAGCCACAGCTTCTCTGGGAATTCCACCCCAGCCCCTCCCCACCCTCCCAGGGAGGAATTCCTTCCCAAAATCCCCTCCCGAGTCCATTTCTCCATCTGCAATCCCCGGATCTATGAGGTTCTGGAGTCCCAGAAGGATTTGGGTTGGAAGGGACCTCAAAGCTCATCCCATCCCAGGGGCAGGGACACCTCCCACCATCCCAGGGTGCTCCAGAGCCCGTCCTTGGGGAGGGATGAGAACAGGAGATCATGGGAAGGGCAAGGAAGGGCAGCCAAGAGGTGACACATGGGGCAGTGAGGCACGGTGGGAAGAGTTTTGGGGTTTTTCCAGCTTTTTTTACCCATTTGTGAAGGTCAGCAAGCAACCAAGAAGGGGTCAATCCCGGAGAGAGGGGGTTGGGATTTCCCTGGGCTCGGATTTCACTGGTGCCAGGAGTCTCAGCCTGGAATTCCCGCGGTGATCACTCTTTTCTTGGGATTGCTGCTCCTTCCAGCTCCACAAAAAAAAAGCCCCGATCTTCCCTGGAGACCCAAAGCTCCATAATCCCATTAACGCGGGGCCGGCTCCGCCGATCCTGGCGCAGGTAGCGCCGCAATTTGGCTGCTTAATTGTCCCTCACGCAAAGTGCTAATTAGGATCAATAGAAAGGAGCGTTGGTAATTGTCCTTCAGCGCCGGGAAGGAGCTGGGTGGGGGAACAGCTCCTGCCTGGCAGGGCTGGCTTTGAAAGGAGCAATTAAAGGCAAGGGTAGGGTTGGAACTCCGCCACGAGATTGTTTTCCAGCCCATCGCTGGTTCTTGGAAAAAAGGAACGAGAGGCTCCGTGTGACACAGGGCATTAAGTTAATTTGTGATCTTGGACTGGAACGAAGGCAGCTGCAGCGGGGGGCGAGTGGAGAACAGCAGAGGAGCAGCTCCACCAAAGAGGGGGCCTGGCCCTCAGCGTCCTCCCCACCCGCACAGATCCTGGATCCGTGTCCTGTCCAACCAGCCCAGATCCCTGGATCTGTGTCCTGTCCAACCAGCCCAGATCCCTGGATCCGTGTCCTGTCCAACCAGCCCAGATCCTTGGATCTGTGTCCTGTCCAACCAGCCCAGATCCTGGATCTGTGTCTTTCCCACCAGCCCAGATCCTGGATCTGTGTCCTGTCCAACCATCCTAGATCCTGGATCTGTGTCTTTCCCACCAGCCAGTCCAGTTCTATGGATCTGAGTCCTTCCCACCAGCCCAGATCCCTGGATCAGAGTCCTTCCCACCAGCCCAGATCCCTGGATCAGAGTCTTTCCCAGCCAGTCCGGTTCTATGGATCCACATCTTCCCCACGGGCTCAGCAGCATGGATCTGCATAATCTCCAGCCAGATCCCTGGATCTGTGACCTCCCCACCATCCCTGCTCCCTGGATCCGTGTCCTCCCCAGCCAGCCCCATTTTTGGATTCACATCCTCCCCTGCCCTTCCAGCGCCCTGGAGCTCTGGGGCACAGCCGAGCTCTGGGAGTTCTGGATCAGGGTTTGGAATCTGAGCCAAGCCTTAGGAATAGTGGATCAGGATTTGGAATCCAAGCCAAGCCCTGGGAATTCTGAATCAAGATTTGGAAGCCAAGCCCCGGGAGTTCTGGATCAGGAATTGGAGGCCAAGCCCTGGTAATTCTGGATCAGGGTTTGGAGGCTGAGCCAAGCCCTGGGAATTCTGGATCAGGGTTTGGAAGCCAAGCCCTGAGAATTTTGGATCAGGATTTGGAGGCCAGGCCCAGGGAATTCTGGATCAGGATTTGGAAGCCAAGCCAAGCCTTAGGAATTCTGGATCAGGATTTGGAGGCCAAGCCCTGGGAGTTCTGGATCAGGATTTGGAGGCCAAGCCAAGCCCAGGGAATTCTGGATCAGGATTTGGAGGCCAAGCCCTGGGAGTTCTGGATCAGGATTTGGAGGCCAAGCCAAGCCCGGGGAATTCTGGATCAGGATTTGGAGGCCAAGCCCTGGGAGTTCTGGATCAGGATTTGGAGGCCAAGACAAGCCCAGGGAATTCTGGATCAGGATTTCACCCTGGTGAGGCTGATCACGTGGAGCCTGTTGAGGGACCAAGCCTTGTCTGGTAGATCCTGGTCCTTCCAGAATGAGCTGAGGAATGGGAGTGGATTTTGAGCATCCCGTGGATTTATTTGGGATGCAGATTCCACAGGCTGAAGGAAGACACCCAGTGATGGATCAAAGCTCCCATGGGGAGCTGTGAGCGACCCTTCCAAGGGATATTTGTGCTCCAGGTGCCAACTCAGTGGAGGAACCCACATCCCACACCCCGCTCAGTCCCTGGCCTTTTCCAGGTGCTTCCCTTTCCCACTGAGATTTAAAACTGCCAGGAGATCCCATCCTGGGGGGAGCAATGGGGTGGGAAATGTCGCTATTGGACACAAAGTAAGCACACAAACGCTTGGTAAGTTCAAAGGCCAAAAAAGAGCGTGTTTTATCTGAGCATCTGGTATTTCTAGAATTCCAGAGGTGACCGTGGATTGGAGGATGGAGTTGCCACCTCTCCAGCCACACTGGTCAAACCAGCAGTCCATCAATTCTCTCCTCCCACAGAGAAGAATGCAAAACAATCATTATTTACATGAACAGTGCACGAGAACTCCAGCAGAGATACCTAAGCAGATCAGAAGGCTGAAGAAGTTTTATGAGAACTTTAAAACTTTCAAAAGAGCTATAAAGGAAAACTTAACACTTTTAAAAATCTGGCCAACAGGGAAACATGAGGATATCACTGAAAACTCCTGATTTTATTGTTTTGCTGTGTTTTCTCCTTTCAGACGACACCAAACTCAACCAGTTTGCAGGAGGAGAGGGTAAGGCCGGCCTTCATCCCCCCCTCTGCTCCAAGGGAACTTGGGATTCCCTGGATCCACGTGCACGGGGCTGGGGGAGCACAGGGGGACCCCAGAGGGATCCATTCCCATTCCTCACCCCCATTAGTGCAATTCCAGCCAGTGAAAACAGCTAGGAATGCTCTGCTTTATCCTGAGGAGAGTTTTTTATTGCTTGAATTATTTCTATTATTTTATTATTTTGATTTTTTAAAATTATTTTATTCTATTGTATTGCTTTATTTGGTTTTATTGTTTGAAGAGTTGATTTTTATGTTTTGGTTATTTGGTGTTGTTAAATTATTATTGATTTATATGTTTTTTTATTACTAATTCTTATTATTATATTTATTTTAGTATATTTATTTTAGTATATTATAGTATATTATATTCTATTATTAATAATTAATGTTATTATTGCTTTTTTATTTATTAGTGAAAAGAGTTATAGTATTTAAAGGTTTTTTACTTAGTATAGAATTTTTTTTAAAACTTAATTTTGTTTGCAATAATTTGTGATTTGGATAATGAATAGAACAAATACTTGAATGGTTTAATAATGTGCTTTGTAAAATTAAAAAAATTGTAAATTTTTTTAGATTTTAAATTTTGTAAATTAAAAAAATTAAATTATGTAATTTTTTAAAAATTTTTAAATTTTGCAAATTTTTAAAAATTTTATAAAGCTTTTTGTATTTCAAATTGTGTGAATTAAAAAAAAAAATCAATTTTACAGCTTTCTGAAAACCTTTGCTATTTCCCCCGCAGGGAGCAGCCTCCCCTCGCGGAGCGCGGGCGCCCCGATCCCCACGGGCACTGTGGTGGGCATTGTGGTGGCCGTGCTGGTGCTGGCCGGGATCCTCCTGGCCGGAATCTACATCAGCGGCCACCCCACATCCAGCGCCGCCCTCTTCTTCATCGAGGTGAGCGAGCTGCCCGGGAATCAGCCCGTCCTCCTCATCCTCCCGCTTCCCTCCATCTGGGTCCTCCCAGGCAGCCCAGATCCCTGGATCCTGGATCTGGGTCCTCCCCACCATCTCAGATCCCTGGATCTGGGTCCTTCCCAGGCAGCCCAGATCCCTGGATCCACATCCTCCTCCCCTCAAAATCCGTGTCCCTCCCGCCATCTCAGATCCCTGGATCTGTGATCCTGGATCTATGTCCCTCCTACCATCTCAGATCCCTGGATCTGGGTCCTTCCCAGGCAGCCCAGATCCCTGGATGCATGATCCTGGATCCTGCATTCTGGATCCATGTCCTTCCCTTCATCTCAGATCCCTGGATCTGTGTCCCTCCCACCATCTCAGATTCCTGGATCCTGGATCTGTGTCCATCCCACCATCTCAGATCCCAGGATCCACATCCTCCCCATCTCAAATCCCTGGATCCGTGTCCTTCCCAACATCTCAGATTCCTGGATCCATGATCCTGGATCCTGCATCTGTGTCCTCCTCACCATCTCAGATCCCTGGATCCTGGATCTGGGTCCCTCCCACCATCTCAGATCCCAGGATCTGTGTCTTTCCCATCCAGTGAGACCCATGCATTCCAAAAAACCTTTTGAAGCATGAAACAACATTTAAAATCCACTTTTATCACTAAAAACACTCACACTGACAGCGCCCTATGTGTCCCAGGACTCATTTCCCCCCATTTTTGCCCCCATTTTTATGATTTTGTTTCCTCCATTTTGTTTCCTCCATTTTGTTTCCTCCATTTTGTTTCCTCCATTTTCTTTCCTCCATTTTCTTTCCCCCCTCCATTTTTCCCCTCCATTTCCCCCTCCCCCATTTCCCCCCCCCATTATTTTTCCCCCCATTTTCCCACAGGAACTGGGGCACAGGGCCCTGTCCCAGCTGCTCACCTGCCTCTGTTTCTGTCCCCAGCGGAGGCCACACCGCTGGCCCGCCATGAAATTCCGGAACCACGGCAACCACGCCTCGTATGCCGAGGTGGAGGCGGCCAGCCAGGAAAAGGAGGGATTTGTGGAGGCTGAGCAGTGCTGAGCGCTTCTCCTGAGGAATCCCAAGGAATCCTGAGGAATCCTGAGGAATCCATCCCGAGGAATCCCAAGGAATCTATGCCAAGGAATCCATCCTGAGGAATACCAAGGAATCCTGAGGAATTCGTCCCAAGAAAACCATCCTGACAAATCCCAAGGAATCTATGCTGAGGAATCCGTCCCAAGGAATCCCGAGGAATCCGTCCCAAGGAATCCCGAGGAATCCCAAGGAATCTATGCCAAGGAATCCATCCTGAGGAATACCAAGGAATCCTGAGGAATTCGTCCCAAGAAAACCATCCTGACAAATCCCAAGGAATCTATGCTGAGGAATCCGTCCCAAGGAATCCCGAGGAATCCGTCCCAAGGAATCCCGAGGAATCCGTCCCAAGGAATCCCGAGGAATCCATCCCAAGGAATCCTGAGGAATCCCAAGGAATCCATCCCGAGGAATCCAGAGGAATCCATCCTGAGGAAACAATCCTGATGAATCCCGAGGAATCTATGTCAAGGAATCCATCCTGAGGAATCCCATGGAATCCCAAGGAATCCATCCTGAGGAATCCTGAAGAATCCTGAGGAATCTATCCTGATGAATCCATCCTGAGGAATCTCAAGGAATCCTGAAGAATTTTGAGGAATCCATCCTGAGGAAACCATCCTGACAGGTCCCAAGGAATCCTGACAAATCCATCCCGAGGAATCCCAAGGAATTTTGAGGAATCCCAAGGAATCCATCCCGAGGAATCCCGAGCCTCCCGTGTCTCAAAGCGCTGGAATTTTCCGTTGCCCCGTTGCCGAGTCTGTCCCTTCCACCCACTGCTCCAGGAAAGGGGAATTTGGTTTATTTTGAGCACAAAACCTTTATTTTGAGGATTCACCTCCAGGATCTGTGTGGCCCCACGGCTTTGCTGCGCTTCTTGGGCACGTAATTAAT
This sequence comes from Anomalospiza imberbis, assembly GCF_031753505.1. Taxonomy (NCBI): domain Eukaryota; kingdom Metazoa; phylum Chordata; class Aves; order Passeriformes; family Viduidae; genus Anomalospiza; species Anomalospiza imberbis. The sequence continues at coordinate 3,037,953 of NC_089702.1, read as the reverse complement.
TTGCTAAATTGCTAATTGTGACCCTCGGCCCTGAAGGAGACAGAGAGGGGGGAAATAAATCTGAGATTCTGCCAAAATTCATCCTCTGGTGGCCACGGATACAGCGGGAACAGAGAAGGATTTAGGGACAGAACTCTGGGATAAATCCTGGGCTAAATCCAGGATTCAGATCCGTGAGGAGTGCCTGGACATCGCAGGAAACCTCAAAATCACCCCCTTAACGTCATTGTTTTTAGTCTTTTCCTAATTTTGCTACCGTTTCCCCCTGTCTGGGATGAGCCCCTGGGTTTGGATGGATTTTGGGATCCCCCAACCCCAAGGGAGGCTTTGACTCGGGAATTCTCAGTGTTTTCTACTCCTTCTGTGCCACCAAAATTCAGGATTCACCTGCAAAATAATCCCCAAAATCGGGCCTTAAACTGAGGGGAAAAAAACAAAACCAGAATCCCAAGTCCGAGGGAGGTAAATTTTCTTTCCCCCACCCCAAATGCTTTTTGGTTATGGAGTTTTCCCCTCTCTTTATTTTTAATTTTCTCCTGCTCCTCAGTTCTTTGTCCTGATAATCAAATTTGGGGCGTATTTTATCCCCTGGCTGGCTCAGCTGTCACTGCTGGTGATTAGTGCCAAAGGCAGGGTCTGACTAATTAATATTTTCCTCCTCATCTCCTGAATTTGTGGAACAATTACAGATAAATACGGATGTATGGTGGCACTCAGACCCCAAATTTGACTTCCTTGCAGCCCCTGGGGAGTTTTTTTTTTTTTTTTGCTGCATTTTATGCTGTAAAAGCACCAAAATTCTCCAGCTGAGTCGTGATCGTGCCCTAGATTTGGAAGTTTTATTCCCAAATCAAGAATTTCCCAAAAAATTGATTCTTTCCCCAAAGTGAGGAGAGAAAGGGAGAATTTACCACCCAGTTTTTACCCCAAATCTGTTCTCCTTTGTAATGGTGATGAGTTAATGAGGGATTTTCTCTGTATTTCACTTTTTTCCAATGGTTAAATCTTGAATTATTAATTCCAATCATTTCAGGGCTGTTTTTTCCTGTTTTTCTGCACATGGGAACAGGAAGGTTTGGGTCCTTCTCTTCCCCCGCAGCCCCTGGAACTGCTGGGAACCATCCAAGTGTTCTGAAATGCCATGGGTTTAAAGAAAACCACATTTTAAAGAGCAAGAATTGTACCAGTCCCTGGGGTTTGTGCTGTAGCTGGGATTTTGGGAGAAAATCCGGATTTAGGGAAGGATTCAGGTGAGGAATCCTTCAAATATAAAAAATCACTTCAAGGTCATTCATAACATGAGAACTCTGGGCATAATTTCACATCCAGGCTTCCTTTTATCTGTTTGTTCCCATCAGAAAAATAAATAATAAATCAAATTTTCCCCATTTTTCCAACACTCACAGCTCAGAAATGGCTGGATTGGGATCTGAACAACTCCTGAAATTCAGGGGGATGCCAAATTTGGAGTGCCTGGGGTATAAAAAGCTCTTTATTTTAAATTATTTTTAATTTTTCCTTTAAGGGAAGAACCAAATCCAGCCAGGATCTGCGCCAGGGGTTTGTTGTGCCTTCCTGAGGTTTGGGGTCTGAGCATTCACCGCTCCAATTTTCCACTGTGGGCTGGAATTTCACCCCTGGGCAGCTCCCACAGGGACAATATTCCCAAATTTTCCTTGTGGTGGAAGTGGAGCTGGAAATCTGGGAAAACCCAGCTTAGAAAAAAGGGGGAAATGGCTTTTTCACCATCAAATCCTATCAAAAAAGCAGATTTTGGGCGCTCCAAATCCATCCTGTGGGGATCAATCCTCCTTTTCCTTCCTGACAAATTCCAAGGTGCTGGAAAATCTTGGAGTATTGAAGCGAGAATGTGATGATGACCTAAAATTTAATTTAATTTCACTTTTCCAGCCACATCCTGACATTTTCCTCATAACCCTTTGGAAAATCCAGTGCTGCGGGTCTCGAAAAAAAAGGGGAAAATGGCTTTGCCACCACCAAATCCTGTCAAAAAAGCAGATTTTGGGTGTTTCAAATCCAGCCTGTGGGGATCAATCCTCCTTTTCTTGCCCAGCAAACTCTGAGATTATCTCACTGGATAATCTCAGAGTGATGAATCAGGAATGATGATGACCCAAAATTTAATTTAATTTCGCTTTTCCAGCCACATCCCGACGTTTTCCTCTGTGTTGGAAAATCCGCTGCTGCAGGGCTCAGAAAAAAGGGGAAAATGGCTTTGCCACCACCAAATCCTGTCAAAAAAAGCAGATTGTGGGTGCTCCAAATCCATCCTGTGGGGATCAATCCTGCCACATTCCAAGGTGCTGGAAAATCTCAGTGTTGAAGCAGGAATGTGACAATGAGGACCCAAAATTTAATTTAATTTCACTTTTCCAGCCACATCCTGATGTTTTCCTCTGTGTTGGAAAATCCGCTGCTGCAGGGCTCGGAAAAAAGGGGAAAATGGCTTTGCCACCACCAAATCCTGTCAAAAAAAGCAGATTGTGGGTGCTCCAAATCCATCCTGTGGGGATCAATCCTGCCACATTCCAAGGTGCTGGAAAATCTCAGTGTTGAAGCAGGAATGTGATGATGAGGACCCAAAATTTAATTTAATTTCGCTTTTCCGGCCACATCCTGATGTTTTCCTCTGTGTTGGAAAATCCGCTGCTGCAGGGCTCGGAAAAAAGGGGGAAAATGGCTTTGCCACCACCAAATCCTGTCAAAAAAGCAGATTTTGGGTGCTCCAAATCCATCCTGTGGGGATCAATCCTCCTTTTCCTGCCTGACAAATTCCAAGGTGCTGGAAAATCTCAGTATTGAAACAGGAATGTGACAATGATGACCCAAAATTTAATTTAATTTCACTTTTCCAGCCACATCCTGATGTTTTCCTCTGAGTCCCTCTGGATTCTGGGCTCCTTTTGGTGTCCCTGGGTGTCCTGACCTGGCTGAGGGGCTGGGGCTGCAGCTGTGCCCCTCAAAAAAAGGGGAAAAAACCCAAATTCTGCTCCAAATCCTCCTTTGTGCCTCTGCTGGCCTGTCCCAGGTGGGAAATTCCATCCCCTCCCTGTCCCTCCCCCTCTGAGCTGGGAAAAACCAGGAAAACACAACCCAAATATTTTTGGGGCAAAAAAAATATTTTTTTTTTGGTATTAAAAAGAATTCTCTCCGTAACCAAAGGCCTCTTTCCCACACACTTTGATTTCCAGCAGAATCTGGAGATTTATCCAGATTTTCCTGTGGTTTTTTGTGGTTTATCTGCATGGGATAAAGGCTGGATATGGAATAAAAACATTTTCCTTTTTCCACATCAACCCTGCAAAGGATTCCTGCTGATGGCCTGGGCTGCTGGGCGGGCTGGGAATGGATTTTATCCTAAATTCTTTTCCTGGATGCCGCAGGAATACAGGGAATTATTTATTTTAAGGCTTTTTTTTTCCTGCCTCATCGTTACCAGGAGTTCTCTGAAGGAATAATCAAGGTTTGAACCAAAATTCTCATTTTCTTCTCAGCTATTCTGCTTGGAATATTTAGATTATTTTGGATTATTTATTTTTTTTTCCATGCAAAGCAGAGTTTCCTTGGATAATTTGGCTTTTTTTTTACAGCATTCAGAGTCAATATTTTTGATTTCTGCATTGATTCCAAATTATTTCAAATATTAAAAAAATCACTTTAAGGTCATTCGTAACCTGAGACCTCTGGGCATAATTTCCCATCCAGGCTTCCTTTTCTTTTATCTGTTTATTGCCATTAGAAAAATAAATAATAAATCCATTTCTTCCCCATTTTCCCTTTCACCCTGTTCATCCCTCTTTTCCTTCAGGCTGGGGGAAGCTGTGCTAACAATGCCAACAGGTAGGAGTTAATTTAATTTAATTTAATTTAATTTAATCAGGATTAAAGAATTCTCCCATCCTGGTGCCTTGTTCTATTTCTCTGAGTGGAGAAGCAGCAGGTCTGCAATTAGAGATAGAATATTGATATAAAAATTGAATATTTCTAATTTTTCCCAATATATTCCATGAATCTACACACACATAAGTCACCAATTTCAATAGAAAATTAAGAACAAATTAAAATAACTCACAAAAATGATTTCCACACCCAACAACACCCTCCAAAACAGGGGGAAAATCACCTCAGCCATGCAAATAAACTCAGATTTTTACCCAGGAAATGCAACCCCAGGTCCAAAGCAGCATCTTGAGCCATAATTAACAGCACTGACAGCAAGGAGGGAGCAGATTGCTCCAGCAGGGCCCGTGGGTGGAGGAATAAAACCTCAAATAGATGCTCTGAATCTGCATTTTCCAGGCAGAATTCAGCTCTGGGTGCGAGTGGGAGAGGGGAATTTGGGCATTAAACGGATTTATTGTGCCTTGGGTTGCCTGGCTCAGCAGGGAGGGATGGGAATGGTTTCATTTCTTGCAAAGAACCTGGGAATTCTCTGGTTTTTGGGGGGTGTACACAGGGAAAAGGTGTTTTTAAGGCAGGGTGGAATCGCCTGGAGCTGCTTTTTCCCCCTCCCAAAAGGCAGGAATGGGATGAGGAGAGGGCAGAATCCCAGGGTGGGATAATTACCAGCACAATCTCCAAAAAAAAAATGGATTTAAGGGAGCAGGAAATACCTGCACATCTCCCTTCAGCCCCCACCAGAGGATGCTGAAATCACCTTCTTCCCCCCCGCCCCAATTTTCCTGTTAAAAACGATGAGGAAAAACCCAGTTCTGAACATTTTTCATTTCTTTTTCTTCCCTTTCCCCTTTATTTTTCTTCCCTTTCCTCTTTTTTCACCCCACAAATCCCATTGTTTAGCAAGCAGGTCAGGCCAGGCAGCAATTTTCCCCCGTTTTCAGGAAAATGGAGCTAAATTTTCCTGATTTCAGCTACCAAACATTGACAGGTGGTTTTGCTAATTTTTTTTTTTTTTCTTTTTTTTTTTTTTATGCATGTGCTGGCAGAACTCATGTAAACCTTTTTTTTTTTTTTCCCTGCAAAGAGATGACATCAGTGAGGAAAAAGTAGGAAAAATCTTTTGAAATTTGCTTTTCTAAGGGCTGCAAGGAGCAGGTTTGGAAGGATAATTGTGGGTTTGGTGCTCCATGAGGAGCTGCAGGCAGGTTCCTCTCCGCTGCTGCCCTGGAGGGTTATTTCCATTATTCCTCCTGGCTGCTGGAGGATTTTTAATTCCTCCAGCTGAGGAAGGGATTTCAAGAATAATGAGAAAACTCAGATTTCCAGAATAAAGAGGAAACCCAGAATTCCAGAATAAAAAGAAACCCCAGAATTCCAGAATAATGAGGAAACCCAGAATTCCAGAGTAAGGAGAAAATCCAGAATAAAAAGAAAACACCAGAATTCCAGAATAAAAGGAAACCCCAGAAGTCCAGAATAAAGAGGAAACCCAGAATTCCAGAATAAAGAGGAAACCCCAAAATTCAAGAATAAAGACAAAACCCAGAATTCCAGAATAATTTTTAGAAAGTGAGGATTTCTGAGCTCCTTCACCTTTCCCAGCTGAAAGAGGTGGGGATAACTTGATGGAATGTCCATGAGAAAATCAGGATCTGAGATGGCTCCTGGAGGGATCTGACAGCAAAAGAAGCCCAAGTTTGGATGGGATCCATGAAAAACACAGGATTCCAGGAGATTTGGCACTGGGAATTTGGGATTGCTGGGCAGGGGGCACCAGGAGTAAGATCTTCATGACCTGGAGGGGCTGGAGCACCAGGAATGGAGCTGGGAAGGATTTGGAGCACAAGGAATGGAGCTGGGAAGGGTTTGGAGCACAAGGAATGGAGCCGGGATGGGTTTGGAGCACAAGGAATGGAGCTGGGAAGGGTTTGGAGCACAAGGAATGGAGTTGGGATGGGTTTGGAGCACTTGCAATGGAACTGGGAAGTGTTTGGAGCAGTGGGAATGGAGCTGGGAAGTGTTTGGAGCACAAGGAATGGAGCTGGGAAGGGTTTGGAGCACAAGGAATGGAGCTGGGAAGGGTTTGGAGCACAAGGAATGGAGCTGGGAAGGGTTTGGAGCACAAGGAATGGAGTTGGGATGGGTTTGGAGCAGCAGGAACTGAGCTGGGATGGGTTTGGAGCAGCAGGAATGGAGCTGGAATGGGTTTGGAGCAGCAGGAACTGAACTGGGATGGGTTTGGAGCACCTGGAATGGATCTGGGAAGGGTTTGGAGCACCTGGAACAGAGCTGGGATGGGTTTGGAGCAGCAGAAACGGAGCTGGGAAGGGTTTGGAGCACAAGGAATGGAGCTGGGATGGGTTTGGAGCTGAGGATCACCTGTCCAGGGATCCCTGGAAGTGTCCCAGGCCAGCTTGGATGGGGTTTGGAGCCACCTGGGATGGTGGGAGGTGTCCCTGCCTGTGGGACTGGGTGGGATTTGAGATCCTTTCCCACCCAAACCATTCCGGGATTTAACCTCTCCCACCCCTCCTGCACCAAAAATGGGAATTTCCAGCAGAATTCCGAGCTGCTCCCGGGGGTGGGCGAGACAAACGAGGCCCCAAACCTCAGGGTTTTGGGACAATTCCGTTTTGTGGCTTTTCCCCTCAGCCCGGCTCACAAACCCTGAGTGGATTAAAAAGGAGAAAACCAAACCCCAGTGGTGACTCCTTGACGCAAACACCGGGTGATGGTGTCACCCCAGGACGCAATTAACGCATCCCGTTAATTACCCCAATCACCGCAGGTGTGTTAAACACGGGGTGAAACCTCAGGAAATCCTGAAAATTCTCTCAGGCTCCAAAAAAAGCTGTCCCAGGATACTCCAGGACAACTCTGTTTATTTTTTTTTTTCACCCCAATGGAATTTCTGGTAATTTCTTGAAATTGCCGGATTTCTAGAAATTTCTGTTGTTGTAAATAAGGAATCTGGAATTCTCTGGGCTTTTTGGTTTTTTTTTTGTTTTTTGTTTTTTTTTTTTGGTGGAATTCAGGAGTGCAATGAACCCAGTAGGATTTATGGAGGTGGGATGTAATTCCACGTAAATATTCAGTCCAATTCCAGGGAAATACTGGGGAAAAAATAAAAATATGGGGGAAAAATAAAAACACTAGGGGAAAATAAAAATACTAGGGAAAAAAAATTAAAACACTGGGGGGAAAAATAGAAATGCTGGGGGAAAATAAAAATACTAGGGAAAAAGTTAAAATACTGGGGGAAAAAATAGAAATACTGGGGGAAAATAAAAATACTGGGGGAAAATAAAAATACTGGGGAAAAATTCCTTCAGAGCAGCTGCAGGTCTCTGCTGCCATCGCATGGGAGCTGCTTTTGGAGCAGCGAGGGAAGAAACCTCTCCCAGGAGCTCCAGCTGCTGCCCTGGGAGAGCTCTGCAGTTCCAAATCAGCCGCTCCCGAAGCAGAATTGATAAAAAAATTACTAAAAAAAGGAATTTTCAAGTTGTGTTCAAGGCAGTGTGTGGGCAGGAGTGTGGTGATGTGGCAGAGGAACCTCAGCGTGGTTCTGCTGAGGTGACAGCGCTCCACGGGGTCACCCGGCTGTGCTGGGCTCCTGGTGGCAGCTCCGTGGGGACAGTTCCACACTCCTGGAGTGGCTTGGGTGGAACGGACCTTAAAGGTCCTCCCATTGCAGCCCTGCCAAGGCAGGGACACCTTCCACCCTCCCAGGGTGCTCCAAACCCTGTCCAAGGTGGCCTGGGACACTGCCAGGGATCCAGGGGCAGCCACAGCTGCTCTGGGGAGGATGAGGTTGGAGATGAGGGATGGAGATGAGGGTGGAGGTGAAGGTTGGAGGTGAGGGGTGGAGATGAGAGTGGAGATGAAGGTTGGAGATGACGGGCGGAGATGAAGGTTGGAGATGAGGGATGGAGATAAGGGATGGAGATGAAGGTTGGAGATGAGGAGTGGAGATGAAGGTTGGAGATGAGGGGTGGAGATGAAGGTTGGAGATGAGGAGTGGAGATGAAGGTTGGAGATGAGGAGTGGAGATGAAGGTTGGAGATGAGGAGTGGAGATGAAGGTTGGAGATGAAGGTTGGAGATGAGGGGTGGAGATGAGGGTGGAGATGAAGGTTGGAGATGAGGGGTGGAGATGAGTGATGGAGATAAGGGATGGAGATGAAGGGTGGAGATGAAGGTTGGAGATGGGTTTGTGGCTCCAGGCTCAAGTAGAACCACTGTGCAGGGTGAGGGGTTTTAGGTCCACAGGCCGGGGTCCAGGTACCTACAGAGAATCCCAGAGCCCTGCAGGTGCCCTGTGCTCCCATCCCTGAGTGATGCTCCTGTGGTACCCGAAAACCCAGTGACACCCCCACACCTGTGATACCCCAAAACCCAGTGACACCCCCCACACCTGTGATACCCCAAAACCCAGTGACACCCCCCACACCTGTGATACCCCAAAACCCAGTGACACCCCACACACCTGTGGAGCCCCAAAACCCAGTGACACCCCCACACCTGTGATACCCCAAAACCCAGTGACACCCCACACACCTGTGGAGCCCCAAAACCCAGTGACACCCAACACACCTGTGATACCCCAAAACCCAGTGACACCCTACACACCTGTGATACCCCAAAACCCAGTGACACCCCACACACCTGTGATACCCCAAACCCCAGTGACACCCAACACACCTGTGATACCCCAAAACCCAGTGACACCCCCCACACCTGTGATACCCCAAAACCCAGTGACACCCAACACACCTGTGATACCCCAAAACCCAGTGACACCCCCCACACCTGTGATACCCCAAAACCCAGTGACGCCCCCCACACCTGTGATACCCCAAACCCCAGTGACACCCAACACACCTGTGATACCCCAAAACCCAGTGACACCCAACACACCTGTGATACCCCAAAACCCAGTGACACCACCCACACCTGTGATACCCCAAAACCCAGTGACACCCCCCACACCTGTGATACCCCAAACCCCAGTGACACCCAACACACCTGTGATACCCCAAAACCCAGTGACACCCCACACACCTGTGATACCCCAAAACCCAGTGACACCCCTCACACCTGTGGAGCCCCAAAACCCAGTGACACCCCCCACACCTGTGATACCCCAAAACCCAGTGACACCCCAAACACCTGTGATACCCCAAAACCCAGTGACACCCCCACACCTGTGGAGCCCCAAAACCCAGTGACACCCCCCACACCTGTGATACCCCAAAACCCAGTGACACCCCACACACCTGTGGCGCCCCAAAACCCAGTGACACCCCCACACCTGTGATACCCCAAAACCCAGTGACACCCCACACACCTGTGATACCCCAAAACCCAGTGACGCCCCCCACACCTGTGATACGCCAAAACCCAGTGACACCCCACACACCTGTGATACCCCAAAACCCAGTGACACCCCAAACACCTGTGATACCCCAAAACCCAGTGACACCCCACACACCTGTGATACGCCAAAACCCAGTGACACCCCACACACCTGTGATACCCAAAAACCCAGTGACGCCCCCCACACCTGTGGAGCCCCAAAACCCAGTGACACCCCACACAGCTGTGGAGCCCCAAAACCCAGTGACACCCCACACACCTGTGATACCCCAAAACCCAGTGACACCCCACACACCTGTGATACCCCAAAACCCAGTGACACCCTCCACACCTGTGATACCCCAAAACCCAGTGACACCCCCCACACCTGTGGAGCCCCAAAACCCAGTGACACCCCCCACACCTGTGATACCCCAAAACCCAGTGACACCCCCACACCTGTGATACCCCAAAACCCAGTGACACCCCACACACCTGTGGAGCCCCAAAACCCAGTGACACCCCCACACCTGTGATACCCCAAAACCCAGTGACACCCCCCACACCTGTGATACCCCAAAACCCAGTGACACCCCACACACCTGTGGAGCCCCAAAACCCAGTGACACCCAACACACCTGTGATACCCCAAAACCCAGTGACACCCTACACACCTGTGATACCCCAAAACCCAGTGACACCCCAAAACCCAGTGACACCCCACACACCTGTGATACCCCAAAACCCAGTGACACCCCACACACCTGTGATACCCCAAAACCCAGTGACACCCCAAACACCTGTGATACCCCAAAACCCAGTGACACCCCACACACCTGTGATACGCCAAAACCCAGTGACACCCCACACACCTGTGATACCCAAAAACCCAGTGACGCCCCCCACACCTGTGGAGCCCCAAAACCCAGTGACACCCCACACAGCTGTGGAGCCCCAAAACCCAGTGACACCCCACACACCTGTGATACCCCAAAACCCAGTGACACCCCACACACCTGTGATACCCCAAAACCCAGTGACACCCTCCACACCTGTGATACCCCAAAACCCAGTGACACCCCCCACACCTGTGGAGCCCCAAAACCCAGTGACACCCCCCACACCTGTGATACCCCAAAACCCAGTGACACCCCCACACCTGTGATACCCCAAAACCCAGTGACACCCCACACACCTGTGGAGCCCCAAAACCCAGTGACACCCCCACACCTGTGATACCCCAAAACCCAGTGACACCCCCCACACCTGTGATACCCCAAAACCCAGTGACACCCCACACACCTGTGGAGCCCCAAAACCCAGTGACACCCAACACACCTGTGATACCCCAAAACCCAGTGACACCCTACACACCTGTGATACCCCAAAACCCAGTGACACCCCAAAACCCAGTGACACCCCACACACCTGTGATACCCCAAAACCCAGTGACACCCAACACACCAGTGATACCCCAAAACCCAGTGACACCCTACACACCTGTGATACCCCAAAACCCAGTGACACCCCACACACCTGTGGAGCCCCAAAACCCAGTGACACCCCCCACACCTGTGATACCCCAAAACCCAGTGACACCCAACACACCTGTGATACCCCAAAACCCAGTGACACCCCACACACCTGTGATACCCCAAAACCCAGTGACACCCCCCACACCTGTGGGGCCCCAAAACCCAGTGACACCCCCCACACCTGTGATACCCCAAAACCCAGTGACACCCCCCACACCTGTGGAGCCCCAAAACCCAGTGACACCCCACACACCTGTGGAGCCCCAAAACCCAGTGACACCCCAAACACCTGTGATACCCCAAAACCCAGTGACACCCCCACACCTGTGATACGCCAAAACCCAGTGACACCCCCCACACCTGTGATACCCCAAAACCCAGTGACACCCCACACACCTGTGGCGCCCCAAAACCCAGTGACACCCCACACACCTGTGATACCCCAAAACCCAGTGACACCCCCACACCTGTGATACCCCAAAACCCAGTGACACCCAACACACCTGTGATACCCCAAAACCCAGTGACACCCCACACACCTGTGGAGCCCCAAAACCCAGTGACACCCCCACACCTGTGATACCCCAAAACCCAGTGACACCCCACACACCTGTGATACCCCAAAACCCAGTGACACCCAACACACCGGTGGAACCCCAAAACCCAGTGACACCCCCCACACCTGTGATACCCCAAAACCCAGTGACACCCCAAAACCCAGTGACACCCCACACACCTGTGATACCCCAAAACCCAGTGACACCCAACATACCGGTGGAACCCCACACCTGTGGAACCCCATTCTGGCAGCACCCACGCCCGTGGCACCCCATCCCTGCCAACTCCACATCCAAGGTACGCCACACCTGTGGGACCCCACACACCTGAGCCTCCCCGCCCCAGGACACGCCCACACCTGCCCTACCGCCCCACACCGCACGTCCCCATGCGCGGGGCCGGGCCAGCCCTGCCCTGAGGACACCACGTCCTCCATGGGACCCGCGATGTCCCCTCGCCCGGCCGGACCCTCCCGCCAAAACACGTCGCTCATTGATTATTCATGAGGGAGGCGTGGCCGCGCGGGCGCGTAACAGGCGGTGCGCCTTCCCGTTACGGTGAAAGGGCGTGGCTTATTTTAAATATTCATAAGCTGGGCGGGGGCAGCGCGGGCGGGAAAAGCCGCGCGCGGGCCGCTCGCGCCCCGCCCCCCTCCCCCTCACGCCCAGAGGAGCCGCGGGCGGAAAGGCGGGAAAAATCGTTATTGCCCAAAACTCGCCTAAATTCACCTAAAAAAGGGCCGGAGCTGCCAATAACACCAACGAAACAGCGCTGAAGGGGCACGCTGTTGTTGTCTGTGATCATCTCCTCCCTCCAACGCGCCTGTGGCCCCACTGGCAGCCTCCCAATCGAAACCTTGCTGTGTTGGTTTTTGATGTTTGCCAACATTTCTGCTCCCGGCCCGAGCACAGCTGTGCTGCCTGTACACACCCGCCTCTGCTCCTACCACCAGAACCCCTTTCAACCCCAACAGGTAGCAACATTTGACCGAGATAAGGCTCTGAAGAGCTGAATTGAAATAGTAATTGTGAAAAACGCCAATCACTTGGTTTTTAAAGGTTTGAAAGTTTCATAATAATAAAATGGTTATAAAAGTAGTAATACAGTTAGAGTAATGAAAATTTAGAGTTAGGACAATCACAAGACAATAAAAAGCAAAGAATTACGGACGTCCGGATGCTCTCGGGCACTTAAGCCCAATAAGCATGCCTTGTGAACAAAGGAATAATCTTTAAAAGCAATAGCCTGTTGCATATTCATACATCTCATACATGATGCATAAATTCCTTGCAAATTAAGAACTTTTCTGGTTTTTGTCAACTTCTTCCCCTTAATCCTGGTGGTTCCATACAGACAGAGAGAAGGTGGAAGAATGTTTGTCTTTTCCGATAAGGAGGCAGTAATTCTTTATGGGCCCCCATCATTGTCATCTCTGTGTGAAGAGTTTCTTCATTATCTCATCTCTTGCTTGAGCTAGTAAAAAAAAAAACCCACATACATAGGCTCTATTTTAACTACAAAACTACATTTACCATACCATTAAAATGTTAATACAGCACTTCCAATCAATACAACACAATACATACCGTATCCAATTTAATAGTTGCGAAAAGCCGATCATAAAATACGCATTTTGCACAGTAATAATTTTTAAACGGCGGTCTGGGGTTTCTTTCCCCCTCAGGGACACGGGGGTTGGTGACCCCACACCCCCATCCCCTGCTGCTCCCTCAGAGCTCGCTGCGGGCTGTTTGTGGAGAGGGGGTTTCCCTGAGGTAAAAAGCAGCTGATAAAGTGTTTTATGTGAGCATCATCAACCGTGAGACATGCTCTGTGAATTTTACGCAGGTTTTTGGGGTGCAGGTCCCCCGTTTCAGCCCTTTAGCCATGAAGTTTGGGAGCCTGGGGGAGAGGGCTCGTGGTGGAGGACACAGCCTGGCCCATCCTTTGGCCTAAAGGTCATAGCCCGACCAAATCTGACTCAAAGCCACAGGTAAAAGGCCAAAAATAACCAAAAATAACCCGTTTTATCAAATATTGAAGCCTGAGGAGCAAATCCAGGCTGGAGTGAGGGAAAAAGAGGCAATTTTTAGTGTTTTCCTCCTCTGTTGGGAGCCAGTCCCCTCACACAACCCGGCCGCCATCAACAACAGGGCCAGGAACCCTCAGCTCTGCTTTATATTCACATTTTCTCCAATTTAGGTTTTGGGACCGATTTGCACCATCAGTCTTACACAGAGCAGTTATCATAAATAAAACCACTCTTTTTAAACAAAAATTTTCCGTGTAGGTTAGGGGTAACAAGGTAACTGCGTGGGGTGCACTCCATGTTCTAAAGTTTGTCATCCTCCATTTCACCTTGTGCTTGAAAATGATTATTTTATTTACTTCTATTTTCTTCCACTCAATTTTTATACCAGGAAAGACGAGAGAAAAAACGGGAAAAACAAATGAAAACCCCCAACGAGTTAATATTCAAAGCCACTGGGTTTTATGCTGGGGTGATGAGGAAGGGAAAGGGAAACATCCCAACCCAATCTCCAGAGTAAACACCTTTTTTGCAATAAATGTTTGCCAAATGCTAACACAGGGCTCCGAGAAATATCAGGACTAAAGTGCATCCATTAGCAGGACTTTAGCGACTGCTTAAGGCCAACATGGGTGGAAGTTGATGCTTTCTGCCTTGTAAACAAATTAGTTTATAGCCACAAATAAGATGACCCTTCTTAGCTAATATTATGAGTTGAGCTTGTTAAATATTTAACATTTACCTTTCAATTTCCAGTGTGGATTAAGCAGTTCTCCAAACACTGGTGTCCCAGCAGCAGATGGAGATGCACAGCCCATTGCCCCGCTCTGGCTCAACTCCCTAAGAAATAAAAAAACAACAAAAAAAAAATTAAATCAAAGAGGGAGCAAATGGGAGCTTTCAGGGAAGGCTTTAAAACTGGCTGTTTGCACTCAGTTTTATTGACATTAATTTTACCTAGCTCTGCTCCGCATTAAAACAGCGATAATCAATTTAACTTTGACCAGATTGGGCAGAAACAGACAAATATTAGACAAATCCTTGCCAAAAACCTCGCTGGTGGCAAAGTATTTTCCCTTCCACAACTGGAGAGCCAAGGAAAGATTTTTGAAAAAAATCACTGGAAATTTTTTTTTTTTTTAAATTTAAAAAAATCCCCCCAGCTCCAGACAGAGAGTGGGAGGAGAAGAAAGTATTTTAGGATTGCAACTTTATTTCTAAAGCCTGGATCAGAAATATGCACCAGATTTAGCCAAGTTTAGTGGTGCCTGGTCATAAACAGGGAATGGGCTGATTTTTCTGTGGCACACAGGGGATTTATACAGAATCCACAATTCTGTGTGTAAAAAATCCCTGCTTTTAGAAGATAATAATTTTTAATATAATTTTATCTATAGATGATTTTTCTTCAAGGCCTTTTGTCAATTTTCCCCTCCTAAAACCCTAAACCCACGAATTTTAGCAGCAGTCACATTTGCTCCCGAGCCCTGTGAAAGTTTTCAGCTGCTTTAGCAAGCCAGAAATATCCCACAGCTAAATTAAAAACGCTCCCAGCGACACAAAAAATTCCTTAAATGTACAGTTCCCAGTGTCCCCAGGTCCTGCCAGCCCCGCGTGTTTTTTCCCCAAAATTCCCTGATTTCTCAGCACAAACAGAGCCCTCACTGTGGACAGTGAAAATTTATTTATTTTAATTTTTAATCCATAAAAATAAATTTATTTAATGCATTTCAATTTAAAAAAATTAATTTTGTTTATAAATAAATTATTTTTATATCACATTACACGAAATTAAGGTGCTGCAGGAAAAGGAGGGTTTGAAGCATCACTTCAGTGCTTTTAATCTTCAGTTTGGTCCTGCACAACCAGTAATTATCACGCTGAAGGAACGGTGACGATCCTTCCAATAACAGCCCTGGCATTTTGCTGTTCTGTTGAATAATGAGTGTGACAAATGAAATGTTGTTAATTCACAGGGAATTCCCCAAAAATTCCTCTCCAGAGCTGCTTTCCTCACTTTCTGTGCCCTCGGTGCTTTTGCCTCTTCCTCCCCCAAAATCAGCAGAACCCTCCATTCCCTTAGGCATTATTTATGTTTATGATTTATTTATTTACACATTTCAACACACTAAATTACTATTAATTATCATAATTATATCAGTAATATTATTTCTAAAATTATATTATTGTTGATAATATAATAAATATAACATAATAAAATATAATAAATGTAATATAATATAATAAATATAATAAAATATAATAAATATAATATAATAAATATAATAAAATACAATATAATATAAAATACACAATATATAATATAATATAATATAATATAATATAATATAATATAATATAATATAATATAATGTAATGTAATGTAATGTAATGTTATATTATATTATATTATATTATATTATATATATATGTAATATATATATATTATATTGTATGATATAATAATACATAATAAAATATAATATATTGTATATTATATATTTATTATATTATATTATAGTATAGTATAGTATATTAGTTATATTATATTATATTATATTATATTATATTATATTATGTATTATATATTATATTATATTATATTATATTATATTATATTATATTATTATATATTATATATTATAAATATTATTTGTTATTATTAATATGTATTATTATATATTTTGTATTATTTACACTATAATACATATTTATTTCTTATTTATTTTATATTATTATATACGATTATTATTATTTATATTATATATTTTTATATTTTATTATTTATATTATTATATATTATTATAACTTATTCTTATAAATAAGTCAGAACACATTTTATTCTTTACCTACTCAAAGTTATTCAGCAGATTGCTTTCACTGAATCCAAGCGGTTTACCCCACAAGATTTTCACTCTCAGTGCCTCAGAGGCAGTGATTTCCTCATTCTGGGAGCCCTCTCCTCCTCAGAAAATCAGACTTGAATGTGTATTTTTGGTTTTTCTGCAGGCGCTGTTGGTGGGAGCACAGGAGCAATGACCTGGAGCGCGGGGAGCGGCCGCGCCCCGCTCCCCCGGCAGAAGCAGAGGCGGAGCCGCCGCCGCTCCGGCCGCACCCCGGGCAGGGATTCCCCGGCCCTGCCCGCGCTGGGGGATTTCCAAACGCTTCCCTTGGAGATCTTCCAAATGGTGTTGAATTATCTCTCAGGTGAGGGCCTGATCAGAAGCATCAACATCTGACAATCACCATTTATTTTTTAATTTTTTTCTTTTTTTTTTTTTTTTTTTTTTTTTAATTTACAAAGCGTCACTCTAACTTTTAAGTAGTTAAAAATAATTTTATGTGATTTCAAATTTTCAGCTTTTTAAGTATGGAAGAACAACTGACCAAAACTGCAATGATATTTCAACAATACATATTTGACAATCTCTTTGAAGTTGTTTTCTGCCTATCAAATATGAAAATTACTCCTTAGATCTGTTTCTAATCACTCCAGTTCGCTGGCAAAGCAGACCAACAGTAATTAATTTCTGTTTTATTTAGAAATCTCATTTCTTGGCCTTGTTCTTTTGAAGCCAGAAGAAGTAATTGACTGGTGATCAACACTTTTTCCCTTGCAGTGGGGATTTAGGAGTGTCCTGGGTGTGAAAAACACCAATCACTTGTTTTTTAAAAATCTTAAAAGTTTATTAGCAATAAAATAGTTATTAAAAATAGTAATAAAATTAGAGTAATAAGAATTTGGACAATGAGGGTTAGGACACTATAAGACAATAAAAAGCAAAGAATTTTGACGTCTGGTTGTTTTTGGGCACTAAGTGGCCAAAACCATGCCTTGTGAACAAAGGAATAACCCTTAACAGCAACAGCCTGTTGCATATTCATATATCTCATACATGATGCATAATTCCTTAAAAATTAAGAATTTTTCTGGGTTTTGTCAACTTCTTCCCCTTAATCCTGGTGGTTCCATAGGAGAGAAGGTGGAAGAATGTTTGTCTTTTCCCATAAGGAGGCTGTAACTCTTCAGGTTTCCTGTCCCTGTTATCTCTATGCTAAGAGTTTCTTGATTATCTTATCCCTTTTCTTGAGCTAGTAAAAAAAATATCTTACATCACATAGTTTCTATTTTAACATTGTATTATAACCTAAACCTATATTTAACACACTACTTAAGAGAATAAATACAGCATAACTTTCTACCATTACACATATAATATTCATTTTAATAAATATGCATTTTTTACACACTGGGCTTTGCTTTTGCAGTGAAGGACATCAGCATGCTGAGCATGGTGTCCAAAACCATCAGCAGCCTCCTGATTAATTACATCTCCACCTCATCAGGGAGCCGCCGGCTGCTGCTGCAGGATTTCCACCAGGAGCTCCCCGCCAGGAGAGAAGGAGCCTCCATCCTGGAGCACTACAGAGCTCTAGGTGAGAGCAAAACTCCCTCCAAATCTGTCTCCTGGCATGTGTATGAGCAGGGGAATGCTGAGGATGTGGCCAAAAGAATAAGCAAAAGAATCCCTTCCAGCACTGAGGAATTGCCTGGAATTCTTCCATCATTTCTGAGTTATGAAAAAAAAAAAAAAAGGAGAAAACAACAACCACTCTGCTTGTCATGCACCTTTAGTTGTCCTAAAATTTCTGAGTTATGGAAAATGTCCTGCTTGTCCTGCCTTCTCCAGGTGTCCCAAAAATTCTGATTTATGGAAAAAACCCTGCTTGTCCCACCCCTTCTGGGCATCCCAAAATTTCTGATTTATGGAAAAAAACCCTGCCTGTCCTGCCTTCTCCAGGTGTCCCAAAAATTCTGATTTATGGAAAAAACCCTGCTTGTCCCACCCCTTCTGGGCATCCCAAAATTTCTGATTTATGGAAAAAAACCCTGCCTGTCCTGCCTTCTCCAGGTGTCCCAAAAATTCTGATTTATGGAAAAAACCCTGCTTGTCCCACCCCTTTTGGGCATCCCAAAATTTCTGATTTATGGAAAAAAACCCTGCCTGTCCTGCCTTCTCCAGGTGTCCCAAAAATTCTGATTTATGGAAAAAAACCCTGCTTGTCCCACCCCTTCTGGGCATCCCAAAATTTCTGATTTATGGAAAAAAACCCTGCCTGTCCTGCCTTCTCCAGGTGTCCCAAAATTTCTGATTTATGGAAAAAACCCTGCTTGTCCCACCCCTTCTGGGCATCCCAAAATTTCTGATTTATGGAAAAAAACCCTGCCTGTCCTGCCTTCTCCAGGTGTCCCAAAATTTCTGATTTATGGAAAAAACCCTGCTTGTCCTGCCCCTTCTGGGCATCCCAAAATTTCTGATTTATGGAAAAAACCCCTGCCTGTCCTGCCTTCTCCAGGTGTCCCAAAATTTCTGATTTATGGAAAAAACCCTGCTTGTCCCACCCCTTCTGGGCATCCCAAAATTTCTGATTTATGGAAAAAAACCCTGCCTGTCCTGCCTTCTCCAGGTGTCCCAAAAATTCTGATTTATGGAAAAAACCCTGCTTGTCCCACCCCTTCTGGTTACCCCAAAATTTCTGATTTATGGAAAAAACCCCTGCCTGTCCTGCCTTCTCCAGGTGTCCCAAAAATTCTGATTTAGGGAAAAAACCCTGCTTGTCCCACCCCTTCTGGGCATCCCAAAATTTCTGATTTATGGAAAAAAACCCTGCCTGTCCTGCCTTCTCCAGGTGTCCCAAAAATTCTGATTTATGGAAAAAAACCCTGCTGGGCATCCCAAAATTTCTGATTATGGAAAAAAAAACAAAAAACCAAAAAAACCTGCGTGTCCTCTCTCTTCTGGGCATCCCAAAATTTCTGATTTATGGAAAAAAACCCTGCCTGTCCTGCCTTCTCCAGGTGTCCCAAAAATTCTGATTTATGGAAAAAACCCTGCTTGTCCCACCCCTTCTGGGCATCCCAAAATTTCTGATTTATGGAAAAAAACCCTGCCTGTCCTGCCTTCTCCAGGTGTCCCAAAAATTCTGATTTATGGAAAAAAACCCTGCTGGGCATCCCAAAATTTCTGATTATGGAAAAAAAAACAAAAAACCAAAAAAACCTGCGTGTCCTCTCTCTTCTGGGCATCCCAAAATTTCTGATTTATGGAAAAAAACCCTGCCTGTCCTGCCTTCTCCAGGTGTCCCAAAATTTCTGATTTAGGGGAAAAACCCTGCTTGTCCTGCCCCTTAAATAAAGGCATTAAATGCATTCAGTAAAGGCACTAAAGACATTCAATAAAGGTGTTAAAAGCCATTAAATACATTAAATAAAAGCACTAAAAACATTAAATAAAGGCACTAAAGACATTAAATAAAGGCATTAAATACATTAAATAAATGCACTAAAGACATTAAATAAAGGTGTTAAAATCCATTAAATAAAGGCATTAAATACATTAAATAAAAGCTGTAAAGACATTAAATAAAGGCATTAAATACATTAAATAAAGGCACTAATGACATTAGATAAAGACATTAAACACATTAAATACATTAAATTACATAAGGTAAAGGAAAGCTGTTCAAACCATTTAGAATAAAAACCTATTGTAAGCAAACCATGGAGGTTTGGAGGTATCTTAAAATACCTTTTAATATTTATCTGAGTATTTCCTCTTTAAAAGGAAGCCTGAAACCTTGTAATTCTTTAAAAGAAATCAGCATTGCTTTGTAGTAATCTCACCCAAAATGGCACCTTTTTATTTAAATGTAGGTGTGAGCCCACCCCTGCAGCAGCAGTAGGAGTAAAACACAAAACACATATTTAAAAAATAATATATATATATAAATTCTTTGGCTGTGTCACAGTGGGAGGCTTAGGGGAAGGTTCCTGGTAGGGCTGGCTGCAAAATCAATATTTACACTGCAGCAGGAATAAACTGCTGGCAAAAATCACCTTTTGCTCAACCCTGTTGTGTCCTCCACACGTTTTTCCCCTCGTGGATGGCTCTGGTGTGGAGCTGAGCTGTCCTTGCAGCTGCTCCTCGGGGAGCTCTCCAAAGCCTGAGCTAGTCCATAAAAAATGGACTTGGCTGAGCTTTGGGGCAGATGAATAAATGATGGCTGTCTGCAGGAATGCTGACACGCTCTGAGCCAGGCAAGAGTCACTTCAGAACCACAGCAAATCCACAAAGTACTTCCTGACCTTGGGAAAAAATGATGTGGTTTTAGGATTTTTTTTTCTTTTTTTGAGAAAAATTTCTTTTTTTTTTTTTTCTTTTTTTTTTTTTATTTTCCCCTGGGAAACTCCAGGCTTTTCAGTGGATTCCTTGGTTAATTAACAAGCAGTATATATATATTTTATCCTGGTGAAAGGCTTTGAGTGCAAGCTGTTAACCCAGTTTCTGTCAAGAGTGTAGAAGAAATTCTGCTCAACAACCAGCTGTTCCTCAGGATAATGAGCTCCAGACTCTGACATGCCAAACATCAGAATAAATTTCACTCTCTGCTATGTTTTACATTAAGGAATTTCAGAATATTTGCTTCTTAGAGCATGTGGCTACCCTGAAAAAAACTGGAGGATGATGTAAGGGGAAAACCAGCACAGAGGTGCAGCAAGTTAAACATTTCTGCCAATATTTTGAACAGCTGTAATTCCCAAACCAAGGCAGGAATTTTAATACAGCTCCAACTGTGAGTAACAGGGGCTTTAAACACCACCATGAACAACTTAGAGCTGGTGCAGGGAGCTGGGAACTCCCTGCAAATATTCCTTTGGGAAAAGAAGGCCCTGCTACCCCTGCTCCAAACACAAATCCCTGCTCCTTTCACCCCATGTTGGGAAAGATGAACTTTTGACAAGAAAGTTTCACAGATATGTATGGTGGGGGTTCTCTGCCTGTTTTTCCTGCCTCTGTCAGGGTGGGGATGGAGGCACTCGAGAGGATGGTTTGTGTTCAGACTCAGGTGTTTATTGCTCCTTAGCAGTGTTCCAGCCTCACAGCAGTGAGTTCTGCACTCTCTCATCAGCAAGGCACAAAATGGCCAACTGTCCCTTGTTACAAGGTCTTTTAAGGCTAAACTATCCCATTAAGAAATGACACCTAAATTATTTTCACTTTTAACCCAATCACTGATCCCTCAAAGCCAGCACTGTGGACTTCTCTGCCCAGTTACAAAACACCCCCCAAACCCATGGAGAAGAGGGAAGAAGAAGGTGAAGAAGAACAACCTGTCTCCACCTAAAACCTCCATCTTGCCCCATATTTATTTCTATATTCTAAAAGCCCAAACTCTGAGTTTTCCACCCTGTGCTGTTACACACTCCTAACCAACTCCACACCCACAATCCCAGTGCTATCAGTCAATTTTGGAAGCTTTCTCCACAGCCTCAGGCGGAATGCAGTGCTCTCCTGTGGCTCTGTGCCTTTCAGCACAGAAAGTTTAAAATTCTCAGCATCCAGGGCTCCAACAGTATCCCAGAAAGATCCCTGAATGTGGAACAGAATAGAGATGGAAGCAAGTTTTGATACAGAATAACAATAAATGCCTAAATTGACAATTCCTGAGCCAGTCTTGCTGGATAACTAAGAAAGCAAAGCTTAAATCCAGTTGGAAGGAGGTTTTATGACCAGAGCAAAGGATATGTTGGCCACAAACAAAAAAAGATGTTTTTACCAAGCAGAAATAGGTATTAGAAAAAGCAGAAAGACACCACAGGCAAGCAACCATGTCGATGTGGCAAGTAGAAAAAAAAATCTAAGAATTCTAAGAATTTTCCACTGTAAGAAAAGAGAAAAACAACTTAAAGCTTAAAGTTTAACTCGTGTGATTGGATAGCATTGACCATAATAAGGTAATGACTAATTGTGATAGGCTATAGGTAACAGTTAAGGTATTGATTGATTGATTGATTGATTGATTATGGGTTAAGATGCTCAGCAAAGAAAAATATGTAATGCAATGGAACCAAAACTAAAGGGTCTTCAGGCTTGCCTATAACTGCAGCTAGTTTTATATATATATATATATATATATATATATATATATATATATATAAAACTAGCCTATGGTTATATATGGGCAAGTTATATAGATATATAACTATATATATATAGTTACATGTAAGGGTTTTTCCTCCCTGAATATTGAGATTTTTCATCCTTGAAAATGGAGGTTTTCCTCCCTGTAATTGGGTGTTTTCGTCCCTGAAAATTGGGCTTTTTCCTCCCAGAAATTGGAGGTTTTCCTACCTTAAAATGTGGTTTCTCCTCCCTAAAAGTTGGGATTTTTCCTCCCTGAAAAATTAGCTTTTTCCTCCCTAAAAATTGAGGTTTTCCTCCCTGAAAAATGGGCTTTTTCCTCTCTGAAAATGGGCTTTTTCCTCCCTGAAATTGGGGGATCTCCTCCCTGAAATTGGGGGATCTCCTTCCTGAAATTGGGGTATTTCCTCCCTGAAAATTGGGCTTTTTCCTCCCTGAAAATGATCTTTTTTTCCCTGGAATCCCCCATCTCTGGTCACGGGCTCTTACAACCTCAGAGCAGCAGCATTTTCGCTGTATTTCCATTTTCAAGCTGTATTATAATTTTTTTATTATTATTTTATTATCTGTATTTCCATTTCCAGGCTGTATTATTATTATTATTATTATTATTATTATTATTATTATTATTATTATTATTATTATTATTATTATTAATATTATTCTGCCCTGAGGATGCTCCGGCAGTGTCTGAGCACCCCCAGAGCTGTGTGTGTTGCCCCCCTCTGCCACAGGGCTGCTGCTCAAGAGGTGCACGCTGCTGCTGCCCACCAGAGACAGGCTCAAGTATGTGCACAAGGTGCTCTCAGGGGTAAGTCTGAGGCCAAGATGATTTTTTTTCTCTTTTTATAATATACATTTCATAGAAATATTATTATTATTTTATATCAACGTTTATTGTATTAAATTTAAAATTAAAATGTCATCATTTTTAAATTTTACAACCCTTTTACAATTTTTATTTGTTAATTTTAATATTGATTTAATGGTAATATTTACATTAATATTTGCACTAATATTTATAGTGATATCTATAGTAATATTTATAGTAATGTCTGTTAACATTTATATTATTTTTAATTTTTATATTACTATAATAATATACTTTAAATTATAATTATAATTATAATTATAAATATATAAACATAAATATCATATATATATATATATATATATATATATATATATATATATATAGTTATAATAATTATTCTTTATATTAATATTTTAAAAATCAGAGATTTGGCCCATCCAGGGAGGAATTCCATGGATTATCCACAGGATATCCATGGATTATTCTGTTGATCCAGGGTGGAATTCCATGGATTATCCATGAGATATCCATGGATTATTTGGCCCATCCTAGAGGGAATTCCATGGATTATCCACAGGATATCCATGGATTATTTGGTTGATCCAGGGAGGAATTCCATGGATTATCTATGAGATATCCATGGATTATTTGGTTGATCCAGGGAGGAATTCCATGGATTATCTACGAGATATCCATGGATTATTTGGTTGATCCAGGGAGGAATTCCATGGATTATCTACGAGATATTCATGGATTATTTGGTTGATCCAGGGAAGAATTCCATGGATTATCTACGAGATATCCATGGATTATTTGGCTGATCCAGGGGAGAATTTCACAGATTATCCATGAGATATCCATGGATTATTTGGTTGATCCAGGGAAGAATTCCATGGATTACCCACGAGATATCCATGGATTATTTGGTTGATCCAGGGGAGAATTTCACAGATTATCCATGAGATATCCATGGATTATTTGGCCCATCCAAGGGGGAATTCCATGGTTTATCCACGAGATATCCATGGATTATTTGGTTGATCCAGGGAGGAATTCCATGGTTTATCCACGAGATATCCATGGATTATTTGGTTGATCCAGGGAAGAATTCCATGGATTACCCACGAGATATCCATGGATTATTTGGTTGATCCAGGGAAGAATTCCATGGATTACCCACGAGATATCCATGGATTATTTGGCTGATCCAGGGGAGAATTTCACAGATTATCCATGAGACATCCATGGATTATTTGGCCCATCCAGGGGAGAACTCCATGGATTATCCATGGATTATTTGGCCCATCCATAGGAGAATATCACTCCATTCATCCATTGGGGCATCCTTGTTAGATCTGCTAATTTGTAAGGTCTATAAATTTATTCTCCATCTATGAGGTGTGTGCATTTTGGTGCATTCCACCTCGGTGAAGTGGATCCTTATTAAAATCCTGAGGTAAAAACCCCCTATCCATGTTGCAGTGGTTTTGGTTTGTTAATTGGATATTTCGTTAATTTTGAGATTTTTTTTGGGTGGTGTACTCATGAGAGTACACGAATTTTTGGGTTTTTCCTCCCTGAAAATGGGGGTTTTCATCCCTGAAAACTGGGCTTTTCCTCCCCGAAAATGGAGGTTTTTCTCCCTGAAAATTGGGTTTTTCTTCCCTGAAAACAACATTTTTCCTCCCTGAAAATTGGGTTTTTCCTCCCTGAAAATTGAGGGTTTTCTCCCCAAAAATGGCGTTTTCCTCCCTGAAAATTGGGTTTTTCCTCCCCAAACCCTTTTGTACACCCCCAGTTTTGACTCAACCCCCTAAAGCACCTCTCATAACCCATTCCAATACCTCATTCCCGTAACTCACACCAAGAGGGGAGGGAATCCTGCTGCACCTCTCGGAACTGAGGAGCACGAGGAGCACAGAGGATTTACCAATCAGGGCGATTAATTATTGCCTAATTAGGACAAACCACGGCTGTTTGCACTTGCAGGTTTCCTGTTTCAAGCTGAATGGTTGTGCCAGTCCCCTGCACTGCCTGGGGCTGCAGTGCTACGGGGTGTTCTTACAGGTACGGTATCCCCATGCACACACGGCAAGTAGCACGAATTGAAAAAAAAAAAGGAAATTTCAGCCATTTTCCTAAATTAATCTGTGTTTTGCATGATTTTTTTAAAGCATAAACTTTTTTTTTTTTTTGTATGTGTGTGGTTTGGGGTGGTGTTGATTCATGCAGTTCTCTGGGTTTTCTTTCTGGTGCTGGAAGTTGCTGATTTGACTGCTGAGGATTTCTTGGTCTGGGTTTCATTCCCAGCCAGTCTGGGTTTTTTAATTAGCAATTTATTACCTAAGAAGACAGGAGAAAGGGAGAATTTTATCACACAGCCCCAAATTCACTGGTCAAGAGCAGAGATGCTTTAGCTTCCAGGGAAATGGCTCCACACATCAAAGGCCAGAACAGTTTCTGCTTCTGGTAGCTTAAAATTAATGTAAACCAAACATAAAAATTAAAATCCTGTCTTAGAAGAGCAGGGGACTATTAGTGCTGGGACATTTTGTAGCAAATCCCTTCCACATAACAGCCACAAATCAGATTTTGGGACACTCTCAGCAGTTTTTTATTCTGGGAGGCATCAGGCTGATGAAACCCTGCTTTCTAAATCCTCAAATGATATTAGAAAATTTCTTTTCTGGCCAATTTCACTATCAAGTAAGTCAGGTATGACCCTTCCCTCCCTCTCCTGGGAGACTGCAGGATAAAATTGTGTTTATCTTCTGGGAGCGCTGGCATTGGGAACGGAATTTCTGCTCAACCTCCTCATTTTCAGCCCATTTCCCCTCCAGATCCTGACCGCGGGCTGGGATGAGCTCGAGTGCCACCGGGTGTTCAACTTCCTCTGGGAGCTCAGCAATTTAGCCCGGAAGGTGCAGACGGTTGTCAGCAGCAAACCAGGTAACTCCGAACAGCCAGCAGCCCCAAAAACCCAAAAGCGCCAGCTCGGGGAAGGGGGAAATGGCTCTTGGTTGTGGGATTGAGGGTGGTTTGGAACTCCCCGACTCTGCTGGGAGTTCTGTGGGCACCCTACAGCTTCACCTGATGGACACGGTTCCTCCCCAAGAGCGGAGAAAGGCTTTTGTCTCTGAAATTATTTGTCTTGAGAGGCCGTTAGGGATTTTAAGCCATCCCATTATCAATTCAAAGCATCGCTTGTGTCTACTCATCGGTTGTGGATTTGAATCTTTCCTAACCTACAACAATAAAGTCAATGGGAAATTAATTAGAGGTAAAAATTAGCAATAAAATGAAGCAGTAAAAAGTGAGGTTTATTGTTTCTGAACCCCAGCACCGATGGGACAAATGCCTCTCAAGAAATTCTCCCATTTTCCAACAGAGAACAAGGGATTTCTGAGGAACCCTCCATCCACAGCCACACCACCCTTCCTCCCACTGCCAAACCCCAGAAACCAAACCCCGGAGCGTGCACCCACACGAATTAGGGGAAAACACCAAAACCCAGGAAGCGAGAGACAAAACCCGAATTAAACACGTTACAAAAACTGCCCTTTCCCTTCCTACGAAGAAGCAGTGCGGTGCAGGGAGCCAGGCTGGGGAGTTGCTGAGCCCAGCCGGTGTTTTCCAGGCAGTGCCCGGCGGCTGGAGCTGCGGATCCGCCTGTTCTGCCGAGGGGTGCTGCTCTTGCCCGACAGCCGCCGCAGCGACTCCGCCTTCTGGCTCACTCGCATCCTCAAGCCCTGGCCCATGGTCAACCAGGCCCGCCTGCTCTACATCATCTTCGGACCCGTCTCCTCCCGCGATGGTGAGCAAAGGGAGGGCCTCCAGGAGGAGATTTCCTGGGCAGGAAAACCCAAAAGATGGGATTGTGTTGGAATCGTGGAGTCGTGGAATGGGTTGGGGTGGAAGGGACGTTGAAGCTCATCTGGTGTCACCACGGCCATGGGCAGGGACACCTCCCACTGTCCCAAACCAGGGCTGTCCCAAATGGGGTGCTCCAAACCCCATCCACCCTGGCCTGGGACACTTGCAGGGATGAGGCAGCCATAGCTGCTCTGGGAAATCCATCCCGGCCCCTCACCACTCTCACAGGATCCCCCCCATGAGGGTGGAAGGGAAGGAATTCCTTCCTAAAACCCAATCTGAACCTGCCCTCTGTCCTTCTGAAGCCATTGGAGCCAATGCATTCCCTGGGAAAAAATTGTTCTGCTCAACCAGCTATCACTTACATACAGAAAATATATTTATATAAATAAATATTTGACAACAATAATAATTTATATATTTTCATACAGAAAATATATAAATTATACATACAAACACGCATATCTACAAGTTACAATTCAATGAAGAAATTAAATGACACCTCTGTTCCTCTTTTCTCCCTGCCTGGGGAGACTTGACTCAAATCCATCTCAAAGAAGCACCCATTTCCCTGAAGGAAAACACATTTTCCCACTTTATTATTAAACCTGGGTTTCTTTAAGTTCAACTCACTGTCCCTGCTGAAGTGACAGATGGAAAATAATCACAAAGCCTCAGTGGTGTCACCTGAATTCCTCTCCTCTGCCTCTGCTGTGAGGCTCAGTTTAGCAACTTCCTTGTTTAAAAACTGTCACTCACTAGCAGTTGTGATTGATATATCACCCAGGACACGTGGTCTGGCAGAAAATGATAGAAGGACCAACAGATGAGACCAGTCTGAAGGGTTTAGCTGATGCAATTAAGCTGCTGTATGGTACAGAAGCTAGAGAATGGACAGCAGATGATGTTATCAGTCTTGTGGATGAGCTGTCAGGTGTGTTTTTGCCTTTATCATTAATCCCTGGGATTATGGATCCTCATGTCCTCCAAACCCATCTGTGTGCTGCAAAATTCCTCTCAGTAGCTGTGGCTTAGCTGGAAAAGTCATCACACTGGGAAGCCAGGCTGGGATGAGACAAACCCAGTTTGTTTTACACATCCAGGCTGTCTTTCCCCATAGAGAAATCTTTTAAGAACCCATGCAGACCTTTAAAACTCAAATCTTGCCTTGAATTATTCGGGAAACATTGTCCAAACACGGAGTTTGCTCAGGCAAAATTCTCCTGAGCAATTTTTACCAGCTACACTGAGAGTTTTGGCTGTGTCCCAGAGTTGATGGGGAGAGCTCTAACCATCACTGGTAGGGATTATTTGTGCAATTTCACTGCTACTTTTCTGCTCAGAGGTTGTTGGCCTATACCCTTTTCTGACCCAGGGATGGGGCAACTGAGAGGTGTTTTAAAAACTTTTATTCTATTTTTAGTTTCATGAGAAGGGTGAGACAATACAGATGTTATAATTCACCCCATTACAATTAGAAGCCAACTATTTCCTAATTAAAATACACTATAAGCGTTTTATACCCTATCAGCTTTAGTCACACTATGTTGTAAATGTCTTAAAGCTAATTATCTAAAATTATTCCTTGTAGGTCTTAGTACAAAACATCTTTGATAGTTCCATTTCTCTAAAATATCTACTCTTATAAAAAAGACCATCCTTTAAAATTTATTTCTAGTTCCATTTCTCTCTCAACAATGTCTTATTCTATCGCATTTCTAAGTTAACATTCCTTATCTCAAAGTTTACATACAAATACACACTATGTAAACCTTCTGTCAAGTTCTGAGAATTTTCTCTAAATCCATTTGACTGAAATCCTCTCTCCCCCGGCTCCAAAGTCGTTCCCCAGGAGTGGCTGATGGAGAACAACGCTCGGCTGCTGCTCCTGAGTGGGAACAGCATCTGCTTCACCGTCATGGCCAGCAAAGCTGTGAATGGCAGGGCTGTGGAGCTGGCCAGGCTCATGGTCTTCATGGTTCTGGTGAGTACAGCTCAGCCTCTTTGCCCCACATTTGCTGCCTCAGGCTGGAAAAGTTTTTTTTCTCACTGCTCCCATGTTGCACTACGACACAAAATAACTCACACGCTCATGCTGGATGCAAAAGAGGGGAAAAAAGAGGAAGTTTTATTTCTGACTGTGGGAGTCCAGGACATCACTCTGGCTGCCCTGGCTTTCTTGAGACCCTGGCACGAAGTCAAAAAAGACCTTTGGCTTTGATTTTAGCCCGTGGAAAAAACTGCCAACTTTGTGTGAGGAATTACAAGCCACAAGGGTTTGAGTAGTGTGGTAGTGGAAAAGTAGAATTTTGGGGATTTTTAGAATGGGGTTCAGGGGGTCAAGATGGAGGGATTTGGGTGTGTCCTGACCTTCTTCTCCTTCTTGTCCTCCATGTCTTGGTGTGATGGTGACACTTTTCTATTGGTTTAAGGTAGAGACACACTGTCCAACATAGATGATAGATATTAGCACGTTATTGTAAACATGGCACACATAGTTTTTAGTATAAAATGTAAACACTGCCTCAGAGGGCAGTCAGAATGCCATGGCCGACCTGCTAGACAGAGCTCAGCAGGGCAGAGAAAGAATGTTATAGATAAGAGAAAATAAACAACCTTGAGAAGCCGACCCTATGCATTTCAGACTTCTTTGGCTGTGCGGGCTGGGAACAAGGACTTTTACACTCTTGGGGTCACCTCGACACCCAGACCCTGAGATCTGACCTCACAACATATAGAATTCCAAAAGTGACCATGGATTGGAGGGTGAAATTGCCACCTCTCCAACCACACTGGTCAAACCTACAGTCCATCAATTCTCTCCTCCCACAAAGAAGAATGCAAAACAATCATTATTTACATGAACAGTGCGTGAGAACTCCAGCAGAGATACGTAAACAGATCAGAAGGCATAGAAAACTTTTAGAAGAACTTTAAAATGAACAGGGCGACACTCCCACACACCAGGAATAAATCCAGCCAGGAGCTGGGTGCTCTTCCACCTCTCTGCTCTGTGTCCAGCACATCCCTGAGGAGAAGCACCACCAGCAGAAGGTTCATGTTGGAGCCCAGGGCACAGGGAATGTTTCTCTGCCTGTCCTGAGAAGTCCTGACCCCCCAGGAGAACACTGCTTTTAACCTTCCTCCATGGAGAAAGCTTCCAAGACTTTGGGATGAGCTGGAATCTACGAGTGTGTGAAATAGATAGTGGTGTAGTTTATCACAGGGTGAAAAACTTGGAGATTTGGGTTTTTAGTATGGAGGTGGGTAGGAGACAAGATGGAGGATTTGGGGCATTGTCTGATCTCCTTGTTCTCCATCTGCTCCATTTTCTGCAGTGTTGGTGGCACAGAGTGATTGATAGAAAGACAAAATGGACAATGCATGGACAAACAAATAATTAGTTATTGGTAGAAAGGTAGAAATAAAGTACATTCTAAGAGTTAATTGGACAGAACAGCTTTAAAAGACCTTGAACCTGTGTGTCTGGTGACTTTTGGTGCCTTCTCTTTGCACACTAAGTCTGAGATGATGGCGTGTTGGTAAGAGAAAAATAAACAGCAATAACCTGAAGAATGAAAAAACCAAAAGCCCCATTCATCTCTCAGTCCTGGCACAGAACTTTTCAGGGGTCTCCCCATCAGGGGGATCCACGGGAAGGGTTTCCACAGGTTCAGAATTCCCTTTGTGCCAGCAAGAACCGCCTCTGTGTCCTTATCACAACCCCTGATCTTCCAGGCCTTGGCACAACTGATCCAGAACCACGGTGAGTGCCAAGATTTGATCTTGCATCATAAAAACTGTGGTTTAAATCCTTCCTCTGCCCTCCAGGTGTGTGAGAAGGACCTGTACTGCATGGACTGGGCAGTGAGGATGATGCAGAAGGTCTGCAAGGTTTTCAGCTCTCCCTGGGAGAGGAACAACTTCCTGCAGTGCCTGGAGAACTCCTTTGCTCGCATGCTCATGGACATGCTGCAGGCAGTGCTGGCTGGTAAGGCTCGGTTTAGCACCAGGAATGTGCCCCCTGTTGACACAGTGACCAAATTATCCTTTGGCTCCTTAAAAAGGCAAAAAGCCCCAAAGTTTCTCTCCTCAGTTTGGTAAAAAGACACCTCTTAAGACCTTTAAGGCTTCACCTCAAACCTAAGGCTTGGTCCTTTGGCCAATTGGACAGAGGCCAAAAAGTCCCACCTCAGTAATTCACTAAAAAAAGAAGAGATCAAAGGAAATCATCTCTTTTGTGGGGTGTCTTTAGCAAAAGCAAAAACCTCTTGCCCCTAGTTCAGTTTTTCTCTGTAAGAGCTTTGTTATTTTGCCTTTTATTAAAACCTTTTCTGTTTCCAACACTACCTCAAAAACCATCCTACTGGTTTGATGCCATTCGAAGTAGCTGGGCTATCTCAGATGGGGTAAGTTCTCTGAGAGCTCACAAGACCCAGCTTGAAGAAAAACCTATCCCTGGAGTAGTTCTGGAGCCAGCTGTGGCATCCACAACAGCCTGGAACTTCCCTCCCTCCCCAGGCAGGGCAATCCTGCAGAGCCTCAGGGGTTTGAGAACATAAAATCACAGATCTCCAGAATTTCAGAGTGGTTTGGGTGGGAAGGGCAGAGCAGCTCAGGCTGCTGCCTCCCTCTGCTGAGCTGAGCTGAGCTCAGCCCAGCTCCTTTTCTTGGCTCTCCCAGGAGCTCTTCCTGTGCTGCCTGGGCCGAGGCTGAGGTTAAAGCCCAGCCCAGAGCTCAGGCTGCTGCCTCCCTGTGCTGGGAGCTGTGCCTCGGGGGGATTCACCTCCTGAGCTTCCCTGGGTGAATTCCTGCATTTCACTCCTCCTTTTCTGTGCCCTGCTAGGGGACAGGGATGAGGAGGACAGCATCTTCCTGAACCTGTTCCACCTGATGAATGCACAGGCCAGCTTCCACAAGGAAATCCTCTCCATGGCCATGGGCAGCACCAGCAGCAGCACTTGAGCTCCACGGAGCCCTCCTCTTTCCCTGCTGGATTCCTCTTGCTTTTCCTTTGAACTTTTGCAGAGAAGTCTCAGATTAGTCCTGAAATTCCCATCCCAGTAGGAGCTGGGGTGGCAGAGGTTGGGCCCATCCATGCCAGGCCAGCTGAGTGAATGCATGGAGGGCTTGGGAGTGGAATTCCATTCCGTGTGCTCTGCTCCTCCGGGGAAGAGGGCTGGGAACACAATCTGCATTCTTTTCCCACTGTGCATGTTTGCACACACAATAAAAATGACATGGTTTCCACAGCTGATGTGCAGACACCAGCTGAAGCTCGTGTTGTCTTAGCCCATAACCCAAAACATTCGGAGCTCTTAAATTTGTTTTCTCTTGGGAATCTGAGGAGAAAGGGAGGGATGGGATTTGAGGAGCTGCATTTTTCCAACTTGCCAAGGTCTCTGACTCAGGCTCTGCGACAGAAATGCTCCATAGTTTGTACGTTCAGCTTTGGGGAAAGGTGATTTCTGAAAGCAATTCCAGTGCTTTGATCAACCAAGGCATTTCTTCTTCTCAATCTCCAGGTTTTATACAGCAAAAGAAATTTCAAAGCTCTTCCCCTGCCCCAGGTAGCAACTGTTGAAGTGTTTTAGGATTTAGCCAAGTTGAAGACACCCATTAAACAAATTAAATTAGAACAGTGGTTCATTAAATGGATAAATGTTTGCTGCTCAGAGAAGGGTTTGATTTTCTGTTCTGTTGCCTTCCAGACGAACCCCTGTGATGGCAATAAAAGGCTCTCACACTCCCTGTGCTGTTTGCAGCCTCCAGGTTCCTGAAGAGCCGCTTTCCCCACCCGAATATTCCCTTCCCAAACCTCACAGGCTTCCCTCAGCAATTCCCACATTTAGCTCGGGAATTGTGGGAACAGCTGCAGCGGGACCGATTTATCTCAGCTGCCCCCACCTGCCCCCACCTGCCCCCATCAGCCGCAACCTGGGAGCAGCTCGGGAACTGCTCGGAAGTTTGTGCGCTCAAAATCCTAGTGGCGTTTGTGGAATCCACAATTCCAGGCAGGATCTGGCTCCGGGACATCCCTTGGCGGTGGTGCCGGTAGATGGCAGAGGTGAAACCTTCCCTGAGAGCGACAGTTGCTGGAAAAGGCTGCGAACATCCCTTTTTTTCCCCTCTCCGGCTGCTCGAAGGTGACGTTTTAAGGGCGCTGCAGCGCCGCCGCCGTTGTGCTGTGCGTGATTTCTGAAGGGAGAGAAATTCCAGGCTCTGGTTTCCACTCAGGGAACCCAACGTGTCCGGACTACTTCCCAGTGAAGCCGAAATTTGAGGAGAAAACAGCCTCGATGTGAGACCAGCCATGGGAAAACGCCGCCAGGAATCTCCAGCCCAGGTCCTGGTCTCTCCCTCCATCCTCAGGAGCCGCTCCCGATCAATAATCCTGGATGGGAGCAGGAGAAGGAGCAGAGCCCGGCCCTTTGTGTGTCCCCGTCCCGCCGTATCCCGGGTCATTCCCGGCCAGAAGCAGCCAGAAATTCCAGCCCGGCACAAGGGGGGCCTTTATGAGAGCTCAGCCAGGGGAAGAGGGAGCTCTTTGATTCCCTGGAGCAGCCGGCGGGGCTGGAATGTCAGCCCGGCTGCTGCTCCTGCTGAATTATTGATGGCTTTATTAATTGTCATTAACTGCTCTGGCTCTGGCACTCCCAGCGCCTCAGGGAGGGCTTGGGCTGCCTTGGAAGAGACATTAAAGCCCATCCAGTGCCACCCCTGCCACCTCCCACTGTCCCAGCGTGCTCCAAGCCCCATCCAGGCTGGCCTGGGGCACTTCAGGACATCCCTGGTGGCAGTTTTTTGCCACATTTCCAACAAACAGAACTTTCCTTCCCTAAGGAGTGAAGCCCAGCCCTGCTTCCCTGCCCAGTTTGGGGTAAACTGGGAAATGCCCCCAGTCCTGCTCCCTCCTTTTCCAGCTCCCCTTGGATCAGCTCACACACTGACAGGATCTGAGACGAGCTGGGATGGGGGTACTTGAGAAAAGGGCGATTTTCCTTTTGCTGCCAAATTTTAACTGCTGCAGAGGAGAGTGGGTAAAAGCCAGGGCCAGGAGCAAATCCCTCCCGTGCCAGGGGGGCAGGGCTGGATCCTGGCTGCGGCCTGAGGTGTGGACCTGCCCCCTTTGGCTGCCTGCAAACCCCTCTCCTGCCCTGGTTGCCTTTTCCCACCCCTCCCCAGCTTCCAGCACGGAGCTGGCAGATTTGGGGCCCGCAGGAAGGGATTTCTTTGCAGAGCTGGCAGCTTTGCGAGGCCCGGGAGCCAGAGGAAAGGATCGTTCCTGCTTTCACACTCAGCTGAGTTTCCATTCCACACATTCCTCCGCACTCGCTCTGCCCTCATCCCTGCAGATGTCGGCTCCTGAAGGAGGGGAGGTTATTGAGAACCCACTTGTGCCTGCAGAAATTCCTCCCGGAATATTTCAGGCTCCTGATTCCCGGCTATATTTGGTGCTGGAGAGAGGGAGCAGCGTTTCCTCACATCGGGGGCTCAGCGGGAGGGATCACCCTGGGCGGCTCCAGGAAATCCCCAGCCTGGAGTTTCCCTCGGGAGTTTGACTGACAGGAAATTGCAGTGTCGAGCATTCAGCTGGCAGCACTGACCACATCCAGCATTCCCAGGCTCTGAAATCTCTCTTTTTTCCCCTCTCCTGAAAGTCACAGCAGCCCATTCCAGCATTTCCTGGCCCCCTGCTCTCCCTGGATCCCCCTCTCTCCCATGATTGTGTGGTGCTTCCAGGGATAGCTGAAGGGGCACAAAGTTTTCCCCATTATGGATATTTCAGGTGTTTATTGCTTAAAAAAAATATAAAACCCTGGGAGACACCAGGAATGTGAAAATTTTGTATTCTAGGAGGGTGAAACTTTCAGTCATTGCCTGTGAGTGGCAGTGGAAGGGCAGGGATGGATGCAGGGCTTTAAAAAAGGACAGGAAAAATCCTCCTGATGCCCCGAACACCTCCCCAGGCATCTCCAAACGGGAGGAAAATGAAGCTCTGAAATGTTCTTTCCATTCCACAGAAATTTCCATCGTGTCAAAAGTGTTCCTTTTCCTATCCAAGGCCTCCTGGAGCTTCCCCAAACACCAGGGAGGGACCCAAGAGAGGGGTGGGGATGCTCAGGGAGGGGACAGGCTGGAGCAGGGGGACACAGAGGTGCCTCAGGCTGGATTTCGGATCTTTCAGCATTCCCGGGATGCCCTGGATCCCTCTGCACTCCCGGGATTTGTCCCTGGAGCCGCGTGTCCCCCTCCCCCATCTCTGCAGTGACACCAGAGCCATCTTCCCTCCCCTGTGTCATTCCGCTTTATTCCACTCCCTGAACATCGCTCATCAAAAATAAAAGCCACTAACTAAAATTAAGCCCAGATGAGCGGCCTCGGACCGAGGGGACACGACGCAAGGGGGGGGGACAGGACCCCTCTCATCCCCTTGGGGACACCGCGTGCGTCACCGGGAGCATCCCGGGTCCCGGCAGCGGGAAGGACACGGGTCCTGACAGGGGGAAGGGCACAGGTCCTGACAGGGGGATCAGCCGGGTCCCGGCAGCGGGACAGCCCCTCGGAGCCCCCTCCCGTGTCCCCCCATTCCCGTCCCCGGCCCCGCTGGCTCCGTGACCGCTCCGTGCTCCGCGCCGGGCTCGCAGAGGTTAACGCTGTTCCAGAAGGCTCCGAGGGACGCGCACCGGGCGGAGGCTGCGGGAGAGAAGGAGAAAGGAGAGGCCGGTGTGAGCCGGGCCCGAGCTGCGGGAGAGCAGGGGATGGAGCAGCTCCGTGCGGGAGAACCGGGGATGGAGCAGCTCCGTGCGGGAGAACCGGGGATGGAGCAGCTCCGTGCGGGAGAACCGGGGATGGAGCAGTTCCGTGCGGGAGAAAAGGGGATGGAGCAGCTCCGTGCGGGAGAACCGGGGATGGAGCAGCTCCGTGCGGGAGAACCGGGGATGGAGCAGCTCCGTGCAGGAGAAAAGGGGATGGAGCAGCTCCGTGCGGGAGAACCGGGGATGGAGCAGCTCCGTGCGGGAGAACCGGGGATGGAGCAGTTCCGTGCGGGAGAAAAGGGGATGGAGCAGCTCCGTGCAGGAGAAAAGGGGATGGAGCAGCTCCGTGCAGGAGAACCGGGGATGGAGCAGCTCCGTGCAGGAGCAGCCGCCCCCGGCCCCGGGAGCCTCCTTTGGCACCTCGGGATGACGCAGCCGGGATCCCGCCCGGCCTCTCCCCGGAGCTGCTTCATTTCCCCCCGCTCAGGAACAAAAGCCACCGGGCCGTGCTGCAGGAGCGGCTTTTCCAAGCGCGCTGATAAACCCGGCAGCAGCTGCGCCGTGCTCGGGGCTGGATTGTAAAATCACCCCGGTGCCCCCTTCCAGCCCAGGCGGCCACAGCCAACAGCACCGACCCCCAGCCTGCCCCCTGCCCCCCCTCCCGGCACAATCCTCCCCTGAAATTCGCACCTGGAGGGGCGAGGAGCTCACCTGGCCGCCTCTCGGCTGGTGAGGCCGCTGCTGAGCCGCATCTTCCTCGGCGGCGGCTCTTCAGAGCATGTAAATGATGTAGGACAGGACCACCAGGCCGATGATGGCGAAAAACATCAGGATGAAAATGTCCAGCATGGTGAGGGAGGGAGGGAAGGAGGGAGGAGGCGGCGGGGCAGGGGCTCCGAGGCTCCAGGAAGGGCTCGGGGCTCCGGGCAGAGCTGCTGGGCAGAGCCGCCCCTGCGTCCTCCCCTCCCCTCCCGAGCGCGGCTCGCTCCGCTCAGGATGCAGAGACGATGCCGGAGCTGATGGAGCCGCTTTCCTGCGGGAGATGAAGGGATAAACCCCGGCGGCAGCCGGGCCCAGCCCTGCCCTGCCGCCCGGGGCCGTCTGTCCCCGCGGGGGTTGTTCTGTCCCCGCTCCTTCTTCTCAAAGCGCTCCCCACTTCAGGGGGTGCCCACGGGGATGTGCTCCCCCGTCCGCAGCCGGGAACGGGCCCATCCTTTGGGGAAAGGAGGGAAAATGAGAAAATGAGCGCAGCCCCCACCCTGAAGTCACCTTGGCTGGAGCTCCTGGGGTGCCCCAGCACTGCTGCTTTGTTTTCCTCGCTTTTTTACCGGAGCTGTTGATAAACAACACCCGTCCCTACACACCTGCCAGATGTTTATTAAACACCGCTGGAAATCCCACCCGTATCCCCAGGGCTCCAGGGAAACCCCTCGGCTGAGGCGGGGCTCCAAAACACATCCCTGGGCTTTCCAAAGGCAGGGGGTGAGCCGAAGAGCTGCAGCCCAGAAGGATCCCCAGGGATGCCGGCGTGTCCCAGGCTCAGGGGAGATGAAAACCCAGCTCTGGAAGCTTCCTCGTGTCTTCTCCCCAGCTCTGGAAGCCTCCCCGTGTCCTTTCCTCAGCTCTGGAAGCTTCCCCATGTCCCAGCCAAGCAGGAAAAGTGGCCCCAATCAAAGCCAGCACAATCAGCAGGTAAAAATTAAACTTTTATTTTCAATCCAAGAGAATTGGTCTGATTGTTCCATTCCGTGGGTTTTCTTTTTTCGGTTAAAAAGGCCAAATAACTTTTAAATTTCATTAATTTTTTTTTTTTTTTTAACTGGTGGGTGCTCAACCCAGGAAGGAGGACACAAGGACAAAACCCCAATCAAGCGACGGATCCCAAGGAAAACACGTTCTAAGCTCAGCACTGAGACACAACCAGGGAAGCTGGGATGGACGAGGTCTATTTTACACGTGATGAGAAGCAATTATTCAGCTTTTTAATTGTTCTTCCTCCTTGTATTTTTTTAAACTCTTTATTTATTTATTTTAAATACAGGTTTAGGTGCTTTTCAGCTATGAAAAAAAAAAGGCAAAAAAGTGCATAAAGTTGAGAGAAAAGGCAGAAATCAAGCAGTAAGAGGTTTGTTTCCCATGGCAGGGGTGAAAGGGGCACGGGAGGGGAGAATTTAGGGACAACGGTTCCGGGGGAGGATTAAAAAAAGGTTTGTATCCCAAAAGGGAATTTCCTGTATTATTTGGTCCATTAAAAAAGGATTTATTCACATTGATGCTCCCCCCCATTCCCAGACAAGAACGTGATTAAGAGGATTTAGCAGGACGAGGAGGCTCCCCCTGCCCTTGTGCTCCCTGTTTTAGCACCAGCCGGGATTCCCACCCCGGGCAGCCCATCCTGGCTGCTCCTGCCCCGGTGGCACCGCGAATCCCTGTCCCCATCCCACCGCAGCTGGAATTCCCTTTTCCCGGCGGGTCTCTGCCCCTGGCCCCGCTGTCCCCAGCCCCCGAGGAAGGGAGGCGTCCCCGGCAGGACCAAGGGATGTCTCACTCGGCCGCTTTGGTCCCTTATTCCCGATTTTCCTGGGTGAATAGCAAAGGCAGCGCTTCCCCTTGGGAGCCTCTCGGCCCCACAGCGCAGCTGGCACGGGGACACCCCCGCGGTGCCCAGGTCCTGGCAGGGGGACACAACTGCTGTCCCCAGGTCCTGGCACGGGGACACCCCCGCGGTGCCCAGGTCCCCACTCCTCCCTTCCTGCTCAGTTCCAGTTTGTCCCGACCCCGCCCCGAAACCTCCGGAGCACGGAGGAGAAGGGGACAGGGACGGAGGAGAAGGGGACAGGGACGGAGGAGAAGGGGACAGGGACGTGCTTGGTTTTGGTCCATGACACCATCCCAAAGTGGTCCCAAAAAGCTGCCACCAGCGCTGGGAATGAGGTGTGGGGTGGCTCGGGGTGACACAGCACCCCGGGGACAATCACCCAGGGCGGGCCCAGAGGGGTGGCAGCACTCAGCAGCAGCAGGAGAAAAACAGGAACATTCTGGGTGGGGGGAAAGGCTCCCCCCAAGGGACCCCCAGACCAGAGCGAGCTGGAGCTCCAGGGGGCTCATCCCAGCCTGGGGGGACTCAGCCCAGTCCAGGGAGGCTGATCCCAGTCTGGGAGGCTCATCCCAGCTCCAGGGGGGCTGATCCCAGTTTGGGGAGCTCATCCCAGTCCAAGGTGCTGATCCCAGCTCCAGGGGCCTCATCCCAGCCCAGCCCTCCAGCTGCCCCCAGGAAAAGCCCCATGGCTGCTCCAGTTCTGGAGGGCTCGGGACAGCCCAGCCCGAGGCAGGAGCAGCCAGAGCTCCTCCAGAGCTTGGAACGCCGAGCAGAGAGGTTTTGCTGGAGGTTTGAACCGAAAGCTTTCCTGCTCTGAGCACTGAAGGGAGCGAGGATCGGTGGGAAGCAGCACCGGGAGCAGGCGTGGGATGAGCCGAGCAGGGGGAGCTGCCAGCCCTGCCAGCCCATCCCGAGCCCCGGGCACCCGTGGGGTGAGCCCCCCTCGCCTCTCCCACCCCACAGCGGGAATTTGGTCCTGATGTGGCCTCTCCCTCCCTTTCCTGGGATCCCGGTGGCTCCAGAGCTTTCCCCGGCCGGGAGGGCAGGACAGGGGGGACAGAGGGGACAGCAGGGACAGAGGGATCAGAGGCAGGAATGCCCTGGGGCTTGGATCCCCACCCCGCACAGCCCCGCAGCCCCCATGGGGCCACCACGGAGCAGAACTGGCGAGAGAAACCGGACCCAGAGGGGACACGGGGACACGGCTCCGAGGGTGGAGCGGGCGGGGAGGGGACAAGAGACACACACGGGGAGGGGACACGGGCCGGGCCGTGTCCCCGGGCTCAGATGGCCTCCACGTAGTTGGCCGGGAGCATGCCCGTGTCCCCCGTGCGCTCCACCGTGCCGTACATCCAGCCGTCATCGATCTGCTGCACGTTGATGATGGTGTCCCCGTCCTGGAAGGACACCTCGTCCTCGTCCGCCGCGTTGTAGTCATAGACGGCACGGAAACGCTTCTGTGGGGACACGGGGACATTGTCACAGCCTCAGGGGACACTGGGGTGGGTCGTGCTTACAGCCCCAGGGGACAGGGAACAGCCCCAGGGGTCACTGTCACAGGTCCATGGGACATTGTCACAGCCCCAGGGGTCACTGTCACAGGTCCATGGGACATTGTCACAGCCCCAGGGGTCACTGTCACAGGTCCAGGGGACATTGTCACAGCCCCAGGGGACATTGTCACAGCCCTAGGGGACAGGGAACAGGCCCAGGGGTCACTGTCACAGGTCCATGGGACATTGTCACAGCCCCAGGGGACAGGGAACAGGCCCAGGGGTCACTGTCACAGGTCCGTGGGACATTGTCACGGCCCTAGGGGACAGGGAACAGCCCCACGGGTCACTGTCACAGCCCCAGGGGACATTGTCACAGCCCCAGGGGACAGGGAACAGGCCCAGGGGTCACTGTCACAGGTCCATGGGACATTGTCACGGCCCTAGGGGACAGGGAACAGCCCCAGGGGTCACTGTCACAGGTCCATGGGACATTGTCACAGCCCCAGGGGACAGGGAACAGCCCCAGGGGTCACTGTCACAGGTCCATGGGACATTGTCACAGCCCTAGGGGACAGGGAACA
This sequence comes from Anomalospiza imberbis, assembly GCF_031753505.1. Classification (NCBI taxonomy): domain Eukaryota; kingdom Metazoa; phylum Chordata; class Aves; order Passeriformes; family Viduidae; genus Anomalospiza; species Anomalospiza imberbis. The sequence continues at coordinate 2,997,450 of NC_089702.1, read as the reverse complement.
GGCCCAGGGGTCACTGTCGCAGCCCCAGGGGACACGAGGGTCATGGCACAGCCCCATCCTGGGGACAGAAGGGTCACCGGCACCTTCAGTCCTTCCCCAAGGCCAGAGGGGTCACAGCCCCTCCCTAGGGACAGGCTCGGAGCTGGATCTGGGTGGTTCTCAGTGCCCAAACCAAGCACCCAACCCCCCTCAAACCGAGCACCTAACCCCCCCAAACTGAGCACCGAACCCCCCAAACCAAGCACCCAACCCCCCCAAAACTGAGCACCCAACCCCCCAAAACCAAGCACCCAACACCCCAAAACCAAGCACCCAACACCCCAAAACAAGCACCCCACTCCCCCCAAACCTGAGCACCCAAATCCCCCCTTCAAACCAAGCACCCAACCCCCCAAAACAAGCACCCAACCCCCCCCAAAACCAAGCACCCAACCCCCCAAAACTGAGCACCCAACCCCCCAAAACAAGCACCCAACCCCCCAAAACAAGCACCCAACCCCCCCAAACCGAGCACCCAACCCTCCAAACAAGCACCCAACCCCCCAAAACTGAGCACCCAACCCCCCAAAACTGAGCCTCCGACCCCCCCCCACACCAAGCACCCAACCCCCCCAAAACTGAGCACCCAACCCTCCCCAAACCAAGCACCCAACCCCCCAAAACAAGCACCCAACCCCCCAAAACTGAGCACCCAACCCCCCAAAACTGAGCCTCTGACATCCCCCCCAAAACCGAGCATCCAACCCCCCCAAAACTGAGCACCCAACCCCCCAAAACTGAGCACCCAACTCCCCCAAAACTGAGCACCCAACCCCCCAAAACAGCCTCTCCTGGGGCTGAGGGAGCACAGGGACCCCCGGGGTGGGAACTGGGGGCTGGGCTGAACTCACCCCCCCTCCAGCCGGGGCGTTGCGCTGGGAGGAGACCGGAGCCGCCGGCTCCTTGTAGCCGTAGGACTGGGATGGAGGCGGCTGCTGCTGCTGGTAAACTGAGGAGGGAAAGGGAACGAACTGGGATGGGAGGGAAAGGGGATCCATGGAGGGAATGGGGATCCTGAACTGGGATGTGGAGGGAAGGATGGATCCTGCAATAGGATTTCAGTGGATCCTGCAATGGGGTGTGGTTGGATCCTGCACTGGGATTTACATGGATCCAGTCACTGGGATTTAGATGGATCCAGTCACTGGGATTTAGATGGATCCAGTCACTGGGATTTAGATGGATCCAGTCACTGGGATTTAGATGGATCCATGAACTGGGATTCGGGCAGATCCTGCACAGGGATTCGGGCAGATCCTGCACTGGGACTACAGTGGATCCATGAACTGGAATTTGGGCAGATCCTGCACTGGGATTTGGGTGGATCCTGCACTGGGATTTGGGTAGATGCAGTCACTGGGATTTCAGTGGTTCCATGAACTGGAATTCGGGCAGATCCTGCACTGGGATTTGGATGGATCCATGAACTGGGATTTGGATGGATCCTGCACTGGGATGCGGGTGGATCCTGCACTGGGATTTAGGTGGATCCAGTCACTGGGATTTCAGTGGATCCATGAACTGGGATTCAGGCAGATCCTGCACTGGGATTCGGGCAGATCCTGCACTGGGACTTCAGTGGATCCATGAACTGGAATTTGGGCAGATCCTGCACCGGGATTTGGGTAGATGCAGTCACTGGGATTTCAGTGGATCCATGAACTGGAATTTGGGCAGATCCTGCACTGGGATTTGGGTGGATCCTGCACTGGGATTTGGGTGGATCCTGCACTGGGATTTGGGTGGATCCTGCACTGGGATTTGGGTGGATCCATGAACTGGAATTTGGGCGGATCCTGCACTGGGATTTAGGTGGATCCAGTCACTGGGATTTGGGTGGATCCATGAACTGGAATTTGGGCGGATCCTGCACTGGGATTTAGGTGGATCCAGTCACTGGGATTCGGGCAGATCCTGCACTGGGATTCGGGTGGATCCTGCACTGGGATTTGGGTGGATCCAGTCACTGGGATTTCAGTGGATCCATGAACTGGAATTCGGGCAGATCCTGCACTGGGATTTGGATGGATCCATGAACTGGAATTTGGATGGATCCTGCACTGGGATGCTGGTGGATTCTGCACTGGGACTTCAGTGGATCCAGTCACTGGGATTTCAGTGGATCCATGAACTGGATTTCAGGCAGATCCTGCACTGGGATTTGGATGGATCCATGAACTGGAATTCGGATGGATCCTGCACTGGGATGTGGGCGAATCCTGCACTGGGATTTTGGGATGTGGGGGATGCAGAGCATGTGGCTGTCCCAACCCACCTGTGGCTCCGGGCTGGCCGTGGTGCTGCTGCTGGGGCTGCTCTGCTCTCCGGTAGCCGCCGCTCTCCTGGGAATTCCGGCGCTCCGGCTCCGAGCCCTCGCTGGGGCTGGGGCCCATCCGGCTCCGCTCGAACTCCTCGTGGTACTTGATCTGCAGGGAAGGGGGCACAGCTCAGAGCTCAGCCCTGCCGCAGCACCCCCTCCCAGGGAAGAAGGGCTGGGACACGGAAACAGCCTCAGGGCAGGCTCGGATTGGAAATTAGGGAGAATTCCTTCCCAAAAGGGAGTCAGGGCTGCCCCGTGGAGCCAACCGTGCCTGGAAGGGTTAAAAGCCCACGTGGGCTGCAGGTGAGGCAGTGCTGGGCTCATGCTGGACTCGGTGGCTTTTCCAACCTGAAGGATTTCGGGATCTTTCATCCCCTCATCCCAGCTCGGCTCCTTTTGCCACCCCAGGAAATCCCGGGGGGCTAAGGAATTGTTCCAGGATGAGACTCAGCCCCCAGTTCCCACCCCGGGGGTCCCTCTGCTCCCCCAGCCCCAGGAGAAGCCGTTTTGGGGGGGTTGGGTGCTCGATTTGGGGGACTGGAGGCTCGGTTCAGGCACTGAGAACCGCCCGGATCCAGCTCCGAGCCTGTCCCTGGGGAGGGGCTGTGACCCCTCTGTCCCCAGCATGGGGCTGTGCCATGACCCTCGTGTCCCCTTCAGGAATTCTGGTGTGCAAGCCCCAGTGCCAGGGGGACACAGGGCGGGCAGCAGGGAAAGGTTAACGGGGGCGTGAGGGTAAAAATTACCTATTAACGCCCTGCTGTTAATGAGTGCATTCCCAGCGGGAAGCAGCTGGAGTCTGGGAATGTGCCCTGGTTAAACAGGGATGGACTGGAGGGCACTGGGCATGGCTGGAGCAGAGAGAGCCCTGGGGGCAGAACCCTGCCTGTGGGGACTCTGAGAGGCTGGGACAGCCCGGGGACAGCCTTGGAAGAGCCTTGGGCACATCAGGATCAGCCCCAGGAGCAGGGACAGCTTTGGGAACAGCCCCAGGACAGATTTGGGAACAGGGAGAGCCTCAGGAACAGCCCCCAGGATGGGCTCAGGAACAGAACAGCCCCAGGAGCAGTGACAGCCTCAGGAGCGACCCCAGGAACAGCCCCAGGAGCAGGGACAGCCCCAAGGAACAGCCCCAGGAGCAGGGACAGCCCCAAGGAACAGCCCCAGGAGCAGGGACAGCCCCAAGGAACAGCCCCAAGACAGGTTCAGGAGCAGCCCCAGGAGCAGGGACAGCCCCAGGACAAGTTCAGGATCAGAGACAGCCCCAGGAGCAGAGACAGCCCCAGGAGCAGGGACAGCCCCAGGACGGGCTCAGGCCGTGCCCAGCCCCATTCCCAGGGGTTTTCCCCACCTGCCCCCACCACCGAGGCCGTTTTGGGGCACGGCCGGGCTGGCCCCACCTTCCCTGTCCCTGTCCCGGGAACGCCAGCGGGGACAGGGGCTCGGTGCCTCTCCTAAGTGGGTCACGGCCAGCCCAGGCTGGCAGGCAGACACGGGAAGCTGCTGGAAATGCTGGCACAGGGTGAGGGGCCCAGGCAGAGGCACCAGGGCCAGGCTCAGCTCTCTGCTGTCATTTCATGTCCCCAAACCCCCCCCGGATCCACCCCAAACCCAGCCCCATTCCAGGGAAGCTGCCAGCTCAGAGCTGCCCCAGGGAAAACCTTCCAGCTTGGATCCCATTCCCTGCCCGGGGTTTGGTGAATCCATCACATCCCGGGGGAAGCAGGGAGCTGCACAATGGGAGCAGAAAAAGAAGGAATAAAAATCCCTCTCCCACCCTGCTGGGGCTCCCTGGGTTTTTGTGCGAGCTGTGGCACCATCCCCCCTGCATTCCAAAGCCCTTCCCGGGCTCCAGGAGCAGCAGCAGCTCCCAGGCAGGCTCTGTGTCCCCAGGGCAGGGAGGCTTGGGGATGGAAAAGCAGGAGCAGCTCAGGGAGCAGCTCAGGCAGCGCCCAAGAGGTTCCTCAGGGAATGGAGTGACAGAGCAGGGAGAGCCCAGCAGGAGAAGCCAGCCCTGTCCCCTCCCAAGGAACGCTCCCTCCCTGGCTGGGAGATTTTGGGCCCACTGCTCCTGGGGCTGCAGCCAGACGTGGATCCCAGGGCATCCCTGAGCCTCCCTGTCCATCCCTGCACATCCCAGAGCCTTCCTGAGCATCCCTGAGCATTCCTGCACATCCCAGAGCTTCCCTGTCCATCCCTGCACATCCCAGAGCCTTCCTGAGCATCCCTAAGCCTCCCAGAGCATTCCTGCACATCCCTGAGCCTCCCTGCCCATCCCTGCACATCCCAGAGCCTCCTTGGCCATCCCTGAGCATCCCTGCCAATCCCAGAGCCTCTCCGAGCCTCCCTGAGCATCCCTGCCCATCCCAGAGCCTCCCTGCCCATCCCTGAGCCTCCCTGCCCATCCCTGAGCCTCCCAGGACTGCAGGAATCTGTGTCCCTCGGCTGTTTGTCCCCTCCCTGCTGCCCCGGAGGTCACAGCAGGGATGAGAGGCCACTCACGTTGCTGATCTGGTCCTGAGTCTTCCTGATCCTCTGCAGCTCCGGGGTGTCGGCCACCACGCTGAAGCCTTTCCCCTTGTTCTTCTCAAACTCCTCCTTGTAGCGGATCTGGGGGCACGGCAGGAAAAGGGATTGGAGCGGGGGCAGAGGAGGGACAGGGCACAGCTGGGCCTGCCCAGCCCCCCACTGCCAGCCACCACGGCTTCCCCAGGGGAGCAGCTCCTGCCAGGGCTCCTGTCTCACTCAGGAGCACCCCCTGAGCATCCCCAGTGCATCCCCGAGCCTCCCTGAGCATCCTCGAGCATCCCCAGTGCATCCCTAGTGAATCCTTGAGCATCTCTGAGCATCCCCAGTGCATTCCTGAGCATCCCCAGTGCATCCTTGAGCATCCCCAGTGCATCCCTGAGCCTCCTCGAGCATCCCCAGTGCATTCCTGAGCCTCCTCGAGCATCCCCAGTGAATCCTTGAGCATCCCTGAGCATCCCCAGTGCATTCCTGAGCCTCCCTGAGCATCCCCAGTGAATCTCTGCACATCCCCATGCATACCTGCACATCCCTGAGCCTTCCTGTCCATCCCTGAGCATCCCCAGTGAATCCTTGAGCATCCCTGAGCATCCCCAGTGCATTCCTGAGCATCCCTGAACCTCCTCGAGCATCCCCAGTGAATCCTTGAGCATCCCTGAGCATCCCTGAACCTCCTCGAGCATCCCCAGTGAATCCTTGAGCATCCCCAGTGAATCCTTGAGCCTCCCTGAGCATCCTCGAGCATCCCCAGTGAATCTCTGCACATCCCCATGCATACCTGCACATCCCTGAGCCTTCCTGTCCATCCTCAGTGAATCCCTGAGCATTCCTGAGCATCCCCGAGCCTCCCTGAGCATCCCCAGTGAATCTCTGCACATCCCTGAGCCTCCCTGAACACCTCCAAATCTCCCTGTGCATCCCTGCACATCCCTGTGCATCCCTGCACATCCCTGTCCATCCCTGATCCTCCCCAGGGGTTTCCCCAGAGCCCCAACCCCACACCAGTCCCCTGAGCCCGCAGGTCCCGTTTCTCTGCGGGCAGGAAGGGTCTGAGGGGTCTCCTCTCCCTCTCTGGGGTCTCTCAGGTTTGATTTCAGTTTCCTGTGGGGCACCAGCCCTGGGCACCCAGCTCAGAGCAGCTGCCCCAGGGCTTCAGTGCCCTCCAAGGGCATCTCCAGCCACCCCTGGGAGGGTGACACACAGCTGGTGGCACTGGCACAGGCTCAGGAGGGGCTGGGGGATCCCCCTGGAGCTGCTCTGGGGCCACCAGCCCCAGTTTGCCCAGCAGGGCTGTGGTGTGCCCTCCATCCCTGGTGCTTTCCATGAAGGATGCTTCCCTCTGCAGTGTGGGATGCTGTCCCCATGCTGCCCAGGACAGGGGCCAGGGCACCCACAGAGCTGCTGAGCTGGGGGAATTTCAGGCTGGAAAGACAAGGAATCACCGAGCAGAAGCCAATCCCACGGGAGAGCAGATCCTCTGATAAATCCTGTATTTTTACCCTCCTAAATCCCACCCTGCTCCATCTTCCTTGGTTTTTCACCCTGCTGACGTTCAGGACACAGGAATTCAGCCCTAAAACCCCAGCTGGCAGCATCCCCATGACAATGAAAAGAATGATTTAACAAATTAATTAACCCCACAATTCATTTTCCTGGGAGAGCTGCTCCCTCCGTGCCGTGACTCCAAGTGCATCCATGAGTTACCCAAAGGGAGCCAGAAAAACCCTTGAAAAAACCCTTCACACATCAAACCCTCCCTTTTTTGTCACCAGCACCGAGGTGACACTGCTCCCGGAGGGGCTGGCACAGCAGGGACAGGAGTGGCACTGCCACCCCCACACGGGACCCTCGGGCAGGAAGGGCCGTGCCCAAATTCCCTCCCCGGGAAAGGCTCGGAAAAGGAGCCCCAGGATGGGAACCTGCAATTTCCCTGCCACACGTGGGCTGGCAAGAGCAGCCTGTGGGCACCAGGGTGGCACTTTGGGGACACTTTTGGCCTCACAGGACATCATTATCCAGCAGCTTCCCGTGAGCGGAACGGGAGGCACCTCCTCGGGGACACAAATAGAGGGGACAGAGGAGTGGCACGGAACCACTGCTGCCACCCACCCTGTCCCTGGCACCCTGCCCCTGCAGGTGCCCAGTGTCCCATCCCTGACACCGTGTCCCTGTCACCCATCCTTGCGGCTCCTCATCCTTGTCACCCCATCATTGTCACCCATCCCTGACACCGTGTCCCCGTCACCCATCCTTGTGGCTCCTCGTCCTTGTCACCCCATCATTGTCACCCATCCCTGACACCGTGTCCCTGTCACCCATCCTTGTGGCTCCTTGTCCTTGTCACCCCATCCCTGTGACCCCATCCCTGCAGGTGCCCAGTGTCCCATCCCTGACACCGTGTCCCCGTCACCCATCCTTGCGGCTCCTCATCCTTGTCACCCCATCATTGTCACCCATCCCTGTCACCTCACCCTTGCAGGTGCCCACTGTCCCATCCCTGTCACCCATCCCTGTGGGTGTCCAGGACCCTGTCCCTGCCACCCCATCCCTGCAGGTGCCCACTGTCCCATCCCTGTCACCCCAGTGTCCCCAGCCCAGCAGGTCCCAGGAGCTGGGCACGCTTGGCACAGGGGCTGAGCTGTGGTGACCAACTCACGGAACAAGAGCCACCCTCCCTTCAGGGCTGTGCCTCACCCAGCTCCCAAGGGGCTGCGAGACCCCCGGGCTCAGGAGAGCCCAGGCAGAGCTCAAACCCCAGCCTGGGCAGAGCTCAAACCCCAGCCCGGGCAGAGCCCAGGTAGAACTCAAACCCTCCCCAGGCAGAGCTCAAACCCCAGCCTGGGCAGAGCTCAAACCCCAGCCCGGGCAGAGCTCAAACCCCAGCCCAGGCAGAGCTCAAACCCCAGCCCGGGCAGAGCTCAAACCCCAGCCCGGGCAGAGCTCAAACCCCAGCCCAGGCAGAGCTCAAACCCCAGCCCGGGCAGAGCTCAAACCCCAGCCCGGGCAGAGCTCGGGCAGAGCTCAAACCCCAGCCCGGGCAGAGCTCAAACCCCAGCCCGGGCAGAGCCCAAACCCCAGCCCAGGAGAGCCCAGGCAGAGCTCAAACCCTCCCCAGGCAGAGCCCAAACCCTCCCCAGGCAGAGCTCAAACCCTCCCCAGGCTCTGCTTTCATCAGCACCACCCCAGGAAAAGCCGGAGATTCCAGGGCTGGAGCAGCAGCAGCGGCTCCGTGGTTGCCATGGAAAAGCCACGGTGTCCCCTTGTCCCTGTCATCCCCTGTCCCTGTCATCGCTGCGTGGACACAAATCCAGCCCCAGGCTGGGCTCAGCTCTGAGCCTGAGCCAGGGATCTGCTGGGCTGCTCCCAGGGGGAAGGGCTGGGACAAAAGCTGAGCTTTGGGGACAAAAGCCAAGCTTTGGGGACCCCGTGGTGGCCCTGGCTCCGCTGGCTCTGTTGCAGGTGAGGCTCCCCCATCCTCCCCCTCCTCCTGGATGCATTCCCAAGGATTCAGCTCTCCAGCTCCTGGCACTCTCAGGATAATAGGAAGAGAAGGAAGAAGGTCACGGCATCCTTTAGAGCATGGCAGGCAGGGATCTGATCCCAATCCCAAAAACCGACTGGAAACAGCAGGGAAAAGCCCAGAAAACAGCACGGGAAAAGCCCAGAAAACAGCAGGGAAAAGCCCAAAAAACAGCACGGGAAAAGCCCAAAAAACAGCACGGGAAAAGCCCAGAAAACAGCACGGGAAAAGCCCAGAAAACAGCAGGGAAAAGGCCAGAAAACAGCACGGGAAAAGCCCAGAAAACAGCACGGGAAAAGCCCAGAAAACAGCACGGGAAAAGCCCAGAAAACAGCACGGGAAAAGCCCAGAAAATCCCGCCCCATCCCGAGCTCTTCTGGCTGACAGGATCGTCTCTGGATGGGATTTCTGGGCTGACATCAAAGCTCACCCCGTGGCTCAGGGGATGGCAGAGCCCAGGAAAACGTGGAATTGTTATGGCTGGAAAAGCCCTGTGAGCTCAGAGTCCAGCCCTGCCCCGAGTTACCCGTTAACCCACGTCCCCAGGCTGGTTTGGGGACATTTCCAGGGGTGGTGACCCCACACTGCCCCGGGCAGCTCCTTGCAATGCTGGACAACCCCTCCAGTGAATGGTTTTTCCCTGAAATCCACCTTAAACCTTCCCTGGAAGGACCTTCCTCTCATCCTGTCAATTTGGGGAAAAGCCTGACCCCCAGCTGGCTCCTCCCAGGGATTTGCAGGGATTGGGAATTCCTGGCCCTCCTTTTCCAGAGCCCCTTTCCCATCTCCTTCAGCCTCTCCTGGTGCTCCAGCCCCTTCCCAGGCAGCCTCACCCCCTCCCCATGCCCATCCCTGCACTTCCAGCAGTTTTCCTACCAAACTGATGCTCCCAGCCCTTTTCCCAGAGCTCTGGAGCAAAGGGAAATCCGGGATCACCGCAGGGACAATCCCTGGGCCACCTGCAGGGGACAAAGCAGGACATGCCTGGCCAGCAGCCTGTCCCCCAGGCTCTGCTCTTCCCAGAAAAACCAGGAATTCTCCTCCAGGCCAGCTCTGCTCCCTCTCCAGCTGTTTGTTTCTCCCTGTGAAATTTGGTTTTTCAGGAAACATTTGGAGGGTGCAGGTGGGAAATGGATTTGTAGGAAATGTTTGAAGTTTGGCAGGCTTGCAGAGTGTGTAACTGCAAGTAAACTCTGAGACAAGAAATGCTGGCTTAGGGAATGTTATGGAATAGGATCGGGAACAGAATATTGTTGAGAGAGAAATGAAATTAGAAATAAGCTTTAAAGGAGGGTTTTGTAAATACTTTGGAGAAACAGAATTAGGAAAGATGTGGTAGGAGTTTCAAGGGGTAATTTTAGATGATTGGTTTTAAGGTGTTTATTTTTTAGGGTGGTTAAAGTAGATAGATTAAGAAATGTTTATATTGTAATTAGGAAATAGTTGGTTTCTGATGTATAAGAATTTATATCCTGATTTACATGGACCAGACCATCTGTATTGTCTCACCCTTCTCACGAGACTGAAAACGGAATAAAAGTTTTTAGAACACCCCTCGGTTGCCCCATCTCTGGGTCAGAAAAGGGCCTAATCCAACAGGTGCCCACCTGTCCAGCTGAGGATCCTGCCCTTTTCCACCTGGGAGAAGGCAAACGAGGAGTGGGAGAGGCAGAACCCCCCCTCTGGGAACAGGGGTGAAGGGAACAGCAAACACAGGTGAGACCTGAGAGGAGGGAGCTGCACCCCAAACCTGCCTCTGCCTTCCCTGTGGGAAGCACCAGGGCTTGGGAGGGGGTTTGGGAAGCAGCCAGAGAATCATGGAATTGTCAGTCATGGAATTCCAATTGACTTGGAATTGTCAATTCCAAAGCTGGAAGGGCCCCTCTGGAGAGGGAGACCAGAGAAATCCCAAAACACGGAACCCTCAGAGACAGAAACGCAACGGGGAAAGGTCAGGGTGGGTTCTTCCCATGGGAATTTCAGAGGCACTGAAAGAATCCTGGATTTGTCAGGGCTGGAAGGGCCCCTCTGGAGAGGGAGCCCAGAGAAATCCCAAAACACGAAAACCTCACAGTCAAAAACACAACGGGGAAAGGTCAGGGTGGGTTCTTCCCATGGGAATTTGGGAATTTGAGAGGCACCCAGAAAATCCTGGATTTGTCAGGGCTGGAAGGGCCCCTCTGGAAATCCTGCCCAACATTAATTCAGGAACCTGCAGAAATCAGACACGCAGGGAACTCCCAAAACACGGAGCCCTCCGAGACAGAAACACAACAGGGAAAGGTCAGGGTGGGTTTTTGCCATGGGAATTTTGGGAATTTGAGGGGCTCACCTGGCTCTGGAGCTCACTCTGCTGCTTTAGGCGCAGGTTCTCGGGCGTGTCTGCCACCATGGTGAAGGATTGCTTCGGGTAGTGTCTGCAGAGGGAAGGACAGGGTTAATGCCACCATCCCCTGTCCCCACCTGCCCAGGTGCTCCAGAAGAGCAGAGCAATTCCCACCATGGAATTGTGGACTCATTCAGGCTAAATTCCTTAGCAGACACCTGTCTTTCCAAACCAAGACACCCTCCTAAACTGCGGGTCACAACTGGACACAGCACTCGAGGTGTGGCCTCAGCAGTGCCAAGGACAGGGGAAGGATGAAGGATGACCCCTGGGATCTCCCATTGCCATGGCAACCGCATCCCTGCCCATGGCAACCGCATCCCTGCCCATGGCAACCGCATCCCTGCCCCGGGCACTGATAACGCCGAGCAGAGCAGCCACCCAGCGAGGGCTGGGAAAGGCAGAAATCCATCCCTGTGGAGCTCAGGAGAGCTGGGAAAGGCAGAAATCCATCCCTGTGGAGCTCAGGAGAGCTGGGAAAGGCAGAAAACCATCCCTGTGGAGCTCAGGAGAGCTGGGAAAGGCAGAAATCCATCCCTGTGGAGCTCAGGAGAGCTGGGAAAGGCAGAAATCCATCCCTGTGGAGCTCAGGAGAGCTGGGAAAGGCAGAAATCCATCCCTGTGGAGCTCAGGAGAGCTGGGAAACCACAGGAGGAGGAGGAGGAGGGGATTAAAAAATAACCCAGACAACAACAAGCAGCCCGGCTGGATTGAATGCAGCGCCGTGTCCTGCTCCAGCCCAGCCTGGGGGAGCAGCAGCCAGCCAGGGATGAAGCTGGGATTAGGTTTCCTTTGGATTGTGAGGAAATCTCCCAAGGATTTGAGGCAGCTTTTGCTCAGCCCTGAGTTAGCAGGCGGGAGGGATCTGTCTGTGCTGGGTGTGGGATGAACAAAATTCGGGATCCTCCCCCCGGACTGGGAACCCCAGTTCCTGGGGGCTGCTCCCTGGGGAGGAGGCATTCGGGAATTTGGGATTCAGGATCCTCCAGCAGGACTGGGCACTGCTTTTTCCCCCAGCTCCCTGGGGAAGAGGCATTTCAGCCCCTAGGGAATTTGGGATTCAGGATCCTCCCCCAGGACTGGGCACCACTTTTGCCCCCCAGATCCTGGGAGCTGCTCCCTGGGGAAGAGGCATTCCAGAGGCATTTGGGAATTTGGGATTCAGGATCTTCCCCCGGGATTTGGCATGGGAGGTGCTCCCTGGGGAAGAGGCATTTCAGTCCTTCAGGAATTTGGGATTTGAAATCTTCCCCGGGATTGGGAACTGCTTTTTCCCCCCAGCTCCCATGAGCTGCTCCCTGGGGAGGAGGCGTTTCAGCCCTTCAGGGATCGGGGACAGGATCTGGGATGGGATCAGGGACAGGACCTGGGATCCGGGCTGGGATCCGGGATGGGACCCAGGTTTCGGTGGGCACTGGGAACGCTGGGTTGGTGCTGCTGTGGCTGCTGCAGTGCCCAGGGGAGTGTGAGGAGCCCAGGGCTGCTCCAGCACCAGCCAGACATGGATTATCCCAGGGATTGATGGAGAGGAGCTGGGAGAACTTGGGAGTGGAGCCAACAGTCTGCCTGGGGGGATTGGGTGGGGAACCTCAGGGTCTCTCCTCACTGCTGGCATCCCTCCATCCATCCTTTTATCCATCCATCCCTCCCTCCCTGCAGTCTGCACACAATTCCCTGCTGGAATTGCTGTCCCGTGGAGCCCAGGGACACACAGGGATGGAGGAGCTGCTCCCTGCAGGGGATGGAGCAGGAAAACCCCCCCTGAGCTGCAGCTCCACAGGATCCCGGGTGGGTGAGGAAACCTAAGGAAAAGCCACCTCTGGATGCAGCTGGAAAAGTGAGGGGAGACTCCTCAGGGGCTGCAGCTCCTCTCGGGGGGAGAGGAGGGGCAGCTCTGATCTCTGTGCCAGGGACAGCACAAGGGAAGCGGCTGGAGCTGTGCCCGGGAGGTTCAGGCTGGATTTTGGGAAAGGTTTTTCTCCCCAGAGGGTGCTCAGGCACTGGAACGGCTCCCCAGGGAATGGGCAGAGCCCCAAGGCTGCCAGAACCCCAGGAATGTTTGGACAACACTCTGAAACAGGCTGGGATTTTTGGGGGTCCCTTAAACTCACGATATTCCAGGATTCCAAACACAACCCCACAGCGGGAGGGGCCCCTTTCCACCCACAAAACCCCACAAATCCCCACCAAACCCCAGCCCCTGCGCCAGCAGAGGAGCCCCGGGAGGCCGCGGTGGCCCAGACGAGGCGGCTTTTGTGGCGCTGCTAAATCAGGTCAGGAGTCTCCCCGGCCAGAGCGCCCGTCTGGCAGCCGCATTAGGGGCTGGCTGAGCCCGGCAATTCCCGGGGAATGGAAATTCATCCCTCTGAGCCCCGCAATTCCCAGGGGATGGAAATTCATCCCTCCGAGCCCGGCAATTCCTGGGGAATGGAAATTCATCCCTCCGAGCCCGGTAATTCCCAGGAGATGGAAATTCATCCCTCTGAGCCCGGCAATTCCCAGGGGATGGAAATTCATCCCTCCGAGCCCGGCAATTCCTGGGGAATGGAAATTCATCCCTCCGAGCCCGGCAATTCCCAGGAGATGGAAATTCATCCCTCCGAGTCCGGTAATTCCAGGGGATGGAAATTCATCCCTCCAGCCCGGCAATTCCCAGGGGATGGAAATTCATCCCTCCGAGTCCGGTAATTCCAGGGGATGGAAATTCATCCCTCCAGCCCGGCAATTCCCAGGAGATGGAAATTCATCCCTCTGAGCCTGGCAAGTCCCGGGGAATGGAAATTCATCCCTCCGAGCCCGGCAAGTCCCGGGGAATGGAAATTCATCCCTCTGAGCCTGGCAATTCCCAGGGGATGGAAATTCATCCCTCTGAGCCTGGCAATTCCCAGGGGATGGAAATTCATCCCTCCGAGTCCGGCAATTCCCAGGGAATGGAAAAATTCATCCCTTCGGGAGAAGGAGAGGGTTGAGCACAGCAATTCCCAGAGGGATGGAAGTTAATTCCCGGGAGATGGAAGTTCATCCCTCCCGCATCAGCAGCACGGCAATTCCCAGGGGATGGAAGTTCATCCCTCCGGGACCCATTTATCCCTCCAGGAGAAGGAAGGGGCTGAGCAGAGCCATTCCCAGAGGGATGGGAATTCATCCCTCCAGGAGAAGGAAGGGGCTGAGCACAGCCATTCCCAGAGGGATGGGAATTCATCCCTCCAGGAGAAGGAAGGGGCTGAGCAGAGCCATTCCCAGAGGACTGAAGTTCATCCCTCCAGGAGAAGGAAGGGGCTGAGCACAGCCATTCCCAGAGGACTGAAGTTCATCCCTCCAGGAGAAGGATCCAGCTGCTCCCGGCAGCCCCACGGCCAAGTGGGGTAAAGGGCTCGGCTCGTCTGGGGGCCACCAGCAATTCCTGCACCTCCCCAGGCAGGGAGGGAAATTCCATAGCGATGTCGGGAAGTGAATCCAGACCTTCCTTCCCAGAGCAGCACCGTGCCTGCTTTCCACGGGATCCCCATTCTCCATGTTTCCACCTTCCCTGCCCCACAGCAGGAGAGAATTTCCAGATGGAGGCGAATCTCCCAGCACTCACACCCCATTCCATCCCAGTCCTGCCCTAAAAGCAGCATTTCCCCCAAAACCTGCCATCCCAAGCAGCAGCGCTTGAGCTGCTCCCTTTGGAGCTTTTCCCAAGCTGGAAATGAGGATAAATCCTGGAACACCATTAAAAACTCCTGGGAGTGCAGCCTGGCACGGCCCAGCTGCTCTCCAGAAACAACTGATGGAATCTGGGAGCCCCAGGAGCAGACTCTGCATCCCCAGCACGGCCCAACCCCGAATCTGATCCTAAAAAACGCCAGGGATGATGTGAGAGCCGCCAGTGTTTGGGAAAACCTCGGGAGCTCCGAGTGTTGCTTATATTGAGGCTTCAAACCAGATTTTGGCAGATTGGTCCATCAAGGAGCAGCCCTGGATGCAAACATTCCCTGTCCCTGCAGCTCCCAGGGGTGACAGCCACCCCCCAGCTGGGCCAGGGATCCGGAACGATTCGGGAAGGATTCGGCAATTGGCCGTGCTCTGCCAGGAGGCTCCGAGGTCACATCCTGCCTCCCAAAGGGCTGCTGCTTCTGGGGACGAGCTTGAAAAATAAACTGAGCCTTTGTCAGCGCCGAAATCGGCCCCAGCCCGCAGAGATGCCACCGGGAATGGGCGCAGGGGAGGGTCGGGATCCTCCCGGGGAAAAGCTGCCAGGATGGCTGGGGCAGCCCTCCACGTGTGCAGCGGCTCCCAGCCCCCTCCAGAGAGCCCAGCAGCACCCAGGGGCAGGATTTCTCCAGGATTTGTCCCAGTGTCCCGGTGCCAGGGCTGGAGGGGGCAGGAGGGGCCAATCCCACGGCCAGGCCAATCCCATGGCTGATCCCAGGGCTCCTTTGGGGCCAGCAATGGGATCCAGCATGGAAACAACCCCAATCCTAAATCCAGGAACAGCAGCAGCTCCCCTGATCCAGCATGGAACAACCCCAATCCTAAATCCAGGAACAGCAGCAGCTCCCCTGATCCAGCATGGAACAACCCCAATCCCAAATCCAGGAACAGCAGCATCTCCCCTGATCCAGCACAGAAACAACCCCAATCCCAAATCCAGGAACAGCAGCAGCTCCCCTGATCCAGCATGGAACAACCCCAATCCCAAATCCAGGAACAGCAGCAGATCCCTGGGATCCAGCATGGAAACAACCCCGATCCCAAATCCAGGAACAGCAGCAGCTCCCCTGATCCAGCATGGAACAAACCCAATCCCAAATCCAGGAACAGCAGCAGATCCCTGGGATCAGGGAAACAACCCCGATCCCAAATCCAGGAACCACAGCAGATCCCTGGGATCAGGGAAACAATCCCGATCCCAAATCCAGGAACCACAGCAGATCCCCTGATCCAGCACAGAAACAACCCCAATCCCAAATCCAGGAACCACAGCAGATCCCCTGATCCAGCATGGAACAAACCCAATCCCAAATCCAGGAACCACAGCAGATCCTTGGGATCCAGCACAGAAACAACCCCGATCCCAAATCCAGGAACAGCAGCAGATCCCTCTGATCCAGCAGGGAACAAACCCAATCCCAAATCCAGGAACAGCAGCAGATCCCTGGGATCAGGGAAACAACCCCGATCCCAAATCCAGGAACCACAGCAGATCCCTGGGATCAGGGAAACAAACCCGATCCCAAATCCAGGAACTACAGCAGATCCCTGGGATCCAGCATGGAACAACCCCAATCTCCAATCCAGGAACCACAGCAGATCCCTGGGATCAGGGAAACAATCCCAATCCCAAATCCAGGAACCACAGCAGATCCCCTGATCCAGCACAGAAACAACCCCAATCCCAAATCCAGGAACCACAGCAGATCCTTGGGATCCAGCACAGAAACAACCCTGATCCCAAATCCAGGAACCACAGCAGATCCTTGGGATCAGGGTAACAACCCCGATCCCAAATCCAGGAACCACAGCAGATCCTTGGGATCAGGGAAACAACCCCGATCCCAAATCCAGGAACAGCAGCAGATCCTTGGGATCAGGGAAACAACCCCGATCCCAAATCCAGGAACCACAGCAGATCCCTGGGATCAGGGAAACAACCATAATCCCAAAATCCAGGAACAGCAGCAGATCCCTGGGATCCAGCATGGAACAACCCCGATCCCAAACCCAGGAACCACAGTGGATCCCTGGATATTCACATCTGAGCCCTCATCCCAGATTTTCCGGGCGGGATTTGTGCTGCACTGGGGGATCTCCCTGATCCCTCAGCCTCAGCACAGCGAGTTTAATATAAATTACATATTTATATATAGTATTTACTTAAAATTACGGCAAAATATGCATTCATACACCACATTTATTTTAAAATTTTTAGATATTTCATAAATACGTACATTTTATATATTTATAAAAGATATTTGTATAATATATTATTTTATATTTTTATAAATGGGTTATTATATATTTTATAAATATATTTTATATATTTATAAAAGATATTTTTATAATATATTATTTTATATTTTTATAAAATAGATTATTATATATTTCTAGAATGATTATATAGATAAAATATATTTGATATCTACCTATATATATATAATATATATATATATTTGATATATATGTATTGTATTTGACATATATATATATAATATGTTTACATATTTATAAAATATATATTTAATATAAACATCTCTATAAAATGTGTGCTTGGGAGCAGCTGGAGCCTGCAACTCCAGCCTCGCCTGTCTCTTGTATCCAGCTTTTCCCCACTTTTCATCTGGAAAAGCCTCAGGCTTCCCTGGATTTTCCCTTCTTCTGCTTTTAGCTCGGTCCAAGAGTCCAGGCCAGCCCTGAATGCCGCTCCCAGTGAGCCACCGGTGCCACCAGTGCCACCAGTGTGCCACCAGTGAGCCACCAGTGAGCCACCAGTGCCACCAGTGAGCCACCAGTGAGCCACCGGTGCCACCAGTGCGCCACCAGTGAGCCACCAGTGAGCCACCAGTGTGCCACCAGTGCCACCAGTGAGCCACCAGTGAGCCACCAGTGCCACCAGTGAGCCACCAGTGCCACCAGTGCCACCAGTGCGCCACCAGTGAGCCACCAGTGAGCCACCAGTGCCACCTGTGAGCCACCAGTGAGCCACCAGTGAGCCACCAGTGAGCCACCAGTGCCACCTGTGAGCCACCAGTGAGCCACCAGTGCCACCAGAGTTCCACCAGTCAGCCACCAGTGCCACCAGTGAGCCACCAGTGCCACCAGAGTTCCACCAGTCAGCCACCAGTGCCACCAGTGAGCCACCAGTGCCACCAGTGAGCCACCAGTGAGCCACCAGTGAGCCACCAGTGCCACCAGTGTGCCACCAGTGAGCCACCAGTGCCACCAGTGAGCCACCAGTGCGCCACCAGTGAGCTACCGGTGCCACCAGTGAGCCACCGGTGCCACCAGTGAGCCACCAGTGAGCCACCAGTGAGCCACCAGTGAGCCACCAGTGCCACCAGTGCCACCAGTGAGCCACCAGTGCCACCAGTGAGCCACCAGTGAGCCACCAGTGAGCCACCAGTGAGCCACCAGTGCCACCAGTGAACCACCAGTGCACCACCAGTGAGCCACCAGAGTGCCACCAGTGAGCCACCAGTCAGCCACCAGTCAGCCACCAGTGCCACCGGTGAGCCACCGGTGAGCCACCGGTGCCACCGGTGAGCCACCAGTGAGCCACCAGTGAGCCACCAGTGAGCCACCAGTGAGCCACCGGTGCCACCAGTGAGCCACCAGTGCCACCAGTGCCACCAGTGAGCCACCAGTGCCACCAGTGAGCCACCAGTGCCACCAGTGCCACCTGTGAGCCACCAGTGAGCCACCAGTGAGCCACCAGTGAGCCACCAGGGAGCCACCAGGGAGCCACCAGGGAGCCACCAGGGAGCCACCAGTGCGCCACCAGTGAGCCACCAGTGAGCCACCAGTGCGCCACCAGTGAGCCACCAGTGAGCCACCAGTGCGCCACCAGTGAGCCACCAGTGCCACCAGTGAGCCACCAGTGAGCCACCAGTGCGCCACCAGTGCCACCAGTGAGCCACCAGTGCCACCAGTGCCACCAGTGAGCCACCAGAGTGCCACCAGTCAGCCACCAGTGCCACCAGTGAGCCACCAGTGCCGCCACCAGAGTGCTACCAGTGAGCCACCAGTGAGCCACCGGTGCCACCAGTGAGCCACCAGTGCCACCAGTGAGCCACCAGAGTGCCACCAGTGAGCCACCAGTGAGCCACCAGTGCCACCAGTGAGCCACCAGTGAGCCACCAGTGAGCCACCAGTGCCACCAGGGAGCCACCAGGGAGCCACCAGTGAGCCACCAGTGAGCCACCAGTGCCACCAGGGAGCCACCAGGGAGCCACCAGTGCCAAGCAGGGCACAGCGAGGGGGGCGGGGACCGTCCCCATCTGCCACCAGGCCATTCCCAAAGATTCCTCCCGGATTTATGGCTGGGGCAATGGCAGGGCTGGAGGAAGCCCAGCCCTCTTCCTCCTGCTCTCCCAGAAGAAAAGAAACTCAGGAATTTGGCAGGGGACCAGGGCTGGAACAGAGTGGAGCCTGTTTGGAGCAGCAGCCTCTTCCCTGCCAGGATAAACGTTGCTTTTCCACCCCCTTCTCCCAGCACACAGGACCTTGTCCCTCCAAATCCAGCAAATTTGGGAAATGATTTCTTTATTAATTTTTTTCTGGGCTCCTCCCGGGATGTCTCCAGCCAGGCACATCTCTCCTGGAGTTTCTGCTCTCCCAGGATACTCCTGGGAGCAGCTGAGAAGGAACCAAGCCCAAATCCAAGCCTGGAATTTTTTTTTCCCTTTCTCTCCACATCTCAACCCCATGGGGGAGAAAAAAAAAATCCTCCAGGAACTTCCAGCTGCTCCCACTTCCCCTTTTGGTTTATTTTAGGGAAGGAAAATGGGAAGAACAAAGGATTTTGGGGGCAGTTTCTGTGCTCAGGGCCGGGCTGGGAAGGGTTAAAGCAGCAGCAGCATCAAAGGGAGCCCCGGGAGAGGGGGTGAGAAGCAGACTCCTTGGAATGTCAGGAATTTCCCATTATTATCCCACTTCCCTGGCAGGGAGAGCACAAGAACAGGACCCTGAGCCTGGGGATGGGCAAATCCCACGGCCCAGGGGGAAATTTGGGTCGGGACAGCTGGGGGGGATCAAAATCATCACCCCAAAAAGGCAGAGCCCGCCTGCTCCAGCACAAACATCTCCCCTTCCAAAGGCCCCAAAATTTCCGGCTTTCCCCCCAAAAGATGGAGCTCAAAAAAAAAAAAACCAAACAAAAAAAAAAAACCCCAAAAAAACCCCAAAACAAAACAAAAAAAAACACCCCACCAATTTATTTTCAACCAGTTCTTTGCATTGTCACCCTGGGGAGACCCCAGGAAACGCCATTCCCTGCCCAAATTGGAATTTAATAAAATTCCTCTCAAAATTCCTCTGGATTTTGGACGAGCCACAGCCACCCCCAGCAAAAACCACCTAAAAAAAAACAAAACAAAAAAACCCCAGGAAATGGGAGGGTCTGGCCAAGCCCTGCTCTCACCACTTCTCCTTTCCGTGGAACTCCGAAGAGTCGAATTTAAAGAGCAAAAGAGAGTAAAATCAGGAATATTGGGAAGAAATCCCAACCTGGCCCAGGTTGCTCCATCCCTGAAGTGTCCCAGGCCAGGCTGGAGGGGTTTGGGGCACCCTGGGATGCTGAAAAGTCCAAATCTCCCCGGAATTCCCGGACTCCAACACCCATCCTACAGGGATCTGGTCGGGATCAGCATTTTTGAAGCACCCAGTGAACAACCCAGCCTATTCCAGCACTAAGCAGCTTAATTACGTTAATTATATTCTCTAATTTTCCTTCTAAGGACTGCCAGTGCATACTACAAAAATGGGATTTTTCAAGCTGCCTTTTAGGTATTAAGAAATATTTTGGGTCCAAAGGGTTCTTCTGGATAAGGGGAAAAGAAAAAATGGTTGGAAGGGAAAATCCAGTGGTCAGGAACTGGTGGAAAGGGCCAGGGGAAAATAAAGAGAAAAAAAAAGCCCAGAGTGAAAAGGGCTAAAGGAAAAAAAAAAGAGGCCCAGGATAAAAAAAAAAGAGCCAAGAAAAAGAAAAAAAAAAGAAAAAAAAGGCTCAAGGAGAAAAAGGGCCCAAAAAAAAAAAAACCATAAAAGGGCCAGAGCAAAAAAAATAAAAGAAAAAAAAAGGCCCAGAGGAAAAAAAATAAGGGAAAAAAAAAAAGGCCCAGAAAAAAATGAAAGGGCCCTGAGCTCCTGCTCCACCCTGCCCTGCCTCCATCCCCCACAGCAGGGATTTCACTCCCAGGTTTATTTACCTTGGGATTCTTTCCCTGCCAGGAAATTCAGGTGGCAGCACCCGGCCCAGGGACCCCAGCGAAAGGGAATTCAAAAGGGAATGTTCTCTGCACAAAGGGAATTTCTGGGTCTGTTCCCTGCAAAAAGAGAATTTCTGGGTTCACTCCCTGCACAAAGGGAATTTCTGGGTTCCTTCCCTGCACAAAAGGAATTTCTGGGTTCACTCCCTGCACAAACGGAATTTCTGGGTTCACTCCCTGCAAAAAGGGAATTTCTGGGTTCCTTCCCTGCACAAAGGGAATTTCTGGGTTCCTTCCCTGCAAAAAGAGAATTTCTGGGTTCACTCCCTGCAAAAAGAGAATTTCTGGGTTCCTTCCCTGCACAAAGGGAATTTCTGGGTTCACTCCCTGCAAAAAGAGAATTTCTGGGTTCACTCCCTGCACAAAGGGAATTTCTGGGTTCACTCCCTGCACAAAGGGAATTTCTGGGTTCACTCCCTGCAAAAAGAGAATTTCTGGGTTCCCTCCCTGCAAAAAGAGAATTTCTGGGTTCCTTCCCTGCACAAAAGGAATTTCTGGGTTCACTCCCTGCACAAAGGGAATTTCTGGGTTCACTCCCTGCACAAAGGGAATTTCTGGGTTCACTCCCTGCACAAAGGGAATTTCTGGGTTCACTCCCTGCACAAAGGGAATTTCTGGGTTCACTCCCTGCACAAAGGGAATTTCTGGGTTCACTCCCTGCACAAAAGGAATTTCTGGGTCTGTCCCTGCAAAAAGGGAATTTCTGGGTTCACTCCCTGCACAAAAGGAATTTCTGGGTTCACTCCCTGCACAAAGGGAATTTCTGGGTTCACTCCATGCACAAAGGGAATTTCTGGGTTCACTCCCTGCACAAAGGGAATTTCTGGGTTCACTCCATGCACAAAGGGAATTTCTGGGTTCACTCCATGCACAAAGGGAATTTCTGGGTCTGTCCCAGCACAAAGGGAATTTCTGGGTTCACTCCAGGCACAAAGGGAATTTCTGGGTTCACTCCCTGCACAAAGGGAATTTCTGGGTTCACTCCAGGCACAAAGGGAATTTCTGGGTTCACTCCCTGCAAAAAGGGAATTTCTGGGTTCACTCCCTGCAAAAAGAGAATTTCTGGGTTCACTCCCTGCAAAAAGGGAATTTCTGGGTTCACTCCATGCACAAAGGGAATTTCTGGGTTCACTCCCTGCACAAACGGAATTTCTGGGTTCACTCCCTGCACAAAGGGAATTTCTGGGTTCACTCCATGCACAAAGGGAATTTCTGGGTTCACTCCATGCACAAAGGGAATTTCTGGGTCTGTCCCTGCACAAAGGGAATTTCTGGGTTCACTCCCTGCACAAAGGGAATTTCTGGGTTCCTTCCCTGCACAAAGAGAATTTCTGGGTTCCTTCCCTGCACAAAGGGAATTTCTGGGTTCCTTCCCTGCACAAAGGGAATTTCTGGGTTCCTTCCCTGCACAAAGGGAATTTCTGGGTTCCTTCCCTGCACAAAGGGAATTTCTGGGTTCACTCCCTGCACAAAGGGAATTTCTGGGTTCACTCCCTGCACAAAAGGAATTTCTGGGTTCACTCCCTGCACAAAAGGAATTTCTGGGTCTGTCCCTGCAAAAAGGGAATTTCTGGGTTCACTCCCTGCACAAAAGGAATTTCTGGGTTCACTCCCTGCACAAAGGGAATTTCTGGGTTCCTTCCAGGCACAGAGGGAATTTCTGCCCTCCCCACACCTGCTCTGGGCTTTACTGCCTTTGGTCTGCTCAGGCCAGGCCTAAGCAGCAGCCCCCAGCTGGCACTGAGACCTGGAAAAGCCTGGTTTAGTACTGGCACTAACTGGGTATGGAACCCTGGTGTAGTACTGGTATTAACTGGTTTAACACCAGTGTTAACTGGGGTGTGACCCTGGCTTAACACCAGCACTAACTGATTTAACACCAGCGCTAAGTGGGGTGTAAGCCTGGTTTAACACCAGCGCTAAGTGGGGTGTAAGCCTGGTTTAACACCAGCACTAACGGGGGTGTAAGCCTGGTTTAACACCAGCGCTAACTGGGGTGTAAGCCTGGTTTAACACCAGCACTAACTGGGGAATAAGCCTGGTTTAACACCAGTGCTAACTGGTTTAACACCAGCACTAACTGGGGTGTAAGCCTGGTTTAACACCAGCGCTAACTGCGGTGTAAGCCCGGTTTAACACCAGCACTAACGGGGGTGTAAGCCTGGTTTAACACCAGCGCTAACGGGGGTGTAAGCCCGGTTTAACACCAGCGCTGACTGGGGTGTAAGCCTGGTTTAACACCAGCGCTGACTGGGGTGTAAGCCTGGTTTAACACCAGCGCTGACTGGGGTGTAAGCCTGGTTTAACACCAGCGCTGACTGGGGTGTAAGCCTGGTTTAACACCAGCGCTGACTGGGGTGTAAGCCTGGTTTAACACCAGCGCTGACTGGGGTGTAAGCCTGGTTTAACACCAGCGCTGACTGGTTTAACACCAGCACTAACTGGGGTGTAAGCCCGGTTTAACACCAGTGCTAATTGAGCTGTAACCCTGGCTTAACACCAGCACTAACGGGGGTGTAAGCCTGGTTTAACACCAGCACTAACTGGGGTGTAAGCCTGGTTTAACACCAGCACTAACTGGGGTGTAAGCCTGGTTTAACACCAGCACTAACTGGGGTGTAAGCCTGGTTTAACACCAGCGCTAACTGAGCCTGAGGCTCCTCCAGCCCAGGCCTCCCCTCCCTCCGGGGGCGCTGCAGGTCAGCGGGGCAGAGCTCCTGGAGAGCTCGGGCTGCCCCCAGAGCCCTCCCAGGCTGAGCACGGGGCTGGAGAGGGGAACGTCCAGGAGACCCCACGGCAGGATCCCCCCAAAAATCCCACAGCACACCCCACTGGAGATCCCACAGATCTCCCACGGCAGGATCCCCCCCAAAAATCCCACAGCACACCCCACTGGAGATCCCACAGATCCCCCACGGCAGGATCCCCCCCAAAAATCCCACAGCACACCCCACTGGAGATCCCACAGCAGATCCCACAGATCCCCCACAGCAGGATCCCCCCACAAATCCCACAGCACACCCCACTGGAGATCCCACAGATCCCCCACGGCAGGATCCCCCCAAAAATCCCACAGCAGACAACACTGGAGAGCCCACTGGAGATCCCACAGATCCCCCATGGCAGGATCCCCATGACAGGATCCCCCCAAAAATCCCACAGTAGACCCCACTGGAGATCCCACTGGAGATCCCCCATGGCAGGATCCCCCCAAAAATCCCACAGCAGACCCCACTGGAGATCCCACTGGAGATCCCACTGGAGATCCCCCATGGCAGGATCCCCCCAAAAATCCCACAGCAGACAACACTGGAGATCCCACAGATCTCCACGCCAGGATCCCCCCAAAAATCCCACAGCAGACCCCACTGGAGATCCCACAGCAGATCCCACAGATCCCCCATGGCAGGATCCCCCACAGAATCCCACAGGAGATGCCCCACCACAGCAGGAGGAGGATCCGCCCACAAGAGAGACCCCACGGGAGGATCCCCCACAGCAGGAGGTCCCAAAGGAGGATCCCACAGGAGATCCCACACAGGAGGACCCCCCAGAGGACAGGAGAGACCCCACAGGAGGGTCCCCCACAGGAAGGGATCCCACAAGGAGATCCCCCCCACACGGGAGGAGATCCCAAAGGAGATCCTCTACACAGGGAGGGGTCCTACAGGAGGAGATCCCCACACAGGAGGAGATCCCAAAGGAGATCCTCTACACAGGGAGGGGTCCTACAGGAGGAGATCCCCACACAGGAGGAGATTCACCCAACACAGGAGGAGATCCCAAAGGAGATCCCCCAGAGGAAGGGATCCCACAGGAGGAGATCCCCAAGGAGATCCCCACACAGGAGGAGATTCACCCAACACAGGAGGAGATCCCAAAGGAGATCCCCCATAGGAGGAGATCCCCACACAGGAGGAGATTCACCCAACACAGGAGGAGATCCCAAAGGAGATCCCCACACAGGAAGAGGTCCTACGGGAGGAGATCCCCCCCCAGGAGGAGATCCCCCCCCCCTCCACAGGAGGTCCCAAAGGAGGGTCCCTCACACAGGAGGAGATCCCAAAGGAGATCCTCCACACAGGAGGAGATCCTCCACAGGAGGAGATTCACCCAACACAGGAGGAGATCCCAAAGGAGGGTCCCCCACAGGAAGGGATCCCACAGGAGGTGATCCCACAGGAGGTCCCCCACAGGAGGAGATCCCCCACAGGAAGGGATCCCACAGGAGGAGATCCCCACACAGGAGGAGATTCACCCAACACAGGAGGAGATCCCCCACAGGAAGGGATCCCCAAGGAGATCCCCCACAGGAGGAGATTCCCACACAGGAGGAGATTCACTCAATACAGGAGGAGATCCCACAGGAAGGGATCCCACAGGAGGAGATTCCCCCAACACAGGAGGAGATTCCCCCAACACAGGAGGAGATTCCCCCAACACAGGAGGAGATTCCCCCAACACAGGAGGAGATTCCCCCAACACAGGAGGAGATTCCCCCAACACAGGAGGAGATTCCCCCAACACAGGAGGAGATTCCCCCAACACAGGAGGAGATTCCCCCAACACAGGAGGAGATTCCCCCAACACAGGAGGAGATTCCCCCAACACAGGAGGAGATTCACCCCACACAGGAGGAGATCCCAAAGGAGATCTCCACACAGGAGGAGATCCCCACACAGGAAGAGATCCCCACACAGGAGGAGATTCACCCAACACAGGAGGAGATCCCCAAGGAGATCCCCACACAGGAGGAGATTCACCCAACACAGGAGGAGATCCCAAAGGAGATCCCCACACAGGAAGAAGTCCTACGGGAGGAGATCCTCCCCCCCAGGAGGAGATCCACCCCCCCAACAGGAGGTCCCAGAGGAGGGTCCCTCACACAGGAGGAGATCCCAAAGGAGATCCTCCACACAGGAGGAGATTCACTCAATACAGGAGGAGATTCACCCAACACAGGAGGAGATCCCAAAGGAGGGTCCCCCACAGGAAGGGATCCCACAGGAGGAGATCCCAAAGGAGGTCCCCCACAGGAGGAGATCCCCCACAGGAAAGGATCCCACAGGAGGAGATCCCACACAGGAGGAGATTCACCCAACACAGGAGGAGATCCCCCACAGGAAGGGATCCCCACACAGGAGGAGATTCCCCACACAGGAGGAGATCCCAAAGGAGATCCCCCACAGGAAGGGATCCCACAGAAGGAGATCCCAAAGGAGATCCTCCACAGGAGGAGATCCCCACACAGGAGGAGATTCACCCAACACAGGAGATCCCCCACAGGAAGGGATCCCCAAGGAGATCCCCCACAGGAGGAGATCCCCCACACAGGAGGAGATTCACTCAATACAGGAGGAGATCCCACAGGAAGGGATCCCACAGGAGGAGATCCCCCACACAGGAGGAGATTCCCCACACAGGAGGAGATTCACCCCACACAGGAGGAGATCCCAAAGGAGATCCCCACACAGGAGGAGATTCACCCAACACAGGAGGAGATCCCAAAGGAGATCCCCACACAGGAGGAGATTCACCCAACACAGGAGGAGATCCCAAAGGAGATCCCCACACAGGAGGAGATCCCCACACAGAAGGAGATTCACCCAACACAGGAGGAGATTCACCCAACACAGGAGGAGATCCCAAAGGAGGGTCCCCCACACAAGAGATCCCAAAGGAGATCCCCACACAGGAGGAGATCCCAAAGGAGATCCCCACACAGGAGGAGATCCCAAAGGAGATCCCCACACAGGAGGAGGTCCCCCACAGGAAGGGATCCCCCAGGAGATCCCCCCAGGAGATCCCCCAGCCCCGGGCCGGCACTCACGCGTTGCAGTACGGCTTCTTCTCGTAGCCCTTGTAGTTCTTCATGTTCAGGGTCATCTTGCAGGTCTCGCAGTGGAAACAGGATTTGTGCCAGAACTGCAACACAAAACCCCAACCATCAGCACCAGGCACCCCAAAACCCCGCTGGAACCCCACAGCTCCCAGCAGTGTGAGCCCGGGACAGCGGGATTTTCCTGCGCTACAAAAATGGGATTTCCCAGCTCTTTTTTAGATACTAAGAAATGCTACAAAAGTGGGGTTTCCAAGCTCCTTTTTAGATATCAATAAACATTTTGGCTCCACAGAGCTCGGGACGAGCCAGGAAAGGGGAGCACGAATCAGGATCCTTCTGGATAAAGGAAATAAAAAGGTTGGTTAAATGAGCACAGGGAATACCCTGGTTAATTTAGGATCTAATCCCATCTCTCCTGATCTTCCCAATGCATTTATCCCAGCCAGGGGAGGTTTTTTCCCTTCCATAAATCCAGGAATTCATGGGTAAGAAAAGCTCCTCCTGCGAGTGACACCTCAGCAGAGGGAGCAGCTGTGTTTGGAGGTTCAAAGCTGCTGCTTCGGGTTTTTATTTTTATTTTCATTTTTTATTTTATTGCTGCTCTTCGCCCGGCGCCAGCCAGAAGAGCAGGTCAGGTGAGGCTGCACGAGCCAAGCAGGAAAAGGTTCTCATGGGAAGCAGACACTGATCCAAGGTGAAAGAGACACAAAATCCCCCAAAATCCAGACCCTGACCCCACACCCTGGGCTCTGACAAACCCTAAAGGAGAGTTTGAAGGTTCTTTTTTCAGGGCTGCTCCTAAAGAAATTCTTCTCACCTGGCTCTGAGCTGGGAGGAGCCTGAGGAGAACAGCTCAGAGCTGGGGTTAAAGGTTGGATTTGATGATCTGGGAAGTGTTTTCCAACCCGAATTATTCTGATTTGGTGATTCTGAGGTGGCACAGACCAAGTTCAATGTCCACTTTTCCATGGGGATTTGTGGGATCTGGTGGGAATTACCAGGGCCCAGAGAGGAATGGGAATTTCCTCCTGGAGCAGGGAAAGAGGGAAAGCACAGCCTGGAGCAAAACCTTCACCCCTGGCAGGCAGCTCTGCCAGTCCCGCCCTAGGGCGACCCCCTCGGCTCCCAAACCACCCCCAAAAATCAGGCAAAACTCCGCCAAAAGCCCAATTAGCAGCTCCAAGCACTAATTAGAGGACAGGCAAGCGTCCTTTAACACTCAGCCATCACACCCAGGGTGCCCAGCTGCTGCTTCTTGCTGGGATTTTCACTTTAAAACCTTTAAGAAGCCGATTTCCCTCTCCAAGCCCAGCCTGGATCTGTGTCCCCGCAGGGACCAAGCCCTGCTGTCACCTCCCCTGGTGCCACACCCCGTGCACAAACACTGCCAGGCTCTGGGGAGTGACTCAGCCCTGGAGAGGACAATTCTCCTCCTTTTAATTGCTCTCAGCACTGGATTTGTTCCTCCCCTCTGTTCCAGTTCCTCCAGCTGGAGGGGCTTTGCTCCTCCATCCCTTCCCAGCTTTGGGGCTCCTGCAGGATGGATCTGCAGCTGGATCCTGAGTTTTTGGGGTTTGTTGGAAGTGCCAGGCTGTTGTGGGGGGTGAAGGGCCCCTTCCAAGCCCTTCCCGGCAGGAGCTGCCAGGGATGGCACCAGGGATCTGCAGGGGTGAACTGAGAGCCAGCACGGCCCCAGAGCCTTCCCCTCAAGGAATGTCCCAGCTCCCAGGAGGATCTGGCACAGCCAGCAAATCCCTGGGACCCAGCAGGGAAACAACCCCAATCCCAAATCCAGGAGCAGAAATAGATCCCTCTGATCCAGCAGGGAAACCACCCCAATCCCAAATCCAGGAGCAGCAGCAGATCCCTCTGATCCAGCAGGGAAACCACCCCAATCCCAAATCCAGGAGCAGAAATAGATCCCTCTGATCCAGCAGGGAAACCACCCCAATTCCAAATCCAGGAGCAGCAGAAATAGATCCCTCTGATCCAGCAGGGAAAACAACCCCAATCCACAAACAGCAGCAGATTCCTGGGACCCAGCAGGGAAACAACCCCAATCCTAAATCCAGGAGCAGGAACAGATTCCTTGGATCCAGCAGGGAAATAACCCCAATCCCAAATCCACAACCAGCAGTAGATCCCTCTGATCCAGCAGGGAAACCACCCCAATCCCAAATCCAGGAGCAGAAATAGATCCCTCTAATCCACCAGGGAAACCACCCCAATTCCAAACCCAGGAGCAGAAATAGATCCCTCTGATCCACCAGGGAAAACAACCCCAATCCACAAACAGCAGCAGATCCCTCTGATCCAGAAGGGAAAACAACCCCAATCCTAAATCCAGGAGCAGGAACAGATTCCTTGGATCCAGCAGGGAAATAACCCCAATCCCAAATCCACAACCAGCAGTAGATCCCTCTGATCCAGCAGGGAAACCACCCCAATCCCAAATCCACAACCAGCAGCAGATCCCTGGGATCCAGCAGGGAAACCACCCCAATCCCAAATCCACAACCAGCAGCAGATCCCTGGGATCCAGCAGGGAAACAACCCCAATCCCAAATCCACAACCAGCAGCAGATCCCTCGGATCCAGCAGGGAAACCACCCCAATCCCAAATCCACAACCAGCAGCAGATCCCTGGGATCCAGCAGGGAAACAACCCCAATCCCAAATCCACAACCAGCAGCAGATCCCTGGGATCCAGCAGGGAAACCACCCCAATCCCAAATCCAGGGGCAGAAATAGATCCCTCTGATCCAGCAGGGAAACAACCCCAATCCCAAATCCACAACCAGCAGCAGATCCCTGGGATCCAGCAGGGAAACCACCCCAATCCCAAATCCACAACAAGCAGCAGATCCCTGGGATCCAGCAGATCCCTCTGATCCCGCTCCCAGCCCCAGCAGGACGACGCTCCCGGGCACGCTCCGCTTCCATCCCAGAGAATTCCCAGCACATTCCTGCCCCATTCCCACCAGGGATTGCTCAGCAGTGCCATTCCCAGCACTCCCCAAGGGATCTGGGATGCCCCTGGAGCACTTTTTTGGAGCATTTTTCCCTGTTCCCAGCCTCATGGAGCACTTTTCCCTGGCCCCAGCCTTGCTGCCACCGCTCTCGGTCTCACGAAGGGAGTGGAATTAATGCTGGATCCACAAAAATCTAAGGCAGCACTGAAGGGAGGCTGGAGCAGGGCTGGACACAGGGGACCAGCAGTTATTTAGGCTTCCAGGAACGTTCTGCTCGCCGTGGAAAGAGGACAGGATCCAAACGGGGCCTTAGAGGAGCGTGAACGCCCTGTGCTTCCCAATCCTGAGCCTGGAGGTGATCCCAGGTGCTCCCACATCCCAGCAGGCAGGATTTTATTTCTAAGTGTGAACACACGTTTTGGAAGCTCTTCTGACCTACACATCCTCCCTGGAAAATCAGAAATTTAAAGGAAAATAGCTCTAAAACTTCCCAGGTTATCCAGGTGAGTGGGTCAGAGATAATCCATGCTGGGGAGAGAAAGGATTCCTTGGATTTATAATCATGGAATGGTCTGGGATGGAAGGGACTTCCAAACTCATCCAGTGCCACCTCCTGCCATGGGCAGGGACATTTTCCACTGTTCCAGGGGCTCCAAACCCTGTCCAGCCCGGCCTTGGACACTTCCAGGGGCAAACACAGCTGCTCTGGCTCCTACCAGGCAAAGCCATTGCTCCACACCTGGAGCAAACCCCACAACCCGGGGGCAAACCCCACAACCCGGGGGCAAACCCCACAACCCGGGGGCAAACCCCACAACCCGGGGGCAAACCCCACAACCCGGGGGCCCCAGGATTTGAGGACAGCACCCAGAGGAACCCCTGGGCTGGAGGAGACAAGGCCTGGGTGAGGCTCAGGGCCCTGCACAGCTCAGGCTGAGCCCAGCCCAGCCCTCGGGTGTCACTTCCCCTGTGGAAGCCAGAGCCAGCAGTGGCACTGTCCCCGTGGGGGCAGGGACGGCGACGGCCCCGAAGCCACTCGGGCACCTCGGGGCTGTGGGGAGGTGGGCACACTCCGGGTAAAGCGGTGAGTTTTCCATAAATCCCAAAGGGAAGTGGAGTTTCCCTGGTTCGGGGGGCAAAGCCACATCTCAGACACCCCAAGGCCGGGGCTGTCCCCTCCTCTGCCCTTCGGACTCTGCCCG
Source organism: Anomalospiza imberbis (assembly GCF_031753505.1). Classification (NCBI taxonomy): domain Eukaryota; kingdom Metazoa; phylum Chordata; class Aves; order Passeriformes; family Viduidae; genus Anomalospiza; species Anomalospiza imberbis. Next base: position 2,966,675 of record NC_089702.1, on the reverse strand, counting down.
GGATGGCAGGGACAGCGAGAGGGACAGGGACTCACACGGCTGGGAAAAGCAGGGACAGAGGAAAAGCAGGGACAGAGGAATTCCAAGGGCCAGGAAAAACAGGGACAGAGGAAAAGCAGGGACAGAGGAATTCCAAGGGCCAGGAAAAGCAGGGACAGAGGAATTCCAAGGGCCAGAAAAAGCAGGGACAGACAGAGACATTCAAAAGGTCAGGAAGAGCAGGGACAGAGACATTCCAAGGGTCAGGAACAGCAGGAGTAGAGGAAAAGCAGGGACAGAGGAATTCCAAGGGCCGGGAAAAGCAGGGACAGAGGAATTCCAAGGGCCGGGAAAAGCAGGGACAGAGGAAAAGCAGGGACAGAGGAATTCCAAGGGCCTGCCCAGGGTTTTATGGGAACTGGGGCAGCGTTCCGGGAAAAGGGCAGCCGGAGGCGCTCCGGGGCGGGGTGAGCCGCACCACGAGCCGGCCGCGCCTCGGCTTTTCGGAAGAGGAAGTGGCTGAGGAGCCCGAGGAGGACAAGATGGTGACTGCGGGCTCCTGCCTGCTCCCCACAGCTGGAGCACAGCCCCCCCTGCTCCCCACAGCTGGAGCACAGCCCCCCCTGCTCCCCACAGCTGGAGCACGCCTTTCCCTGCTCCCCACAGCTGGAGCACGCCTTTCCCTGCTCCCCACAGCTGGAGCACACCTTTCCCTGCTCCCCACAGCTGGAGCACGCCTTTCCCTGCTCCCCACAGCTGGAGCACGCCTTTCCCTGCTCCCCACAGCTGGAGCACGCCTTTCCCTGCTCCCCACAGCTGGAGCACGCCTTTCCCTGCTCCCCACAGCTGGAGCACGCCTTTCCCTGCTCCCCACAGCTGGAGCACGCCTTTCCCTGCTCCCCACAGCTGGAGCACAGCCCCCCCTGCTTCCCACAGCTGGAGCACAGCCCCCCCTGCTTCCCACAGCTGGAGCACAGCCCCCCCTGCTCCCCACAGCTGGAGCACAGCCCCCCCTGCTCCCCACAGCTGGAGCACAGCCCCCCCTGCTCCCCACAGCTGGAGCACGCCTTTCCCTGCTCCCCACAGCTGGAGCACGCCTTTCCCTGCTCCCCACAGCTGGAGCACGCCTTTCCCTGCTCCCCACAGCTGGAGCACACCTTTCCCTGCTCCCCACAGCTGGAGCACGCCTTTCCCTGCTCCCCACAGCTGGAGCACGCCTTTCCCTGCTCCCCACAGCTGGAGCACAGCCCCCCCTGCTTCCCACAGCTGGAGCACAGCCCCCCCTGCTCCCCACAGCTGGAGCACAGCCCCCCCTGCTCCCCACAGCTGGAGCACACCTTTCCCTGCTCCCCACAGCTGGAGCACGCCTTTCCCTGCTCCCCACAGCTGGAGCACGCCTTTCCCTGCTCCCCACAGCTGGAGCACAGCCCCCCCTGCTCCCCACAGCTGGAGCACGCCTTTCCCTGCTCCCCACAGCTGGAGCACGCCTTTCCCTGCTCCCCACAGCTGGAGCACGCCTTTCCCTGCTCCCCACAGCTGGAGCACGCCTTTCCCTACTCCCCACAGCTGGAGCACGCCTTTCCCTGCTCCCCACAGCTGGAGCACACCTTTCCCTGCTCCCCACAGCTGGAGCACACCTTTCCCTGCTCCCCACAGCTGGAGCACGCCTTTCCCTGCTCCCCACAGCTGGAGCACACCTTTCCCTGCTCCCCACAGCTGGAGCACACCTTTCCCTGCTCCCCACAGCTGGAGCACGCCTTTCCCTGCTCCCCACAGCTGGAGCACGCCTTTCCCCGCAGCTCACGGAGCCCACGAGCACCCCGGAGCCACGGCTCATCCCCTCCCCTGCCCGCAATCCTGGGATCCCCGCTCCCTCCCGGCCAGCCTCAATCCCAGCACTCCCTTTCCCCTTCCTGTGAGCCCCGACCCCAACACTCCCCTTCCCTTCCAAATATCCACAACCCCGAACCCTTTTCCCTTCCAAATATCCACAACCCTAAACCCTTTTCCCTTCCAAATATCCACAACCCCGAACCTTTCCAAATATCCACAATCCCAGCACTCTTTTCCCTTCCAGTTATCCCCAAATCTCCCTTTTCCTTTCCAAATATCCACAATCTTCAAACCCCTTTCCCTCCTAAATATCCACAACCCCAGCACTCCTTTTTCCCTTCCAGTTATCCCCAAACCCTTCCCTTCCAAATCTCCACAACCCCCAAACCCTTCCATTCTAAATTTTCAGAACTCCCAAACCCTTTTCCCTTCCAAATCTCCACAACCCCCAAACCCTTCCATTCTAAATTTTCAGAACTCCCAAACCCTTTTCCCTTCCAAATATCCACAAACTCCAAACCCTTCCAAATTTTCTCAATCCCAAAACCCCCTTCCCTTCCTTTCATCCACATCCCCCAGTCCCCTCTTCCCCTCCTGTTATCCCCCGACCCTTTTTCCCTTCCTATCGCCCCCCAGTCCCAACACCCAGCAGCTCCTGGAGGCTCCCAGGGTGCGGAGCCACCCGCAGCCCCAAATCCCAGGATTTAGGGGTGATAGTTCAGCTCCGAGCCATTCCCGGCCTCAGGAAGAAGCATCATCCCTTAAAAATGCGAGCAACAGGGTCTGCCGGAGCTCAGGAATGCCGCTGGAGAGCGGAGCCTTCTTCCCAGTTACTTTTTTTAGTCCCTAAACTGGTTGTCCCAGAAGCCTGGGAGAAGAGGGGGAGGAGAGGAAAGGAAATCCCATGGGAAGAGCAGCGGGAATGGAGCCCCACCATCACCTTCCCCACCTCCAGCTTCCACCAGAGCTTTGGTTTTGAGGGGAAAATACTGCAAAAAAAAATAAAATTCCGGGTTAAGGGAGGCAGCCCCGGAGTGCAGGGATGGGATTTTGGAACAGAGAAGTAGCAACTGGGATGGAAGATTTAGGAAAAAAAAAAAAAAAAAGGGGAAAAAGCTCGATAATGGAAACCAGATGAGGTTCCCGGCTTCAGGGAAGCGTTAACTGTTGCTTTCCTTGGGCCTCCACACGGATGTGCTGCCTTTGAATGGGAGATACCGCAATAAATCGAAATATTTGCTATGGAAGGACGAGCTGGGAACGCTGCCGGAGCCCCCCGGGCAAAGAGCTCCATCCCTGCCCCCTCCCTGGGGACCCTCGGGACACCGGGGGCTCCCGGGACCCCCAGGACACGGTGGGGGGGCAGCGTGGAAACACCCCCGGAAAGGCGGGGGCAGGGACCCAGATTCCCTGGGGTCCCCCCGGGACAATGGGGTCCCACCGCGAGGGGATCCAGCGTGGAAATACCCCCGGGAAAAGCGGGGTTCGGAGTGGGAAGCGTGGAAATACTCCCGGGAATAGGGCGGGGGGGGGGGGGGAGAGTGCCCATAAGGAAGCGGAACCCGCGGGGGGCTGGAATCCTACCAGAGACCCCCAAAAACACCGGGATCCCGTGGAAAACCCCCCCGGGAATGGGGGTGAGGAGAAAAACCATCCTATCCAGAGGAGGGAAAAAAAAAAAAAAAATCCCAAATCCTCGTCCCACTCCCCACGTGCGACCCTCCGGGACTCACCTTATCCAGGCAGTTCACCTTCTCCGTGGGGTACACGATCTTCCCGCAGCGCGCACAGTTGGGATTCATGGCTGAAAACTCCCGTGGAGGGGAAAGGGGGAGGGAAGGAGGAAAAAAAAAAAAAAAATCACCCCCACCCTCCTCCGCCGCCTTCTTCTTCCACTGAGCCGCCGCCCGCGATGTCGCGACTTTAAATAGTCGGGAAGGGGAGGAGGCGGTGGGGAAAGGGAAAGGGGAGGGAGCGCGGGGGCGGGGCGCGCCCCCACGCGTGCGCGCACACGTAACGCGCGTGCGAGCGCGGTGCACGCCCCTGGGGGGCAGCGCCGAGCTGAGGCACCCCAAAAAAGGGCCAAAACCAGCGTGAAAACCACAAGAAATTGACACTGAGGGCGCGGCGGGATTCGAACCGGGGACCTTTGGGTCCGCGGTGTCGGTAGAGGGGACTACGGGGGAAGGCACGCGGCGGGCGGGGGTATAGCTCAGTGGTAGAGCATTTGACTGCAGATCAAGAGGTCCCTGGTTCAAATCCGGGTGCCCCCTCAGCGGGCACAGTGGGCCCCTTTTTTTACCCATTTCTGTCCGGTTTTTACCCGTTTTTTCCCTTTTTTCCCGGTATTTCCGGCATGGGGGAGGGGACCCTTAAAGCGGGCGAATCGCATTTGCTGCGCAGGCGTGGAGTGAGCCCTAAAGTGTCACCCAGCAGCCTCACGCTGCCAGCGGGGGTATAGCTCAGTGGTAGAGCATTTGACTGCAGATCAAGAGGTCCCCGGTTCAAATCCGGGTGCCCCCTTGTTTTAGTTATGGTGTTTTTTTTTTTTTTTCCCCTCTCCCTTTATCCCAAGTTTTCTCGCACCAATTATCCCTGGTCGCTCTTTCCGTTCCCGCCGCCCGCTCCCGGCGCTCCCGGCGCTCCCGGTACCGGTGAGGGTCTCGCGTTTCCCGCCGCCGCTAGGGGGCGCAGCGCGAGGAGCGAGGCGGGGCGGGCGCGTCACGTGACATCCGCCGCCTCTTCCGGCGCCAAGATGTCCAAGCGAGGTGAGGCGGGCGCCGCTCTCCGCCGCCATCCGGCTCCATCCGCCGCCATCCGCTGCCCCCGTGGCTGCCCCGGCGCAGCGGGGACCCGGGGAGAGGCGCCTGAGCCCGGGCGGGAGCGGATGTCACGGGTGATGGGCGCCGTCGCCCTCCCCGTGAGGCGCAGGCCCGGGGCCGCGCTGGCCGCGTCGTGAGGCGGTAGCGGGCTCTTAACGCTCTTCTCGACCCGCAGGACGCGGAGGTTCGTCCGGGGCCAAGTTCCGCATCTCCCTGGGTCTGCCGGTGGGGGCCGTGATCAACTGCGCCGACAACACCGGTGAGTGCGGGGCTGGAGCCGCGGGGCGGCGGGAGGGACGGCCCGGGAGCCGGGGGAGCCCCTCGGGAAAGGCCCCCTCAGTAACCCGAGGGCGAGGTGTCGGGAATTCCCAGAGCTCCGTTTTCCTTCTGGAATCTCTGGCCGGGGCTGGGGTAGCGACAGCGCTGTGAGACGTGTCCCGGGAGAACGGCGGCGCCGCTCCGGGCTGTCCCGGGAGAACGGCGGCGCCGCTCCGGGCTGTCCCGGGAGAACGGCGGCGCCGCTCCGGGCTGTCCCGGGAGAACGGCGGCGCCGCTCCGGGCTGTCCCGGGAGAACGGCGGCGCCGCTCCCGGGCTGTCCCGGGAGAACGGCGGCGCCGCTCCCGGGCTGTCCCGGGAGAACGGCGGCGCCGCTCCCGGGCTGTCCCGGGAGAACGGCGGCGCCGCTCCCGGGCTGTCCCGGGAGAACGGCGGCGCCGCTCCCGGGCTGTCCCGGGAGAACGGCGGCGCCGCTCCCGGGCTGTCCCGGGAGAACGGCGGCGCCGCTCCCGGGCTGTCCCGGGAGAACGGCGGCGCCGCTCCGGGCTGTCCCGGGAGAACGGCGGCGCCGCTCCGGGCTGTCCCGGGAGAACGGCGGCGCCGCTCCGGGCTGTCCCGGGAGAACGGCGGCGCCGCTCCGGGCTGTCCCGGGAGAACGGCGGCGCCGCTCCCGGCTGTTAAAAATGGGTTAGAAACGGTTGTAAAATAGCTGATAGTTGTTAAACACGCGCAGTTTGGTTGTGGTAAAAGGGGTAAAAAGGGGTGGATGTCAGAAACACGGTACTCTACCGTATTAGCGAAACGAGCCAGAACTGTCGTGGGCCAGTCAAGCGCCTGAAACCTTCCTGCAAATGAAAGATCCCAACAGAAACCAATCCAAAGGGACAACAAACAGGATAAAAAGGGGCATCTGACCCCCCGAACCCGTGCCGCTCCACCTGGAACGTCGGCGACATCGCTGCTCAGCCCGCGGGCCCCCTTGCTTTAGGCCTTTCTTTTATATTATAATAAATGCTGAAATCGCTTTGAGTACCGGGAGCGCGCTCCCGTTTTTAACACGGCTGTCCCGCAGGGGCTAAGAACCTCTACATCATCTCCGTGAAGGGCATCAAGGGCCGCCTGAACCGGCTGCCGGCGGCCGGCGTGGGTGACATGGTGATGGCCACGGTGAAGAAGGGCAAGCCGGAGCTGAGGAAGAAGGGTGAGTGGCACCGCCGCTGTCCCGAATTGTCACGGGAATCGGGGGCAGAGTCCCCCCCTCACCCCTTCTCTAAAGCACTCGCTGGGTCCCTGCCGTGGCCCGGGGAGTTGTCGTGGAAGGGCAGAGCAAAGGCGCCGCTTTTGGGTGAAGTGGCAGCTGCCGGTGCTGTTGATTTCAATCAGCGGTGGGACAGCGGGTTTGGGAATCCTGGAATGGGCTGGGAAGGGAGCTTGCATCCCATCCGTGGGCAAGGGCACCTTCTGCTGGCCCGGGTGGCTCCAGCCTGGCCTTGGACACTTCCAGGGATGCAGGGACAGCCACGGCTGCTCTGAGTAACCTGTGCCAGGGAGGAATTCCTTCCCTAAATCCCCTCCTGAGCCCAGCTGTCTGTCAGTAAAAGAGAAGTGATGTCACGTGGATCTGTAAAACTAAAAGTTATGGAATGATTTGGGTGGGAAAGGAACCTTAAATTTCATCCAGGTCCACTCCTTGCCATGGGTTTGCTCCTGCTCCAGAGGAGTTTTTGCTGAATATTGTTTGTGAATTAATAATTCACTTCAAAATAAAGGTGCAAAAGTGGGAAAACCCTGGATTTTCCAAGTGTAGGTGCAGCTGCAGGTGTTTAATGGTCAGTTTTAAGGGGACTGTTGACTATAAAATGTAACTTCAGAGTAAAACACCACAAGTATGAGGTGCAAAACAAAACCCACCGCGAATCTGGGTTTGATTCCTGTGGGATCCGTGTGGAATGTGTTTATCCTGAGGGCTGTGACGCTTTTCCCTCGCAGTGCACCCAGCAGTGGTGATCAGGCAGCGGAAATCCTACAGGAGAAAAGATGGGGTGTTCCTGTACTTCGAGGACAACGCGGGAGTGATTGTGAATAACAAAGGGGAAATGAAAGGTGAGCCTGGGAATTGTGCCCCACAGGGGGAAAGGACTCAAGATTCCCCTCAGAGAGTGGGATTTTGGCTGGGAAATGCTGCCCTGAGCCATCTGTGAGCTCTAAATCACAGAATTCCAGAATGGTTTGGTTGGAAGGGAGCTCAAAACTCATCCCAGGGGCATCTCCCACTATCCCAGGGTGTTCACGCCTAGCCTTGGACACCTCCAGGGGCAGCCACAGCTTCTCTGGGAATTGCATCCCAGCCTCTCAGGGATGAGGTCAGCCTCACCGACCCTGTGGTGTTTGTCCCTGTTTTCCAGGCTCAGCCATCACAGGCCCCGTGGCCAAGGAATGTGCAGATCTGTGGCCCAGGATCGCCTCCAACGCCGGGAGCATCGCCTGATCCCCATCCTGCCCCTGGCCAGGGACACAAAATAAAACTCCTTGTAGCAACTCCGTGGTGTTCTCATTGCCAGATAGGAGCAGGATTGTGCTGGGAAGTGTTTCTATGGAGCTCCAGCTGGAAAATGGGATTGGGGGATTGAACAGTTCTGGTTTTCAGGCAGGTTCCTGAAGAATCCCTGGAATGGGTTAAATTTCAGTGATCCTGAATTGATGCCTTGTCTGAGGGGAGCTGGGAGGGGTCTGTGCCTTTGTGCTGGAGCTCCCAGAACTGGAGAATTCCCAGAATTTTCTTCCAGGATAGGCAATTGAGCTGCCCTGGGAGCTGCAGGGTTCCTGCAGGACAGAGGGACCTGAGGGATGTCCCTTGGCTGGGGACAGGCGGAGGCCGCTGCTGTCACCTGGGCAGTGGCTGGAGTTGCACCTGGAGAGCCTGGGCTGAGCTCTCTGGGAACCTTCAGCAGAGTGGGAAGGCATGTCCAGGGAAAAGCTCGGGATGTTTGTTCCTGGTGTTCCTGGAGCAAAAGAAAGGAGAGGGATCCCTGGAAGGGATGTCCAGGGAAAAGCTCGGGATGTTTGTTCCTGGTGTTCCTAGAGCAAAAGAAAGGAGAGGGATCCCTGGAAGGGATGTCCAGGGAAAAGCTCAGGATGTTTGTTCCTGGTGTTCCTGGAGCAAAAGAAAGGAGAGGGATCCCTGGAAGGGATGTCCAGGGAAAAGCTCGGGATGTTTGTTCCTGGTGTTCCTGGAGCAAAAGAAAGGAGAGGGATCCCTGGAAGGGATGTCCAGGGAAAAGCTCGGGATATTTGTTCCTGGTGTTCCTGGAGCAAAAGAAAGGAGAGGGATCCCTGGAAGGGATGTCCAGGGAAAAGCTCGGGATGTTTGTTCCTGGTGTTCCTGGAGCAAAAGAAAGGAGAGGGATCCCTGGAAGGGATGTCCAGGGAAAAGCTCGGGATGTTTGTTCCTGGTGTTCCTAGAGCAAAAGAAAGGAGAGGGATCCCTGGAAGGGATGTCCAGGGAAAAGCTCGGGATGTTTGTTCCTGGTGTTCCTGGAGCAAAAGAAAGGAGAGGGATCCCTGGAAGGGATGTCCAGGGAAAAGCTCGGGATGTTTGTTCCTGGTGTTCCTAGAGCAAAAGAAAGGAGAGGTTTGGGTGGGAGCAGTGATTTCCTGGCCCACAGGACAATGGGGTGGCTTTGGGGCCCTGGTGCCTGGAATTCCTTCCCTGACCCCAAATCATGGCAGGAGGAGGGGGCTGCTCCCAGCAGGAACTGCTCCCAGCACCACAATTCCCACCTCCAGCTGGCACCGAGCTGTTCCCTGCTGCACTTCTGGAGATTCCTGATGTTCCTGTGCCATTCCTGATGTTTCTGTGCCATCCCTGATGCTGTCTATGCCACTCCCAATGCCTTCTGTGCCATTCCTGATGCTTTTTGTGCCATTCCTGATGCTTTTTGTGCTATTCCTGATGCTTTCTGTGGTGCCCATTCCCGATAATTCTGTGCCATTCCCGATGTTTCTGTGCCCATTCCCGCCATTCCTGTGCCATTCCCCATGATTTTGTGCCACCCCAGATGTTCCTGTGCCACTCCCGGTGCATTTTGTGCCATTCCCGACATTCCTGTGCCACCCCGATGTTCCAGTGCTGCCACTGATGTTTCTGTGCCCATTCATGACTTTCCTGTGCTATTCCCAATTATTTTGTGCCACTCCTGATGTTCTTGTACCACCCCCAATGCCTTCTGTGCCACCCCCGATGTTTCTGTGCCATTCCAATGTTCCTGTGCCATTCCTGATATTCCTCTGCCACTCCCAATGCCTTTTGTGCCACTCCTGATGTTCCTGTGCCACTCTCGATGTGCCATTCCCGATAATTTTGTGCCATTCCTGGTGTTCCTGTGCCCATTCCTGACATTCCTGTGCCATTCCAATGTTCCTGTGCCATTCCTGATATTCCTCTGCCACTCCCAATGCCTTTTGTGCCACTCCTGATGTTCCTGTGCCACTCTCGATGTGCCATTCCCGATAATTTTGTGCCATTCCTGATGTTCCTGTGCCCATTCCCGACATTCCTCTGCCACTCCCAATGCCTTTTGTGCCACTCCTGATGTTCCTGTGCCACTCTCGATGTGCCATTCCCGATAATTTTGTGCCATTCCTGATGTTCCTGTGCCCATTCCCGACATTCCTGTGCCATTCCCGATGCCTTTTGTGCCACTCCTGATGTTCCTGTGCCACTCTCGATGTGCCATTCCCGATAATTTTGTGCCATTCCTGATGTTCCTGTGCCCATTCCTGACATTCCTGTGCCATTCCTGATGCCTTTTGTGCCATTCCTGATGTTCCTGTGCCACTCTCGATGTGCCATTCCCGATAATTTTGTGCCATTCCTGATGTTCCTGTGCCCATTCCCGACATTCCTGTGCCATTCCCGATGCCTTTTGTGCCACTCCTGATGTTCCTGTGCCACTCTCGATGTGCCATTCCCGATAATTTTGTGCCATTCCTGATGTTCCTGTGCCCATTCCTGACATTCCTGTGCCATTCCTGATGCCTTTTGTGCCACTCCTGATGTTCCTGTGCCACTCTCGATGTGCCATTCCCGATAATTTTGTGCCATTCCTGATGTTCCTGTGCCCATTCCCGACATTCCTGTGCCATTCCCGATGCCTTTTGTGCCATTCCCGATGTTTTTGTGCCGAGGTCACAGCGGGAAGGCAGCGACACCTCTGGAATTCAGCGGCACCAGCCCAGGGAAGGTGCCCAAACCCCTGGCCCCGCTTTGGGCGGGGTTTTTAAACCTCTCTGACTATTCCCAGCAGATTCCTGGATATTCCTGGATACCCCAGAGCTGGGTGCAGGCAGCAGGAGGGAGCTTGGCCGAGGATTTGCCCATGCCGAGGGTTACTGCCTCTGTTCTCCGCGGGGTTTTGGAGCAGGAGAGCGCCCGTGGATCTTTCCCTGGAGCCCTGGGAGGGCCCAGCGCTGCTCTGGCTGTGATCCCAACACCCCAAACCTGCAGCTGCTGGGGGTTTCTGTCTTCCCAAGCAGTGACCATCATTCCAGAGGTGCAGGTGATGCCTCAGGTTTGAGCTTTTCTATTTTTCAGGTTCTGTGCTGCTTTAGTGTGTGGGTCTGGGTTCCTGTTATGGGATGGTGAGCTCTGTGCACAGAGCAGGGAGATAAAACAATTCCTTCTCCAGCTGGGGACCAAGGACAAATGATCCAAATCTCAGGCCCAAGAGCACAAACAACGTGGGCTGGAGAGAGAGAAACAAGGATGGGACTGCATGGGCTGGAGCTGGAATTGGACAGTGAACTCCAATGTGCAAATGGAGCAGAATTTATAAAAGTGGGAGACCCTGTGAGCGGTCATGCATTTTGGGACCATTTTGGGTCCATTTTGTGACCACTTTGTGACCATTTTGGTTCATTTTGTGACCATTTTGGTTCATTTTGTGACCATTTTGGTTCATCTTGGGTGCAGCCCTGGCTGGGCTCTGGTGGTGTCCAAGGTGGATCCATTGAGGAGATCCTCTTAATGAATCCCTGTTTTGTTCTGTAACTCTGCCTGGCCAGTCTCTCCATGGAGGAGATCCTTTTCACAAATCCCTGCTTTATTCTCTAATTCTGGCCTCTGCTCTAGCTCAGCCTTCTCAAGGCATCACAGGGATCTGCTCCGTGTAAGGAACCACCCCAATAAAGCCCCAGTAAAGCCGCTCTTGTGGATCACTTTTAACATTCCTGCTTTGTGAGGGATTTCTCCACGGCTTCCAGAGTTGGATTAAACATTTTGGGGAGGACTTTTGGTGTTGCAGTAATTCCTGAGCCAGGCTAGGCACACCCTGAGACCAAACAGAGCCTGCGCTGACACTCTGAAGTCAGGGCTGGAAATGTTCCTCTCCTTTGGCCACATTTGGAGTTCTTTTAGAGGGAATCAGGTGGGAATTGAGGACCTGCCTTACCAGGAGCGTGGTGAGAGCCCTGGCATGAGGGCAGGGTGTGCCAGGCAGGGCTGAGAGCAGCTGGCAAGCCACAGCCATCCCTGGAATGTGACAGAGCCACGTCAGTGGCCACAAGGAGCCTCACCTGGCCACAAGGAGCCTCACCTGGCTCACCTGCCCAGGTGGGGGTATAGCTCAGGGGCAGAGCATTTGACTGCAGATCAAGAGGTCCCCGGTTCAAATCCGGGTGCCCCCTCTCTTTTCCATCTTTTTATCCCCAAGAATGGGGGTGGGAGCCTGGAATTCCCAGGTTTTCCCCCCCTCACCCAGCTGTGTGCAGGCCCCGTGCTGATTCCCAGCAGGGCAGAGCAGCAGCAGGGGTGTTGGTGAGGAAAGGGATGAGGATTTGGGGAGGATGCGGGTTTTGTCCTGGGATTAAGGAGCTGGGATGGTAATGGGCAGGGAATTCCTCCTGGGAATGCCCATGGGAAGCAGGGGGTGTAGCTCAGGGGGAGAGGAGAGCATTTGCAGATCAGGAGGTCCCTGGTTCACCCCCAGGTGCCCCCTCTTTTCTCCTCCTTTTCCTCTTCCTCCAACTTTTCTTCTGCCCCAATCCTTCAGGGGAAGGTTGGGAACCTGCTGTGGGATGTGGGGGTTGTGCTGGGCAGGGAATGTGGGGTGGGAGCCGTGGTGGGAGCAGCCAGACCTGGAGAAGCGCAGGGGGTGTGCACTGGGTGGGGAAGCACTCCCGGGAAATCTGGGCCTGCATCAGCCTCCCCTGGGCTGAATTCTCTGTCCGGAGAAATTCTGGGAATAACGGGGAAAATGGAACTGGGATCTGGGCTGGAATCGGGGATGGGGAAAACCAGGACTGGAATCCAGAATGGGGGAAAAACTGAACCTGGATCCGGGCTGGAATCGGGAATGGGGGAAAAACTGAACCTGGATCCGGGCTGGAATCCGGAATGGGGGAAAAACTGAACCTGGATCCAGGCTGGAATCCGGAATGGGGGAAAAACTGAACCTGGATCCGGGCTGGAATCCGGAATGGGGGGAAACCAGGACTGGATAAGGGTGGGATTTGGAATGGGAGAAAACCGGGACTGGATCTCGGCTGGAATCGGGAATGGGGAAAAAACTGAACCTGGATCTGAACTGGAATCCAGAATGGGGAAAAAACTGAACCTGGATCTGAACTGGAATCCAGAATGGGTGAAAACCAGGACTGGATGTGAGCTGGAATCTGGAATGGGGGAAAACTGGGACTGGATGTGAGCTGGAATCTGGAATGGGGGAAAACTGGGACTGGATCAGGGCCAGGATACGGAATGGAGCAAAACCCCAAAACCCAGACAGGATCAGGGGGGATACGGAATGGAGGAAAAACCCGGACAGGAAAATGGCCAGGATATGGAATGGAAGAAGACCTGGACTGGATCAGAAAGGGATTTGACATGGAGAAAAACCTGGACTGGACTGAGGCTGGAATATGGATTTTTGGGGAAAACCTGGACTGGATTACAGCTGATATATGGAATGGGGGAAAACCTGGACTGGATCACGGCTGAGATGTGGAATGGAGGAAAACCCGGACTGGAACACAGCTGGAATATGGATTTGGGAGAAAAGCTGGACTGGACTGCAGCCAATATATGGAATGGGGGAAAACCTGGACTGGATCAGGGTGGGATATGGTCCGGATTGGATAATAGCCAGCATATGGAATGGAAGGAAACCTGAACTGGATCCAGCCAGGACGTGGAATGGGGAAAATCCTGGGCTGGATCAGGGCTGGGAAATGGAATGAAAGGAATCACATCTGCCATCTTTTATCCCATTTAACTCCCTGTACCTTCGCCAGGGACATTGGGCTGCACAGGAGCTGCCAAGTACAGGGATCCAACCCACAGAGGGAAAATCTTCTCTTTCCCAAGAAATGTTTTTAAATGTCCCTGGCGCAGGTGTTGTCCCAGGGGGTATAGCTCAGTGGTAGAGCATTTGACTGCAGATCAAGAGGTCCCTGGTTCAACTCCAGGTGCCCCCTCTTTCTTGACTCTTTTCACCTTCCTTTTGCCACAAATTAGCCCCAGGAAAAATCCATGGAGAGCTCTGAGCTTGTGCTGTGCACTCAGTGTTGCGTCTGAGCTCCAGCATCCAAGGAAGGAGGCCCTGAGTGTTGGGGAAGTGCAGGCGTTGTTCTTTGTCTGAGTGACCGCTCACTGTCTGTGTGAGCTTTGCCTGTCTTTAATTCTCTGTAGACATCAGATCTAGCAGAATTTCTCCTTTTCACCGTCATTCATCGCATTTAACCCCATGCACAGCCTTTGGCAGGTACATGAAAGTGCAAAGGGTGGTGTCAAGGATTCCTGAACAACAGAACTTTTTTTTTTTTTCTTTCCCAAGAAATATTTTTAAATGTCCCTGGTGCAGGTGCTGTCCCAGGGGGGTATAGCTCAGTGGTAGAGCATTTGACTGCAGATCAAGAGGTCCCTGGTTCAACTCCAGGTGCCCCCTCTTTTTTTGCTTCTTTTCACCTTCCTTTTGCCCAAATCTTTCACAGAAAACACGCGGAGAGCTCGTGCAGGATGTATGGCCTGGCTCTGTGCACCCAGTGCTGGTTCTGAGCTCCAGAATGCAGTCCCTGAGTGCTGGGGAAGTGCAGGGGCTGTGCTCAGTGTGAGAACGCCTCCCTGTCTGTGTGAGCTGTTCCGTGCTTTAAATTTGCTGCAGGCATCAGATCTAGCAGAATTTGTCCTTTTCACCGTCATTCATCGCATTTAACCCCATGCACAGCCTTTGGCAGGTACATGAAAGTGCAAAGGGTGGTGTCAAGGATTCCTGAACAACAAGTTTTTTTTTTTCCCAAGAAATATTTTTAAATGTCCCTGGTGCAGGTGTTGTCCCAGGGGGGTATAGCTCAGTGGTAGAGCATTTGACTGCAGATCAAGAGGTCCCTGGTTCAACTCCAGGTGCTCCCTCTTTCTTGCCTCTTTTCACCTTCCTTTTGCCACAAATTAGCCCCAGGAAAAATCCATGGAGAGCTCTGAGTTTGTGGGGTGTTGGTCCTGAGCTCCAGCATCCAAGGAACGGAGGCTGTGCTGGAAAAGTTTTGGGGTTGTGCTCTTCTCTGTGCTTCATTCTCTGGAATCACCACCAGAAGGAATTAAAATTTTTACTTATGAAATGATTAGATGGACTTGATGTATGAATTGTTGGTTTTAGTTATTCGAGGTAGTTAGAAGTGTAATTTTTACCATAATGGATGACCTTGAACTCCCTGTGCCTTTAGCAGGCAGTCCCCGTAGCTGTGAAGGGAAGAAATGCGATCCCTGGGGAGGAAAGTTTTTAATTTCCCAGGGAATGTTTTTAAATGTCCCTGGTGCAGGTGTTGTTGCAGGGGGGTATAGCTCAGTGGTAGAGCATTTGACTGCAGATCAAGAGGTCCCTGGTTCAACTCCAGGTGCCCCCTCTTCTGCTGCTTTTCCCGGGGGATTTTGGGTGGTTTGGACACCAGAATGGCAGCTCAGCCTCTCCTCCTGCTCATTCCTTCCCCTGTTGCAGCCAGGGATGGAAGCCAGGGGAAAATGTCCCAGACTCTGGGGAGGTTCAGAGCACTCAGGGGACACACTGGGACTGGGGAGGTGTCGGAATAAATCACTCCATTTCCTTCATGGTGGAAAAATCCCCCTCTTCATTCACAAAACTCAGTGTTATCCAGTTCCGCAGCCCTCGTGTGGGACTCCACTTGGTCAGCTCTTGCCCTGATTTTTAAAAGTGTTAAGTTTTCCTTTATAGCTCTTTTGAAAGTTTTAAAGTTCTCATAAAACTTCTTCAGCCTTCTGATCTGCTTACGTATCTCTGCTGGAGTTCTCGTGCACTGTTCATGTAAATAATGATTGTTTTGCATTCTTCTTTGTGGGAGGAGAGAATTGATGGACTGCTGGTTTGACCAGTGTGGCTGGAGAGGTGGCAACTCCATCCTCCAATCCACGGTCACCTCTGGAATTCTAGAAATACCAGATGTTTGAGTAAAACTTTCTCTTTTTTCTCTTTTGAACCGACCAAGCTTCTGTGTACTCGTTTCGTGTCCAAAAGCGACAGTCAGCAGCTTTCTTGCCAATTACTGATCAGTGAAAAGTCATTATCCTGTATTGATTGGCCACTCAGACTCTCTGTGTGTACAGAGAGCAGCAGAAGTCGCTTGTGAGAGGCAATTTACATTTTCCCATTTGTGTGTAAAAGCAGTTTGTACAGGTGAAAGTTGCTTTTTCACCCAGGAATAGACTGTTGTGTTAACCAACTGCTCACACCAGGATTGCTCTCACATGGGAACCTGCAAGGTGCCAGCTTCCCTCAGGAGAAATGGCAGGATAACAGAGCAGGCCTGCTTTTATCAGGCCTTTTTCTTATAATTTTTCCACTTCTTATAATTTTTCCACTTCTAATTTTCCATTTTTTCTTGTAAGTATTCCCAGGAGATGAAGGGAAGGAGCTGGGGTGGAAATGGGCCAAGGCCTTTATGATTTTGTGAGGTCTTTTTATTATAATTTTTCCATTTTTTCAACTTCTTATAATTTCTCCACTTCTCATTTTCCATTTTTTATCTTGTAATTTTCCCCAGGAAGGGAAGGAGCTGGGCAGGAAGTGGCCAAGGCCCCAGGTGGGAGTGCAGTGACTCTGTGGCTGCTGCTGTCCCACAGGTTCTGCAGCAGGAGCCAAATCCTCAAGCACAGAAAACTCAGGGATTTGGGAAAAACATCCTTGAAATGTTTTATTTGGCTGATCCCATCCCAGGGGGGTATAGCTCAGTGGTAGAGCATTTGACTGCAGATCAAGAGGTCCCTGGTTCAACTCCAGGTGCCCCCTCTCTTTCTTGCTTCTTTTCACCTTCCTTTTGCCACAAATTAGCCCCAGGAAAAATCCATGGAGAGCTCTCAGCTTGTGGGGTGTTGGTCCTGAGCTCCAGCATCCAAGGAACGGAGGCTGTGCTGGAAAAGTTTTGGGGTTGTGCTCTTCTCTGTGCTTCATTCTCTGGAATCACCACCAGAAGGAATTAAAAATTTTTACTTATGAAAGGATTAGATGGACTTGATGTATGAATTGTTGGTTTTAGTTATTCGAGGTAGTTAGAAGTGTAATTTTTACCATAATGGATGACCTTGAACTCCCTGTGCCTTTAGCAGGCAGTCCCCGTAGCTGTGAAGGGAAGGAATGCGATCCTTGGGGAGGAAAGTTTTTAATTTCCCAGGGAATGTTTTTAAATGTCCCTGGTGCAGGTGTTGTTGCAGGGGGGTATAGCTCAGTGGTAGAGCATTTGACTGCAGATCAAGAGGTCCCTGGTTCAACTCCAGGTGCCCCCTCTTTTTCCCTTTTTTTTCCATGAAAAAATCAGGAAATTCCTCCTTTTCTATGCCCCCAGTGTCTGTGCCTGCACTGACACAAATCACAAAAAATACCTGAAAGGATTTGACAGATACTTGTTAACATTTTGTATCTCTTCCAAGAGAAAAAGAAATGCAGAAGTTAACTTTGAAAGCCTTGAAAATCACCTGAAATAGGAAATTTATGTGAAGTTTAGATTAGGATTTGATCCCATTGATTACTTAGCCAGGTGTTACTTTCCCTGCAAGCTCTAGGAGGACTAAAATAAGCACTTAATAGTTTAATTCCTTAATGAGAACACATTTTCTGGCAAAAACAGGGAATTATGTCTCATGTTTAACGCTTTTGTGTGGTGTTCACTTTCCTCATCGTGTAACAATGAAGGGCTGGCAGCTCCAGGATTAAAAACTGAGCACTCCACTAGGAAAAAATCCTGCAGGAATCCAAATTTTGGGGTGGTGACAAAGCCCAGACTCAACATTTGTTTCTGTGCAGATTTGGCTGGGACATTTTCCTGCAGTGGGAATAAAACCTGAGCTGGGTTTAAGGGATTTTATTGCTCTTTTTTTCTGTGAGTTAGGACAGGGGGGTATAGCTCAGTGGTAGAGCATTTGACTGCAGATCAAGAGGTCCCTGGTTCAACTCCAGGTGCCCCCTCTTTCTTGCCTCTTTTCACCTTCCTTTTGCCACAAATTAGCCCCAGGAAAAATCCATGGAGAGCTCTGAGCTTGTGGGGTGTTGGTTGGTCCTGAGCTCCAGCATCCAAGGAACGGAGGCTGTGCTGGAAAAGTTTTGGGGTTGTGCTCTTCTCTGTGCTTCATTCTCTGGAATCACCACCAGAAGGAATTAAAAATTTTTACTTATGAAAGGATTAGATGGACTTGATGTATGAATTGTTGGTTTTAGTTATTCGAGGTAGTTAGAAGTGTAATTTTTACCATAATGGATGACCTTGAACTCCCTGTGCCTTTAGCAGGCAGTCCGCGTGGCTGTGAAGGGAAGAAATGGGATCCCTGGGGAGGAAAGTTTTTGATTTCCCAGGGAATGTTTTTAAATGTCCCTGGTGCAGGTGTTGTTGCAGGGGGGTATAGCTCAGTGGTAGAGCATTTGACTGCAGATCAAGAGGTCCCTGGTTCAACTCCAGGTGCCCCCTCTTTTGCTGCTTTTTCACCCTTTTTTCCTCCACAAATTCCTCACACACAGAGCACGGGGAGTCTTTCTTACCTCTCTGAGGTGCTGGAAATCACTTGATATTTTACCAAGCCTGAACTCCCACACTTTGCCACTCTGCTGTGCTGAGTTCTGCAGGAAACACACAAACTCAACAGCTGCAGCTCGAGTTTTTCCTGTCGGAGTAATTACCCTTAATTTCCACAGTGGATTATGTGTACAAAGCATTTCTAGAAGTCACTTTGGAGTAATTACCCTTAATTTCCACAGTGAATGATGAGCATAACTCGTTCCTAGCTCAGCTGTTTCCTCCAGGCTCTGAGCTCCAGGCCAGTCCGGTGGGTGGCTGCAATGCCACAGCCCATCGTCTGGGCAGCCCCGGGGCTCGAACCCGTGACCCACGGCCCCGCAGGCGGCGGCGCTGCCCCTGAGCCACGCCCCAGCCCCGGGGATGGGGGGGGCGCGGGGGGCGCGGCGGGAGGGTGGCGCAGGGGCAGCGCGCAGGGCTGGGGACCGCGAGGTCATGGGTTCGAACCCAGCCTGGCTCCACAGGGGAGTGGCTGGGTCTACCCGGGGAGATCACAGGCTCCAAACTGGGAGATCACGGGTGTTATCCCGGGAGATCACGGGTGTTATCCCGGGAGATCACAGGCTCCAAACTGGGAGATCACGGGTGTTATCCTGGGAGATCACCGGTGTTATCCCGGGAGATCACGGGTGTTATCCCGGGAGATCACAGGCTCCAAACTGGGAGATCACAGGTGTTATCCTGGGAGATCACCGGTGTTATCCCAGGAAACCAGTGCTGTTATCCTAGGAGATCACTGCCGTTATCCTGGGAGATCAAAAGCTCCAAACTGGGAGATCACGGGTGTTATCTCAGGAGATCAGGGCTGTAATCCCGGGAGATCACAGCTGTTATCCCAGGAAACCAGTGCTGTTATCCCAGGAGATCACTGCCGTTATCATCCTGGGAGATCAAAAGCTCCGAACTGGGAGATCACGGCCGTTAGCCCGGGAAATCAGTACTGTTATCCCAAGAGATCACTACCGTTATCCCGGCAGATCACCAGCTCTATCCTGGGCGATCACGGCTGTTATCCTGGGAAATCAGTGCCATTATCCCAGGAGATCACTGCCGTTATCCCGGCAGATCACCAGCTCCAAGCTGGGAGATCATGGCTGTTATCCTGGGAGATCACCAGCTCCAAGCTGGGAGATCATGGCTGTTATCCTGGGAGATCACCAGCTCCAAGCTGGGAGATCACGGCTGTTATCCCGGGATATCAGAGCTGTTATCCCAGGAAATCACGGTCTCTATCCTGGGAGATCACAGCTGTTATCCCAGGAGATCACCGGCTCTATCCTGGGAGATCACAGCTGTTATCCCAGGAGATCACCGGCTCTATCCCAGGAGATCACGGCTGTTATCCCAGGAGATCACCGGCTCTATCCCGGGAGATCACGGCTGTTATCCCAGGAGATCACCGGCTCTATCCCGGGAGATCACGGCTGTTATCCCAGGAGATCACCGGCTCTATCCTGGGAGATCACGGCTGTTATCCCAGGAGATCACTGGCTCTATCCTGGGAGATCACAGCTGTTATCCCAGGAGATCACCGGCTCTATCCCGGGAGATCACCGGCTCTATCCTGGGAGATCACAGCTGTTCTCCCGGGAGATCACCGGCTCTATCCTGGGAGATCACAGCTGTTATCCCAGGAGATCACCGGCTCTATCCTGGGAGATCACGGCTGTTATCCCAGGAGATCACCGGCTCTATCCCGGGAGATCACGGCTGTTATCCCAGGAGATCACCGGCTCTATCCTGGGAGATCACGGCTGTTATCCCAGGAGATCACTGGCTCTATCCTGGGAGATCACAGCTGTTATCCCAGGAGATCACCGGCTCTATCCCGGGAGATCACCGGCTCTATCCTGGGAGATCACAGCTGTTCTCCCGGGAGATCACCGGCTCTATCCTGGGAGATCACAGCTGTTATCCCAGGAGATCACCAGCTCTATCCTGGGAGATTACGGCTGTTATCCCAGGAGATCACCAGCTCTATCCTGGGAGATCACGGCTGTTATCCCAGGAGATCACCAGCTCTATCCTGGGAGATCACGGCTGTTATCCCAGGAGATCACCAGCTCTATCCTGGGAGATCACGGCTGTTATCCTGGGAGATCAGTGCCGTTGTTCCAGGGGATGACTGCTGGTATCCCGGGCGATCACGGCTCCATCCTGGGACACTGCCAGCCCTGACCCGCCCCGGCACAGATCCTTCGTTCCTCCCCACCACGGCCTGGGAGCTCCCAGGTTCCGACCCTCCCGGGGCAGCGCCGGAGGTGACGGCAGCGGCCGGGCTGTGCCCCGGGCCGGGCTGTGCGTCACTGGCCTCGGCGCCGGAGCGCTTTGGCACGCCAGGGCCGAGCCGCAGGCGCTGCCCGTCCCCTCCGCGCGTCCTTGTGACGGGCATAGCCGGACAGACTCGTCCCGTGGCTCTGGGTGCTTTTGGAATTACTCACTTCATCACTCGCAGGCGTTTCTTTGGCAGTGCTGCGAGCAGCCCCATTTGAAACAGGCTCAGATCTTGTCTGGATTCCCTGGAAGCGCCCAAGGCCAGGCTGGACGGGGCAGCCTGGCAGAGTGGAAGCTGTGCCTGCCCACGGCAGGGGTGGGCATGGGGAGCTTTGGGGTTCCTTCCCACCCAAACCATTCTGGATTCCATGAACGGAATGAAAACACCCCCAGGCTCGGGCCTGAGGGGCCTCCCCGCCGGTTCTTCCTCTTCCTCCTTCTACTGCGCGCCGCCATCTTCCCCCAGCCTCAGCGGCGCACCGGAAGTGACGCACTAGGGAGGAAGTCGCGCGAAAAAAAAACCCGGCGGCGGCGCGCGCTGGTGACGTATTTCCTGTCCCGGTAGCGGCGGGGGACGCGCTCGCCCGGCGGCCGCGATGGGGGGGGGAGACCTGGTGAGGGGAACCGGGGAGACTGAGGGGGAACCGGGGGAGAGACCTGGTGAGGGGAAGCGGGGAGACTGGGGGGGAACCGGGGGAGAGACCTGGTGAGGGGAACCGGGGAGACTGGGGGGGAACCGGGGGAGAGACCTGGTGAGGGGAACCGGGGAGACTGGGGGGGAACCGGGGAGACTGGGGGGGGAACCGGGGAGACTGGGGGGGAACCGGGAGAGAGACCTGGTGAGGGGAACCGGGGAGACTGGGGGGGAACCGGGAGAGAGACCTGGTGAGGGGAACCGGGGAGACTGGGGGGGAACCGGGGGAGGGACCTGGTGAGGGGAACCGGGGAGACTGGGGGGGAACCGGGGAGGCTGAGGGGGAACCGGGGGAGGGGCCTGGTGAGGGGAACCGGGGAGGCTGAGGGGGAACCGGGGAGGCTGAGGGGGAACCGGGGGAGGGACCTGGTGAGGGGAACGGGGAGGCTGAGGGGGGAATGAGGGAAACCGGGTGAGGGGAAGCGGGGGATGGGAGGGAGTGAGGGAACCGGGGAGCTCAGAGGGAACCGAGGGGGCTGAGGGGAGGCGGGCGGTGAGAGGACACTGAGGAGACTGAGGGCTCCCGGAGGGGCTGAGCGGGACCGGGACGGGGCTCGGAGGGTTCGGGTGGTCTGAGGGGAGCATGGTGGGGTGAGAGGGTCGGGAGGGGCTCAGCGGGGTGTGAGGGGAGCCTGAGAGGGGCCGGGGCTGGGGGAGGGGCTGAGGGGGGGTTCGGAGGGGTCCTGGGGGGCTGGGGAGGGGCTGGGGGGCCGCGGGACCGGGATGTGCGGCTGCCCCGGGACTGAGGCCGCTCCCGGGGCAGCGGGACCCGCGGGTCCGTTCTCCGGGCCCGGCTGCCGGCATTGCTGGGCTGCCCCGGCCCCTCAGTGCCAGTCCCGGTGCCAGGGCCAGTGCCAGTCTGGGTGCCTGTCCCAGTGCTGGTGGCATTCCTGGTGGCAGTCTGCGTGCCAGTGCCAATCTGGGTGCCTGTCCCAGTGCTGGTGCCAGTCCTGGTGCCAGTGCCCATCCAGGGGGCAGTCCCGGTGCCAATCTCAGTCCCAGTGCCAGTCCTGGTGCAAGTCCCAGTGCTGATCCCGGTGCCAATCCTGGTGCCAATCCCAGTCCCAGTGCTGGTCCCGGTGCCAATCCTGGTGCCAATCCCAGTCCCAGTGTTGGTCCCGGTGCCAATCCTGGTGCCAATCCCAGTCCCAGTGCTGGTCCCGGTGCCAATCCCAGTCCCAGTGTTGGTCCCGGTGCCAATCCTGGTGCCAATCCCAGTCCCAGTGTTGGTCCCGGTGCCAATCCCAGTCCCAGTGCTGGTCCCGGTGCCAATCCTGGTGCCGGTCCCAGTCCCAGTGCTGGTCCCAGCGCCAATCCTGGTGCCGGTCCCAGTGCCGGTGCCAATGCCGATGCCCACCCCTGCTCTCCGCAGAACCTGAAGAAGAGCTGGCACCCGCAGACGCTGCGCAATGTGGAGAAGGTGTGGAAGGCGGAGCAGAAGCATGAGGCCGAGAGGAGGAAGATCGAGGAGCTGCAGCGGGAGCTGCAGGAGGAGCGGGCACGGGAGGAGATGCAGCGCTATGCCGAGGACATGGGCACCGTGCGGTGAGGGCGCGGGGACACGGGCAGCGTGTGGGACAGCACGGGGACACGGGCAGCGTGTGTGAGAGCACGGAGACACGGGCACGGTGTGTGACAGCACGGGGACACGGGTGCCGTGTGTGACAGCACGGGGGCGTGGGCACCGTGTGTGACAGCACGGGGACACGGGCACCGTGTGTGACAGCACGGAGACACGGGCACGGTGTGTGACAGCACGGGGACACGGGCAGCGTGTGTGACAGCACGGGGACAAGGGCAGCGTGTGTGACAGCACGGGGACACGGGCACCGTGTGTGACAGCACGGGGACGTGGGCACGGTGTGTGACAGCACGGGGACATGGGCACCGTGTGTGACAGCACGGGGACATGGGCACCGTGTGTGACAGCACGGGGACACGGGCACGGTGTGTGACAGCACGGGGACGCGGGCACGGTGTGTGACAGCACGGGGACGCGGGCACGGTGTGTGACAGCACGGGGACGCGGGCACCGTGTGTGACAGCACGGGGACACGGGCAGTGTGTGTGACAGCACGGGGACATGGGCAGTGTGTGTGACAGCACGGGGACACGGGCACGGTGTGTGACAGCACGGGGACGCGGGCACCGTGTGTGACAGCACGGGGACACGGGCAGTGTGTGTGACAGCACGGGGACATGGGCAGTGTGTGTGACAGCACGGGGACACGGGCACGGTGTGTGACAGCACGGGGACGCGGGCACCGTGTGTGACAGCACGGGGACGCGGGCACCATGTGTGACAGCACGGGGACACGGGCACCGTGTGTGACAGCACGGGGAGACGGGGACATGGGCACCGTGCGCTGAGGGCACGGGTACAGGGTCATGGGCACTGTGTGTGACGGGACAGGGACGTGGACACAGGGACATGGGCGCCGTGTGGTGAGCAAGGACACAGGGACAGTGGCACAGGGACATGGGCACTGTGCGGTGAGCCAGGGGACAGGACAGGGACAGCATGGGGACTGCACAGGGGACAGGACAGGGACAGCATGGGCACTGCACGAGGACAGCACAGAGGTTGGGGTGGATGGCACAGCGAAGCCCAGCCAGTGTCACCCCTGCCATGGCAGGGCCACCTCCCACTGTCCCAGGCTGCTGCAAGCCCCAGTGTCCAGCCTGGCCTGGGACACTGCCAGGGATGCAGGGGCAGCCACAGCTGCTCTGGGGTTCCTGTTCCATCCTGTCCCCTTCTTGCCAGGGAGGAATTCCTTCCCAAAACCCCATCCCACCCTGCCCTCTGCCAATCCAAACCCATTCCCCTTGTCCCAAATCCCTCTCCAGCTCTCCTGGAGCTCCAGTCAGGCACTGAACAACGCCAAACAGGTCACCCCAAGCTTTTCCAGGCTGAGCAATGCCATCCCTCTGATCCCATCCTCCGGGCCGTGTCCCACAGCTCCAACCCCAAACCATTCCTGAGAAAAGGAGACTCAGAGGTGGCCTCATCACAGCTCCTGAAGGGTGGCTGTGGCCAGCTGGGCTTGGGCTCTTTCTCCAGGCAGCACTGACAGAACCAGAGGACACAGCCTCGAGCTGCACCAAGGGAAATTTAGGTTGGATGTCAGGAAAAAGTTTTTCAGAGAAAGGTGATAAAGTTCTGGAGTGGCTGCCCGGGGAGGTGGTGCAGTCACCACCCCTGGAGGTGTTTCAGCGAGGCTGGAGGTGGCTCTGGGTGCCAGGGTTTGGCTGAGGTGTTGGGGCTGGGTTGGACCCGATGATCCTGAAGGTCTCTTCCAACCTGGTCATTCTGTTCTGTCCTTTGTACTCACAACATTTCCACGAGGTCATTTCCCCTGGAGTGGTCACCAGTGACCCCAGGACAAGAGGCCACGGCCTCCAGCTGTGCCAGGGGGAGTTTGGGCTGGACATCAGGAAAGAATCCTTCACGGAAAGAGGGAGTGGGCATTGGAATGTGCTGCCAGGGAGGTGGGCACCGGCCCTGGAGGCGTTCAAACAAGGCTGGAGGTGGCACTGGGTGCCAGGGTTTGGTCGAGGTGCTGGGGCTGGGTTGGACTCGATGACCTGGAAGGTCTCTTCCAACCCGGGGGTTCTGTGAATTTGGGGGAATTTTGGGAATTCCCAGGGACCGGGGAGGTGGTGGAGTCACCATCCCTGGAGGCGTTCAAACAAGGCTGGAGGTGGCACTGGGTGCCAGGGTTTGGTCGAGGTGCTGGGGCTGGGTTGGACTCGATGATCCTGAAGCTCTCTTCTCACTTGGTCATTCTGTGTGAATTTTGGGGGTTTTTTTGGCACAGGAAGCGGGAGGAGAAGCTGGAGTGGATGTACCAGGGCCCCGGGGGCATGGTGAACAGGGACGAGTACCTGCTGGGGCGCCCCGTGGACAAGTTCATCCTGGACAAGGTTGGGGACAAGGACCCTGCTGGCTCTGGGGACACGGGGCTGCTGCCTGGCTCCATCTTCGCCAGGGCCGGGGCCAGCTCCGTGCTGGACATGGCCACCAAGATCCGCGAGGACCCGCTGTTCATGATCAGGTGTGGTAGAAAGCAGGGTCCCTTCAAAAACTATAAATGATCCTCCATCAAAAATGGATCAATGGATCAGAAATGTTGTATTATCCTGTAAATATCAAAGGATTGTAATAATCTATATTTGATCAATGGATCAGAAATGTTATATTATCCTGTAAATATCAAAGGATTGTGATAATATATATTTGATCAATGGATCAGAAATGTTATATTATCCTGTAAATATCAAAGGATTGTGATAATCTATATTTGATCAATGGATCAGAAATGTTATCCTGAAAATATCAAAGGATTGTAATAATATATATTTGATCAATGGATCAGAAATGTTATCCTGTAAATATCAATGGATTGTGAAAATCTATATTTGATCAATGGATCAGAAATGTTATATTATCCTGTAAATATCAAAGGATTGTAATAATCTATATTTGATCAATGGATCAGAAATGTTATCCTGTAAATATCAATGGATTGTGAAAATCTATATTTGATCAATGGATCAGAAATGTTATATTATCCTGTAAATATCAAAGGATTGTAATAATCTATATTTGATCAATGGATCAGAAATGTTGTATTATCCTGTAAATATCAAAGGATTTTAAAGATTGTGTTATCCCATAAATAGATATCCTATAAGTATTCTAATGTGTATATATATATTTTAGGATATATATTGGGATATGTATATATCCTAATATGTATTTTATATTATCCTGTATCAATTATAATTGATATTGATAATTTATAACTTGATCATTTGTAATCAATATAATCAATTAATTATAAATTATCCTTCATCAAAAGCACTTAAGTTGATTATAAATGATCCTGTATGAAAAGCAGTTCAATTAATTATAAATATTGTATTATCCTATAAATATAAATGCATTATAAATATTGTAATATCCTATAAATATATGTCCTATAATATATATTTAAGGAAATATGTATATATATATATATATATGCTATTATATATCTTATATATATTTTAAATCCATATACTATCCTGTATCAAAAGAACTTAAATTGATTATAAATGTTATATTATCCTATAAATAGAAGTGGATTATAAAGTTTGTATTATCCTAAAATATATATATTCTATAAATAGATTTTATATATGTGTATATATGTATATATTTGTGTGTGTATGTATATATTTTAGCATATATATTAGGACATATATACGTATATATATTTCCTACTATATATTTTATATACACTATAAATATATCTATTATCCTGATCAAAAGCAGTTCAATTGATTATAAATATTATATTACCTTTCAGATAAAAATTGGTTATAAATACTTTATTATTCTGTAATATATATCCTATAAGTATGCTAATACATATATATTAGAATATATGTATTAGGATATATATAATCATATATATCCTATAAATATATAAAGTATCCTCTATCAAAGCAGTTCAATTGATTATTAATTATCCTATATTAAAGCAGTTCAATTGATTATAAGCCAAGGGGAAATTCCTCCTTAGTTTTGCTAAATACACAACATTTCTCTTTTTTCCTGCTTTCTGTATTTTTAGACCTTGCACTTGCTGGATCTTCTCTGTGAAAATGTGATTTTAAAAACTGATTTATTTTTTTTTCCTGCTTTAGGAAGAGGGAGGAGGAAAAGAAGAGAGAAGTTTTGAACAATCCAGTGAAAATGAAGAAAATCAAAGCCTTGGTAGGTGTGAGGCAGAGGAGGAGCAAAAATTAGAATAAACTCCTCAATTTTGAGAGTTAAATGAGATTATCCTGGCTTGAAATCTATAAATGGCTGTAGATTTTTTGTAAATATCTCTACATTTTTATAAAGATATTTCTCTTGTAAACACTGCCAAGACATTTTTTACACCTTTAAATAGAAAAAAATCTGCTAATATCTTTAAATTAAAAATGTCTATAATTTTTAGAAATGTCTTCACGTTTTTATATTTCTTGTAAACAGTGTAAAGATTTTTTTGGCCCAGGTATTGAGCACAAAAATCAGAATTTTTATTGTCCAGGACGAGGAGCTGAGCTCTGTTTGTCCTTAAACTCCTCAATTTTGAGAATTAGACAAGATTTTCTAGCTTGAAATTTATAAATGCCTTTAAATTTTTATAAAGGTATTTAACACTGCAAAGACCTTTTTTTTACACCTTTAAACAGAAAAATCCTGCCAATTTGTTTAAATTAAAAGAAAAAATTTTTGAAACATCTTCACCTTTTTATATTTCTTGCAAAGATTTTTTGTTTGGCATCATGTATTGTGCTTTTCCACGTGGGATTCTGCTGTTTTCCCTGTGGTCCTGAGGGAATTTTTGCCTCTGCAGCTGCAGAACAGTTTGGATAAAAAGGAGAGGAAGAGGAAGAAGGAGAAGAAGAAGAAGCACAAGAAGCACCGGCGGCGCAGCTCCAGCACCTCCAGCTCCAGCTCTGAGGAGGAGAAGGCCAGAAATAAGTGAATTTTACTTTATTTTTTTTGCTAAAACCACCTCTGTTCCTGCTTGGTTTTCACCTGCTCTCTCTTAGCTTTTTTTCTAATTAATGCTTTTAATTAAGTGTTTCATTAAATTGTTGTTTAGTTGGTTTGGCGTCGTTAACGTGTGGTAAAAATGGATTAATTCTTGCAATTTGCTTGCTTCAAAAGGACTTTATTTTCTTTTTAGGTCTCAGAAGAGGGTGGATAATTCCTCCTGGAAGACTGCTCCTTCCAAAATCCCAGGATATGGCTTACAGGTACACCCTGGGAGGGGGAAAACCAGGAGTTGGGAATTGCTGCAGCAGCTGGAACAGGAATTAATAAATTTTAGATTTAATTTGGAGCCGTGTAAGCCTTGAAATTCAAATTATTCTAGATATTTGCTTGTAATTCAGAATAAGGTTTGATCAGATGCTCCTCATTATCTATGGAATCATGGAATGGTTCCAATCATTCCATGTGAGTGGAACATGGTTTAATAAATTTTGGATTCAATTTGGAGCTATGTAAGCCTTGAAATCCAAATTATTCCAGATTTTTGCTTGGAATTTGGGATAAGGAATTTGGGATAAGGTTGTTCAGATGCTTCTCATCATCTATGGAATCATGGAATGGTTCCATTCGTTTCATGTGAGTGGAACATGGTTTAATAAATTTTGGATTCAATTTGGAGCTATGTAAGCCTTGAAATCCAAATTATTCCAGATTTTTGCTTGGAATTTGGGATAAGGAATTTGGGATAAAGTTTTTCAGATGCTTCTCATTATCTATGGAATCATGGAATGGTTCCAATCATTCCATGTGAATGGAACATGGTTTAATAAATTTTGGATTCAATTTGGAGCTATATAAGCCTTGAAATCAAAATTATTCCAGATTTTTGCTTGGAATTTGGGATAAGGAATTTGGGATAAGGTTGTTCAGATGCTTCTCATCATCTATGGAATCATGGAATGGTTCCATTCGTTTCATGTGAGTGGAACATGGTTTAATAAATTTTGGATTCAATTTGGAGCCATCTAAGCCTTGAAATTCAAATTATTCCAAGCTCGGATGGAGTTTTGCTTGGAATTTGGGATAAGCTTTTTTTTCAGATGCCCCTCATTATCCAGGGAATGAATCCATGGAATCATGGAGTGGCTGGGAAGGGACATCAAAACCCATCCTGTCCCTGGGTTCCCACTGTCCCAGGCTGCTCCAGCCTGTCCTGGGACACTTCCAGGCATCCAGGAGCAGCCACAGCTCCTCTGGGAATCCCGCCCTGGGGTGGAATTCCCTCCCTCAGCTGTGCCACCCCCAAACCTCATCCCCTGTGCCCTGTGTGAGAGCTGCTCCCACCTTTCTGTTCCCTCTGAATTCCAGGTGAGGGACCCCGAGGCCGGGCCGCGCTCCCGGGGCTCCCCGGGCCAGGACAGGGCCCCCCGGGAGCGCTCCCGGAGCCCGTCCCGCTCTCCCCAGAGACATTCCAGCAGGAGGAACCCCCAGAGGAGCCCAGCATCTCCCTCCAGGCACAGCAAACAGTGAGTGGGGGAAACCACGGGAATTCCCTGCAGTCCTCTGGGTTCTCTGCTTCCTTTTCCTGCCTCTGTCAGGGTGGGGATGGAGGCACTCGAGAGGATGGTTTGTGTTCAGACTCAGGTGTTTATTGCTCCTTAGCAGTGTTCCAGCCTCACAGCAGTGAGTTCTGCACTCTCTCATCAGCAAGGCACAAAATGGCCAACTGTCCCTTGTTACAAGGTCTTTTAAGGCTAAACTATCCCATTAAGAAATGACACCTAAATTATTTTCACTTTTAACCCATTCACTGATCCCTCAAAGCCAGCACTGTGGACTTCTCTGTCCAGTTACAAAACACCCCCCAAACCCATGGAGAAGAGGGAAGAAGAAGGTGAAGAAGAACAACCTGTCTCCACCCTAAAAGCTTCATCTTGCCCCATATTTATTTCTATATTCTAAAACCCCAAACTCTGAGTTTTCCACCCTGTGCTGTTACACACTCCTAACCAACTCCACACCCACAATCCCAGTGCTATCAGTCAATTTTGGAAGCTTTCTCCACAGCCTCAGGTGGAATGCAGTGCTCTCCTGGGAGTCAGAGTCTCTCAGAAAGTTTAAAATTCTCAGCATCCAGGGCTCCCACACAATCCCATCCCTGCTGTCCCATTCTGCCCTGGAGCTCTCTGGGTGCTCCCAGGAGGGGACAGTCCCAGTTTGTGTCGGGGACACCCTCTCCAGTCACACCCCTGAGGTGTTGCTGTGACTGGGGTTTGCTTGGGCTCCCAGGTCCCTTCAAACTGATCATTCAGAGCTGTTAAATTATTTAATACAGATAAAATGATGGAAACAGGTATTGATTGTTGGTAGAATCCCAGCTTTCTTCAAACTGATCATTCAGAGCTGTTAAATTGCCTTTTTTTAATACAGATAAAATTATAAAAAACAGATTGAAAATTCAAGCTGTTAAATTATTTAATACAGATAAAATGATAAAAACAGGTATTTGTTGATTGTTGATAGAATCCCAGTTCTCTTCAAACTGATCATTCATAACTTTTAAATTGTTTAATACAGATATAATCATAAAAATAGATTTTTGTTGCTAGAATCCTAGTTCTCTTCAAGTTGATCACTGAGCTGTTATATTATCATTATTTAATACAGATAAAATGATACAATTTAGGTATTTGTTGATAGAATCCCAGTTCTCTTCAAACTGATCACTCAGAGCAATTAAATTGCCTTTATTTAATACAGATAAAATTATAAAAGCAGGCAATTTGTTGTTTGCTGATGAAGTAATTAAAAAGTAAATTCAGAGTTTATTCACATTAGGATTGTTCCTAGAGTGGCCAGGTAACAGCCCTGCAGCTGTGGGGTCCACCTGAGCCTCAGGACGTATTAAAACCCCCAGGGAATGTTTAGAAATGTTTATCAATGTGATTAAGATGAAATCAAACGTGGATTTTGGTGCTAACAAGGGTGATTTTGGGGTTGCAGGCACAGCAGCCGGGAGGAGAAGGGCAGAGCCAGGAGCCCTTCCCCCAAAAAGAGCTTCCGGCGCCAGCACCCCCCGGGCTACACCAGGTCAGTGGGACCCTGTCCCTGTGCTGGGGGACAAACCCCTGGGGGACACCTGGGCACCAGATGTTCCTCTGGTGGCTGGAGTGGGACAGGTGAAATATCCAGAAAATCACACACAGGGGCCTCAAGGGCTCACCTGGTGCTGCTGGCTGGGGGGTGGCACCTTCCCAAAGCAATGCTCGGGGTGCTGCTTCTCCTGCAGGGCAGGAGGGGCGGTTCTGGGTCTCTTGGAGGGTTGGTTGGTGCAGCCACCACCCCTGGAGGTGTTTCAGCAAGGCTGGAGGTGGCTCTGGGTGCCAGGGTTTGGCTGAGGTGTTGGGGCTGGGTTGGACCCGATGACCTTGGAGGTCTCTTCCAACCTGGTCATTCTGTTCTGTCCTTTGTACTCACAACATTTCCACGAGGTCATTTCCCCTGGAGTGGTCACCAGTGACCCCAGGACAAGAGGCCACAGCCTCCAGCTGTGCCAGGGGGAGTTTGGGCTGGACATCAGGAAAGAATCCTTCACGGAAAGAGGGAGTGGGCATTGGAATGTGCTGCCAGGGAGGTGGGCACCGGCCCTGGAGGCGTTCAAACAAGGCTGGAGGTGGCACTGGGTGCCAGGGTTTGGTCGAGGTGCTGGGGCTGGGTTGGACTCGATGACCTGGAAGGTCTCTTCCAACCTGGGGATTCTGTGAAATTGGGGGAATTTTGGGAATTCGCAGGGACCAGGGAGGTGGTGGAGTCACCACCCCTGGAGGTGTTTAAACAAGGCTGGAGGTGGCACTGGGTGCCAGGGTTTGGTCGAGGTGCTGGGGCTGGGTTGGGCTCGATGACCTGGAAGGTCTCTTCCAACATGGGGATTCTGTGAATTTGGGGGAATTTTGGGAATTCGCAGGGACCAGGGAGGTGGTGGAGTCACCATCCCTGGAGGCGTTCAAACAAGGCTGGAGGTGGCACTGGGTGCCAGGGTTTGGTCGAGGTGCTGGGGCTGGGTCGGACTCGATGATCCTGAAGCTCTCTTCCAACCTGGGGATTCTGGGAATTCTGTAATTAAGAGGTTCTGTTCCGTCAGGCAAAGAAAGGATCCTGACAGCATCATCTTGGAATTAAAACCAATTAGGAGTTCAATTAAATCCAAGAGGGATTAAAATTAAATTCAAGAGGGAGATTAAATTCAAGAGGCAGATTAAATTCAAGAGGGATAAAAAGGCCTCCTGCTGGGATGTGGGGAGGTGGAATATTTTAAAAATGGTGGGCATTTCAAAAATGTCCTCACAAGCTTGGCTGCCTAAGACAAACCTGTGGTAAATCCCCCTAATTTTGGGGGATTGTGAAGCAACTTTGGTTGACCTGAACCTTTTCCAACCTGAACATTTCCACCATCCCAAAGTGAGGAAGGTGAGGGGCGTGGGGTGCTGCTGCTTCACAGAAAATCTGTCCAGAAGTGTTTTCCTGGATAGATTATGTCCTGTAACTCTCTGAACATTCAGGGTTTCAGTGTGGACAGGCTCAGATTAAATCCCAATTTCCACTACTACCGAAAAACTCCTGTGCACCTGGCTTTATCATTTAAAATAAAAAAAGAAAAGAAAATGAATGAATGAATGAATGTCTTTCCAGAAGTGTTGATAGGTCTTTGCCAATGCTAATTAATGAGCATTCAGTTTTCCCTCTAATGAAAATAGATTTACCCCATAGACTCTTCAGGAAGATTTTTGACCTCTCTTGTGGCTACCCTCGATTACTCTCTTTTATTTTGATATTTGCATCAAAATAAACCTTGTTCTCATTAAGATATTAAAGGCTGGTGGAAGTTCTCCATGTGATGCTTCTGTTCCCTCTCAGAATCTAACTAAGCAATCACTGATTTTGCTTTTTTTCGTTAATCTCACTCCTGCAAGTGCCTTACTTCAATTTATAGCTTGGCAGATTTTTGTCTCTGCCAAAAATGGTTGTGAAAATGGTTTTATGCAGTGATGTGTCTGTCTCTCCAAACAGGAAGATCTCTCCTGAAGAGCTGGAGCGAAAACGTCAGGAAATGATGGAAAATGCCAAGTGGAGGGAGGAGGAGAGAGCCAACAACCTCAGGAAGCACCGCAAGGAGGAGGAGCTGGAGAGGGAGCTGGAGAAACTCGACGCCAGGGATGGGAAATTCTTCCAGTGAGTCTTTTACTCCTTCCTCATCCAAGGGGAATTCAGCTTCTGAGGGATGGCCTCGGTGTTTGGGGTGGTTCAGATCATGGCCTTGCACATCTCCCCTGTGGCTGACAGAACTGCTGTTCCCAAATTTTCCCCTTCCAGTCAAAAAATGGTTCTTGCTGACTGGGAGTCAGACCCAAGATGGGCATTGCTGATGTTTTGCCAGTCTGGGAGTGTTTTATATGCAGATAATAATTTAGAAATGATTTTACAAAGTATATGTTGTATTTATTTATTATATTTATAATTAAGATCTATTTTTATTATATCTCTAAATTATTAAGAATAATTTAGAAATTCGCTGGTTGTGGGAGTTTGAGGCTTGCAAGTCCCTGTGAATCTGTGGGACTGCAATCTGTGTTTGACAATAAAACCTCTGAACACAGGTGGGAATTTAATCCCTTGTGCTCGTGGCTGCAAAGCCCTGAAGCTGCCCAGAGCTGGGATCACAAAATCACAGAATCCTGGAATGGTTTGGGTGGGAAAGGACCTTAAATCCCATCCAGGGCCACCTCCCCCTGTCCCAGGCTGCTCCTGGGACACTCCCAGGGATCCATCTTCTCTGGGAATTCCATCCCAGCCCCTCCCCACCCTCCCAGGGAGGAATTCCATCCCAATCTCCAGTCTCTGATGCAAAGCTGCTCTCCTTCAGTGCCAGGGTTGTGATTTTTGTCTCTGCCCCTGTTCCCTGCAGCCGTTTGAAGCTGGAGAGTGCCTCCACCTCCAGCCTGGAGGATCGGGTCAAGCGCAACATCCACTCCCTGCAGAGGACTCCTGCTGCCCTGGAAAAGAACTTTATGCAGAGGTGAAGCCTGTCCTGCCCCTGGCCTGGGCAGGAGCTTGCTGGATGTGGGTTCCCAGAGGTGAGAGCTCTCCAGGAACAATTCCAGCTCCCAGAGAGGATCCCGGAGCTGAGCGTTCGGGGCTCTGCGTTTGGGGCCTTTGTGTTCCACTCCCAACCTCTTGCCAGAGCTTCTCCTCCTCTCCCCACCCCGACTGGTGTCACTTTTGTACATTATTACCAAGCTCTGCTGGCTGGTCACTGCTTCCTGCTGTGCCAGGGCCGAAGATCTGTTTTTGTTAATCCTTAAAATGCAGAGCAGAACCGATCCACGCGTGAGGTAACGCCATGGGATTTGGGGTTACACGATCCCTGTTCCACACTGTCACCCTTTGCACCCACACCTCGCGGCGGGGTGTGTCTGTGGCTGGCATTTGGTGGCTCACAGATTTAGCTCATTGATCTTTGACCCCAAAAGGAGCAGTTTCTGAGGGGGGGGAAAAAGGGAATGAGCAGAGCGTAGCTGGCACAGCAAACACTTCTCTGGGATTTTGTAATGTAAGTAATGTGTATATGTACAGCAGTGTAGATTTATTTTACCTTTTTAATTAAGAAACTTGGCTGTCGTTTGTTAAACGTCCTTTGTGGCGCTGGGGGAGGGGGGTGGGAGGGGCAGGGGTGGACTGGCTGTGGGTGGGAAGGGTCGCTGAGGGTTCGGGAGGCCGCAGCAGCCCCTTCCCGGGCGTGTCCAGCCCGCAGGACGCGCCCCGGGGCCGGGGGGTCCCCGTTGTCCCCCCGAGGCTCCCGGCGGGCTCCACCCGCAGCCGCGGGCCCTTTAAGCGGCGGCGCGTGACGTGCGTAACAGCCCATTCATAATTCCAGCCGCCTCGCTGCTGATTGGTCCGTTCCCAGCGGGGCGTGGCCCTGGCGGGCGCGTCACACCAGCTAGGCGAGACCATCTCCGGGAGGGGGAGGAGAAGGGGACGCGGCTTTTTTCACCTCTGTTTCCTTCTCCGTCCGTTATCCCTGTCCGTTGTTCCCTCTCACAGCCCAGTGCGTGCCGCGGCTCTCCCGCTCCTGCCGCGGCTCTCCCGCCGGCAGGGCCCGCCGCTCCCCCCGTTCAGGCGGGGCATGGCACCTCCCGCTCCCCACGCCCTCAGCCCGCCGCCATCTTGGCGCCTCCTCGGCGCGGGGCCGGAGCGGGCTCGGGCGGCCGCGGCGGAGCGAACCACCGCGGGGGCGGGCGGGGGGGGACGGGGACCGAACCACCGCGGCAGCGGCGGGGGGGGGGGGAGGGGGGCGGAGGCAGGGCCGGCGAGCGGAAAGCTTAACGGGCCGGGGCGGCCGGGCCGTACCACTGCGGGAGGGGGGCCAGCCGGGCCGGGCGGAACCATGCGGAGGCGCTGGTAGGGGGGCGCGGGGAGGGGGTCGGTCGGGTCCGCCATGGCCGCGAACTGCGCGGGGGCCGCGGGGACGGCGGCGGGAGCCGTGGCCGCCGTGGGCTCGGCCCTGAGCGCCAGCAAGACCAAGACCAAGAAGAAGCACTTCGTGTGTCAGAAGGTGAAGCTGTTCCGGGCCTCGGAGCCGCTGCTCAGCGTCCTTATGTGGGGGGCGAACCACACGGTGAGAGCGGGCGGCGCCCCCACCCCAAACCCCCGGCCCTCAGAGCCGGGAGCGGGCCCCTCACAGCGCCCCGGGAGCGGGGCCTCGTCCCCCTCATCCCCTCAGCAATGCCCGACCCCCTCACATCCGACTCTTCCCCGCTCCCCCTCAGGCTGGGCCTTTTCCCTGCCCTCCAGAGCAGCTTTTTTCCCTCATTCCCGCTGAATCCCAGCCTTCTCTCCCTGCCCATCCCACCCCTGATCCGGCCCCTCCCTGGTCTCTGTGTCCCCAGGTCGGGGTGTCCCTGCCAGTGTCCCCACCCCTGACACCTTTTCCACACCCTTTTTCCCAGGACGGGGCAGGGGGACTGATGCTTTTTTGGGTGATGTTGCTGTGGCACAGTCCTCCCTGTGGCACTGGTGGAGGGACACGAATTTGGCACGCAGAGCCCTGTGCCAACCCCCGGTGTCCACCAGGACTGTCCCTATGGCTGTGCCAGGGAGGGATTGTCACAGCCCAGAGGGGACAGTGCTGTGCCTCACTTGGACAATGTGTGTCCCATCTCCATCCCCTAAAAATGAGGGGTTTGGCCCTGGCTTTGTCCCCTTTGGTGGCAGGACCTGTGTGTCCTCTTGGCCTCAGTTCCTCTGGGACCAGGTTGTGAGAGGCTCCCTTGGCAATGTCTGTGGCTGGCTCAGCTCTGATCCACCTCCTTTGGGAATTCCTAAGAGCATCCCTGTGTTTTCTCTGGAAACTTCTCCCCGGTTTATGATGGCAGGCACGAGGATTGATCCTCGGATGTGGCTGCTGGGTGCTGTTCTTGGTGGCCAAAGAAGCCAGAAGCCTCATCCTCAATTAATCCACTTTTAGGGCTCAGACACACCTATTTCTCCAGTGGATTAGTGGATGTTTCCTAGAGAGTGAAAGGGATTCGGGCTCATTTTTTTCCCAAAACAAATAACACATCAGGAATTTAAAAAAAAAATCCTCCTTACATTCCTGGCCTGCCTGGCTGGAGCGAAAGCTTCCAAATGTGGTTCAGCACCGTACTGGCTTTGAGGCAAAGGATGTTCCAAGTGCTCCCAGCCTTGCCCAGGAAGCAGGATAATGAGTTTAATCAGCCTTTGATCAGTGGTGCCGTTAGCAGCCCTGAAGAAATGGAAATTGTGGGATTTTTCCGAGTTTCATTCCTGGCCTCATAGTGACGGTTTGTTTGCTGGCAATTGGCCTTTTTTGGGATTTTTTTTTTTTTTTCTTTGGTGTGTTTTTCTTTGTTGTAGCTGTCTGGGCAGTAGGAGCCTGGCAGGAATTTGAGGCCCTGGATGAGGACAGTAACTTTGGGAGCACTTGGCTGTGAGATATTTGGGCAAAGGGAGGAAGGCCAGCTGAGCTGCCACTAAGCTGGTAATGAGATTATATTGGATGTGTATTAGGAAGAAATTGCTGCCAGGAAGGAGCTGAGGGGCTGGGAAAGGGGGTGAGAAAAGTTCAGCTGTGACCTCCTGACCTTTGGAAATGCGTTTAGCATTTCCCAGGAAATCCCTCCAGCTCTCTGCCACATTGGGGTGAGGGTTTGGTGGCAGCTGTGGCTGGGAGATGATCCCAGTGCCTTGCTTAGGTGGGAATTGGAATTAGGTGCCTCCAGCTGAGGGGTTTGGAAATCATTTCGGGAATACCTTTAAGCTTTGTTGGAAATCCTTGAATTTGTTTAATATTTGGCTGTGTTGGACAAGGAGGGGTGAGTGAGGAGGCTCTGGGCTGTGTCCATGGAGTTCTGCACTGGGATCCTTGCAGTGGGAGGAGGGGAAAACAGCTCTCAGCACAAGCCCAGGGCTGTGCCAGGAGGATCGTGTCAGAATTGTTTGGATCTGGGGTGAACTTCTTCACGGAGACATCAAACAACCATTTTGTGCAACGTGCTGCACAAATCCCTGTGGGTCCCTTCTCCCAGTCTAGAACAGCCCTGAAGAGGCTGCTGAGCACAGGCAGGGTTGGCTCTGGAGAGCATCAGGAGCACCCCAAGAGCAGGAGCTGCCTTGTGGATCACCAGTTTGGAGTGTTTCAATAACGGGTCCTGGTGGTCCCAGCCAGGGTTGGGGTGGGGATTGGGGTGGGGCTGGTGTGAGCAGGGCCAAACGGGGGTGGTATGACTCAAACAATTTGAATTTTGGACCAGAAAACCATGGAGGGGAGGGGAGAACTAGTGTGAAAGTGGAGCCACTGTGGCTCAGGCTCGATTTCTGAGTTTTCTGTCAGACCCTGAATCCAGCAGACGTGGAGAAGGTTCCTGGGAAAGCTTCTCCTGCCGTTGTCATGGCACTGGGAGAGGAGCTGCAGCTCCTGGGGGTTGGGTCTGTGTGTGGTGCTCCAGGGCTGGTGCTCCAGGTGTGTTTTCCATGCCCTGGATGGATCCACGTGCACAGGATGGGAAAGTTGGGACGGTTCTGGAAGGGAGCAGCCACCTCCCAGCCAGAGAGATGAACACAGTGTTGTGTGATGCTCTGGGAGCCATGGAAACCATGGTTGTAAGGTGCTGCTGATGGAAGGCTCTGGGATTCCAGGGAGGGGACTGGGGATCTGTATCTGTGGGGATGGAACGAGATTGTGGATCTGTGTCTGTAGGGATGGGAGGTGTCTGGGGATCTGTATCTGTGGGGATGGGAGGTGACTGGGGATCTGTGTCTGTAGGGATGGGAGGTGTCTGGGGATCTGTATCTGTGGGGATGGGAGGTGATTGTGGATCTGTATCTGTGGGGATGGGAGGTGACTGTGGATCTGTGT
Source organism: Anomalospiza imberbis (assembly GCF_031753505.1). Taxonomy (NCBI): domain Eukaryota; kingdom Metazoa; phylum Chordata; class Aves; order Passeriformes; family Viduidae; genus Anomalospiza; species Anomalospiza imberbis. Next base: position 2,928,761 of record NC_089702.1, on the reverse strand, counting down.
CTGTAGGGATGGGAGGTGATTGGGGATCTGTGTCTGTAGGGATGGGAGGTGATTGTGGATCTGTATCTGTGGGGATGGGAGGTGACTGGGGATCTGTGTCTGTAGGGATGGCAGGCTCTGGGACTGGGCATCTGTGTCTGTAGGGATGGAAGGTGATTGGGGATCTGTGTCTGTAGGGATGGAAGGTGATTGGGGATCTGTATCTGTGGGGATGGGAGGTGATTGGGGATCTGTGTCTGTAGGGATGGAAGGTGATTGTGGATCTGTGTCTGTAGGGATGGGAGGTGATTGGGGATCTGTATCTGTGGGGATGGAACGAGACTGTGGATCTGTGTCTGTAGGGATGGGAGGTGATTGTGGATCTGTGTCTGTAGGGATGGGAGGTGTCTGGGGATCTGTATCTGTGGGGATGGGAGGTGACTGGGGATCTGTGTCTGTAGGGATGGAACGAGACTGTGGATCTGTGTCTGTAGGGATGAAAGGTGATTGGGGATCTGTGTCTGTAGGGATGGCAGGCTCTGGGATTGGGGATCTGTGTCTGTAGGGATGGAAGGTGATTGGGGATCTGTGTCTGTAGGGATGGGAGGTGATTTGGGATCTGTGTCTGTAGGGATGGGAGGTGATTTGGGATCTGTGTCTGTAGGGATGAAAGGTGATTGGGGATCTGTGTCTGTAGGGATGGCAGGCTCTGGGATTGGGGATCTGTGTCTGTAGGGATGGCAGGCTCTGGGATTGGGGATCTGTGTCTGTAGGGATGGCAGGCTCTGGGATTGGGGATCTGTGTCTGTAGGGATGGAAGGTGATTATGGATCTGTGTCTATAGGGCTGGAAGGCTCTGGGATCCCAGGGAGGGGACTGTGGATCTCTGTAGGGATGGAGGGCTCTGGCATTGTGGATCTGTGTCTGTATGGATGGCAGGTGATTGTGGATCCCAGGGAGGAGATTGTGGATTTGTGTCTCTGGGGATGAAAGGCTGTGGGATTGTGGATCTGTGTCTGTAGGGATGGAAGGCTCAGGGATCCCAGAGATGGGATTGTGGATCTGTGTCTGTAGGGATGGAAGGCTCAGGGATCCCAGAGATGGGATTGTGGATCTGTGTCTGTAGGGATGGAAGGCTCAGGGATCCCAGAGATGGGATTGTGGATCTGTGTCTGTAGGGATGACAGGCTCTGGGATTTGGGATCTGTGTCTGTAGGGATGGAATGCTCTGGGATCCCAGGGAGGGGATTGGGGATCTGTGTGTGTAGGGATGGAAGGTGATTGTGGATGCCAGGGAGGGGATTGGGGATCTGTGTCTGTAGAGATGACAAGCTCTGGGATTGTGGATCTGTGTCTGTAGGGATGACAGGCTCTGGGATTGGGGATCTATGTCTGTAGGGATGGAAAGTGATTGGGGATCTGTGTCTGTAGGGATGGAAGGTGATTATGGATCTGTGTCTATAGGGCTGGAAGGCTCTGGGATCCCAGGGAGGGGACTGTGGATCTGTGTCAGTAGGGGTGGAAGGCTCTGAGATTGTGGATCTGTGTCTGCAGGGATGGGAAGTGATTGTAGAGCTGTGTCTGTAGGGATGGAAGGCTCTGGGATCCCATCTGGGATCCCAGGAAGAGGACTGGGGATATGTGTGTGTAGGGATGGAAGGTGATTGTGGATGCCAGGGAGGGGATTGGGGATCTGTGTGTGTAGGGATGGAAGGTGATTGTGGATGCCAGGGAGAGGACTGGGGATCTGTGTCTATAGGGCTGTGATGCTGCTGGTGGTTCCTCAGCTGGAAAAGATTCCAGTGGCTCTGGCCGCTGGCAGGGGAAAGGCACAAACATCCCGTTCTTGTGGGAATGGGGAGATCTGCTGGCTGCACGGATCTTGCCCGAGGCAGCTCCAGAGGCTCCAGTTCCTGGCTGGAGCAGCAGCCATCTCCCAGGCCCTCAGGAGCAGTGCCAGCAGGAGCAGAGCTCGTTAGTATTCCAGGGAAACAGCAGTGCTGGGAGTGTGGAGCATGGCGCTCCCTGCTCTGCAGCTTTCCCTTCCGTGCTGCCAGAGCAGCATCTGCCACATATCAAACACTCAGATCCCAGAAATTGCTCCTGGCACGGTGGGAACAGCCTGGATCTGTCCCTTCCCAGCCCGGCTCTAATTGACCTCTGGAGAGAGCAGCATATGGCCAGGGCCGTGCCAGCCCCTGGAATGGCTGAGGGCCTGGGTGCCAACTGCTCATCCAGGAGCTCCTGTTCAAATCCCCATTCCAGGAGCCCTTTCCCATTCACATCCCAATTCCAGGAGTCTTTTCCTGTTCAAATCCCCATTCCAGGAGCCCTTTTCCCATTCACATCCCAATTCCAGGAGTTTTTCCTGTTCAAATCCCCATTCCAGGAGCCCTTTTCCTGTTCAAATCCCCATTCCAGGAGCCCTTTTCCCGTTCAAATCCCCATTCCAGGAGCCCTTTTCCCATTCAAATCCCCATTCCAGGAGCCCTTTTCCCGTTCAAATCCCCATTCCAGGAGCCCTTTTCCTGTTCAAATCCCCATTCCAGGAGCCCTTTTCCCGTTCAAATCCCCATTCCAGGAGCCCTTTTCCCATTCAAATCCCCATTCCAGGAGCCCTTTTCCCATACAAATCCCCATTCCAGGAGCCCTTTTCCTGTTCAAATCCCCATTCCAGGAGCCCTTTTCCTTTTTGGGGACAAAGGAGGGTTTTCTTGGGTGGTTCAGCAAGGAGAACAAGGCTCATTTCCCTGCTCATTTCTGCTGACTGACATTACCCTGGGGTGGTTGCTGATTATTCCCATTCCTCAGCTTTTTTTGAAGCATCAGCTCTGCCCACCTGTGAGAGGACTGTGAGAACTGGGAGCATGGATGCTTCCCAGTGACCCTGGGGCTGACAGGGCTGGGGACAGGAGGGTGGCACTGCCTCATGCCTGTCATGCAACCAGGAATCCTTTCCAACAACTTTCCAAGTACTTTTTTTCAGGAATAGATGGGTTTGCTTTCACCAGGGGATGCTTTTTTTTTTCCCATCTTAAAGCATCCTGGTGTTCCCAGAGGAGTTATTGACTGCAAGATTCGCTCTTCCCTCCCCTTGCATGGGGGGTTGTTAGCGTGGATACTGATTAATCATGCTCTAATTCATGGAAAACAGGGTTTTCCCCTCAAACCATCACCCAGTTGCTGCTCTGTGCTACGCAGCAGCGAAGCTTTGCCACAGCTGTGGGTTTGTCTCCATGCTGAACTGATTTTCCCATGTGTCTTTTACCTCCTTCCCCAGAGCATAATGAAGTTTAACTAATACCGAGATGCCTGATTGGAAAGCTTGGAGGGGAACAAAGTATTTTTATTTTCCTGAGCAAATTCCTGTGGCAAAGAATCCCTGAGAGTGGGCTCACACACTCCATCAGCTGCATCTTGTTAGTAAACAAATCGCATTTTCCCATCAATTTACTAATGCTAATTGCCACTTTGAGGCTACAGTCAGGTTTTGAAACAAAATTATGCCTGGCCCGTTCATCCCAACAGCTGTCCCTGAATGACACAGAATATTGATGTGGCTTTTATTGGGAAAGGAGCTGGCTTTGGTGGCGAAGAGAAATCATCAAGCCCAGAGTCCTGAGTGCTGCTGCTGGAGAATTCCGGTAACCAGGAAGTAAAAGTTTGGCAGAGAGAGGGAGGAGGTGTTTTTGCAGCCCTGCAAAGCTGGATTGTGCTGAGGATGAAGGGTCTGGGCAGTGGAAGAGGTTTTCCCTCCCTCACCTCCTGCTTTTGATCCCTGATTCTTGTTGGCATCCAGCTGGTTTTCCCTCTGCTTCTGTGGGATTGGGCAACTTTGATCCCTCTGTCCTTGCAGGGTGGCTCTGGACATCGGGAATGGCTCCTTTGTTCTCAGGACGTGGCAAAACCAGGGAAGAACGGGCAGGGTCTGTGTCCCAGAGAATTTGTCTGGATTGTGCCTCGGTGTGAAATGCTGAGAGCCCCCAGGGTGTGTCCGAGCCCTTGGTGGGGCTGGGCCGGTGCCACCCCTGCTGTGTCTGCCCTGCAGCAGCCGAGCCTTATCTCTGCCAAATGCCTTATCTCTGCCAAACTGCAGCTGGCACAGACAAAAAGCACTTTTTGGTGGTGCCCTCGGCCTGGGCTGGTCCCTCTTGAGGGTCTGTGCCGGGGAGATGGAGAACTCTGAGCAGGAGAGGAGTGGGCAAAACCGGACTGATTTTCCAGGGGATTCAAGGGCAGATCTGGGCCACAAAGTGAAGTGGATTTGAGGGCAGATCAGGGCTAAAAAGTGAAGTGGATTCAAAGGCAGATCAGGACTAAAAAGTGAAGTGGGTTTGAAGGCAGATTAGGGCTAGAAAGTGAAGTGGGTTTGAAGGCAGATTAGGGCTAGAAAGTGAAGTGGGTTTGAGAGCAGATCGGGGCTAAAAAGCTGGAAGCCTTAAGGGAACCCAGCATTGCTCTGGGTGTGGCTGCAAATCCCTGAGCGTTCTGTCCCCACTTTGGGGACCTCTGGTGTGGCAGAGGTGTGGCACAGCTGCTCCTGTGCCTTGCAGTGGCTGTGATGCCCAAAATAGCCCAACAGGGCCCAGGTGTGTTTGTGGTGCTGCTGCTGCACCTCTGCTCTCTGTCCCTGCCTCCTCCAGAACCACACCCAGCATCTCCCTGGTACCCACATCCCCAGAGATGCTGGTCCAGGCAGAGTTTTGGGGTTTTGTCCTTCTTTTTGGGCACAGATCCCTGGCAATGTGCTCCCTGGGAGCTGAGCACCTCCCTGGCATGCACCTTGCTGTGACCTTGCCTCCTGGAGCACAAATACCCTGGGACACACTCACACACACACACACATACTCACACTCTGCTATATTTACTTTAGAGAGCAAACATGTGCCAGGCGTTTGTCACGTTGCTCCCTCCAGGAGGCTGCTCAGATTCCCTCGGGATTAGCCTGAGGAGAGGATCCCTCTGGAGAGGTGATAGGTGCTGCTGGCCAGGCTTTCCTTTGGGAAGGACTCCTGGTGTTTCAGGATTTGGCTGGATAATCCTTGGGAAGGGGGCTGGATGCTGAAGGCTGTGCTGTGAGAAGGGTGGGGTTGGGATATCCCTTTTCCGAGGTGTGTGGGGGCTTTTTGTTCCTCTCCCTTGGGAAAGTGTCAGGCATGGGTGTTGCTGTGGGAGCACACGGTGCTTAAACAGCAAAAAATGTTAAAAAGCCCAACATAGCAACAAAACTAAACTAAATAAATCCATTTTTTTTTCCAGATTGGTGTCAGGAGCAGAGGCCCAGTGACCACTGGCCCAGAGCTGCCTTGGGGGTGGGCATATGGGCAGTGCTGGGGCTATAAATGACCACTCCAGCCCTTCATCCTCATCTTGGTGCCCCTCTCCATTCTCTGTGCCTCCTCCAGAGCCAGAATCCCAAATCCAGCCCTTCATCCACATCCTGGTGCCCAGCACACCCCCCTTCCTTCTGCAGAGCCAGAATCCCAAATCCAGCCCTTCATCCACATCCTGGTGCCCAGCACAACTCCCTTGCTTCTCTGTGTCGCCTCCAGAGCCAGAATCCCAAATCCAGCCCTTCATCCACATCTTGGTGCCCAGCACAACCCCATTCATTCTCCAGAGGCTGAATCCCAAATCCAGCCCTTCATCCACATCTTGGTGCCCAGCACAACCTCATTCATTCTCCAGAGGCTGAATCCCAAATCCAGCCCTTCATCCACATCCTGCTACCCAGCACAACCCCATTCATTCTCCAGAGGCTGAATCCCAAATCCAGCCCTTCATCCACATCTTGGTGCCCAGCACAACCCCATTCATTCTCCAGAGGCTGAATCCCAAATCCAGCCCTTCATCCACATCTTAGTGCCCAGCACAACCCCCTCCCTTCTCTTTGTCTCCTGCAGAGGCTGAATCCCAAATCCAGCCCTTCATCCACATCCTGCTACCCAGCACAACCCCATTCCTTCTCCGTGTCTCCTCCAAAGCTGGATCCCAAAGCATCCAGCCAGCTCTGCTGGGAGCGGAGGGGGAAAGCTTCCACAGGGAGGATTTTTTGGGCTGTTTTATCTTGTGAGGAGTGGTGGCACCTCTGAAACGATCCAGAGCTCTCCTGGTGCACCATTTCTGCCACTCAGGTGCCTCGCAACAGGTCCCACACTAGCTTTGAGGTTTGTGCCGTGGCAGAAGCGAGAAACGAGGGCACCCAGCGAGGCCTCAGAACATTTGTGTCTGAATTGCTGCCAGCGAGGAGGCAGCCTCGGAATCGCTGTTCCCTCTCAGCCGTCAGCACCCTTCCTCCGCTCGGCAAGGAGCTGATAATGGCTTGTTTGTGCCTTCCCCACCCGGGAAAGAGGGCTGGGAGCAGGCTAGGATGGGAGCAGGCGTGTGGCAGGAGCTGTCAGGCTTCCCCTCCTGGTAGACAGCAATAATTAGTGGCTGGAGGCAGCGCCTCTGTGTCGGTGCAGAATGAATTGTTTTCTCCTCGCCCCGAGGGGAAATCTCTGCGTGGGACTCTGATGCAGCTCCCTGCAGTGGCTGCGAGCTGGGAGATCCCTTCCTCACCTGGAGTCTGTTCCCTTTTCCCTCCCCTCTGGCTCAGGGGTTGGCTCGGTGCAGGATCAGCCGAAGCGAAGCCGGGGGGCATCGGCCTCTCCCTGCTCAGGGATGCTGCCGGTGGGGGATGTGTGCTGTTATTTATTTATTCATTCATCTGTGCAGCATTTTCCATACATCCCACAGCGTTTGTGGTAGTGCTGTGATGCCTTGGGCTGGATGCCTAGAACAGAGGCTAGACAGAGTTGGAGAATAAAGTATTGTAAAGGTATTAATTAAAGGTTTTAACAGATAACACCTTGGGCAGTGCAGGGGCTACTCCTGAGATGGATGACAGTCACGAGTTTTTCGGGATATCAGGGGTTAATTGGCCAATTACAGCTTCAGGTAATGAAGTCACAGTCCCCCAGTTTGCTCTCCCCCTCTCCCATTAATTTTTGTTTATACTTTTCAGGCCTGAGGCTGTGATGGTGACTTTGGTTCTCAGGCCTGGAAGAATTGTTCTGTCTGACCAAACTGTGATGAGAGCTTACAAACACTCTCTCTGGAGTTCAGAGCTATACCCTAATCCAGCACAGGATGTGGAAAATAGAAAGCTAAAACTTAAGGCATCGCCTGGGTGCTGCAGGGCAGGGCTTTGCAGAGCTCCAGCTCCGCTCCCTCCAGGAGCCGCGGCCGCTTCGCTTCCCGCTTCTGTCTGTTGTGTGGGATGGCTGGCTCTGAAAATAGCCACCTTCCCTCCTGGCACCGGGATGTATCTTTCTTCCCAGTCTGACGTGTGTTAAATCTGGTCTGGATTTTCCTGGTAACGATGGAGAAAGGGTGGGATAAACACGGGCTGCACGGAATTGGCTCACGGCACGTCCTGTCCCCGGGGCTGAACCCTACAGAGCCCAGCAGGGATGTGGCAGCACTTTGGGCAGTGCTGTGTGTCCTGCTGCACACAGGGAACGGGGAATCCCAGAGCTGGATCCCTTTCCTGAGCCTGGCCCCTGCTCCCAGCCAGCAGGGAAGTTTTCCAGCAGCTTTCCCAGTGTGCTGGGAGTCACTTGACCTGCCGGAGGTTTTGGTGCTGGGAACAGCCCCCAGAGCTGACTCGGAGCCAAACCCCGCTGGTGCCAGCCTTGTCTGCCTCCCTCTCCTGCACTACCTGCTTGGCACAGCAGTCATGGGGACAGAGCTGGAATGGAATTGCTTCCTAAATCCAGGCTGTTAACAGCAGTTCAGTGAGATGGGGCTGTGGGGAGTCCCCGGGAGGGGATGGCACCAGGGCTGTGCTCAGAAAAGGCAGCTCAGAAACCTCTTCATTCTGGCACAGCCTTGTCAGTGACTGCAGTGACTGGAGCAGGGCAGCCAGACGCAGTCCAGAGGTGGATCTTTATTATTATTATGTTGTTGTTGTTATTATTATTATTATTATTAATGCTGGCACTGCTGGGTGCTGCAGCATGAGCCTGCCTGTACAATAGTAGCTGAACATTCATTCTTCTGCTTCCCCGTGTTCCTGTGGCTGCCACACATGACTAAGGAGCAAAAACAATCTAGTGAGTGACTCATCCCTCCAGAGAAGGTGGGATGGGAGCAACAGGAGACAGCCAGCATGGAAACAGCATCCATGGGGAGCTGTGCTGGGCTGCAGCAAAGCCTTTGGTCATCCTGGTTTGTAGCAGGAATGATTAACATTGGAACATTTTTTCAGCAAGGTGGTTAAGTTAAAACACAAAATCTGCTGGTTCTTGGCCTGTGGGTTTGTCTGGGTTCTCAGCTGTGTCTTGGATGGTCAGTGGAAGGGGAAAGGTTGTCTCAGGAGGATTCACCACATCATGGAACGAGGTGCTGCTGTGTCCTGGCACACAGTGTTGCCCAGCTGCTTCTGTCTGATGGGTCACAGTGCCCCAAACCATCCCCTGGGGTGTTGGGCATCTCTGCAGGTCCCCAGGGCACTGGGACATGGGGTTTGAGTTTCCCTTTCCTCTCTTGCAGATCAATGAGCTCAGCAATGTTCCCGTCCCCGTCATGTTAATGCCCGATGACTTTAAAGCCTACAGTAAGATTAAGGTGGACAATCATCTATTCAACAAGTAAGTAGGAGCTTCCCAACCTCTCTGTGGTCAGAGCTCTGTGCTGTGAGGCAAACTGGCCTGGGGGGGTCCTTCTGGGTTGTTCCCAGCTGTACTGCCAGGAGGATCCATGCCCTGTGCCCTGCCCAGACCCTGGTGTGGTCAGTCTGTCACTGAGATACTCCGTGGTGGTTGGTTTGCATCCTTTGAGGGATTAAACTGTTCACAGGAGACAGCTCTGCAGCTGTGCTGTGCTCATGGAGTCTCTCTGGAGTTACCCCTGTCTCCTTTTCCCAAAAAATCCATTTTTGGAAGCTGTTTTGAAGTCATGGTTGTGGCTGGTGCTCAGAGCTGCATTCTCCACCCTGGCTCTGCAGGGCTGCAGTGCTCCCTGATTAATCCTTTGTTTTCCCCAAGTTTCACAGGGATCAGCTTTGCAGAGTGGGAGGTGGTTGGGAAGTTTGTCTCTCCTGGCACATCCAACGTGCGGGATCTGCTCTCCCCTTTCTTCTCCAGAGAAGATCTGAGCTCCCCACGTGTCACTGCGAGGCTTTCTCTTTGAGAAGGAGCTGCCAAATTCTCCCACTGTGTCCAAGCAGGACCAAACTCTGCTTCTCTCCCTGGGCAGGATCAGGGCTGTAGGAGGAGCAGGTGCAGCTCCCTCAGTGACAGGGAATGCTGGCACTGTCCCCTGTCCTGTGCCTGGGGGCAGCCTGGCAGCAGAGCCAGGCTGGAGCCAGTCCCCCCTCTCCTGGGTGCTGTGGCTGAGCTGGTCTGTGGAGCCTTGACCCTTCTCGTGCTGTGATGGCATCTGAACCCAGAGCTCCTGCAGCTCTTCCTGGTGTGCAGGGACAGCAGGGATAGCGTGGGTGGGGACAGCTGTGTGACAGCATGTGCAGGGACAGCCGTGTGACAGCCGTGTGCAGGGACAGCTGTGACAGTGTGTGCAGGGACAGCTGTGTGACAGCTGTGTGCAGGGACAGCTGTGTGACAGCTGTGTGACAGCGTGTGCAGGGACAGCTGTGACAGCATGTGCAGGGACAGCCGTGTGACAGCTGTGTGACAGCGTGTGCAGGGACAGCTGTGACAGCGTGTGCAGGGACAGCTGTGTGACAGCCGTGTGCAGGGACAGCCGTGTGACAGCTGTGTGACAGCGTGTGCAGTGACAGCTGTGACAGTGTGTGCAGGGACAGCTGTGTGACAGCTGTGTGACAGCGTGTGCAGGGACAGCCGTGTGACAGCTGTGTGACAGCGTGTGCAGGGACAGCTGTGACAGCGTGTGCAGGGACAGCTGTGTGACAGCGTGTGCAGGGACAGCCGTGTGACAGCTGTGTGACAGCGTGTGCAGGGACAGCTGTGACAGCGTGTGCAGGGACAGCTGTGTGACAGCGTGTGCAGGGACAGCTGTAACAGCGTGTGCAGGGACAGCTGTGTGACAGTGTGTGCAGGGACAGCTGTGACAGCGTGTGCAGGGACAGCTGTGTGACAGCTGTGTGACAGCGTGTGCAGGGACAGCTGTGACAGTGTGTGCTGGGACAGCCGTGTGACAGCTGTGTGACAGCGTGTGCAGGGACAGCCGTGACAGCGTGTGCAGGGACAGCCGTGTGACAGCTGTGTGACAGCCGTGTGCAGGGACAGCTGTGACAGCGTGTGCAGGGACAGCCGTGTGACAGCCGTGTGACAGCGTGTGCAGGGACAGCTGTGTGACAGCCGTGTGCAGGGACAGCCGTGTGACAGTGCGTGTGCAGGGACAGCCGTGTGCAGGGACAGCCGTGTGCAGGGACAGCCGTGTGCAGGGACAGCTGTGTGACAGCTGTGTGCAGGGACAGCCGTGTGCAGGGACAGCTGTGTGACAGCCGTGTGCAGGGACAGCTGTGTGACAGTGCATGTGCAGTGACAGCTGTGACAGCGTGGTGTGCAGTGACAGCTGTGTGCAGTGACAGCCGTGTGACAGCTGTGTGACAGCCGTGTGCAGGGACAGCTGTGACAGCGTGTGCAAGGACAGCTGTGTGCAGGGACAGCTGTCACAGCGTGGTGTGCAGGGACAGCCGTGTGCGGGGACAGCTGTGTGCAGGGACAGCTGTGTGACAGCTGTGTGACAGCGTGTGCAGGGACAGCTGTGACAGCTGTGTGACAGCGTGTGCAGGGACAGCTGTGACAGCGTGGTGTGCGGGGACAGCTGTGTGACAGTACGTGCAGGGACAGCTGTGTAACAGTGTGGTGTGCAGTGACAGCTGTGACAGCGTGTGCAGGGACAGCTTTCACAGCGTGTGCAGGGACAGGTGTGTGGCAGCGTGTGCAGTGACAGCTGTGTGACAGCGTGTGCAGTGACAGCTGTCACAGCGTGGTGTGCAGGGACATCTGTGTGACAGTACGTGCAGGGACAGCCATGTGCAGGGACAGCTGTGTGCAGTGACAGTGGTGGCAGCATGTGCAGGGACAGCCGTGTGCCAGTGTGACAAAGCCACCGAGGAGGGCACAGGCAGGGTGGCTCCCTCAGAGTGGGCCTGTGGCAGGGTTGCCCTGGCAGCCACACGAGCTCCACGCTCCCATCCCATCCCCGTTAGCCGGGATCCTGCGGAGTTCCCTGGGAGAGATGGCGTTTGTGGGCATCCAAAGGAAGGAGCTGCCCTGCCCAGGGGACAGCAGGGCTTGGGATGTCCTGGGGGGCTGGCAGGGAGGGAGAGCCAGCGTGGCATTGGGTGGCACTGCTGACATCTCTGCCCTGCCCTAGGGAGAACCTGCCCAGCCGCTTCAAATTCAAGGAGTATTGTCCCCTGGTGTTCCGGAACCTCCGGGAGAGATTTGGGATTGATGACCAGGACTACCAGGTACCCTCTCTTCTCTTCTGGGACAGAGCAGCCACCCTGGCAGAGAAACCATGCTGCAAACATTGCTGCCAGCAGCTTTTCTGGGTTTTTAACTGGGGTTTGAGTGCTTCCACCATAACCACAGCAGTGCAGTGGATCTTGCTGTGCCAAGCACAGGGCAATAGGAGGAGAAGGTGATCCCTGCTCCCAAGGCATGAAACAGGGGCACAGGTGGCTGTGGGCAGGCAGGAGCTGGGGGATAACAAGGATCCATCGTAGAATATTTGCAAGGAAAATGAGTCTGTGGTGTTTGTCCAGATTCAGGTGAATTTGCTGCTTTCAGCCAAGTGTGTGTTGTTGAATTGGGTGTATCAAGGTGGCTCCTGCTTTTGGATCCATCCCCTGATGCCAGAGGGGCTGATTTTCTTGGAGAGGAGTCTGCTGTTAATACTGCTCAGCTCTGGGGACAGGGAGATGTCACAGCTCTGCCTGTTGCAGCAGGGCCACCCTTCCTCAGCCAGCTCTGAGCCCTGGGCACGAGGAGCTGAGCAGAGACAGCTCAGGGCTGGGAGATCACACAGAGCAGGGCCAGGGAAGCCAGCCCTGGGCACGAGGAGCTGAGCAGGGGCAGCTCAGGAATGGGAGATCACACAGAGCAGGGCCAGGGAAGCCAGCCCTGGGCACGAGGAGCCGAGCAGAGACAGCTCAGGAATGGGAGATCACACAGAGCAGGGCCAGGAGAGACAGCCCTGGGCACGAGGAGCTGAGCAGAGGCAGCTCAGGGCTGGGAGATCACACAGAGCAGGGCCAGGAGAGACAGCCCTGGGCACGAGGAGCTGAGCAGAGGCAGCTCAGGAATGGGAGATCACACAGAGCAGGGCCAGGGAGGCCATGGTGGCCATGTGGCCCCAGGCAGGCTGGGTGTCAGCTGGTGTGTCCCCAGCACGCAGTGACAGAGCGGGCACGGTGCCAGGGGCATCCCCTGGAACACTTGACTGCAGAGGCACGTGGGGGAGTGCTGCAGCCTCCATGTGCTCCCTGCCTGGTGGGGAAAGCAGCTGGAGCAGGGCTGATCCCACACTGCCTCTCCCCGTGCCTGTGTCACAGCCCTTTGTGATGACACCCTCCCCAGGTGTGACCCACACTCTCTGTAGTTCATCATTTACACTCCCCCTGTTGTTCTGAGGGATTGCTTCCCCCATCTCCAGGCTGCTTTGGCTTTTTAAAAAGTGCCCAACTGGAACAGAAAACGTTAATTGAGCTAAATTCAGGTGTGTAAACTGTGATGGCTTGAGTGGGAAGGGAGCCAGGAGGCTGAATTTAACAGCCCAACTGTGGCAGAGGTGGGAGTGACAGGAAGGGAGCCGAGGGCTGTGAGTTTGGTACTGCTCTGTGTGGTCACGATTTCTGCTTCCCAGCTCCAGAAGAAAAGCTCAGTGGTTTTGAGGTGAGGGCTGATTAAACTGCCTGGCACAGACCCCTTTGCAAATGTCAGCAAGCAGCAAAGGGGATTTTTCTGTTTGCCTTTATTTTCCTGACGCTCTCTAAAGCCGTTGGCAGCAGCAGAGTTTTCCCCCTGCTTCATTAAAGTTTTAAAAGCTTTAAATGCTTCATTCTGAAAGGAATCCTCCAGGTTCACTTGCAGCATGACGTGGTAAATCTCTCTCTCTCAGAGCAGGCTCTGCTGCAGGCTGCCTCTGCTGCCAGAGCTGAGCGAGGGGGACACAGCAGTGCCACTGCCACCTAAAAAAGCCTAAAATAATCCAGCCTGAAACACAGTCTGCAGCCCAGAAATGCTGGAAAACTTAAGGATCACTGTTGGTGCTGCTGTGTTTCAGAGCCCTCCCCATCTGTGATAAGGAAATGCTGGTGAGAGGTTGTTGGTTGATAAAATGACTTGTGGGCAGGTGGAGGGGACAGCCAGGGGACAGGTGACAGCTCGAGGTGTGAGCAGCAGTGGCTGGGGCTGAGGGAGGAGCTCGCAGCAGGCCCTGCTACCTGGGGAGAGGCAGCAGAACAAAGAGCTGGTGTTTTGGCTCAGGGAATTGATCCCTGCTCTGCAGTTTTCCTGGGATTTCCCAGCCTTGCTGCACTGTCTGGTTGCTAAGGGTGGAGACAGGGATCTAAAGGCAGATGCTGCTGGTTGTCAGAAGAACAACCAAGCTATTTATACTCATCTTGTACATCCAGGAGTAAGAATAGCAGAGCCTCAGGGTGGCTTTTGGTGCAGGATGACCTGTGAAGAATCCCCAGACACTGAGATTTTAGCCAGACTAAGCTGCTTTTTTTGATGGAAAAGCCAACAGGCCATTTCAGTTGTTTTGGTCTGGTTTTCCTTAAGCCTTAGGAATATCCTGACTATTCTTAAATCCCTGATAAGAAATGCTGAGAGCTCTTGGCCTGTGTATCCTACACCTCTGAAAACCTTTCAGTAAAAAACACCTTCCAAAAACACACTCCGGGTGTTGGAGTAAAACCTGCCAGCAAATCACGGGCCCAGCTGGAAGTCCTAAAAACACATCCAGACTTTTAAACAATTGGGTTTTACCTTCAGCAGCACCAAACCTGGAGTTCACAGCCAGAGTGGGTGCCATGAGCTGGTCCTGTGGGGCTGGCCCTGTTTTAGGGCTGCTCAGGGGTTCCTGTGCAGCTGGCCCTGCTTCCCAGGAGGTTCCTGTGGGGCTGGCCCTGCTTCTAGGGCTGCTCAGAGGGTTCCTGTGGGGCTGGCCCTGCTTCCCAGGGCGTTCCTGTGGGGCAGGCCCTGCTTCCCAGGAGGTTCCTGTGGGGCTGGCCCTGCTTCTAGGGCTGCTCAGGGGTTCCTGTGGGGCTGGCCCTGCTTCTAGGGCTGCTCAGGGTGTTCCTGTGGGCCTGGCCCTGCTTCCCAGAGATGATCAGTGGGTTCCTGTGGGCCTTTTCCGGCTTCCAGAGCTTCTCAGGGGTTCCTATGGGGCAGGCCCTGCTTCTAGGGCTGCTCAGGGGTTCCTGTGGGGCTGGCCCTGCTTCCCAGGGTGTTCCTGTGGGGCTAGCCCTGCTTCCCAGAGCTGCTCAGGGGGTTCCTGTGGGGCTTTTCCTGCTTCCAGAGCTTCTCAGGGGTTCCTGTGGGGCTGGTCCTGCTTCTAGGGCTGCTCAGGGGGCTCCTATGGGGCTGGCCCTGCTTCCCAGGGGGTTCCTGTGGGGCAGGCCCTGCTTCCCAGGAGCTTCCTGTGGGGCTGGCCCTGCTTCTAGGGCTGCTCAGGGGTTCCTGTGGGGCTGGCCCTGCTTCTAGGGCTGCTCAGGGGGTTCCTGTGGGGCTTTTCCTGCTTCCAGAGCTTCTCAGGGGTTCCTGTGGGGCTGGCCCTGCTTCCCAGGGGGTTCCTGTGGGGCTAGCCCTGCTTCCCAGAGCTGCTCAGGGGGTTCCTGTGGGGCTTTTCCTGCTTCCAGAGCTTCTCAGGGGTTCCTGTGGGGCTGGTCCTGCTTCTAGGGCTGCTCAGTGGGTTCCTGTGGGGCTAGCCCTGCTTCTAGGGCTGCTCAGAGGGTTCCTGTGGGGCTGGCCCTGCTTCTAGGGCTGCTCAGGGGGTTCCTGTGGGGCTGGCCCTGCTTCCCAGGGGGTTCCTGTGGGGCTAGCCCTGCTTCCCAGAGCTGCTCAGGGTGTTCCTGTGGGGCTGGCCCTGCTTCCCAGAGCTGCTCAGAGGGTTCCTGTGGGATTGGCCCTGCTTTCCCAGAGCTGATCTGGGTGTTCCTGTGGGGCTGGCCCTGCTTCCCAGAGGGTTCCTAGGGGCTGGCCCTGCTGCTGAGGGAGGTGACAGCTCCTGGCACCGTCCCCACGCCGTGTGTGTCCCCCAGAACTCGGTGACACGCAGCGCCCCGGTGAACAGCGACAGCCAGGGCCGCTGCGGCGCGCGCTTCCTCACCACCTACGACAGGAGGTTCGTCATCAAGGCTGTGTCCAGCGAGGACGTGGCAGAGATGCACAACATCCTCAAGAAGTACCACCAGGTACGGTGAGTCTGGAGCCCCCCGTGCACACCTGGGCATCTGCTGGGTGTCTGGAGCTTGGATTCACAGCTGGCAGAGCTTGCACGGAGGTTTTGTGGGGGAAAAAAATCGTCCTAGGGGTTTGAGGGACAAAAATCTTGAGGGACAAAAATCTGAGGGGCAAAAATCTTGAAGGATGAAAATCTTGAGGGACAAAAATCTAAGGGGCAAAAATCTTGAGGGACAAATATCTGAGGGGCAAAATTCTTGAAGGATGAAAATCTGAGGGACAAAAAGCTTGGGGGACAGAAGTCTTGAGGGACAAAAATCTCGAGAGACAAAAATCTGAGGGGCAAAAATCTTGAGGGACGAAAATCTGTGGGACCAAAACATGAGGGACAACCTAGCAGCTGTTTGTGGTGCTGAGCCCCTTCCCAGCTCATCCTGGCCCTTGTACCAGTAAATTACGGATCCCTGGTAGATCAGAGCTGCAATCAGGCTCCTCATTTGTTGCCTCAGAGCTTCCAGAGGGGCTGGAAGGGAGCTGGGAAGTGGGGTCACAGTGGGACAGCTGGAAATGTCCTGGCCCACGTGCTGGTTCCAGCCCATCTGCTCTGCAGGGTTCTGAGCAGGGGGTCTTGAACAGGCCCTGAGTTCCAGGCACACCGAGGTAAGCATGAGAAGTGAAGCTAGGCAGTGCAGGTGCACACCTGGCCTGTCACAGCAGGCTGGACACACACAGTCACAGGATCCCAGGACGGGGAGGCGTGGTATTTACATCCTTTTTTACAGTTAGGGAGGAACCCTGGAGATCTCCCAGCTGCACACACACAGAATCACAGGATCCCAGGATTGGTCTGGAGGAACCCTGGAGATCTCCCATCCCCACAGTCAGAGTCACAGAATCCCAGGATCCACAGGATCCCAGTCACAATTCCCCCCAGGATTGGGAGAAACCTTGGAGATCTCCCAGCTCCACACACAGGATCACAGAATCCCAGCATCCACAGAATCCTAGGATCCTAGTCACAATTCCCCCAGAATTGGGCTGGTGGAGCCCTGGAGATCTCCCGGCTTCACACACAGAATCCCATGATTGGGAGAAACCTTGGAGATCTCCCAGGTCCACACACACAGGATCCCAGGATTGGGCTGGAGGAACCCTGGAGCTCTCCCAGCTCCACACAGACAGGATCCCAGGGTTGAGCTGGAGGAACCCTGGAGATCTCCCAGCTCCACACAGACAGGATCCCAGGATTGGGCTGGAGGAACCCTGGAGATCTCCCAGCTCCACACAGACAGGATCCCAGGGTTGGGCTGGAGGAACCCTGGAGATCTCCCAGCTCCACACACAGGGTCACAGAATCCAGGATTGGGAGGAACCTTGGAGATGTACCAGCTCCACCCTCTGCCATGGGCAGGATGGCACTCCCTGGGCCAGCTCAGGGAGTGGGATTCTCAGATCCTCACTCCTTTCCTGGAGACCCCAGGAGCTGTTCCAATGCTCCTTTCCTTTCCCACGGGTGCCTTGGCTGCAGCACCTCGCGGAGTTTGTGTCCATCAGAGCTGGGCTTTGTGTGACACAGCTCTGTCCCCTCCCTGCTGTGCCACAGTTCATCGTGGAGTGCCACGGGAACACGCTGCTGCCCCAGTTCCTGGGCATGTACCGGCTCACCGTGGACGGCGTGGAGACCTACATGGTGGTCACCAGGAACGTCTTCAGCCACAGGCTGACCGTGCACAGGAAGTACGACCTGAAGGTGAGGGGCCGGGGGGCTGGGGTGAGGCCTTGTCAAGGCTGACCTGGAGCAGAGGCCAGGCAGAGTTAGAGAATCAATTTATTAAAAGGATCTTCTCAATGGAGAGATTGGCCAGGCAGAGTTAGAGAATCAATTTATTAAAAGGATCTTCTCAATGGAGAGATTGGCCAGGCAGAGTTAGAGAATCAATTTATTAAAAGGATCTTCTCAATGGAGAGATTGGCCAGGCAGAGTTACAGAATAAAGCAGGGATTTATGAAAAGGATCTCCTCAATGGATCCACCTTGGGCAGCACCAGAGCCCAGCCAGGGCTACACCCAAAATGGACCCAAAATGGTCACAGAATGAAGCCAAAATGAACCAAAAGGGTCACAAAATGCATGACTGCTCACAGGGTCTCTCACTTCTTTAAGTTCTGCTCCATTTGCATATTGGAATTAATTGTCCAATTCCAGCTCCAGCCCATGCAGTCCCATCCTTGTTTTTCTCTCTTCAGCCCACGTTGTTTCTGCTCTTGGGCCTGAGATTTGGATCATTTCTCTTTGGTCCCCAGCTAGAGAAGGAATTTTATCTCCCTACTCTGTGAAGAGAACTCAACATCCCATAATAGGAAGCCCAGACCCACACACTAAAGCAGCACAGAATGTGAAAAATATAAAAGCTCAAACCTGAGGCATCAAAACTCTGGGAGTTGGGCCTGGAACCCCCCCCTTGGCAGGATCCTGGGCTTTGGGTTTGCTCAGGGGATCAGGTTTTGGGAGGCTGTGCATGCAGGGTCAGTGTTGGTCCATTCCCCTGCCCCAGGAGATCACCAAAAGGGGGTTGAGCACTGATTTAAAAAATGCTTCCACTGCTTTCCTGCATGGAGAAATTAAATGGTGTCAATTAATTCATGGGGAGTGTGACCCATAGTGCAGTAATGGTACTTTCTTTATTTGTTTTGCTTTCATTGTTTTCCTACATGGAGAAATTAAATGGATTCATTGGGAATGTGACCCAAAGTGTAGTAATGGTATTTTCTTTATTTGTTTTCTTTATCAGGGCTCAACAGTATCCAGGGAAGCAAGTGATAAAGAGAAGGTATGGAGCCATCCCTGGCCAGCCTTTCCTTTCTCCTGCTGCTCAGAAGCAGACAGATCCAACTGAGTTCCCTTTTCCATTTTTCCTTTTCCTTTCATTCCCTTTTCCATTTTCTCTTTTCCTGGGTACTGAGCAGGGGAGGTTCCCCAGGCCCTGCGTTTACCCTGTCCCCCCTTTCAGGCCGGGAAGGAGCTGGCTGTGCCTGCCCTGCTGCGTGGTGGTGGCACTGCCAGGGCTGTGGGGCGCTCCCTGGGGACAGTGCCAGCAGAACCAAACCCCACCTGAGGCAGTGCTGTCCCTAAGGAAGGGTTTCCTCACCGCACTCCAGTGCCAGCCCCAGGCAGGTCAGCGATTTATTCCACCAGATTTATCAGCCAGATCCTTGGCATATTCCTGAGCCTGGCTTCTGCTGCCAGTGGGGGAATTCAGGGCTGTGCCTCCTTCCCTGGCAAGACTTCTGTGCTGCTGCCTTGAAATCCCTGTGCAGATCCCAGCAGTGCCTCATGCTGGTCCATGATTTTCTGCTCCAGCCTGCCCTAAAAGATCCCAGCCAGCAGCCAGGGAACTCCCCCTTGCCCTGAATCCCCTGATAACTCCCTGGCCTGTGCAGCTGGGTGGTTCATGTGAGCTCAGTGTCACTAAAGAACTGAAACCCTGAGGCACAAAGGGGCTCTGAGTTCTCCCACATCCCCGGAATTCTCAGGGCCTGCACAGGCAGATCCCTCAAGAACAGTGGGGTGATTTTTTTCCTCAGATCTTTAGGAAGAGAAGGTTTGGGGTTTTTTCTCCCCAAGCCTTCACCCCTTTCTCCCCACAGTCAGAAGCCAAGAAAATTAATTTCTTTAATTAATTTTTTATCAATTCTGGGAGCTGCTTGGAGCACCCCTGGCCCAGCTGTGCAGTTTTTAAAGCTGACTTGCTCCACATCTCCCTGGAGCTTCCCTGTAGGTCCAGCTGAGCCCACGGACTCCCTGGCACTTTCTGTGCTCTGCCTGGTGCCCTTTCCATCCTCAGTGGATTTTGGGCACCCCAGAAGCCCAGACTGAGCAGGGCCTGCTGCTGCTGGCAGCTCCGTGTGCCAGCCCTGCCCTGGCAGCGGGCTGGGGAATTTCACCTCAGGCTTTTTGCTGCAGGCCAAGGATCTGCCGACGTTCAAGGACAACGACTTCTTGAATGAGGGGCAGAAGCTGCACGTTGGGGAAGAGAGTAAAAAGAACTTCCTTGAGAAGCTGAAGCGGGATGTGGAGGTAATTTCCTGGGGACAGCCCTGCTCTGTCCCTGCATTGACTCCATGATGCACAGAAGGCTGAGCAATCATAATATAATATAGTAATGTAATATGACGTAATATGACGTAATATGACGTAATATGACGTAATATGACGTAATATAACATAATATAACGTAATATGACGTAATATGACGTAATATAACGTAATATAACGTAATATAATATAATATAATATATAAACAATATAATACAAAATATAATACAATATATTATATTATAGTACATTACAATACAATACATTATAATATAATATAATACAATACAATATAATATAATACAATATATAACACAATATATAATACAATACAATTTATAATATAATATAATATATAATATATAATACAATATATAATATAATATAATATAATGTAATATAATGTAATATAATATATAAACAATATAATATAAAATATAATACAATATATTATATTATAGTACATTACAATACAATACATTATAATATAATATAATACAATACAATATATAATATAATATAATATAATATAATATAATATAATATAATATAATATAAATATTTCTAGTAGAATATACTATAAGATAATGTAATAAAACAATTGATCAGCCTTCTGGGCCATGGAGCCCATGCTCATTTTTCCCTGGCTGGGGGCCTGCAGCAGCACTTCCCCCGGTGCGGGTGCCAGGTCTCAGTGCTGCCTCTGTCGCAGTTCTTAGCCCAGCTGAAGATCATGGATTACAGCCTGCTGGTGGGCATCCACGACGTGGACCGGGCTGAGCAGGAGGAGATGGAGGTGGAGGAGCGGGCGGAGGATGAGGAGTGCGAGAACGACGGCCTGGGGGGGAACCCCATCTCCTCCTACGGGACCCCCCCCGACAGCCCTGGCAACCTCCTCAACTACCCCCGCTTCTTCGGGCCCGGAGAGTTCGACCCCTCCGTGGATGTGTACGCCATGAAGAGCCACGAGAGTGAGTGGGGGGCTGCGGAGGGCACGGAGGGGGTGAGGGAGATTTTGGGGAGCTGCAGAGGGCAGGGAGGGGGTGAGGGAGATTTTGGGGAGCTGCAGAGGGCAGGGAGGGGGTGGGGAGATTTTGGGGAGCTGCGGAGGGCAGGGAGGGGGTGAGGGAGATTTTGGGGAGCTGCAGAGGGCAGGGAGGGGGTGAGGGAGATTTTGGGGAGCTGCAGAGGGCAGGGAGGGTGTGGGGAGATTTTGGGGAGCTGCGGAGGGCAGGGAGGGTGTGGGGAGATTTTGGGGAGCTGCGGAGGGCAGGGAGGGGGTGAGGGAGATTTTGGGGAGCTGCAGAGGGCAGGGAGGGTGTGGGGAGATTTTGGGGAGCTGCGGAGGGCAGGGAGGGTGTGGGGAGATTTTGGGGAGCTGCGGAGGGCAGGGAGGGTGTGGGGAGATTTTGGGGAGCTGCGGAGGGCAGGGAGGGGGTGAGGGAGCTATAGGGGAGCTGTGGAGGGCAGGGAGGGGGTGAGGGAGCTATAGGGGAGCTGTGGAGGGCAGGGAGGGGGTGAGGGAGCTATAGGGGAGCTGTGGAGGGCAGGGAGGGGGTGAGGGAGCTATAGGGGAGCTGTGGAGGGCAGGGAAGGTGTGAGGGAGCTATAGGGGAGCTGTGGAGGGCAGGGAAGGTGTGAGGGAGCTATAGGGGAGCTGTGGAGGGCAGGGGAGCTGAGGAGGAGCTGTGGAGGGCAGGGAAGGTGTGACAGAACTGTGGGGAGCTGTGGAGGAAGGATGGAGGACAGGGAGGGTCTGGGGGAGCTTGTGGGGAGCTGCGGAGGGCAGGAGAGCTGAGGAGGAGCTTTGGAGGACAGGGAAGGTGTCAGGGAGCTGTGGAGGGCAGGAGAAGAGGAGGTGTCCCAGGCTCAGTAGGCTGGGTCAGTCCTGGCAGCCAGGGTGACACTCCTGGGGTCCCCTCTGTGTCCTGGCAGCCAGGGTGACACCCCTGGGTCACTGCCATGTCCTGGCAGCCATGGTGACACCCCTGGGGTCACATCCTTGTCCTGGCAGCCAGGTGACACCCCTGGGGTCACATCCTTGTCCTGGCAGCCAGGTGACACCCCTGGGGTCACATCCTTGTCCTGGCAGCCAGGGTGACACCTCTGTGTCACTGCTGTGTCCTGGAAGCCAGGGTGACACCCCTGGGTCCCCTCCGTGACCTGGCAGCCCCCCTGAGCTCCCAGCAGGGCTTGGGAAAGCCCAGCCTAGCAGGACGTGGAGGCAGGGCATTGCTGAGGCTGGAATTCTCTTCAAGGTGGAGACCAGGGCTGTCTCTGCTTTGCTGGACAGTCCCTGCTGGTGGCTGGAAGGGGACAGGCCGTGCTGGGAGAGGGGTGGTACCTTCAGAGAGCCTCTGGTGGGCTGCTCCAGTCATCTTTGCCCTCTGCAGCCTCCAGCTGCCTTTGCTTTCTCTGTGAATTGCCCCAAACCAGCCCTGCCCAGTGTTTCTGGAGGAGGGGGTGCAGCTGGGGGTGTGCAGGGGGTGGTTTTGGAGGTGGGGGTGCAGCTGGGGGTGTTCAGGAGGTGTTTTTGGAGGAGGGGGATGAAGCTGGGGGTGTCCAGGGGGTGTTTATGGAGGTGGGGGTGCAGCTGGGGGTGCCATGGGGGTGTTTCTGGAGGAGGGGGTGCAGTTGGCTGTGCCCAGGGGGTATTTTTAGAGGAGGGGGTGCAGCTGAGGGTGTTCAGGAGGTGTTTCTGGAGGAGGGGGATGAAGCTGGGGGTGACCAGGGGGACTGAGCCCCTCTGTTGCCCTGCTGGCTGTGCCCAGGGGACTGAGCCCCTGCTGTGCCCACAGGTGCCCCCAGGAAGGAGGTTTATTTCATGGCCATCATCGACATCCTCACACCCTACGACACCAAGAAGAAAGCTGCACATGCTGCCAAGACAGTGAAACACGGGGTGAGCCTGCCTGGGGTGGGGGCTTCTGGGGCTTCTGCTCTGCAGCATCTCCTGGGCTGGGAGGCGTCCCCAGCACGGATTTTCCTTCCAGGGTGGGGATTCTGCAGCCCCTGTGCTCAGCGCTGCCCTCGGCGTCTCCTCAGGGTTGGGGTTTCCCTCTGCTTGCTTGGGATAATTTGTATTTCCATCCCAATTTGGGAGGTGCTGGAGGGATGGACTGGATGAAGGGCGACGCCTCTGGGTCACTGCTGTGTCCTGGCAGCCAGGGTGACACCCTGGGTCACTGCCATGTCCTGGCAGCCAGGGTGACACCCCTGGGTCACTGCTGTGTCCTGGCAGCCAGGGTGACACCCCTGGGTCACCTCTGTGTCCTGGCAGCCATGGTGACACCCCTGGGTCACCTCTGTGTCCTGGCAGCCATGGTGACACCCCTGGGTCACTGCTGTGTCCTGGCAGCCAGGGTGACACCCCTGGGTCACCTCTGTGTCCTGGCAGCCATGGTGACACCCCTGGGTCACCTCTGTGTCCTGGCAGCCAGGTGACACCCCTGGGTCACCTCTGTGTCCTGGCAGCCAGGGTGACACCCCTGGGTCACTGCCATGTCCTGGCAGCCAGGGTGACACCCCTGGGTCACCTCTGTGTCCTGGCAGCCAGGGTGACACCCCTGGGTCACTGCTGTGTCCTGGCAGCCAGGGTGACACCCCTGGGTCACTGCCATGTCCTGGCAGCCAGGGTGACACCCCTGGGTCACCTCTGTGTCCTGGCAGCCAGGGTGACACCCCTGGGTCACTGCCATGTCCTGGCAGCCATGGTGACACCCCTGGGTCACCTCTGTGTCCTGGCAGCCCCCCTGAGCTCCCAGCAGGGCTGGGGAAAGCCAAGCTGAGGCTGGAGTTCCCTTTAAGGTGGAGTCCAGCCCAGCCAGCACCCCGGGGAGTTTGGGGTCCTGGGATGTGCTGGGCTTGGGGGACCCATTGCAGACCCCAAATCCCACCCTGGCAGCCCTGGGGCCTGACCATTCCCTGGGGAGCTGGTCAGTGCTCAGAGCCCCTCTGGGTGCAAAACCTTTTCCTGAAATCCCTCCCTCCCTGAGTGAGCTCTGGGAGCTCTTTGTGCTCCTAAACCTGTGAGCCACCAAGGTTCACAGTGCTCTCACTCTGCACGTGCAGCTGGAGCTAAAATCGTTTTCCTTGGGGATGTCTCCAGACCTGCTGGGTTTTCCCTTAGCCCTGGATCCTCCCCAGCAGAGGGGCTGTGCCCCTGCCCTCCCTGACCCCTCCTTGACCACACTGACCCTTCCCTGACCCCTCCCTGCCCATGCTGAGTCCTCCCTGCCCTCTCCTTGCCTACCTTCACCCCTCCCTGACCACTCTGACCCCTCCTTGACCTCTCCTTGCCCACCTTGATCCCACCACCCTCGCTGACCCCTTCCTGCCCTCCCTGCCCACACTGACCCGTCCCTGCCCCCTCCTTGACCACCCTACCCCCTCCCTGCCCCTTCCTTGCCCACACTGACAACACCCTGAGCCCTCCCTGACCATGCTGACCCCTCCTTGCCCACCCTGCCCTCTCCTTGACCTCTTTGCCCACACTGACCCCTCCCTGACCATCCTGACTGTGCTGACCCCTCCTTGCCCACCCTGACCCCTCCCTGCCCTCTCCTTGACCTCTTTGCCCACACTGACCTCTCCCTGACCATCCTGGCCATGCTGACCCCTCCTTGCCCACCCTGACCCCTCCCTGCCCTCTCTGCCCACACTGACCTTTCCCTGACCATCCTGCCCACCCTGGCCCCTTCCATGACCCCTCCTTGCCCACCCTGACCCCTCCCTGCCCTCTCCTTGACCTCTTTGCCCACACTGACCTCTCCCTGACCATCCTGCCCACCCTGGCCCCTTCCATGACCCCTCCTTGCCCACCCTGACCCCTCCCTGCCCTCTCTGCCCACACTGACCTCTCCCTGACCATCCTGCCCACCCTGGCCTCTTCCATGACCCCTCCCTGCCCATGCTGAGCCCTCCTTGGCCCCTCCTTGACCTCCCTGCCCCCTCCTTGCCCACACTGACACCACGCTGACCCCTCCCTGCCCCTTCCTTGCCCACACTGACACCACGCTGACCCCTCCCTGCCCCCTGTGCCCCCCGTGCCCCTGCCCTGCTGACTCTGCACCATCTCTCCGCAGGCCGGGGCCGAGATCTCCACGGTGAACCCCGAGCAGTACTCGAAGCGCTTCAACGAGTTCATCTCCAGCATCCTGGCATAGTGCTGCAGGGCTGCAGGGCTGCAGGGCTGCAGGGCTGCAGGCAGGGCTGGGGGCTCCTGCAGCCCGGGACAGCACAGCCACTGCTGCAGCAGCACCGGGGCGCGCGCGTGGCACCGCGTGACAAACCCATCCTCATCCTCGCTGCGCCTCTGGCCTTTGGTGTGGCACAAGTGCCCGGATCTCAGATCTCTGAGGGCTTTTCCAAACAAGCCAAGTGCATTGTTCCAGCCCTGCCCGCAGTGCCCAGGGACGTTTTCTCCTCTTGTTGAGGGGCTGGGACACGGGTGGCACTGTCCCCAAGGGTGGCACTGTCCCCAAGGGGCCGGTGGAGCAGTGCCTGACTCACCAACCACTCCTTGTTTTTTGTGTTGTTGTTGTTGTTGTTGTTTTATTGGACTGGCTTTGCCAGAAAAAGAAAGAAAAAAAACACAAAAACCCCTTTTATTTCCCTCTCAGTAGGAATTGGAAGGAAAATAGCTCACCATTTCAAGGATGGGAAATAGAACTCTGATAAAAAGGAGGAGTTGCCGAACTTTAGGTAAATTCAGACTGGGACACTTTATATTTTTTTGGTTAATTTAAGGAATAGGAAAAAAAAAAGGAAAAAACAACAAAAAAAAAAACAACCACTTTTTTTGTAACTGCACTTGATTTACAAGAAAGATGAGGGAAATGAACATCTACCAAAGATGATCTCTGAAAAAATAAAAAGGTGTAACTCCTAAAAGCTAAAAACAAGCAGAGAAGTGAGAGAGGCATTGACCAACCTCAGCTCATTATGTGCTCAGACCTGGGCTGATTTCAGTTGGTCAGCTCTGAAGATTTCCTAAAAAGAAAAGGAAAAAAAAAAACATTTTAAAAAAGGCATTTTTGTATCTGTAGATCCAGGCTAAGGTTTTGGGCCACTTCCTCAGCCAGGAGTGGCTCTGGGGTCACCATCACAATCCTGCCAGTGTTAATTAGCTAATTAATCATTCAGTCTTCCTTCCCCACCCCACCTGCAACAGGTACTTGAATCTGTGTCCTGACAGAGGTTGCTGGGTTGGTTTTTTTTGTGTTTTATTTTTAAAAAAATGTGACTTGCACAGACGGAATTGGCCTGGCTGCCAGGGGGCAGTGCTGGGAGCTGGGCTCATCCTGCTCCAAGCCCCCAGGCGACCCTCCAGGAGTGGAAATGGTGGAACTCTCAGCCCAGATTTCTTTTCCAGCCCCCCCACCGAAGGATTTTGGGACTGATTGGAGTGACTGAAATCGTCCTGTTTTGTCTCCTTTAACCCTTTCACGGCCAAGCTCGGCAGCCTCGCTGTGGGTTTTGTTAGCTCTGCTGCACAACAGAACTTTCGGTTCTTTGTTTTGGGATTTGTTGTTTGTTTGTTTTAAAAATTTTATTTTAATTTCCTTTCTCTTTTTAAGCAGGATTTAGAGTTTTGAACAAACTTCTTTGCAGTTGAAACATGTTGCTTAATCTGCCTTGGAACTGTTTTTCACACATGCCTTTGTTTGGGGAATAAGCTCTTGGGAATGTCAGTCCTGTGCTGTGACAGTTCTTGCTGTGTGGAATTTTGGTCCTTTTTGAGACATAACTGGTGCTCATCACATCCTGGTAATTCCCCAAAATTAACCTTGCCTCTGGGCTGGATTCTGAATGGGGCTTTGGGGTTCTTTTTTTTTGTTTGTTTGTTTTACTTCCTCTTCACCCCCTCCCCATTTCCCCTTCCTGACGTGAATCCCCCACAGGTCTCACCTCGGGAGGGGCTGGAATTGGAGCCCCCGAGGGTGCACTGTAAATAGAATTTTAGAGAAATGAAAAATTAGGGGTCCTGATGGGATTTGAGGGTTTTTGGTCGTTCCCTTTGGTGTGGCACAAATTTCAGTTCCCCCTTTGCTGTGGAGGGGTCTTAAGGTGTGGAGCTGGAAAAGCCACAACCCAAATGCAGCTAAAAATACTTTAAAAAATCAAAAAAGAGGGAGGACTTAGAGGGCATCATCAGCTTCATTTTGTGGGCATTATATTGGTTGCTTCTCTATTAATAAGCACTTAAGTTTACTGCTAATTAGGAATTAAACACCAATTACTTTTTATTCCTGACAGTTTTAAAAAAAAAATCTGCATTGAATCTGCAACTTTGAGCTGGTAAGTTTGCCCTTCTCCTTTTGGGGAAAGTAGCTTGGAAATTGTTTTATCTTGAAATCATCTATTTAAAAAAAATAAAATAAATAAAGGGGAGAAAAAAGGGGGAGGAAGAGAGCAGGAGGTGGGTGAACAACCACAGAGTAAACCCAGAGGAAGGGGAGTGAAAATGGCAAAAAAAAAAAAAATCTCTATTGAATTGCAGAATAATGAATAAGGAATCCAATCAAAAACCAGAAACGCTCACAGAGTTCTGACAAAAATGGAGAGCAGGGAATATTTTCTTACTCCAAACTCCTGCTGGGATTAAATTTGGCTGTTCCAGGTGATCTGGGGGGTCCCACAAAGATTCTGCCCCTTCTGCCCAGTTGCCATATTGTGTTCAAAGTGATTAAATGCAATTTTCTCACCTAATGATGTATTACCCAGGTATGTAACTTTGTTTAACAGAAGCATTTTTGTATATTGTTTACATTTGGAGAAGTAGCATTACCTTAAAAATGCTAATTTTTGTTTTAGACAGTATTTTTTATTACCAGAACAAGAAGCTGCAAATATTTTGATTTGTTTTTAAAAGGGACTTTTTCTTTCTATTTGTTTTCTTTTTGTTTTGTTGGTTTTTCTTTCTTTTTTTTTTTTTCATTTTAAATCTTGTTGTAGGTCACTTTTTAAACTTGAGTATTTAAAAAAAAAAAAAAAAAGGAAAACCCAGCCCTTTCAATTCTGGTTTTACAACTGCTTGTGCTAGTTTGTTTGGTTCTGGTGTGGATTTAGTTCTGGTTTTTGCTGAATGTAGATATTCCTGTCCTTGGCATGAACCCTGCAGAACACATTTAACTGACAGGATTTGCAGCAGAATTCAGGAATTTTTTTGGCCAAACCCCCCCCCAAAATTCAGTCCAGTGGAGCTCCAAATAATCAGTGAGCAGCACCTGCCCCTCTGAGGGCAGGAGGAGCTGCAAGATCCGAATTCCTGAGGGATTTAAAACCCCAAAATCTGCTTTGAGCTGGGAATTCCCACCTTGCCTGTTGAGCCAGCCCTGAAATGAGAGGAGGAGAGGGGAGGCAGAGCCAGCTGAGCTCCAGAAGGGCAAAAAAACCCTGCAGAGCTACTGGGGTGGAACTGGGAGTTCCAGAGCTGGCATTTGGGGAGCAGCCCCAGGAGCTCAGGGAGCTTTGGGGGAGCAGAGCAGCCCCAGGAGCTGTGGGAGCCTTCCCTCGGTCCCTCCTCACCTCGGCCTGAGCTCATCCAGAACCACAATCATGGAATTAATTGGGAATTCACCCCATGGGGATGGAATTCATCCTGTGGGGACAGAATTCACCCCATTAGGGACAGAATTCACCCCATTACAGGGACAAAATTTATCCTGTGGGGACAGAAATTCACCCCGTGGGGCAGCAGGGGGAGGCCACACTCCCACAATCCCAGCTTGGAGTCTGGATCAGCACAATCAGCAAGGAAAACTGAACCACTTTGAGTCTTTTTTTATTTCTTTTTTTCCTTTTGTTTTGTTGTTACTGTTTTCTGGGAGGAAATCCCTGCTTTCTCAGCCCGGGCAGGCTCAGGGTGGTGAGGAGGTTGTGGTGGTGGATATTCCCAATCCATGACTACTATGCAGTCCTTTCCCAGGCCTCCCTTCCAGCTGCACCTGGAATTTCACCCCCAGCTGAAGGATTTTCCCCCAAAACCAGGGGGGTGTCCTCAGCACGGCCACAGCCCCAAATTCCCCAACGTCCCCTTCCTGCAGAGCCACTCCCAGTGTCCCCCTGAGCCCTGCCCGTTGTTCTGGCTCTGTGGGGTGGATCCCATGGATAACTGGGGTGGCGGAGCTCTGGACACTTCATTTTTAGTGGAAACCACCCCAAATTTCTGCTGCTCCGGGGCTGCCCAGGCAGCTGGATGGGAGTGGAGAAGAGCAGGTTCCACACACAGGTCATGAGGGTGGGCAGGGCTAAATCAGTGCAACTGAATTGAAAAGAAAAAACAATGTGAATAAATTAAGCTTAATCTAAAAACTAAACAAAAACTTAAAAAAAAAAAAAACTTAAAAAAAATTAAAAATGTAAAAAAAGGAACATTCTAGGTTTTTCCACTGCTGTTTTTTAAATAGGAATTTGAAGTCCTCTGTGCTTGTCTGTTTGCTAGGACCAGTTTGAGACACTGTTACTGTTTTGAAATGCATGCATGTTACAAGATGAGTCTCCAACCAGAGAAAAAAAAAAAAAAAGAAATAAAATTAAAACTTTGTGTACATCTGGGCCCTCCCTGCTGTGCTCTTTGAGGAGTCACCCTCAGCTGTGAGTCCTGGGGGGACACGATGGGGAAAATTGAGAAAGGGGCAGGGTTTAAATGGGATTCTGGGAAGCAATTCCCCCCTGGGAGGGGCTGGGATGGAATTCCCAGAGCAGCGCTGGCTGAGCCATTCCTGGAGATGTCCCAGGCCAGGCTGGAGCACCCTGGGACAGTCGAGGGGTCCCTGTCCCTGGATGGGCTTTGAGATCCCTTCCCAGTGGTCAGCCGACTCCAGAAACTCCGGCGTGTCAAGTTTTCTTTCCCAGGGAAAAGGGCCGGAGTTCGTGCTCAGGGGCCTGTGGCTCTGAGTGGGCGGCCACCTCCTGAAATCCTGGAGGGCGCAGGATATGTCCCAGACCCAACCTGCCCCCACCTCAAACCTGTGCTGCCCTGACAGTCCCAAGGGAACCCTACAAACTGACAGCAGGAACCTGGGCTTGCCATTTTTCTTTCCAAGAAAAAATGGCCGGTCTTTGTCTCCAGGGGCTGTGGCTTTGAGTGGCCGGCCGCCTCCAAAAAATCAAAATAATTAAGGATGTGTCCCAGACCCAACCTGCCCCCACCTCAAATTTCTGCTGCCCTGACAGTCCCAAGGGAACTCTACAAACTGACAGCAGGAACCTGGGCTTGCAACTTGTCTTTCCCAGGGAAAAGGACCGGTCTTTGTCTCCAGGGGCTGTGGCCCTGAGTGGCCGGCTGCCTGCAAAATATCCGAACGGACGAGGATATGTCCCAGACCCAACCTGCCCCCACCTCAAACCTGTGCTGCCCTGACAGTCCCAAGGGAACCCTACAAACTGACATCAGGAACCTGGGCTGCTGAGTTTGGTTTCACAAGTAGCTATCTCTCATTTGTGACCAGGGTCCATCACTCCTTCTGGTGCCTCACTCCCCGAGCGTCCTTTTGCCTCCTCCATTTCCAAACAGCGCAGTATTTCTCCAAGACCCCATCTACCACCCGCAAGTACTCAGGGGATTTTTTTGGTGCCGAATGCCTCTTGGAAACTGACAGTACGAAACTTGGTGCTTGATTTTTTCTGTGCTGGATTTCTCCTGTAGAAAGCTGCCAGCATGTAACCCTTACCACAACCACTTCGCTGGGCCCAGAAATCACAGCCTTCAGACCAGCAGCGTGGGACCCTGCCCACTGCCCCTCCACTGGCACCTTTCCAAAGCCTTCCGCTACATTCCAGTAATACTCCGCATTTCCAGCGGGCAGCCTGTCTGACCCTCATCCTGACCCTAAAAGTGTGCTAAGGAATTCTAAAATAGCCCTTAGGAAGGTGTAACAATACCCTAAAAGACACCAGAAAAGTCCTAAAAAGCCTTCAAAAATCCCCTAAATATTCCTAATAGTCCTGCAAAAAAAAAACAAACTCAAGGAAACCTGCTCAGCCTCCAAACCCTGCCTGTTGCTCTCTAGCCCACAGATGTCATCCCTACCTTTTTGCAGTGGGTCCTGTTGTCCTCTGAGGGTTCTGTCGTTGTCCTGTTGCTCTTTAGCCCACAGATGTCATCCCTACCTTTTTGCAGTGGGTCCTGTTGTCCTGTGAGGGTTCTGTCATTGTCCTGTTGCTCTCTAGCCCACAGATGTCATCCCTACCTTTTTGCAGTGGGTCCTGTTGTCCTCTGAGGGTTCTGTCATTGTCCTGTTGCTCTCTAGCCCACAGATGTCATCCCTACCTTTTTGCAGTGGGTCCTGTTGTGCTCTGAGGGTTCTGTCATTGTCCTGTCGCTCTCTAGCCCACAGATGTCATCCCTACCTTTTTGCAGTGGGTCCTGTTGTCCTCTGAGGGTTCTGTCGTTGTCCTGGTGTGAGGGTCGCTGCCTTGTCCCAGCGGGAGGGTTCCGGTGTGGTCTCGCTGTTTGGGTTGCTGTGTGGTGCTGCTGCTGTCAGGGGTGAAAAGGGAAAAGGCTGTTGTTAGGGGGGCTGCTTAGGCTGAGGTTAGGGCTGGGCTCAGGGGTGGTGCACCTGTACCCTAACTTGCCTCCTAAGCTGTACCCTGTAGCCCTCATCTCCACTGCACTGCCCAGCCCTCAAGCCCTCGCCCTTTACCCCTCAAGCCCTCCCTCTGCCCCCCAGCCCTCAGGCTCTGTGTGTCACCCTCCAGCCCCCCCTTTGCCCCTCAGCTCCTGTGGGTCACCCTTAATCCCTCTCCTTTGCCCCTCAGCCCCCAGCTTCTCTGTGTCACCCTCCAGCTGCCCCTGACCCCCTCAGCATCTCTCTGTGTCACCCACTGTCCCCTCTCCCTGTCCCTCCTTCAGCTCCCAGCCTCTGTCACCCTCAAGCCCCTCAAGCTGCCCCTCAGCCTCTATGTGCCGTGCCATGAAAAGACCCTAAAAACATAAAAATTCCCTAAAAAACCCTCACCTTCAAAATGTCCTAAAAACCCCACAAAAACATAAAAAATAACCTCAGAATACCCTTAAAATACAATTAAAATATCCTACTTTTAAAAAAACCCTAAAACACCCCTAAAATCCCTAAAGGAGCTCTAATAATACCCCAAAAATCCTTAAAATGCCCTGATAAGACCCTAAAAAAACTTAAAAGCTCCCTCAATAAACCTAAAAATACCCTAGTCCTAAGAGTTTTCCACATACCCCCAACAGTCCTAAAAAAGCCCTAAACATTTTTAAATACAGCTAAAAAAGCCCCAAAAACACCCAAAAAATCCCCTAAAAATTCTAATTAGTAGCAAGAAAGCCCTTAAAATTCCCCCCCCAAAAAAAAATTTTTAAAAGCCCTGAAAAAGCCATGAAACATCCTAAATATTCCCAGAAAAATCCTTAAAAAAGGTCCTATGAAAAAAAAACCTAAAATATCCTTTAAAAGCTCTACAAAATCCCCTAAAATAGTGTTTAGTGCCCAACCTCTATGGGTCACACTCTAGCCAGCAAGCATCATCTCAGCCTTTTAATTAGGGTCACTGCCTGCAGCTGCTGTTGGGGAAAACTGGTGTTCTAGGGGAGCTGTTTAGGGTGAGCTTAGGGTTGGGCTGAGGGCTGCTGCTGTACCCTAACCCTGCCTGGTACCCTGTGTCCTGTCCTTCCTACCCCTTGCGGGGAGCGGTGGTGTCCAGGACGGTTGAAGATAAAGATCTCTGAAGTCGGGTTGATATATTCTGTTTATTAGAAAGGGCGTGGGTGCAAGGGCCCTGCTTGGAGCTGCCAGCTGCAGCTCGTGGCAGGCCCAGGGGGAGAGGGAGAGAGAAGGATGGGGAAGCGGGACAAAGGAGCCAGGGCAAGGAGCAGGGACCAAGAGAGAAGGGGGGAGAACAGGAACCAAGAGAGGAAGGTCCAAGAGAGAGAGGGGGAGGAGAACAGGGACCAAGAGAGTGTCCGGTCCCTCGGGCACACCTTATCAGGGGGCTTCAAGGTGGGCTGGAGCAGGACTTGGACCAATGGGGTCCCAGATACCTGATACTTCAGGGGAGGGTCACAGGTGTGGGATGAACCATACATTGGGGGTGAGACAGAGCATTCCATCTGACCCTTGGACCTATCTGCAAGTAAAGGGCATTGTTTAATCAGAAGGGGGATTGCTTTCAACCTGGCTATACTATTGTTTTCTAGTTATTCAGTAGTCAAGGTTTGCTATTTCAAATCTAGTTCTCATCTCAATGTCTGTATTTTCCAAATCTTTTGCCAGGCAATCATATTTATAAGGTTTTCCTATTTCATCTTCCCCAACACCCCTAACCCTCAGTGTCAGCTCTCCACCTGTCAAGTCCCCCCCTCTTTGCCCCTCAGCCCACAATGTCTGTGTGTCACCCCAAGCCCCCGACACTGTCCCGTGGCCCCCTAACCTCCACCGTGCACTCTCCACCTGGGTAGGGGTGGTTTTAAAAGTGAGGTTAAGGGTGGTGTGAGGGCTGATAAACCTGTCACCCTCAGACACCCCCCACTTTGTCCCTCAAGGCAGCCCCTGCCACTCAGCCTCCTTGTGTCACCCTCAGGTTCCCACCGCAGCCTCTCAGCGTCTCTGTGCCACCCTGGAGCCCCCCTTTTTACTCCTAAAGACCCCTTCTGCCTCTCAGCTGCCCCCACGTTCTGTGTCACCTCCAGCCCCCTCCCCTCAGCCCCAGGTGCCTTTGTGACACCGCAGAGCACACAGACGTGGTCCCTGCCTGTTTTATTTGGGTGTTGTCCTGCTGTGAGGGCCGCACTATCCCCACGAGTCCAGGCTCCCAAGTGCTGCTGCAGGGAGTCGCAGGTGGGCAGTGGGGAGTAAAGGGGTGGAGAAGGGGCCGGCTGGGGAGGGGTGAAGGGAGGAGAGAGGGTGGGGAAGGGGCGGGCTGGAAGTACAGGTAGTGGTGAGGGGTGGAGACGGGGACACAGCACAACAGGGCTGAGGGGAGGAGGGGAGGGGGCACCCCATGCATCCCAGACCAAAGCTGCAGCACAATACAGTTCTGAATGCTGGGCAATGCCGAACACCTGCTGCAAACTGACAGCAGCAACCTGGGCTGGCCAGTTTCTTTCACAGCGAAAACGGCCGGTCTTTGTCTCCAGGGGCTGTGGCCCTTAGTGTCCGGCCACCTCCAAAAAATCCGAACGGATGAGGATGTGTCCCAGACCCAACCTGCCCACACCTCAAACCTCTGCTGACCTCAAAGTCCCAAGGGAACCCTACAAACTGACATCAGGAACCTGGGCTGGCCACTTTTCTTTCCCAGGGAAAAGGGCCGGTCTTTGTCTCCAGGGGCTGTGGCCCTGAGTGGACAGCTGCCTCCAGAAAATCCGAACAAACAAGGTTATCTGCCAGACCCAACCTGCCCCCACCTCAAACCTGTGCTGCCCTGAAAGTCCCAAGGGAACCCTACAAACTGACAGCAGGAACCTGGGCCGGCCACTTTTCTTTCCCAGGGAAAAGGGCCGGTCTTTGTCTCCAGGGGCTGTGGCCCTGAGTGGCCGGCTGCCTGCAAAATATCCGAACGGATGAGGATGTGTCCCAGACCCAACCTGCCCCCACCTCAAACCTGTGCTGCCCTGACAGTCCCAAGGGAACCCTACAAACTGACAGCAGGAACCTGGGCTGGCCACTTTTCTTTCCCAGGGAAAAGGGCCGGTCTTTGTCTCCAGGGGCTGTGGCCCTGAGTGGCCGGCCACCTCCAAAAATTCCAAACAATCAAGGATATGTCCCAGACCCAACCTGCCCCCACCTCAAACTTGAGCTCAAGACACAGCTGGATGACCTGGAGATCTTTGCTTACCAAGAGGGCAGCTATGATTCTCTGCCACAGTCTGTGGTTATGGAAAGACAGCGGGTAAGGCTCACGAATCCTCCTGCTGTAATTCCTAGCCCTTGTGAGTGTCTTACAGACTGTCATCACCCTGTATTTCTCAACAGCAGCTTGTTATAAACGCCAATCACTTAGTTTTTAAAATTTATAAAGATTTAATAAAAATAAATTGGAAAAAAAATAATACAAGTAAAGTAATAAATATTAAACAATTAGAGTTAGGACAATTAAAGAGACAATAACAGCAAAAAGTTACAGCCTGGGCTGGGTACCTCTCTCTGGACAAAAGTGAGCCAGGAGAAGGACCCCGCTAAAAAAGAATTCCCTCCTTAAGAGGGGTAACCTGTTGCATACACAAATCACTTCATGAATATGCATATATTTATTTAAAACAAGAAGTTCGTCCGGTACTTGTTGAGGAATTCCTGTTAATCCCAGGCGCCTTGAAGTCTAAGTCGAGTTTGGAGCAGTTCGGTTTTTTGTTGATAAAGAAAGCTATAAATTCCTTTCCTCTGGAAGATTTAGGGGTTTTTGTAATTGTTATCTCTGTGTGAAGAATTTCTTGATTATCTTCTCCTTCTCTTGAGCAAAAAGAATACCACACACACATATTTTCTATTTTAACTACTAAAGCTTAATTTCAATTACAAAACTACATTTACTATATTATTAAAATGTTAACTTTCCAACCTAGCATAATACATATAGTAAATATCTGTGCAGAGCCATATAATATGCATTTTTCACAAGCTATAATAGAGTGTCAGGGGTTTGTCTACACGTGTGAACCTGTCATGTGTTGTCTTTTGCAGTTATTTCTGGTCAGCAAAGGTATCCTGTTTCTGAGGAAACCTCTGGGGAAGGAGTACTTGAAGCTCCTGGGCAGCAGTGTCACATGGTGAAATCGCACTGCTCACTTGTGTTTTGCAGATGATTATAAATGAGTTGATAAAGAAGCTGGACATGGACTTGAGTGAAGATTTTGCAACGTTGTCTCCAGAGGAACTGCGGCAGCGGGTGGATGCTGCCATAGCACAGATTGTGAATCCAGCCAGGGTGAAGGAGCAGCTGGTGGAACAACTGAAGACCCAGATAAGGGACCTCGAAATGTTCATCAACTTCATTCAGGGTCAGTGATGAGTTTTTGAATGAGCAGACTGAACTGATTTGTAATTCCCTGACGTAGTCAGGATGAGGAAGGTCATGGATGTCAGGAGATGCAGGAACAGCTTCTGGGTCACAGGAAAGTACAAATCTCTCTAAACTGATGGTGAGGAAAGTATTGATAGAGTGACAAAAGAGGTCCAGAGGGGTCTGAGCAATGTTGACCTTAATAGTGGGGATATGCAGCTGAAAATCATAAATGTGAAATAATGATGTGAAATCCTTTTTGTAGATGAAGTTGGAAGCTCCGGCAAGGCAGAAGATGGCCACTGTGACTGTGGAGGCTCCTACAAACCCAGCACCCGGCCTTCTGGGAACAGAGGTGGGCACTGCTGGGCTCAGCACTGTCAGCAAAGCTCCAGCTCCTCCCTGGAGCTTTGATGAGCACAAACCAGTCATTGTGTGCTTTTTCCTGGCAGCTGGTTTCTGTGCTTTGGCACTCCCTCTGCTGAAGGCCTGTGTCCTGCTCCTTTACCCTCCTTCTATGGGATCCTCAGAGTAGTCACAGAGCCTGAGCATGTGGCATGGAGAGTGGGCTCTGTCCTCAGTGGGGGTCAGGAAGAGACTGCTGATACTTGATGCAAAACACTCTGTAATTTGTGCTCTTCAAGCTCTGAGCTCTGTGAGCAGGTACAGTGAGTGGGGGGGATTCAGCGTTCTTTAGAGTCTGAGACCTCCCTGCTTTTCCCTTGAACCTGCTGGAAATAAAATAATGTAGCATGAGGCATCTGCTGCTACTCAAAATGCTAACCTGAAGGGATTTTCAAATATTTGCTCTCCCTTTGTGTGAATGAACAAGCAGAGTTGTTGACTCCCTAATGAGAATATGTTTTTCTCTCTTCTAACCTGGTCAGTGAACCCAGAAGATGCCAGAAGGATGCAAGAAACAGGCCTGCAGCTCATGCGCCACGTGCTGGCCGTGCTGCAGATCTTTGCTGTCAGCCAGTTTGGCTGTGCCACGGGTCAGATCCCTCGCACCCTCTGGCAGAAGGACCAAGACAACCAGGACTTCTCCCCCTTAATAGAGAAACTGGAGTTGTCGGTGGAGCGGGTGAGGCAGCTTGCCCTGAAACACCAGCAGGCAGAGCATGTTATCTGCTCCTCCGAGCTGCAGGACGTTCCCCTGGGAGGCAGAGACGAGCGAGCTGACTCTGGCTGTGCGCAGGGAGCTGACGGTCGCTCTGCGGGACCTGCTGGCCCACGGGCTCTACGCCTCTTCCCCAGGCATGAGCCTGGTGTTGGCCCCCATCGCCTGCTTGATTCCCGCGTTCACGCCCTCGCCACGGACCATGCACCCCTGGGAACTCTTTGTCAAGTATTACAACGCTAAGAACGGACAAGCCTTCGTGGAATCCCCAGCTCGCAAGCTGTCCCAGTCCTTCGCCTTGCCTGTGACAGGAGCAGTGGTGGCTACCCCCAAGCAGAGCCTGCTGGCAGCCATCCACACGGTGCTCACGGAGCACGGCCCCTTCAAGCGCAGCGCCGACTCGGAGCTGAAGGCGCTGGTGTGCATGGCGCTGAACGAGCAGCGCCTGGTCTCGTGGCTCAACCTCATCTGCAAGTCTGGAGCTCTGGTTCAGTCTCACTACCAGCCCTGGAGCTACATGGCCAACACCGGCTTTGAAGGCGCGCTCACCCTCCTCAGCCGCCTGAGCAACTTGAAGTTCAACCTCCCGGTGGACCTGGCTGTTCGGCAGCTGAAAAACATCAAAGATGCGTTTTGATGTGTTTTTATTGTAATTCATCCATTTTTCCACTAGTAGGCAGCTGCTGGGCTCAAGAAGCCTGGCTTTTGTAAGACCAAGTTTGTCTGTTTGGTATTCGCTTCTAGGGAAATCGTAGGGTGTCGTGATGTCGGCAGTGTGTTGTCCGATGCTGCCCCTGCGGAGCGGCTGGGGGCCGCAGGTTGGGCAGCACCTCGCCCTGCCCACTCCCTGCTGCTCTGGGCCAAACTGCCCTGCCCAGTGGCCAGTGACTGTTCAGGGGTGGGGGGCAGAGGCCTGGCCACGGGGCCTGCGGGTGGGGGAAGGCCCGTGGGACGTGCAGCTGAGCTCCTTTGTGGTTGTTTCTCAGTCTCTGCTCTACACCTTGCACGCAGGATCCCTCATGGAGGAGGGAGCTGGCAGGTGCTGAGGCACCGTGGGGGCTGCCCGGTCACATGGGACTTGTCCTCCCCAGGTAGGCGAAGATGGGGCCGGTGCCCGGGGGCTCCTCCAGCGGCTCTGCAGTCGGTGTCCCTTGGGCTGCCGGGCGCTTTGTCCAACGGATCCAGCTCCTTGTTCCAGGCTTTTGTGGGGGGTCAGCGCAGCCCGGTGTCCTGCGGGGTATATTAAATACCGTTGTACTACCTGTGGGCTGAACCCGCCGCTGTCCCGTGTGCTCTGTCCGTTACCGGGGCTGTGACGTGGCACCCGCCGTGCCCGGGGAGGGGGCGGGCGAGGCGGACACCGGCACCGCCGTGACCCTGGAGAGGGCGGAGGGGAGCGGACACCGGCACCGCCGTGACCCTGGAGAGGGCGGAGGGGAGCGGACACCGGCACCGCCGTGACCCTGGAGAGGGCGGAGGGGAGCGGGACACCGGCACCACCGTGACCCTGGAGAGGGCGGCTGAGGCGGACACCGGCAGCGCCGTGCCCGGGGAGGGGGCGGCTGAGGCGGACACCGGCAGCGCCGGGAGGGGGCGGCTGAGGCGGACTCGGCACCGCCGGGGAGGGGGCGGCTGAGGCGGACACCGGCAGCGCCGGGAGGGAGCGGCTGAGGCGGACACCGGCAGCGCCGTGCCCGGGGAGGGGGCGGCTGAGGCGGACACCGGCAGCGCCGGGAGGGAGCGGCTGAGGCGGACACCGGCAGCGCCGTGCCCGGGGAGGGGGCGGCTGAGGCGGACACCGGCACCGCCGGGAGGGGGCGGCTGAGGCGGACACCGGCAGCGCCGTGCCCGGGGAGGGGGCGGCTGAGGCGGACTCGGCAGCGCCGGGAGGGGGCGGCTGAGGCGGACACCGGCAGCGCCGGGAGGGAGCGGCTGAGGCGGACACCGGCAGCGCCGGGAGGGAGCGGCTGAGGCGGACACCGGCAGCGCCGTGCCCGGGGAGGGGGCGGCTGAGGCGGACTCGGCAGCGCCGCCCGGTGCCGGCAGCAGCTCCCGGCGACGCGGCGGAAGTGACGCACGGCGGCCGAGTAAAACCCGGGCGCAGCGCTCCCTTTGCCTTCCGGCCCGGCGCCATCGCAGCGGAGCCGCGGTGGGTGCGGGCGGGCGCGGGATCCGCCGCCATCCGCGGGGGCGGCGGCCGGGGCGAGGGTGGCGGGCACGGTGTGACCGCCGGCTGCTGTCTCCGCAGAGATGGGGAAGTTCATGAAGCCGGGGAAGGTGGTGCTGGTGCTGGCCGGCCGCTACTCGGGGCGCAAGGCCGTCATCGTGAAGGTGAGCGTGGGGCTGGGCCTGCCGGGGCGGGCGGGGGCCCGGGGGGCGGTACGGCTGCGGGGCCCGCGGGGCCGCGGCTTCTCGGTGCTATCGGGGCCGCGGCCGGTTTGTTTCAGAACATCGACGATGGCACCTCGGACCGGCCGTACAGCCATGCCTTGGTGGCCGGCATCGACCGCTACCCGCGTAAGGTGACTGCTGCCATGGGCAAGAAGAAGATCGCTAAAAGGTCCAAGATCAAATCCTTCGTGAAGGTTTACAACTACAACCACCTGATGCCCACCCGGTGAGTGCGGCCCCGGGAGTGCTGCTGCCGGCAGGGGTCTTGGCTGCTTTCGTGGTTCTTGTATTCTCTGCTGAACACCGAGAGTTACCAATGCCGTGGCATTCGTGCAGTGAGTGAATGCCAGGCTCAGGCTCTGCAAAAACAGAGAGTTGGAGGTCTGAGGCTGAGTGGAAATATTAATGAACTTCTGGGATGAGGCAGCTGGCTCTTATTTCAGCCACACTGAACTTCCCTTTGCTCAGAGAGTGTCAGCAGGTGAGCAGTTTGAGACAGCTGCGAGGGTCTGGAGGTGGCAGAGCCATTTCTTACTGCGCCTCAGAGCTCCCGAGCGGCTCCCAGGCACCACAGGGAACAGAGCTGCATATCTCTCAGAAAAGATGTGGCTGTTTCCTTTATAGGCTGAACTGAGACTGCTCTAGCGGTTTGGTGATTCCTGAAGTGAGGAGACTTAACTTGCTGTAACTCCTTGACTGAGCACTAGAATGAGTGTTTGACAGATCATGGCTCTGCTTGGTTTTCAGCCCTGTGCCAGGTACCATGTCCCTTTTGAACTGTTCTGCCCTCTCCCAGGTATTCTGTGGATATTCCCCTGGACAAAACAGTGGTCAATAAGGACGTGTTCAGGGATCCCGCTCTGAAACGCAAAGCAAGACGTGAAGCCAAGGTGAAATTTGAGGAGAGGTGAGTTGGGAGATCGTCTCTTCAGTGGTGTTGGTGCTCTAAGCCAGTATGAAAGGTTGGTGTCGCTGTGCTGCAGTCTGTGTTTCCAAGCTGGCACTTCCACCCCGGCTTCTTTCTCTGTGTGTGTGTTTGAGCGTGTTCTTTTCACCTGTGTGTGTGCGCACCATCGTGCCACAGGATGATCTGACAGGATGCTGCTCGTTCATCCTCTCTCTTATCACTGGGCTGGGTGGGCCAGGGCGGTGCTGATGCTTTGTGTGGGAGTGCCTGGGTTTCTGCTCTTTCTCTATGGCTTTCTGTTCAGAAGCTCCTTCAGAGGAAGGAGCTGTGTGGCCTCAGTGGGACACAGTGTCTCGGGCAGCCCCTGAGCTGTTCTCCAGGGCCATCTCCCCCTCCCACACGAGGTGTCCAGTGCGATGGCCGTGTCCTGTGCTTGTGCCCATTGGGGTGGAAATTGCCACAGTGCAGGTGTCCTTCATGAGAAATCTGGACCCTGAAATCTGGCTCTTGCTGCCCTTGGAATTTCAATATTTAAAGTGGATTTAGTTGTAGCCCGGGCCATAAGAGTCCAGGCGATTTGCCTCTGGGTGAGTTAGGTGCTACAGTCTGTCTGTCTGTCTGGGACAGCTCAGGTACAGGTTTGGTGCTGTTAGCTGCTAGTACACGTCCTGTAACCTGTGTGTTCTCTTTCAGGTACAAAACCGGCAAGAATAAGTGGTTCTTCCAGAAGCTGCGATTCTAAGGGTGTAACGAGGTTGCATCAATAAATGTTTATTAAAAACCGTGTGGTTTATTTGTTATTTAACAAACAAGCCTTTGTGGTGTGGTCATGCTTGCTCTGTGTCTTTAAGGGCTGAGAAAGCCATTGCAGTCCAGGTGAGTGTCAGCACGTTTGTGGAGCCTTGTGCAGCCCAAGCCATGGGTGCAGGTGTCACCTCTGGGACTGCTCCAGGTGTGGCCAGGGCTGTGCTTCCCTTCTGCCGCTGCAGGGTGCTTGAGCTTCCTGCCACAGCGGAAATCTCTTATTCCCAAAACTGGGGTGATCCCTGTGAAGAAAAAGGGTGAGAGAGGCAAGGCAAATGGGTGATTCCGGGTTACTGCTGCGTGCACAGTGATTTGTGTGTTGACTGACCTGTGGGTGTTGGATTTCAGCTTCCCAAAGGACGGTGCTGGCTGCTGCCCACCCGGGGAGCAGGGGCTGGGGCGAGTTTGTTTCTCTATTTAGTAGCTGGTCCGTTCGGAAGAGCTTATTTCTGTATTTAGTAGCTGGTCCGTTCGGAAGAGCTTATTTCTGTATTTAGTAGCTGGTCCGTTCGGAAGAGCTTATTTCTGTATTTAGTAGCTGGTCCGTTGCTGGCAGGCCAGGTGGGTGTTCACGGCAGGCGAGTTAGGCGTGGCGGGGATGGCGGAAGGGAGGGTGATGAGATATCGGACGGGTCTGGGCGGGCCCGGCCTTCCACCGCCCCCGGGCCGCGGTCGGGGCTGAGCTCGGACGGGCCGGGGCGGGGCGAGTTCGTGGAAACGAAAGCTAAAGGGAGAGCGGATACGGGCACCCCGGTAGCACGGTCCCGGCGGGCAGGGCAGGGCAGGACGCGGCTCCCCGCGGGCCCGGGGCTCCGGGCCGTGCTGCCAGCGCCGCGGGGATGGATTCGGCGGAGGTGAGGAAGAGCCGAGCCTCGGGGAGCGGCGGGCGGGGGGCGGCGCAGCGCGGCTGAGACCCCTCCTGTCTTTAGCAGTCCTTCGTCCGGCTGCAGGACGTCGGCTCGGAGAGCCCCGAGCAGCTCCGGCAGGAGATCGAGCGGTGCAAGGTGGGTCTGGCTGCGCCCGAGAGGGGTTGGCCGGCCGCATCCCAACTGTCCGGGCTCCCCCCGGTCGGCCCTGGCCGGGAGCTCGAGTGTCTTCTCTAGGACTACGAGCCAGAGGCGGCAGAGAGGAGTAATCCCATGGAGAGGAGTAATCCCATGGAGAGGAGAACCTGTTCTAGGGTCCAGGCTCATTCCCACAGGCACAGCCTGTGCCGGCTTGGGTGGCTGGCGGGGGTGATGCGATGTCATCAGGGTCTTGCTGTTTGATGGTGCTTCTCACAGGAGCTTTACAGTGTTCTGGAGCAAGACCATGCAAAGCTACAAATGGCCAAGGAAGCTGCACAGCAAAGGGCACAAGAGCTGAATAAAGAAGGAGAACTTCATAAAAATTTTGAGCAACAACTGTCTTTAAATGGAGATGAAGAAAGAGCCCACCAGGTCAGTATTCAGTGGATGTCTTAGGTTTGGAAGAGTGGCAGGGGCTGCATGATGCAGGTCACTGCTCTGAGATCACTTGCTTGAGATCCAGTGGAGATTTCATAGGAAACATAAGGCCTGTGCCGAGACGTGAGACAGTGCTGCAGCGAGGGGAGGCTGTCCTCAAAGGAGAGGAATCGGGGCAGAGCTGCAGGCAGTCAAGAACCAGAGGATGGGCTGGAGCTGTGTGCCCAAAAACAGTGCTGTGCTCAGAACAGAAGTGTACTGCAGCCCCTTCTCTCCTGGTGTTCCCTACTTCCCACTCTTTCCTTCTTTCCTTCCCGCCAGATTTTTGCAATAAAGGAGGAGAACAACAGACTGAGGCAGGAGAAGGAGGTTCTGAAAAACA
The DNA here is from genome assembly GCF_031753505.1 of Anomalospiza imberbis. Lineage (NCBI taxonomy): Eukaryota > Metazoa > Chordata > Aves > Passeriformes > Viduidae > Anomalospiza > Anomalospiza imberbis. Next base: position 2,886,283 of record NC_089702.1, on the reverse strand, counting down.
AACTGGAAGAACTGAAGAAGAGGGCCCTCTGGAATGATCCTGTGATGGTAACAGAGTGTGTGTGGGCACTTGGGTCTGCTGGCAAGGGCACAAGCCTGGCTGGAGAAGCTGCAGGTGAATGCAGCTGGGCACTGTGTGATGACTGGGGCAGCTCCTCTGCCAGGGCCAGGAGCTCTGCTTGTGGCTTTGGGATTTCAGGCACAGCTAGGAGAGACTGCTGAGGTTCTCCAGCTGTTAATTTGAGCCATGAGTTTATTTCTAGTCCGTGGATTGGCAGGGACATGCCCTGTGCAGGGTCTGGTCTCCTCCAGGTGCTGTCTGCCTTGCCGGAAAAGAAGATGATCTTTAAGGGACTCACAGCAAACAAGGAGGACATGAACAAGCTGATGCTCACCCCCTTGATCCACTACCCTGTGCCAGGGGGCTCAGCTCTCATCACCTTTGAGGAGGCAGAGGGTAAGTGTGAGAAGAGCACTGCTCCAGCCAGGTGTCCTCGATCATTTTGGGGCCTGTCCTGTATCCCCTCCCTGTGCCAGAGTTTGGCACTGCCCCTGTCCCTGCCTTGTGTGGGGCTGTGCCACCTCCCCGACACCTTTGCTGTGCCGTGTCCCCTTCTGGAAAGCGCTGGGAGCGGGCAGTCACTCCCCCGTGCTGGGGGCTCTCCCTGCCCGCAGTGGCCCAGAGGATCATAGAGACGAGGGAGCACACGGTGGAGCTGAGCTGTGGGGAGCTGGAGGAGCTCGACCAGTGCAGAGTGCGAGTGCAGGCAGTGCCAGTGGACATCCTGCTGCCATCTGTCCTGGAGGTAGGGCCCGCGGGTCCCCATGCCATGGGGCTGCCCTGGACACGCTGCTTCCCCCGTCTGAGCCTGCCTCGACCAGGGCATTGCTACCAGCCACACCCAGCACTGCTCCCCTGAGCTCTGGGGCCAGTCCTGCCCTGGCACTGACTGGCCGGTGCCACCACAGATCAGGCTGATTCAGAGCAGCAGGAGCATCCTTGTGTCTGATTTGCCCAGCCTGGACATCTCCAAGGAGGCACTGTTGGACAAGCTGGAGCTCTTCTTCAGCAAGACAAAGAATGGGGGCAGTGAGGTGGAGAGCAGGGAGTTCCTGGAGGACTCTCACCAGGTGGTGCTGACCTTCACACAGGATGGAGGTGCGGAGGGTGTGCTGAGCTTGGGTGGCTGGCAAGGGTGGAGCAGCCTGACCTGCTCTGGGGGGAAATGTGAGAGCAGATGAAGCTGTGTTTGAGGAAAGGGAAGGTAGAGTGAGCCTCAGGCTGTCCTGCCTCCCCCAAAGTGCTGGTGTGGGTGAGCTGAGTAGTGAGCTGGGCAGTGTCAGCCTTGGTGCCTATGCCAGGGACAGAACCTCCCCTGGAGCTTACCTGGGACCTGCGCAGCTCAGGGCGTTCCTCTCCATATACAGTGGCAGAGCCGCTAATCGAAAGAGGACATATCCAGGTGCCCATTGGGAAAGGGAAATACAAAATCAAAATATCACCATGCATGAGTGGAGACATCTCTAACCTGCAGGTAAGGGCATGAAGCCTGTGCAAGCAGCGCCTGCCAGCCTGGGTGGAGGCAGCACAGGTCGGGGGGCTCCTGAAGCCCCTCTCCCTGCGCTGCTCTGCACCTCGCCCCCTGCTCTGCCCAGCTGCAGCCCTCCCGCTGCCCCAGGAGCGTCCTGCTCCTGGGCATCCCCGATGTGCTCAGTGAGGAGTCCATGAGAGACGCCCTGGAGATCCACTTCCAGAAGGCCAGCCGCGGCGGCGGGGAGGTGGATGCCCTCGCCTACGTCCCAGCGGGGCGCACAGGGGTGGCCGTGTTCGTGGACGGCACGGGCTAGTCCTGGCCGGCTACGGGCTAGTCCTGGCCAGCCCCGCCAGCCCGAGGCTGAGGAGCTCCGTGCGCCCGTTGGCCCGCGGGCACGGGGGAAATTAAAGCGTCCGTTGGGAGCAGCCACCGTGTCTGTCGTGTTGGGGCCGGGGGGAGGCCGGGCCCTTCCCGGCCGCGCTCTGAGGGGCCGGGCCGGGCCGGGCCGCGCCGTCCCGCGGGCCCGGGGCGGGGCAGCCCCGCTTTCGCTTTCGTTTCCCCGCGGCGGCGGGGCCGGGGCGGCGGCCGGAGCGGAGCCGCGGTGGGAGCGGGCAGCGAGGGCCCGGTGCGGCGAGGCGCGGCAGCCGCCGCCGGGGCTCCCGGGAGGCCCTGCCGGTGTGGCGGGGCCCGGGCAGCCGCCCCCGCGGGCATGGCGGGCCGCACGGTGCGGGTGCAGGGCTTCCCCGCCGAGCTGCCTCCCGACAGGGCGGCCGACAAGCTGACCATTCACTTCCTGCGCTCCCGCAACGGCGGCGGGGACATTGCCAGCGTCCGGGTGCTGCCCGGCTCCCTGCCCTGCGCCCTCATCACCTTCGAGGCGCCGGAAGGTAACGCTCGGGGGCCTGGCCTGCCCCACCATGCCCAGCCCCCCTCTTCCCTGTCCCACCATGCCCAGCCCCCCTCTTCCCTGTCCCACCATGCCCAGCCCCCCTCTTCCCTGCCCCACCATGCCCAGCCCCCCTCTTCCCTGTCCCATCATCTCCAGCCCCCCTCTTCCCTGTCCCATCATCTCCAGCCCCCCTCTTCCCTGCCCCACCATCCCCAGCCCCCCTCTTCCCTGCCCCACCATCCCCAGTCCCCCTCTTCCCTGTCCCACCATGCCCAGCCCCCCTCTTCCCTATCCCATCATCTCCAGCCCCCCTCTTCCCTGTCCCACCATGCCCAGCCCCCCTCTTCCCTATCCCATCATCTCCAGCCCCCCTCTTCCCTGTCCCACCATGCCCAGCCCCCCTCTTCCCTATCCCATCATCTCCAGCCCCCCTCTTCCCTGTCCCACCATGCCCAGCCCCCCTCTTCCCTGTCCCACCATCTCCAGCCCCCCTCTTCCCTGTCCCACCATCTCCAGCCCCCCTCTTCCCTGTCCCATCATCTCCAGCCCCCCTCTTCCCTGTCCCACCATCTCCAGCCCCCCTCTTCCCTGTCCCACCATCTCCAGCCCCCCTCTTCCCTGTCCCATCATCTCCAGCCCCCCTCTTCCCTGTCCCACCATGCCCAGCCCCCCTCTTCCCTGTCCCACCATCCCCAGCCCCCCTCTTCCCTGTCCCATCATCTCCAGCCCCCCTCTTCCCTGTCCCACCATGCCCAGCCCCCCTCTTCCCTGTCCCATCATCTCCAGCCCCCCTCTTCCCTGTCCCACCATCTCCAGCCCCCCTCTTCCCTGTCCCATCATCTCCAGCCCCCCTCTTCCCTGTCCTACCATCCCCAGTCCCCCTCTTCCCTGTCCCACCATGCCCAGCCCCCCTCTTCCCTGTCCCACCATGCCCAGCCCCCCTCTTCCCTGTCCCACCATCTCCAGCCCCCCTCTTCCCTGTCCCACCATCTCCAGCCCCCCTCTTCCCTGTCCCACCATGCCCAGCCCCCCTCTTCCCTGTCCCATCATCTCCAGCCCCCCTCTTCCCTGTCCCATCATCTCCAGCCCCCCTCTTCCCTGTCCTACCATCCCCAGTCCCCCTCTTCCCTGTCCCACCATCTCCAGCCCCCCTCTTCCCTGTCCCACCATCCCCAGCCCCCCTCTTCCCTGTCCCATCATCTCTAGCCCCCCTCTTCCCTGTCCCACCATGCCCAGCCCCCCTCTTCCCTGTCCCACCATCTCCAGCCCCCCTCTTCCCTGTCCCATCATCTCCAGCCCCCCTCTTCCCTGTCCCACCATCTCCAGCCCCCCTCTTCCCTGTCCCACCATCCCCAGCCCCCCTCTTCCCTGTCCCACCATGCCCAGTCCCATTCTTCCCTGTCCCACCATGCCCAGCCCCCCTCTTCCCTGTCCCACCATCCCCAGTCCCACTATTACCTCTTCTTCTGTTCCCTGTCCCACCGTCCCCAACCCTGACATCGCCTTGCCCACCCTCCCCTGTCCCACCATCCTCTGTCCTGCTGTCCCCAGCCCCTCTGCTGTCCCTTGGCTGGGCTGACGCATGTCCGGGTGGCTTTTCCCACCAGTGGCCCAGAGGATCCTGAAGGTGAAAAACCACGTGCTGGCAATCGGAAAGACACGGTACCCGCTGGAGGTGACACCACACGCTGCAGAGCTGAGCCCCAATGAGGTACTGAGGGGACATGGCAGCCCCAGCTGCTCCCACACAGACTCTGTGCCTGGCAGACAGCTTGAGAAGGGGGACCTCACTCTCTCCTTTCATCTTAATTACACTTAAATCCATTTTCATTCATATTCAAATGAAGATTTTTTTTTTTTTTTTGGTGCTAATAGCACAGGGACAGGCAGGCAGGCTGTGCAGCTCAGTCATCTGGCATTTGTGCCTGTCAAATGGAGGGTAGTCAGGCTGGAAGAGAACAGGCACTTTTCCCCAGTCCATCTGGTGCCACACGGGGGATCCTGTTAATGCCTCTGCCGTGTCATCAGCTGGACTTAACAGTGTATTGTTCCTCTTTCCTTCTCAGGAAAGCTTAGCATACAGACATGCTGGTGTCCAGGGAGCACTGGAGAGTTCTTGCCTCTTCCTCCAGTCTCAAGAGACCGTGGCTGTAGCCATGTGTCGTGTTTTTATGTCTGAGCCCCAAAAACAAGGGCATGGGAATTAGCCTGGCCTTGCAGACCTTTTTGCAAGCCTGTGGTGCCAAAACTGCTTGAAGATCTGGAGCTGAAGGTCTGCAAAGGCAAGAGAGCAGCTGCATTTCAGATGCAGAAACAATAGTAAATTTCTTGGGTTTGGGCTTTTTGAAGAGCTCCCAGTGTGTAGAAATGTGGCCCTATCTCTGTGCAATTTCACCCTTTGATTCCTTGTTTGCAGAAGGCTTTTGACAAGTGCACAAGGTCAAGGAGTTGCTTAGTCCAGGTCTTTTGGTCCTGTCTGTGTCAGGGTCCATCTCTCTTGAAAGCAGGATGCTGAGGGACAGAGGTGGAAGAGTGTGTCATCTCTTCTGTCACAGTGATGCAGGGGCCGCTTGCATTCTGTGCCTTTGAAAGGGGTTGGTTTTGGTCCTTGCTCTCTCACTCTCTTGCTATCTACTTGCAGATCTTCATACATGTGAACATGACAATTGACTATGGCAAGCTGCCCACGGGCAAAACCCTCCTGAAGGACTTGCACAAAGACTACAGCAATATACAGTTCAGCTTCGACTCACAGAATATGCAGTGCATAGTCCAGGGACCATTCACTGAGCTGCAGACCTTCAGCAGAGACCTGCTGCGCAGCCTGAACCTCAAGAGAGATGCCACTGGCCAGATCCTCCTGCCAGCTTCCAGCTGTGAGGCCGAAGAGATGGGAAAGCATGATCACCAGCAAGTGCCTGACTCCACTGAGTCAGCACAAGAGACAGCAAAGCTGCCAGATTGTGACCAGGTGCATGAAATGGCAGCTAAAGCCCCATCACCTCCGAGCCCAGTGGGTGGGAAAGCTGTGGAACTTTCGGGGAAGCTGGAGGACTTTTCCCTAGCAATGGACTTGGACATTTACTTGTACATGCTGAGGTTCTGTGCTGCTGAGTACCAGGGTGTGCTGCACCAACATCACGTGGATGTGGTGGATATCAGTGGCGATGGCATTGCTGTATTGTACCTCCACCCATCTGGAGGTGTGTGTGGGGACACGGATGCCTTGCGACAGGCCCACCTGGCCCTGCAGCAGCTCTACCAGCAGCTGGAGGTGAGCCTGCGCAAGGAGAAGATTGCTAAGGAAAGGCTGGGAATGGACAGCCAGGCACTCAGGGCTCTGACAGGTGAGCTGCAGAAGCTGTATCCCCAGCTGCTCTGCCACGAGGATGTGAAGCAGCTTTATCTTGTTGGAAATCTTGTTGATGTGTCCAAGGCCAAGCAGTTCCTTGAGGATTCTGTCACCAGGAGAGGTGCTGCACACACGGTTGACATGCGGAGCAGCTCCCAGCCCTCTGGCACCACAGAGGCTGCACTAGACCTGGCCAAAGCTCCTGTGCGTACTTCAGCCACAAGGCTTAGCCCAAGCAGACCGGAGCTGAAAGGTGAGTTCAAGCTAGCTGCCAGCTTCAGCACCCTGAAAGCTGACAGGTCTCAGGCTGGCCAGGGCCTCCTGATGAATCAGGACTCTCCACCAGTAGGACAGGTGCAGCTTTCTGGGAAGCATTCATCAGAGATAGATGCTCCTGGTCAGAGTGACCCAAGGGCAGTGACCCAGCAGTATCGGTCTCCCACCCCTATGACAGATAAAGTTCTGGGGTCAGCAGCAGAGCCTCAGCAGAACGACCGCACAGAAAGGGGCCAAGTGGAAGGAGGTGCCGGACTCACAGGAGAAAAGGTGCTGTTGCCCTTTGCAGGCAAAGAAAACAGCACTTTTCAGCATCCTGAGTACTCTAAAGGCTCAGGTCCCGTTGGGTATGACTCCCTTGCTGGCATCAACAGCAACTGTGATGTGACATGGACCTCTTTTGTTTTAGGCTGCAAGCCCTCTGCATCCAGCCCTGTGCTGCGACGGTCCAACAGCTTCTCCCTACCAAGGTCAAAGGAAAGCAACAACTCTGGAGACATCAGCAGCAGGTTGAGTGAGGAGATGAGCCTGGACACTCTGCAGTGGTTTTACCTGAAGGATGTCTGCCATGCCACTATTGATGAGCTGTGCAGGGCTGGAGGGGTGCACATCTCGGAGCGCCACGCTGGGGACTGCACAGTGCTGACGCTGCAGGCAGAAGACAGGAGAAGGCTGCTCCAGGCTAAATGGAAGGTGGAAGATCTTGTGCAGAAGTGCCCTGACTTGGTGTGTCAGAGTGTAAGCTACTCAGAGCTTGCTGTCAGTGGTCCAGATGACAGTGACCTGAATGAACTGTGCAGCCTCTTGCGAGGAAAATCCTTCCAGGTTGGACTCAGCAAAGACAAGTACAAGCTCTATTTTGTCTGCCCCAAGGAGATGCTTCCAGGAGTGGCTGAGGCCTTCCACATGTTTTCTTCTAGGAGGCTCTGTGCCATGAAATCTTCATCCATGTCTCCTGGACCAGAGAGTACAGGGAAATCAAGTGTTATCCAGCCAAGCAGAAACCAGGACCCAGTGCTGGATGCAGCCCTTCCTGGCAGCCTGAATTCCTTACAGCACCTGAACATCATGGATAAAGTAGACTCTAAATATGTGCTCAGGGTTTCCTGGTTGCCAGAGGCTGAGGAAAAGAGGTCCCCCAGTCCTTGGGGGGCTTGGAGGCAGGAGGAGGCCAGGGGCTATATTGATTCTGGGTCTGGGAGAGGAGGAAGCAGCCTTGGTACATGGGATAAGCCAAGTCCTCCTGGCCTGAGGGAGTTCCAGGAACAGCGGAAGATAAAACTGTCTCTGGGGGAGCCTGACAGCACCCGGCTAAAACAACTCTTGCCAGACAGATTCCAGTTTGCAAGAGACAAGAGCAGAGGAGGCCACGATGAAGCAATGGGACAGCAGCACTGTCCAGTCCCTGCAGCTGACGAAGCTCCTCACTCTCTGCCCACCTGGCTATCCAGGCCCGTGGCTGCTGAGCCACCCCCAACTGTGGCCCAACAGGCACCTGCAGCAGAGCCCACAGATCAGGGAAGGGCCCAGCTCCCAGGGGGCAGGAGCAATGAGCAGGAGGAGCCTGACCTCCCATCACAGCAGAGAAGAGACCCCAGCCGTGGACAGGAAAGCAGCACGATCCCTCTGGAGCAGTGTGATGCTTGCCAGGGCTCAGATGTGACCTGCCAGGGCTCCTGTGGTCACGCCTTGTGCAGGACATGTTTTGCAGCGGACAGCATGCAGCCAGCTTGCTGTGGATCCTCCTCAGCTACCCCAAGCTGCAATATCCTGGGGACACTGAAGATCTCCTACCTGTCTCAGAGCCTGCCTGGATACTATCAGGACCCAACACTTCAGCTTGCTTACAGCATCCCTGATGGTGTGCAGGGGGTAGGTACCACCACAGAGCTTTCCCATCCCACTGCAGCCCACACGGGGAGATATCTGTCAGGATGGTTGGGGGGGAAAGAGCAGCCACAGCTCCTTGCCCCACAGGCAAAGCAGCAGAGATACTAACCTATGAAAGGCAAAAATCTCCACAGCAGGTTTTGGAGCAGCTTCCTGCTTCTCAAGAGCATGTGTGACCTCTGGTCTTGGTTGACAGTGACTATCAGCCCATGGGGATCATGGTCATCAGTGTAGTTTTCAAGCTAGACAAACCTTAGAAATCCCCTCAGAGGCAAAGCACTCCAGCCATTGTTTAAAATGTCTTATTCCTGTTCTAAGGTTGGGCACCCTCACCCAGGACACCCTTACAAAGGGGGGAATTTTTGTGCCTTCCTCCCTGATAACAAGGAAGGGCGGAAGACAGCAAAGCTGCTGAAGAAAGCATTTGAATGTGGGCTGACATTCCAGATCAAGTCCTGCAATGGAGAAGAAAGAGTAACATGGGGCCTTATCCCCCACAAAACCTCCTGGGATGGAGGCAAAGCCAGGTATAGCCCAGCTTATTCTAAGCTTCTGGGTATGGTTGTGGGTTTTTTAGCAGTGGGAGGAGGAGAACCATGAGCTCCAGCTCAACAAATCCTGGCAGGGATGGGTCTTCCACCCTCCCACAGTGGCAGAGTTGGTGCTTCCCTTTGCTTCAGCTTGTAGGGCAGCTATGGCATGGCAGACCAGCCCTGGCACTCTCTAGCTGGAGCAAAATCCCTTGCCCATCCCACATCCGTAAGTGGTGTGGAAACCTGTAATTCCCCATGGGCAAGAACTGCGGGCCCTGTTCACTTAGAGCCTTTCCCATGCCAGTGCTGGGTATGAGCCAGTGCTGGGTATGAGCTGTGCCTGCAGGCAAGCAGGACATCCCCAGGAGCAGGACTTCCCCTCTCAGCCCCTGCTGAAAGGGTGGGACAAAAAGAAAAAGCTGCTTCCCACTGTGGTTTTGGCACATCAGCAGGATTTACAGTGCTTCCTCTCTATCCCACAGGAACGGCTACCCGGATGCCCAGTACCTCCGTGAGGTTGGCACAGTTCTCGATAAACTGAGCCTTGTGTGATTCTCCCACAGCCACAGCCTGTGGCTTCCCTTTGCCTTCTTTTCCTGCTGAGAAAACTGCAGCTTAACAGAGACAGCTCAGGAAAAAGCAGGTGTTTGTCAAAGGAGCTCCTGCTTTCCCCAGATGTAGCCAGAACTCTGCACATTAGCAAAGAGCAGCACCTCCGTCCCTGCCCCGTGCAGGCCTCAGCATGGATCAGTGCTTCCCAGAAACTCCAGCTCCTCTTGGATGCATGTCCTGAAATCAGAGCTGATTGCAGGCTGAGCCCCCTTTGGCTTTCAGTAGCAGACACAAACCTGGGCAGGAGCCTGCACCTAGTCCAGCCCCAGCTTCTGGAAGTCTCTTCCACCTCCTGCCACTACAGAGAGGTTCCAGCTCAGCTGCTGCCAGAGCTGGGGTTGGAGATGAACTGTCTTTACTGACAGCTCTTCACACTGACAGCCCCATGCTCCAGCCCCTCCCCAGCACCTGCTCTGAGGCCAGCAGGTGACCTGGTGCTCTCTTGAGGAGAGCATGAACAGCTTTCAGCACCCACAGCAGTTGCCTCCCAGGGACAGTCTCTATGCTGACAAATAAACAGGATTTATTCTCATGTTTGGTGGTGGCTGCTCATGCCTTGTCTTACCTCAGCCCAGGCACCCACTTCAGTCCCACCTGGCTACTGCCACACCCAGATATGAAGTGCAGAGCCCAGCTAAAGGCTTCACAAACAAAAACCCCCATGGCTGCCCTCCAGGACGAGTGTCAGGAACAACACTCAAGCCAGCAATTAACAGTTGTCACTGAGAGCAGAGACATCTCCTCCTGCTGAGAGCATTACACTTTGTCAACTGAATCTGCTGCGGGCAGAGGGATCATGACAACAGAAACCTGAGCAGCATACTGTGGAAGGTTTTGTTATGCTTTTAATTAACATTTGAAACACATAAGGCATATGGTAACATTTGACAGAGGAGCAGTACACATTGTAGTCATGTAAACAGCAGTGGCACAGTTGTCTTCTGTCCAACTTGGTTACACGCACAAAGCGAAATATGTTTTTTAAACAAAAGATTTGCTATGTGTCTGTAGGACGAGCATCACTCATATCACAAATCTGCAAATCAGCACACTTCAGACAATACAGACCAGACCATATGCTGTAAGAGGCTCACTCAGAGTCTAACACATTTCACATCATGCTCATGTATTACTTGCCAATAACACTTTGCCATCACGAGGGCTCAGCACACCAGAGACTTCAGGCAACCCGAGTGGTTTAACACTTATGATAGCAGCTGTCAGCAGGCCAGGATCCTGCACCAGCTGAAGCCTCACACACACAGTGCTTCTTACTTCTCCCTGGCCAATCAATTCTAGTTTAATACGGGTGTCTGAAACAAAGCATAGAGCTGAACTCCTTCCCAGAACACTTGGCAGGGGCCACACTCCTCTGTGCAAGCAGAGGCCACCTCTGCTCCCTTCCCCTCCTGCAGTCAGCTTGCAACACAAGTGAGCTTCAGAGAGTCAAAAAATGTGGCAACTGCTGCCTGGTGATAGCAAAGGAGTTGCACTTTGTCCAAGACCAGCAGCACCAGGCTGGGAGGCCACTACAGCAATGACGGGAGAGGCACTGGCACCGAGCCCCCAGCAGCAGGCAGGGCCCTGGGTGCCTCCTCCACTCATCAGCTCCTTACATTTCCACTTGGACTCCTCATGGCACAACCTTTGAGTCAAGACAATCAGTAAAATAAACATTAAATTGCACTTCTGGAATGGCACACATGATTGAGTACAGGAATCTCCCAGTTCCTCAGTAGCACAACTTTGCCCTAAACAAGCAACATTGAATGGAATGATTTTTATCCTAGGGTTTTGTTTTGGTTTTTTTGCTTTGGTCCTTAGTATACAAGCCGGCTGGTTAACTGGATTAAGACACTTGAAGTTGTTTTACATAGGTTCTATACTTACTGGCCCATAAAAAAAGAAAAGTAAAAAAAACAAAACACAACCAACCACACCCTCCTAGAGCAGAACTTTGAGCAGGGGCGGAGGATTGCAAGGTTACATTTAATCGTGATCTTCCTGTAGAAAACACTGTTGCTACCAAGAGACACAAAATAGTCAGCGCTGACCTCGAACAGGCAGTAACTGCTTGGCGTTCCTGCCTTGATAAGGACTTCAGGAATTTCTACATAGAAGACACGTGAGAAGACAAAAAGAGCCAGGATTGTTTCTAAAGAGCCAAGGCTGGAGCAGCTGATAAATCCTCGCTCTGGAGCCAAACAGCTGCCCTGGGAAAGACAAGGGCTTTACAACAGGTCTTATGGACTGGGGGGGTACAGAACCACCAGGTCAGCCCCAGAAAGGCTGGAACACCTGGGGAGAGAATAGCTAATTCATGGAAAGTCCAACAACATCACCAGAGTTCACAAAACAGAGCTAATAAGAGTCAAAACAGTGTTTTGGCAATACTTTGAAAGGCCAGAATGGAAAAGGCCCCAGTGACTTCCTAGTCATGTAGCAGAAGGCACCGAGATGCTGTTTCCTGTGGCACGCAGGAGGCAGCAGGGCAGAGGGGTCTGATGGGGAGCTGTGAGAGCCCTGCCACACTGCCTGACCCAAGGCCATCCATGTAAGGCACTGAGCACGAGACTGGCTCAGGATAAAGCAGGGAGAGAGAGGATGTTACTGTGAAACACACCATTACAGCTTTCCCTTTTACAATCATGCAGAGCCAGAAGATGTGCAGGGTTGTGTGCCTTTTGAGCATGCTGCCCTGGCATCAAGGTGAAGTCCAGTTTCTCAGAGGAACAGTTCCAGACTTTCCATTTCAGCAATTTAGACAGTCCTTCTGTTTTCACGCCTGGTAAAGCAGCATTAGACACTGTTGGATTCAATCTAAATTAGCACAACAGGGTAGGTTGAAAGAAGCAGCAAGATTTTGGATTTGGAAAGGTAAAAAGTTGTGCTTGAGAGTTCCATCAGCCTGTGTTTATGAAGTTCAAGAGATGAACTGACAAGGATCTGTGAGAGGACTCTAGCACTCCTCTGAGGTTGTAGGGAACAGGATTGTTGCAATGTTTAAAGTTAGCCAGGGCAAGACCCCCGGAAGCTGTGCCAGTGCATTTCTAAAGAACTCTGGACGGAGCCCAAGCACCTGAACCACAAGCTGCACTGGCAGTCAGGAGTCCCACTGGAGCAGGCTAAGGGAGAAGCCAGAGAGGAACTCCAGCCCTGTGTGGCATGGGCTCTCTTGGGTGGTGATGGGGCTGCGTGCCCGGCCCTGTGCCCAGCAGGTACCTGCCCTCCTTGGGCCCTGGGCCCTCCCTGTGGGCTAGTTAAGCAGGATTCTAGTCTCAAGGTTTTGCTTGTGAAACACAAGTTCTTCCATGACAGGCAGCTCTTCTTAGTGCCCTTGAGTTTACCATTTCCAATCCAAAATGAAGCCCAAAAGCCCACCACACCTACAATCCATGCCAAGTAGGCACCGACAGCACCAGAGTTACCCAGTGCTGCAGGCAGGGTCCAGTGGGAAAGACAGCATCACCCAGGGCTCAAGGTGCTCACAGAGCTGGACTTGGGTCTCTACACACAGCTCTGTTTCCAAATGCACACAAGGAAGGAAAAGCAGAAGAGGAAACAGTTCTGGTATAGGGAGGAGCATCCCAGGCAGCTCCTAAACCCCCAGCGCTGGAGCCCCAGGACAGAGTCAGGGGAAGAAGAGTCAAGCCCTGCTGCAGCAAATGAGCTAGGACACAATGGGAACCTGCTCAGAATGTGCATGTCAGGAGGCTTGACACACAGCTGGGCTGTTTACCATCTAACTGCTACCCTGGCAACAGCTTTACTAACCACTGTGCCACAGCCAGAGCCAGCCCAGGCTACTGGGCAGCCAGCCCACAGGAGTGGCTCTTGAAAGTGACTTCCCAAACTGCAACACCTCCTCAGTACACAGGGCACTGCACAAAGCATTAATAGGGGATTATTCTGTTTCCATCTCAGTGAAGTCCAATTCAATACTGCAGCCCTTGGAAATACAAAGACAAGGGTGAAGCCCTAACAATACCAACTTGGAGCCCAACATAATAAAGCACAGAGCCAACATCAATTGTTCCAGTCGTTTGAGACACAGTCGAGTCCTTACGGGCTCTAAGAATCAGACACTGCTCAGATCTCTCTATACAATTTGGAAATAGAAAATGGACAGCATCAGGTTATCTAATTGAAACTTTTCTTCTGTAGTCAGACATAGCCCAGCCCAGCCTGTCAGGGTATTTACAGACTGCACGGAGAAGTGACTGCAAATGAAGTAAGATCTGCCATAGACTCCAAATTGCCAGGATGGTCAAGGCAAAAACAGCGTGAGCTGTTACTATCTGGCTGTGTTAATTGTCTACAAAAAGCAGAAGGAATAGAGCTGGGTTAGTGTGAACAGAAGAGAAACCTCTGCTTGAATTAAACTAGGCCAGCTGTGGTTTTCCTTTGGCTGTGGAGGAAACATCCTACATTTGGCCAATCCTCTGCTGAACAGGCTTCCCAAAGCTGACAGTGCAAATGCTTCAGCGGGGCTCAGTTTCTGCAGAGGCACTTGGCAGTTGTTACAGTACATGGTGCCGTGACTTTACAGTGACAGGCTGTGCAGTTGTTAGTCACCAACTGCTTGGGAAGCTTCAGCCTCACTGCCAGAGAAAAAGAAGGTTAGTCTGGAAATTCAGTGGAGAAACAAGTGGTTAGAAAACAGGATGAAATAAACAGGCTTCAAAAGAGAGAGCAGCAGGTATATCTGGCAAAGGGTCAGTCACAACAAGAGCATGCAAACCTCTTCTGAATGATAACCATGATGTTCTTGTACTGGTGAAAGATGGAAGATACTGATCTGTCCATTTCCAGGTCCCAAAGAGATCAGGGAGTTAAACCATGAATTCATCATCTGCATACATCTCTTCTCCTTAGTTCTCTGCTTTTTTAGATTCTTCCTTGGGTGCTTCAGGAACCAGGATGACTTTTCCAACATTCTTCTTTTCTTGCATCTGCTTCATAGCCTCTGCCACCTGGAAGCAAAAGGAGTCTGGTAAGACTCCCACGCACTGCAGAGGGTATCCATGCCCTTCCTGGGCCCCTCAGCACCCACAGACCAGTCTGATAACTGGGAGGCAGCTTTCCTGCCAGTTCAAGCAAGTCCCAAGCATTCAGGTGCCTCTGCACAGGTGTGTTTTGGACAGACCTGGGCAACTACCCCAAAAGGCCTGTAGGAAACTATCCTCAGGAATTCACACGGCCCAACCTTAACACACACAAGGAGGCTCTGCTCACACAAATGTGGAAGTGCAGTGTGTGCCACCACAGCTTCCTCTCCAAAGGGAGGAATCCAGCCACCTGCCAGCAGGACAAAGCCTCCACCAGCTACACAAAATAATATATCCACAGAATTGTATCATGATTATTTTTAAGCAGCTGGGCCAGGCCTGGAATCAAAGCTTTCCTTAAGCCTTTGCATCAGACTAGTTCTCAGGTATAAACACTGAATATCATCACTAAGTTCTTTGCTCCCCTGCAGCAGGTCCTGCCCAGCACAGGATTCCCAAGGGAAGAGCCTGACTCTGCCTGGACACATCAATGCAATAACCCAGAGCAGAGCTGCTGGAAAACCTGCTGCTCCCTTCTAATATCCTCATTCTGCTTCACTGCCTGGGCTCTTTTGCACTCTTGGAAGGGCAGCAACAACCTCCCCATCTGTCTGCTTAATTACAGGGTACAGACCACTCAGGGCATGCTGCAGTCTGATGTATAACCCAGCCTCCCCCGGCTGCTGCTGCCCATGAAGCACAGCTGAGCACCTGCCCTGCTCCACAGGGACACTGTCTGGCATTGCCCAGCCCTGTGCATTGGAGCACAATAGCCCAGCCACTTTACTCAGCCTTAATATTTTAAAAGGAATAAGGCACTGAATGTCTGAGAACAGATGGTTATTAGACATTTTCAACAGTTCAGGCCCCATGGACAAGGTGCTCACTCTGTACCACTGCCTGTATGTTAGCCCAGACTCACCTGATCAAAGGGCCACACAGAGTCTATTTTGGGCTTGATTTTGCCTTGACTGTACAGGTTAACCAGCTTGGCTACAACACTTCTGAGAAGCTCAACTTCTTCATCCATATATCCAAGATGGTAGCCACACACAGCCTTGTTCTGGTGTAGGAGCTGCAAGGCAGTGATGCTGAACTGGTTCCACCAGGTTTTAGCCATAGCCATGAGGTTCTTCTTCTGCCCAGTGAGCAGGTTTGCTACACCTGAAAAGAAGGCAAGCCACAGGTAAGCTGGAACACAACACAAGAGGCAATGGGCATGCCATGGAACAGCTCAGACCAGGCACAGGGGAACAGCCACTGAGCACAGCGAGGGACAGAGCTGAGAACTGACCACAGCAGAACCTGCCCAGTCGACCTTCAATGGAAACAGGCACCTGCATCAGCCTAAAGATACACAGAATCTGGATTATCAGCACTCATGTGACAAAAATGCAGAACAACTACTCTCTTTGGCCCTCCTTAGGCAGCAGCAGTGCAGCTAGACTGGAGGGCTGGCAGAGGTAAGAAAGGGTTACAAGTGACATCCAGCCAGGCTGCCAGGACAGCTTTCCCCTTCTCCTACAGCCCTGCTTCTCCAGGGGAATCACACGCTGCAGTGGCTGGGACAACCAAAGCAGCACACTGGTGCAAGTGTCTGGAATCCCACTGGGGGTTGTGTGAGGGCTTTGTCTGTGGGACAAAATCACAGTGTTCCAGGGCTGGGGAATGGAGAGATAAGTATTCAGTAGCCTCAAACCTCATCTCCCACACATCCTCTAAAAGAAAAGCAAGGCTGTGCATTAACTCAGCCTAGACAAAGCAGCTATGCCAGTATTCCTCCCTGAGGACATTCCAGCTTCCCCTGCAGGCACCAGCTTTTACTCCAAGAGAGATTTGACAATGGGAGGGAAGAGCCTTGCAGCCTGTGAACACAGCTCTGGGGACAAGACACAAATCTCACTCCCCCTCAGTGTCTCACCAAGCCAAAGCATCCTGGAGACCTTAATGAAATAACAGAGCTACAGCACAGGGTGCAGTGAGGAACAGTGATAGTTCCTGCACCCAGACCCGGAGCATTCCTGTGTGGATCCCATTCCACCATCACACAGTCCCTGGGTTTGGGCACCTTGCTCACACTCACCGTAAGTGATGAGTTTGCCCATCGGCTTCAAGAGGTTAAAAGCTTTGGACGTATCAGATCCTCCCAGAGGGTCCAGGACAATGTCAACACCTAGAGAGGGAATTGGAAGTAAACAGAGGTTTCTGTGTAATTGAAAGAAACACAAGACGGCTGCAGAAGTCCTCCACCACACCATACCTTTGGGAGAGATTTTCCGGACCTCCTCTGCGTAATCCATCGTTCGGTAGTCAATGGGGTGAGCAACCCCACTCTCCTTGAGTGACTCGTGCTTGGAGGCAGATGCTGTGCCAAAAATGGTGACATTTTCTACAGTCTTGCACAGCTGGATGGCAGCAGTTCCCACACCACCTGAAAATCAGCAGTAAGAAAGATTTAGAAGCAAACAGCCCCAGCAGTCAGAAAAACCTCTGAACAGGTAAATCATCCCGGCCTGTACCAATCACACAGCACAGCAGCCTGGGGAATAGAGGCTCTGCCTGGTGAGGTTGATGCCTGGGACACACTGGGAGAGACTGATCCCAGCTGCTGGGAAATGGGATCAGCATGAAGCCCGCATCTCAGCCAGGTGACATTTTGTCAGTCCAGCCCCATTCTGGTCACTTCCTCACCCATGTCACTCTTATTCAGAAGCTGCATGGTGAAACCAAGAGTCTCAGCATGGTCTGGCAAGAACTATTTACCTGCAGCCATGTGGATGAGGACACTCTGGTTGGGTCTCAGGTTTCCAAAGTCAAACAGAATCATGTAGGCAGTGATGTAGTTAACGAGAAGAGCAGCGGCTTCCTCGAAGCTCATCCCCTCAGGCATTGGGAAGGTGTGACTGGCCGGCACATTCACCACTTCTTGCCAGAGCCCTGACCTGGCCAAGACCATTACCTTATCGCCAACCTAAAATAAGAGGACAAGGTGGTCTGAAACAAGCCCCCAAGGCTAGCAGAAGCCATCAGACCCTTGCCCTTGGTATGTCAGAGCTAGTGCATATGCACTGTTCTCTGTGCAGAGGTCTGCAGGAGACCACAGCCCCATCGGAAGGCTGCAGCACAGCACCTCTCAGCACAGACCTGGGCACACACCAGGAACCTCACAGACCACAGGCACCCCGGGCTCTGGCTTTGTAGAGGTACCCAAACCCAAACTGTGGCTGCCCAAACCAACCACTGGATCCATGCTAGATCCCCAACGCCACAAGAGGGATGAGGACCATGTCCTGCCCTCCTTGCCCAAGCCGGGAGCAGAAGTCTAATCACCGAAAAATATTATTGCTGCTCCCTGTAAGGATCATCCTGCCAAGAGGCAGGAGCCTTTGGGAAACGTTTAGTAGCGTCAATCATGGAAAACGCACATCCAAAACTAAAATCTCCTGAATCTAAGGCACACGGCCGTCCCCAGCTCCTCCCCGAGGCTCCGGCCCGTCGGGCGGCAGCGCTCCCGTTCTCCCGGAGCAGCAGGGCCGGCCCGGGGATGCCTGCCCGCCCTGCCCCTTTGTCCACGGCCTTTGTCCGCCGCCGAATCCTCCGCGGGTGGGATCGGTCGGGTCCCCGGCAGGGGCTCAGCGCTGCCGAGCGGGAGTCCCGGCCCCGGGACGGCCGCAGCGCGCCGGGGAGCGGCCGGGGCCGCGGGCCGCGGGCAGCGGGCTCGGCCAGGGGTGGGGTGGGCCGGGGCCGCACCTGCGGGGCGGATCGGGGCCACCGGGCCGGGCCGCCCTCACCTGTCGGTCGCGGACGCCGTCGCCGAGGGCGCGGACGGTGCCGGCGCACTCCATGCCGGGGCAGACGGGCGGCGGCGGCAGCCGGTCGTACAGGCCCTGCCGTGCCATCAGGTCGGCGAAATTGAGGCCGCAGGCGCGGACGCTCACCGAGACCTCTCCGGGCCGCGGGTCAGCGCCGCGCCGCGCCTGCACCTTCACCTTGTCGTAGCCGCCGAACCCCGTCAGCACCAGCGCCCGGTGCTCCGCCGCCTCCCCGCCGCCCGCCGGCGGCTCGGGGCCGGGGACCGGCTCGGGGGCGGCGGAGGCCGGGGCCGGCTCGGCGGACATGGCGGTGCGGAGCGGCGAGAGCGGCTGCGGGCGCGGCGGCGGCGGCGGCGGGCGGGCAAGAGCCGGGGCGCGGCCGGGGGCGGAGCGGCTCGGGCGGGGCAGCGCGGAGCGGCGGCGGCGGGCGTGGCGGCGAGCCCGGCCAGCCCCCGGGCCCGCTCTCCCAGCCGTGCCCAGCCCCCGCCGCCACGGAGCATCTTCTCCTCCACGCTGCCTTTTTTCTCTTTTATATTCCTTTTTTTTTTTTTTTTTTTTTTTTTGGGCTAAACGATTTCTTTCGAACAAACTCGCTGCTTGCGTCCTTCCTGGGGACATGGTTGAAATGGCAGTTTTGCTGGAGCATCGTTTCTCTGAGTTTCTTCTACAATTTGTAGTGCGGAAATCCTGACACTTGAGAGTTTAGTGGCCATGGATCTGCGATGGCTGCGGGCCACAGGGAGGAGGCGCGGGCTACACAGAGGTCGGAGGGAGGAACAGAGTTCTAGTCCTGCAAGTAAAGACAAATAAATTAGGCAGCGGCTGCGGACAGATCGCTGGATCCAGCCTCTCTTTCTGCCAGCAGACATCAGCCTCCTCCGTGAGCTCACTGCTCGGGTCCCCGTTCAGCTGCCAGACATCACACTGGGAATGTGTGAACACTCCCATACCCATCGGGAATGCCGATTCGGTGCCATTTTGTGTGTGCAGAGCATAACAGAATTCACACCTCACTCGCCTGGTCTTGGTGAGCCCATCCCTAACAACCCACAGCCACTGCAGGTGACTGCTCAAGCGAGCCCCCGAAACAGAAAAGTACCCATGCCCAAAAAGAAAACACGAACCACCTAGAGGACAATCAGTGTGCTGGGAAATTTCTTTGTCATTCCCAAGCCAAGCGAAACCCAGCACGGTGCCTGCACAGGGCAGGGCACTGCCAGCCCTGTGACAGCTCTGGCTGGCCCATGGATCAGCAAATCCGGACATCTCCAGGGCTTTGCTGGCTGCAGGAGGCCCAGCGTGGCCTGCTGAGCTGGGCTGCAGGAGCTCTGCGTGGCTGGGGCCGTGTCCTGCAGGGCCATACTCCGGGCTGGGCTGCCCTGACCCTGGCAGTGTCTGGGTCTGCTCAGGAAGAGGAGCACAAAGACAGGAAAGGAGGCAGGAGAACAGAGCCTGGGGCAGGCTGCACAAGATGTGTGGCAGATTTATGGGTGTTGGGGTGGCTGCAGTGGGAGCAAGGAGGAAACTCCTGTCCAAGATCACAGTACAGCTTCACCCTTTGTTCGCCGTTGGTCAGCTCTGAGAAATACAGATGTGCCTTGCTGATGTGTGGGCATGTCCCACACCCCAGATTAGAAAGAAGCAGTCAAAACAATCCTCTATCTTCTACTGCTCTTCCTAGGAGCTTTCCTAGCCTTCCTCCTTTCAGTGATTTATATTCACAGCTGTCAGGGCTCTTGTGGTGGATGAAACCAAAGGTGGGTGCTGGCCCAAAGGCAGCCTCTGTCGACCCCAGAGTTCGGGGGGTGATCCCCAGAGACTGAGTGGTCAGTGAAGGCAGTGGATTTGGGAAGCCAGGTTCCTCTTCTGTGAGACTGCTCCAGCTGTGTGAAGCTCTGGAGGAGATTGGACAGGACAGGCACATTTCTGCACAGTGGCAGGTCCCTGTGGTAGGGCAGGACCTTCTTTCTGCCTTGGTTTCTCTTGTGTTTCTGAGTCAGATTTTCCTTATCAGCTCAGTCAGTAACATTGTCCCTGTAAATCCTACCCACGTCACTTTGTGTCCTGCTGGGGGGGATTTCTCACTGTATTGAAGCAGCAGGGTTAAGGTCAGTCCCGGCTCGCTGCTGCTCTGGAACTGGTGTGAGTGAGGCTGTTTTGGGGAGCAGGCAGGGGGGTGCTGGTGTGCAGGCATGGGCTGGGCATTTGCAGCTGGCACACTCTGACCTGGGACCCCCAGCACGTCAGGGCACTGCCCACTGGGGACAGGGCACTGCTGCACAACTGCAAGGGAGCTTTAGCCAGACAAAACTCTTTTTCCCAGTGGAATCGCTGCTCACTGCTCTAGCCCATTTTCCAGCAAGCTCTCCAAATGTGAGCTTTTGCTGCCCAGAAGCACACGGGCCATTCTGAATGGTGTTGACTTATGATTTACAGTCAGAGGTGGGCACAGGCCACCGAGGTAGCTGTTGTCATTCTCTCTCTGCCAGACACTCAGCTTTCCAGCAGCCCTACACCTCCCTGTAAGCTGCTGTCCTGCTTTTTCCAGCCTCCTGCAGTCCCCCTGATCCCCTGAAAGGGGTTGAGGAGGATGTGCCACAGTAGGAGCAGTGCCACCTCCCCTGCCTGGCCCTTTGTTCCTTGTCCTTTTATTTCTACAAAGGGCTCTAGCACTCCCTCTCCTCTGCTCTCAAGGACATTTGAACAATGACCAGGCAGAAGATTAAAAAAAAAAAAAAAACTGGCAGCAGTTTTCTTGTCAGCAAGCAGCTGCCTGTGCCAGCTCCCAGGGCTCTCTCAGGACAGAACCCCAGAGGCTCAGGCCCACAAAAGCCTTACCCTGCAGGGCAGAGCTCCCTGAGACCCCACTGGTGGCCAGGGGCTGCTGATGGACACGGGGCAGCTCCACACCACAGGTGGGGTGCTCGGACCTGGGGTTCCCCATTCCAGCTCTGGCCCTGACCTGGTGCCACCACCGCCCTCTCCTGCTCTGCTGGTGCTGCCCACGCTCCTCGAGCCCCCCTGCTCCCTGTTCCCCCCGCTGCAGGCCAGGGCAAGGGCTCGGCTTGGGAAGCAGCTGCGGGGCTGCAGTCAGCCCCCACGGGGTGCTGGGACCCACACGTGCTTTCAGGGCTCTGCAGTTCGGTATCCTGGCTCTACAGCAAGTGTTGACCTCGATCCATCTACCTGGATTTGTTGGGAACTCAAGGGAAAGATTCCTCCTGCCTCTGTTCTGCCTTTTCCTCACCCATGTATGCAGCGTGTTAGGATGCACAGAGAGGGAGACGCAGACGAGGTGTCCCACCTGCATCACACGTACCAGGAGTGCTGTGCCTCCTGGTGACACTTACTGTGTAAATGACATTTTGATTTGACAGCTGGAGCAGCAGGTGGAAGAGATCTGACACAACCCCTCAGACATAGCTGCCACTCACAGCTGCAGCTCCCTGCGCTGCTGTTTTGATCACAGACAAATTGAGGCAGTTGTCAAGTGCTAACTGAAGCTCAGTGGACGGCGCTCACTCCTCACACTGGCAGCAGACTGAAGAAATCCTCCCAGCACAGAGCATCATTCCCACAGTGCATGGGCTGTGGGAATTCTCCAGCCTCTTCCCCTGCACTCCCCCAGCAGCAGAGGCTGCAGATGTGCAGCACGAGTGAATGGCATGAGGCCAGATTCCAGATTCCATCCCACCGTGTCCTCCTCTGGAAGGAAGCACTTTCTCCACTGCAGTCCTTGGAGAAATCGTGTGAAATGAGAATCAGTCTCCTTCGCGTCAACCTATTGCTACAGCATCGATACTTAACTGACAATTACAGTCCCAAAATCACAGGCTTAGCACATCCACGTGCTGTGCATCCATGAGAACCCCAGTATCTGCTCAGCTGAAAATGCACACACTTGCGTCTGTGTGCTGAGGCTTTCTGGGGTACAGAGGCAGGACTGGGCAGTGTGGCTGTGCCTTGGATCAAGACCTGGGTTTCTCTGCCCCACCGACACCTCTGCTGCTGTCCGAGGGCCCTGGCTGCTGGCAGGTTCTGGCACTGCTGTGCTTCAGCAGCACCAGCTGCCCGGTGCTTCCCTGGCTCGCCCCAGGAGCAGGAGCAGCTCTGCAGAGAAAAGCGAGGCTGGGACTGGAACGCGTCAGGGCTCAGCAGTGGGTCTGCAGAGGGAAGGCCCTCACCTGAGCCCAGCCTGGCTGGAGCAGCCCCATCCCTCAGATGCAGCAGGGACCTTCCCAGCAACCTGCAGCCCCACAGGCACAGGCATACACAGCCTAGAGGATGCTGCCTCCCTGTCCTGGGCCTGCAGAAAGGAAGAGTTTAAAGACTGCTTTTTCTCCAGTTTGTGTTTGGGGTATGCAATTAATTTTTTAAATTAAATGGTGAAGAAACAAAAGGTTTGAGGGTTTATTTCTGTTCATCCCTTGTCCACCCCACCTCCACCACTCTCCACATGAAAAAGAATTGCAAAACAGGATGATTTCAAATGTGAAGGCAGTGGAGATCACTCCTACTGCTGAAGAAGCCATTTCCACTGAGCACCTCTGCCAGGGAACGCTCAGCTGGGCTTGCTCTGCCACGCTCAGAGCTGGTGCTGTGTGCTGGAGCTGCAGCCCTGGCAGAAAGGGAGTGATGGGAACGATGTGTGGGTGCTGCACTGCTCCACCCAGAGCGAGGCAAGGACCAGGGCAAGGCCAGCACAGCTCTGCGAGCTGCAGCTGAAGCAGCTGGATCCAGCCCAGGACAGGATGTGTGTGGCAAGGAGGTTTCCACATCCAGCAGGACACAATCAGCCATTTTCCTCCTCCCATCCTGAGTCTGTTTTTATGCCTTCATGCTGCAGTGCCCCTCCAAGGAGCCTCCTGTTCCCTGGAGGAGAGAAACCAGCTGTGGCCACCCTACAGAGTCCCCCAGACCCCCCCATTTCTCTCCAGCTGCTACTGGGCCTGATGAACCCTGAGGAGAGATGGCAAGGGAGATGCTCGCCTCCAGAGGAGTGCTTCAGAGGCTCGGATCACTGTCTCCACGCAGAAATCCGCAGCAGTAACCGAGGCATTGTGCTTCCTCAGCCTCCAGCACACATGCTCCCGCTGCAGTCTTTCCAGCAGAAGCCTTGGCACTTGAATGCCTCCTTGCTTTAATCCCTGAGATTGCTGAAGGATGCTGCTTTCATCTGATAGCATTTATGGACTGTTATAATGAGCTTTGGCTTGCTGAGATAAATTAAATTGCTCACCCAGAGGTGCAAACTTCATTAATGCCAGCAGTGAGTCAGATCAGCACTATTCTAGCCCAGAATGTAAACAGGCTGGACACATGAAAGGGGATTTGGCTGGCTTTTTTTTTTTTCTCTTTCTCTTTTAAACCTTCCTAATTGCTGCTGACTTGTATTCTTTTGCTGCATCTCTATTCTTGGAATAAATCAGCCGAGACTCCATTTTCTTCATGTAGAAAGCCAATTCTTTATTCACCAAGCTCATATTTGTAGGAAATATCAGAAGGCACTGTGTTAAACCTAATCGGTCAGCAATGCAGTGAAACTCAGTTCATTCATATTGTATATGTCTATCAAATTTTCTCTCTCTAGACATGGTTACATTTTATCTTTGTGGGTCCTCATGGGACAAATTTCATTGTTTACACAGGTGCATTTTTTTCCACCCTCAGAATAGATTGTTGTGTCAAACAAAATTCTCATTTGCAAAATAGCTTCACATGGCAACTTGCAGATTGCTTGTTAACTGCACTTAGGAGAAATGACAGGCCAGCTTTGGCAATTTTAGCAGAGCGAGGCCTGATTTCATAAGACCTTTCTTTTATAATTCTTCTACCTGTCTATGACATCTCATCCCTTTTGTTAATTTTAAAAAGGCTCGTATGTTCTGATGTTAAAGCAGCTCGCTCTTGTGAGGGTATTATCTCATTAAGGCTATCACTGGTTATCTATTAGATATGGGATAAGATACATAAAAGACCAGTTATGATCACCAAGACTTACCAAATTCTATCATGTCATTGACACAGGGATTTGCAGCATGAGCAAACAAAAGAATAATGCCCAAAATCCCTTAGGGAAAAGGATATAAATGGCCATTGTTTTAAAGTCCAAATAGTTGAGGCTCAGGAGAAAGTCCATTAGCTGGAAATGTTGATCTTTGACATCAT
Source organism: Anomalospiza imberbis (assembly GCF_031753505.1). NCBI lineage: Eukaryota > Metazoa > Chordata > Aves > Passeriformes > Viduidae > Anomalospiza > Anomalospiza imberbis. Next base: position 2,862,169 of record NC_089702.1, on the reverse strand, counting down.
TGATTGTCCTCCTGGATCCTGGAACAGGGAAAAGCTGAAGAAGGTTGGTAGGAACACTACACCACAGTGATGAGATCAGGCTTTTGTTGGCAAATTGCCTCTGTAGTTTGCAGACACAGCTGTTTTTTCAAAACAGGTGACTGCTTTGAACTTGCTGCTGATAAAACACAAGCACACCCTCTCTTCCAGTCAATAAATCCATTAGGCCTTGCTGTGGCATGCTCAATTGGGATTTAGATTTGATGATATTTTTTCAAATTTCTAATGCAAATATTGCATTATACAAAATTATTTGTTGTCTAAATTTCTAATGTACGTATTACATTATTTGGATGTTCTTAAGGCACTAAATTCCCCTTATTTTTGTGTTTTTAAAATGAGATGCATGTCTTTGGTTATGAGCATGAAGAAACACCAAGGAAGAACACATGACAAAACCCAAAACACTGATGGAGATCCACCAAGAGAAACAGAACGAGAAGAAACAGAAGCAGCACAAGAAGAGCTCAAATTCCGACAGTGAGGGTGAAGAGAAAAAGAAGCAAGAAAAACTAAAAAAGGCCCTAAATGCTGAAGAGGCTCGACTTCTCCACGTCAAAGAAATCATGCAGTTAGATGAGAGGAAGAGACCATACAACAGCCAGTATGAAGCCAGGGAGCGAACAGAAGAGGAGATGGAGGCCTCCGAATGAAAAGACAGAGACCTGATGACCCCATGGCCTCTTTCCTTGGGCAGTAGTCACAGGAGGCATCACTCCAGTACACGAGGTTTTTCCCACTGGTGTTTACAACCCAGACACTTAATTTTCCACATGTCTGAAATGGCAGAAACCTTTTTGTGCTCTGAAGAAATTTGTGGAAGCTTCTTTCAGCAGACATGAGCAGCCTAGTAGTTACTGGAGTTTTGTAAATGTGTGTGTATACAAACACAGACACATATATACACACACATATATAACATATGTATGGGTAAAATACATACACCTACTCTGTAAGTTCTTGAAGGAGATCTGACTGAAATCCTACATTTATTTGGCCAACTAATACGTATATAAATATTTGACCAACTAATGCATAAAGTTGTGATACAGTAAAACTGACCAGACAGAAGAAATGGTCAGCAGGTGTCCATAGACAAGAAAAATACTTGACAAAAAATTGACACAACTACTACCAGAGCTTCTTACTTGTAAAGCCTTTCTCATGACTGTAAAAGAGTACCTACTTTCTTTATTACTTTGCAGTGGAATATCCCTGTCAGAGATGAAAAATGAAATCAAGCAGCAGCATGGAGAAGCAAACAAGGAGAATATCCAGCAGGCTTTAGTGACTTAATCCTGACTTGTCTGGATAAAGACATTCTTGTGCAGCATGTGTTAAAAACTACAAAGCAGACACTTTGGAGACGCTGCGGCTGTAGACACCTCTAGTTGCAGTTGTGTGAGGTGGTAAAAGGGTATTTCTGTCGTTTCTTTTCCTTGTTTTAAGTTCTAGGAGGAGGCAGGGTGGACTCAACATCCTGCTTAAATGTATCACAAGCACCATTAAATGCACTGTGAGTTGTTTTGCTTTTTATATTCCTAAACCAGGAGCTCTCGTGTTGTTGTGTTTTCGCCTACGCCTTTAATAAATCTTGCTTTGCTAAAAAAAAAATAAAAAAGGAACAGAGCTGCAGCGGCCAAGCCATAGCTACAACAGGTCTCTTAGATGAACAGCAATTAACTATAGATCATCCAGTCCCAAGTGATGGGCAGGCGCTGCCCCAAAAAGAGAAGAGGGGCCGAGCTGGGGAACTGGGGAAGGGAAAACTCCGGGCACCGTCCTGCGCCGCTGCACCTCTGCTCTGCCCCTTAAAACACTCGTGGCTGAAAAAGAGGGGAAAGTCAGTAAGAAACAAACCCTAAAAGCCGCACACCGTAAGGGGAAAAATACCAAAAGACTAAAGAAGAAAACGCTAGAAAGGCACAGAGCAGCGCGGCTCTCCTGCTCTGGAGCCTGCGGGGACCGCCGACCGAGGGGCCAGCCCCGGGGAACCGCTGGGTCCGGAAAGAAGCTTTGCTACAAAAACCCTGTCCGGGCCCGCCGGTGCTGCCGTTCCCGAGTTCTGCTGGAGCCCGAGACCCGCTCAGAGCCGCCGGCACCCGCGGTCGCCACGGTTCCGCACGGAGCGGCAGCCGGCCGGCCCCGCGCCACCGGGGGGGACTTAATCGCGCCGGGGGTAATCTTGCAAGAGCAGGCAGCTAAGTTCTGGTTCCGAGGTCCTGGTTCTTTCTTTGTTTCTCCACGCGGTTTGAGTCTCGCTGCCCCTACCGCCGCGTCCGGCCCCGGGATGGAAGGGAAAGTGAGCGACGCGGGGCTGCGCGCTCCCGAGCATCCGCAGCAGGGACACACAGACACAGACAGACAGACAGACAGACAGGCGCTGTCCCGGAAGCCGAGTGTAGCCTCGGGCTCCACTAAATACATTTGCCGAATCGTTGACCAGCCTCTGGACCACACAACACAGTAACAAAGGTATCAGCACATACTTATCGTGCTTTCTCTCTCCTTTTCCCAACGTATTTTGCCTCTTCTCGCTCACAGTGGGGCTTTCTTTCCGTGACGCGTAGGTTTCCGCGTGCCATTTCCACGTCACGGTTCTATCCTGCGATTTGTCCCCACTCCTTAGCAGCTGACCGCTCACTCACCGCCGCTCTTGACACCACTGTCCCCAGGACTCGCTGGGCGCTTCTGTCCGAGACTGCCTCACCTTCCGCGACTCTCTTTTGGCTGCGCATCCTCCGCGGTTCAGGACCGCGTATCTCCCGCGGTTCAGGACCGCGTTTGCAGCTCGCAGTTCTGTTCTCAGCGGTCCTCGCTTTCTCCAGGTGTTGTGTTCGTTTCTGTGCGTTCCACGCCGTCTGCGGCCCCGTGCACTCCCTGTTCGGCTCCGCTTCACTGGCTCTTGCCCTTGCTTGCTCCGCGCCGATCCCGCGGCTCACTGCAGCCGTAGCCTTTTGCTCCTTTGCATATTCGCTGCTTGAATTTCTTCTCGTGCTGATGCTGCGGCCAGTGCTGTGTCTGGTCTCGCTGCAGGCTGCTGTTGGCTGCCGCCTGGGCCGTACTCGGCTGCAATCTTCCTTTTCTGACTTTGTATATTCCGTCTCTAAATCCTGTCTCGCCGCCGCTCCTGTGGTCGGCTTGGCTCATTTCACCTTCTTCTTTTGTGACAGGCTGTTCGTGTCGCGTCGATCACGTCTTCAGATCACCGTATGTTGGAATAAATCAGCCGAGACTCCATTTTCTTCGTGTAGAAAGCCAATTCTTTATTCACCAAGCTCATATTTGTAGGAAATATCAGAAGGCACTGTGTTAAACCTAATCGGTCAGCAATGCAGTGAAACTCAGTTCATTGGATGGTAAGGGCTAGTGTATGTCTATCAAATTTTCTCTCTCTAGACATGTTTACATTTTATCTTTGTGGGTCCTCATGGGACAAATTTCATTGTTTACACAGGTGCATTTTTTTTCCACCCTCAGAATAGATTGTTGTGTTAAACGAACTTCTCATTTGCAAAATAGCTTCACATGGCAACTTGCAGCTTGCTTGTTAACTGCACTTAGGAGAAATGACAGGCCAGCTTTGGCAATTCTAGCCTCACTCCTATTGAGTGAGGCCTGATTTCATAAGGCCTTTCTTTTATAATCTTCTACCTGTCATTGATGCTCTACTGCCTTTCTACCTGTATCTTCTAGGGGAAAGCATCAAATAACACCTCTCTGGGCTGAATTATGGAACTTCAAGTGTTCATAGTTAGCAATACTCTGCAGCTTGGCCTGGGTGGTTTCTAGCTCTTTCCCACATTTGACAAGTCCAAAAAGATCTGGTGAGACACTAAAGTGTGTCCCTTATTTCTGTCCCAGGCTGGGAAATAAGACATTGCACACTGAGACAAATGCCAAAGAGATGGGTAAAAAGTGAACATTAATCATATGTTGGGGAAGATGAAATAGGAAAACCTTATAAATATGATTGCCTGGCAAAAGATTTGGAAAATACAGACATTGAGATGAGAACTAGATTTGAAATAACAAACCTTGACTACTGAATAACTAGAAAACAGTAGTATAGCCAGGTTGAAAGCAATCCCCCTTCTGATTAAACAACGCCCTTTACCTGCAGATAGGTCCAAGGGTCAGATGGAATGCTCTGTCTCACCCCCAATGTATGGTTCATCCCACACCTGTGACCCTCCCCTGAAGTATCAGGTATCTGGGACCCCATTGGCCCAAGTCCTGCTCCAGCCCACCTTGAAGCCCCCTGATAAGGTGTGCCCGAGGGACCGGACGCTCTCTTGGACCTTCCCCTGGGACCCTCACCTGGAACCCTCGCTCCCTCTCTCTCCCTCTCCCTCTCCCTCTGGGCCTGCCACGAGTTGCGCCTGGCAACTCCAAGCAGGGCCTTTCCCCCCTTTTAATAAACCACATCTTCCAAGACCTGACTTCAGATGTCTCTCATCCATCCAAACCGTCCTGGAGACCCACGCTCGCTACAATCATAAAATTCAGGAAACTGTCACTGCATGGTGTGAGCAGGAGCTCTGTCCCTGATCCCAGCTTGACACCAGTCCACCTCTCACCAGGTGTGTCTGTGCTTCTTGCAGGGACCATGGCCATGGGACAGACTCCAGGACATTGCTCACTCAGTAATTCACTTGCTCACCACATTTGAAATTCAGTCCAGAGCCTCTTTGGCTGTACAGGACCAAACTTTGGGGCTCTGCAGACCAGAACGAGATGTCACAGGCTCCAAGTTTCAAGCTGTGGGTCCTTCAGTGAAAATTGGCTTCTCACAGTATATTTTCCCAGTGCAGAATGCCTTCCAGTTTCTTTGTATGGAAAATGGCATCAATATAACACAATAAATTTAATTCATAATAGCAATTAAGACGCCGAGAGGGTGCATCAGCAAGGGAGGATCCAGCCACTGGGGAAGCTCTTCCAGGAGCAAATGTGTGAGAGCCATCTGTCGCCTCTCCACACACAGTGACAGTCACAGCATGTCTCTGCAGCCTACTCAGAAAATTCACACCATGATGAAGGGTTGTTGAATATATTCTGCAAGTGTTGCCTGCCAAGGGGTGCTCTGCACTGAAGGGGATGTGAGGCTCAGCCATGATGGTGCCCAGCAGCTCTGAGCAGGAGGGGCAGCTTGCTGCCTCTCCCTCTCCTGAAGGAGAATGTGGCTGTTGGGTTTGCAGAGCTCTGAGTACTCCCTGCAGAGAGCGTCCTGCCTCCACTGGAGCAGGGTTTCAACAATCTGATGGTTGAGAGCAAAAATCAAATTCCTATTGAGAAACATGGTGAACTGCTGTCAGAAAGGGGAAAACCTTGCTCCAGGTGGCACTGATGAATACCCTGCACTCCTTTACCTGCAGTCACAAGACAATGAACTTTTCTTTCCATTCTTCTGCATAAAAATGGAGTGACATGCGCACATATAAGAAGGCAAAAAATCACTACAGGCCTTATAAAACCCGTCAGTGCTGCACAGGCTCCTTTCCCCAGGGAGAGTTGGAGGAAACAAGTATGAGACAGTCACTCATCATTTTGCTTAAAATAAGGCTGGGAGGCCCAGGGATGCTGCAGCAAACCCCACAGCAAAGCTGCAGAACAAAGAACTGACTGAGCCAGCTCCTGACCCACAAAATGCAGGAATCAGATCAGTTGAGGACAAAGAGCTGCAGGGATTCCAGGACTACCTTTGCAGGGATTCCAGGACTACCTTGTCTCCTTGGACCACCTCATCCCTTCAGCTTTCAGGTCTTCTCTGGTATGTGAGGATGAGGTGAGACCTGAATTCCCATTCGGCCAGCTGAATGTGCTTCAGACACGCCTTTAGCCCTGCTTGCACTGGGCTGCTGTCCTAGGGGTGCACCCTGAGACGTGGGACCTGCGTGGCTTGTGACCACGTGGAGGCATCCAGCTCACCAAAGTGCTGACTGCGGCTGGTGTGTCCCTGGGGGCTCAGCTGGCAGGGGTGTCAGAAGGCCAAGAAGCACCTGAAACCACTGGGTACCTGCATGGCAACCCCCCATGCCATGCACCCTGTCTTTGCTCTTTACTTGTTCCAACACCATGCACGGCACCAATATTTATATACATAATATGACTGTGATTTCAGCAAAAACAATCTGCCCCCTCAGTCCATTAATAATGTTGTTTCGCTGCCAAAACATTTTCATTTCCTTTTCTCCAGGCCTTCTTTGTCCTCCTTGTGTCTATTTTTACTGCATTTTGTGACAGTCAGTTTGCCATTTAGGTGAATCTTTCTGCAGTGTGGCCAACAAAATACTAGCAGCAGAGAAGCCTGCTAATTAAAATCACTGCCTGCAATTTATAGATGTGCTGTCTGTGCTCAAGGAGGGATGGAGAGCAGAAATCGCTGCCCTCTCTGCTGTGAGGCCAGCCTGGGGTCACGCAGCTGCTGCAGAGACTGGTTCCCTGCCCCTGCTGATGTCACTTGGCCGCGGACATCGGGGATACGGGGTTCTTTGAATGCCGGCTGCCCCCGATCCTGCCGAATTCCTCAGCGCACAGCTCCCGTTCCCTGGGCAGCGCCGGAGCTGGGGGCCGCGGTGAAAAGGGCATCTCCCGGCCAGGGGGAGCAGCGCGGGGCCGGGGGGAGCACCGGGGGTGCGGGCCCATCCCGGGTGCAGCGGGCACCCGGACCCGCGTCCCGGGGCCGGCGACGAGCGGCAGCGGCGCCGAGGGGACGGCCCGAGGGGCGGCGGGGCCGGCGGGGGGCGGCTCCCGGGGCCGCGGCCGTGGCGGCGCGGCCCTGCCCAGCGCCGGCTCCGCTCCGCGCCTGGTTGGTGCCGTCGGGGCCGGGGGCGCGGCCAGGCCGGGGCCGGCCCGGTAAAGCGGCGGCGCGGGCGCGGCGGCCCCGCACCATGGAGGGGCACCTGGCGCGCTGCAAGATCGTGGTGGTGGGGGACACGCAGTGCGGCAAGACGGCGCTGCTGCACGTCTTCGCCAAGGACTGCTACCCCGAGGTGCGGGAGGGCGGCGGGAGGGCGGGCCGGGCTCTGCGCCCCGCATCACCTCACCTCACCTCACCTGACCTCTGCTCTCCCCTCCGTCCCCCAGAGCTACGTGCCCACCGTCTTCGAGAACTACACGGCCAGCTTCGAGATCGACAAGCAGCGCACGGAGCTCAACATGTGGGACACCTCAGGTGCGCCGGGGGCTGCGCGGGGGTGGCGGGGCCGGCCTCGTCCCTCCGGCCGATGGGCTTTCCCCGTTCCCTGAGCCGCCGGGCCGGGCTGGGCTGGGGCTGGGGTAGGGGCAGCGGCCCCGAGCCCTGTGAGCCTCCCGGGGGCCCCGGGCAGCGCCGGGCGGGCGCTCCCTTGTCCCGCAGCCGGCGCGGCTCCGCGGGGCCTCTCGGTGCTGCAGCGGAGACAGCGAGCAGCGAGAGAGCCGGCTGCGGCGAGGCCGGAGCGGAGCGGGGAGGAGGGAGAGTGCCGCTGGAGGAAGGAGCCCTCGCCTCGGGAGGGATGCCCTGGAGCTGCCACAGAGCCTCTGGGGTTCGCTGGCGTCTTTTTGGCTTGGTTTGGTTTCGCGTCTTTGTGTCCTCCGTTGTGGTTCTGCTCAAAGCGCCGGGCACAGCTGTCCCAGCCCACCAAGACCCGTCCCAAACTTTGTGCCTGCCCGTGCCTCAGTGGAGGCATGAGTTGCAAGAGAAGCGCGTGATGCAGAGCTAATAGAAATATTGGCATCCTACAAAGTTCACATGCACTTTCTGATTTACCTTTGGATCCTTTTGTACAGGCAGTGCAGCTGAATGCTGTGCTCTGCTGATGAATATACATCGTGTGCTTGCTGATGCTCTTTCCCCATGTTCTCATAATTTCTGGAATCCCGATGACAAATGAAGTCCTCTCAGTGTCCAAGAGCAGTAGTAAATGAAAACATGACCTAGGACTTTCTTTTCCTCTTGTTCAGTCAGATTCCTTGCTGCAATTTTGCATTCATTAAATGACAGCTGTAGGATTAGCTTAGCTCTACCTAGAGTAGTGCTTTACTGAGTCTTGGACTAGCCTAAACATGTAAAATACGTTTGAGTCTTCTTCTGGCGCTTCCTGACTCAGGAGACCTTGCTTTGCTGATTTTTATTCCCTGAGACAAAAAGGGAATTAGATTCAGCTTTGCTAGCAAGCTGTGTGCTGTGATGTGAGCCGTGAGGACACTGGCTCCTGGGGCAGGGGCTGGGCATGAAGTGTTGGCTCTCGGTGCTTGACCAGGAGCTGTGCTTGAAGCACAGAGTGTTAATTATGTGGAGGCCCTTGCAGGGTGGTTGCTGCTGGGCCGGTGTGTGTTTGGAGACTCTCAGATGTGGCCACAGTGAAACCATCCTGGCTGGTCCCTGGCTGCAGAGGGCTCCTTGAAGCTGCTCAGGGTGTGCCAGGACTCAGGGGTGGTCGACCTCGCGTGTCACTGGGGTGCATATGAGTGTTCACCCACAACTTGTTCACCCTCACGGCTGGGGGAGTTCAAAACTTGGGCTTCTGCAGCCTTGGAAGGGGATGTGGTGGGTTATCTTTGCTAGGCACTGAATGGCTTTGCTCTTGAGTATCTGTGTTTGATATAAAAAACTTCACCTTTGCGGGGTGTAGAAGCATGTTTGAAGCATTGCTTGCTTTTTAGGAATCCTCCAGAATGATGTGCTTTGGTCTTACAAATGTTTAGAGAAAAGGACATGATAAAAAGTTCTTTAAGAATGTATCTGGCACCTGCATCTGATGCTGTCACACGTTCATTTTTCCCCTTGTGACAAAAGTTGTTTTTCCAATATTTGTCTCTGCAGCCAAAAAATAATGGACTTTGATTCTTTCTCTTTTCTCCTGTGAAAAATGTCAGACCTTTTTAACAGCTTTGCTGTAGATGGAGTTCTTCAGTTGATTTTCCAGATAAATTCTCTTTGATTTGAAATACACAGGAACTAGTTCTTAAACAATCCTGCAAAGCTCTTCACAGCAGTTTTCCCTGGTAATCAAACTGAAATTTTTAGCTGTAGACCACAAACAACTGTTGAGTTTCCACTAGCCTTCAGAGGCCCTTAAGAATGGCAGCTCTGGCAAAAGAAATTTTGCACAATAGCGAGTTGAACCAGCTGAGCTGAAGGGATCAGGAGTAGCTCATTGCCCACCACCACCAAGGAGAATGACAGGCACTGGTGAGCACTTCCCCTTCTCTCTGGACTACCTACTCTTTCTTTTAAGCTGCTTTTCATATAGGGCTTTATTGTTCATGATAAATTCCATCCCAGCAAGAGTGAAAAAAGATGTTGAGAAAGGGTGATCCTGACATGAGGAGGGGAACACTTTCTATTTTAAATGCTCTCCACCTCTTAGATAAGTGATTTGAACTGAACTTCCCTGAGAAATCAGCAGACCTGGAGAGAGGAGGTGGATATTGTTTTTTACTTTTTAATTGATTTCCCTTGCCCCATACTTAGTTGAGGAAGCAGTTGGAGACTCTGGAAGCTGCACAGAGCGAGCTGAGCATCAGCTCAGATGATGGGTGATGGGGAAAGTGCAGGCTGGCCTGGAAAACTCCCTTTATGATGACTGAGTGTGGCTGCAGTCTACCTGGCCACTCAGCCATCCCACTGGTAAGCCCTGTACAGCCCTGGGTGTTGCCTGCTCCCTGTGTCCTGCCATCCTGGCTGACAGCAGTGTGTTGGAAAATGCAGCCTTTGGAGCTGAATTGACCCCTCCTGCGAAGTGGCAAACACAGGCTGTGACACTGGCAGCTGGCAGACAGGAGCTCTCATTAGAGGAATATTGACATCGAGTGGATGGAAGTGATGGAGAACTGAATGGCTGCCAAATTGTATTGTAACCTCTGATTTTCTTTAAATGTCTTTTAACTCTTTGTCCATTGACAAGGTTTTCTGGGGCTGGAGGGTGACTCTGGAGAGTTTCCAGCATTGAGAATCCTTTGCAGGGTGAAACCTGTGGTGCTCTGGCAGGGCAGATGCTGGGACTCTGCGCTGTCTCAAATGTGCCTTAGATCCAGGAATGCACCAGCGAGAAAATCCCCTTGTCCAACATCTGCTGGTTGCATTTTGTGTTTGTTTCCGTTTGTTCCCCAGCTCGGGACAGATCATGGGAGTAAAATTGCTTCAGGTTCCATTTCACAGCGTGTCAGGAATGTCCCATGCCTCCAGTCCCCAAGGGCTACGTACTGTTTGCTAGAGCCTCCACTGGAAAGCAGTTTGACATCCTTGTCTGTGAGGGAAGGGGTGCAGAGCTGGATGGGGTAGGCATGGCTGCGGCTCCAGGAGTGGCCATGCCCTGGCACCTCTGCTCGTGAGCCTTATGGAGGACACGGTGCTTTGCTGCTCTTCTTGTCCCTGTTCCTGTTCTGGCAAATTCTTTTGGCTGCCTGTTGGCTGAGCACGCTCAGCACAGAAACGACTCCAGTGCACAGGGCTGGTATCTTGTGGTGGGGGAAACTCCTGTTCAGTGGGATGCCTGATGGGCAGGGAGTGCTGTTCCCAAAGGGCTGGGAGCCTCCCAGACCCGGAGCGCCTGTGCCCCGGACCCAGCGGGAAGAGCTTTGTTCCTCGCGGCAGGTGGAGGAGGGTGGATGGCTGGTGATCATTAGCGATGCTCTGCAAGGAGTGGGCGAGTTTCGAGTTTCGTCTGAGTGCGTCAGGTCTGGGAGGGAGCATTGTTGCCCCCAGGCGTGCATGGGCAGGGAGCTTCTCCTCAGCAATGCAATACTTCTTTCCCCGTGGGATCAGGGAGTGTCCCCGGGTCTGCCCAGCTCCGGGAGGTCTGGAATTGGAACCACGGAGGTGCTCGGCAGGTCTCTGGCAGAGAGAGCCTTCAGTGAGCAGGCTGCCCTGCTGCCTGGGGACTGTGCTTGGAGTGTGTCCCACCATGAGCTGGCACTGCCAGTGCACCCTCTGCCCATGCTGGACTGGCCCAATGCCCTGCCTGTTCTGCAGCGATTCCCTGGCACTGAGTGCAAGCAAAGGGAGAGAGGAGCTCAAGCCATGCTGTGCCCAGTGCCTCGGCAAGGCCCGGGTTGGCAGCGCTGGTGCTGGCAGGTCTGAGGCTTTACCCTGTATCTAGGTGGACTTTTTGTTCTGTTTTCAATGATAATGGTGAAGAGCCTACACTGTACCTTGCAGCCTGGACTGAGTTCTTTGCTTTTGGCTCACCCCTTCTATGCTGGGAGGCTCTGGTGTGCCTGTGGCCTCAAGGTGCAGGCAGGCAGAGCAGGGAGTGACCTGAGGCCTTTGAGCTGCTTGATGCATCTTTTGCTGGTGCAGATTCAGCTGCAGAGTAGAGCTGCCTGCTTCTGCTAGGGACATCTTTGCCAGTGCTCAGTGGGAGACCCAGGCTGGCATTGTGCCTTGCACAAGGTCGTTGTTGCCTTGGAAAGCTGCTGGAGGGGTCTGTCCTCTGTGGACCATCAGGATGCAGCGTGCTGGAGAGTCGCAGTGCCTGCTGCAGCCTGCAGTGTTGCAAAGGTCAGTGCTCAGGTTCAGCAGTGCCCTGCTCAGCTCAGAGCAGAGGAGCTGTGTGGCTGCCAGCCCTCCACAGCCACTGTCTCTTCAGCAGATGTGCTTTCAAGACAAGAATAACGCTGTGAATTACAAACCCCCTCCGCCTTCCTCTTTGCCTGTGCTCAGCAAACAGTCTGCCTTGGAATGGCCTGTGTGGGAACCCACAGGCTGTGATAACAGATCCTTCTTTTCAGGGAACTACTGAGGAATGTTGATGAGATTAGAGAGCTGAAAGGGGCTGAGTTTAGCCATGGCATCTCCATGGATGCTGTGGCTGTCTGTGCCTGGATTCCCAGTGTGCAGCTCCAGGATTGCTATGGCTGCCTCTCCCGAAGTGTAAGAACAAGCTCTGTCTCAGAAAGACTTCAATGCTACTTGCAGTCTGAGGCAGAGAAAATGTGGAGCTGCCCTTTCCATACCAAAAGAGCTCCTCCCATGCTTCCTATTCAGACTGAGAGCCTAAAACCAGCATGCTTGTGTTGTGCCTCAGCACAAATATGTAGTTAATCCTAAAAATACGTGCAGCTGGGTCACATTCTCACGCAGGTCAGTAGCCAGTCAGACAGACCTTTAAAGGCTTGCAGCAGAAATGCTGATACTGAAGTGGGTGGAGGATGGACCTTGAGAAGACATGACAGGACAAGACAGGGCAGGGCAGTGCCCAGGAGGATCATCTCTCTGGGCTGTGCACAGTGTGGGGGGCATGCTGCAATGCTGTGTGGCTCAGGGATGGAGGCTGGTTCCGCTCTGATGATCCCTGTGGCATCATCCATCCTTTGTCCCCTACAGATCTGAGAGGCTCCAGCCTCTGTGGGGCCATGAGATGTCCTGGGAGTTCTGGGGGTGCTGAGGAACATTGCCTTTAGTGACAACTAGCTGACCTTGCTGGCTGCTGTGACCTTGTGCCCAAGGAAGGATGTTCTGTGGGGTGGGTTTGTTCCCAGCTCAGGTGCAGACCCCTTTCCCACAGCCCAGAGGTGATCTGCTCTCTCCTATGCTCTGCTCTCCCTGCTCCTTTTGCCCCAGATTCTGAAGATAAAATCTCCACTCCATTAAACTTTGCAAGTGTACAGGCCCAGCCTTCCCTGTGGGAAGAAACCTTATCTGGCAGCCAAATGCTTGGGGCGGGATCTGATGCCTGTGAACAGCGAACCTGAAATGTGCAGCACTGCACCAAGAGAACTGTGTTCATTCAGCCCTCAGCCCCGTTCCCTGAGGGCAGAGTGCGTGCTGGCTGTGCTGCAGGAAGCTGTTGCCGCTCTAGGTCCCTGTTGTACCCTGTAGAAAGGATGGCAGGCAGGTTGTGGCGATGCCAGCTGTCCTTGTGACATGGCAAGAGTGCCAGGAAGGGGCTTGTGACCCCCATTTGTCTCCCTGGTCAGCTGCTGCAGGTGTGAAAAGGCTGGGAGGGCCCCGCGGCGGCACCTGCAGACCCAGTCCTGCCATGCCAGACACCCCCAGGAGCCAGCAGGAGCTTTCAGGGGCTCCTCACAGCTGCTGGAGGGAGGTTTGCATCTGAGCAAGCTTCTCTGGACCACAGGTAGCTGCATATGTGAGGCAGGCACAGGACTGGGATGAGGCAGAAGCGCTCGGTGCCTGCCTGAGCTGGGGATTCCTCCACTGGTAAATCCAGCAGAACAGCCTCCTCCTGAGGGGCAGGCTTCCAGTAATAAGATCTGGAGAAGGGCCCAGAAGTGCCACCTCAGCCTATGCAAATACCATTCCCTTCATCCTGAAGGTGTGCCAGCTGGGCTCTTCAGTAATTCACTAATTTTTGTACGTGCTTTGTAAGAATTAGGAGCAGAGGTTAATTGTCCAAGCTGATGAGCTGTTTTTTTCAGTTGTGCACTTCCCAGGAGAGTGTTTATTCTATGCCACGGAGCAGTTTCCTCCTTTCCTGTACTTCAGGGGTTTGCAGTGATGTTGCACAAGCAAGAGAAAGGTCAAAGTTCAGCCAGGACAGAAGGTTGTGGAAGTCCTGGGGCTGTTGACTTGGTCCTGCTTTGGCAGCTTTGTCCTCTTACCCAGAGCTTGGCTGGACCCTGGGTGGGATCTGTCTGGCAGAGTGGACATCCTCTGTCATCTCTAGAGGCTGGTCCTCATCTGGCACCTCTGTGTGGGGAGGTGACCCAAAACTCTTCGTTATGTCAGTGTAGCCCTCCAGAAAGCTGGGATGAATTTGTGCTTCATTCCACAAAGGCTGCTCTTGGCAGTCCCTGCAGAAAGCAGCATGTGCCTCAGCATTGCTTCCTCTTTGGGGAGAGTTTACAGTGAGCCCCCCAAGACAAGTGTGCTGCAGAGAAATGGAGATCTTGGCAGTGCTCATCTCTGTTTGAAGCCAGAGCTGGGCTGTGGGAGCCCCTTGGAGAGCAGATCATGGCTCTGCGAGCAGTCTGGCTTTCCTGGTGTGTAAAGCCCTATTGTTGGATGGAGGGTGCCTGTGTGAGGAGGCTCATCCTCTCTAGAACAGCTCATAAAGAGCAAATGAAGATTAGCACCATGTTGGTATAGATGAAACAGCATATTTCTGTCCCCTGCCCGAGAGTGGCATCTCTGAGCTGCACTGCCAGGCACTCCAGGATCTGCCAGCCAAGGGGAAAGAGGAGCTACTCATGCTTGTATCCACCCCTGAACTGTAGACAACAATGTGGATTTTATTTTTAAGCTGCTTGTAGGCTTGCTCCAGTTTTCTCTTTAATCATGAGCAGATGCACTTAGGTCCTGTTTCTTGCAGACCTGGATGCCAAGTGGGAGAATGACTCATGCAGTAAGGGAAGGCTGAGTCTGCAGACACACCAGCCTTGGGCTCCTCTGTGTGTTCGGAATTGCCAGACTGAGGGTCTCTGGAGTGTCTTGCTGGAGTGTCTGTAAGGTGTCAAGTGCACATAATCCATAAAACTGAAGAGCTAGAGTTGAAGGCTCTGGCTTTTTTGGGTTGCTTAGGTGAGGTTTTGGGGGGTGTTTTGTTGTTTTGGATCTTTTTGTCTTTAATTGTCATATGCAATGAAAAAGTAATAGATGCAAAACCTAGAAGACTAATCACCCAGACAATTTCCTGATTCAGTAGAGATGTCTCCAGAGCAAACTGGGGATTACCTTGGCTGGGAGCAATGCAGCTCTCCTGCCTCTGGGTCCCCAGGGGTTTCTGTCAGTCTCCTGAGGTGGGCAGAAGCTGCTGCTTCTGGCTGGGAGCTGAATGCCAGCTGAGGTGCCAGGGGTGACTCCTGCCCTTCGGAGCTGGAGCTTCATTAATGAATATGAAGCAAATTTTGATCACGTTTAGAAAGATAAGGTTCTTTGCCTCGTGCTCCCCTTCCCTCAGCTCCTCCTGCCAGCACAGGAGTCTCTCCTCCTGTGGTCCCAGGTGAGGGGAGCAGGGTTCCTGGCACTGGGCTGAGCCCGTGGGGGTGCTGTGGGCTAGTGGGGGGCTGCAGCAGCGCTGTGGGCTCTCTGCTGAGGGGCTGGCTGGCTGCTGAGGAGCAGCAGGTTGCTATGATACAGTTTGCTGTGGCAATGTCTGTGCTGAATGAGCCAAAGCTGCCCCTACAAAAGGAGCATTCCTTGGCTGGGAGGGGGTAGATTTATCTGAAGTGTTTATGTAAAACTGAGAAGCTGCAGGGAGAGGATGTGCGTGGGAACAGTTTCCTCCAGCAGCAGGGCCCCTGTCTGGAGGCAGACAGCCCTGTGTGCATGGGGGAGAGGGCAGGGCTCAGATAAAGGACCCGGCTAGTTCAGGCGTGCGGATCAGCCCTGGATCTCCCGTCCTGTGCTCTGCTGTCAGCCCATGGCAAACATGAGACTGAAGAGCCTGTTCAAAGGGAGCTCAGCACTGCTGTGCTTGGTGCTGCCTGGGAAAGCAGCCCCGGGCTGAGCAGGGCTGGCTCATGTGGGAGTGCTGTGACTCTGCCAGGTGTGACTCTGCCAGGTGTGACTCTGCCAGGTGTGACTCTGCCAGGTGTGAGCCTGAGGCGAGGTCAGAAACCTCTGTGCTCTGGACACTGGGTCACCCTGGCTCACCCTGCCTGCATGTCTGGCATCCCTGTCCCCAGAGCTGCCCGAGATGCCCCAGGGACTGGCTCCTTTCCATTAGGGAGTGTGACTTTCCCTCTAGGATGAGAGCTGGGCTCTGCAGGGGTCGGGGTCTGTTTCTTCTGTGCTGATCCCAACCCCTTCCCTTCCCAGTGCCTTTGCAGGGACAGAGCCCCACCTCTGCCCCAGAGGAGCAGGGGGTGCAGGTGCCTTTGCTCCCCTGGGCTGGCTGTAAGAGCTGGAGACACCTGTAGCCAGTTTTGCTGGGAATCCAATTGCACATCAAATCCAGGGCACCTTCCCCTGGCTGCCTGGGGTTGGCAGGGGCTGGGCTGGTCCTAGCCCTGGAGCTCTGCTGTTGTTGGTACCGTGGTCTGAGCTGGATGGCCAGTCTCTGGCACTGCCAGGGTTTGGGAAAGCTCCACAAAGCCCCTCAGCCTGCCCCATGTGGGCTCTGGGCAGAGGCAGGAGTGTCAGGCTCTGCTGCCCAGGTGTTTGCAGAGCTCCTGCTGTGCTGGGGGACTGTGCCCCACTCTGCACCTCAGCTGGGAGCCCCTGTGCACACAGGACCTGGGATTGGAGCTCCTGCAGAGAATCAGCCCGTTCTCCTCTGGTGCCCAGCCCAGGCTGATTTCCATCCTTCCTGAAACATGAGCCACCGTCCTCCATAATTCATCAGGTGCTGAACTACATCAAGGAGCCACCTGACACCTGGGCCCCACCCTTCTGCTGGGGTGGGAAAGTGCCAGGTCCAGACATCCCAAGGAGCTGCAGCAGGAAGCAGGTCTGGCTTCCTCAGCCTAGGGTGGGCAATCCTGCTTTTGGAGGAGGCATATTCAACAAGGACTCTGGTGTCTCTGCTTCCTCTTTCCATAAATAAAATCTGCTTGTCATCCCTCCAGGAAGTTTAAATCATTTGTCTTTGCAATATAAAACCAAAAGAGTGTTTTTAAGTAGCAGTGAGGCTGATTGCTCCATGACTGTTTCTGAGGTGTCTGTGCTCACCAACAGAGTGCAGTGCAAATAAAAACGCCATGGCAGCGTGACTTTACTGCCCAAAATTTGCATTGAAGGGGGGTGTGTGTGCTCATGTGTGTAGCAGAAGCCATGCAGGATTCAGGCTGGGCTCTTTGCCTGCTCACAGTTCCTGTGGAATGCAGAATCATCTCCTTCCATTTATAGCTCATTCACCAAATCCTGTCACTTCTTTTTTTATACCAAAAAGAATCTGATTTTTCCCAGCACGAATCCAGAAAGAAGGCAATTCATTTTTACCTGTCACAAATTCCCACAACCTATGTCAGCAAGCTGTCCTGTATAAAGATAGCGAGGGAGGATGAAAACCAGCAGTAGCATTTGCTGTCTTTCCTCAGCCACACCTTTCCACTGTGAGGGATGCAGCACTGGCATGACAAGTGATGGAATCCAGGCGTGAGTGGTGAGCCAGGCGTGTGCAGTGCTGAGCCCTCCTGCGTGAGCAGCATCCCCAGCAGCACTTCTCCACCAGCACCTGCCAGATGCTCACTAGGGAGGGAGAGGGATGCCAAACTTGCCTCTTCACTCTGTCAAGGGGTAAATACAAGAAAACGAGGACAAAACCTTTGACTTCCAGAGGACAAATCCTCTGCCCATGCCATAAAGTTCAGCAGAGCTGGACAGGCAGAGGATTTCAGTTCCTTTGTTTAGTCATGGAAGTCAAAGGTTTTATCCTCATTTTCTTATATTTACCCCTTGACAGAATGAAGAGGCAAGCTTGGCGTCCCTCTCCCTCCCTAGCGAGCATCTGGCAGGTGCTGGTGGAGCAGTGCTGCTGGGGATGTCTCGGAACTCACCCAGGGATGCTGCTCACGCAGGAGGGCTCAGCACTGCACATGGTCACTGCTCAAAAGCTCGGCTTAACGCCCTTTGTCTTCAACAGAGAGGTCTGCATCGCGTGGCTGCGTCTCCAGTTGTTGCTGGAATGAAAGACCCGTGCCTGGTGGAGAGGGCTGAGGGTCCCAGGGTCCCTTGGTCCAGAAGCAGTCCTGGGATGGGACCTGCTGACCCCGCTCCTCTCCGCAGGCTCGGCCTATTACGACAACGTGCGGCCCTTGGCCTACCCGGACTCGGACGCTGTGCTCATCTGCTTTGACATCAGCCGGCCCGAGACCCTGGACAGCGTGCTCAAGAAGGTGAGTCCCCAGCAGCCAGAGGGGTGCTCTGCCCCACCACGGCCTCCCTGTGCCCTGAGGCTCTCGGCAGCGCTCAGAGCTCTGGCCCTGCAGCCTTGCCTGGAGTTCCTGTGCTCTGCTTGGTCTGTGCAGAATGCAAAATATTTCCATTTGGAAGGAACCTAGGGGATGGTGAAGCTCACAGCAGCTTGCAGCGTGTGTGTGGGGTCTGTCTGTGTCCACATGCACAAATGTGGGGACGCAGAGAAATGTTGGGCATTTGTTCTGTTTTCCATCAAGACCTTGCAGGGTATTATGGATCTCTGTCAGCAGAACCACCAGTGGCTATGGATTGCCTGCAGCAGCTGGGGAGTAGCCCCTGGTGCTTGTTTCCAAGCAAGCAGAGTGCTGTTTTTTGGCTCTCCCCTCAGTTCAGCATCTGCATAGCAGAAAAGACAGCAATCAGTTCTCTATAGCTCCTCAACAGAAATTATGAGCTGTGGTGCTGAATTTGAAGTGAATTAATGAGATGGCCCAATGCCACTGGCCTGGAGAGCAGGCAGGGCCCTAAGCCTGCCCTGGCACAGCTGAGTGGCCGTGCTCTGTGGGAGCAGCTGAGAGTTTTCTACCTGCACCTTAGTCCCTTTCAGCACAGCTGATATTCCAGCTGGCAGGTCCCAGAGAGCCTCACAGGGCTGGGGATCTGCTGTGGAGCACCCCTGGCTGGTCTCCAGTGGGTCTCTTCTGCGAGAAGGTCCCACACAAGGCTTTCCTCTGAGATGGAGTCCAGCAACTCGGAGTGCTGCTCAGAGGAGTGAGGGTAAGTGGCTTCTTAATTGCATCCCATCGTCCTGGCCGTGCCCTGCTTCCTTCCATGCATCCAGGGAGCTGTGGTTCTGCTGTGCAGGAAAGCATCTGGCAGCTGCATCCTGTCCTGGGGGGCTGGCATCTCATTTGTGACACTCTGAGACACCAAGGCATGAAAAGCAGCACAGAGCAGCAGCTCCCGCGGCTGTTCTCCTCAGAGAGCCCCAGGGCTGGAATGGCCACGGCCTGAACATGTCACATTGTGCTGGCTGGCCTCTTGGCCTCTCCACATTTTGCCAAATGTTGTGCTGAAGCAAGTGCCTCTTACTCAGCTGCTGGCAGGGCTGAGAAGTGGATCTTTGTCTCAGGAGTGTCCTGGTGAGGGGACAAAGACCCTTCAGATAAATTGGTCAATGGCTCAGTGTTGGCTTCCAGAGCAGGTCCCGGGTACCAAGCAGGCTGGGTGGAGGGAGGGTGTTTCATGTGGACTCAAAGAATTCACTGCTCAGCTTGGGAGTCAGCAGAATAATAATGCAAGTGAATCACTTACACCTTAATGAAATACAAACCTCTCAATAATTAGGTGGGGCTGGGAGTTATTTGTGTCTCTGCACACTCTTCATGTGAGTCCACCCTGCTCAGTGCGTGGCTTTCCCTGTACAGCCTCACAGATGTTTTGAGTGCTGCTAGGCAATGTTTTTTTGATATGGTAACTTAAAATAAACCCTAAATCCCAGGGGATTTCTTAAGTGCCTCTGAGTAGATGCCTTGTTTCCTTTGGTGCAGGCTCACAGCCTTATGGCAGTGAGGAAAATTCCTAAGACACCATGAAGTTGAAATGGGTTTTAGCTTGTGATATCAGGCAAATAAGGAAAATAACATTTCCTGTTCAAGCCCCAGGCAAAAATTCAGCAGAGGAAATCTTTATTAATGCCTCCCCTGTGATGCCTGGGCTGCTGTACAGTTGAAGGGGCAGAGGCATCTGAGGGAGTGCAAGCAAGCAGCTCTGCCTTTCATGCAGAGCAAGATTTCATGGAGTGGTGCCTTGGTTCTGACAAGTCTTGATAGCACAACAGGTTTTGGGCTGCCAGAGGTGTCAGTCATGCAGGAAGAGGGTCACAGCTCTCTCCACAGACTCTGCCAGGTGTGAACACTTGTAGCTCAAATCCTTCACGCAAATTAGGGTGCTTGAATTCCAGCTCCAAAAGAGCTGGATGTGTTCCTTGTGGGGTGGTGTAGGCCTTTGGTGCTCTGTGGCTGCAGCACCATCATCTCCAGCATGCTGCCCAGGGGCTGGGGGTGTCTGAGTCCTGGGGAACCCACCTCCTTGGCAAGCAGATACCTGAAGATACCCAAGACAATCTCCTGATAGAAAATAAGATTTTTCATATTTTGCAGTTGCTTTGGTCTGATACTGGTTGAATGACATTTGGGTGGTTCTTGGCACTCCCTTCCCCACGAGGTTGTGGACACTGGGTTTGGTGGCTTGGTTTTCTTTCTGCTTCTAATTGCCCAGGGCTTAACCCCGAGTTATCTAGCAGGAAATTGGTAATTCCAAGTGACACTTCAGCTGGGGGCAATCTCCATTTATTGTCTGTTTTCTACTTCAGCACCACTAGATAAGTAACTGGGGCATTGACATGCTGATGGAGCTGTGCAGGTCTCCCCCGGGGGAGGTCACAGGTGATGGATTTATTTACTGCTGCAGACACAGCTGACATCAGGCATTCACTTTGGGAGCTCTGAAAGGAGTCATTTATATCAAGGACATGGATGTTTGCCCTGGCCTTCTCTTTCCATTGCTTCAATTCTTAATTTCCCTGGCTATAGCTATGCTCTTAATATCATACTCTCTCTAACAGGTGGTTCCCAGTAATAAATAGTGTGTGAGTGTGCAAAGAGCTCTCCACTGGCCGTGTTGACCCTTGGGGTCCCAGATCTGAGCACCACACTGTGTGGCTGTTTTTCCACAGCCAGGACTGGCTTCCTGTGGCCTTACACAGGGGACCACCGCTTGGATGGGGCAGGTTTGCAGGGCAAAACCTGGAACAGGTGAGCATGAAGTTGTCCATGGGTTACTCTGGCCATTCCCATTCTTGACCTTGGCAGTCATTAAAGAGCCCTGATATGCTAATCAGTGTTTGAACAGTTGTGACACCCCGTTTGGAAAAGCCACACACACCAGAGCCTCTCCTTTCCTCTGCAGTGGCAAGGGGAGACGCAGGAGTTCTGCCCCAACGCGAAGATCGTGCTGGTGGGCTGCAAGCTGGACATGAGGACAGACCTCAACACCCTGCGGGAGCTCTCCAAGCAGCGCCTCATCCCTGTGACACATGAGCAGGTGTGTTTGGGCAGTGCCCAGGGAGGGGAGAGCTGTGCTCTGTGACCACTGCACCCAGGCCTTGGTCTGCAGCTGGTTTGATCGTGGCTCGGGGGCTCGGAGCTGCTCGTGTTTCCACCACTCTTGTCCCCAGCTCTGGAAGACCCTTATTCCTGATGCTCTGCTGAGCAGCCACCCAGTTAGTAGCCAAAAAAAGTCATTCCCCAAAGCAGGTGGAAGTGCCTGATTTGACAAGCTGGACTGGCTAAAGGGGAGTGTTGTCCTCCTGCATCTCCAGTTCAGTGCAGCTCTTTCTGCTCCCAGTGACTCCTGCTTGGGTTCTGCATAGGGGCAGAACTGCAGGAGGGAAGAAGCCACAGCTGAGGGGCTGCTGCCAGTGACCTCCAGAGGAGCCAGCAGTGTCTGGTGCAGGGGCAGCTGCACTCTGAGCTGCTGCTGTGCCTGGCTCTGTGTTGTGCAGAGCAGGTGACTGACTGTCCCGGCAAGGGGGGCACTGCAGGGGTGGCACTGTGTGAATGACGAAGTGCCAGTAACCCAGGGCCCAGTGGTCGGCAGCACTGTCTGCTCAGGAGGCTGCCCTCCCCTCTGGAGCTCTCACAGAGCCTTGCTCTGCTGGGGAACCGCTGTGTCCCCGTGCTGCCACTGTGCTCTGGCAGGGCTGCCTGTGTGGGAGGCTCCTTGGCCAGCAAGCTGTCCTAACCTTGTTGCCCTCCCTCCCGTGTGTCTGGCCTGCAGGGCAGCGCGCTGGCACGGCAGATCGGGGCGGTGGCCTACGCAGAGTGCTCCTCCAAGGTGTCGGAGAACAGCGTGCGGGACGTGTTCCACGTGACCACGCTGGCCTCGGTCAACAGGGTGCACAAGAACCTGAAGCGCAGCAACTCCAAACGGGGACTGAAGCGGGCGTCACAGATGCCTGGCAGGACAGACTTACTGAGTGACACAGAGATCAGGAAAGACCGAGCCAAGAGCTGCTCCATCATGTGAAAAATGGGCTGTAAATAATGTGTGTGTGTTGTCCATTTGTACAGTAACTGGCTGAGATAAGGGCATGGTGCTGGCTGCAGGAGCTAGCCTGCCTTTCCAAAGCCTTTTTCTCAGTCTCTAGGGCTGAGCAAAGGTCCCAGCTGCAAGCAGGGCTGCACGAGTCGCCCTGCACTGTGGAGAATTCTGGGCTGGCTGCTGCTGTGCAGATTGCTTGGGATGAAGGAACCACTTGGCAGAGGAGTATTTGGGTGCTGGAAGGTCTGTGGCTGGGTGAAACAAAGTAAAAGGGAGCGATGCCGTGTGTGTGCCACCCTCCTGTGCCCGCAGCCCAGGCCCTGCCCGTGTGCAGCTGTACAGCACACACAGTGTGGGTTGGGGGCTGCATGGGACCTGAGCTGGAGGGAACAGGGGCATTGTGAGCAGCAGAATGCTGTCAGGAGAAGGTATTCTTCCAGTCTTCCTTTAGAAGGGAAATGATGTTTGAGGTGATGCTGCTCGGCCAGGTTGGACAGCAGGTGCCATGGAAGGTGCAGGTCTGGGAGGGAGGGCACGCTGGGAAGGAACCTTAACCTGATGAGACACCACAGCAGTCCACCTCCTGCAGAGAAAACAGATGTCTCTTCCCACAGCATTTCAGATACTCAAACTGCATTTGAAACGCAGCCAAGTGGATCTGGCTCTGAGGGAGAGGTGTGTCCCACTAGATGCATCCTGAGAATCGTGGTTCCCTTCAGCAAGCAAATGCCCCTGGGGAGCTTTGCTGACACCTGGGCTCTCCCCCTGTCCTGCACACACGGCTCCCAACAAGAACTGCAATAACAATCCATATCCTGCTCCCCACCCACTTCCAGCTGCAGATTGTGTTGCATGGTGCTGTGTTTGTCTGGTATCGATGAGAAAAATGACTTTCTGCATATCTGCACGCTGTCTCTGCTGTGGCAGTGGGAGAGGAGGTGCTCCCTGCCCTTGTGCCTTGCTGTCTGGCCTCCTCCCAGCATCTCCCATTGCTTCTGCTGCTGCCCCCTCTGAACGCCTTTGATGACAGTATTAGCCTGGGCTTAATGTCACATGGACACTTTATGGAAAAATAGAATCTGCTCCGTTGCCAGATCCAACTGTGTCTGTGGGCTACAGGAAAAATAAACATGATTGGAAAATCCGTGGTGCTTGGCTGTGCTCGTTTTTAAGTCAAACCACGCATCCTCTCAAAACCTCTCACTGCCCAACTTAAACCTTTGTATCCTAATGTCTCTCTCTAGCTCTTGAAATACACTTGTGCACCCCTTCAGTGAAAAACCCAGAGGACTTATCTGCATGTATTCATTTTGGAGTTGAAACACCTGCCTTGAATAGCCTCTCCCTCTGTCCCGACTCCTGAAATTTTGTGCAGCATTTGCAGGTTGTCCATGCCTGATTCAGCAGCCTGAGCTGCCAGGAGCTCTGCCCTCACTACAGCAATCGCTTTTGACTCAATATTTTGTGTCTGCTCTCACACGCAGATCTTAGGCTGCAGCTGCACAGTGAAGGCGTTTTGGGGAATTGGAGTTGCTGATTTACCAGGACAAGAAAAGCTCCCTCAGTGACTGGACACTTGTGCTGTGTGCAGGTTGCAAGAGCATGAAAATGCCCAGCTGCAGTCTGGGAGGAGAAGGAACTGAGCAAGGCAGTGTGTCGAGAGCCACCCTCAGCATCTTGATGCTTTTCTTGCACACTCCAGGTTCCCCAGAGCCTTTGCAAACATTGCTGAACAAAACCAGACCCCTGCTTGGATCGTAGCACTCAGTGGCACACAGGAGTCACTGCCCGCTGCTCGGAACCTGTTTGCATTCTCACCATCCCCATGTCACACAGCTACTGTGACTTCCTTCTTTCCACGTGCACACAGCGAGTGCATTCCCTCTTACCGTGCTCTAGCAACTTTCAGGCTTTTGAACGTGGTGTGGCAGTCCCTACAAAAGCAGTTTGAACGTGGTGTGGCAGTCCCTACAAAAGCAGTTTGAACGTGATGTGGCAGTCCCTACAAAAACAGTTTGAACGCGGTGTGGCAGTCCCTACAAAAGCAGTTTGAACGTGATGTGGCAGTCCCTACAAAAACAGTTTGAACGCGGTGTGGCAGTCCCTACAAAAGCAGTATGAACGTGATGTGGCAGTCCCTACAAAAGCAGTTTGAACGTGGTGTGGCAGTCCCTACAAAAGCAGTATGAACGTGATGTGGCAGTCCCTACAAAAGCAGTATGAACGTGATGTGGCAGTCCCTACAAAAGCAGTTTGAACGTGGTATGGCAGTCCCTACAAAAGCAGTTTGAACGTGGTGTAGCAGTCCCTACAAAAGCAGTTTGAACGCGGTGTGGCAGTCCCTACAAAAGCAGTTTGAACGTGGTGTGGCAGTCCCTACAAAAGCAGTTTGAACGTGGTGTGGCAGTCCCTACAAAAGCAGTTTGAACGTGGTGTGGCAGTCCCTACAAAAGCAGTTTGAACGTGGTGCGGCAGTCCCTACAAAAGCAGTTTGAACGTGGTGTGGCAGTCCCTACAAAAGCAGTTTCTGGGTCACTGATCAGTTTAAACTGGTGGTGGCTCTACCTGAACTTGTTAGCTCACCCTGTAAGCAAAGCTTAGTTCCAGGCTCCATCCTGGGGGGCTGTGCAGGGCAGCACCCCCTCCCTGGGGGCTGCCCCCAGATGCTGCAGAGTTGGCACAGCACGTCAGGCTCAGCTGCCCCAGGGCCAGCTCAGGGGGCTGTGGGAGCCTCAGCAGGGGCTCCAGTGCAGGGAGCTGTTCCTGCCTGCTGCGGGAGGCTCAGGGCTGTCCCGGGGGGGAAGGCAGGACAGCTGAGAGTTCATGGACACCTGCAGCTCAGAAAGGCACTCATGAGCAAGGTTGGTTACAGTCAGGGGAATCTCCAGTGCCCACTGCCACAAGATGCTCCCCAGTAAGGGGAGCAGGACAT
Source organism: Anomalospiza imberbis (assembly GCF_031753505.1). Classification (NCBI taxonomy): domain Eukaryota; kingdom Metazoa; phylum Chordata; class Aves; order Passeriformes; family Viduidae; genus Anomalospiza; species Anomalospiza imberbis. The sequence goes on along the minus strand of NC_089702.1, from coordinate 2,837,351 downwards.
GGAACTCTGAATGGCCTCAATGAGGAGGCAGCTGCATTCTGCGTGCTTTTCCCTCTGTTTTCCACGTGACCTCTCTCATGCACACCCAGGTGAAGCTGCAGTGCCAGAAAAGCAGCTGCTGTTTGGGGTAACACAAAAAGGATGGGATCTTTCTTGAAATCTTCTTGTTCTGATTTCATTAATTTATTTTCTGTGCTGGAGGGAAGTGTCATTTCTACCCACCTTGCACCCCCTCAGCACCGCTCTAACTGGCTGGAGGCCTGTGGTATGAAAATAATGGTATTGGAGTGAAAGTAATTTATGCCCAGCTGCTTCAAGGACAGCCAAAAAAAAAAAAAAAAAGATAAAAAAGAATTTGTATCAGCCAAAAAAGTGCATTCTGCCAGAGTGAGCAGGACCAGACTCAGATGCAGACATGTCCAGAGTAGGTTTGGACACAGAAACGTGCAGCTCATGAGAAGCTAATGAAAGCCAAAATGCAAATGCTGCCACAGCTGAGCTGAACCCAAAGCATTCATCTGTCACCCTTGTATACAGCCCAGACATGGACTGTTGGAAGCCTTTGAAGGCTTGGGCTTGTGGCTTCAGAGTGGGATTGAACCCTGGGCAAATGAGTGTCCCTGTCCCCTTCTCTGCCCCTCCTCAGAGGGCACCAAGGCTGCTCTCTGCAGCCACAATTCAGCAAGCAGCTTAATATTCTGGCACTTGCTTCTCCACCAGCTTTCTTCTTGTCTAATAAAGAGTGTTTGGACTCCCACAGTAGCTCATTTAACCAGACTTTTCAAAGGAGCTCCTCTCCCTCATTCTCCTTCTCTACAGAGGAATAAACAAGACAAAACAGGAAGCAAAATCAAAAGTAGAATAGAAAAGGCAAAAAAAGAATAAAGTCTGAAGCAGGAAAGGAGAGCTACAACCACAGGAGAGATCAAATGAACCCATTGTTGGGTCCCTTCTCCTCCAAACCAAGCCAAACCAAGTTTGGGAGTCTTTTGTGTGTACATACATACATACATACATACATATATATGTGTACACACACAGTGCATATTATATATATATATATATTTAAAAGTGTGTATATATATATATACACATAGTGTATATATATATTATATATTTTTTCCCTCTATATATGTATATATATAATATATATCTATACACACATATAGATACACAATATATATAGCCATATATCTATCTATAAGGATATAAATATATGAATAGGAGTAGACAGAGAAGCAGTTAATGGAAGTTTTGGGATTGTCAGCATGGGAACAGCTCCAAAGCATCTGCTGAAGTTAGTGGCAGGTAATCTGGGGTAAAAAAAGCAGCAGGAGCTGTGTGGGGGATGTGGCCCTGGCCCTCACTCCCGAGCATCAGAGTTCTGTTCAAAAGCACCAGGTAACCCAAAAATGTCATTCGGGGCTCCCACTGCATCCCAGGGTGTGGGACTGTGGCTTCTGCAGCCATGGAAAAGGCTCAGAGCCTGCTGTGCCTGCTGGGGACAGGGGAGGCACCCAGGGCACCCCCTCTGGGTGTGAGGGAGGCTGGAGGGGACAGGAACTGCCCTGCTTGCAAGTGGGAAACCTCAAGGTCAGCTGGGGATGGAGTTTTCCAGGGAGACTGGATAATCTGAGCTCCTGCATCACCAGGGGAGGGGACCAGGCTCCCCAAAAGAATGACTCAAAGCAGCTGCTGGTCTCAGCTCCAGCTGTGGTCAGCTGGCAGTGCTGGAGCTGCTGAGTCCCTGCTCCCTCTGAGCTGCCTGAATGCCAGCTGCACCCTGTGCCTCCCTGAATGCCAGCTGCACCCTGTGCCTCCCTGAATGCCAGCTGCACCCTGTGCCTCCCTGAATGCCAGCTGCACCCTGTGCCTGCCTGCCCTGGCGTGGGGCAAGCCCTGGACCCGCAGGCAGGCAGGCAGGGGATGGAGGAGCTGCTGCTGCAGAGCTCCCCAGAGGCACAGCCAAGGAGCTGCCGGGCTCGGGCAGATGAGTCAGCGCAGGAAAGAGAGAAACAAAAACTAGCAGATGGAAGAAATGGAACTGACACATGAAAATACACAGCAAGCGAGGAGGACTTGAGGCCCCTAATTAGTGCCTGCAGAAAAATTAATGAGCAGCACTGCCAGTGCAGGTGTGCTGGCAAAGAAAGCATTCCCCATCCATGGGGAGCAGAGCAGGGCCAGCCAGGGCCAGTCAGGGCCAGCCAAGGCCAGCGAGGGACAGCCAGGGCCAGCCAGGGCCAGTCAGGGCCAGTCAGGGCCAGTCAGGGCCAGCCGGGGCCAGTCAGGGACAGCTGGGGCCAGTCAGGGCCAGTCAGGGACAGCCAGGGCCAGCCAGGGCCAGTCAGAGACAGCCGGGGCCAGTCAGGGCCAGTCAGGGCCAGCCGGGGCCAGCCAGGGCCAGTCAGGGACAGCTGGGGCCAGTCAGGGCCAGTCAGGGACAGTCAGGGCCAGTCAGGGCCAGTCAGAGACAGCCGGGGCCAGTCAGGGCCAGTCAGGGACAGCCGGGGCCAGCCAGGGCCAGCCAGGGCACGTCAGGGCCAGTCAGGGCCAGCCAGGGACAGCCGGGGCCAGTCAGGGCCAGTCAGGGACAGCCAGGGCCAGTCAGGGCCAGTCAGGGCCAGTCAGGGACAGCCGGGGCCAGTCAGGGCCAGTCAGGGCCAGCCAGGGCCAGTCAGGGACAGCCAGGGCCAGTCAGGGACAGCCGGGGCCAGCCAGGGCCAGTCAGGGCCAGTCAGGGACAGCTGGGGCCAGCCAGGGCCAGTAAGGTCAGCCAGGGACAGCCAGGGCCAGCCAGGGCCAGCCAGGGCCAGTCAGGAACAGTCAGGGCCAGTCAGAGACAGCCGGGGCCAGTCAGGGCCAGTCGGGGACAGTCAGGGCCAGTCAGGGACAGCCAGGGACAGCCAGGGATGGCCAGGGCCAGTCAGGAACAGTCAGGGCCAGTCAGAGACAGCCGGGGCCAGTCAGGGCCAGTCAGGGACAGCCAGGGCCAGCCAGGGCCAGCCAGGGCCAGTCAGGGACAGTCAGGGACAGCCAGGGCCAGCCAGGGACAGTCAGGGCCAGCCTGGGCCAGTCAAGGCCAGTCAGGGCCAGTCAGGGCCAGCCAGGGCCAGTCAGGGACAGTCAGGGACAGCCAGGGACAGCCAGGGACAGCCAGGGCCAGCGAAGGACAGCCAGGGCCAGTCAGGGACAGTCAGGGACAGCCAGGGCCAGTCAGGGCCAGCCAGGGACAGCCAGGGCCAGCCAGGGCCAGTCAGGGACAGTCAGGGCCGGTCAGGGACAGTCAGGGACAGCCAGGGACAGCCAGGGCCAGTCAAGGACAGCCAGGGCCAGCCAGGGCCAGCCAGGGCCAGCCAGGGCCAGCGAGGGACAGCCAGGGCCAGTCAGGGCCAGCCAAGGCCAGCGAGGGACAGCCAGGGCCAGTCAGGGACAGTCAGGGACAGCCAGGGCCAGCCAGGGACAGCCAGGGACAGCCAGGGCCAGTCAGGGCCAGTCAGGGCCAGTCAGGGCCAGCCAGGGCCAGTCAGGGCCAGTCAGGGACAGCCGGGGCCAGTCAGGGCCAGTCAGGGCCAGCCAGGGCCAGCCAGGGCCAGTCAGGGCCAGCCAGGGCCGGTCAGGGACAGCCAGGGACAGTCAGGGCTAATCAGGGCCAGTCAGGGACAGCCAGGGCTGGCCAGGGCCAGCCAGGGCCAGTCAGGGCCAGCCAGGGCCAGCCAGGGACAGTCAGGGCCGGTCAGGGACAGTCAGGGACAGCCAGGGACAGCCAGGGCCAGTCAAGGACAGCCAGGGCCAGCCAGGGCCAGCCAGGGCCAGCGAGGGACAGCCAGGGCCAGTCAGGGCCAGCCAAGGCCAGCCAGGGACAGCCAGGGCCAGTCAGGGCCAGTCAGGGCCAGCCAGGGCCAGTCAGGGACAGTCAGGGACAGCCAGGGCCAGCCAGGGCCAGCCAGGGACAGCAGCCCCCTCGGTCTGGGTCGCGGCAGAAATTGTTCTGCTCCCAGGAGCGGTAACCTGTGCGTCCTCTTGCAGCCCCAGTGCCCGTGCAGCCCTGGCAGGGCAGCAGGGGCTGAGCGTGGGTGCAGCAGTCTGAGCAGCGGTGGTGATGGAGGGAGGGAATGTGCTGGGCAAGGCAGGCTGAGTGATGTGAGCCAGCACCAGCGCTCAGGCAGGGGCTGTAAGGCTGTGGCACTGGCTCACCAACTCCTCAACAGTCCTTTTAGAAGGTTGCTAATGAGAAATAATCACTATCATTGTCACTGCTAGGAATGAAGGGGTGGGACTGTTTTCAGGCTCAGAAGGATTTATTGCTCAGACAAACATCAGTCTCAGGGGCTGTGAGATTTTAGAGGAGCAAGCATTCGGCCACAGCTCAAGAGCAGTCACAAGTTTCTCTGTTACAAGGCAATGTAGAACTTCCTAACCCAATGCGCCGTTGCCACAGGGTTTATTTTGCTTTTCTAACCCATCAGCTTTGCTCACTTCTGCTGCACTGCGGGTACTTTTGTCCAGTGGGCTTCGAACTCACGTGCACACATTGGCTTCTGTTATAGCTTCTGAACTCTCAGCTTGTTCCATGCAGCCACACCCTTACACTGCAGCCCTTCACCATCTCATCAGTCCAGTTTGTCACTTCCTCAAGGCACATTCTCACCTACAGCTATGGAAACACAAATCTATGATTTTTCTGCTCAATGTCTGTGTATTGTATTTTTACATCAATCTAAGCTTCTTCCAAGACTGCAGATCAAATCCTTCAGTGTCTCTGGAAGTTTCTGTTTTTCTGATTCCCACAAATCACTACATGTGAGATGGCAAGAAAAAAAACCCTTAATACTCCAGCTTGGACTTTAAGTGTTAATTAATGGACACCTTCCAAGTCAGGATAACATTACAGTGACAATTCCCTGTCAGCAATCCCATCTGTACTAACTGATCTGGTGTTTAATGTAATAGCTTTGACCATAATGAGTTTCAATTATTGAAAAGAAATACATAAAGCCTTTATTAATAATTGACAATGTCTTCCCAGTGTGTTATTTTAATAAAGCTCCATGACCTGTAAGATTTACAATCAGGGGACCCAAGGGAAAATGAAGGAGAATGGGTGGTCAAATAGAAGGAAATCAAAAGCAGCTAAGATTTAATTTCTTCTGCAGCAACAGGAGTTAGAACTGAAGGTTTGATACATGTGTGTGTGTGTATATAATATATATATATATGTGTATACTGATACATACATAACCAAATGTAAATCATCCCTTTGACTTCACACATGCAGTTCTTTGTGGCAGATCTGAAATTTTTAGGCATGCTATTCTTCCAGTATTAGAATGCATCTTTCTTCAGTGTATTTTGTCATGTTTATATCCACTTCCAGACTGTTTAGACTTCTACCCTTCCAGGAATGAAATGAGATCACTTGCTCCAAAACCATCAGCCTCACAATTTTTGTTCTGATTTGACCTTGCAATTTCCAAACTCTGTAATTTAATTATGTATTTTTTAGTAATGGCAGGTGGCCCTGTACCTCTGGGTACATGCATGTCGTGCTTAAAATCACAGAATCACACAGCTGGGTGACACCACTGAGTCTGTGAGCCTTGGAAAACCAAATGTTCCTGGTCTGGCTTCCCCTGTGGTGAGTTACCAGTGATGAAAAGTCTTTCCAGCAGCCCCCGAGTCCATTACCAGGACCCAGGGTCTCAGCTCTCTCAGAGTGATGCCTGTGCCTGGTTTGTTACTAACTGTGACCTTCAGAGGTCACAGCTTCAGCTTTGATTTGGGTTACTGGAATGCTGTTGTGTCCAAGAAAGTCCAGAAATTAACAGACTAAAAGTTTGTTCACAGAACAACTAAATATTCTCACAAAAAGAAGTTTGTCACATGTACCAGAAATTCCAAGCAAAACTCTAAATATTGTTCCTGTCTTTATTTTGTTTTCCTTTGGTTATGGAAGAACAAAAAGAAGGGTTTTATCATGCCTACTGTCACTTGGCAAAAAAATCACAGCATTTAATAATTTTAGAAAAATATACTTAAAAATTATTTTAAACCCCTGAAAGAAATCTTCATAACATAATTTTGTAGTGACACTGTGGCAAGAGGATGGCGTTGTGCACTGAAAACACACCATCCATCCAGAGGTGGATATTAATTATTGTTGATTCTCAAAGCACGTGCAGGAGCAGTCAAACAGCAAAAATCACAGACTAAGGGCTCAGGATTATTTGCCTGTGATTTGTTGCTCTTCACTTCATGGCAGAACAGACTTTTTTAGCAGTTTTCAAGTGTAAAACACATTGATAGTGTGCCTTGGGTGAAATGCAAGAAAATAAAACTGAAGGCAGGTCTCTGTCTGCATCCAGCTCATCTGGGCTCCCCGAGCAGCTCCAAGAACAGATTTGACCATGGTCTTTGTCTGAAGAAGGAATATCAGTGTGAGAAGCTGTGTAATTGCTGTCAGAAATGGTTTAGCTCATTAAATTGTCCACATGAGGAACCTCCTTCAGTTCCTGGTGTTGCCAAGTGAGTTTTAAGGAAATTGAAATCCTAGGACTTTGTAGTCATGCTTAGAGGCAGTTGGGTGATAATTTGTGACCACTGTTAAGCCAGGATGAGTTTCCATGAACTGAATGTTAATGCTGAAGCCAGAATTAACTCCAAGGGTGGCAGAAGAGCAGCACTGGCACCTGTGAGGGAGGAGCAGCTGGAAGCAGCTGAGAGCAGAGGGCTGCAGAAACCCCATGGGCTGGAAAACACAGAGTGCTTTCAGCTGCAAAACAGGCAGCTCTCTCCTGAGTGTATCAGTGCTGCTAACCATTGCAAAGCCATTCATTTATCCTTAAAACCCCTCTAGAGGTGTTTTCCATGCCTATTTCCATCTGCCCTATTGCCCTACCTACACCCACTCAGTTTGTGTCTGGTAGTAAATGCTTGCTCTATACAGCTTCTCAAGCTGGGCTCTTCCCTTTCCACCTAGCCTATCATAGGACTTAATTCTGGGTTTAAGGTCTCTAATTAATCACCAGTCATTTGATATTTATATGAAAAATGCCAAATTCTCTTTCAGAAAGAAAGAACGGCAAGAAAGCTCTGCAGGCACAAATAGGTCGAGGTTCCTACTCAGACAATTCTTATCAGAGGCTCCTCGAGTGCAGGGCAGTTCTCCCTGTCTGTATCCCCTGGCAGCCAGTGCTTTCCTGTGGAACATGGCAAGTTCAGAGATCCCACAGCAGCTGCCAGTCACAGGAATGAGGGATATTAAGCACAGTGCTGGTTCTTGGCTCCTTTTCTGCCTCTGTCAAGGTCGGGATTGAAGCGTTCGAGAAGGTATTTCACGTTCAGACTCAGGTGTTTATTATTTCTTATCTATGTTACAAGTCAACAGCATTCTACTAACAAGCTACAAAATGGCTGTCTTTCTATACAAGGTCTTTTAAGGCTAAACTATCCAATTAAGAAATGACACCTCGATTATTTTCACTTTTAACCCAATAACTGATCACTCGAAGTCTGCAATGCAGACTTTTCTGTCCAATTGCACAGAACCACCCAAACCCATGGAGAAGAAGGCGAAGAAGGAGGACCACCCTCCACCCTCAAACCTCCACCTTCCTTTATATATATATTACTATATTCTAAACCCTTAAACTCTAAGTTTTCCACCATGTGATAATACATATTTCCAATCAACTCCACACCCATAATCTCAGTTCTGTCATTCCATTTTGGAAGCTTTCTCCACAGCCTCAGGTCAAATGCAGTGTTCTCTTCGTGGTCAGCACAGAAAGTGTAGAACTCTCAGCACAGGAGCAATTTCACCTGTTCAGTGTTCAGATGAAGACCAGGTCAGAGCTCTGGGAGGTGCTGAGGGAGAAGGAGACGTGGCAGGAGATGGCTCTGGAGTGTGGGAACAGTGCTGGGACTGCAGGGTGGGGCTGCAATTTCCATATGCATGTGCATGGGAAGAGCGCAGTACAAGAATGCAGCATTGTTCCCAGCTCTGACCATTAAGCTTAAGAAAAAGAAAATGTCAGGCAGAGCTGCCCAGTTCAGTGTGGATCTGAGGCCACAAGCACGGAGGAGACACCTGGCAATGGCCCTGCTTTGTTTCCAGTGATCTCTGCCATAAATTTCTTTCCTCTGTCACATTAGCGCCCTGTTCCAACCAGGTGCTCAAACCCGCTATGCAAGAAATCACAAAGAACCACTGATGTAAGGTGAAAATAAGCTGAAAGTGAACCACCTGTCTTTTCCTTGTGTTTACTCTGACCCTAGCTGATTTCTACAGCTGTCAATTAATCACTTTATTTCATTTAATCAATCAACCCATTGTAATCAATTGAAATGAATGTATGTATGCAAAATGGCAAATGCTTCCCCCAGAAAGGGCCTCGGGGGAGCGTGCTGTCAGCAGCCATGCTCTGCAAAGCTTGTTTCATTTATATAAGCCAATAAATACAAATGCTGAGGACTTCAGGACCTGAATATTAATGCAGGTAATTAAACATGGTTTTTCTGGCAGATGACTTCATGCCAGGCCCTGGCCTGGAGAGGCTCCAGGAGCAGAACCTCCTCCCTGAGTCTCTTGCTCTTGCCTGCCTTGCGTGAAGAGATCCTTGGTTTACCCCCACAGAAAGGTGGGAAGGGGGGCACAAAGGACATCCTTAGGAAAGACAGTCACGTGCAAGACACAGATAAAGTTTCCTCCTTCTTTTTGACTGTGCTTGTTAATATCGAGGTCGTGGAACGAGCCCAGTGTGGTTTGAAATTGTAACCGAGCCTGACCTGTGGCTCCGGCTGCCTGCAGTTGTGGTGTTCATGGGCTCAGTCTGGCTGTGAGCAGCAGGCGGAGCAGCCCCCAGCCCTCTGCAGGTCACCCTGGGACCCTTCCCAGGGAAATCTCACCCGGGGGAAGGCAGCGGGACTGGGCTTGGAGCACCTCGCCCACCAGAGTCCTGCTGGGCTCTGCAGTGACAGCTCCATTGCATTTCTGCAGTGACAGCTCCCCTGCATTTCTGCAGTGACAGCTCCACTGCAGCTCTGCAGTGACAGCTCCACTGCAGCTCTGCAGTGACAGCTCCATTGCATTTCTGCAGTGACAGCTCCCCTGCAGCTCTGCAGTGACACCTCCACTGCATTTCTGCAGTGACACCTCCACTGCAGCTCTGCAGTGACAGCTCCACTGCATTTCTGCAGTGACACCTCCACTGCATTTCTGCAGTGACAGCTCCCCTGCAGCTCTGCAGTGACAGCTCCCCTGCAGCTCTGCAGTGACAGCTCCATTGCATTTCTGCAGTGACAGCTCCCCTGCATTTCTGCAGTGACAGCTCCACTGCAGCTCTGCAGTGACAGCTCCACTGCAGCTCTGCAGTGACAGCTCCACTGCAGCTCTGCAGTGACAGCTCCATTGCATTTCTGCAGTGACAGCTCCCCTGCAGCTCTGCAGTGACACCTCCACTGCATTTCTGCAGTGACACCTCCACTGCAGCTCTGCAGTGACAGCTCCACTGCATTTCTGCAGTGACACCTCCCCTGCAGCCTGCAGTAGTGATCCCTGGCTGAGAGGAGCAATACAGGCCTGGGCTGCTTTGTTATAACCCTCTAAAATTTTGGAGAGTTAAAGAAATGCCCTCCAGGTCAGCGTAAATCTGTCTTTACCCATGTGTGTTTTCCCCACCCCCAGTGAGATTCCCAGCTCCTCCTTTCCAACAGCAGAAAACATTTTCCTTGCCGTGGGACCAGGGAAACTACAAGCCCTGTAGTCTGGGTGCTAGAGTCAAGCTGGGATTAAGGAAGGGTCAGTGGTTTTCAGAAAGCTGTGTGGTGATCAGCAAATTAATGAGCTGCTCCCGCAACCCCGAGCTGCCTGTGCAGGCTCTGCCAGCAGCGCTGTCATTAGTATTGCCAGCACACACTTGCACAGATGCACTGCTGCTTGCTTGGCTAAGGGTTGAGACAATTCACTCTCCTTTCCCCCTTCTCCGCAACTCTCAAGAGAAATATTAGCTGCAAGGCTCACCACACAGATCTCTCTTAAATTCACTGTCCACACAGGAAGTTTAGTTTATAATTTAAAAGTTAAAATTAATATTTCCGTGCTTGGCTGTTCTCAAGGAATGGATGCAGGACTCTGATGCACTGAACAGCCTTCACCCCTTATGGGGAATGGCACTGAGTTTTCTCCCTACAACAAGGAAAAATAGGTTTTCTTCATTTGCTAATCTAGAGAAAAAGTCTGGCAAGGAAAAAGGGCATCCTGATGGGCAATGGGATCGGGTGCATGAGCTATCAAAACTCAGTTCCCCAGAGCAGCACCAGGAATGCAGCTTTTCCACAATCAGCCTCTGCAATTCTGTGTGTCACAGCCCCCAGTCCAAGGTTCCCTGCCTTGACAAATAACCACAAGCACCAGGTGGGAAACAGGCTATAGAGAATTATTTGATGTTTTCCCTCACCCACACTTGGTTCCAGCCATGATGACAGTCTGTCAGTACTTGGCTCCTGGTGAGGCTTCCTCTTCCTCTAAAGTATAAATTTTGATCTGTTTGTCTAATCCTGAACTGGTTTGAGGTGTTTCTCTCAGCAGTACTGATGATTTTTCTGCAAGAGATTTCTTAAGCTGAAATAGAGCCTCAGTAAATCAAAGTCTTTCAAGCCAGGAATGAGAAACATGTGAGAGTGCAAGCAGGGCAGGAAAGCCTCCACACAGCCCCTAGGAAAGTTTCTGGAGAGGTTCTTATGAACAGGGGAAGATGAACAAAGGAATTACGAGCTGGTGGGAAAGGGCTAACCCAGCATCCCCACAGGGGTATGAGCAGCTGCCCTGATTCACTGCATTCCCTTTGGACCAGTCTGCCCTTTGTCAAATCCTGCCTGGTAAGTGCTTGAAAAGGATCTTGGCAGCAGCTCTGCCAGCTTCAAGAGAGGCTCATTTTAACTCTGGGGTTTCTTCCTTTTCCGCACCTTTGCGGCACAAGGGCTCCTGGAGCTGCTGTGGCTGGCAGCCCCGGGCCAGCCCAGCCCAGCTCAGCCCTGCAGGAGCAGCAGAGCTCACTGCGAGCAGGGAGCTGTGCACACCACAGCTGGAGCTGAAATGCTCTCATCTGCCCTCGCTCTGGCATTTTAGCAGCATCCCCCAGCAGGACACAGCCACGCGCTGGTGGCTTTTGTGCCTCTGCCTTGCCCCTCAGCTTGCGGAGGGTTTGTGGCACAGTGAGACACATTTGGCTTTCCAGCCCACACACACTGCCCACAGCTCGCATTTGCTGTGGCTTCCGTGACTCCCCAGGGCAGGGCAGTGCTCTGATTTTGGAGCCTGGCGTGCAGGTGTGCGTTCAGCTTGGAAAGCCCTGTGGACACAGGTGAGCGCACTGCACACACCTGCAATGCGGTGCATGGAAATGCTTTGGGAATGAGGCAGCATTTGTGTTTCTGGACTTTCTGGTTCACAGGCAAGGGAATTTGGAGGCTGCTCGGGCACAGTCACAGACTCCACTGGCTGATCCAGGCTGTAAACGAGGTGAGGGCAGTGACTGCATCCTGCTGGATGGAAGCACAGCACACCTGGGACAGCTGGTTCTCCAGCGAGGCAGAAGAATTACCTGTGCACCTGCACAATTTTTTGTTGAGCAGTAGCACAGTTCAGCAGCTCCAGGGAAGCCAGCTCTCACACTGCATCCCCACAGGGAGCAGAAGGAAAGAACTGCTCCTCTGTACAGCTTGATCCAACTGAGCACAGCCTTTCTTTTGGGCTTTTCACCCAAGAATTAGGTACTGACCTGGGGAAGAGGAAAAAAAACCAGTAAGATCAAAGGTTGCAGTAGCCAGACTTGTAGGTCATTAAAAAAAAAAATTCTCTCGAGAGTTTCTCCTTCAATCTTTTAACTTCTGACAGTTTCAGTACTGGAATTGTTCCTCTGCAGCTGGGTTAAGGCGTAAGGATGTCACCCTAAGATGCAAAGCCCATGCCAAGACAGATGACTGCCTTGAATTCTGCTCAGGCCTTCAGCCCCTGCAGAGGCTGAGTGCTGCAGGGTTCAGAGGGATGGCAGTGAACAAGGAGGAAGAGAGAACCTGGCTGCTGATCTGAAGGTGTGATTGTGTCACATCCTGCTGTAGGGAAAAAGACTTTGTGTTCTGCTGAAAATCTGAACTTTATGGTAAATCGCCTCCCAAAAGCTTTTTTTTTTTGTTATTTTTTGTTGTTAATTAGATGTTGCAGCAGCCCTTGACACGTGAATAAGCCACAGGCTGTGGAACATGCCCTTCCTCAGGTGCCTGTGAAGATAAATACCTCTTGCCTTCCAAATCTTACCAGCATTCTCAACATGAAAGGCTCAGAGCCTGATGGGTTTGGATGCCTTTGCTTCCCAGCAGAACAGGGAGCTGCCCTGCAGAAGTGCTCTTTGTGTTAAATAAACAAGGAAACGAGAACTGATGCTTTTCCAGTCTAAGCTGAGGCTTGGAAGGGGCTGGGTGGCAGCTTCAGCACTTGGCCTGAGCTCACACCCCCTGTCCTGTGAGCCAGGTGAGGTCATGGGCATTTCCTACCAGGAGGGATCATTAGAGATTATGCACAAGTGTTTTATTCATAGCATCAGCAAATAAAACTGACACCAGCCCCAAGATGAAAGCAATCCCACAGAAACAACAGAACTCATAAAGCAGGGACAGCAATACCCACCCTCAATCAGGAGGGAATGATCAATCCCACCTGAAAAGGGTTTTAGTACCCAGCTTTTACCGGGCTTACTGTGTGGCTGACCCTCACAACCTGGGCAGTGCCAGCACAGCTCACCTGCCAGCATCCTGATCCTTCAGTCAGCTCACAGCAGGGCAGAAATGGCTCAGGCACTCTCTAAATCAGGGAGGTCTCATCAGTCTGTGCTCACTGTGGGGCTGTGTAGAGAAAGACCCCAACCACACACTGAGTGCTGCAGCCCTGCTGGAACCCAGCTTTCCCTCCTGGAAGTTCTGTGCCACAGTAAGCACACACCCCAAATTCTGCCATCCGTCCCACGAGCAGGGAATTCCCACTCACTCCTCTGAGGGAAGGAGGTAGGAGAGTTGGAGTTCCAATAAATTAAAGATGCACTTTTCAAACCATAATGGCCAGTGAAGTGTCACAGCAGGGAGTGGAGCATAAAAAGCTCCTCCACCAAATCCCTGAGCAGGGAAGAGAGCCTGCTGTGGGAATCCCAGCTGCTGTTTCCTTCCTGTGCCTCCTACATGATAAATGGATTTGCCACTTTCATATTCTTTTAGAGCAAGCCTCACTGCTGCTCATTTCCAATGCATAATGATGAGTGGATGTGTTTAAAATCTCTCCATTACAGCAGAGAGACCAAGCCCCTCTCAGAGAATTCACAGAATCTCTGGGCTGGAAGAGACCTCCAAGGTCATCGGGTCCAACCCAGCCCCAACACCTCAGCCAAACCCTGGCACCCAGAGCCACCTCCAGCCTTGCTGAAACACCTCCAGGGCCGGTGACTCCACCACCTCCCCAGGGCAGCCACTCCAGAACTTTATCACCTTTCTGTAAAAAAACTTTTCCTAATATCCAGCCTAAATTTCCCTTGCTGCAGTTTGAGACGCTCCTCTGAGCAGAAGCTGCTCTCCATAACCTGCCAGGGATGTAAAGGGTTTCCTGGCAAACCACCACAACCATCTTTACCTTGTGTGCTGAGTCTGAATCAGGATGCAGAGTGGGGAAAAAGTGTCCTGGCACCACCTGAGTGTTCAGGCTGCATTGAAAACTGACATCATTTGGCAGAGGTGTTACAGATTCTCAATTGTCCCCCACCCCCTAGTGCTTTATCCTTCTTCGGGCTAGGTAAACCAGCATGTGGGTTCTTGCAGCACATCTGTCTCCAGCGTGCTGTGCAGGTGTTTCCAGTAGCAGCAGCTGTGGCTGCAAGCTTGAGAGTTCTGAGCAAGGAACAAGGAGGGCAAAAGCGAAGCAGCAATATGGTTCAGTGTCAGGCAGGGCAAGGAGAAAGGCAGGGAGGCACTGCTCAAACATTTCAGACGCAGATGTGCTCCACCCTGGTCCAGGAGAAAGCCTGCTGTTTGTCCTTCTAAAGGTCACAAACTCTCCTTGAGAAGCATTAGAATCCTGTGACAAAACTCAATATTGCCAAAGGCAATATCAAATTATCAAACTATTAGCTATCAAATTATTTTTACTTTGCTCTTTAATTACCCCCTCAGCCCACAAGCTTCTCCCAATTGCTTCAGTCTGCAGCCTTCACAATATGAGCAAAATCAAATATGGAGCAAAATCAAATTTTCAAATATGAAAACATGGAGGTTATGAGCAAAATCAATTACAAATTTATCCCAACAACACAACTGGAACCCAAGTGAACTCTCAATGCTCAGCAGCAAAATGTAAAGGACAGTCTGAACTGGGAACAGGCCGCTGACCTCCACATCATCACAGCTCATAAGAATTCAAGATAAGGTTATGCCTAATTAACAGACATTAGAAAAAAGTTGTGGACAGCTTCTGCCTCCCTGTCCCCACAGCTTGTTAAATTTCTGGTAGGGTAAGACAGTCCCATGGCAATACTTCAACTCATTTTTGCTGCTGAAAAGGCAGAAACCAAGCCCCAGAACATCTCAAAATTTGGGCTGTTCCAGAACTCAGCTGCTACGCCAGACAAGATCCAGGATAAATATTTCTGAAGAGCCTGCCTGGTACTACATGTGACTGTTACTCTGCACAGCTGAAGGCTTGGGGAAGTGAAGGACAGCAGAAAAGGGCACGGCCCAGGCAGGCAGGTAAAAACATTCTGGTGAGGATCAGGTGCCAGGGATTCTGACCAACAGCTCAGCGGGGAGGAGACACGGGCTGCAGCAATGCCAGGCAGTGGGTCCTACACAAAGGCAGCCCTGCCCTGTGCAAGGTTCACTGTCATTAGCTCAGGATGGACTTTTGTGCCGAAAAACCAGGCTAGGAAAGGGCAGTGTCCATAAAGGGGACAGAGCAGTGCTGCAACTTTATTTGAGTGCAGGGAGGCCAGCAGGGCACACGCCTGCGGGGTTTTCTCTCTCGGGGTTTCAGAGGACTCAGCCTCCCTTTTATCCTGGCAGCACGGTGCCCTGCTCCTTTCCCCATTGCTGAGGTACCTGGAGGGTGCAGCTTTCCCAAAGCATCCAGCCCATATCCCCCCTTGAACCGGGCATTTTACCCCAGAAGCTCAGAAACTCACTTCAAATCTTACAGCAGATGGAGATCACTAGAAAGGTCAGAGATAACACTTTATAGAAACAGAGTTTCCACAGATCTAGTCACCTCCAAGGAGGAACAGCAGCAGCAGGAGTGTCATTCCTGTAGACAATCATCCAGCTGGAGCTGGTACCTGACCTGATAAAAAGGATCTTTGCATCGATATCTGGGGGACAATTTCACAAAGGCCAAAGCCAAGCTTTGTTTTGCTTGGCCTTTTCCTTGCATCCAACAGGCAGTATTTAGTCCTTGCCTCCAGCTGTCCTTTGAAATGTAGATTCTAAAATACCCACTGCCAGCATGGGCTGTGGAGATAAGAGAGCACCAGGCTGAAAGGGAGGCTGTGCTGAGCAGCCTGGCAGCTCTGGAATATTGTCACACAGGAGGGAACAGCAGCGTGTGGCAGCTGAGCAAATGCTTCCAGCCCTCACGCTGCCAGCAGCAAGGCTTGAGCAGCCTACCTGCACTTGGCAGCTGCAAGAAAGTTGATAACACTTTCTCCTCTCAGGGTGATAGCAACTGCAATTCTGATTGCACCTCTGAAACTCTCATTTACATTTTTACCTTCTCTAGTGAGTCTCTATTTCCTTCCCCATTTCGGGAGGCTGCACTAAGGTATTTTTTCACATATGCCTCAGTGCAGAGACTGAGGGACTGGTTCACATAAAAGCTAAACATTTAGGTAAATATTTGCCAAAATAATTTTACTTCTTTTGTGCATTGAAATGTTTATAAACATACTTTCTCTGTAACTTTCCAAGACAGCAGCATCTTATCACAAAACAATTTTCTGAACTTAGCTACATTTTATTTTTCTTTTTAAACAAGCAGTTCTGCTCCCAAAGTACAAAATTAGGTATGAAATTGAATGGCAACAGAAACAAGCAAGATATTTTCTTTCATAAAAAGCCAATTTCTTTGCAGCCTCATTTTACAAGCGGGGACTATTAGAAGCAGATATTTTTGGGCTTATCTTGGGTCACCAGGATACTAAAATGCATCTATTCATTATCCTTTCACAGTGCCACATACACTTGTCAGAAATCAGCCTGACAGCACTGGCACAGGTTCCTGGGTTTGAGCCTTCCCAGCTTGGACTCAATCACTGCATTTCTGGGGGCCATACCCGTGGCCAGTGTTTCTGCTTAGGGTGACTTGGCACTTTGATGCACAACAGGAAAGCTGTTTGTAGAGTTTTCAGCACAACCATAATCAATCAATGGCCAAGGCTGATGCATTAATAATCACAAAACAGTATTCAGGGGTTGTATTTAAGCAAAATGAAAATATGGAGGTTACTCCAGAGTGCAGGTATGTTTTAATTGAAACCCTGAGCCCAGTATTCCTCTTTAAATGACTGTCCCCAAGTATTTAAACAGAAACTGGCTGCAGTGGCAAATATTATATCACCATTTCTCTGAGGAGACCATATACTACATTCTCTAACTTTTAAAATTTGTTTAACATTTATAATCTCATAGTCCTTTAAGCTGATGTAAAGCTCTGAAGAGCAGTGGGTAATTCCACCTTCAGATGGTGATGTTTCAGTAATTTTATTACTACTAAGAGCTGCTGTTCACCCTCAGGACACGAGGTAGGCACTGAGCTCCTGGCACTGGTAGAGAGCCACGCTGTCCAGGACCCATTCCCGAGTTACCACGGCAACGTTGCTCTGCTGCTGCATCGCTGCAAGACAAAGACACAAATAAATAAATGATGCAGCTGTTGTCAAGGAGTCCAAACAAGCTCAAGGTGAGGCCACTGATGTGTTTCAGAATAAGCTGTTTGCTTTATCTGTGATGTTTCAAAAGGCTGGATGAAAGGCACAAGTGTGAAAGCAGAGATGTGGCACCACCAGTCCCTTCAGCAAGGCAGGTAAAGCTGCTGCTCCAAGAGAAGAGCTCCTCGGCAAGTGGCCAAGCAGGAAGCAGTGAACGCCACAACATAAACACTAAAACCAAAAAATGCAGCTCTCTTCTCGTCATTTAGGACCTCAGTGACAGAGCTTTGGTTCCTGTCTGCCCAGACAGTGTGTGACAAGCAATGAGTCTCATTAAGACATCAGAAAATTACTGAAGTGTTTGCAGATTGTTCTCCCTCATTCCAGGATCTTTTTATTTTCTCCTTTTTCCAGTGCCATGGAAACAGCTGGGTTTTTTACATCATCATGCTGCTCCACTGTTTTGTTGGACTTCAGCGTAGCCTAACCAGCTCCCCTTCCTTCCAGAACCCCACTTGCACTTTTCAAAGCCTCATGGTTTCTCCTGAGCATTTTGCTTAAAAGAAAAAAATGCAAAACTACATCTGTTAAGGCTTTTTAACATGACCTTTTCAGACTAAGGCAATCTTGTTCCATCTGAGGCTGTCTCCTGGATTTTACTGGTCCTCCAAGGACACCCTTCCCCACCTTTTAAAAACTATTCAATTAGAAAAGTTTCTGTAAAATTGATGATACACAGAGGACAACCGAGGCAATAGCTTTCACCTGCCAGAGTAGCTCTTAAGACTATTGCTGGTTCTTGAGACAGTATACTTTGTCCTTCTAGATTTTTCTTACAAGATATACTTCCATCTCCAGAGGCAGTAGAGTTTTGATTTCTCTACAAAGCTGATATTTAGCTATTAAAAGAAAGGTGTGATAAAGACACAGAAAGCAGCTCAGACAGTGTTGCTTTACCTCTATGATCCATGTTTTCCTTCCAAGCATCTGGCTGCACAACCACAACAGCAGTAGAATTCTAGGTATTTAAGATAAAAAATAAAAATGCTATTGTTGTCTGTTCTCACATAATTCTCACATCTATTTACAGAGAGCATTAACTGGGCTAACTTCACAGTTCCACTTCAGAGAGGAATTTAGTGGTAAGTACATTTCTCTTTCTCTTAGGAATTTTTATAAAGGTTCAGAGAGAAATGAAAGAGGAAACAATTTTTTTTTTTGCTCCTTGCTTTTTCTCTTGTGGAATGTGTTTAGAGAATTGATAGAGTGACTGTTTAGGTGAATCACGGTGGATTGTTTGGGCCTGATGGCAGATCAGAGCCACCTGTGTCTGGACTCTGGAGAGGTCATCAGTTGTTAGTAGTTAGATAGGATAGTTAGAGAAAGTAGCATGTAGTTTTTAGTACCCTCTTTTATATAGTATATTAATGTATCATAGCATAATTATAATAAAGAAATCATTCAGCCTTCTGAGCTAGAGTTAAACATCATCATTCTTCCCATTAAGTTCACCAGCATCTACAACAGATTTTAAGTAGAGGGAGAAAGACATTAGTTCCTAAGATTCTTCTGTGCTTCCCCTCCAGAAGTTCTGTGACTACACTCAGTCCCTAACAGGCTTTTGGAGCTAGAAAGGGAAGGCTCAGCGCTGATTTCAAGACAAACCAGCGATCTGGCCAACACCAATCATGTCTCCACTGCAGGGGAGCCTGTCTTCCAGTGAAGGCTGGCCAGGCCAAGAACCAAGGGGCACAGCCGGGCTGTGCAGACAGCTCTGGAAACTGGGAGGGTAAAAAACTCCTCAGCACTTACTGCTGTGGGTGTGAACAGGTCAGGCTGCTTCACCACAGAGGCACCACAGAGCTCCACCATCCACTCCAGATGCTCTGAGGAAATGGGATGAAATCAGTCAGTCACTCCAGTGTTTTCTAGCACATCGAAGCTGACACTATTCCCTAGGCCCTCGTGTGTTTGTTCCAATTCACAAGCCACCTTTCCCTTTCAAACCTGCTAGGGAACATCAGCTCCCCCCTCCCTCACCTCCCAGACAGGCCTGCACAAAACAAAACCCTGAAAAAGCCACCATTTACTTCCTCTCATCATAAGGATGCAAGATGTGAAAGGGAAATTAAAAATGAGAAATTAGAACTGTGATTATCTCTCATTAACAAAAGTAGCCAAAGTACTTAATTTGCACCAATTTGTTGAATTGGTAGTGAAGAAGATTAAGTCTCTCAAGTATAAGAGCCAAAATTGAGGATCACTGCAGCAGGTGAAAGCACTGCATCCTTTGTAGCAATTACTGTAAATGTCAAGAAACCTGAGAACATTTCACCCAGTGAAAAATAAAGTTATATTGGACAAATCAGAAAGTATCTGCTGAATAAGCCACAAAAATGGAAAGTCAGGTACAAATATTTGAAGTAGAAAAATTATAAATTAAATTTTTCAAAAACTTGTAACATACTTTATTAAATTTTAAAAGTAAAAAATAAAGCTACCCCGAACAGTTTTTTCTTTATACATTAACTTCTAGCTTTGTTGAAGTGTTTCACTTTTAACACTTGCTTCTATAGACAGGAGGCTACAATAAAGATGTCTCAACTGCTAGGAAAAGGATACCTAGGAACTGCTTACTAAGACAAGAAAAAATGCTCAAATATGAGTGATCAAGAGCATCAATAACAATTACAGCATGACATTAATGCTTTTCCCAGATAATTTATCCAGAGATAAACTAGATAAAAGGCCTAGTTTGAAATGCAGCAAAATTGCCAGGGGGTTGTCTGAGATGTCCAAATAGAAGAGAACACCATTTCCACTCCATTTGGAGATAGAGCTGGATAAAATGATTGATCTACACCTTACCCCATGTAGGTATTTTAAAAATTACGGAGGAAAAGAGGTAAAAAATTATCCAAGAAGAGGGCAAATGTACAATTCTGGTGAATACACAGTGCCCCTCCAAATATTTTTTATGTTAACCATTCATCCAACTCCACTAAAGTGACACACCTGTAGTCATATCAGTGAAGGGTCCACAGCAACAGATCTCAAAGTCTTTAAAGATCTGGAAAGCAAGGAACATGTTAGAGTTCATAGGGGGTTTTTAAAGGACAATGCTTTATATGCTGTTTTCTTTGCACTTTTCAGGGCTTGTTATCAAGGTATGACTATTTCACAAAGCTCTCTGTAACCCAGAAACCAAAAGAATTTAAGAATAAAATTAAAATAATATTAAAGACCACTAACCCTATGTTATAAAAACAGCATTCACTCCAAGCTTAGTGAGCCCCTACAGAATATCTGCTCTGCTGCTGACAGAGCTCACCCTTCTTGTATAAAACTGCTTAATTTGTACAGCTCTGCGTGTACAGAGCAGCAGAGAAAGTGGAAGAAGTTCCAGATACTCAGCCAGCACAGCCACACATCTGGAACTGTCAGAGCAGGACAGCTGGAATCCCTGATGTGCTTGTACCTTTCCAGTCAGGGCCTGTCTGGCCCTCTTGGGACCTTGATGGTTTCTCCCATTGATTACATCTCCTCTGACTTCAAATTTCTCCTGGAACATAACAAAAGCAAAGAATCAGAAGTTAAGAGACTGAGAACCCTTTCCTGTCAGAGTTCTGCTTCAAAACAGGAAGGTGCCAGATTTCAGAACTGAAAATCTAGCAGTGTGTTCAGAATTTGGATGAAAAGGCTTTGCAAGAGACACGCTGGAGTAACAAAACCCCCGCAGCATCAGGCAACTTTTAAAGAAACAAATTATACTCAAACTGTGTAGTAATCTAGCAAACTAAATAAAAGAAGCAGCACACTCCAAGACAATTATAGTCTTATCAGTAAAGTCTTATTTGATAGAAATTATCTGTATATAACATTATCTCCTTAAGCAAAGGATAGATCTTTTGCTCTATGCTACAATCTATTAATATTAGTAGGAGCACTTATAAAAGCGTGTCCATAATCTGTTAAAAAAGTAACTGGGACTCATTATGTCTTCAACACCAATGAATGCATGGAGCCTAAGTGTGGCTTTTGGTCCTAGCACTTGGTAAAACTAGAACCCCAGGTTTCAGAGCTAAAATTCCATATTAAATGTTCATACAATATCTGTCTGTACAATACAAATAAACCCAAAAGTCCATCATGTAACAGCATTACTTTACCATTTGATATTTGACTCAAGATAAAAGACCTACCTCATCCAGTATTCTTCCTTCCTTAAAAGACTGAATTATCCCTAAATAAAAAGATCAAAACAAGAAAAGTAATTTTATCCAGCAAAAGGGTTCTTCCACTACCAGTATTCTGATTTTATTGCTACATTAATGTGAAGGTATTTGTACTACAGGAATACAGTATAACATTGAAAGTACTTAAAGAATTTTTTACCATTTTTTACCCTTTAGAAACAATAGTAATTTTACACTAGTTGATGCCATGCATTGCAAAGATTTAAATTAAGAGGGACAAAAGGCTTTTGCCACGGTGGGGAGCAACCCAGTGTGGCTATCTGAAAGCAGAAAAAGTAAGAGTAAGCAATTCACAAGAGTAATAAGCTTGATATTGCTGCTGGTGTTTCTTAATTTTAATTTCTTTTAAAGTATTTAGAAGAAACACTGCAAAACATCAGATGGCAAGGCATGAAGAGATCCATTTTCTTTACAGGACCAAGAGAAGGGGGCATGCAGGGTAGAAGGGCAAAGACCATTTCTCTCCAAAACCAGTGATGCACACACTGGTAACAGTGATACACACACTGATAACAGTGATACACACACTGATAACAGACAGTGATGCACACACTGATAACAGACAGTGATACACACACACTGATAACAGTGATGCACACACTGATAACAGTGATACACACACTGATAACAGTGATACACACACTGATAACAGACAGCGATGCACACACTGATAACAGAGATACACACACTGATAACAGTGATACACACACTGATAACAGTGATACACACACTGATAACAGACAGTGATGCACACACTGATAACAGACAGTGATACACACACACTGATAACAGTGATACACACACTGATAACAGTGATACACACACTGATAACAGTGATACACACACTGATAACAGTGATGCACACACTGATAACAGACAGTGATACACACACTGATAACAGACAGTGATGCACACACTGATAACAGACAGTGATACACACACACTGATAACAGTGATGCACACACTGATAACAGTGATACACACACTGATAACAGTGATACACACACTGATAACAGTGATGCACACACTGATAACAGACAGTGATACACACACTGATAACAGACAGTGATGCACACACTGATAACAGAGATACACACACTGATAACAGTGATACACACACTGCTAACAGTGATACACACACTGATAACAGACAGTGATGCACACACACACTGATAACAGTGATACACACACTGATAACAGTGATGCACACACTGATAACAGACAGTGATACACACACTGATAACAGACAGTGATGCACACACTGATAACAGACAGTGATACACACACTGATAACAGACAGTGATACACACACTGATAACAGACAGTGATGCACACACTGATAACAGTGATACACACACTGATAACAGACAGTGATACACACACTGATAACAGTGATACACACACTGATAAGACAGTGATACACACACTGATAACAGACAGTGATGCACACACGGATAACAGACAGTGATGCACACACGGATAACAGTGGTGCACACACTGATAACAGACAGTGATACACACACTGATAACAGTGATGCACACACTGATAACAGTGATACACACACTGATAACAGACAGTGATGCACACACGGATAACAGACAGTGATGCACACACGGATAACAGTGGTGCACACACTGATAACAGTGATACACACACTGATAACAGACAGTGATGCACACACTGATAACAGTGATACACACACTGATAACAGACAGTGATACACACTGATAACAGTGATGCACACACTAATAACAGTGATGCACACACTGATAACAGACAGTGATACACACACTGATAACAGCGATGCACACACTGATAACAGCGATGCACACACTGATAACAGTGATACACACACTGATAACAGACAGTGATACACACACTGATAACAGTGATGCACACACTGATAACAGACAGTGATACACACACTGATAACAGTGATACACACACTGATAACAGACAGTGATACACACACTGATAACAGTGATGCACACACTGATAACAGTGATGCACACACTGATAACAGTGATACACACACTGATAACAGACAGTGATACACACACTGATAACAGTGATACACACACTGATAACAGACAGTGATACACACACTGATAACAGTGATACACACACTGATAACAGACAGTGATACACACACTGATAACAGACAGTGATACACACACACTGATAACAGACAGTGATGCACACACTGATAACAGTGATACACACACTGATAACAGTGATGCACACACTGATAACAGTGATACACACACTGATAACAGTGATACACACACTGATAACAGTGATGCACACACTGATAACAGTGATACACACACTGATAACAGACAGTGATACACACACTGATAACAGTGATGCACACACTGATAACAGTGATGCACACACTGATAACAGTGATACACACACTGATAACAGACAGTGATACACACACTGATAACAGTGATACACACACTGATAACAGACAGTGATACACACACTGATAACAGTGATACACACACTGATAAGAGACAGTGATACACACACTGATAACAGTGATACACACACTGATAACAGTGATGCACACACTGATAACAGTGATGCACACACTGATAACAGACAGTGATACACACACTGATAACAGTGATACACACACTGATAACAGAGATACACACACTGATAACAGACAGTGATGCACACACTGATAACAGACAGTGATACACACACTGATAACAGTGATGCACACACTGATAACAGTGATACACACACTGATAACAGACAGTGATACACACACTGATAACAGTGATACACACACTGATAACAGACAGTGATACACACACTGATAACAGTGATACACACACTGATAACAGACAGTGATACACACACTGATAACAGTGATACACACACTGATAACAGTGATGCACACACTGATAACAGTGATGCACACACTGATAACAGACAGTGATACACACACTGATAACAGTGATACACACACTGATAACAGTGATACACACACTGATAACAGACAGTGATACACACACTGATAACAGTGGTGCACACACTGATAACAGTGGTGCACACACTGATAACAGTGGTGCACACACTGATAACAGTGATGCACACACTGATAACACACAGTGATACACACTGATAACAGTGATACACACACTGATAACAGTGATGCACACACTGATAACAATGATACACACACTGATAACAATGATACACACACTGATAACTGACCCTGATACATACACTGATAACTAATGACCCATTTTCCTCCTGCAATGCCCAGGAAATACTTCAGTGTCCGTTCACACACCAGCTCCTCATCTGCAGAGCAAACAACAGGAAGAGTTCTTTTAGTTTTGCCATTAGCAATTAAAAAAAAATCACAGGTCAGGTGATTTTACAATTGTATGTAAAAGCAAACAATTTCTGCTAAGTGCAGCAGCAAAATATCAAAACTATACAAAGGTTCTAAAAGCCCACTGTCAAGTTGCTACTAAACTGAAGGAAATGAGTAGAAACTAATCACATGTACCAATTGTGAGCCCTTTTTTAGATTATTCAATGAAGAAAAGAGGCAAGAAAAAGCATTACTTCTTTGGGAACTATCTTTTGTTTCATTTTGGTTGGTTCTGAACTACTTCACACTAGTGTGCTGTCAACACCTGAAAATTATGAGCAAACAGCTGAAGAAACAAATACCAAGTAACATTAACTTTGAATTACACAAGGGAAAACGTTCCCTCATACTGATTCTGTGAAACAGAATGAGAAAACTCACAAGCTTAAACAAAAAACTTACAATAGAGAAAACCATCAATACCTTTTCCTCAAACTTATTAAATTTATTGCTGACCTGTCTGCTTTTGTTTAAACTGAAGGTAAAATTCTATATGGTCTGTCAATACAGGATTTGGTCCCCTGGCTCCCAACAAACCTGTTTTCATTATGACATGGGTTGTTCCTTCAGTAATGTGATTAGATAAAGTGCTCCGAGTTTTTTTCACAAACTTCTGGACCACCAACTGAAAAGTAGTTAGGAAAATAACAGTTAGCAACAGTTTTAACCCCCTCAACAGCCCCAGTTTGTAGCAGCATAATTTAATAGGACAGTTACTTTAAAGTACCAGTTTTATGTGTTGGCACACAGAATGTACATTTCCCTAAGTGAGTTTTAGCACCAATCAACAGACTAAAGTAATGCAGAGCTCTTGGTGTGGGTTTTATAAGCCAAAAGCCAAATCCTTCTGGAAACTGAGTGCAGACACAGGTTTATTAGCAGCTCAGAATTACTACTTACAGAATGCTCCCTATGGATCAGAATTTGTGTGAAGCAGCATCATCTGAGAGCACTGACTGGACCAAACACCCACACAGCCCCTACCCAGCCCCAAGGCTTTCTACAAGGCTTTGCAATCATGTGTTTTCCCCCCAGACATCAGGGATTGTTTAAAAAGTTCAAATTTCACTAAGCTTAACAGTGCCATTACAGGCAGCATTCTCACAGCTTTAGGAGTGATAAACTTTGACTGAAGTTGCTGCATTACTCACCTGCACTTCCTGCAAGATTAGTTTTACTATACTTAGAGATCTCTATATTGAGGACTGTAGTGGTAATCAGGAATTATTACCTAGGGATCTCAAAATTCTGAAATCTACTTACATGCTCACTGTGATTTAGACCTGATACCACAATTGACATTTCTTTCCTCTTGGTCACCACTGGATTTGTAGTGTTTTCTTTCCCAGTTCCATTGTGCAGAACAGGTGCAGGAAAAGATCCACTTCTCTTCAATTTGTGTCCTGGGCCACAGCTTTTATCAGTGTTCTGAGCCAGAACAGGCCCAGCTGTGGCTTCTGCAGTTTGAGGGGTAAAAAGCCTTGCAGAGGAGGAAGAGTTATCTGGACTCTCATTTCCAAAAAGATCTGATGAGACAGATGCACTGTTTTGCCTGGTCCCAGATTTCTGCTCTTCTGCATTTTCTGAAGGAAACAAGAAATTACTCCTTGTGAAAACTGCATTTCTTTCTTGTAGTCATGGTAGAAGGTTGTTGCTCTCTCTTTTAGGTTTAAATTCTGCTGTTACTTCCTCTCCTTATGTGTTTATTACTTCATCTTTGCCTCTGTCATGACTTTTTCCTGATCTAAAGCAAGACACTAGAATACCTGTGGAACTTTGAGTAGCATATTTGTCAAAGTGTCTGAATTCAGAAGTGAGACAGAAAAACTCCTATTACTGTCAAAAAGCTGTCACACCCCTGTTGATGGGCAGCCATACCGCTGGGCTACCAAAGTAGTACCACCTTTTCAAAATGACCAGGAACACACAAATTAAAACACAGGGAAAAGTTGTATCTTGCTGATATGTAAAAACATGAAAAGAACAGGAGAAAACCACCAGAAATCAAAATGCACTGGGTTTCTCTGAAATGTTACCTGCTCCAAGCTGACACTGCCCGTGTTCTTGCACTGCCTCCTGCACAGGTTTTGTCTTTTCAGAGGGAGTTTTGTTCTTTAGAACACTGTCACACTCAGGGCCTTTCTCCAGATCTGATCTCTTCGTTAAAGAGGATTTAGAAGATGAAAGCAACAATTCTGGAGACCTTGAGAGAGGGAAATGGATTTTAATACACTTTTCACTCTTTTAAGCATCAGAAAAAATGTAGCAACAGTGAAACTACTGTAATTTCTCAGAAGCTTAGAGATACTTAATTTAAGATTTTGTTTTTTAAATAAAAATTTAGAAATAAACATAAAAATCCCCAAAGCTCCAAACAAAACCATTGACCTGTTATTTTCTTTTCTCATTTGATCCATTTCAAATGCTCCTTCAGTACTGGAATGTGGCAGTGGTTCCCTATGGACAGGTAAAACTTCACAGTTCTGACTTCCATTCTGCTTTAGCACTGCTTCAAGTGCAGCCATTTCTTGCTGAAGTTTTTTCAGGCTTTTTTGCATAGCATTCTTTTGCTGCAAAGGGATACAAGAATGCCAACATAAGCAAACTCAGGATTAATTTCTTTAACAAACACTTGAAAATTAGAAACAGCAAAATGGTTTTGAATTAAGTTTTTGCCACATGTTCAAAAGGTGACTATGGTGCTTTTACTGTAACAAATAGTGCACACATCCCACATCAGAAGCAAAAACACCCAAACAACAACAGACTCATTTTGCCAGTCGTGTTATTTCAGTTTAGATGCCTCAGAGCTTAATCAATCAGAAAACAACACAATTCCTGCACAAATTTATTTGAAAGTAATTTTGTCCAAACTCCATTAGTAGCTCAATCCATGATGTTCATTATTAAATTTTAAATTGAGTCTTCATTTTCCACCGTTACTAAAAGCCCCCAAAATTATTTAAGGGACTAAAACATTTCATAATATTCTTCCTTATGTTCCTCCTCAAAAATTATATTACATGATCAAAAACATGCCATAGGCAGGTCCTCATAAGAATAGCTCAAAGGGTTTCACAAGACCTTTTTAAAAACCCTAACCCTTCACTTTACATGATGAAGCAATTTCCACAGAACTGAAAATTCCATCTGTAGCTCCAGCACTGGCACCGTGTGGAGCCTCTTTGTTACTGAACCCATAAAAACTCCCAAGCAAACAGAAAACCATCACCACACCACAAACCCAAACCCAAACCTCCCACCCACATGCCATTAATCCACTCAGCACTTTTTTTTTTTTTGACATATATAAAGACCATAGGGCTGAAAATGCTGAAGGGAGAGCTGGGATAAGACTTAAAAGTCACATAGGACAAAGGAAAACCCCAAAGCAAAACAAAAAACCCCAAGCCCCTAACCCTCAACTGAACCCCCAGCCCAAATCACCCAATACATCAAGTCAGGCCACTGAGCAGAATTCAGGATTTTAAGAGCAGACAAAAAAATGCACTGCTGGACACACCTTTCATTAGACACTGCCTGTTGGGACTTGTATCTATAATATTCTAATATGGAATTATTTGATTTAATCTTTACACAGAGAAGGCAAGTCTCTGGGCTTCTAAATATCATATTGTAATAAATCTACTCCTTATCACCAAATCCTTATCTATTCCTATCATTAAGGTTTTTAAATATAGGGAGCTGACATCTCCAGCACTGGCCAAGTGTGGAGATGCATTAATTAGCATCCCCCATAATTAAGCCCTGTAACCAATAGCACATAACAAGCTGTGGCCATTGCAGTGTAAGGTCACCAGGGGAGGAAAAGTTGGACAAATAATGGCATAGAAGCAGCTCTACAGTTCCTCATTAATTATGCTTTTGGAAGTAATTTAGTGACAAAGAATTATGATGAAAAATTTTCCACTGTATTGACTTCACAGCTTGCTTATCTCCTGGAATGCAAGCTGCTTCTAGCACTCGGTGCATAAACTCACCCACCTGTGTAGTGAGGATTTCACCCTGAGAGAATGGTTCACAGGAATCTTCTACAATACTTATTTCACTGTCATATCCAGATGCTTCACCTTGAAGGTGGAAAAAAACTGCCTGGGTTAAAGGAAAAAACCCACCAAACAACAACAAATCAACCAACATTATCCATAATTTCTTAGCATGTAGAGGTTTTAGTGAACTAATAACTATAACACTCAAGTGACAAGTTTTGAAAATGTTGAAGTTAGGACAGATCTCCTTTAAGTGAACATTTGAACACCATGTTACACACATGACAAAGTAAACAGAATTCAGTGTTCCAACAGGGATGAAAGAGTCCTAAACATTTACAGAGGCCATAAAATGGCAAAATATTCACTACAAAATTCTACAGCCAATTTCAACAAACATTTTATCTGGGGAAAAAGCTTTGATAGGCTGTGAAATTTTGCTGACAATGCAAGTATCACATTGCAGTAAGAGACCCAGGATTTCCCTCAAACATGAATTCCCATCAATCAGTCTCTAGTGCCCAGTCTGTTCATCTGTGCTCTGAACAAAGAACACTGGAAGAACACCATTTTCAGGAAATAAACCACTGAGGGCTTTTTGTTTGATTGTTTAAGGTTGATACGTTCTTCTAGAAGAGCAAGCACCCCTTAAATACAGAACAAAGTTTCCATGCAAACACCAAAAACCTTGCAGTAAGGACATCATAAACACAGCTGCAAAGAGAAAAATCTTGGTTTGTACCTAGATTTGCTCCCATGTCTGGGTCTTCTTGGCATTCATCTTTGGTTTCCTCCAGCCCTCCACTAGAATTCTGAGAAGTTTCTTTACTGTCATTTACACTGCTCATTTGTTTGGACAGGTGAGCTTGTGGCAAATGTTTGTTCAGTTCTTGTGCTCCATTGAGTGATTCTTCAGACATGTTGGACTGGGAAGAAAATAAGTTGACAGAGCATTCTGACTCCTGGCTTGGTGAAGCACACACATTACTCAGGGCAGCTTCAGGCACCTTCTGCACAATATTGCCATCACTGCTCACACTGTGAGGCAGCACATTTGGGCTCACTGGACACTCTACCACAGATGCCATTCGTTTATCAGTCTGCAAAGGTGTGCTTGCTGATTTGCTGAAGATTAATGTCCTAAAGCATGGCAAGTCCTCATCCTCACAGGACTCTTCATCTGAAGATGGCAGTTTCTGCACTCGTCTTCGAGACTTTCGAGTACCTTGAGATCTTGGCTTAGAGCTTGCACTTCTCTTGTGCAGTTCTTTTCCCAGGGCATTGTCACTTTTTACAAACACTGCAGACCGCTCTTTCCTATCAGTTTCACATAAGCTGGAGTTCTCCTCAATGTCAGAATCAGAGCACAGTAAGGCATTAGGGGTTTCAGACAAACCTGTAAGATCATGATTCTCTCTAAGAGGTTCTTCCAGAGCCTCTGCAGCTGTGCTAACAATTTGGGCTGCTTCTTCTACATTCCTCTTTACATGTTTTCTTTCTCTTTTGCTACTGTTTGTCCTAGTGACTTCACAGCTGAGTTCAGCAGGGCTTTGCTGACAAGTTGCAGAACAAATCATTGATGTGGATTGAAAATGTAGAATTGGTCCTGTGCAATCAACAACTTCAGTCTTTCCTGCCTGATTGCTTTCTGAACTGAAGCTGTTTTCCTGGCCTATGTTTAAATCATTTTGTCTGGAATCATGCTGCTCTGTGTTACTCTGATCACTTTGGCTTCCATCACTTTCAATGGGATTCTGTCTCAGCTCACTTTCTATCCCTATCTCATCTGACACTGGCTTTTCATTGCCCTGCTCTTCTTGTAGCAATCCATTTTTGTGCTCAGTCTGAGCAGTCCCTGTTCTTGCTGGTGTCAGAGTCCCTTCCTCTGCAGCCTGTGAAATGTCATCCCTGTGCTCTCCTGTGCTGACAGCAAAGCAAGGCACAGGATTGACACCTGCACAGGGCTTAAGCTTCTCTTTCTCAGAAACCCTGCTTGAGTTTTGAGCAGCTGTTCTCTCCTCTTGCAAGCTTTCTGGTTGTAATTGTTTGCTAGCCTTATTTTCTACCTGAGCAGCACATGATAGATTTAGGGTTTCAGGAGGAGGATCTTCCACTGCACGTGCTTGCCTGGGAGCCTGAAAAAGGCTGAAGGATGAGCGCTTCGAATGCCGAAATATATTCCGCAGGTACTGCGTGTCTACGTCACTGTCTTCAGCTTCCTTAGTCAATTCCAAAACATTTTTAGCCATTGGCAACTTCTCAGTTTTGAAGTCCCCTGAAACATTTTGTGAATCACGCCCACATTCCAGGGGAAAAGCAGTAGGTGATTCAGTCACCTCCTCAGTCTGGTGACAAGCAGTTTGCCCATCAGACACCGAAGGAAGTTGTAGGAGGAGGGGGCTACCTAGTATTTTACTGTCTTGAGAAGCTGTATCAGGCACAGTGGAACCACAGTTTGAAGGCAGACATGAAGCACTGAACAGACTTTTTCCAGTTTCTGTAGTGTGAGATAAATTCTTTAGTCTAACCTGCATTTGATTTGCTTCCAGATCACCTCCCTCCAGATTAGTGACTGGCCTGTAACTCAGCTCATCTCGAGGCTCACACAGTTCTTTGCATTCAGCAGACGGAGCTGCCACATGCCTTTGGTCTCCAGAGACAGACCTCCCATGATCACTGTTATTCTTTCTTGCTCCCTTTACTCCTTTCCTTGTTTCTTTTGTCATTTCTTCAGACAGTAACTGAAGCCTTCTGCTGCGTCTGACTGGATTTTGCTCAGAATCAGCTTTCCTGGGCTCTCCACTGCTTGGATAGCTATCAATCTGTGGCTCAGCTGCATCAGGGAAAACAGAGCCTCTGTCCACTACTAACTGTAGAGCACACATAGTTCTACTAGAATGCCTGCATCTTTTTGCTGCAGAACTTCTTTTTTTGCTGCTTTTCTGATCACAGTTATACATTTCTGGTTCCCCATCACAGATCTTGGTAGTGACCTTCTCAGTAGCTTTCTTCCATGTGGACTCTCCTCCTTCCTCAGGTTCTGTTAATGCATTATTTGCTCTATCCTGAGAGAGGTGACTCTCATGAACAGCAACACTTTCATCACATCTTTTCTTTTCAGCATCTCCAAGGCCCCCATTAACACTTTGAGGGGCCCCATCTGCCTCTTCTGTATCCTTTTTCTTGATGAAATCCTCAGGTTGCAGGACACAGGCAGTCTTCCTCTTTCTTTTGAGTCTGTCTTTGCTGAAAACATTCAGGCACTTAGGAGCCACATCTTCCTTTTGCCTAGTAGGCAAAATGTCTCTCAAGGTGGAAGGGGGATTTGATTTCCTCCCTCTCTTGTATGTTTTTCCAAATATTTTGTCTTTGATGTTTTCTGCTGTTTGTTTTGACCACCTCTTTTTTCCTTTCACTGCTGCAATTTCCATGGAATCTGCCATAGGGTCAGTCTTTGCTGAAACACAGGACTCTTTATCTGATAAACACAGATCTCCTTCACCTGAAACGTCAGCTGATGCAGCAGATTCATCCAGGGAAGAACTGGAAGACAAAACCTCATTGCTTTTTGAAAACCATTCGTTGACTTTCTGAATGCTCTGCTTCAGTCTCTTCTTGGTGACTTTATTCTGGGTGGCAGAGTGAAGTGTCTCTGGCTGAGGTTGCTCCTCCAGAGGATGTTCTTTGTCAGGGGAAGAGTCATTCTCAGGTTCACATCCCTCTACAATTTCCACACTTTGCACATCAGTATCCATTTCCTTGCTTTTATCCAGCCTGCTCTCTGAGCTATCTTCTAAATCAAACTCTTGGTTTTCACTGTTGTACTGGGCTTGCTGTTCCTCCATTTCTTCTGTGTTCTTAAAGAATGACGTGTCCTCATGCACTGTGGGACTGGCATCACCTGTTCTGTCACACTGCTCTGGGAGCAGGTCTACAGCAAGAACATTCAAAGGACAACTCTGGCATCCAGTCACATTCCCTTGGTCAGGTTTGGCACGTTCAGTGATGCTCTGAGTGCTTTTCTTGCTCAAACATTCCTTTGAGAAATCACTTTCACCTGTTAGATTTATAGGTATAAGAAATTATTTTTTATTCTTTATGGCTACTTTGTTTTAAAAGAACTGCTCTTATTTCCCCCCTAACCAGAATATTACACTGCACAAACCTTCCTCAAGAGAAAGGCAGAAGGATCATATTCTAAATTTTTACATGAATTATTAGCCAGTGCTTTTTCATGTGTAATGTGACTCACGTAGAATAGATTAAGTTTAGTACTCAGATCAAGTTACTTTTCTTCCTTTCTGTTCCCATGCACACAACATCCACATTTTGCATCTAGGCTACAGGAACAGTCTTTTATTAGCTGTAGGCATCAACAGAACTACTTTACACAAGACTCCAAGCACATATATGTATACACAATCATGTGAAATAAAAATGTTAATTTGTGGTATCTTTCAGGCTTAATCACTTTTGTCACCAAAATAACACACCTGTGATATCTGGTAGTGTTATTTCTTTGGCACACAGCTTGTCAGGCTGTGCATTGCAAGAATTTTCATTCCCTTTCTCAGCACTCTCAAGTTCTTCCAGCCTTACTTGAGAAGAAATCTGAACTGCTCCTTTGTCTTCAAACCTGTTGGGAAAGGAAATCTACTCTCATTACAGATAAAACCATAATAGACAGAATAGAAGATGATACTTATTTTTCCCCTTTTGCTCTCTGAAATAGTTTCTGGAGAAGTCAAGCTGCACAACTGACACTCACCACAACCAGATCTCTTCAGAGCTGCAGGCTATTTCGTTAAAAGATTTTCTCTTGTAATCCTGAATTTAGTATTTATTTTCTAAAGCACAGTGCCTACTTTTCTATGGAAGATCTATGTCCACAACAAAACATTTAGAAAACAGTTGTAAAGCATGTAATATGGTCAACTGTTGGAATTCAGCTACCCATTCTACCCTAATGCCCTCAAAGTTGAAAACCGTCTGTCAGCTTAAGAATTATATCAGTCCTATGCTAAGAAACTAGAACACAGGAAACGAGAATATTGAACTACTGTCTTTAGAAAATATTAATTCCTTAATCACCTTTACTTACCCAGTTTTGTTTGCCTGCTTAAAAAACTCCTCAGATGATTCAGAGCCTGAAAACAAATAATCTGTTACTCTGGTTGGAAAAATTCAGAGAAAGGTGACTTGCCACATTCAGTGGTTATCATCTCATACATGCCTACTCCTTTTTAGAGCTAGATGCTTTCAACTTTTAGCAGATGAAACCAAGTTCAATTGTGAAGTATTTTACCTAATGATAATGAGTTTTATGTCTAGCTATCTACATGGCTCCAGCATCAAACTGTGTTTAAATACAGTGACTGGTAACAGACTGGTAACTAAGAGTTAATTAGCTAAAAGTTACTTTCTGATTTCTAAATTTGTACACAAAACAGCTACTAGTATTTAGAATTCTGAGCTGGAACTTAGAGAAATATATTCAAATGTCTCTCACAGATTCTTTGATCCTGGCAGATGCAATAAGGAAAAAAGTGAGGAAAGAAACCCTCCTCATTGAAAGCATCAATTCCTTCCTTGAAGGAACAGCATAAAAAATAAGCTAAATAATGTCTTGTTTCTCATAGCAGTCAACACCAGATAAAATAAAATTCTGAAAAGCTAGGATAGATAGCAAAAAATATTAATATCTCAGATAGATTTCATTCTCATCTCAAGCACTGCTGACAAGGCTTAGTGTTCTTCAGAAAACAGTAGCAGCTGTAATTTTTTGCACATCTGTAAATACCTTCTCTGGATCATATACACCAAGGTTTAAGGGTTCACTACAGCAGCATTAATTGCCAATAAAGAATTATGTAAATAACCCTTTTGATTTACCAACTTGGAACTGTCCATCATTTGTCCCTTTGTTGTAATTTTGGGTGTTAAGTAGAAATTAGTGTTTATAAAGACTTAGAACATAATCACCTTTCATTACTTTGTAAGCATTGTACATAGGATCAATTAGTGTGGACTTACAACAGATCTTACCAAAC
The DNA here is from genome assembly GCF_031753505.1 of Anomalospiza imberbis. Lineage (NCBI taxonomy): Eukaryota > Metazoa > Chordata > Aves > Passeriformes > Viduidae > Anomalospiza > Anomalospiza imberbis. The sequence continues at coordinate 2,802,685 of NC_089702.1, read as the reverse complement.
TCTATATAAATACCCTTTTGAGAATCAGATTTCTGGGGTTTGTTTCTTGGGCGACACATTTTGGCATCTGTCAGCTGAATATTCACACTAGCTTCCTGCTGACAGGAAAACAGAAAGGAATAGTTATTTACAACAGTGGGGTATTAAAAAAATCATAGTTATTTAGACTTTAACAGGGGGTTGATACAAATACTTAGTTCATATGCACTGGTAGCTTCTATGCACAACACAAGTAATTGATCATTTAGACAGCAATAATGAAGTGTGTCAATAGAAACAATGCATCATGCATTTAACAGATCAAATCATTAACAGCTTGATCTTGCATTCTGTATTGTCTAACATTCTATCCAGCATTAAGCAGATGAAACATGCCATGGACACTCACACACACACACAGCAATTACCCCAAGCTGGGGAATGCCTTGTGAATCCTAAGAAGTAGTAATGATCTTACCCCTAAAAAGGTAAAAATCCTACAGAGTTAGACAGCCTCATGAAACAAGCAGGTGGAACAAGTTTTCAATTCTAGTTTCAGTAACAGGCTGCATTATGGCAGTATCATGTTTAAGTTCAGGTCATTTTATGCAAACATCTTTCTCAAGTAGGTTAGGAAGACAAAAATATATACATGTCCTTGTCCAGGTTACTCAGCTCAAAAATCTCCTACTTCATTCTTTTATGTATATGCACGTATACACATTCCAAATACATTTTTACACAATCCACAAAAATAAAATGGGAAAAGCCAGTTACCAAGGTGAAGTTTTCTTGTCCATTTCCTTCAGCACTTTTTCTCCTGTTTCTGAAGCCTTTGCTTTGGATGACAGAACTTTCTTTACACAGGGACTCAGCAGCAGTGGCTTCCGTGGATGTTTTAGGAAAGTGATGATTCTTTAAAACTAAATGATGTTATTAGGTAAAAAATAAATATTACACTGAGTATGACTCGAGTATTAGATATTAATGAAATAGACTTGTGTAGACTCTGTGCACTTAGTGCATATACAGCTAAAAAAATGTTTATCCAAGAAAGAAATCTTGTTGAATTACTAGTCTGATTATTCTTTCTGAGCACTCTTCAAGTAATAATTAGGATCTTGATCCTGCCAACTAATTTTCTCAACCGATTTTGGTTATATAGATAATCTAGCAAGAGCAGGATCTAATTCTAGTTATTTTAGAATAGGATACCTTATAAATAATCATGATATGTCAAAACCTTATTTTAAAAAAAACTGGGGACATACATTCACAACACTTACACTTCACTCCAGTGTCAAGCTCAAAAGCATGGATAGTTTCCAACAGTCCTTCAATTAGTTGCTTAAATCTGGAATTCTCTTTCAGACTTCTGAAATAACATCAGTACTTCAGTTATTTTAAGACAAATGAACAGGCTAACTATAAATATTTCTAGAATTTCAGCTGAACCTAAAAAGGGGTAAAACTCCAAAGTGGAAGATGAGCCAAGAAGAAATTGTTGCCAAGGAATAACAAATTCCCCCAAAGAACCATTACTATGGGAATTGAAACCATCACAAAAGTGAGCACATCATTTTCTCATATAGGTTTAGTAGAGAGAAATCAGTTGTAAGGATTAAACACCAATCTAGCACAGACACTTGTTGAGAGAGGTGTGTTCACCTGGAAAAAGCTCACATTGAGGTAAGATACTGCATTTACTCCTTTAGAATTAGACAGCTTACTAAAAAACCACTTTTTCTTCCATATTTCAGTCTTATGCTATAATACATTTTAAACCTATTGTTAGCCTTTCCTCAGAGTTCAAACACCTCATCCTCCAGCCCCTTACAAAGTTGATTTCCTCACCTCTTGGTAACTTCAGTCTTACACAGAGGACACTCTACCACACCTTTTTTCTTTTTGTTGATAAGTTTGAACATGCAGAACCTAGAAAGAAAGAACACTTGTGATGGCAACAAGAGAAGGATATTATTTTCCCTAAAACTGACTATGCACATTCACCACTTAGTGGATCAAGGATGCATTTTTGTCCTGGTCTTACAGTGAGTTAATTGATCCCCTTTGACACATTTGCAAGCTGCAGTTCTCTCTTCCACAGAACTGACATTTTCCCCCTACACATGAACTTATCAAAACACAGCATACATACATGGTTGGCACTGAAGAAACACATATGGCAATTAAAACCAGTATATATGGAATTAAAAATGATAAACTCAAACCCACTATATATGGAAATTAAAAACTGCATTGCACTTGCAAGTTTTCAAACCTACCTGCAGAAAATGTGATCACATTTTGTTGAAACAGGCTCTTGTACCACATCCAGGCTACAAAGAGGGAAACAAAAACAAGAGCACAGAGGTTATAGAATTCAACAAGAACCGTTGCTATTTCAGCATCTGTTTGCATCAAAGAAATGCAGGACGTTAAATGGACATTAAATGCAACATTAAAGAACTACAGACCTCATTCACCTTTCAGAGACAAGGGACAAAAACCCACACAGCTCTATAAACAATCCTCTAATCCAGTCAGATGCATTTTTCCCCTCACTGAGTAGAGGACTGACACATTCAGGTTTTAATCGAAAAGCAAAATCTAGAACATAAGAGCAAAATGTTTTTCCTTGCACTTTGTCATTTGAGCCATACAAAACATCAATATGTTTAGTCCTAAGCATAAATCACTTTGTTTCTGGAGAGCCACAGAACTGTCAAAGCATTTTCAAAGAAATGAGAATAAAAAATACATCTCTAAAAAACTAACTGCATTGATATTACTCACTGACATACCATATTGGGCACTCCAAGTTCTTCTGCATAGCTGAAAGCACATTTTGTACTTGTCCAATAGTAATCACGGAGAAGTCCATCCTTCACATCCAAAAATAGTCTACAGGGAAAAAAAAAATATTATCAGCTTTGTTTCTGCAAAAGATTCTGCTGCCTCCCATGACTATGCTCTCGCCCACACAGCAGAACTGTTTTTATTCAACACTTGACAGTACAGAGGAATTCTTACTCTGAACGCTCGCAGTTAAAACCTCTCGAGTCTTGCACCCAAAGGAGCCCCAGAAAGGTGAAACTCAGCGAGCGCAGAGCAGCGAGAGCGAGGGGCTGGCCGCCGGGGAAAGCGCGCCCAGCCGCCGGCAGGCAGCTCCTGCGAGGGAGCCTGAGAGCCCACAGCAAACGCTGAAAACAAAGGGAAACCGGCGCGGCAGCGCGGGACCGGGCCTGCAGCGAGGCCTGGCCGCAGGCTGCCGAGAAGGGTCCCGGCACGGGCGGAGGGAGCGCGGGCAGCGCCAGCGCCGGCGCCGTCAGGGCCAGGCCGGTACCGGTGCGGTCAGGGCCAGAGCAGTCAGTGCCAGGCCGGTACCGGCGCGGTCAGGGCCAGAGCCAGAGCGGTCACTGCCAGGCCGGTGCCGGTGCGGTCAGGGCCAGAGCCAGAGCGGTCACTGCCAGGCCGGTACCGGCGCGGCCAGGGCCAGAGCAGTCAGTGCCAGGCCGAGGCCGGTGCGGCCAGGGCCAGAGCCAGAGCGGTCACTGCCAGGCCGGTGCCGGTGCGGTCAGGGCCAGAGCCAGAGCGGTCACTGCCAGGCCGGTGCCGGTGCGGTCAGGGCTAGAGCCAGAGCGGTCACTGCCAGGCCGGTACCGGCGCGGTCAGAGCCAGAGCAGTCAGTGCCAGGCCGGTGCTGGCTCGGTCAGGGCCAGAGCAGTCAGTGCCAGGCCGAGGCCGGCGCGGTCAGGGCCAGAGCCGTCAGTGCCAGGCCGGTGCGGTCAGGGCCAGAGCAGTCGGTGCCGGTGGCGGTGGCGGTGCGGTCAGGGCCAGAGCAGTTGGTGCCAGTGACAGTGGCAGTGGCGGTGCCGGCGCGGTCAGGGCCAGAGCAGTCGGTGCGAGTGCCAGTGCCAGTGGCGGTGGCGGTGTGGTCAGGGCCAGAGCAGTCAGTGCCAGGCTGGTGCGGTCAGGGCCAGAGCAGTCGGTGCCAGTGGCAGTGCCGGTGCCGGTGCGGTCAGGGCCAGAGCAGTCGGTGGCGGTGCCGGTGGCGGTGCGGTCAGGGCCAGAGCAGTCGGTGCCAGTGCCGGTGGCGGTGCGGTCAGGGCCAGGCCATGGCGGGCGGTGCCGTGCCCGTCCCCCCTCAGCCCGCTCCGCTCCGCTCCGCTCCGCGCGCTCCCCGCGCCGCCTTTCGCGCCCTTCCCGCGCCGCCGCGCGCAGCCAATCCGGGGCCGCGGGGCCGGCGCGCGCCCCCGCAGCGCCCCCTGACGGGCTCGTTCCCCGGGGCGGGGCGGGGCGGGGCCGGGCCGGCCTGATTGGCTCTGATTGGCGGCCCGTTGACAGCTGATTGGCCGCCGCCGCCGCCACGTGATCCCGGCGTGCGCACGCGCCGCCGCGGCGCAGTCGGCGGACGTGCGTGGCCGCGGCGCGCGCGCGCGCCCGGCTCTGTTATTGTTGTGGTTCCGCGACCACCCCCCCCCGGGCTCCGCCCTCCGACCAACCAGAGCTCAGGGCTGGATGAGTGACAGGAGGCTCCGCCAATAGCCGCGCGCAGCGGGCGGGGGGGCCGGCCGCCCTCGGGCCGCCATGTTGTGCCTGTCGGGAGGGCTGGCGCCGCCGGCCCCGGCCCCGCGGGAGCGCGCCATGGAGCCGCGGGTCAGCCTGCGCGTCACCTGCCGCGGCGACACCCGCACCTTCCGCGTGTCCCACCCGGCGCACACGACGTGGGCCGATGTGGAGGCCATGGTGAGTGCGGGCTGGCTGCGGGAGGCGGGGCGGGGTGTCCGCCGCAGAGGCCGCAGCCGCCGGGAGCCGGCCCGGTGAGGCGCCGGCCGGGCCAGCGGGGCTTTGAGGGCGCAGAGCCCTCGGCCGCGTTTCCAAGGCAGTGTCCTCCATTTCACAGGCTGTTAGACCTGCTGGCTTGTACGGCTGCGGTCTCGATTTTTCTTGTTTTCCTTGGTAGTATACTTTGTTCCCGCTGTGTGCTTACATTGACGTGAACGGCCTGGTTTGGAAAAAGATTCTCACGGGCCCTTTTTTTTCTGTGTGAGCAGCTGGTCTTAGCTGTGTTCTTTGCCCTTTTCTGCAGGCACTTGGTTTGGCTCTGTATCCCTCCGTAAAGTACATTCTATGCCTATTATTTCCCGTTCTTGTTGAAGTAACCCCCGTCTGTTGCTTTTCTGAAGATTCGCCTGTGCTCTTTGGGGTCACGAATAGATTTTTGTTTGGTCCCGGGGTTCCCGGGGCTTTGTGTGTGCTCGTTTGGGGAGAGCAGGGTCTGCCCGGGCCGTGCGGGCCTGGGCAGTTCCTTCTGAAGGTCTGCGTGTCCTGCGCTTGGTGTCGTTAGGAGCTTGTTTGGGTGCTTGTTTTCAGGGTTTTAGTTACAATTCCTGATTGGCTTAGGGTGACACTGTGTTGTAAGGATTCCCTTGGCTACGACATCATCATCATCATCATCATCATCATCATCATTATTATTATTATTATTATTATTACTACATTAATTCTATAGCAACTGTGCCATAGTTGAGACGGAGGCAATACAAAGCAACTCCATTTTCAGAAGGCTTCAAACTGTTTTTATTATAGCCTGCGTGCTTTTCGTACATTCTTACAAAGCTCAGAAGTTTACACTTTACTCATTGCTCACCAGAGACAAAGTGCTGATTGGAATAGGCAGTTGCAGGTTTCTCTTATTTATTCTTCTTTCTTTCTTGGTTTCTGTGTCAACAACCTTGGTAGGAAATTTTTTCAGGAGTAAACATGGATCCTTTTACTTATCAGACTTCTCTCTGGCTCTCAGAAATCACTTTCAAAGCTCTTCCACACAGCTGTTCTGTTTTTCTAAGCTTGCTTTCAAAGTTGCATCTGAAAAGATCTTGTTGCTGTATCATTTTCTGTCTTTCAGCTCTTTTTCTGGCCAGTATATTCCAGTACACGTGCAGGAGGGTTTTGTTTTATGAATTGCTCAAGTTCAAAGTTTGAACTGCATCATCTTCACTTGTTGTATTTCAGTCCTCTGGAAGAGGCACTGGCTCAGTCCTAAAATACTTAGTGCAAGTAGACCTGCAGGAATGTCTGAGCTGGTCAGAATCCTGCTTGCATCAAAGCTGGAAGCAGATTACTGTGTAAGCACTGTGCTGCCCTTAATCTTAGGTATTCTGAGAGCCAGGGCGTGTTTGTTCAAGGTGTGGTGTTCTGTTACAGTGTTTTCCTGAGGTAGAGCCAAGGGTTGTCTCTGTTGTGTGAATTACTGTTCCAAGGGAGTATCAGTTAAACTTGTGTCTTTGTTATATTTTGATATTTTATTCAACGTGTTTGATGTTTTTAAGGGGTAAGGTGAGCTGGTACTCTGCCCTGAGTTTAAGGGAACAATCTGTGGTACCAGACCATGTAAGTACAGACCACAGACAAAACAAGTTGGTTCTGTCACTGCACTCACAAAATCCGGGATGTGTTGCTGGAGGAGCCTGCCTGGAGCACGTTCACTGCAGAATGTGTCCGTGTGTCCACCTGTGACTCCCCAGGCAGCCTCTCTTGGCTGAGGCTGCTGCTGCTGCTGTTCTGTTAGGTCTGGCCTAGCAGGACATGTGTCAGTTGTTTCAGAGAGTTTCTGTTGGGAAAAATTCAGCTTTGGTAGGAACCTGGTGCAAAAATGAACTGTTATTCCTATTCCCATATCTTTGCCTGAGAGCCCCTTAATTTAAAAATTATAATAATTCAGAAGGAGAGGGTTTACATTTTCCATTTCAAGGAAGGCTCCTGCCTTCCTTAGCAGACACCTGACTTCAAACCAAGACAGAAAAATACAGCTTTTGTAGGAACCTGGAGCAAAAACATACAGGAGTCTCAAAGACTCAGCATATGGAAACAGCTGCTTTCATTTCATGGTTAATTTGGTGCTGCCCTTTCTGCCTTGTTAATGTAAAATATAACTGCTCAGCTTTATTCTCTGAATTTTGATAGGCTGAGAAAAGGCTCACCACCTTTGTGAGCTGTCTCCCAGGTGCTTTTTAATGTAAAACATAAAGTTTAGGGATTGTTTGCCTTTGTCTTCATATTTTGCAGTGTTTACCACGACTGAGTTTGTTAACCCTGGGCTTGTCCTCTTTGAATGGGAAGGTTATTATTTATTTTGGAGTAAACATTAACTGGGCAAGGTGCAAGAGGAAAAAGATGTGTTTATTCTTTTCATTAGAGAAAGTTAGTAAAGCTTGGAGGGAAGGCACTGGGACGAGTTCAGCTCCAGAGGAATGGATTTGGTAAAGCAGGGTTTGCTTCAACTGAGGAACTAAAGGGAGTGATAGAAGGGTTTTAATGTTAATCCTAATTAATAATCATTATTAACTGATGTCCTGCATCACTATGGTTTTGTGTTCTTTTTTTTTCATTACAGGTTAAAGTTTCATTTGACCTGGACAACATTCAGATCAAATACATTGATGAGGATAATGATGAGGTATAATACCTGCCACCCCACCCTCCCAATAAGCCAACCAAACAATGGCTGGTGGCAGAAATTCTTTTCTGCCTTGTGATGATTTGTAGTGGGTCTTTCAGGAGAGTCTTTTATGCAGATTGGGGTGGGGGAATGGTTACCATTTTAATAAGAAAATAGCTGATAGTCTTGTGATTTTACTCTTAATGCAACATACATATTTTAAAATACTTTCTTTAGAAGCTACTGCCTTTCTTTTTCCCACCCTGTTGAAACCCCCAGGGGTTCTCTGTGCTCTGAGGGAGGAATGTTTCTGTTGAGGAGCTTTTATTTTTAAACTTTTTTATTTTTAAATTTTTTATAAGGTAGTTGTAACTATTTGTGTTTGCAGCTGTGGTAAAGCCCCGTCTCTTCACTCTAGACACCTTCCTCTGGGAAATGTAGGTCCCCTGTCATTAGCATATGTTTGCTTCAGTGATCTGGTGTACTCAAATCCTCTGCTTGCTTTATGCAATTGCTGTAATCTCCAAGCAGATTACTGACTCAGAAAACAAATTGGTTACTTCTAGTTGTCCTTGTTGAGTAACTTCCTGCTTGGCACAGTCTCACCCTCTCATATTATTTTTGTTTATCTAGAGATTCAGAGGGGAATGTAACTCTCACACAGAATGACCTTTTGCAAACACAGTGTTTCACTGCTTGGATTATAGCTCTACTAAATGAGATGGGGGCTCTTGTTCTTACTTTTTTTCCCTAAGGGGAAATGTCAAGAAGCTTTTAACAACCTTTCAGAGAATGATTCTCCCCTTATTTTCTAGCCTGTCTAATATATAAATGTATAGATGCATCTCTGAAAGCTTTTTTTCTGAAATACTGAGCAAACACTGCTCAGAATCCTGCCATGCTGTGGGGATTAAATAGCTTCTTGTGTTAGTGACTTCTGTGTGCAGAATTGATAATTGATTTTCTGTAGAAGAATGGCCTTATGAAACACTTAATTGGTCTTTTGAAACACTTAACTGGGCATTTAAAGCAACTTGGGGCTGAGCTCTGGACTTGTGCAGTGAGCCCAGGGGTACAGGCAGTGACTTTCTGAGGAGAGCAGGCTTGTTCTGGGTGCCAGCAGTGCCAGAACTGCCTCCTGTGCCAGTCCAGTAACAAACACGGGCTGCTTCAAAGCACCACAGTTTGGGTAATGATTAAACATGGCAACAACAAGTGTCTAAAGGACCGCTCTTTTAGAAACTGTGAATAAAAGTACGTTTATTCTGAAGTGTGTAAATTTTAAGAGACTTGCAAAAACGTGTCTGTGGCTCTTGCTCACTGTTTCTTCTCTTTGCAGGTCTCCGTGAACAGCAAAGGTGAGCTGCTACTTTATTGAGGTGAAATCAAGATAAGAGACCCCAACTGTTGCTTGTGTTTTTTGAAGATGGAGTTGAGAATGCTTGCTTTTTGATTTTTTGTTTTTTGTATATGATTTGGCAACAAATTCTTCCCAAAGGAAAGAATTCTTCATCCATAGGAAAAAATTGGAAGTGACTAAATTAGTGGAATGTTGTGGCTCTTAGCTGTGAAAATGTGTGCTTGTTGTTGCATATACAATTTCTTGCACTAATTTAAGAAAATTTACAGAAGGTAGGGGAAGCCCCTTGTCATGTAATTGTTTCTCAATACTGTGTGATAAACTTACATCTGTTGTGTGACATAGGGGCCATTCACATTTCTTTCTGTTTTTCTTTAGAGGAATATGAAGAAGCGCTGAAGGTAAATGTGCTTTTTGACTTTTTTCAATATATTCATCCTTTTCCAATTAAAATTGGTGTAGCTGAGAAAAAAATGGCATTACCTGGCTCAGGAAATCAGAATAGCTGTTTTCCAGCTATGGACAGTAGTTTGAATGTCTTATTACATTCTTCTGTCCTGGCTGGTCTTTGTTTTTATAAGTTAGTTGAATAGGCAGTTAGGATTCAGGACCCTGAGCAGCAGTGGGTTGGTTAAGGACTGACTTTCTCAAATCCTTCATCAGTAATCCCATATTTGGAAATATTGGGCTTTAGTGAAACCCTTCAAAAATCTTGCCACATAGACTCTGCTGCTGGAGTATATAATTAAAACTTATTAGAGTCAATGCTTAGTTACTTTATAAGCAGTTGGACAAAATAAGAATTGCATTCCTTTACATTTCTGTTTTACATTATTAAGTCTTTCAGAACTTTTTTGCTCATGGTTTGAATTTCAAATCTGATCATTTCAAAATAATCATAAATCCCTGGGCAGAACATATTGTTTGCTGGCTCCTATGAACACGTTATTGTAGGCTGAAAAATTCCAGTAGGATATTTGCATGATTATCCTTTGTCTTTTAATAAACTTTTATAATAAGTATATTAATAACCTTTCAGAAGTAGAATATCAGCTGACTCTACCTTGGCATCTCTCAGTTTTTCTTTTTGTGTCTGTTAGTCTTTCCCCACCCTTTTGCCAAACTCTCCAATGTAGTGTAATACTGTATTTCTACAGATTGTGTATGCTGATTGTAAGTGAAAAACATGGTGTATGTATGTACTGTTTATTTAGATTGCAGTTAAACAAGGAAATCAGCTTCAGATGAATGTCTATGACAAGAACTCCTCTCATGCTTTGCAACTACATGAAAAAAATGTGACAGAAAAGCTGGTGCTTCTTAAAGATGAGAAGAAACCACTTTTGCATTATTCCACGATAGCTCAGGGGTTAGAGGAAGAATTCAAAAATGACCAGGAGCTGACCATTCAGGTAAGAAGCTGAGCTGCATTAAAACAAAGAATTAATAAATGTAATTCACTTTGTAGACTGATTGTCCTCTTTAGCCATATATAAAAACTGAGTTCAGAAGTTGGTCTCTGTTTTAGCTACCTGCACCTGTTGAAGCTCACTAAATAGTTTGAATATCTTCAAGAGGATAATTTGATGCTGTCTTTAGAAATACCAGTGCTTTCATGTTGACCACTCTTAAGCATTTTGATAAACAGAGCAATTCATCTCCTGAAGCCATCATTGCCATCTGGTAACTTCTGGCTGAGTTGACTTCTTTGGTGTGTAATGACACACAAATGCTAATGAGGCAGGAATGTTTCAGGAAAATGCCAGTGCCTACTTTGTGTTGCTTCTCCACTGTTTTCTGAAGAACTTTAAATATTTTTCTATAAAGACACTTAAAAGCTATTTCAGCAGTTAGCTTGCTGTGTTGAGGATTTTTTTTTTAACTTTGCATACTTTTTTGTTTGTTTTGGTTTTTTTCCCCCCAGCAAAAATCAAATCAGACCAGAACAGAAAGCACAAATGAAAATCCTCCAGAATGGTTTACTAGCTACTTGGAAACAGTAAGTGTATTGGCTTGTAAGTTTTGATATACTTAAATACATAAGAAGTTGTATTGTTGTTGGAAGAGATCTTTGTGATGCCTGACTTTACACACCTGGACGCTCTTGCCATCAGCACTTGTGACCAGGATCTTAATGAGAACTAGATGCCTAACTATATCTGCAGTGAAAGGGATACCTTAAAAAAAAACTCTCAACACCATAAACTTCATCCATACCACTTGTGAAAAGTGGAATGTTTATGCCTTTGATTTAATTTGAGTGTAGTTTTAAGTAGCTCCCATAACAGAATCCTTGTGGCACTCCAGACAGCCACAGGAATTCCAGACCACTCATTGTGGGAGAGCATGAACAGTGTTGCTCTTGATTGCCCAGTTTCACCAGGGCAATACTTTTGGTTCCTGTGATTGAAAGCAGAGCATTTGATAACCTTACTTTTCTTGACTGTTCACTTTGAGAAAATACTTCCAGGAAGCCATTGACATTAAGCTACAGTTAAGAGGTGGATGTTGATTTGTTTTGAACAGCTAATAAATATCACTGAAAAGCAGTTTGATATCACTGCAAAGAATCCATCAGCTAGCAAATTCTTGAAGCTATGTGCATTTATCTTTTAAGTTTTTTTCTCTAGAGTCTCCTTTCCTTTGCCACCTATTTATACAAACTAAAAATTAGGGGAAGTTCATGGTTATGTTTAAGACATCACTGATGGGCAAATCAGAACTTAATGGTAGAGAGTTCAGAGGGGTTTGGGAGTTGTGGTAATTGTTTTGGAGATGAGTATCCTTCCCTTCATGCAAGCTTATGGAACAAAAACAGTATTGTAAGCACAAATATGTGATTTTTAACTTGCCTTCTTAAAGCTCTGGATTGGTATTTTCTAAAATAAAAGTCCTCTCTGAGGAATGTGGTATTTGTTTATATATTTTCTATATTATCATATGGTATATGTTATATATAATGTATATGAAAATATAATAACATGATAATATTGTGTGATATTATATATTATCATAATTTTATGAAGCATGTGCTGGCAGTAGGGGAAATGATTCTGAAGTAATCTACGGTTACTGACAGATTGGGAGACTTGTGACAATGTAACTCAACATTTCAAACTTAATAGCTGGGTCTCATTCATGACTGCTTTAATTTCTTTCCAGTTCAGGGAACAAGTAGTTAAGGAGACCGTTGAGAGGCTGGAGCAGAAGCTGTATGAGAAGCTTGTTCATTGCAGTCAGCCTCCAGAGTTCTGTGAGAGCCCATTTGCAGCAGCACCTGCGGAGAGCCCGTCGGGGAGCAGCAGCCAGTGTGACTGGCTCATGTCCTGCTGCAGCTGCCAGGCTCGCATTGTCGGGGTCCGCTACCAGTGCAGGTAGAGCTGGGAGTGGGGGACCTGCCAGGCACAGCCTGTGAGTGACTGAGAAACTGTCTTGGGGTTAGGTACTTCTGGGTTCCTGATCTGCAGCCTGCTGGACATTTCAGTGCAGCTGGGAGTGGGGGACCTGCCAGACACAGCCAGTGAGTGAGTGAGTGAGAAACTGTCTTGGGGTTAGGTACTTCTGGGTTCCTGATCTGCAGCCTGCTGGACATTTCAGAATGTCTGCTATGTGGACAGCTGATGTTCTCTCCTGTGGTCACTAGACTTTATCTGCATAAAAGCAAGATTAATACTCTTTTGAGAAAAGGTGATTGTTAAAGTGAGAGCACTTTATAATGCTGTATTCTCAATGAACACAGTTCAGAGAACTTTATAGCTGTGTTCTCAATGACTACGTTATCTGTACTGGACATGCAGTAATTGTATTGGAAAAGGTTTTGTTTGGTTGACTAAACAAAAAAGCAAGACTTAGAACCACTTAGTCTGTAACAGATGTTTGGTTCTGAGTCAGTGAGACTAAGGCAAGTCATATTTTTTCTTAATGATTGCACTGTTGTCTGTTTAATAATATGAAATAGATTTTGATGGATGTCTTAAGTGAGGTGTTAAAAGTGAGAGTTTTATTTGAACGAGAACAGCATTTTTATGTAAAGATTAGCATTTTGGGACTAGGCAGAAGCAGTGGATAAAATGCCAACAAGAGTTTTTACTTGGATTGTTTTTTTTCCTTGCTGGCAGGAGATGACAGTCTGGTTTTTATCAGTCCTGTTCCTGGAGGAGCAATCTGCTTTGCATCCCTGAATGCTTGTTGACTTAGCCTCTGTATTTTCATAAGTATGGTGCTGTTTCTGGCACTGGATTTTGATAAAATGTTCTGCCCTTTGTAGCAACAATTTTAGTCACTTGTGCTAAAGGAAGCATCAATTTTTTTCTGATTGTGTTCAAAGAAGTGGGAACTGTGTTGCAGTTTTGCCAAGAAGAGAGATAATCATGTAGGTATTCCACATAGCTCCAAGTACTGATCTGTAAGTGAGACATCCAGCTGCTGTCACTTGGAAACTGCTTATGGTAGTAGCATGATACAAAATTGTTTCTCTGCAGAAATTCTTTGCCTCTTGGTGACCTTCTGTCTTTTGTGCTTTGCAGCCTTTGTCCAGCCTACAATATCTGTGAAGAGTGTGAGGCAGGAGCATATGCTCATGATCCAAACCACGTCTTGTTAAAGCTGCGCAGACCCATCCCCTGTGTCACTGACAGTTACAGCCTGGCAGAGCTCGCCCCACGCCTGCCTGCCACTCTGGAGCAAGTCAGGTAAATGGTGGCACCTGGCAATGCCTGGCAAGATTGGCCTGATTGCAAGTGGAAACACCTGTGTGGGAGTTGAGGTTCAGCTTTTATTTTAGAGGTAGCAAGAAATGAAAGTGGTTCTCAAACTTTGTTGTGAGTAGCTAGAAATAGCTACGTACCTATAAAGGGCCTAAGTCATAAATCTTACAGTGTTTTTAATAACAAAGACTTTTTGTGTCATAAATGGGTAGCAAACTTTCTATAAAGGGCCTAAGTCATAAATCTTACAGTGTTTTTAATAACAAAGACTTTTGTGTCATAGATGGGTAGCAAACTTTGAGCTATTTTCTTTGAGCATTCTGTGTCTGTCTTTTTTTGTTCTTTCAGAGACCATTCAAAATAGTTCCACAAGCAACTGTGAGGATGTTCTTTTAAAATCATTTGGTGTCCAGCCCAGAAGCATGGGCTGTTTTCCTGAAGGGTTCCCTTGAGACTAACGCAGTGTTGGCTAAAGATAAATTCTGATCAGCTTAATGTAATAATTTGTGTTAATTGTTCTACAGGCTCCAGAAACAGATGGACAAAAGATTTCTGAAGGCAGAGAAGCAGAGATTGCGAGCAGAAAAGAAACAGCGAAAAGCAGAGGTCCGAGAGCTCAAAAAGCAGCTAAAATTGCACAGGAAAATTCATCTGTGGAACTCTATCCATGTATTGGAAACAAATGGCTCACCTACTCTGAAATCTGAGAGTGTCCAGCCTAACACCTTCCTGTAAGGCTTGTTGTTAACTGAGCATCTGGTAGTTGTGCTGTCTGCCCTTTCGCTATGAGACCAAGTTAAAGTAACAGGAGGAAAGTTATGGAATTGCTCATTTGAAATGTGATTTGTCATTTGACTGGGTGAGAATTTTGTCCAAATGCCATTTTAAAGGTAGAGTGTTTTTAATTGAGAGGAGAGTAGGAGAAATGAAAAAAAAAAAGGTGACTGATGGTTATTACCAGAAATGTAGTGATTTATGTAGATTTAAGAGGAAGGGGAGTGCCTAGGATTATTGCATACACATGCATGCTCATACAGTGTAAATTAACATTTACTGCCAGTTTTTAAAAAGTCTCTATCTTCTTGCTTTATTAAGTGTGTCTGCATAAAGTCAAGTACATTCTGTATATTTATGTTCAGTGCTGTTTTTTCTTTTTTTTTTTTTTTAATGTGCTTTTAAGCTGAGGTTCATTAGACAGCAGCCTTTGCAGGCAACTGCTCTGCTTATTTCCCACTCCCTTTGAGTTTATGAATGTGCAGTATAAAACATGTATAGCTAGTTTATTTAATTAATCCCTTCCATTTAGGGCATTTAAAAGCCAAATTAACATCAATCAGCATCTGAACTTCAGTTTTGGTGTATTTTTTTTTGTTTCCTCTCTCCAGTCCCAGGAGTCCTAGTCAGCCCTTCCAAGCAATTGTCCCAACACTAAGTGCAGTATTTGTGGATGAGAATTTGCCTGATGGTACTCACTTGAAACCAGGAACAAAGTTTATCAAACACTGGCGAATGAAAAATACTGGCAATGTGGAATGGAGCTCAGACACAAAGGTATCTTGCCTTTGCTCTTCCTTCTACACACTAAAATCATTCTGGGAGATAATGTTTGTAGGTGAATTCTCTGTTAGGACCTGTTTAAGATTTCCTTTGGCCTGTTGATTCACAGCTGGGAATTCTGAGGCAATAGGCTGTGGAGGTACTCTTTACAAGTGTAGGCTATAGGAAGGAAGGGATTCAGAGTACCATCACTGAACGTATTTCCCATTAATAGTGTGTCCCCCATGTTATAATGGTGCAGTCTGACCCTGTTTACAACTGCTCTGTTGCTTTTCTGACCTCCAAAACCCTTTGTTCTGCGAGTGGCTGCCTTTGTGTTGAAAGATGGGGGTATCTTTGTGCTGATAGTGACTACTGTGAGGATGTGTACTAGCAGCCTGTCTTCTCCATGCCTGGTACCTACAAGACCTTTCAGCAGAGGAACTCTGCTTCCTACTGCCCACACTTTGCAGAGAAGCTTGAGAAGTTACCTTTTGGCTTTTTCTGTTCTATATTTCAGTTGAAACTTATGTGGGGTAATCTGACCTTGGCATCTGCCGAGAAGAAAGATGTGATAGTGCCATCCCTTCCATCTGGACAAGTAGGAACTGTTTCAGTTGAGTTTGTAGCTCCCAACATAGAAGGAACTTACACTTCTCACTGGAGACTGTCACACAGAGGGGAACAGTTTGGGCCAAGGATCTGGTGCAGTATTGTTGTGGATCCCTCTCCAGCTGCTGACTACGTAGAAAGTGATTGGAAGGATTCTGAGTCCTGTCAGAAGAGTAGTGCTTCCAGAACCAAACAGGCAAGTCACTCACCTGGTATTTGGGGCAGCCCAGAATTACCTAGGAGAAGGAGCATTATATATTATTTGGCATAGTATTCCTAACTATTTAGGGGGATTCTTGTAGCTGTTTGCTTTTAAGTTTTATTTTTAATAGGAAAGAAATAAAACATCTATTGCATTTATAAGTTCTGAAGTAGTTCTTTTTGACAGGCATGACATTAGCTATCAGTCTGTTGCAGCTGTTTGTCTACTTCTTTGAACTGAAATGCTGCAGCATTTCTCTTTGTTAGGTCTTGTCCTTTTGAGTCTGTAATGAGTTGATTTAAATTTCTTTCAAATTACTTGTGTGTTTACACAAAATTCAGGATTTAGAGTTCATGTGATGTTTTATTTACTGTGGCTAAGGGGCTTCTGTCTTTTTGTTTTTCTAGGATGCTTCCTTAGAGACAGAAACAGGTGCTCAGCTGATAGGTGAAATTGCAGAGCAGGCTGAAATATCTCTGCCAACTGTTCCTTTAAAGATCAAAAATCTGCCAAGTGAGAGAGAATTTTATATCCCATCTGTCGATCTCCTCACTGCACAGGTAAAGTGCTAAAATTCAGGTAAATATAAAGCAAACCACCTTGGGTTTGATGTTTAGGTAGGTAGACATCTGTAAGAGTAAAACTTCTGAGCTCTGAAAATGGCCACTCTGTTTTCAGAAAGAGTATTGCATTTTACATAGCAGAGCTCTTTACTCAAACTGGTACTAGGCACTGTCATTATGTGGAAGGTATGTGTAGGACAGATTAAGATTCTCAAACAAGAATCAGCATTGAGTCTTTCTCTGGCCCTAGCAAGAGAGTTCTTAACTTTGTCCCTTGCTGCCCCAATTTGTGCACCATATTCAGTGATGTAAATATATGTTGTGGGAAAACTGACCCCTGAGATTGTGTTGAGGAACAAAGTGGTTTTTGTACATCAGTGGGATCTGTGCTGCCAGGTACAGATATGATTCAGTTTCAGAGTTTGCTCATGGAAACTGTGTGTGTTCTTTCCTGCAGGATTTGCTGTCCTTTGAGCTGTTGGACATTAATATTGTGCAGGAATTGGAGCGAGTGCCCCACAATACTCCTGTTGGTAAGGCTCTTGTGTTCTGTGTGCTCTCTCGAGCACAGACAGCTATCCTTTGTGTTCTTCAGTCTTGGCTTCTTTTCACCTTCATATCCCCAAGAACATAACATTCCAGATGTTGAGGAATGCTGCCATTTTCTTTGCACAGCCAGTGGCAGAGTAATGCAAAGTTAGTTGTTTATTCCACCAGATTATCTTTTAAAATAACTAAGTTTCTTCAGTCTTGAAAGAATGTCCCTTAAAAAGAATAACTTTTAAGAATGTTATCTCGTGGAGGCTCCTTCTCCTTTAGTGCCAATTGTCTTTGCTCCCTGTGTTTTCCAGACATGACTCCATGCATGTCCCCTTTGCCACGTGACAGCCCCTTGCTGGAGAAACCTGGCTTAGGTCAGATAGAGGAGGAGAACGAGGGGAGTGGATTTAAACTAGTGCCTGGTAAGCAGTAGTCCTGAGGAGCTTGGGGGTGAAGGGAGGATATTGTCACTTCTCTGTAGTCAGCAAACCGATGTCTAAAAGGAATTCTAACTAATGCCTTCCCCTTCTTTGGAAAAAAAAAAAAAGGTTGTTTGGCTCATCAACCTGGAGTCTGACACTAGTTAGTGATTCTAGAGGTTGGAGCATAATATATATAGATTGGAAATAGAAATCATAGAATCACAGAATGGTTTGGGTTGGAAGGGACCTTAAAGATTATTGAGTTCCACCCCCCTGCCATGAGCAGGGACAGCTTCCCCTATCCCAGGCTGTTCCAAGCCTCATCCAACCTGGCCTTGGACACTTCCAAGGATGGGGCAGCCACAGCTTCTCTGGGCAAACTGTGCCAGGGCCTCCCCACCCTCAAAAGGAAGAATTTCTGCCTAATACCTAATCTAAATATACCCTCCTCCATGTTAAAGTCATTCCCTGCTGTCCTATTTCTGCATGCCCTTGTATAAAGTCCTTTCAAATGCTTCTTTTGATTTGTCTGACCACTAGAATTGTTGGGAGAATTAACCATCTGCCCTTTATAGACTAGGTTATACTCCAAACACTCCAGGTGTGCTCCCCATACTTCTCAATCACTTTTGTGTTCAACTTGAGCTGAATTCAATTTTTAGAAAGAACTAACACACAGAATCAATATTAGCTGAGACCGGTCTAAAAAATTCTTCTTATAGTTACATTTCTTTGTTGTGGTGGTAAAATCTGTTATGTTTCTCTTTCCAAGGAATGGCAGAAGCCTGCCTTTCTGTGGACTCTTCTGCGGTGAAAGTGAAAACTGAGCATGCATTGAACCAGGAGGAAGGAGAAGAAGATATGAGTGGGACTCAGTTTGTCTGTGAAACTGTAATTCGATCTCTGACCCTGGATGCTGCACCTGACCACAAGCCCCCACAAAAAAACCCCAAAGTCCTCCAGAGTAAGTGCTGTCATTAGCTGCCTTCTCTGATTTGACTTGTTTGCAGTCAGACATGAGACACAAATCGCTCAGCTCAGGTGGTTGATACCATTTAATTGTTTTTCTTGATTGGTTTTATTAGATTCTTTACAAACACTGCAAGACACCTTCAGCTGTAATACGATAACTGAAGAATCTCCTATGATAAATAGTAATTCCACTTCCAAAAAGGAAACAAAGATTCATCAGTCAGAGCCAGTGACAGAAAATTCATGTGGTAAGTAAAATGGGCTTGAATGTAAGGTAAAGCTGTAAAAAAATCATGTGTAAGAAGATCTGACACTGTTCTAGGAAACTGATCTTCATTAGATGAGGAGAATTGTTAGATTGTCCCAGTTGTGAGAATCATTACATCAGAAAATCGGTGTCAGTACTTTAACAAGCAGCTAGTTTAACAGCTGCTTTTTAAAGAAGTGAAATTGAATCCAAAAGGTTCCAGTTGGGTATCCAAATAAGTGCTTATATGTTATACATGGTGTCTCCATATTTTCTACATGTAGCTTGCAATGTTTCTGACCATGTTTCTAATGTGTGTAATTCAGGAGCTGAAAACTACAGTTTAAGTTCTCAGTGTAGCTCTTACTCCAGTTTTTACTGTGAGCATTAATACCAGCAGCATATTTGCAAAGACTTAACGTTAAGATCTATTACTCTTTCACACTACACCCTCCCCACAACAGGGAAAATTACACCATTAATGGCAGCAGCTAAGGTTTACAGTTGTCTCTAAATACTTGTCTCTTACAGCTGGGGAGAATTCTGTCTGTGCTGTTGTCCACACAAAATGGACAATGGTTAATACCTCCATTTTTTTCCTACTAGGGGACCTTCCACTGTCTAATGAGAGCACAAGCCCCCGTAGTGGTACTGGTAATTGTGATGAAGAGGAAGATGACAAAGATGATGATCAGAGTCAGTGCTCCTCTGCTTCCTCAGAGGACTACATCATTATTCTCCCTGAGTGCTTTGACACCAGTCGGCCGTTGGGTGACTCCATGTATAGTTCAGCTCTTTCTCAGCCTGGTTTAGAAAAGATGGGAGAACCTGAAACAGTAGCAGAGAACCCAGAAGGGGGAAGCCAGCCACAGATCCAGAGGGTCAGTGATACAGTGACAACTTCTCAAACACTGGCTGCAGTACCATTAACCCCAGCAGCTGTGGACTGCTTACCCCAGGCACAAAGGTATGATTTGGGGACAAGAACAAAATGGTGATGCTGGTATTGCTGTACAGTCTGCACGGTCTGGTACTTTCCAAGCAGGAATTGTTGTAACAAAATTTTTATCATATACTGAGTTAAATGTTCTTAAATCCTGCAACTTTATAGAGCTTGATTTAGGCTCTCTATTTTAGGCTCTATATTTTTAACTCACTGATTTAGGTGAGTGCAAGAGAGGGAGAGAAGGGAGCATGTGAAGTTTTTTCTTTTTTCTGTTACTGTGACTTATTTATGTGTGTACACGTAGAATAAAAGTAGTGATGTTTTTGCTTTATGTTCTCAGGAATCTTTCATCTCTTCAGAATGCTATCTTCCAAGAACCAAACACACCAGCTTCGGAGCATATCACTTCTGCTTCTCATGATCAAATACAAAGAGAAGGTACTGACAGTATTTAAATGGTGCAGACTATTGCTATCACCCATTCCTTATGCCTAGTATTGAATTTGATATCTTCTTTCTCTTGAGGAGAGCAGAAATCTGCCAAGTAAAGATTTTAGTTTTTCTCTGAGTGTTGAACTTTTGCTATATGGATGTTGCAAATAAAGAAATAATTGACTTAATTGATCTATTATGGGTAATGTTAAGAGGATACTCAAAAGTACTTACAGGCATCTGGAAAATTGCCTTGCTCTGGAATTGATGAGCTATGTATTTAAGCTGCTGTTACAGTCACTGAGACAGCAGTTCCTCTTGTGTTAAACACCACTGGTGAATCAGTCATATGGTTCTGAAAATCTTGACTGCTTTCACTGCAGTGAGAGTCCTGGATACCTGGTCTGCATAACTGAACTTAGAGTATTACTGTTGTACTGAGACACACTTTTTTTCTGTTTATTTATTGTGTTGCATTTCTCCAACTTAATTGTCATCCACTGGACATGTTGACATTTTGTCTTCCTCTTCCAGAACCCAGTGGTGAAGATACTCATGGGCCAGGATCTTCTGCATTTCTCACTAAGTTCTCAGAATACCCGAGGTAATGAAGGTGAAGCCCTGACTTCACAAACACTATTTTAGACTGAGAACAGCTTAATTAGACACCTAGGAAAAAGCTCTGGCCTACAGATTTCATGTAGTCATTAACTGGGAGAGAGGCCTCCCTTCTTAAAGCAAACATGCTATGCTTTCATAAGATTTTGGTTTCTACTTGGGCACAAATCAAAAGGATGCAGAACTGGCAAGCCAAAATTAATGAAGAGCTCAAGTTGAATGCTTCTAAAGTTCTGTGGGTTTTTTTCCTGGAAATCTCAGGATTCTTAGGATGGGGATTTTACAAGCTAGCTATAAAGTAGTCTTAAAATACTGAGATTGGAGAGGTAAGTCAAAATGTTGAGTAGAATATCAAGTAACTTAAGTATTCATAGGAAACAAATAGAAGTTACCCTACTCTGAATGGATGTGTCAGTGCACAGCTTTCATGTAGGTATGTTCTCTTCTAGATGAGAGCACTGAACTCTTTACAAAAGGTCCCTTCACAGAAAGCATACAGCCACAATTTAATAAAAGGTGTCAAGAAAAAGGAATGAGCTTCTTGTGTAGCTCACTTCCCAAACACGGCTGATTCCTCTGGATCACAGGCTGTTGTCTGCCACAGTCCTTGCCTCAACAGGCAGCAGCTTGCATTTCACTGAAACAAACCCTTGGCTTTGCTGACCCTAAAGCAGCACCTGGTCTCCTCACAGGTACCCTCAAGGCAGCAGCATTGCAGGAGAACTCATGAAAGGAGCTTTGTCAGTTGCTGCTTCTGCCTACAAAGCATTATTTGCTGGACCACCCATTATTGAACAGGTGAATGTCTTTCTGTGTGCTATGTGAGTTTCATAGAATGACAACCTTAAATTTACAGGTGGATGTTTTTTAAGTGTATCACTATTCTATATTGGAATTCATGTAAGAGTAAAATGTTAAGTTTGATGGTGTCCCTTTGAGGTTTGCTGCTCTCAGCAGACTGGGAAATCCATGCCATAGGGATGAAAGCATGTCTCTTGTAGCATTATGTAAGAGTAGTAGCTCACCTTTGTAAGTGAGCAGTGAAAGGGATTATAAATGGCTTAAATGGGGCCAGAAATGCCTCCGTGCCTCAGTTTGATTCTAGTATAACGCAGGGCTGCTAGTTCAAATGGCAAAAAATAAATTAGCTTTTTAAACTTCTCTTACTCCCTTTTGTTTTCAGCAGCCTGCAGCTCCAGAAGAGCAGACTGCCTCTCTGCTGTCCAGTCTGTGTGAGATGGGATTCTGTGACAGGCAGTTAAACCTGCGGCTGCTGAAGAAACACAACAATAACATGATTGAGGTGGTAACTGAATTGCTTCAGATCAGTAACAGAGACTGGTGCAGTAGGTGCTGAACCTGTCTGGTAGAGAGAGGAATAGTCTTCATTGAGTAAACTCTAATTAAAGAGTAGCAGGCTGCTCCAAAGCTGCTCTCTGTTTGGAGGTTTGACTTAAAGCTTCAGCTTTTCTTTGAGCATTTGACTTCTTTTTACCCTCATGGAAATATCAAACAACCCCTGTGGCATCTCTTGAAATGGATACCAGAATTTCAGTTATTATTTGGACCTCTTAGTTAAATGAGTAGTCTTTAAATCTCTGATTTCAGATCAAATCCTTTCACCAGGGAATCATGTAGAGATAAACTTTGTACCCAGATGAGAACTTCCCATTTTATTGTGTATCTACTTTTTATTTTAGGCAGCTGGAAATACTTTTTTGTTGGCTTAATTAGCTTTGGAATAGAAACCCAGTGTAAAATGCTGCTGTAAAATGTAGTCCTGCTTAATTTACAAGAGATGCCTGAAACTAGGAGTTTCTTTGTTTCTTCTGAGGATTTAGTAATTTTTTTTCCAATGTGTGATAGTAAAGTGACAAATTTAAATCTTACAAATTATTCTCAGAAAAAGAAGTTGCTCATAAAAAAAAGCCATCTTGAATCATCAACAGACTTTTGAAAAGTCTAAAAGTGAAACTACAGTTCAGCTGATGAATACCAGTAAAGTTGTTGCTTCTTGTAGCAGAATGAAGCAGGAGAATTACCACCAGCAATTGAACCTGTAATGATAGTGCACAGCAGATCTCTAACAGTAGAAGTATAACCTACATGAAACGTTTTGTTAAAATGGAGTGTCAGGGTAGGAAAGGCTTTTCTAGGAATCTTTACAGGCTCTTTGTAAAAAAATTAAAAATTTGACCATTACCTTTTTTCACTATAGTGCAAACATTTTACTCTGTTAATACCACATAAAAAATGCAAGAATGTGTGGGAACCCGGACCTGAACTGGAGTACAGATTTTGGTGATGTTTAGGAATGGAAAGAATGCTTGAAGCAGGGATCACATAACTTTACATTAGAGTTTGAAAAATGCATTGACTCAAGCACTTTCAAATGTACAGTCTCCTCTGATGGTTTTAGCTGGTTCTGTGTTTCCATAGCCACATCTGTAGAATTCATTTTCTCGTAAGATTTTTAGATGCCCATATTTAATTTGGAAATCTAAGAATTCCCTTCTAAATATGCTGAGAGATTTGATTCTGAAGAATGACATAAATGAGCACCAGACACTGCTGTGCAGTGGGGTATCCAGGTAACTCCTCAGAGTTCAGTCCCTCAGCAGGTGACAGTGTTGGCTACGTTCTTACTTTCAAGTAAACATTTTTCCTTGCTGCAGTAAGAGACCATTGATTCTAAAATATTTTATATTGCTCCTGCTTCAGACTAGTATTCTGTTTTGTCACAGTGTCAGTATTGTGCTGACCAGGTTATCAGTAATTTTTTAAAAGACTTTAGTACCCATAGAGATAAAATGCCATTGAAATAGTTCAAGAAAACAAATGTATCATACCACTTCCGTTTTAAACCTATTTTTATAGATTGTGGAAGATATACTCTTAAATGTTTATTTTGAAATACAGTAGAAGTATTTTGCAGTGTTTCCCATCTCTCTGTACACCAGTACAACTGTGTGCTGTGGACCAGTTAAAGACCCTTCTGTAACTTTCCACCTTGACTTGGGTGTGTTGTTTTGAGTATCTTTTGACTAATGCCAACTGCAGAACAAGGAGGAGGAAGGGCAGGGGTGAAATGCAGAAGCAGATGACACTTTGAAGCACAGTGTGGTTGTATTTGCTGGGGTCTGTCAGGCCCAGCAGGACCCACGTTTGCCATGTGTACCTTTGTACTTGGAATGTTCATGTGTTCATAAAGTACAAAACTAAAACATTTGAGGAGGAGCACTTCACTGCAGATTGAAGTGGCAGGTGTGAGATGCTGTTCTCTTTAGGCTCCTTTTTCCTAGAGTTTAGATGCTGTATGCTCAGGCTTAAGATAGATATATTTCTGTTGGCTTTGTATATTTTGTTAATGGACGCATGATATAATTTATAATATATTCTATAGAGCAGATATGACCTCTGTGTCTTATTTCGGGTGAGCACAGGCTCTGGGGGGTTCGTAGCCCTGCTCCTCCAGGCACGGCAGCCCCGGCTGTTCCCCTGCCCCGGCCGTCCCTCGCCACTGCCCGGCCCGCGCGGCCCCGGCTGCTCCGGCCGGGGACACAAGCGGGGCCCGCGCTCCTGCCACAAGGCCCGGGCCGGCTCCCCGCGCCGTTCTGCTCCGTGCCCGGTGTGTGCAACACCGGCTACGCGCAGCTCGCCGGCCTTCGCTGGAGACGGAAGCGCCTTTCCGCTTCGGTTACGGAAAACCTTCACACGGCCGCGCCGGTCCGCCCGGCCGTGCACCCAGCAAGGCTCGGCGCCCAGCAAGGCACGGTGCCCGGCAAGGCTCGGTGCCCAGCAAACCCTGCCCGCTGGCCCGGCAGGGCGCGGGCTCGTCCCGGCCCCGCCCCGGTCTCGTCCCGGCCCCGTCCCGCCCCGTCCCCGCCCCGCTCCCGTCCCGGCCCCGCCCCGGTCTCGTCCCGGGCTCCGCCCCGGTCCCGTCCCGGCCCCGCCCCGGTCTCGTCCCGGGCTCCGCCCCGGTCTCGTCCCGGCCCCGCCCCGGTCTCGTCCCGGGCTCCGCCCCGGTCCCGTCCCGGCCCCGCCCCGGTCTCGTCCCGGGCTCCGCCCCGGTCTCGTCCCGGGCCCGCCCCGGTCTCGTCCCGGGCTCCGCCCCGGTCCCGTCCCGGCCCCGCCCCGGTCTCGTCCCGGGCTCCGCCCCGGTCTCGTCCCGGGCCCGCCCCGGTCTCGTCCCGGGCCCGCCCCGGTCTCGTCCCGGGCCCCGCCCCGGTCTCGTCCCGGCCCCGCCCCGGTCTCGTCCCGGCCCCGCCCCGCTCCCGTCCCGGCCCCGCCCCGTTCCCGTCCCGGCCCCGCCCCGTTCCCGTCCCGGGCTCCGCCCCGTTCCCGTCCCGGGCTCCGCCCCGGTCTCGTCCCGGCCCCGCCCCGGTCTCGTCCCGGCCCCGCCCCGTTCCCGTCCCGGCCCCGCCCCGGTCTCGTCCCGGCCCCGCCCCGGTCTCGTCCCGGGCTCCGCCCCGGTCTCGTCCCGGGCCCCGCCCCGGTCTCGTCCCGGGCTCCGCCCCGGTCTCGTCCCGGGCTCCGCCCCGTTCCCGTCCCGGCCCCGCCCCGCTCCCGTCCCGGCCCCGCCCCGTTCCCGTCCCGGCCCCGCCCCGCTCCCGTCCCGGTCCCGCCCCGGTCTCGTCCCGGCCCCGCCCCGCTCCCGTCCCGGCCCCGCCCCGCTCCCGTCCCGGCCCCGCCCCGGTCTCGTCCCGGCCCCGCCCCGCTCCCGTCCCGGCGCCGTTTCCGCCGCGCCCCGGACGCGGCCGTGGCGGCCATGGCGGAGCTGGCGGCGGCCGAGGAGCTCGCCAAGCTCGAGTACCTGTCGCTGGTGTCCAAGGTGTGCACCGAGCTCGACAACCACCTGGGCATCAACGACAAGGACCTGGGTAAGCGGGCCGGGCGCGGCCTGCGGGCCCCTCCGCGGCGCTCCCGGGCACGGCGGCCGGTGAGCATCGCGTTCCCGGACAGAGGCCGTACTGGCCCTTTCCGTGGGGCCGGATGCGTTTTGTGAAGGCGCTTGTCGAATTTGGACGTTAGAAATCCATTATTTTTCTCTAAAAAAGCCCAAAACTTGTGAGCCTGAGGGAACGCTTCGGTGTGGGCTGCCGGGGAGGGCTGAGGAGAAGCTCCCCGGGCCCACGGGGGCCCGGCTGGTCCCGCACCGCCAGAGCGGCTTCTGTGCCGTCCTTACTCCGCTTTTCTGCTTTCTTGTCTCAGTTTACTTTGTGCTTTTTCCTCACAGCCGAGTTTGTGATAAGTCTTGCCGAGAAAAATACCACCTTTGACACATTTAAAGCAATTCTTCTGAAGAATGGTGCTGAGTTCACTGTAAGTGGCACCTGAACGTTGTTTATGTGTTATTCTTGTGCCATATTTTATAGAGCTTTTTGGTTTAAAGAGGGAGTTGTGAAGAGCTATTATTGTTTGTTTTTTTTTCAATTGGAAAACTGCATACTAATTAGCTTCTGATATTCCTGTCTCCTCTGCCTTCCCGTTCCTCATATTTTTAAAACTTTTGCAGTCTTTGAAAAGCCTCTTCCTGAGGACTCAAATTGCTTATTGTTGTGTTGAGCATATAAAATAGGGAAGAAACAACTTTCCATGAAGGCAGATGTTGTCATAAGTCTGCTGTATTGATTCCTCAGGAATAACTGTAGTTGGATTAAATAGATTATTAAAATTATTAACAGAAAAGTCACTTAGATGAAATTATCCTAATTATTTTTGGATTCAACTTACGCCTTTTTAGAGCATACACAAAGCCTAGTGATAATTTCTGAAAATCAACCTGCATCTTCAGAATTGAGCGTTTTAAACCCCCACTTGTGCATTCTAGTAATGAAAGTGTTGCAGTCGCTTCCTGGAGTATTTAATTGATTTTTTTTTTTTCAGGATTCCCTCATCAGCAACTTGCTCCGTCTCATACAGACGATGCGGCCTCCACCAAAACCATCCACGAGCAAAGGTAGGTGGGGTGAGACTGATGCAGTTCCTGCTGTAGGCTTGTAAGGCAAATCCTACTGCACCGTGCATCCTGCTGCTGTAACTCTGAGTGTTCAGTCTTTCAAATATTCACTAATAATCAGAATTTTCTCTGAAGGAAGGCAACTCAGTATTCCTCGAATTGAATCTCTGTAAAAGCTGTATCAGCCTTTGCGTTCAGACAAAAATTAAGCTTTATATTCAATATAGAAAAATGAAGAGTGAATTGTTGTAGCAGTTCTAAGTTTTGTGTTTCATTGTGCTTTTTCTTTTTTCTTTTTTAATCTCAAAATCAGAGGCAGTTGTCAAACCCAAATCGGAGAAAGAAAAGTTGAGGGAGTTGTATCCAGCCCTTTGCAGGCCAGACAATCCCAACATCAGGGTAAGGTGGTCATTTCAGATTTCTTTTGTGACTGTGTAAAAACTTTTATTTTTTTCCCAGTTAGTTTCAACCTTTTTTCTCTGTCTAATGCCTGGATAAATGTGAACTTTGAGAAATGAAATGTGGAAGAGGTAGAAAGCTGGTGTTACTGCACATTGTTGCAAAGAATAGCTGTTAACAATTGCCATATTAACACTATTTTGCTCAATATTTGGAGGATGAGATTCTTGTGACATGAAATTTGTAGCCTGGCCTTCCTTACATGATGTTCAAAGTAATGATGTGTTACAAACCAATTAAAAATGTTGTATATTCAGATGCTATGAGGGACTTGGAATTTGTATTTCTGTAACAATCTGGGGCATTGAGATGGAACTTTCTATTGCATAAAAGCAGAATTGTCTCAATATTTTGGCCAAACAGGGAGAGTGCTTTGTTACTTTTTTTCTTTATCACATACTGAGTCTGATCTTTTTTTATCTTGCGTTCTTTCTAAATAGATACACATATGATGATAATTCTGTAGATTAATTCTTTGTGACAAGCTTTTTATCAGCCCTTTTGCAGAAAGGGGCATCAGTTTTTTGTTCTTGCAGAATATGCTGGATGAAGATGATGTGAAAGTGGCAGCTGATGCCCTGAAAGAACTGGAAGCTCTGATGCCCAGTGCTGACAGGCAGGGCAAGCAGAAGGGCAGCGACCATCGGTAGGTCTGGGGGGAAGGTCTTGGCTGCTCTCATTGCCTGAGGTGGAAATCCACTGCAAAGATCCTGATTTTGGTTTGTTAGGGCGAAGAAAAGGAAGAGGAGCCGAAGTCGTAGCAGGGACAGGAAGCGAAGGCACAGATCTCGCTCCAGGTCTCGTTCCAGGACTTGGGACAGGAACAGGGGGAAATCCAGATACCGGTCACGGAGCAGAAGTTGGAGTCCCAGTAAGGACCGCAAGGATCGGGAGAAATACCTTGAAAAGAGCCACGAGAGGTGGAGAGACAAGCACATAGACCGTCCACCAGCTGAGGAGCCGTCCATCGGGGACATCTACAACGGCAAAGTCACGAGCATAATGCAGTTCGGATGCTTTGTGCAGCTGGAAGGACTGAGGTACCCTTTGATGTTTCCTATAGATCTGTTTCAGCTCACTTCTCTTTTCTGCTGGTACCTTAAAGATGTGATGAAGCTACCAGCAGGTATTCTGGGCTTTGAAGGGCTGTTTCAGAAAAATAGATTTGACAGGAGAGAATTATAAAATTCTAATTACAAAAGCCAGTTTGTGGACATACACAATCTGTTGACAGCAACATATTTTAGTATAGTTTCTGAGTGATCTGAAGGGCTGTCAGAGTAGCAATATCCCCCTCTCATGCCCCTGTGTTTCACTCCCAGGAAACGTTGGGAAGGCTTAGTCCACATCTCAGAGCTGCGAAGAGAAGGACGGGTTGCCAACGTTGCTGATGTCGTGAGCAAAGGACAAAGAGTGAAAGTCAAAGTGTTATCATTTACTGGATCCAAAACCAGCCTGAGCATGAAGGTACAGAGGCGCTGAAATTCTTAAAATGATGCCTCTTCTTGCTACTTTTCACTCTTTTTGTTGGAAACTAATACATAACCTTTCAGCTGGGAGTTAAAAACTGAGTTACTGTTCTGTATTTAAGTGGCCTGTTACTTTTTACATGTTTTCTCTAGTTTTGATGTAGTGTTCCTATCAATTTCTTGGCTTGACATGATATCAAAGAGACAAGGCAAGGCAAACCTCCAAGCTGTTGCTGTTTGTCTTCCTTTTTCAGTAGGAGAGAAACTTTTAATTTTAAACTAAATCACTGCTATTGCCAAGACAGAGTAGAGTGTTCTGTGCCTGAGGATGTTCTTACCTGGCAGTACCAGCTGAAAAAACCAAAAAGCCTACAGAACAGCATTTTCTGTGAACAGGATATTACTGCCACTAGAAAGCACCAGAGTTAGTAGATGAGAAGTGCAGAGCTGATTGATTAATCAGTCCATCTGATGTAGGATGTTGATCAAGACACTGGGGAAGACTTGAACCCAAACCGTAGAAGGAATCTGGTTGGAGAAACCAACGAAGAAACCTCCATGAGGAACCCGGACAGACCCAGTCACCTGTCCCTGGTGAGCGCCCCCGAGGTGGAGGATGACAGCCTGGAGCGGAAACGCCTCACCCGCATTTCAGACCCGGAGAAGTGGGAGATAAAACAGGTGTGTGCTGCATTCAGGGAACTAGGATACAGGTGATCAAGTTGCCAGGGACTTTAATGAACTGGAATGCAGCTCCTGGATGGATTGATTGCGTACCTTACTCATTAACTCGGAATTGCTGGCTTTTGATCTGGGATTGTTTAGTTGGAGTAACAAAAGGACTGTTTGGTCAGAGGCTGGGTGGGCTGGGGAGAGGATACTGGACCATTCCTTTGTTCCTGTTTTACAGGATGGGGTTAGAACTGAGTCATAGGCATGAGCTGTGTTTGTTCATGGGAACATATTCATGCTGTATCCGTTTTGTTCCCAGATGATTGCAGCTAATGTGCTTTCCAAGGAAGAGTTTCCTGACTTCGATGAGGAGACTGGGATTCTTCCTAAAGTTGATGATGAAGAAGGTAGTATTTCCCAGCAATCTTAGTGCTGTAAATTCCATGTCTTTCTGGATGTATTTTTATTCAAAAATATATTGATGATAGAAGTAACTATAAAGCATCTCACAATTTGCTCTCAACTAGGGTTCCTCTGGCTGTATTATTAGTGGCATTTGGATGTGCCCTGTCTGTGCATTTTTATTTGCAGTGTTTTAATACTCCTAAGTACCTCATATTTAAGAGTACACAGGAAGCATTATTTGAACAGGCACTTTTATGTACCCCAAAGATGTTTAACTTTTCTGTTACAATTGTCACTTGTGAATTTTAGATGAGGATCTTGAGATTGAGCTAGTTGAAGAAGAGCCACCATTTCTTCGAGGTCACACTAAACAGAGCATGGATATGAGTCCCATTAAAATAGTAAAGGTAAGAGATTTCCAGGGCTAAAACCAATGTACTTGATTAGATGATACAAATATTTGTGAATTTAATAACCAGTTTCCTACCTGCTCATTACTGAGAGCCCTGAAAAACAACCACTGACCTCCTTCCAAATAAAGCTGGGTTCTAACTTAACTGGTGACTGTAAAGTGGAAAAATGGAACTGAAATGCCATTTTACATAGGTGTGTTAGAACAAAATTTCTCTGTTCTGCTTTTTCTTATCTTTTGAAAGTAGAAGGTAGTAAAGAATTGCTTTTCATTGGTTGTGCCTATAATCCTTTTGACTGGGCAGTGTAGGGATGCTCCATATTAGTTATCACTGTGAAAGTTTATGAGGCTATCCTGATGGAAATATCCTGGAAAGCCAAGAAACAAAATTTAACATTTTTCAAGCATTTTTAGAAGATGTTTTTAAAAGATAGTGACAACAGAAAGATAATTGAAGGTGAAGGAATGGTAGTGCTTGATGTCTGTTGTTCTTGCTCTCCAGAATCCAGATGGTTCCCTGTCCCAGGCTGCCATGATGCAAAGTGCCTTAGCTAAAGAGAGGCGAGAACTTAAACAAGCCCAGAGAGAAGCAGAGATGGATTCCATCCCCATGGGCCTCAACACACACTGGGTGGATCCTCTCCCTGATGGTATGTGTGCACAGGTAAACTGTGCCTTTTTTTGTGCTACTTGAGCAACCCAGGAGAAATGTCTTCATACTGTGTTTGTCTGCCATACTTTAAAAATGAGTCAAAGAAGGAATGCTTTTCCACTGAAATGGAAATAGGAATGTCAAGGGAAGTGTACAGGTATTTCCTGCAATAGTGGAGATATCCACTTGAAAACTTAAAAAACGTTTAAACACACAGAATAGAAGGCCTGGATGATGGAGCAGTTGGAGCAGGATCATCAGGGTTTGTGCCGTGTGAATCTGGATGTAATGATGAAATTGTTTCTTTTCTAGTGGATGGAAGACAAATAGCTGCAAACATGCGAGGTATTGGGATGATGCCAAATGATATCCCTGAGTGGAAGAAACATGCATTTGGTGGCAACAAAGCTTCTTATGGTAAGAAGACCCAGCTTTCCATCATTGAACAGAGAGAGAGTCTCCCAATCTTCAGACTGAAGGAGCAGCTGATACAAGTAAGTCTCATAAAAAGGCATTCTGGCTTGAGCAAGCAGTGATTTAAAATAGTCTTGGTTTAGCTTTTTGATAGGTGAATAGTCAGCTGATCATTTTAAGTGCAGAACTTCAGTTCATTATATGTATTTTAAAGTATTTTATATATATATATATATATATATGTCTACTCTAATGAGGTTCTAAATATTTATTAATGTAAGTCAAAATTGATGCTAAGATCATGTGAGCAAGGGATAAGTCAGCTGAGCAGTTAAACAGGTCACTGACTTGATCAGTAGGGATACATAAATGATTTTTGGTCTGGGTCAATTGAAGCAAAAGCAAGAGCTGCTTAATCTAGTCCCAGATAGCCCGTGCTGATTTTGTTTGGTTTGTTTTGATTTTTAAAGAATTTTTTACAAGTGTGTGTTTTCTGGTCTTTTCTAGGCTGTGCATGACAACCAGATTCTGATTGTTATTGGAGAGACAGGATCTGGGAAAACAACCCAGATTACCCAATACCTGGCTGAGGCAGGATATACCTCAAGAGGAAAGATTGGATGTACTCAGCCTCGCAGAGTGGCTGCAATGTCTGTTGCAAAGAGGGTGTCAGAGGAATTTGGTTGCTGCTTGGGACAAGAGGTGAATTTCCATGTTGAAGAAAATGCCAAAATAAGCATGAAAAGTAGGAAAAATCAGTACTGGAGCTAGTTTTATTGTGTGTCCATGTGTCTGTTCTCTTGTAGGCTGTAAAGTGAGTGTGTGGAATAATCAAACTGGGAGTTAATGAGGCTGATCATTGTGTAACTTCTGTTTCTGTGCAACTCTTCCCTCCAGGTTGGCTACACCATTCGGTTTGAAGACTGCACCAGCCCTGAGACTGTCATCAAATACATGACAGATGGGATGTTACTGAGAGAGTGCCTGATAGACCCAGATCTCACCCAGTATGCCATTATCATGCTGGATGAGGCCCATGAGAGGACCATACATACAGATGTGCTCTTTGGGCTCCTGAAGAAGGTAACGTAGCACTGGATTTTTACTGCTTTCATGTCCTCTGTGTGGGTAGGAGGGCACAGGCAAAGGTGAAGTCACACAAGTTAGGTTCATACTTGTGCTTCAAGAGGAAATGTTCTTAAGGGTTTATAGTCTGAATCTTAGTGAAATGAGCCTCTTATGTGAAGACAGAGCAAGCAAAATGCAGCAGAAACAATGAGAATTTGCCATCCTGGATGTTCATAATGGTGGATGAATAAGGGGAGTGTTCTTGCTTTGCTCATCCTGCTCTGCCAAAAGCTTTCTTGTGATAATGTTGCTAAGGGAGGCTTCCAATGGGACCTCAGTGGTCAGTTTTCTGAATTCTGAGTACTGGGATGAGCTGCACCTCTACTCAAATGTTAAAACATCTTTTATTACTGGTTGTATTTGTCTGGCTTCAGTCAAGTGCCATATTTTGATAGTTCCAAAGGCAATAAATGACTTGAGAACTTTGTCCTCCTGCAGACAGTGCAGAAACGGCAGGACATGAAGCTGATAGTGACATCAGCAACGCTGGATGCTGTGAAATTCTCTCAGTATTTCTATGAAGCACCAATCTTCACAATTCCTGGCAGAACATACCCAGTAGAAATTCTGTACACAAAAGAGCCAGAGACAGATTATTTGGATGCCAGTCTGATTACAGTAATGCAGATCCATTTAACAGAGCCACCAGGTGAGTCGAGAATGATTTTGGGTTGTTGGTGATTTAAAGACCTCTGAGCAAGGTCTTTGTATAAGTCATGGATCATGTTAGTAATGTGAGCTAAATGCTGTCAGGACTGTTCTTTCTTGTTTGCAAATACAGTAACTAAAATGCTGAAAAAGTTGGGTGAAAGACTGAAGTTTGTTGCCTTTGGCTAAGAGTTGCTAGCAAAACTTGGAGATTCTGATAAATGGAAAACATGAGGAATGAAAATATGGTAATGCAGGAGTTGTAATGAACAGAATTGATTTTGTGGATGTTTTAATTTACTTCCTGTGTAGGTGACATTTTGGTCTTTCTAACTGGCCAGGAAGAGATTGACACTGCCTGTGAAATCCTCTATGAGAGGATGAAATCTCTAGGACCTGATGTTCCAGAGTTAATTATCCTACCAGTATATTCAGCTTTGCCCAGTGAAATGCAGACCAGGATCTTTGACCCAGCCCCACCAGGGAGCAGAAAGGTAATTTCATCTATGTGTCCTTTCATCTTTTGCTGATACATTTTAATAGTGGGGTGTATTACAGTGCTTTAAGGATAAAGTTTTTGGGGAAAAGATGATTTACAGCTTAGAGCATATTTTTGGTTGTATACATATCAAGTTATCTAAGCCTTTGAACACATGTAAAAACACATGGTGTGGCAAACCTCTGTGTGGTGTGTTATTTAATGCTGTCTTTCAAGGATACTAACTTCAGTTAATCTCAGAATCTAAAATCTAAATGCAGTTCCTGTTGCATGGAAGTAAATTTCCTACCAAGCAGCTGGTGAATATCTAGAGATAAATTCTCAGAAAGATTTTTCTCTGAATACAGTCTGTGTCTGAGTGATAGGTAAAAATCCCCCTGAAGTCAGTGCAGTCTGCTTACAAGCTTTCTCTTGCTTTTAATGGTAGCTTTTATCACGCACTTTTCCCTTTTTGCCTAGACTTTAAACAAAGGTAGATACTTAAAACCTGTCCATCTTTGTAGATAACATCTCCTTCTGTTCCCTGTGAACACATTTCTGCTTTCAACATTAAGTGACAGTGGTAGCATTTGTAACAAACTGCTCATATTATACCAGTGGATGGAGTTGAGTGATGAAGTTGGCTTGGCAGGCTGACACAGAACTGGTGCTGACTCAAACTGTGATTTGCAGGTTGTCATTGCCACCAACATTGCAGAGACATCTTTGACTATTGATGGAATATATTATGTGGTTGATCCTGGCTTTGTGAAGCAGAAGGTTTATAACTCCAAGACTGGAATTGACCAGCTGGTGGTGACACCAATTTCCCAGGTAGATATTCTGTGTTTGGCTCTCCCCATGGGTGTCTTGTCAATGTGCCATCCAAGCACAAGTGAGCAAAATGAGGCAATGATAAACCCACATTTCTGATGGCTCCTTGAGGCTGTACCTACAGAATACATACTTCCCTGTGTTGTATTGAAAGCCTTTCTATCAGTACAAGTAAAATTGTGAATAACCATTTTATTTTACTTGTTTTCACCTGTTCCAGTTTGTACCTGTTCACTGAGGTGATTTGTTATCTTTAGGCTCAAGCCAAGCAGCGTGCAGGCAGGGCTGGCAGAACAGGCCCAGGAAAATGCTACAGGTTATACACAGAACGTGCGTATAGAGATGAGATGCTAACCACCAACGTACCTGAAATCCAGAGAACAAATTTGGCCAGTACAGTGCTCTCCCTGAAGGTAGGTATTTCACCAGCTTGCTGCAAGCCAGTGTGTTGTTTCAACAAATGAGTCTCTGCCTTTGAGTCTCAGGAAGTAGTGCTGTAATTTCATGTCCTTCTAGTGAACAGAGGTAGTTTGGAAGGGAGACTTCAACAAAAGCAATTTTCAGGCACTGTGTTTTTCTGTTGAGGGCTAGAATAGCTTGGATATCCAAGCTAAATGATGAGTTTCAACTGCACAGAACAGTTAGTTGCAAGAGGTAGGAGAAACAGAAACCTCAAGCAGTAGCATTTCCTATGTAGGGGACATTTATATTGTTAACAGATGAGATGCATTGTTTTAGAGTGGGTTTAGAGCTGCAAACCTGGGCATGTTTAAGTGTGTACCATCCCTCTGGAAGTCTGTGACCTGGATTAACCCAGTCACAGCTGGGAAAGCTGCTGCCATTCCCCTTTCTGGGGCACACTTAATGTCCCGTGGAGCTGTCAGCTCACAGGGCATTACAAGACATAAGTCCCAAAAGCAGCATTTAGCTTATATTTCTCCTCAACTGAATCATCTTGCTTGAGGGATGTGTGGAACAGTACCAAAAGGACAGACCAGAAAGCTGAGTAGTGCAGGAATGCCATGGGTCAGTGCTCATTATTTCAAGCGCAGGAAGGCAGCTGTGTGTTCATGGCTGCACCTGCAGTCAGGGTAAGGACATGAGCCTAGGGTTGCCTAAAGTTTTGTAGTGCCTCACTGTTTGGTGTTACATCTCTGGCTGGAGTTTGTTGCCTTCCTTCTGAGTGTTTTAACTTGGCTTTTCTCCAATCCCTCCCAGGCTATGGGCATCAATGATTTGCTGTCCTTTGACTTCATGGATGCTCCCCCCATGGAGACTCTCATAACTGCCATGGAGCAGCTCTACACCCTGGGAGCTCTGGATGATGAGGGGCTGCTCACTCGACTTGGGCGCAGGGTAGGCAGAATAAAATACCTCTTACCGCTGCCTGGGTTGGCAATATTCAGGGGATGACATGAGAGCAGTCATGGTAGGCCTTGCTTAGCATTGTTGGTTTCCTTTTGCTGTCATTCTCTTGTGGTTTTTTGGTAGCTTTTCATTTACCACGGTTCTGCTGTACCTTCTGGTTTTTAAGATACCTTTTAAGGTACCTTCTGCTTTTTAAAAGTACCTTCTGCTTTTTAAGGAGCAACTAGTGTTTCTCCTTATTCATAAGTTTACATTTATTAATGTCTAAAAACTTCCTGTAAGTATTGGGATGTTCTTGTGATCATGAATACAGACAAATAATTTGCTTCATGTTGAGTGAAGTTTTATTCTGGTTTAAGCACACCTCTTTGCAAAGTAAATATGTGAGAGAGGGCATTGCTTTCTTTTGCACTGAGAAGACTGAAGATTTTTCGCAGAATGCCTTGAAACATGTTTCTTGCAGATGGCAGAATTCCCCTTGGAGCCTATGCTGTGTAAGATGTTGATCATGTCTGTGCATCTGGGATGCAGCGAGGAGATGCTGACGATTGTCTCCATGCTGTCTGTGCAGAATGTGTTCTACAGGCCAAAGGTGAGGAGCTGAGCCAGAGGCAGCAGTGTTACAGTCGGAGTGGATTTGGTGTGAATGCCTCAGGGGTTAAGAGTGAGCATATTTCCCAAAGGAAACTTGTAATTTGGTCAGAACATTTATTTGTGCATTACCTCTCTGATGCTCCTTTTCATTTAAGGGCCTCTAGCTGTGCTCTTGGTAGTTTCTTTGCAGATGGGAAGGTAGAAGTGAAAAGTCTTTAAAAAATTGCTCTTGCATTTCCCAACAAACACCTACAGCCTAAACCAAGTCAGTCCCAGCTCTGGAGTTCAGACTGCCTTTGCATTTTCAGATGCACAGAAAGTATTTCTTCATGGCACCTTTATCATGTGCTGCTTTCTTTTAAGTCAGTAAGGAGCAGGCTCTGCTGTGGTGGGATCAGGTTTGTCTTGGATCCATTACTTCTTCAGGGTAGTTAACTTCAGTTTTGATCTATGTAACTGCACTACTTGATTAATGTTTTATGTGTAGATGGGAGAGGTGTGTGGATCACCAGGTTCAAACCTACTGCTTCAGCACATTTCTTGATGAATAACTGAATGAATTTGTAGAGCAGTAAGAAAAGCAGTTAGTGCAGTGTGTGCATATGCTTCCTGCAGTATAAATGAACCATTTACTTTGATGTGTTCTTTCAGAAATAGGGACTGAAATTGAAAAAACATTCTGTGTCTTAATCCTGTATCATTATCATGATAGATCTAAAATGTCACGATAGGAATGACAAGGAGCCTGTGTCATTCGTATTGCCCAGGGATTTTCTCTATGATGTAGATATCTGATGGGTGCATGTTTTATGTGTTAGGATAAACAAGCACTTGCTGACCAAAAGAAAGCCAAGTTCCATCAAACAGAAGGTGACCACCTCACGCTGCTGGCTGTGTACAATTCCTGGAAGAATAATAAATTTTCAAATCCCTGGTGCTATGAAAATTTCATCCAGGCCCGGTCCTTACGCCGGGCTCAGGACATTCGCAAGCAGATGTTGGGCATCATGGACAGGTGAGCAGGTCAAGGAGGACAAGTTCTGACTCTGTGTCTTACTGTTCTTGCATTGTAATAGCTAAAGAAAATTTGCTAAACTCATCTTGGTAGCTGCATCCAAATCTGGAGAGCTCTGATCTTTTTCTCTCTAACTCTTGTCTGGCAGGCATAAGCTGGACGTGGTGTCCTGTGGGAAGGCCACAGTTCGGGTCCAGAAGGCCATTTGCAGTGGCTTCTTCAGAAATGCAGCCAAGAAGGATCCCCAGGAAGGCTATCGGACACTCATTGACCAGCAGGTTGTCTACATCCACCCATCCAGTGCCCTCTTCAACAGGCAGCCTGAATGGTAAGGCATGGGATTTCCTGTTTCTCTTCAGACTTTATCACAGAGAAAGTGGTGTGTGCTCTTTGTGGAGTACAGTCTGAGCAG
The DNA here is from genome assembly GCF_031753505.1 of Anomalospiza imberbis. Taxonomy (NCBI): domain Eukaryota; kingdom Metazoa; phylum Chordata; class Aves; order Passeriformes; family Viduidae; genus Anomalospiza; species Anomalospiza imberbis. The sequence continues at coordinate 2,765,187 of NC_089702.1, read as the reverse complement.
AGGCTGCTGATTCCTTAGCAATGAGAAAAGTTTCAAGTCTACTTTTGTCTCTCTGCTGCTGAACTTTCTGTCTGTGCAGAGATGAGACTGACTGTTGGAGCCAAGGCCAGGCCTGAAGCTGTGATTGCATGTTTCTTTATTGTGCAAGTGGGTTTCAAACACTGGGTGTTGAAGAGGGAGAGAGCATTGTTTTAAATGGGATGAAGGAATTCTGTGCTGAAGAGCAGCTGTGAAGTAGGAGGGGAAAAATAGGGATGGTTCTTCTGGAGCTTAAAAGGAGCAAGCCCTTGCCTTGTTGCTTCTTGATTGAAAAAACTGATTTCCAGAATTGCTGTCCCTTTTCCCAGGGTGGTGTATCACGAACTGGTGCTGACCACCAAGGAGTACATGCGGGAGGTGACAACCATCGATCCTCGCTGGCTGGTGGAGTTTGCCCCAGCTTTCTTCAAGGTCTCTGATCCAACCAAGCTGAGCAAGCAGAAGAAGCAGCAGCGGCTGGAGCCCCTCTACAACCGCTACGAGGAGCCCAACGCCTGGAGGATCTCCCGCGCCTTCCGCCGGCGCTGAGCCCGGCGCCCTCCTGGACTCTGCTGCTTTCATACTTCTGGGACTGGGACCTCTGCACTCCTGCCAGTGTCCTGGGAGACAGACATTCCCATGCAGCTCACCCGTGCAGTGCACCTGTAGTCAGCCTTGGCAGAACAGGAGCTCAAGGGGCACTCCAGATGTGCTGCAGCTGCACAGGCCACTGCAGCCTCTCACAAATGGGTCTTGGAGCACTTTAGTGATTCCCCTTTCAAGAGACAAAATCTAAGACTTCAGGAATCTGGGTACTGAGCTGAACAGCACCAAAAAATGGTGATTTAAAACTTGTTGTTCACCAGCCTGACTGGGTTCTGAGGGACCAGACAGATGGAAGCTGGAATAGTTTGTGGTTTTACCCTGCTAAAAGGGATTTATTTCTGCTTAACGTTCTTGGTCAGTGACTGCTTTTTGGGAGCAGCCTGTTCTCTATTTTACCAAGTTTATGCATTTTCCCATGCAATGTAACGACTTGTATTTTATTTAAGCCATCTGTGGTGAGATATTTAGTATCTCTGGCTTTGGGATAAGGCAGGAAAAATTCTTGAAACTCAGCTAGAATATATTTGGACAATGGCACAGGTCAGACTGCACCCTTCATCCCCATCTCTTGGGTGCTGAAGGGTTTATCAACCAGTAATCCTCTCTGCAGCACAGTTCCATCTGGAAATGGATGGTTACAAATGTTTAGACCTTTTATACAATGTGCCATGCGCTTTATTTTCACTTAAAATGTTTGGTGACATCACAGCTGTTGGGTTTTTGTAATAGAATGAGCTCTTACAGCCAAAATGTCTGCAAAAATTGTGTAACAGTTTCTTGTTTTAAAAAGAAGTTGACTGCCCACTGTGTGCTATGTCATGCCCAAACTATCTGTAAAATATTTTTTTTGTTACTAACAGATGAAATTTATTTGACTCCATAGCTGCAGAAATCTTTTTTTTTTTTTTTTTCCAAAGCTGGGACATGTGCTAAAATTATTGTTGAAATGAAGAGAAGTAGCTTGACTGGTTGTTTTGCACAGTGAATTGGAAGAATGTTTCACATTGAAAAGTAGCTGTGCTGGAAATACCTCTCTGTACAAAGGCGAGCAGGGATGTTGCTTAATGTCCTGAGCTTTCCCTCATGTTATATCATCATAAAATTAAAGGGAATTACAAAGTTTGTAACTTTGAACTCAGAAGAGTCAAAGCAAAAAGGACAGGAATGGCAGTGCCTCCAAAACCTGCTTAAAGCTAATTTAGGGAAATGGAAACAGGTGCCATAAAGCCAAAGCTCAGCAAGAGCTGAGGTGCCAAAACTCCTTCAGCCTCCCCTGAGGCACCTTCCTCTCTCCTGCTTTGCTTTCTCACCTGATACTTTCCATGGTTCCCTAGGGGCCAGGAGAATGGTTATGAACATCCTGAGCAGAGCCTGGCATGCACAGTGATGTGTTTGTGCCGCTGCTCTTCCTGAAGCAGGCAGGCACAGCAAAGCCTTCAGGACTTTACAGCTCCAGCAGAGATGGTGTGGCTCTGTGCTGGGCCCTGGTGAGGCCACATCTCAAATCCTGCATCCAGCTCTGGGCCCTTCACTACAAAAAGGACACTGAGGTGCTGAAGGGGTCCAGAGATGGCCAGTGGAGCTGGGGAGGGTGTGATGATCCAGTTGTCAGAGAGATGCTTCTCCCTGAATTCAGATGCAAACAAGACCACATGCTGAAGTCAATAGTATGGATTTTGTTTAACTGCAAATATGAGACACAGAGAGAGAGAAATAACAGGAAAAGGAGAAGTGGACAGTGAGAGACTGAAGAGTGACAGATTAAGTAGAAAGCTGTTCACCCTGTGGGTCCAGTGGTGTCCCATTGATTCTCTTCTTCTGGTCTTGGTGGTGGGGGCTCCATGGAACAGAGTTCAGTGGGTTAATAAACATGCAGCTATAGATGGGAATGCCCACTCACTTTCCTGCTGGGGTAGGCAGTAATGCAGTCTTTTACAACAGACTGGTTCAGGTGCAACACTTGTCGGTCCTGTGCACTCTTCAGAAGTGAGTCTGGGGCACTCTGGGGGGTCTCTGATGACTTCGATCCCTTCCAAGCCTGCCTCTCACATGAATGTCCCTGGTGAGTGTGACCTGTGACCCGTGTGTGTTTTACAGCAGAGCCACTTTGTGCAAGGGAGGACTCTGCAGGGTCTGCTTCTTACCTGGCTTGTAGCCAGGGGATGGGTGTTCACCCCTCTGTACCACCTTTGGAAATCACACCCAAAAACTCTCCTCCCCCTTTGCCTGAGGGGAACAATGTGCAAACCTGGCCACAGCAAATGAGTCTGGGCCCCTGCTGAACCCAGTCTGAGCTAATTTCCAGCGCAGCTGCTGGGTTGGGCTTTCTTTGTGGATACATTCTTCTCCCCCAGCCTTGTTAATTTTCCTTAGACCTGAGATAATTGGGCAATAGTGCCAGCTTTATCCTATCTCAAGTTCCTGCCAGGAGTCCTATTCTGGGGAGCGGGGTGGGCTTTGGTGCAGTTAATTTTTTGGCTGCAATGTGCAAAGCCCTTGGGTGATTTTAATCAAGTTTGAGCCATTAACTATTTTAATCTCTCTCAGAAGGGTCTGGAGCACATGTCTGATGAGGAGCAGCTGAGGGGCTCAGGAGGGACCTTCTCACTCTCTACAGCTCCCTGACAAGAGGTTAGAGCCAGGTGGGTGTTGGCCTCTTCTTCCAGGCAACCAGAGATAGGCCAAAAGGAAATGGGCCTCAGGTAGTGCCAGAGGAGGTTTTGACTGGATATTAGGAAAAATTCTTCATTGAAAGGGTTGCCAGGCATTGGCCCAGGCAGCCCAGGGCAGTGGTGGAGTCACCACGCTGGAGGGGATTGAAAAGGCAGGTAGATGTGGTGCTTAGGACGAGGCACAAGTTCTTCCTTAGTCTCTTGACTTACGGAAGCTTCTGTGGGAGTGTTTTATGGAGTTGTGTGGGAGCTGTTTATCTCCCTCCTGGAAGCTCCTGGTCATTTTCAGGACCAGCAGAAGAACTTTAGGACTCTTGCATATAACTCCCATCCCAGCTGCCTCTCACTCTAGCTGAACTGGAAACGTGAGTGTATTTATTGACTCCCAACTCTCTGATCTGGTTATCATGAATCTCTGAGCTTTGGAGGTCACTGCCCCTCAAGGAGGGGAACCTTACCTTCTGATTCCTGTAACTGCTCTGTGGTTGCCCTGACTTGAGAAACCTGAATGAAACGTGCAGCTAAAATTGCACTGAAATGTGTGAACTCGCTCCCTGAATTCCTGTTCTGGAAGGAAGGGCAGAGGGGTGGCCCAAAGGATACTGGATAAATGTCAAGTCCTTGGGAATGCTGCAGGTGAAGGTATCAAAGCTGTGAGCTGGTGCCAAGGGGAGGTGCAAAGCAAGCTCAGAAGGTAAAGGAGGAGCACTTGGTGAGGTTGCAGTGGCCAAAGACAGACCAATTTATTAATGATAGTATTTTTACACTCATAAATAGTAAAGGCAGCTTATACCAGCGGAAGGGTTCCCCTTCACCCTCACTTCTGGGACACCACAGGAGCTGTGCTGGCCAGGGAGGTGCAGGGCAAGGCAGGAGGGTCAGGAACTGTCAGAACACCAAGTTTCTGCACAGGGCCTGCAAAGGCGTCAGCAGAGCAGACTGCTCTGAGTGTCTGGCCTCTCCTCAGGCAGGGAATGCTGCCTTCCATGGCTCTTGCACTCAGGGATGAGGCTGGGAGGGTTGGCATTAGCCATGCAGGGGACAGTCATCAGGGAAATCAGGCTTTCAGTCAATATACAGAATTTTTTCTACAGGCTACCATGCTGGCAGGATTGGCAATGCTCTGTATTCAGCAGCTGAAACATCAATCTAAAGCAATGGAAACAGACTTTCTCTGTAGGGGTACACTGTACTGCTCCTTGTCTAACTGGGAACGTGGTAGAGCTGCTAAATAAAAAATGAAACACCTCTTAATCAGGATGTGGTACCCATTATGAACATTTACTGTTGTGGAAAACCTGCCAGTTTAGTTAAGTTGCATGTGCTGCATTGGACTGCAGAGAGAGCTGCCTTTTCAACACATCTGAATTCTCCTCAAACATGCAAATATCTGTGGAGTTTAAGTCTGAATTCCTATATTAAGATCTATGTATGGTATAGGTTACTTTGTATAGCATTTTTAAAATCACACCTCCACCAGGTGTCACCTCTTGCCTCAGACAATTCTCTAGCCAAGCCCAGGATGGGCACACTCAAGAGCCGGGCAGCTCTTCAAATATCCTGAGAATGTTTGTTGAAGAAGTTTTTCAGTTTGGAAAAGCCACACCACTACACTGAGCTGTGTCTCAGGCCTTGCTGCTTCCCACAATCCCTGCACCTGAACGAGGCATTGGCTTTGACCTGTGCCCCAGACCAATGCAGTCAAGCTCCTCTGTGGTTCCCCTGCCCTAATCCTGGCCAAGGCCTCCACCTAGCCTGCTCAGAGTGCCTGGGTACCAGAAACTCCTGGCATGAGCAAGGAGGTGATAAGGCAGGAGCATGCACAGGACAATGAGTATTCCTCAAGGAAGGCACAAGATCTGTGACCATTGTCCTGCAGCCATCCTGGGAAGAAGGCTTGAGTGGCCTTTCAGAGTGAGTTCCTCTGGTCAGAGCTGAAAGCAGGTCGTGCAGAGGTTCTGGACGTGTACAGGAGGAATGGAGTCAGCAGCATTGTAGCATTCTCACAATTTTTCTCATTTTTCTTAATGAAAAAAGCCCTGGTGGGACAGCATCCTCCCTCTGCAATGAGGGGATAGTGACAGGTTGGATACATCTGGAGGCACCAATCTCCTGATCTGCTGCTGAGATACCTGCACAGCTGAGAACGTGCCCCATCCTGACACAGTAAGAGTTTTATCACAAGCACACAAGAGCCCTGTCTGCTGTCAGGTGATTTCCCACTCGTGCTGACCAAAGCAGGGATGCAGAGCTCAGTGCTGGCCTGAACAAATGCTGCCACCAGCTGAACACCAACCCGCCATCTCCTGAACACAAGCACAGTGCTCCCAGCAGTGCTAGTAGGTGTAGCCTTTGCTGTAGAGCTGTGGAGGGAAGCTGCCAAGGTCTGGCAGGTAGGAGCCATTGTCATCCAGGTGGGACAGAGGCACCGTGTCCTCCTCGCTGAGCTGCCGCTCCAGCTCCGCCTTCAGCGCCGGCCGCTGCTGCTCGGGGAAGGCCATGGAGAACAGGGCCTCAGGCTCACACACAAACTTGTACACGTAGCGCTCCCCAGCCACCTGCAGGGATGACATGAGGCCAGGTGAGTGCTGCAGGCCCAGGGCAGCACCAGGGAAGGCTTGCAAACACATCTGCCTGCCCCGAGATGTGTCAGAGCTGTACATTTCTCCTTGTGCTGTCCTCTTGCTTCTCTGCTGTTCTGACCTCCCCATGAGCAGCTCCTGGGAACTGGGATGCTGCCAGCTGACACTCTCTGTCCAGGTAACAACAGCAGCCCCTGAGCAGTCTGTACTGAGACAGTTACACTCCCAATTATCTCTCCAGGGGCCTGGGTGTGCCACAGACCATCCCCACCACACAGGACCAAGTCCCAGGCAGCCTTTCCCTCACCAGAGGAAGGACTGATTCCATCTCCTTGAAGCTACATAAATTCCAACTCTCCTGACTGCAGAAATATACAGAAAAAAGAAAGAAACCCTAATCCCCTCTTTGTTTTATTTCTCATGCTTTGCCTACATTCAGCTCCTTCACAGCTTCTCTACTGAACTATAGCAAAGAGAAGCTTTGGGGAAAGCAAGCCTGGGATGCCCGGCTAGTTTGTTTGGAGTTTTCATGAACAGGACAGGACTGCTGGGGTACATTCCTTGAGCTTTACTGCAGCATCAGCCTCATTACATGGCTGAGACAATAGGAAGATGGCAAAGCTCATGTACAGCCAGCAGCAGCCAAAGATTTCTTTTTACAGAACATTTTAAAAGCTTTCTAGCCAAGAGCATATTGCTGAAGCTTACACACTAGCCAATCACTAAAAGCACACATACACCTGCTTCACACAATGCTGGCTTGTCTGCTTTCTATTAACAATACACAATACTCCATTATTGAGCTTAAAACCTTCTACTCTCTTGCTAAGCATATTTTCCTGCAGTCTTAAAGTCTACCTTACCCAAGCCTAAAACTCAAGCTATTGTTTAACATCCTTGCTTGCTATACCACTGTAACTTTTTCTATTTTATGACTTTGCAGCTGCAGCTAGCTCTGAGTTTTCTGTTCTTTCTGTTTCTAAGGCCTGCTTTCCCAGCTTTCTAAAAATCTTACCTTTGCCATTTCCCTCAGCTAGCTCAAGGACATTCTGTCTAGGACTTGTCTCAAACAAGAGGAGCATCACTTCAAGCATAAAGTTTTCTCCTGCTTTGCAAACTGACCTTCTGCATGATGCCTTTCTCATAATAGTAGCGCAGTGACCGGCTCAGCTTGTCGTAGTTCATGGCTGGACGGTTCTTCTGGATCCCCCAGAGCCTGGCCACCTGCAAACACAGCACCAAAGTGGCAGGGGCAGTGAGCCCAGCTGTCTTAGGTTGAAAGATTTAGCTGGGGGTGTGCATTCCACTGCCATCTGTCAGAGCTGGGGCAGGTATCTGCTGTTCATGGGGCAGTTTTCTTTATCTCTCCCACAGCCAAACCTCCCTCCAGGAGATCTCTGCTGTCCATGGCCAGTGAGTGTCCCTGCATGGCTGAGAAAATTCCATCATCCATGGGGAGAGGCTGTGCCCAGGGGAGGAGCCAAGCATTCCTACCTGGATACAATCTGACCTTGGGAACACCACAGCAGCCTTTGCCCACTGCATTCCCAGAGGAGCAGCTTTCTTCCCCCCTGCATTCCCAGAGGAGCAGCTTTCTTCTCCACTGCATTCCCAAAGGAGCAGCTTTCTTCCCCACTGCATTCCCAGAGGAGCAGCTTTCTGCCCCACTGCATTCCCAGAGGAGCAGCTTTCTGCCCCACTGCATTCCCAGAGGAGCAGCTTTCTGCCCCACTGCATTCCCAGAGGAGCAGCTTTCTTCCCCACTGCATTCCCAGAGGAGCAGCTTTCTTCCCCACTGCATTCCCAGAGGAAGCCCAGGCCCATCCCCACCAGCCCTGGAGCTTCAGAGGAAAACTCCAGCCTTGTGCAGGATCCCTGCTCCAGCAGAAGCACAGCTGGCACTGCAGGAGGGCTGAGCCACCATGGGATGGGACTGCTGCCACCTCCCTGACACACAGGCTGCCAGGGCCTGCTCTGACTCTGGCAGGGGTTTTTTCCCTTTTTTGTACCATTGCATTTGTATTTTTAATTTTCCCAGTAAAGAACTGTTATTCCTATTCCCATATCTTTGCCTGAGAGCCTTTTAATTTTGAAATGATATTAATTTGGAGGGAGGGGGTTTACATTTTCCATTTCAAGGGAGGCTCCTGCCTTCCTTAGCAGACACCTGGCTTTCCAAACTGTAACACCAGCCCAAGAGAAAAGAACATCATCCAGCTGCTTCTCCTTTCACTGATGTACCATGACACATACAAACATTTCAATAATAGACTCATCAATAATTTAGCAGCTTTTAAACATGAGTAGAACTCAAGCACTCTGTATCATGGAGAAATTCTTACCAATACAGAGCTCATTTGCTGTCACCACTGCTCCTCACTCTCCAGTACTCTGAAAGCCTGAGGATGTTAAAAGGCTGCTTTTTCCTATGTTACACTTAATTTTCAAGGGTTCCATGTTTATCAGGAGACCAAGCATGAGGGAGCACACTGGAAGAGACCTGTGCCTTTCTACTCCTACATGATTTTCAGCTTTATCCATGAGACTCAGAAGTCTGTTGTGAGCCAATGCCAACCTGCCAAGACAACTCATCTGCACTGAAAATGCCCATAAATTTTGATATGTGGCAAGAACAGTGCTAAATGCAGCTCTAATTAGAACAAGATATGAACAGATATTATGGACACTTCTCCCAGATACCAAAAAATCCAGTAATACTGGATACATGGCAGCATTTGAAATTACACTTCACTGAAAGTAGTTTTGAAATAAAGATAGACTAGGACATATCTTATGAAAACTTCTGCAATCAGTAGGGTTCAAAACTCGAGCCTCAGGTATGGAGCATGACAAGACAGAGCAGGTCACTGCAAGCTTGAGAGTGAAGTATCCAGGGAAATGAAGGCTGTGGGTAATTTGACACAGTGCATAGCTGAGGTTTTAATCTTACACACAAGCAGCCTTTCTTAAACCTGATATTTGTGTAACTCAAGTGTTTTGACCTCTTCTAAAATCCCTGACTTGCTGCAGGGGCTGGTGAGTACCACTGGCAAGCAAAAGCTTCACAGGGCAGAGGAAAAGCCACTTGAGAGTTTGCAGCCCCAGAAACAACAGGTGATTCCCCCGAGCCTGTAGAGAACCTCAATGCTTTCACCTCCTCTGGCTCAATGAGCTTGAACTCCATTCCTCTCCCAGTCCAGGCAATGAAGTGGGAGTTGGTGGGGTTGTCCAGGAGAGCCACGAGGAACTGCCAGAGCTGGAGCGAGCCCCGTCTCTGGTAGGGGGGTCCTTCCCGGTACCCTCCACCTTCCTGCTTGATGTCTCCTGCTGGGAAGAACAAACAAGACATCTCCAAGGAGAACAGTGCAAAAACCACTGGGGAAAAAAGAAAAAAGCAGCACATCTTACAGTTTCAAAATGTTTACCTGGAATATTTCAGTTCACATACAACAGGGGCAAATTGACAAGCAACTCTTCCAAGAGCAGCTCTGATATAAGTCACAACTGAGCTACTTATGCTAGGCCTGGTTGCTGCTAAGAAAGCTCAAAAAAGGGGATACCAAAAAGCTGGGTACCAACACACCTGCAAGAACACAGTAATGAACTATGTAGGCCTAGTCAAGGCTAGGGCTAAGGTGATGGATAACCCTATCTTACACCAAAACTCCAAGCCATTCTTTCTCCAACCTTCAATTTTTTCTGGAACAACACAGACATCATCAGTAAAGGACCTCATCTGCTTGTCATAGCTGCAGCCTGAAAGAGAAAGGAACATCAGCAGTCACAGCCAGCCAGGGTAGTACCAGAGGGTGGTTCTGTGCAGGGAGGAGAAGACAGTCCCTGCATCTCTTACCTAATGGATCTTCTGTATTTGAATGGCTCGGATAACTCTCAGCATTTATGTACATGGAAGGACAGTCAGGAACATCTACAGAACAATCAACAAACTCATTTCTTTAAAAAGCACAGGTGGCAGAATTATCTTGCTCTGCAAAGGTGGATAGGTGAGTGCAGCTGTCCACGCCCTCCTAAAGGGTGAGTGTCAGACTGCTAACCACAGCTTCATTTGCATTATCCTTCCAAGCATGAACTAGAGCAGTAAGTTGTTGTGGCACTATCACACACCATCCTTCAGAGTAGCCAGGAGAAGCAGCCAATCACCTCTACATCATTTTTATACAAAATCATGGACAGTAGGCTAAATTTGAACCCCTCTCTCATCTTAGTTTAAGATAACTACACACTTTGCTGCTGCTTTCCTAGGTGAGAAGGCATTACATTTTTCCAGGGGTATTATGATGGTGATGTGAATGGAGAGCAGTAGCATCTGCATGTTTCTGCAGAGTCTCACAAATGTAATTTCAGATGTCTCCAGTCTCCCTGGCTTTTTCACATCATGATGGGGCATTCCCACAAACAGTTTAGAAAGTATAAAAGAAAAATCAGGTTTTGTTAAAAGCAAGCAGGAAGTCTTTCCTGGTTCTCTGTGTAGTGTATAGTGCTGTCTGTGCACTGCAATTTGTGTCTTCTGTATCTTGTGTTTTCTGAATCAAATTTATTTACTGTGCACAGCTGAAAGAGAAGCTGTAACTGGGAGCTTTGCAAAGGTTAATGTTCCACTTCCCTCTCACACCTGTGCCTGGCCATTGCTGCCAGCAGATATTTTGCTGATGCAAAGGGAAGAGAACTCTGAGCTGACAGACTGGGTGTTATTACAATCATAAACTACTCTCACAAAAAGCACATTCCCATCTTCTGGGCTTGCACATTTTCTGAACAGAAGGACCCAGTGAAACTGTAATTCCAATATCACCACAGTGATACCCTCATAGGAGCTTTTTATTTTTGTGTTTATTTCTGCTAAAGGAAACCATTCAAGATGTCCATTAAAATACCAGGAATCCAGAAGTATCACTCCCTCTGGAAGAGGGTATTGTGATCTCAGGGTAGTGAGTCTTTGGACAGATCTGCCAGAAAAATAAGATTTATCCCTTGTGGAAAAATAAGAGGATCACCTGGTGGAGCTATCTGGCATCTAAAGAGCTATTTTTGGCACCACTAAATTTTTTCTCTTGTCATCCCCTGACATCTCTGTTCTCTGAGCCTTGTTTCCATGGGAAGTAGCAGATCCTCCAGGGAATACCAAGCAGCACCCTGGCACTGAGCTGAGCCCACCCAGAGCCCCTTTCCTCTGTGCTGAGGGGCTTCTGCTGCAAGGATCCAGGACAGTTTTTCTGTCCAAGTTCCAACATATTTGATTCCTTCCTTTCTGCTGCTGTTTTCAAAGCTGACCTCACTTTCTACAACCTTCCAGCTCACAAATACCCCTGAAAACAAAAACTCTCTGTGAAACTGGAAACAGTCTTTTCTTCATTTCTGATGTTGTGTGTGGGCTAATCATGAATTTTGAGAGTCTCCTTATTGGCTACTTACTCCCTTGGGGTGGGGATGCTTTTATCTAGTATGAATGGATTTAACATCACCTTCTGCCTCCTGTCTTGCTAAAGCTTTCAGCTCTGTCCCAGAAAGTCTTTCTCAGAGCATGATGAGTGTCCCAGACTTATTTTGGATGCAGTGAACAGACAGAACTGTTTTAGCTGCCAGGTACCCAGGCCACCTTCCCAGCCAGCACGTGCTGCTGACAGTGAGCAGTGCTGCTGCAGAGCTCAGAGAGCAGCAGTTCATCCAGCTGGATGCTCCCCAGGGGGCTGCTGACCCCACTGATGATGTTCATGCAGTCAGGAAGGGTCAGTTCTGCCTACCTGGGTCGTACAGGTAATCCACCTGCTCCTGCTTGACCAGCACAGCTGCTGGGTACTGCTGCCTGCTGCCTGCCTGGTTTGCTTGCTCGTACTGGGGGTCGTGGTGCTCCTCTTTGAAGCCCTGGTGAGGGTACTGGAGGCAGGGCTTGGGCAGCTGGCACTGGTAGGCAATGGGGTCTTCCTGGGCCATGGCCCGGGAGGGTGGGAAGGAATGGCACATCTCCAGAGGTGGCTGATAGGCAGAGCTAAGAAGGGAGAGGATGTGAGACAGCTGCTTTCTTGAGAATTTGCAGCCCCAGAAACAATGGGTGATTCCCCTGAGCCTGCGCAGAACCCTCTGGTCTCAGCCCTGGTTTCTGCTTTCTGGGCCCCCTGGTCTCAGCCCTGGCACAGGGCTGCTGGAGGGACAGAAACCTCCTCAGCCCATTGCTGCAGCTGTAGGAGCCCGTGGTGGCTGGCACAAGGAAGGATGACATCCCAGGGAAGGATGTTTCCAAGGGCAGCTGCCCCACAGCCCAGCACTCACAGGATCTGGCAGGGTTAAGGGTATGGACCTCACACCCAGGCAGCAGAGGTGGGTCCCACGGGAGGGGATCCTGTGCCTGCTGGAAACAGAGCACTTCACCTGGATGCTGCAGCCCTTCCCTTCCTCCTTTCACCACCAAGGAGGGCAATCCTTGCCAGTGGCTGCCTCCTCCTCCAACTCACCTGTTCTCACTGAGGAAGCCACAGCTGGATGTGGAGCGGGGTGGCCCTGCGGGGCTCAGGAAGCTCCTGTCCTGTCTGGGGAACGGCTGGAGTGGTGGCTGGATCAGGACTCCAGGGCTGGGGGAATGTCTGGGCTGGTCATAGGCACTGGAACAGGCAAACAGATATTGCAGCATTTCAGTTCTTCAAGAGGGACTTGTGGCACCTGGAACATCTTTGCCTTAGCTGGGGGTGTGCGTTCCATTGCCATCTGTCAGAGCTGGGGCAGCTCTCTGCTGTCCATGGGGCAGTTTTCTTTATCTCTCCCACAACCAATCCTCCCTCCAGGAGATCTCTTCAGTTAATGGGCCATTAATTATTAATTATCTTCTGTCCATGGCCAGTGAGTGCCCCTGCATGGCTGAGAAAATTCCATCATCCCATGGGGAGAGGCTCTGCCCAGGGGAGGAGCCAAGCATTCCTACCTGGATACAATCTGATATAACCTGGAGCCAAGCATTCCTACCTGGATACAATCTGACTTTGGAACACCACAGCAGCCTTTGCCCACTGCAGTCCCAGAGGAGCAGCTTTCTTCCCCACTGCATTCCCAGAGGAGCAGCTTTCTTCCCCACTGCATTCCCAGAGGAAGCCCAGGCCCATCCACACCAGCCCTGGAGCTTCAGAGGAAAACTCCAGCCTTGTGCAGGATCCCTGCTCCAGCAGAAGCACAGCTGGCACTGCAGGAGGGCTGAGCCACCATGGGATGGGACTGCTGCCACCTCCCTGACCCACAGGCTGCCAGGGCCTGCTCTGACTCTGGCAGGGGTTGTTTTCTTTTTTTTTTTTTTTTGTAGTATTGCATTTGTATTTTTAATTTTCCAGTAAAGAACTGTTATTCCCATACCTTTTCCTGAGAGCCCCTTAATTTTGAAATGATATTAATTTGGAGGGAGGGGGTTTACATTTTCCATTTCAAGGGAGGCTCCTGCCTTCCTTAGCAGACACCTGGCTTTCCAAACTTAGGAAATACCAAACGTGCTGTCCCCCTGTGCATCCACCTGGGCCAGAAACCCCCAGCCCAACCCCCCTGCTGCCCCACTGCTCACTGACAGCAGCAGCCCTTCGAGCACGGCCCTGGGGAAGGGCTGTGCTGGAGAAGCCACAGCTCAGGCCAGGCCAGTGGGGTCAGGTGTGGGACAGATTTTGGAAAGCAGTGGGGAGAGGCATGTGGTAGATGTCAGCATTGCTGAGTGTGAGGATGGCTGAGGGCCAGGGAGAATAAACAGGGAGAATAAATGGAGGCAAGCCCAGAGCTGATGTTCACAGGCCTGAGCTGCCCTGGGCAGCGGCCGGAGCCGCTGACCACTGCTGGGCTGCAGCCAGCAGGCGGGCAGGGCTGCTGTCACCCCCTCCAGTGCCAGGTTTTGCAGGGCTCTGGGTTTCAGAGCAGCTCCTGCCCCTCTCTGGGAGCCATACCTGGCGTAAAGGCACTGCTCACTGCTGTGCTGGAGTGGCTGCTCGTGGCTGCAGGACAGCTCCGAGGGGCTCTGGGGCTCCTTCTTGATCTTAGCAGGAGGACTGTGAAAAGCCACTGCAGGAGAGAAAGGAAAGATCCCACTGACACTGTTCTTCTTTATGTGATTATCAGGCATTTCCAAAGGCAGGGGTTCCTTTGCTGAGTCTCCTCTGTGCCAACAGTCCAGCACCCCTGAGTGTGGGACTGGGGGATCCCCAAACCACTCTGCTCATCCAGAACACAGGGACAGTCCAGGAAAAAAAAAATAAAAAAAAAAGTGTTTATTTCCATTTTCAGTGCACTGGTCATGGCAAGAGCCTGATGCAGACAAGGAGGGATATTTGATATTTCTGGGTTTATCACAATTTCATGAATAACAAGTGTGAACTGCAGCTCACAGCACCAGGAAGTAGGATGTGGGTGTTTAGGATTTTTTTGTTTGTTTGTTTCTCTGAATGCTGATGCACTTCCATAAATTATTTGGCTTGAAGCTAATTCCATACAGCTACCAACTGCCAGGTTCACACCCAATATGCTTTATTCAGTCCAGCAGGGCACAGAATTTGCTTCCTAGCTCCTCAGAAAGGCTTGTCCTGGCTGAAGGATGGGCTGACCTCCTCTACCTTGGCTTGTGGGCCCTGGTGCTGCTCTTAGGAGGTCTCTGGCATTTAGGGAGGAAAGTAACCCCAGGAGGGTACATAAACCTAGGCTTATTTCAGACTAGGGAAGGATCTGCCCTCCAAATCCAAGCTGTAATCTTTGAGTAAGGCCATCTCCAGTCCCTCATCACCAGCTTACTCCCACCTCTTTAAGCCCCATGAGCTGCTCTGGGTCTGGGATGTTCAACACTGTGACTGCTTTTAAGAATGGGAAGGAACATCCTGATCCATGAACACCTCATCATTTTGATGAGTTTATTTCAGGAGTGACCTGAACCCTACATGCACCAGCCATTTTCAAGCTACTTCTCCCCCACTGAAAGGACTGAGGGTCCCTTCAGAAGCAAGGAGCTGGCTAAAGGCTTTGCTGCCTCTCATGGCACAGGACACTTCTATAAACTTCTCCAAAAATATTATTATAGTATATACTATTAATATAATAGCATATATTATTATATAATAGTATATATATTATAAATTATATTTATTATTAACTTATTATTATTGTTCTTATTATATTATATACTTCTCCAAAATTAATTCTCACACCAAGAGGGGGCCATCTGCCCCTTCCTCCCAAAAATCCCCAACTCCTTTTGGCTGCCTTTGATTTCATCCTACACCAGCAAAGCCCACCTTGCCAGCACTCAGAGAGCTTGACAGGACTGGTATACATAAATAACCCCAGCAGATCCCAGAGCCTTCTGCTGCTCCTGGCTCCTGTGGCTGCTGTCAGTGGGAGCAGAGGAACCCACCCAAAAACCAGCTCTGGCACTGCCCAAAGTGAAAGAGGGGGGAATCCCCGGAGCCAGAGCTCGCCACACACCTGGGGTGCATTCAGCAGCCCAAGCCCAAGGAAGGGCCAGAAGAGAAAAGTCTCAGTGTGTGTGGTGCACCCTGCAGCAGCCCTCCTCAACGTATGGATGTACCCAGCTGAGAGGAATGAGGGATTTGTCCTTCCAAACAAGCTGTGGGTCTGCTGGTAGATAAAATCAGCACTGAGAGATCAAAGGATTCCACTGATTGATGAATGGAAAAAGATATTTGTTTTTACAAATGAACTGTAGCTTGGCTGATAAATGAAATTGGATATTGAAAGATGGAAGAAACAATGGGGAAAACCCCTAAATTCCATAAGAATTAAAAATTAAAAAGGGAAGGTTATACATGAGAGGGAAATCTCTGGTATCAGGTGTATTGGGAAGTCTGAACCTCTCAAGTTCCTCAGCCAAGGGGGAAAGAGAGAAGGGAAATGTGGCCGGGAAATTGGGATAAAAAGGAGGCTGTGTCCTCCAAAAACTGGAGAGACCCCAGGGGAATGGCCCATGGCCTCTTTATTTATTGGAATAAAGCAAAAGAACTCCTCTGTCTCCTTTTTGGACATAAACCTCTGATGTTTGTGGATTAATTTTCCTGACACAGCCCATCTAAAAATGCTGATGGGTCAGCTGAGTCTCAGGGAGGAAAAAAAAATTGCTCTCTCCAGTACACTGAACTGCATGGGATTGCCAAGAAGCTGGATGTGTTAGGAGCAGCCAATTCTTTCCAGCCCCTAGCAGCTGGAACAGGCTCTCACATTACACCTGACTCACTGATTCACTCAGAGTGAAACTGGAACCATCCCTCTCCTCAGTTCTAGGTCAAAAAGAGAAAGAAATCAGATATATGGCTCGGAAACCAAGCTCTGAGAAAGGAGGGAAACAAGAGCAACCAGTAAAAGTGTTTAATTTCAGTTTGGTGGGGGAAACTGCCTGGGGCAGGGGGAAAAAGGCACCAGAATTTGGATTTGTCTTTCCCCCAAGAGGTGTGAGCATCCCCACGGTACTTACAGTTTTCTGAATGGAAGTCAGGCACAAATTGCTCATCATTGTCTGGAACCTGAGCTGTCAGGAGAGAGAGGGAGGGAGGGAGAAAAAGAGGCAGGGAGGAGTTAGTTTTGGCACTTTGTAGAGCATAATTAGCACTAAGGCAGAAATAAATCTCTGCAGGAAAGATCTGAGCTTTCTGCTGGGATGGTTTTAGCGACTAAGGAGTTTCCCTTTGGGATTAATGAATACATGTGAGTCCTGGGAGAAACCTTACCCATGTTTTATAACTTCTAACAATTACTTTTACATCCTTTTTACTGCAGGGAAGGGAGAGCTTGCAGCAGATTGTTGTTATTTCATAAAGTCTGTCACTGCTGCTGAAAGAAATGCTGCTGCTAACAGACAAACCTGCAGTTTTTGTTATTGCAGAGTGGACAACAGATTGTGATTGCACTCTCTCTGCTCCAAACCAGAGGTGATGTAGTCAAAATTAAGGGACATAAAGGATGGAAGCACACTAATCTCAGTCAGTTGAAACTAAGCTAGACTGGACATGGCAAAAATAAACCTCAGGGTTTATTAAACACTGTGCTAACAGGTGGTGAATCAGGATGGAACTGGCCAAACCCTTCACTCTGCAATTGCTGTTCCTCCAAATAACCTGTATGACAACAAACTGGAAATGTAAGCAAAAAAAAAAAAAAAAAATATGGGGAACTGAGAAAAAACAATCTAGAAAATTCATTCTCTGAATTATCTTTGAAAAGAAAGGTGGAAATAGAAGAAATTCTGGGGATCATATTGCATGAGCAGAATTGGACTTCTCAGGCCACAGCCTTGAGCCTCTCCATGGCATCACTGGTGATGTGACAAGAGATTAAATGCTGAAAGCCACGCAACAGATGTGAAATGAGGGGCAGGGCTGGGCTGAAACCTCCACCCTCACTGCTGGGCAGTGATGTTTGCACACAGCTCCGGGCTGTGCTAGAAGCCTGAAGAGACATTTCCAGAAGACAGTTTCAATTTCAGTCTCAAACTGCACCAAGGGAAATTTAGGTTGGATGTCAGGAAAAAGTTTTTCAGAGAAAGGTGATAAAGTTCTGGAGTGGCTGCCCGGGGAGGTGGTGGAGTCACCACCCCTGGAGGTGTTTCAGCGAGGCTGGAGGTGGCTCTGGGTGCCAGGGTTTGGCTGAGGTGTTGGGGCTGGGTTGGACCCGATGACCTTGGAGGTCTCTTCCAACCTGGTCATTCTGTTCTGTCCTTTGTACTCACAACATTTCCACGAGGTCATTTCCCCTGGAGTGGTCACCAGTGACCCCAGGACAAGAGGCCACGGCCTCCAGCTGTGCCAGGGGGAGTTTGGGCTGGACATCAGGAAAGAATCCTTCACGGAAAGAGGGAGTGGGCATTGGAATGTGCTGCCAGGGAGGTGGGCACCGGCCCTGGAGGCGTTCAAACAAGGCTGGAGGTGGCACTGGGTGCCAGGGTTTGGTCGAGGTGCTGGGGCTGGGTTGGACTCGATGACCTGGAAGGTCTCTTCCACCCCGGGGATTCTGTGAATTTGGGGGAATTTTGGGAATTCCCAGGGACTGGGGAGGTGGTGGAGTCACCACCCCTGGAGGTGTTTAAACAAGGCTGGAGGTGGCACTGGGTGCCAGGGTTTGGTCGAGGTGCTGGGGCTGGGTTGGACTCGATGATCCCGAAGCTCTCTTCCAACCTGGAGATTCTGGGACTTCTGTGAATTTTTATATTCACTGCGTACTTCACAAGGTTGCAAACCAGGTATTTTCCTGTTCTCCCCAAACCCACACTGGTTCTTGCAAGAAGTGGGATAATTAATGAGAGATCTAAACCCAGCTCTGCTCTTGTCACCCTGCAGGCAGCAACGCTGCCCCCACCATTTCCCACACAACTTCCAAGAGCTGGAGCACTGGAACTTAAATTTTCTGCCTGAGGACACCTGGAGATGTGAATGTGCTCCTTCACAGGACCTGCCTGTGCCACTTTTCTCCAAGGAAATTTGGGGTTTTTTTGTTTGTTTCTCTGAATGCTGATGCACTTCTATAAATTGTTTGGCTTTGAAGTTAATTCCATACAGTTACCAACTGCCAGCTTCACCCCCAAGTGCACCAGATCCTGGTAAAAACAGTGCAGAGGAAAACTGGATTTCTACTTACCAGGCCCAGGAACTTTCAGCATCTGTTTGGGTTTTTTTTTTTTTTTGTTGTTTTTTTTTTTTTTTAAGAGCCTCAAAACACAAGAAAAGAGCCTTTAAGAGCCTTTATATTCTGCATATAATTCTTTAAAAAGAATTCTATATATATATAATATATATAGAATTACTTATATAGAATAATATAATACATAGAGTTATATATATAATTCTTTGACTCTCAAAATAAGATACCAAATGTTAATTGACACTACTAAAATACTTTGAAAAGACAACAAAGAGCTATACCTGTGACTGACATCACACCAATACATATAGTGACACACATAAACACATTTATACAGATGTATTTGTGCTTTAAATTCATTTACATTTTTGGCTGATGCCTTATTTCTAGTTTGCTTCCTTCCTAGGTTTGTTTCTCTTTTATTTAAAAAGTAACACCAAAACCTGTAAGTAAATAAATAACTTTTAAAATAAAACTAAACGTGATAAAGGAAAATAATAAAGGACATATTTAACGTTTTCTCTTTCTTCTGCATTGTTTGGGAAGGTACCCTTCATCTGATGTCTTCACCTCATGAACAAATGTCAACGTACAGGACATTAATAAAAAATATTTTCACGATTCAGGAAAATATTTTGACATCCTGGTAAATAGGAAAAAGCAATAGTTCACTTCATTTTTCTTGTTACAAGTCTGGAAATGGGAGCAACCAGTTCCCTGATATGCATAGTAAAATAATAAAATACATTGTTAAAACTCATTCTGAGTTCTCAGGGATTTCACTTGGACTCTGGCTGGATGCTACGAGCCATGCAAAATGATAATTAACAAAAATCCCTGCCTATATTCCAGCAACATGCAGTAAGGTTTGCACTATCATTTACTGATCCTGGCTGGGAGCAGAGCACCTCTGTCTCTCCAGGGCTGTGAGCGACTTCCAAACTCACCCTACAAACACTCTGCTAGTGGCAAATATATTGTGAGAGATTCCATGGAAATTCTTTGGATTGGTGAGCTCTAAATATTACCAGACGTCAGAAAATCCAAAATTGAAAGGCTACCGAAAATCAGTTCTGAGGCAAAATTATTGGCAGCTCGAGTTCTTGTAAGCTTTAAAAGAAATCAGTCTCAGGTCAGTTACATGACCAGGAATTCATACCAATTTTCCTGTTCTGATAAAAGTCACAGGGATGTTTCAGTATGGAAAGAGCCTCCAGGTAATTCCTGCTGCATCCTTACAATCCTCACACTCCTGGAACACTGCCTGATTCACATCACCCCATCTCAGTTCCGTTTGGAGTGAACATAAAACTTCTGATTTTTTTCCTTAATAATAATCTTACTTAGTTGGCAAACACATTTTTGAAGGCTTAAAAAAAAGAATTGTTTGACAAGACTGTCCCTCACTTGTGGTAAGATGAGAGGAAATAACCCTGCTCAAAATGCCATGCATATCTTTACATCACTACAGTTAAATATTTTTAAGTACCTAGATACAATAAGTACTTTAGTATTTGTCAAGAGTCTGTACTCGAGGATGTGTTTTGAATTTTCTAGAAAATGGACCATCTGTAGTACTGGAATTGGAGCAAAATCACCATGTTTAGAAAGTTTCACTTGGAATTAATGCGACTTCCTGGCATTCGAAGTTTTCCTTGAAGTTCAAAGTCAAAACAACTGAGACACCAAACTGAAAAGTATGTAAATTCCAGGAAGGTCCCCACAAAGTATTACATTAAAAAAATAGAAAAAAAAAAAGAAAGAAAAAAAAAAGAAAGAAAGAATAGAAGCATTTTGTTCCCCAAATTAAAAGACTACTTTGTTGTTTAAGAAAATATCAACGTTCTGGCAACCTACAAAGATAAGTGACAAATTAGCATAAAATTGAAGCAGTTACAAATAGCCTGAAGCGAAAATTGTACCCAGGAAAGCGGGCCGGCAGCCAAGTTCCATTCATAAGCAAATGCCCGGCACAATGGTGTCATTCAGCGTCTTAATTTACACAAGGCAGAGGTTGGCAAGTCTGAAAAAAACCCACTTTTGCTTGGAGCCAGGCAAACCCAGCAGAGGAGCGGGACAAACCCCAAAACCAACTGCAAGACGAGCGAAGCCGCGCAGAGCTGGGGGAAGAGCCTACCTTCAGCCAGCCAGGTCTCCTGGAGCTGCCGCAGGTCCTGGAAGAGCTCTGCGGGGAGAGGGGCCGGCGCTGACCGCGGCGTGCTGCGGGACGAGCGGGGGAGAACCCGGCCCCGGCCCCGGCCCCGGTCCCAGTCCCGGTCCCGGTCCCTGCCCGGCCACCCCCGGCCCTCCCTGAGCCCCGGGCGCCCCTCACCTTCCGAGTCCTGCTCCGGCGGCACGCCCGGCTCCCCGCGGCTCCTCCCAGCGCCCAGCACGGCTCGGCCGGCGGGCAGCGCCGGGCCCGGGGGCTGCTGCGGGAGGAGCGGGTCAGAGCGGAGCCCCGGGCGGAGCGGGGCCGGCCCGGAGCCCCCCCACCCGGCGGAGCCGCCACTCACCTGCGGGAAAGTGAACGGCACCTGCTGGTCCGGGTAGCCCTTCATCCTTCTCGGGCGCTACCCGCTCTCCCCGGGCATCTGGGGGGTAGCGGGGCCGGGCGGGGCGGGGCGGCCGCCGGCGGCCGAGATCCGCAGCAGCGGCAGGACCGCGATCGCTGCCGCTGCCCGGGACAGGCGGCGACCGCGTCGCAACTGCCGAAACTTGGAACGAGAGGCGGGACCGAGCCCGGCGGGACCGAGCCCGGCAGCCCCGGCCGGGACGAACGCGGGGACAGAAGCCCCGCTCGGCTCGGGTCCCGTCCGGAGCCGTCTCTCAGCGCCGGCGGCTCCGGCCCACGCGGAGCCGCCCCGTGCGCGCTCCGAGGCCGCCGTGGGCCCGGGGCCGGTCGCCCATTGGCCCCTCGCTGCCGGCCCCGGCTCGCCCACTCCTTTGTTTGATCGAATTTGTGAATGAAGCTTCGCGTCGGGGCACGCCCGCCAATCACCGCGCGCCTCGGCCGTCACCCAGCGCGGAGTGGGCGTGGCCTCTGCCCCGGAGGACCAATCACATCGCAGCGCTGCGCGGTTCATTCAGCGCGGAGCTCCCATTCATAAAGAAAATGAAATCCTGCCGGAGTTCATTCACGAGCGGCTGCACGCGGCTCCCGGCGGGCCCCGCCGCGTCCGTGAGTCCCACCCAGCGCGGCACGGCCCTGCCCCTCCCCAGCACCTCGCGCTCGCCTTCAAACCCTCCGCGAGGTCACTTCCAAACCCTCCGCGAGGTCACTTCCAAACCCTCCGCGAGGTCACTTCCAAACCCTCCGGGAGGTCACTTCCACACCTTCCTCGAGGTCATTTCCACACCCTCCGCGAGGTCATTTCCACACCCTCCTCGAGGTCATTTCCAAACCCTCCTCGAGGTCACTTCCAAACCCTCCTCGAGGTCATTTCCACACCCTCCGCGAGGTCACTTCCAAACCCTCCTCGAGGTCACTTCCAAACCCTCCTCGAGGTCATTTCCACACCCTCCGCGAGGTCACTTCCAAACCCTCCTCGAGGTCACTTCCAAACCCTCCTCGAGGTCATTTCCACACCCTCCTCGAGGTCACTTCCACACCCTCCTCGAGGTCATTTCCAAACCCTCCGCGAGGTCATTTCCACACCCTCCTCGAGGTCATTTCCACACCCTCCTCGAGGTCACTTCCAAACCCTCCTCGAGGTCACTTCCAAACCCTCCTCGAGGTCATTTCCACACCCTCCTCGAGGTCACTTCCAAACCCTCCGCGAGGTCATTTCCACACCCTCCTCGAGGTCACTTCCAAACCCTCTTCGAGGTCACTTCCACACCCTCCTCGAGGTCACTTCCAAACCCTCCTCGAGGTCACTTCCAAACCCTCCGCGAGGTCATTTCCACACCCTCCTCGAGGTCATTTCCACACCCTCCTCGAGGTCACTTCCAAACCCTCCTCGAGGTCATTTCCACACCCTCCTCGAGGTCATTTCCACACCCTCCTCGAGGTCACTTCCAAACCCTCCTCGAGGTCATTTCCACACCCTCCTCGAGGTCATTTCCACACCCTCCTCGAGGTCACTTCCACACCCTCCTCGAGGTCACTTCCAAACCCTCCTCGAGGTCACTTCCAAACCCTCCTCGAGGTCATTTCCACACCCTCCTCGAGGTCATTTCCAAGCCCTCTTCACGTACGTTCAGTTCCGTTCTGAGCAAGTTTCAACAAGAGTTGGAAGAAATCTCACCCATCCAACCGGAGCGAAAATAACTAAAACCCTGGCTGTCAAAATCAGTTGGACTCGTGCAAATGTTAAGGGACGACAACATGAAAAAAACAAACAAAAAAAATCTAATCTTGCGATTTGCACACTAAAAAAATGTGGATTTGCTTTTCCGGATGCCGGATGCTGCCTCCTGGGCCATGTGCATGCATCCAGTTGTTTTTTCCCCCATATTTCTCCTTTAAAATTCCAAGGTGCTATTTAACATTTATTAATCCTCTTTCTCCTCCAAAAAATATTAGTGACATGCAGGACCTGGTGATAATAAGATAATTATTCAGGGAATGTTATGTCCTGGAAGAGAAATAAGTACTCAAGAGAAAAAGAAAAGGGGAAGTTATCCATAAGGCTAAATGGAGCTTTACATTTTTAATGTTTTCTCTATATCTCACCCCTCCCAGTTTGCTGTACAGCTCTGCTGGCTGTGAAAGGAGTGCCTGTGAAGTTTAATTATCTAATCAATGTGTATTTTGATATTTCTGCTAATAGGCTACAACTCCCCACTGTGTCAGGGCGCCTGACTGACCCACAGCTCTGACACACCTGTGGGAGCAGAACCACACGTGTGAACTGCCAGGAAATTCACATCAGCACACCTGCTCCCACTGCCCCAAACATTCCAGGAAATTCACATCAGCACACCTGCTCCCACTGCCCCAAACATTCCAGGAAATTCACATCAGCACACCTGCTCCCACTGCCCCAGACATTCCACACGTGGAATTCCAAGTGACTCTGCTTTGAGAAAATCACCCAAGCATGTGAGTTAATCTGAGTTTTCAGTTTTACCAGATTTGTTTTCTGCTCTATAAGATTTGTAGCAGTCTATTTGGGCTTTTATCTTAGTCCAGTTTTACTGGACAGCTGAGAGAGAATACTTCCCTTGGTTAGGGAATTTATACTTTAAATGTCTTTTAAATTTATACTTTAAATGTCTTACAAAGTCTAAATGTCAACACACACTCGTGTTTTGCACTTTTGCCCAAACATACCACAGCAAAAATGGTAGTTTGATGCTCAGTTATCAGTGCTACACTTACCAGTTAAAGGATAATAGAAACTTTGTTCCTGAGAGCTGACTTCCATCCCTGGCTGAGCTCTGTGCTCTAAACAGGCTGGGATTTTCTGCTGTAGGATCTGTTTACTCTGTCACGTTCTAATTTGCCATCCAACTGCAGGAACAGGAATGCTGATGTCTGAGGAGCCTTGGCTCTCACTGCAGTTGTCTTTTCACTGCTCAGTCACTGTGCAGAGGTGTTGGAGTCCAGCACATCCCTCTGGCTGCCTCGAGACCCTGGCAGGGGGGCTCGGAGACCTTGGCACGAAGTCAAAACCACCTGTGGCTTCCATTTTAGCCCGTGGAAAAAAAGCTGCCAACTCTGTATGAGGAATTACAAGCCACAAGGGTTTGAGTAGTGTGGTAGTTGAATTAACACAGGGTGAAAATTAGAATTTTGGGGTTTTTAGAAGGGGGTTCAGGGGGTCAAGATGGAGGGATTTGGGCATGTCCTGACCTCCTTCTCCTTCTCCTTCTCCTTCTCCTTCTCCTTCTCCTTCTCCTTCTCCTTCTCCTTCTCCTTCTCCTCCATGTCTTGGTGTGATGGTGAACCTTTCTATTGGTTTAAGGTAGAGACACATTGTCTAACATAGGTGATAGGCATTGGCACAATATTCTAAACATATTTCACATAATTTCTGGTATAAAATGTAAACACCGCCCGAGGCGGCACACAGAATGCCATGGCCGACCTGCTGGACAGAGCTCAGCAGGTCAGAGAAAGAATGTTCTAGATAAAGGAAAATAAACAGCCTTGAGAAGCCGATCCTACGCATTTCAGATTCCTTCTTTGGCTGCATGGGCTGGGAAATGAGGACTTTTACAATCCTGGGGTCATCCCGACACCCAGAGACACACAGACCCTGAGACAGAGGGACTCAAGACTCTAGAACACAAATCTGATAAGGAACAGCTGAGGGAGTTGGGTGGGCTCATCCTGGGGAAAATGAGGGGCAGGGGAAGCTTCTGCCTCCCTACCAGTGCCTGAAAGGAGCTGCTGAGCTGGGGGCTCACCTCTTCTCCCAGGCAGGAGTGACAGGACAAAGAGCAAACGGCCTCAAGTTGTGCAGGGGAGGTTTCCATTGGATATTAGGGAAAATTCCTTCATTGAAAGGGTTGTCAGGAACTGGAGCAGGCTGCCCAGGACAACGGGGGCAAAACAACTCCAACTTCACCATATTTGCAAACCTGTCAGTGGGGGATGGAGAAGGGAGGGACTCACACTGCTTTTGGTGCTGGATAATGCTGAAACCTGCCTGAGCGTTCCAACTCAAAGCTAAACATCCTGACAGTGAGGTGAAAATGTGGCAGAGCTGGTGAAGAACCCGAGGAAGGAACCCCCGGGTGACATTACAGATGCCCTGGGGATTTTACCCTGTAAAAGCCCAGTCCCACTTTCTGACAGCAGCTCTTCCAACACCTTCTTAGAATGTGTGTGGAAATTCCTCCCTGGAGAGGGGATGGCTCTCAAGCTCAGTCCTCAAAGGCTGAGTGAAAGAGTTGTTGGTCTGGGTGAGTAACATCAATCTCTATAATTGTTTTGGCTAGCGTTAATGTAATATTCACTATTGTTTCAAAAATAGTGCACTACACTGTACCAGTAGCTATAGCTATCCATATTGTGAAGTAAAAAACTCTGATTAAGGTCTTTTAGTCTATTGTTATCACAATAAATAATTTATTTTTATATTAATATATTTGATTGGCTCTCGTTAATCCTGTGGGACAAAGATGTATAAAGTTTTAATTATAACTATATAGTCCTTTAGATATAAACTGCTGACAAAGTCTTGGACTACTTGATCCAGCAGCACCCTGAGTCCTCTCTGAGGAGTTTAGAAATCCAGGTGATCCTTTCAGCACCCCTCTGCCATTTGTACTAACCAGGCAGTAATGCCGTTTTAAAATTTTGTTGGTTGATTTTTTTTTCTCTGACAGAGATATTCTGTCAATGGCTTTTTCTATTTCCATGTCACATTTGTTTTCAAAGGCTGGCTAATCAAATGTGAGCAATTAATGTTCAGGGTGATTAATTACCTTCTATTTTTTTTTTCCTTGAGGTGTGGAGTGTTTGAAGGGTTCAGATGTGATACATAAACCAGAGAGATGATTCTTGCTTATAAAGTATTAGCAACAGATTTATTCCACCATTGGAACACACAGTGCCTGAGGTGTTTCTTCCATGGGTTTACAGTTTATTTTTCTTAGTCACCAAGTGAATTTTGGTGACTAATCTTTGTGCCTAATCCCCTCCCCCTCCTGTGTCCATCCCTAAGATTTAGCTGTTTCCATTTATTGTCCTGGTTTCAGAAAACCCAACCCTGAATTTCAGTTGCATCCCCTGCAGTCCCCAGCAGCTGTGGCTGGGGTAATGTAAAGCTCTCAGACAGAGATGCTGACACAGACAGGATCAAATTACAAATGGCTTAGAAAGTGACACACTGAAAGTTGAAAAAAACCTCTCTGTCCTGTAGAATGGAGCATGAAGAGACCTGCAGTTCTATAAAAATAATAATAAACAGCTGGATGAAGAGCTCAGGTTTCTTAACATCAGGCATGAAATCAGCCCAGCTGCTCTTCAATACCCTGTTGTTCCTTGGACAGGAATAGCGTGAGTGAGGTGTGAGGCTAGAATTGCCCATTGTTCCCGGCCATCGTTGCCTGGGAGGTGATGCAATGCCTGAGGAAACAGAAATCCCAACTCTGGCAACTCCTGCCAAGCACTGTGAGCAGTTCCAGCTCATCTGAGCAGGTCCAGCTCAGCCCAGCTGCAGGCACAGTGCAAAGAGGGGCTGAGTGCTGTGTGTGCAGATCCCTCTTGGAGTTCTGGGTGCTGAGAGTTTCAGACTTTCTGTGCTGGCAGGCACTGACCCCCAAGAGAACACTGCATTGACCTGAGACCGTGGAGAAGCTTCTAAAATGGAATGACAGAACTGGGATTGTGGGTGTGGACTTGATCAGAAGTGTGTGATATCACAGGGTGGAAAACTTAGAGTTTGGCATTTTACAGTATAGGAATATCTAGAGAGCAAGATAGAGGTTTTAGGGTGGAGGCTGGTCCTTCTTCTTCCTTCTTCTCCACCTTCTTCTTCCTCCTTCTTCCTTCTTCTCCACCTTCTTTCTCCTTCCTCCTTCTTCCTCCTTCTTCCTCCTTCTCCACCTTCTTCCTCCTTCTTCCTCCTTCTTCCTTCTTCTCCACCTTCTTTCTCCTTCCTCCTTCTTCCTCCTTCTTCCTCCTTCTCCACCTTCTTCCTCCTTCTTCCTCCTTCTTCCTCCTTCTCCACCTTCTTCCTCCTTCTTCCTCCTTCTTCCTCCTTCTTCCTCCTTCTTCCTCCTTCTTCCTCCTTCTTCCTCCTTCTTCCTCCTTCCTTCTTCTTCCTTCTTCTCCTTCCTCCTCCTTCTTCCTCCTTCTCCACCTTCTTCCTCCCTCTTCTCCATGGGTTTGGGGGGTGTTTTGTAACTGGGCAGAGAAGTCCACAGTGCTGGCTTTGAGGGATCAGTGATTGGGTTAAAAGTGAAAATAATTTAGGTGTCATTTCTTAATGGGATAGTTTAGCCTTAAAAGACCTTGTAACAAGGGACAGTTGGCCATTTTGTGCCTTGCTAATGAGAGAGTGCAGAACTCACTGCTGTGAGATTGTAACATTGACAAGAAATAATAAACATTTGAGTCTGAACATGAACTTTTGTCTTGAGCATCTTCAATCCCGACCTCGATGGGAGAAAAAGAAGCTGAAAAGCAGCAGATCCCCTGACTGGATTCACTGGGGAAAACACCTTGTCTGTGCTCCTGCTGCTTCCCAGTAGCACCCACCACAGTGGCTGCACTTTGATGTGAAAAGTCTGAGGGAGGGTGAAGCCCTTGCTGTCACCCAAACTGTGGGAAAGACAAAAAAAACCTCTTCAACAACATTTTTAGTGTTAGAGAATCAAGGCATTACTTTATTCTGGCCAGGATGTGCCACAGAAATAATTTCATCCACACATAGCCAGGGTTGTGCAGAGAAAGTCCTTCCATGACCCATGAATTTTATTAGATTTTTCAGATACTTACACAATGGAAACCCAGAGAAATTCATTGGTTCAAAGTTCATTGGTCCTAAGGCAATTCTCAGTATCTGGGTTTTTTATTGGACAGGTTTTGGTGACATTGTGACCTCTCCATGCCAGCTTGGCTTGCTCAGGCCATGGAATCTGGAGCGTGTGCAGCTGATGAGGCTCTCAGGAAAGGCTCTGCCTTTGAAGTCTGTGTGACCTTGCATCCAGTCCGACTCAGGCCAGAATCCTGATGAGGATTTTCCAAATCAACAAGGCAGCTAAAAGAGTGTGAAGCTTGGTAGTTAACCACCAGACTGCAGAGGGGTGCTGGGCAGGAGCAGAAAATGTGAGTTTTAACTGGGGGATGTGCAGGCTGCTCTGCAATCCCCTTCCTCCCTGGCCATCCCTGAGCATTCTGGAGCTGGAGCTGTTACCCACAACACTGGAACACCATCACAAACTCTCCCCTAAGCCGTTTTTTTTCCCTCAAGACTTAAAACATTCTCAGCCTTTCCTCACGTGGCAGCTTTCCAGGCTTTGGATCATCTTTGTGGCCCTTCTCTGGAGCCTTTCCAACCTGTCTACATCTTTTTTCTTTTTTTTTTTTTGTATAGCAGGGATCAAAGCTGTATTCCAGGCATGGTCTGTCAAGTGCTGAGAGGGACAATGCCTGCTCTGGCAGTGCTGGTGGTGCCCTGGCTGATGCAGCCCAGCCCTGTGATTTCTCTGCTGCAGCAGCACTCTGGGCACTCATTTTGCTGCTCATCCTCCAGGAACCTTTCCACAGCTTGGAGGTTTCCCCATCCTAATTAATTTAAATTTAATTAATTTAGTTTAATGAAGAAATGACACTTAGATTATTTTTAGTTTTAACGTAATAACTAACTACTTGTGTTCTGTAATGTGGATTCTTAAATCTAATTGTACAATACTATATAAACTTATGAAGAAGAAGGTAAAGAAGAAGGATTCATTGCTGGTTTAAAATTTCTATTTTGTTTTATATATATTAATCTATTTTAAAACTTCAAGCTCTAAGTTTTTTTACTATGTGATATACACTTCTATTCAAACTACACACTCGTAATCTTAGTTTTATCACTCAATTTGGGAAGCTTTCTCCGCGGCCTCAGGTCAAATGCAGTGTTCTCTTGGGGGTCAGTGCCTGTCAGCACAGAAAGTCTCAAATTCTCAGCAGCACAGAAAGTCTCAAATTCTCAGCAGCCAGGGTTCCAACACCTCTCCTGAGCAAAGATCTCTCTATTTGCTCTCACAGCTCTCCGGGTGCATTATAGCCATGTGACAATCAATTAACTGCACACTCTATCAGAATAAAGAAGCCACCCAACCTTATATAACTCTTTTTAATTGTTTTCTTACATTATAGCATTTTGCTAAACTTATTCTGCCATAATTCACATCATTTAATTTCTCAAAGTGCTAATAAAATAATTGCTTCCTTCCTGTAGACAGAGTGCCTGAAATGTCTTCTCTCATTCAGAACATTATAAAAAGTGGCTGTCATGAATGCTTAAAAGGACTGTTTTATTCACAAGATACAAAAGTGTTCTCTCTAGAGTCTGTGTTTTGTCTCAGACAGCCACAGAGGTGCAAGGAACCTACCCAGGCACTTCCTTGCACACTGGGACTGCCTGCACTGGAGAAAATCACCTGGAGTTGAATATTTCAAACATGGCAAGTCTCATGAGTGAAGTTCTGTGGGTAGTGGAAATCTCCTGTCCTATTGCCCTTACAGAACAGCTTGCAAATAAACCACAAAATTCACATCACAACTGAACAACTCCATAGTATTTCACTTCCCTACACCATCATGAAACTCAGAAAGAAAACCAAAAACTTAACCAAGAGAGCATCCCTGAGGGCAGGTAGGACCACGTGTGCAGCTCTCCAGTGTCTGGGGCTGACAGAGGGGATGGGGCAGGCACTGACCCGCAGCAATCCTGCCTGCATCCGGGTCAGCTGGCAACTTCTGTGCCTCAGTTTCTCACCTGCAGAGGGGCAAGGTAGTTTGTAGACTTCATAGGCACTGGGGACACACAGTTAATTAGAGCCTGCAGAGTGCACCACAAAGGGGAAAGTATTGGGTTAAATTCTGTTGCAATGGAGGCTGTAGTCATTGCAATCACAGTAATTGCTTTCTTATGATAGTTTGGCACTTTCACTGCTCTAATGGCAGAAATCATAGCAATTTCTCCTTAAATTCTATCTGTTACCCCTTAGAAAAAGGGCAGTGAAAGGTGCACAGGCCATCACTCTGCAGAGTGTTTTGGATCAGGGAAAGGTCTGGAAGGCTGAAAGAGGATCACAGCTGGAGCAGCACGAAGAACACGATGCTGAGAAAACAGCTTGGAGCATG
Source organism: Anomalospiza imberbis (assembly GCF_031753505.1). Classification (NCBI taxonomy): domain Eukaryota; kingdom Metazoa; phylum Chordata; class Aves; order Passeriformes; family Viduidae; genus Anomalospiza; species Anomalospiza imberbis. Next base: position 2,734,939 of record NC_089702.1, on the reverse strand, counting down.
GAGTCAGCATTGCTCAGGAGCCAAGAGGGATTTGTACCTGTTTGTGAGGCATTTGAAGAAATGCCTGCCTTGAACACCAATTTGTGTTTCTAACGGACACAACCCACCAATCCTTCATACAGGAACACACAGCAGTGTGAAGCATCCAAAGTCAGGAGTGTGAAGGGAGGACTCTTCAATGTTAGTCAGGTAATTTTTCATTTAAAAAAAAAATCCTTCTTTAAAACACTCTGCTCGTTTTGACGCCTCAGATTTTAGCTTTTGTAGTTTTCAGGTTCTGTGCTGCTTTAGTGTGTGGGTCTGGGCTTCATATTATGGGATGGTGAGCTCTGTGCACAGAGCAGGGAGACAACACAATTCCTTCTCCAGCTGGGGACCAAGGACAAATGATCCAAATCTCAGCCCAAGAGCACAAACAACGTGGGCTGGAGAGAGAAACAAGCAGGATGGGACTGCATGGGCTGGAGCTGGAATGGGACAGTGAACTCCAATGTGCAAATGGAGCAGAGCTGATCACAGTGAGAGCCCCCGTGACCTGTGGGGCATTTTGTGACCATTTTGGGTTCACCTGGGGCTGGGCTCTGGTGCTGCCCAAGGTGGATCCATCGAGGCCTCCTAAGAAATCCCTACTTTAATCTTTAGCTCCTCCAGTCTCTGTTCCAGCTCAGCCTTCCCAAGGCATCAGTTTTGCTTTAGAAGTGGTGATCCCCCAGCTCCACCTGTCTGCACAGTGCTGGCTGGGATCTGCTGCTTCAGCTGGGGTTTTGGGTGACTACAGGGACAACCAGAGGCAAACCCAGAGGAATGAGAGGTGCCACTCACAGCAAATGGGGTTTTGTCAGGAACACTTCACCATGCAGCTTTCCTGGGGCACTGAAGTGTAAAAAGCAACTGAGGTGGTAAGAGGGTAAGGAAGGTGCTGAGTAACTAGCAAGCAGTCAAGGCAGGAGAGGGGAACTTCTCTTGTAGAAGAGTCTCAAACTGCACCAGGGGAAATTTAGGTTGGATATTAGGAAAATATTTTCATGGAAAGAGTGATAAAGTTCTGGAATGGTCTGCCTGGGGATGTGGTGGAGCCACCACGCCTGGAGGTGTTTAAAAAAGCCTGGATGTGGCACTGGGTGCCAGGGTTTGGTTGAGGTGTTTGGGCTGGGTTGGACTTGATGATCTTGAAGGTCTCTTCCAACACAGTCATTCTGTGAATTCTGTGAATTCTGTGAATTCTGTGTATTCTATGAATTCTGTGAAGAGTGCGCAGAGCCAGGGTACCAAAGCAAGACCCACAGCTGTTAGCGGGTACTAGCAACTTGGGCCATGATGGTTGAAGTAACCACCAATAAAATCTAATCAATGAAATCCCTTTTAAGTTGGTTGGATCAGTGACCCAGAAAATCGCTCCCCTGCAGAAAAGGAAATGATAGTCTATAAAGTGAGAACTCAATGGGAAAAATCTATTAAAGTGAGCGAGCTATAAGGAGACCTTTGGTGTTAACTGAAACCTTTTGGAAAGAAGCCACAAAAATCTCAGAGCAGGCTTTTAACCCTTCAGCTGCCACCATGCCAGAAAGTGCTGAGGCCGGGCAGGGATGATGGGATGGTGGTACCAAAACAGCAGGAAAAACAAAAACCCTCCAACAACATATTTAGTGTTAGAGAATGAAGGCATTACCTCATTCTGGCCAGGATGTGCAACAGAAATAATTTCATCCACACATTGCCTGTGTTATAGTACATAGTATAATATTGGCTTTTTGCAAATATTGAAAAGGATTCTGTATGTGTGGTGTTAAACTTTGTTATAAAGATACAGTTTTTATGTCTGTTGTTAACTGAAACTTAGAAATAGCTGATGTAAGTGTGCTTGTGTTAAAATGCCTGCTGGGATGGGATAACATCCAATGGACACAGGATGAGGACACCTGTGCAGATCTGCCAGCCATCAGCACTCACTGTCTGAAGAGAGTGTGCACCAAAGCCCAAAAACTGGAAATGATGATAAAAAGGACTAAAAGCACAACCCAGGAATGTGCCCGCTCTAAAAAGGTGGAACCGAGGAGGAGCCAGGCTAAACAATTCTTGGAACATGTAAACTAGGGTGGGGAGAAGTTTATTCTGCATAATTGTTTATGAATGTGTAACAGGCTGATGCCATAGAAGTGGGATGTAAAGGGTGTTTCCAAAATTGCAGGTGTGCTCTTGGCTGAGTGCCCAGATGCACCCGGCCGTAATCTTTGTTTTGTTGTCTTTGTCTCCTATTGTCCTTCATGATACTTGTAAAATTTTCACAGGACAGTGAACCTTGTTTTTCACACCTGGGTGTGCAGACAAAATCCTTCCATCACACAAGGTTTTCTCTAGAGTTTTCTTCTTATAAAGTCAAAACCCAGGGAAATTCATGGGTTCAATGTTCATTGGTCCCAAGTTCCACAGTTTGCAGTATTTAGTTTTTTATTGATCCCTTCACCTTCCATGTTATTTTGGTTCTCATTCTTGGTTCTCTCATCTCTCTTTTCCCAGAGCAGGTGTCTCTGACCATGCCAGGGCTGATGTTTGGAGTTGATGTTCATTAATGCTCATTATCTTTTGTGCATCTTCTGTGCTGCTCCCAGTCTGCTGAGATGTGAAGCTCATCACGCCTTGAGTGATGAAAGTCCTTTGAAAAGAAACTTAAAATTCCTTTCCCCCGAGGAAAAGGCAAACAAGACTGACTAAAGTTACCCCAAAATTTAAGTTTTGTATCATTTTCCAACACTGGGGCGGGGAGGATGCGGGAGCAGCACAGGACTGGTGTTCAGCCCCTGCTGAGGAGCTCTCAGAGTGGATTTTGGAGTACCCAGCAATGCTGGGAATCCAGCTCCAGGAACAGGCTCATCCTGCAAGACCTTGAGCTGATTTCTCCCCCTGCCAAGCAGTGGATTCACATTGTGCCCAGAATACCCAGCTTTCTGGAACCAAAGAAGGCATTTGAACCTCAGCTGGCAGGGCATCCTGAGCCTGGCACAGTGCAGAAGATGAATCTGATGGACCCAGGAGTGCATCATGAAGGAAAGGGTTTGCTGGCACCCAGAAAATTAAAAATATCACCCAACTAAATTTAAGGAGAAACAAAGAATCTGTTTTTCATAGGATTCCTTTTTTGGTCCAAAAATCAGCTTTCTGTTGTCTGCCTATAGACAGCATTGATTGATTTCTAAGACTAGAAGACAAAAAACTGAATCTCTACCTTGTTTCTTCTGACATATCAGTGCAATTTCTGAAATGTCTGAGAATCTAAATGGGGATCCAACAGTCCTGGGAACGTAATTCAATAACAACAAAACCATCTTGAAAGAAGGTATTAACACAGACCTCCTGAAAATCAGATAATCCAGAATATGCCATGCATTAAATTCCATCTAAGATTAATTTGATTCAATTACTTTATTATTTTTTAAATGCTAGGCCATCCTCATTCATTATCTAACAATGAAGAGAAATTCAGTGATGCAAAATAAGTCTAGTCTCTAGGAAAATTCGTTATCCAGAGCTAGGTCTTGATCAATAAATATAGACTTCATTCTTGCATATAAATCACAGTAAAGGAGCTAAGAATATCCATGTAGAAGTAGAAGTATCAGTCAAATGTGTTTTCACATTTTCAGATTTAAAAGTATTGGAAGTAATGCAGCAAATCTGCCCCCAGGGACACTTAGCCCTTTTTACCTTTATCTTCACTTGCTACCTCTGACTTTTTAATTCCATGTAAGTGGAAAAGGGATGGGGGGAGAAAGCTTATATGCACTGAAGACTGTGTGAAAAACATGTGTAACCTCTGCTCTTGTTAAAAGTGGTGAGAAAAATCCAGGGAATCACAATTTGAGAAAACTTTTTCTAAAGAACCTGCCCTGGAACGTCATTGGGCTGCAGGACCTGAGATATTTCTGGCTGTAGTAATCATTATATTAAAAGTTCAGATTCTGAAAGGCTGAAAAGAGGATCCTACTTTATCAGAATTTCACCTTCTTTTCTTTGAAAACTGTTTAGTGCTGTTGTTTGGCCAAGTAGGTTTTCCAGGGAGAACTTAGTGAGGGGAAGAAGGGAGGGATCCATGTGGAGCATTTGGACATTTTCTGAGTGAAACCCCTTCTGGGGTGGGGCTCATGCTGCTTTGCCAGACAAACTGGTGTGTGCCATACTGAAAACCTAAATATAGACAAATACAATATGTATTATATATTAAATTAATTCTTAATTCATTGTTTAAAAGCCACTTTAAGTCACATAAATGTGCCTCAAACAACAGTCCACTTTTGGTTCTGAAGAAGTAAATTTTGTCCCATTTTTTTGACTCTGGATATTTTTATGTGGGGCAAGTAAATACTGATAAAAGACACTCGTCCTTTCACATTTGATGCCTTCCATGCCGTGGTGCCAAGATGTGTGCCCTGCCTGGAGATGGGAAGGGGCAGCTCTGCTTGCTCTGGAGTGCAGGGGTGATGAGCAGCAGATGCAGAGGAACAGGCTCACCTCATCCCACCTGCTGCAGCTGCAGGCACTCCTGCCTGCCCCCTTCCTTCCTTTTGTCTTCTCCTTCTGTGTAAAAACTCCTCAGCTCTGAACTCAACTGAAATTACTCTTTCTTAGTAGTCCTAAATAAAACAATAATCCAAATTTTTGAAATATACCTTTATTTTTCCTTATAATTATTGTCATCATTTTTATGTTTATTATATTTATTTCATTTCCTTATAATAATTGTCAGCAATTGTCAGTAAGAGTGTTTCAGGGCTTGCTTATAAGAAAAAGGAAGACAAACATGAATTTCCCAACCAATTCTGGCAATATTTTAAAGAACCTACCAATGACTTCTGTTTGTCAGAGTATTTTAGTGTAAACTCATGGTAGTGAATTGGCCAGATGCTTTTTGGGGATCTCTGCTGTCTGCTCATGCTATTGCAGCACTTTTCTCCTTTGCAGAGCACCTCCCTTCTGAAGGCTGCAGAGGTGATGGAGCCCAGGGCCCGACACAGCCCAGGGCACAATGCCAGAAGCTCAGCAGGGCCCTGGGCTGCTCTGAGCTTCCCCTCCTCTGCTCCTTTCCCTCCACCCTTACCAATGTCTGTGTGGTTAACAAATTGTGCCAGCCTGGATGCAGCACGGGCTGCACCAGTTCAGGCGGTGCTCGGTCTGCTGGAAGGGATGCAGAGCAGTTGTTTGGACCATTTTTCAGTCCTTTTTTTTGCGTTCCCTCTAACATCTGTGGTCACCCCAGCTCATCTTTCCCTCCTTCCAGAGCAAGAACTTTGTGCTGTAGCAGTGAAGGAGCCTCTTGGAGCCAGCAGAGCCTCACCAGCAAAGACAACCCCCCGTGGCTCCTCTTGTTTACTCCAGCAAAGAATGAAGTGATTAAAGAGGCAGAACATACCTTTTCTCCCCAGGATGCACCGGAGAGGCACAGCTGAATAAATACCCTGTGTTTTTGCAGTCTGCTTGCCTGGGAGTTGAACTGCAGGTAGCAAAGAGCTCTGCCAAATGTAGAGATCGCCACACTCTGCACCCACTGCCAATCCCACAGATGGGCGAGGCGGAAAGATTTATAAGGGCAAAGGCACATTCCTGTGTGAAAAACACCTTCACTCTCCTGTGAAGATGTAAAAAGTTTAATAAAGGACAATAGGAGACAAAGACAACAAAACAATGCATCTGGGCACTCAGCCAAGAGCACACCTGCAATTTTGGAAACACCCTTTACATCCCACTTCTATGGCATCAGCCTGTTACACATTCATAAACAATTATGCAGAGTAAACTTCTCCCCACCCTAGTTTACATGTTCCAAGAATTGTTTAGCCTGGCTCCTCCTCGGTTCCACCTTTTTAGAGCGGGGTTGTGCTTTTAGTCCTTTTTATCATCATTTCCAGTTTTTGGGCTTTGGTGCACACTCTCTTCAGACAGTGAGTGCTGATGGCTGGCAGATCTGCACAGGTGTCCTCATCCTGTGTCCATTGGATGTTATCCCATCCCAGCAGGCATTTTAACACAAGCACACTGATATCAGCTATTGCACTACTATGTCTAAGCTTCATTAACAACAAATAAAAACCATATCTTTATAACAAAGTTACTTTAACACCACACAGATGAAATCCATTTCAATATTTGTGAAAAGCCAGTATTGCAATATGTATCTATAACGCCTGGACTTTGCTGTGCTGCACCTGGAGCTCTCTGGGCTTGCACTGAGTGCAGGGGATGTCTCAGCCTGATGCTCTCCCGCTCTTTCAGCTCGTGCCTGGGATGAAGGCTCTGGGATGTGGCAGAGGTGATTCCACTGACTGGTTTGTGCATTGTCAGCCAGCCCTGCCCTTACACAGCATTTTGCATCCTCCTGTGAGAAACAAGGTCTGCTTTCTTGTAAAAATTTAAAAGTTTAATAAAGGACAATAGGAGATAAAGACAATAAAGCAAAGATTTATGGCTGGGTGCCTCTTGGCTTTCAGCCAGGAGCACACTTGTTATTTTGGAAACACCCTTTACATCCCATTTCTATTGTATCAGCCTGTTACATATTCATTCATAATTATGCATATTGAAACTTTTCTCCAAACTATTTTACATGTTCTAAGAATTGTTTAGCATGTCTCTTCCTTGGGTCTGCTTTTTTAGAGCACGTGTATTTCTTAGCTGTGGTTTCTGTCTATTCTTATCATCGCTTTTAGTTTTGGGCTTTGGTCTGTACTTTTTACTGATGGTAAATGTTGGTAGTTGGCATATCAGGGGTCTTCATCATATGTTCATTGAATGGTAACTAGGTATTTTAACACAAGCATATTTATATTAGCTGTTTTATTAGTATGTTTAAGTTTAGTTAATAACACAAATAAAAATTATATCTTTATAGCAAAGTTACTTTACCATTATACATATAGTATTCATTTTAATATTTGCAAAACCCCAATATTGTAATATATATCTATAACACTTCTGTAACAGCCACTCTTTTTTCCTAAGAAGCTTTACATGTTTTGAGCTCATATCTTTGTGGAATGCAAAGACACTCTCAGGGAACAGGAGGGTAAAGGGTTGATGCACTTTCCCTGAGCTGGCAGGTTAAGGTGTGTGTGAGCAAAACTGTGTTCACTAAGAAGCACAGAAACCCATGGAGAGGGGTTTTATAACCTCCACTCCTGGCATTGCAGCAATTTTTCTGTCTCTCCTTCACTTTCTCTGCCTATTTTGATAGACAGTAGCAGAATAGAGATGATTTTTCTCCTTTAAAAAATAAAAAAATACCCAAACAAAAAAACTCAAAAAAAGCAAAACAAAAACAAATGCAAAACAAACATAAAATAACACAACCCCACAAACAAACAAACAAACCAAAAACCCAAAAATCAAAACAAAAAAACCCCCCTAGTCAGTCACTGGTTTCAGTGGGAACAAGAATGGCTGCATCTTGTGTAATCAAAAACAGGACACAAAGTTAGGAAAAATGAAGAAGTAGAGTCTTAATTAGGGAAGAAAAAGAAACTGATTTTTTTCCGAAGAAAACCAGTATTGAACAGTTCTATTTTCATGCTTAACTTAACTGCTGAAATGTGCTAGGATGCTTTGAACTTGAAAACAGAGTGACTCTGCTCTAATGCTTTGCTGAAGTGCTCAAAGAAAAGGAAGATATTTGTTTAAGATATCCTGCAGAAGGCATGGGGGAGCTGCTGAAGGCTCCTGCTGTGTGGGGTCATGGGCTGCACTGCTCGGCCACTGCCTTGGCACCGAACTCGGGGTTCTTGATTGATAGAAAAGCATTTGCCACTGTTTTTCAGGGAGCCTCACTTGCTAACGTGAGCTGGCTGAGTGAGCACAGAGACCCCGTAACTGGGACAAATCCCAGCTTCCTCTGAAGTTTCAAACTTTTTTTTTTTTTCTTCCTGTCAGATTCCAGACAGATGAAATTTCCTTGGCATAGACCTATTCCATCTCTCCTCTGAATCACAATAAATCACGACTCGGAGGGTAACCGATCAAGAGTGTGGGAAGAGAACGTGGCTTTGTTCAGATACAAACTCATCTGCCCACCAGCTTGCCTCCTCCCGTGGGTCCTGCCTCTGCTACTTCTCATTTTCTGGAAAATTCCAATTTCAATTTGATTCCAGAGCTCGCTGAGTCCAATTGATACTGTTGTTTGTATGATAGTGTAAAGAGTGAGTACATTCCTCAGGTCATAAATCATCTCAACCTGACCCCAATTAACTACAGACCCTGGATTTAATTTCTCTCAGCTCTCAGCAGCCATAACAAATGAGGTCATTGTGTGTCAGTGAGACACTGGGGCAGACACCACTGGGAACACCACAGGGGATTCTGGCCCAGTTGTGCTGCAGGGAGAGTTCAGGAGACAGAAGGGATCATATCTTCCTGTTGCTTTCCAGATAGCAGTCATGGCATTCCTGGCAGCATAGGTAAAGCATTTCCATGAGGATACAGGAAAACCACGGATCTGGAAGTTTTATTGAAATTTTGCTCCCATAAGAGAGTGAGGTGATCTTTGACACCTGTGGCTGCCTGCCTTGCACAAAACGATTCAGCTGTACCTTGTGCAAAAATCTAGCACCCAGTCAAGCACATCATGAGCTCAGAGGTGCATTACAGGCGCCTGAACTGCCCTTCCCTCTTGAAGGATCTTTCATTTTCAGGTGACACATGGCAAAGACTGCATGGCACCTGTAAAAGAGACTGTGCCTCTGGCTGTTTTTGGAAAATGCACTGCTGTAGAGCTGATGGTCAACAAGTTCCTCAGGTTTGAGGATTCTTCTGAACTGGTACAGCACCACTAAGAAGGATTCAATGTTCTTTGGATTAAGACCTTTTTGAGCTCAGTGATGCTAGAAATCAAAAAGTTGTGGAAAGAGTGCTGAACCCATTGCTCCTGAGGCTGGGATTTATGCCTTGGATTTGACCAGGAAAATCCAAATGACTCTTTTCTATAATTCACTGCTTTCACTATGTTGTTTTACCAATAATGTTTATCTTGTTCTTTAATGTTATCATAAAAGGGCAGTAACAATACAATAATGGTGAATAATCTAAAATTCCATCCCTAAGGAAAGCTAATCAGATGCGTTCACTAATGACAACCAGCATGAGATATTAATGAACTCTTTTTGTTTCCAATTAAAACTACCTGCCTTTAACCCTGTTTTATACCACTGACTACTTCTCCATTGAGTAATGTAGTTTTTATTTGTGAAACCTCATACTATTAAATGCAATGAGCTCATCCTTTTTCTTGGCGTCATCTCATCTTGATTCTGGCAGAGACACAAAGAAACTACAGCAGAGAGAAGACTGTAAAAAAAGAGAGATCATTTTTCTCTTAAAAATAGTCAAGTTGGCCCTGGTAACTCTGAAGGAAAGTGAAAATTCAAGCCCACTTTTATATTTGAAGCTATACACAGATTACAAATCCAACATTGTCACCCTTGCATTGTTTTCCATATGGTGAGTTATGTTTCTCCTACATATTCAAATGTGTAAAAGATGTCAAAGCAACTGCAAGTGGAAGAGATTTTTTCCATTTGGAAGTCACCTGGAACAATCACTGAGTCCAAACACTTGACTGCAGGGCTGACCAAAAGTTAAAGCCTATTACTGAGAATATTATCAAGTGCACAGAAAGCTCTAGAAAGTTTCAGGCACATCTTCCTCTCCAGCTATTCTCTCATCTTGTTACTGCCTGAGAAATTCTCACAGTGCACAGAGAAAAGGAACTGTGATGTGTTAACTGATGAGAGAATGTGAGCCATATTTAATCTCTTGAAGAAGATCAGTACTGAGCCAGACAAGGACTCCAGATGCTTCAGTTCTCTCTTCCAGCACTGGGCAGCTCCCCGGTTTCCAGTTTGGGAAGGAGGGTAAATACACATTGACCATTTTGGTTTTCTTCCTGATACTTGCCTGTTTTAAATGACAAAATGTCTCTGGGACAAGGCGTGATCTGAGCCAAGCACTGGGAGACTCTGGTCTTAACTAATATCTCATGGTGCTACAGAATGCAAGGGGTAAATGGATGGGTTTCCACCGAGTTTCTTTCCCTTATGGCTTTCTTGGACTTTTGAAACAGCTCTGCCAGGACTGGGAGGCTTGTTTTATTTTCAGAAATCTTGTAAAGACACAGGAAGAATTTAATTATTGCAGTAGGATGACTTTTTTCCATGCTTATTTATTTAATGTTGGAATAGTTGAAAATGTCTTCTCAGTGTGGGCATTGAAGACTTCCTGCCTGGGGTGTGTGGAGGACCCTGAGCATGCAGAGGACATAAACCAGATTCCTCCTGGAAGACAGCAGTGTAAACATGTCTTCAGTGCAGACAAGAACCCTTAAGTCTTGTCATCGGAAACATACTCCAGTTGTGTCTGTGTTTTCTCCTGCAAATAAACCAGTGAGAGATGTGCCTAAAAACGTTTCCCTGACACTGACAATTTCTCACCTCATTATTTTAGCCTCTTTTTAATAGATTTGTTTTTTCTTGGGATACTTTAAAGAAGTCTATAACTCAATGCAGCTAAATACAGGCGACTCGAAGACAGCAAGTAGCCTGCCACGAGTCCATGCTGCCAGGACTTTTGAGTGCCACTCATTTTCCACTTTGTGCCACTTCTAGGAATAATCAGAGAATAGAGTATTGGCTGGTTGTGTATTTGAATGAAGACTGGCTTCTTGAGCTATCCTTTACCCTAGAATGTCCTTTTCAATTAATTTCAGACAGAAACTGTGGATAATTACTATGGAGAGTTATACTTATATTCACTGGAAAATAACTTCCAGTCCAGATTTGTAAGATACCCTGACACTGGGACCAGGGGTCTGTCCTCCTCACTAAGAAAAGGGGATGGAATAATTAGATTAGATCTGATAGATTTTTTTTTCCTGTATTGGAAACTGCATAGATTCTCAACAGTTATATTACTTTTCTTGATTATCTCTTATGAAAGAAATAGAGAATGGAAAGTGTTGAAGTGTAGGTATACAGATAAGCATCAAAATATAGAAATATAGAATATAAAATATATTTATATGATACAAAATATTACATATTATATGTTATATATAATTATTCTAGATTAGGTTTATATATAAAATATAGAAGTATAGAATAGAAAAATATTTATATGATACAAAAATATTACATATTACATATAATTATTCTAGATTATATTTCTATATAAAATACAGAAATATAGAATATAAAAGTAGATGGAACTATAAAACTTAGGATGTTTGTGGTGAGTATTGGAAGGGAGAAACAATCCTTTTTTTTGGGTGTCTTTACAATTGCTGGGCTACCACTCACCTGATGATAAATTCCTCGGTGTAGGAAACACTTCACACGTGGCATTCTGGGTGACAAATTAACCTCGGGTGTGAGTGTGGGCCACAATAAAATTTCACTGAACTAAAAATGTAAGGCTGTAAGAAAGCACGTCAATTCAGGGGTTTGTTTCCTGCTCCAAAGCAGCAGGGCTGAGGGAGGCTTGGCAAAATGTTTTCTTCTTTAATAAGGAAAGAGAAACACGGCTCAAAGCTCCGTGGTATGAAGTCACCATGCTCTCTGTTACTCACTCCCTTTATCTCTTCTGCAATCTCCTCCCAGAGGAGCTCCCTGGAAGCTTATCCCTGTCTAAGAGTTATTTAAAAGAATAAAATAACAGTTATGGTATAGAGGAAGGGAACAGCGGTGTAAGAGTCTGGTGCTGTGTGGAAATCCTTCCTGCATGCAGGAACTAACAATGTGGCATTGTGTGTGGGGAGGGTGGGGATGGGGAGCCAACACCTGGACCCAGAGCTGAGGGGAACTGCCCCATCATAACTCACAAATACGGCCTGAAAGGCAAGAGCCTGAGCCTGGGGTTATTTTACAGCCACACCAGGCAAGTTCCAGGCAGACAAAGCCCTTCTGCTGTAAGCAGTGAAGGAAAGTGGATTTCCTGTCCATCTGCCTGGAGGAGCTGTGTGGATCCAGTAGGCTGAGCCCGGTAACTAATGCAGACTTGCTCCTTGGAAGGGCTCTGCACTTTCCTCAAGGGAAGGGAATTATCCAAAATATGAGATAGTGGCTGATGAAACTTAATATGAGCGCTGCTAGAGGTGGGGGAAGAAAATGGGGTAATTGAAAAATTGTGTGTTCTGTAAAATGCCCTGATTTGTTGTGTGATTTGTGCTTGTTTCCATGCATCGGAAATCCTACAGGATGTAGGATTTGTAAGCTTTGCTCATGTAGAATATGTCCCAGTCAAAATCTCTGGCTGTGAAATGTTTGCTAAAGGGCTCTCTTGTTTCCCAGACAGTGTGAACTGGAGGGTTTGGTTCCTCATTCACAGCAGGTCTATGACATTTTTTACTGTGAGGGTGGTGAGGCTCTGGCACAGGTTGCCCAGAGAAGTTGTGGAGACATTCAAGGCAACATTGGACTGGCCTTGGGTTATCTTTGGAGTTTAAGTAGCTCCACTGACTAGAAAAATCCCTGGCTTAAAGCTGTGGAATGGCCTAGAGGAACTGAGGACTAACAACAGAGGAGTCATGGGATACAGAACCTGTAAAACAAATCAGGGCCTCTGCTCCACTGGCATCTGGCTAGATAGATAAAGAGTCCATAAAGTCTCTGACTCTAAAGAAAGCACTTCTCTTGCTCTATTTAGAAGAGGCAGCACAGATATAAAGGGCTCCAGCACATATTTTTGTGTTTATACAGATATCCCCATTCCCTGTGGGCTGTTTGCACTGGCAAAAAGTCTTATTGCTCTGCTTGCCTGTGCTTCCTGGGGAATTCCTGCCAGACTCCTCTGATGCCATGGGGTGACTGTGTGCTCAGATTATTTTTTGAGAATAAAACGTGGAAAACATTGCCAAACATCCCCAGGTAGCTTCCCTCTCTTCTGTGAGGAGAATACAGCCTGATGTGCATTTCTGAGAAAAATAATTGCAGGTCAAAGACTGCTCCCAGACGACAGGCCTTCCCTGCAAGATTCTTGGCACCAGAGGTTCAGAGGTCAAATGCTTTGATGTCAGGAGTGAAATGTTCCTTCTCAAAACACTAAAATCTTAGAGTGAGCAGATGGTTAAATGAAGAAACTGCCTAAGCACAAGAAGATCTCACAGGTGCCTCATAGGTTATTTCTCATAATTCAGAGCAAGAGCTGCTTAGGAGCTGTAATTATGGGTACACGCCGAGATCCCATGGATTAGTTTTTAAGTAAATTAGGATTCATTATGCTACCATTGACAACTTCCTTGAAAGGGAAGGTTTATTAGCCTCTCATCTGGGTGAGGAGCTGGTTTTGGTTTATGTTAGTAACCAAGAGCCCAAAAGTTTTCATCTCAAAAGAAGCTGTTCCTGCAGGTTGCAAACTTTCTGACCACAGTGGGGAGGAGGAGATGTACAGTGTTAAATGGCTTAAGGGGTTACAAGGATAGAAGTAAAGAAGAACTCCTGCTCCATGGTGATTTGTATCCCAGGAGAAGAAGGTAGGAGATCTGAGCACCAGAGCTCTTCACAAAATACAGCTTTCGTTAGTCTTGGCCATGAGTTTAGTCAGAAGTCCAATCAGAAGGCACCAAGGTTCAAGAAGTAAAGCCAAAGACATTTTCTGTTCCTAAAGATACAGTAAACTGTAGCTTCTTCTCATCTGTGCATGGGCAATTTTTTTAGCCAACCAGTTTTATGTCAGCTGAAGAGTGAGACCATGAACCTGTGTCTAACATGAGGGTTGTTAACCCAGAGAATGGTGTTGTGTCATTGTCCACCCTTCTCATGCTGATGTAACTGGGATATGACCATAACTCCCTGTGTGTACCAACTTCCATTTAAATATCTACCACAAAGTAGATATTTGAGGGTAATTTTCCTTATCATAAAGATCTGAAGAGACAGGGGTAGGTCTAGCTCAGAGAGAGAACATGCATACCCCTAAATGTTATAACTGATTATTTAGTAGTTCTTATATTCACAGAATTTACATGGGTTTACATCCATGCTGTGACTTCAAGTTTGTGAGAGGAGAGGCCCTGTGTGAGACATCCCTGATGCTGTTTTCTTTTTTTTTTTTTTTTTCAGGGGCAGAGGAGTGTTGGCGTTTTGTTTTGTGTAACTGTTGTTTTTGGATAAGGTGGATAAGAGCAAGTAGTGCAGTATGGGAAACCAGACACCAACCTAATTCTCTTCCTCAGTGCTGCTCAAACTGCTCAAGTTTCTTTAGTTTTAAATAATTTATTTTCAAAAATAATTATTCTTTTAAATTGGTTTTGCACAAATATTTACTTTAAACTGTTGATGTTTTTCATCCATCAGTCAGAGTTTGGAAATGTTGAAAAGGAATGTAATGTATGCTTTTTCTTAGTAGATACAGTAACCAGCTCTTTAAAAGGAATACAGCCTCCCTGTTTTTTTTTTTTAAAGTTGATATTTATCGATTTTGAGGTCTTTTACAAGTGGAATTACCACTAACAGCTTTATAAACATACAATCCAGATATACAAATTTGTACCCAGCATATCTACAGTTCACATGCAACCACGACAGCAATGCATCAGAGTAAAGTGAAAGGCTATAGCTGCAAATAATGGTTACCTTTGAAATATTTGAACCAAACTTTCAGTATTCTCAATGGCCGTAATGTGGCACACTAGTGTAAAATTCTGCTTAAAATACGGCATTAGTGGATGAAAAAAAAAGATATAAGAAGCGGGAGCAGGCATTTTGATACACTACAAGTTTCAGTTGAAAGTGAGGATAATTTAAAGTGGGAATGCTCCTAAACGTTCTTAAGACTTCTGGTGGTGCTATGGCAGTTTATTGGAAAACTTGAAACCAAAATAGTGATATTTTAGCTGTTGTGTTGAGAGTTCAATCTCTGCTGTGCCTGCTGGGACATTTGGTAATGACTGCTTTGAAAAAATATTTGAAACTGAGATCTAGCAATTTAATTTCAGGATTTACAGTAAGCTTGGAAGAAATCTCCCTCTGCAAATTGCTGCCATCAACAAGGCACTGTCCTTCTTGGACTGTCTGTGTGAAAGCCATCTCTTCTGAAACGGGTGAGCAGACTTCTGTGTATATATACTTTTAGTTTCACATTTTATTTTCTAATCTTATTGTCTATTCATAGAGGTGTCTAACTCATTTTGCAAGAAAAATCAGTGACTATCAAAGTATTTATTTCTCTCTAAACAGGGCACAGGGAAAATGTGCATTGTCAAGTCCAAATGCAGACTGAATAGGTGTGACCAGGGGAAGCCTGGATGAGAACAGAGCTGCATATGCTGACTAACCATCTGGATTTTCTGGATGTTTGAGTCTCAGCAACATTACTCCTGTTTTACATTCAGTGTTTGTTGTTGTTGTTTTGGTTTTTTTTTTCTGTAGACACATCTGTGGTAGTAAGACAATTTGAGAGACAAAAATCAAAACCATGCTCTCCTTTGGTTTTTTTTCCCCCTGTGCTCTTTAATTGCCTCTGTAACCTCAAGCATCATGCACCTGTTAAAGACTATGGGCTACAGGATTGCCAGGCAGGGTGATCTCATTGTGTAGCTGATTCTAAGCAGTTGCACCCGCATTCCAATCAATGGCTTTCTCCAAACTCCTCTCCCATTGCTGCAGGAACTACTCAGAGCTGGGGGAGGCAGCAGAGTCCACATCCTCTGTGTCATGCTCGTGTAGGGGCACTGCTTGCCCACCTTTAACACGTTTCCACTTCATTCTTCTGTTTTGAAACCATACTTTGACCTGGGTGATAAAGAGAAAATAATTACTTGTTGCCTCAACCTGAGCTGTATAAGCAGAGCTTTGCATATGTGTGTAGGCAGATGATTTGTGGAATTCTAGAAGAAAAGGTGAACAGAGTTTGTCTAATCCATCTCTCTAACACAGAGTGGAACAGTTATTTCTAAAATGTTCCACACAGATGTTCCTCTGAAACCCTCAAAGGCAGTACAAGTGCTTTGCCTAGAATCTGTCTTCATGTCAAATAAGGCACAATGATTCTCATGTATTTCTAACATCTAGGCCATCCAATCTAATGCTTCAGGAATTTTAATTTGCCTCACATAATTACACAATTCTTCTGCTGTCCACTTAGTCTTGATAAGGAAACCTGGACTGAGATGACAATGAGAGAACAGAAATACCTCTCTCCAGAAGCTCTGTATAATTGTCTTTCCTTACCACCTCAAAATACCACCTGACCCAGGAAGAATGCATGTATCAAGCATTCATTTGAATAATTTCCTGTTAGTCAAAGTCTAAGGTGATATCCATATTGCATATGTAAACCTTGATATATCAATATGCACCAATGGATGGTGGTAAACAAGAACTCAGTAGAGACCAGATCTATCTTCAGTAGAGAGAAGCATAATTAAATTAGTAACTACTTACAGAAATGTGTAACAAAGGTGTTAGAAAGAATGTGGAGGCTTTGTTTTAAAATACCTCTGTGCCATTGCAAAAGCAGACCCTTGAGTAACAAATCTGGTTTTTAGCATTAGGGAGAAGTTGTGGGGGAGGAAGAAGGAGCTGGGGAGGGTTTGGGAAGTACTTGTCTTTCAGTGAGATCCAGGTTCACAGCTATCTCATATCTCCTGAGCCTTGTCAAGTAGTTGTGGTGGGCAAATTCAGCTTCCAGCTCCCGCAGCTGCTCCTTGGTGAAAGCTGTCCTTTCCTTCCGTGATTTGCTGCTGCTTTCTGCCTTATTGCTTGGGTTCTGGTTCTCTAAGAGGCAAGCACACTGGTGTGAGTTGTGGTTATGCTGATGTGTGTGAACACGTGCAGTTGCAGAGATCTAAGCAACTCCTTGAAGTGCTCAGTGGAAGCTGTAAGATGTTTCTTTATGCCTCCTCGAGCTCAGCATGACTGAGTGGTGCTGCCAGCCTTGGTTTTGAGAGCACAGAGGTGGGGCAGCTCAGTCAGGATGGGGAGTGCTGTCAGAATTGCCTGGGTCTGCACAGTCACAGAACAGGAGCTGTGGGAAAGAAGCTCTCATTCCTTGCTGCCATTGTATCAAAAGTTTCCTTCCCCACATTTTTACTTTTATTCCTCATACACACATTTTCACCCTGCCCTGATCCACCATGCAGCAGGCAGGATTTTAGGAGTGCAGGGTGCCCAGCTTTGGTGCAGGACATGAGAACAAATCACTCAGTGAGCACCCTCAGCTGTGGAGCATGGCCTGGGAATATCAGGGATGGGCAGCAGTAAAACCAGCAAAAGCAGAGAAACATTGGTTTATGCCCAGATCCACCTTGAACACCCTGGTTTTTCACTTTTTCTAATCCTTGCTGAATGAAAACTACAAGCAGATCTGGTGTCTGCGTACATGACAAAATCATCCTTGTCATTGTGCTGTCCTGAAAAACCTGGTTGCTATTCCTGTACATTTCTGCAATGTAGTCAAGAGTCATATTTCAAAGCCAAATTTCAAGACATAGCCAAAGTGATGCTGTAATAATGATAATAAGCAAACACAAACTGACATTGCCTGAGACTGTGGCAACACTTTTTTCATTTAAAAAAAATTTTCTTTTTCTTTTCCTTTTTTTTTATTTTTTCTTTTTTTTTTCTTTTCATTTTTATTTTTAATTTTTCCTTTTTCTTTTTATTCTTTTTATTTTGTTTTCTTTTCTCATGTGTTTTTAAAATAGGTGCTCAAAGAATCTCCAAGCAATGCAAGGAAAAATGCATTTCTTTCAGTGAGAAAGTCCAAACTGCCAGTGTCCCAGGGAGTCAGTTTTGTGAGTTCCTTGACTCTTTCTCCCTTCTTGCTCCTCCTGCTAGATTCCCTGAACTAAACATGGTAGTAGCATTTTTTTTATGCTGAGAATTAGTTACTTAATTTTTGTGTGTAACCAGTACACAATGCAGTTCTGTGTGTCCTAGAATAATATTTCTACACAGAAATGATAAGGAAAAATGGTAACAACATGAGCACAATGTGCATCTTCATCTTCTAGGTGTCATTTTGGTGGCCAAAGTAGTAAAACTGGAGAAATCCAGTGTCTCCACTGGACACTGGAGGTGTGACTGTGGCCTTTGTGACTGATCTGACCTTATCAGAAAAGGAGAAATCAAACACGGGTCTGGTAATGCACAAGGGACCAGTGTGCCCCACGCTGCAGCTGGACTGCTTTCCACTCCCAGGGAATTAGTCTGGTTGGTTCCATGCTGCTTTTGCTACTTCAGAAATCCACAAATAAAGATGGGGAACGTACAGGAACAAAACTGCCCAGGTTTCTGCCCACGTTTTTGCCCTCAGTTTAACAATCCCCTTTGTTACTGCACAGACACGCTATCACATTTCACAAGTGTGACTTGCGAGGGAGCAGTGCAGAAGCAGGATTTGAAGTGGGGATCTCTTGCTGGGAACTTTGCCACCAGCTCCTGGGAGCCTTGAACTCAAGGGCTTCCCCTGGGGTGTCTGCTGCCCTCAGAGACGCGCGGAGGATGCAGCAGCTCCCCAAAGCCTTCAGCACAGGGCAGAAACGATAAACAAATAGCAGTGCAAAGTACACGGGAGCTCAGCGCAGCCCTGTGGGAAGGACTCCCTTCCCAAGGGGCAGTTTCACCAGTCTGCATCCCCCAAAGAGAGCGGGAATAATTTCAAATGGATATTTGGATGTTTCTGGGAGCAGGGCAGGGTGTGTAGCTTGGAATCTCTCATCCACACTGCGTGCCACAGGGTATTTTTAAGAGACATAACCCCTATCCATGGCTTGAGGCTCTGTGAGATCCCAGAGGTGGAAACGCGGCCCAGCTGCTTCAGTTTTGACAACAGAACGTGAGAAATTCCAAACATGTGAAAGGACAAATCATCTTGGGCAGGTTGTTTCTGCTGTACAGCCAGTTTAAAAAGAAGAGAGGAGAGCAAGGGAATTTCAGGGAAGGGAAGGGAAGGGAAGGGAAGGGAAGGGAAGGGAAGGGAAGGGAAGGGAAGGGAAGGGAAGGGAAGGGAAGGGAAGGGAAGGGAAGGGAAGGGAAGGGAAGGGAAGGGAAGGGAAGGGAAGGGAAGGGAAGGGAAGGGAAGGGAAGGGAAGGGAAGGGAAGGGAAGGGAAGGGAAGGGAAGGGAAGGGAAGGGAAGGGAAGGGAAGGGAAGGGAAGGGAAGGGAAGGGAAGGGAATGGTGGTTAGGAACCAGAGGCAGATGTGTGCCTCTCCCGAGGAGTGTGTCTCCTTCCAGGATCCCAACCAGCTTCAATGCTGGGTTGAATTTAACAGCTGCCTCTCCCCAGGGCTGCAGTGGCCACTAGAAGGTGGAAGCCCAGACCTCTCAGGGATGTCATTGCTTCCAGCTCCCTGAAAGGAAGAGAGTAGGGGACAGCAGCAGGTATGAAAAGAAAGTGTGAAGAGTGCTAGTAAGGGAAAATAAAGGAGCTTTTTTCTTCCACTTAAAACAGGGAGATGTGCTTTGGAATCAGTCTCTTTAAGGATAAAGATATCCCTCTAAAGTGAGAAAGCTGAAATCTGCTGTTTACCTATGACTAGGTGATGTTTTAATGAAAGCGTTGCTCACCTTTTAAATTACTGTTTTATTTAAACTTCTCTGTATTTGGGAAACTTTTGCCTAAACATGCTTTTTTAGTATAAATGAACTTAAATTCTACAAATGTCTGCAAAACCTAGAAACCAATAAATTAATATTTTTATCCCTGCATTCTCTGCCTGTGAAATGAGGCTACTGGAAAATATTCTCCACTTGGTATCAGGGCTGTGGGAAAAAGCACACTGTAGCTTGTAAGTGAATACTGTGGCATTTGAACGCATATAAGCATCTTAAATTTTAACAACTTCCTAAGAAAAAACAATTTTATGCATATTTCACTGATTTGGATCTGAGATCAGCAACTTAGAGTTTGTATAATTATGAAATTATTGATTTTTACACTGTAAAAATATTTTTTTGCTAGCTAGGATGACACAAGGAAAACCATGTACATTTTCTGCATTGTTGGACATTGTACTGATGGGCAAACTTTTAGAACCTCCTGTTCTGCGGTTAAAATATTTAACATTTACTGAGACCGAACAGAATTTATATTAAAAAGAAGACTTTGCCTCTTGTACTTCTTACCATAAACTGAGATGTCAAATTCCTAGTATGACATTCCCTACCACCACGGGCAGCTCAAGGTGAGGGATGTTTGCTCTCTGCCATTCTCTTTTGCTCAGACAAATGGCAGGTGTGAATGTATAACTCCACATCCTAGGACTTTCAGTTCTGTGTGTACATGCCATGTGACTCCTGCTCAGTTACAGCAAATGTGCATTGTGCTGGTGAGTAAAATGCCTAGTTCAGCACTCAAGATCTGCAGAAGTCAAATACAAAGACCAGAAAAAGAATAAGACAGTTAGTTACAGTGCTGTTACTGTCTAAAGTTTCCCCAGGCAGGTATTATGAAATGTTTTGCTCAGCAGGTTTCTTTCTTAAGTCCCAGTTTCACCAGGTGTTCTCATTCCATCTCCTGCACTCTACCACAACCCTGATTTCATATCACCTACCTGAACTTTCCTTTTTCCTTCTGGATGGCTTTTTCTCAGAGTCGCTTTTAGGATTTGCCGCTGCCTCGTCATTTTCATCCGCACCCACAGCCACACTCACTAGGCTGGGGCTGCTGCCCTCTGAGTCGCCAGAAGCCAAGGCCAGTCCTGGATTTCCTCCTCTTGTGGCCTCAGGTGCTGCCAGGTGCCACTCAGGGGGCTGGAATGAGGGGTGCTGCTCCACAAGCGCCCGCTGCTCCTGCGGGAAGCTGTGGGGAGCTGTCACCAGGCAGGAGGCTGAGAAATCAGAGTAAGCAGCAAAATCGGGTTTTTGCTGGAAGGAGAACGGTGCTGCTGGATAGTGGCTGAGCCCTGGAGCTGTGGTCAGGTCGGCGTGGGAGCTCCTCACACACCCCCAGAGCAGGGTGGGAGGCTGTGGGCTGCGCATGCAGCTGCTGCTGCTGGGATCCATCTGCTTCCAGTCCTGTCCACACCTCAGGGCTCCTGCCTGCTCACAGCTCAGCCTCCAAAAGCAGGAGAGAAGCAGAGGGAAACTCTTCCAAATTGTACAGAACAGATCACCTCCCTAAACAACAGTTTGCTTGTGGGTTTGATGCTGCTGCAGGTTTGCTGCTTTAGGAACTCTGGTTCTAAAGGTCTTCATTGCCCTGACTGGGGCAAACCAGATTTATGCAGGGATTGCCATGAGCTGCTTCCTTGTGAAGTGCTGGGCATGAGTGAAACACTTTTTAAATACTGTGCTGGGGAGACAGTGACAAGTTTGTGAAGTGAAATGTGAGCGAGGGGAGGGAGGGGTTAACACACATACCCTCAGCCCCTCCAACCAAAGCAAAGCAGGCAGCTATTAATCATCTGAAACCTTATATGCACATCTAATGGGATTTGCAGATGGAGCCTTTTAAAGAAACAATGTCTGTATTTTTTTTTTTAAGGGAAAGAGCAGCACACACAAAAAAAGTCTTTAATGTTTCCTTGTAACACTATGAAGTTATTTTTATTGCACTGTTAACAAAATTCTCCGTCTTGGGTTTAGAAAAAGCCCTAAAACAGGATTCAATAGACACCAAATTTCAAGAACTAAAGTGGGAAATGGAAGTAAGAAAGGACTTCATTAATTATATATAATTTAAGGCCTAATCCTAAGGTTAAAAAAATTATTAAACCTGGCTTGTACACACATGCAAGGCTTTGAGTGATGTTTGTTTGTCTTGTTGGATTTGTAACACATGTATTTGCTGAGGGTTGGAGTCTGCTGCCAGTGGCAGTTATTCTTTCTGTATTCTACTTTCTAGGGAATTTTCAATTCACCCTCCTGCAAGGAAATGTCCTGATTTTATGCCAATGAAAGACATGTTTTTCATCTTTTGTTGAACATTTTATAGTTTTTCCTAACAGAAAGCAGGTTTTTTTAGACCCTAGAGCCATCCCAGCTGAAAAGACATTAACAGGGAATCTGTTCTCAATCCCTTTTTCCCAGAAGTGTGGCAGCTGAGAATGCCCCAAACGCTGCTATGCCAGGGTTATTCTCCATATTTTTAATGACGATTAAGGGATGCATGTGTTCCATGTTTCCAGAATCTGCTTGCAGCCATTCCAAATGCTCCCCCAGGCCTTGTTCCATGTTGTGTGTGCCTCTTTCCCTTCTCCCACCACTGCTGCTGGGTTTTGTGCTGTCTCAGGAGCACAGAGATTTCACAGACATGAGGTCTTCATTTTTCACAAGAGCTGAAGTGATACTGAAGTTATTTTGGTTTTTGTATCATTCAGAATGGTAAAATTTAATGGAATCTGGGTGAGGTGGGGAACGTGTTTATGCTGTTATATCTGCTGGTTTTTAGAACTTGGCCTTTTCCAGGAAATCAAATTATTTTTGTTCAGATCCTCCTGAACAGGAACATCAAATTCCTTTCTATCACAGGAATCTAAACTGTCATGCAAAATACTCAATATCTGATAGCTAATTCATTCTCTAGGAAGAACTCACCTAAATCCTTAAATCTGCTGCATTAAATAGTAAGCATTTAAAAGCATTTCATATTCACAGGCAGGAGGGAGACCCCCAGACTCTTTTTTGAAAGGTTATGATGAATTTGTGAATGCTGCAAATGTTTCAGGCGCTGGCAGAAATCTAAGTCAGAGTCCAGAAGGTTTTGCCAATGCAGAATATTTAATTTATATTCTGTGTGTGTGTGTCGTAATATGTATAACACTTCACTTACATGGGTCACTCAGGATTTGCATGAATTCAGACTGTTTTTCAGCCCTGCCTTCACTCTACAAAAAGATCTCTTTAATTAGCAAACATTTGTCCTTGCAGGGATAGGAGAAAGCAGGACTGTCCCTTAGTCCCAAAGGCACTTGGGTCAGGATCAGCTTTAGGCCTCCAGGCAGGAATCCCCAGCAGGGCCTGCCTGGCTTCCCACACATCATCTCCTTCCCGCTTGAGGCGCTCGGGCCCCGATCTCCTGGGGGAGCTCTGGGGGATGTTCCTCCGGCCCCAGATGTGGGAACAGGAGATGTCGTGGCCTTGCCCGGCCTGGGAACCCTCGGGCCCCGCGGGCTCCGCGGCCCCGCAGCTGCCGCTGTCACTCGGCGCCTCAGCGGGGGCCGGGGCCGCTGCATCTTCCTGACACCTCGCTCCTGAAACAACAGCAGCCAGCCCCGCCTGCCCAGCCCCGTTTGTTGCCTGAGGCAGCCACCTTTAACCTTCGGAAAGTCAACATCTCTGCGGTCAAGCACTGAGAAATGGATGGCGAGAGTGGCATGCACGGAGGTGGGCCCTTGTGAGGAGCGCTCCTGTAGGGAGGCAGAGATTTATCCTTGAGATTTTCCTCTGTCCATTTATCCTTGAGATTTTTCTCTGTCCTTTTTTCCTTGAGATTTTCCTCTGTCCGTTTATCCTTGAGCCTTTTCTCTGTCCATTTATCCTTGAGATTTTCCTCTGTCCGTTTATCCTTGAGCCTTTCCTCTGTCCATTTATCCTTGAGATTTTTCTCTGTCCATTTATCCTTGAGATTTTTCTCTGTCCGTTTATCCTTGAGATTTTCCTCTGTCCGTTTATCCTCGAGTTTTTCTCTGTCCATTTATGCTTGAGATTTTTCTCTGTCCATTGATCCTTGAGATTTTTCTCTGTCCATTTATCCTTGAGATTTTCCTCTGTCCGTTTATCCTTGAGCCTTTTCTCTGTCCATTTATCCTTGAGATTTTCCTCTGTCCGTTTATCCTTGAGATTTTTCTCTGTCCATTTATCCTTGAGCCTTTTCTCTGTCCATTTATCCTTGAGATTTTCCTCTGTCCGTTTATCCTCGAGTTTTTCTCTGTCCATTTATCCTCGAGATTTTCCTCTGTCCATTTATCCTTGAGATTTTCCTCTATCCGTTTATCCTTGAGATTCTCCTCTGTCCATTTATCCTCGAGATTTTCCTCTGTCCGTTTATCCTTGAGCCTTTCCTCTGTCCATTTATCCTTGAGATTTTCCTCTGTCCATTTATCCTCGAGTTTTTCTCTGTCCGATTATCCTCGAGATTTTCCTCTGTCCATTTATCCTTGAGATTTTCCTCTGTCCGTTTATCCTCGAGCCTTTTCTCTGTCCATTTATCCTTGAGATTTTCCTCTGTCCATTTATCCTCGAGATTTTCCTCTGTCCGTTTATCCTTGAGCCTTTTCTCTGTCCATTTATCCTTGAGATTTTTCCCTGTCCATTTATCCTTGAGCCTTTTCTCTGTCCGTTTATCCTTGAGATTTTCCTCTGTCTGTTGATCCTTGAGATTTTCCTCTGTCCATTTATCCTCGAGATTTTTCTCTGTCCATTTATCCTCGAGATTTTCCTCTGTCCGTTTATCCTCGAGATTTTTCTCTGTCCATTTATCCTCGGGATTTTCCTCTGTCCATTTATCCTCGGGATTTTCCTCTGTCCGTTTATCCTTGAGCTTTTTCTCTGTCCGTTTATCCTTGAGCCTTTTCTCTGTCCATTTATCCTCGAGATTTTCCTCGGTCCGTTTATCCTTGAGCTTTTTCTGTGGGGGATTTCCCCAGGTAAGGAGCAGCCCCAGAAGCAGAGCCTTCTGCAGACCCAGCAGAGGGCAGGAGAGCTGGAGAAGGGGTGACAAGGACAGCCACAGCAGCACCTGTGAAGGAGATGTGAAAAACACCTTCACTTCCTTATCTCTTTATCTCTTATCTCCTCATCTCCTATAAAATTTAAAAAGTTTATAGGAGATAAGGACTATAGAGCAAAGGTTATTACAGCTGGGTGCATCTTTGCACTTGGCCAAGAGCACACTGTTATCTTCGGGGACAACCCTTAAATACCTTTTAATTACATCACCCTGTTGCATATTTATAAACAATTATGTACAGTAAACGTTTTTTCTTTCAGCTAGTATCTATATTCCGAGAACTGTTTAGCATGGCTCTTCTTTGGATTTGCCTTTTCAGAGCACGCGTGTTCTTTGCTGTGGTTTTAGTTTATTCTTATTTCCTCCAGTTTTTGGGCTTTGGTCCACGCTGTCTTCAGACGGTGAGTGCTGATAATTGGCAGATCTGTAGCAGGTGTCTTTTTCATAAATTCATTGGATGTTATCCCATCCAAGCAGGCATTTTAACACAAGCTTACTTATATCAGCTATTTCACTAAGTGGAATTAACAACCGAAATAAAACTGATATTTTTATAACAAAGTTACTTTAACACCACACATATAAAATCTATTTGATTATTTGCGAAAAGCCAATATGATAATATGTATCTGTAACAGAGAGGAGAAGGGGGCTGCAGCAGCTGTGAGAGCTGGGGAGGAAATGCCAGGCCCAGGGATGAGCTCTGTGTATCTATCACTCATTTGAATAGTTTTCTCAGCCTTTCTGGAAGAATAAAAGAATAGAAGTGTAATGTTGGAACCCTGGTTACTGAGAATTTGACACTTTCTGTGCAGACAGTCTCTGACCCCTGAGAGAACACTGCATTAGAACTGAGGCTGTGGAGAAAGCTTCCAAAATTGAATGATGGAACTGGGATTGTGGGTGTGGAGTTTGGATAGAAGTGTGTGATATCACAGGGTGGAAGAGTTTAAGGTTTTAGAAATATATAATAATAGTAATATATATCTAATATATAAAAATAATATATATAATATGTAATTATATAATAATATAGATATAGTAATATAGAAAAAGCAAGATGGAGGTTTTAGGGTGGAGGCTGGTCCTTCTTCTTCACCTTCTTTCTTCTTCACCTTCTTCTTCACCTTCTTCTCCATGGGTTTGAGGGGTTTTGTGTAATTGGATAAAAAAATCCACATTGCAGGCACAGGTGGTTGGTTATCGGGTTAAAAGTAAAAATAATTTAGGTTCATTTCTTAATTGGACAGTTTATCCTTAAAAGGCCTTGTAGAGAGAGAGACAGGGCTCCATTTTCAGTTTGTTAGAGTGAAGTGCTGTAGAAGTCACCATTTGTGAGACTGTAACAGAGATAAGAACTAACAAACAAACCCAAAAAGAAATACCATCTCACACATTTAATCCTGTCCCTAGCAAAACAAAGTTAAATCTCAACAGTGGAAAGCTTAGACTAATATGGGCTGTGTACCTAGAAAGGAAAAATCATCTCCTGCTAACAAAAGTTAAAGAGCCATGTGATTAAAGAGTGCTTTTAAAAGACATCAGATATTGGACAAAATGTCATGAAATGTTAACTTGCATTTTGATGAAATGCCATATGACATATTAGTCGAGTTTAAAAGGCCTGTATTTGCAGGAAATCAGTATTAGATTTTTGATAATTTGAAGGAGGAGATTTAGAGAGGAAGTCTGCATTCCTTCTTAAAAAAATAATTTAAAAGCGGCTATTTTGTAAAAGTGATACCACAGTTGTGTGATGTCTTTATCTCTCTTCTCCCTAAACTTCTAAGAACAAGTTTTCGGTCAATTTGTAGGGAATTTTGAAGCACAAATGATATGTGATGTCAGGGAAATAGTGTTGAAGAGAAGATGCCAAACAACCAGCTCCTGGATCTGCAGTAGTGGAATGAATATCTGAAGTTAAATGAGTAAATAATGCTTTTGGCTCCAAAGACTTTTACCTAAGAGGAGTGTCTGCCTTGCCCTGCAGAAGGGGAGCTGGCATCACCACCACAAGCATTTCTAATTTAATGATAATGTTTCCCTTAGCACTAAGTCAATATTTCCGGGATTAATTAAATTTGATGGCTTCACAGTAGTGGAGAAAAAAAAAAAAAAGAAATCCTGCTTCAGGTAGAGGAAACATCAAGAAGTGTAAGAGACACTTACATGATAATTTATCTTAGGACAGAGAGCAGTAGAATCAAAAAGCAGAAGAAAGAGGGGGCCAGCTTTAAGTTTGCAGAAATACTAAGAGGAAAAATCACTAGCTAGAAGCTGCTGTAATGTTACCTAATGTTTTGTTCCTAAAAAAAAATTACATTAAACCACCGCCCCCCCCCAAAAAAAAGGGTGCTGCTGTCATGGAAATTAGTTAGACACAATAAATTCTAGGATGGGTAGATGTATACATGTTTTTCTTGTACCTTAGATCTGTTCCTACTTAACGGGGATTTTTTCACACAATTTGTTTAAAGAATTGTCTTTTGGTTCCTCACTATTATTAAGAAGTGAATATGAGTGCAAACAGGCAAATATTTATAATATTGATGGAAATTTAGCAATTACAGGAAGCAAAGCATGTTCCATTTTTTCAGCAGCTGTGTGCTAAGGGAGAAAAGATCTTGGCTTGCAAGGCTGGGCACAACTTCTGTATTCCTTGCTTGTCTCTCCTCTTGAAGTTCTTTTTGTGGATTTTAGGCCCAGCATCATGTAAAGATGAGGAATATCTCTCCCTTGAAAGGTCATAAAAGCAAATAGTGTCTCAGCTACAACATCAATCCTTAAGACAGGAAAGACTTGCCAAAAACTATGATAAATCATCTTTTTTTTTAATGACTCCTGTCTTTATGTTGTGCTTGCTATTGTAGCTGTTTCGTGGAGAGCTGCATGTCCTGAACAAGGTCCAAGGCACCAGAAACTTTCTATTAAATCAAGAATATTTTGTAAGGTCAGCAAAGGAACAGTTAATTAGTTTGACTGGCAAATAGTTTGAAAAATACAAAATTAGCTCAGCTTTTGGCAGATTGCAAAACTCTTCTGTTCTTTTCATCAGGTAACATGAAAGAAAGAGGAATCATGGCATCCCCAAGGAACAGAGAGGAGCTGAACACGCAGCCTTTTAAAACCATTTTTTGTGGATATAGATTATCAAATCCACACTTGGACTTCAGTGTGTGGTTCATATATTTTGAGGCAGAGCAGAATGCAGCATTTTCATTTTGCTGTATTAAGGAAAATTTCTTTTTTGTTGTATTAAGAATCCCATATGTTTCTGGAGATCCCAATAAATATGTTTGTAGAATTATATGAGAAGTGATAAACTTCTGAATTTCTTCAGTGCCAAGAGGTCTGCACTACTCCTCCTGAGACCACCCTTTGCCTCTGCCTTTACCATTGTGCTCTGGGATCTCCATCAGTAGAACTAGTTAAATTAAAGGCAAAATTAAATTAAATTAAATTAAATTAGATTAAATTAAAATTAAAGGTTAAGTTAAATGAAAATTTTGTAAAGGATTTTTAGAGGAGCCAGAATTCGTTCCTCTGTTGAATGACTGTAATGGAAAATGTTGGGGTTTTTTTTCCTAAATTATAAAAGCATTAGTTAAGTTAATATTATGTGGAATGTAGTCACGGAATGTTTTGAAGAGATCTGAGTAAATTCCAATATTCAAGGTGTCCCATGTGATCCTGTCTAGTAATTAAAGTTCAGTCAGTTGCTGTTTTTTTAGGGAATTCTGCTGAAACCACAGAACACATTGTGTTGTATTACACCTTAGAACTAGAACAACAATGACTTGTTTCTGTTCAGTTTAAATTATCTTTTCCAGGAAGGAAAAGAGAAGGAATTGTGAAGGAATGGATTGTTATGGTGGAGTATCCCCCTCTATTGGTACATTTGAAAATGAGATGTAACTACAGTTCCCATTTCATTGCACCACTTCCACTGGTTGTGGAACAATGCAAGTTCTGCAGCCCATGGGAAGTGAATTTGCAGTGACCAGCCCATCAGCTTGTCCTGAAATAAAGGCCTGAGGGATGCAGGCTGTGTCTGCTGGGGAGAGTTGGGGCTGTGTGCTCCTGTCAGCAGTGAAGAGAGAGACTCCGTGTGCTGGTCAGTGAATCCCAATTTACTGTGGGATACAATTCCTATGTACAATTTAGGGAGGCTACTAATGTTCTACTACAATTACTGGGTGTTATAAACGCCAATCACTTGGTTTTTAAAATTTTAAAAGTTTCATAATAATAAAATGGTTATAAAAATAGTAATACAATTAGAGTAATGAAAATTTAGAGTTAGGACAATTACAAGACAATAAAAAGCAAAGAATTACGGATGTCCGGATGCTCTCGGGCACTTAAGCCCGATAAGCATGCCTTGTGAACAAAGGAATAATCTTTAAAAGCAGTAGCCTGTTGCATATTCATACATCTCATACATGATGCATAAATTCCTTGCAAATTAAGAACTTTTCTGCTTTTTGTCAACTTCTTCCCCTTAATCCGGGTGGTTCCATACAGACGGAGAGAAGGTGGAAGAATGTTTGTCTTTTCCGATAAGGAGGCAATAATTCTTTATGGGCCCCCATCATTGTCATCTCTGTGTGAAGAGTTTCTTCATTATCTCATCTCTTGCTTGAGTTAGTAAAAAAAACCCCACATACATAGGTTCTATTTTAACTACAAAACTACATATACCATTCTATTAAAATGTTAATACAGCACTTCTAATCAATATAACATAATACATATAGTATTCAATTTAATATTTGCGAAAAGCCAATCATAAAATATGCATTTTTCACACTGGGTTAATCACCACATAAACAAACTTACACATTTGAAACATCTCTAGCTTGCAGAAGTCTGATGTAATTTTCTTTTTCCGGTCAATCTGTCTGATTTGATCTTCTTGCAATCTTGATTTAATTCTCAAAGTTCTGTTTGCTCTTGCCAAGGCACCCTGTCATGAAATCCCTTGTGCTAACCAAAGTCCATCATCTGCCTTGTGTCCCCCAGCAGCCTCGCTCTTGAGGTGTTTCTGTGTAGCCAAACTTTGGACCAAATTCTCCTGGCTCCGTTTCCTGATGATCTGTCCTGCAAGGCTGCAGAAGACTGATTGTGCTGTGCAGGATATGGATCCTGGAATACAGAAAGGGCAACTGAATGCAGCGTCCCCAGGTTACAGGATTCATCATCATGTCAGTTTATATATGATAGTAATTCATTTAATGTATATATACATTAAAAAATATATAACATAATATAGCATAATATAACATAACATAATATAGTATAATGTAATATAATATAATATCAGCATAACAAAATATAACATAATGTAATGTAATATAATATAACATTATATCAGCATAACAAAATGTAATATAATATAACATAATATCAGCACAACAAAATATAATATAATATAATATAATATAATATAATATAATATAATTTAACATAGCATAATATAATATAGCATAACATAATATAATGTTACAATGTAATATATATATTATATATGATATAATATATAAGATACATAATATATAATATATAATATATAATTCATAATATATATTAAAATATTACATATATAACATAACATAACAACATAACATAACATAACAACATAATATAATATAATATAATATCATATCATATCATATCATATCATATCATATCTTCATATATATTCATATATATTCACATATATTAAAATATAACATATATTATATATATATAATATTCATATATAAACATATATATACATACTGGCTACATATAAAGCCTTGCTTTATATGTAGCCAGTAAAAACTTTTTCCGCCCTGAACTTTTGTGTAAGTGTGCTGCTTGCGAGCACAGTTTGCTTTGGAAAATAATTTACAGAAGTGGTTTTAGCCTGCTGCCTTTGCATGAAATAGCAAGTCAGAATTTTTCTAAGGATATTTTGTTTTCACGCCACGAGGTGGAGATGTCTACCTGAAATGCTGGGTGAAGAAGAAACTGGGACATTGTGGCTGAGGTTTAAATAAAATGATGCCTTCCCCCTCCCCTCCTTCCACTTAGAAATAAATTTAAAAAAAAATTAAACAGATAAAAATAGGCTAAAAGTACGAAGATGCTTTATCAAGGACTTCCATTATTCTTTAGGTTTACATAAAAAATAAATTTAAAAAATCACTGAATTGCAGCACCTGTCCACTGCCTGGTGAATGTGTGAATCTCCATGGATTTTCCATGGTCTGTTCCACAGCCCCACGGGCAGGATTTGCTTCCCAGCAAATGAAGATTTGCTTCACGGTGCAGCTGAGAGCTGGAGGATGCTTCCAGTGAGGGGCAAGAAAAACCAGTGAGGAACCCCCTGGTGGGAAAGAAGCCCACACCTGAGCACAGGAACAAATCAATAAATTAATAAACAAGAAATATATTAATTAATAAATTCCCAGCCGGAGCAATTCTTGTAGGAAAGGCCAATGCTGAAGTGTAGAGCCAACAAAAGCACACGAGGTCAGACACCCCACCCTGCAGCTAATGGCAAAGGAGGAGGGAAGTCATGGCTCCAGACAGGATTTATAAAAAGGATTTTTATAAATTTATAAATGTATAAAACACAAAATTCAAATTTTATACATTTATGAAAATTTATACATTTAAAATATATAAATCTGTACATTTATAAATCAGGATTTTAATAAATCCTGGGTTTTATTCAAACTCAGGATTTATAAAAAGAGAATTTTGGAGACTTTTTTTTTTTTTTTGCAATAGAACAAGGGCCAGCCCAGGAGTGGGAGCATATTCAAGCTCCCTGAGTCTTGTGGGGCCTTTGGGTGCAGGGACAAGGCTGTTCCCAGATTTGCTGAATTTATGCTCCCCCTCTCCTTTGTTGTAGTCCTTGTCTTGTGGCTCTTTCCTTATTTGGTTTTATTTATATTTATATTTACATTTATGTAATTTATATTTATATTTATATTTATATTTACAGTATTTATATTTATTTAATGTTTATAGATTTATTTTTGTATATTTATATTTATAGTATTTATATTTATATTTATATTCATATTTATATTTATATGTATATTATTTATATTTACAGTATTTCTATTTATTTAATTTTTATAGATTTATTTTTATATTTTTATATTTATATAATTTTACATTTATATATAATTTTTATATACATATATATACACACACTATATAACTATATAACTTATATATGCAGGTCCCTGCAGTAATTTGTGTGTTTTCCAGATTGTTGTCTGGGGGTAAGGGGTGACATTAATTTTCCTCTGGTCATTGGGCTGTTGCTGTTGTGGGGGAAATGTGTGTGAGGAACAAAATTCTCTGCTCGAAGGTGGCTGGGACACTCACTCCTGTTCTTCGTTGCTCAAAGACTGGGAGGCAAACTTGACTCAGGATGCAACAGTTATGGTTTATGGAGAGAAAAAAAAGTGATTTTCACATTTTCACGTCTTATTCTTTTTTAGTTCCATGCGTGATTAAAAAAAATATTTTTTTCTATTGGATGCTTCATTTTTTAAAGTGTCAAGCAGCTGGCTACCCCAAAAAGTAGCAGTTTCCTCAGCTGGAAGGGTCTCTGTGGTTGCCATGACAGTGACTGGCAGGATCATAACACAAAGGTGAGGAGCCTGAAAGTTGAAGGAGGCCTCATGTAGGGTTTGATTGATAGAAAAAGTGATTTTTAGCTTGGTAAGAAAGAGTGTGAGCAGCTCCTCCACTTGCCCCTTGCTGGGTTCCCAGGGCCTTAAGCCCTCTAGCAAATAAGGAAGTATTTGCCCAGAAGCTATGAGAACAGAAGCTGATCTAAAAAACCCCCAAGGAATTCTATTTATTTCTGAAGGACTCAAAACTGGGAAGAAAAAAAAAAAAAAGGGAAAAAAGCTAAAGATAAAAGGGTAAATAAAAATAAAAGGGGTAAAGAGGAGCTTCTGATTCCAAAGTCTGTTCCACTCTGACCAGCTGTGGCTAGGAGGATATGGGGCTACTGACAGATTGGAGCAGCCTGACATTTGGGGTTTGGGTGGGATATTTGTCTCTTGGCCAGTCAGGCTGACTGCTTAACATGACTCTGACTCATCAGACAGAGCCCTGCAAGACCAGGTTGGTGCCACAGTATTTCTCTTCTGATTCCCACAGTTGCTTCTTAGCCATGTTTTTTAGGGAATCTTTAAGATACAGAGCTGCTGCACCTCTGCTGCTGTAATTAACAGATCTTCAGCTCCCCATTAGTGGTAAAGATCAGTAGATTGGTAAGGTTCACTGGAAATGAAAAATTTTTGACTGAATTTTTATTACTGTAATGTTCTAATTGTCAAGTCTGCTGAACACATGTATCAACCCCAAGTTAGAATGTGTTTGTAGGTCCAATGTAATATTCCCATTTCCAACCAGTGAGTTCTTAGGGGAAAAAAAAGGGAAATCTGGAAGAAATGCTTTTATGATGCTTTGTTTCTGCTTGCTAGTGTTGTTTCAGGCCTGTAAGAGTATCTCAGTTATGGAGGTCAGTAGAATGTGGGAAGAAGAGTGGGAGATCTCCTTCTGCTATCACGGAATCAATCAGGCTGGAGAAGACCTCTGAGTCCAGCCTGTGACCCACCATCAGCATGGCACTGAGTGCCACGTCCAGGCTTTCCTTAAACATCCAGGGATGGTGACTCCAGCACCTCCCTGGGCCTGCCAAGGTCTCATCACCTTTTCTGGGAAGAAATTCTCCCTCCTGCCCAGCCTGCACCTCCCTGGGTGCAGCTCAAGGCTGTGTCCTGTTCTCCTGTCCCTGGTGCCTGGGAGGAGAGGCTGCCCCTACTTGGCTCTCTCCTTTCAGGCAGAATGTGATTTATGCTGGGGATTAAATAGATATTTGATAAACAGCTGGAGCCAAGTGTGGGAAATGAATTTGTAGAGAATTTTAAAAGTTTGATACAAGGAGAAATAGAACTCTGAAAGATGCATTGGAGTAGGACCCACGAGGGGTCATTTTAGATTATTGGCTTTAAGGCATTTACAGCATGGGGTGGCTAAAGCTGATAGGCCAAGGAACACTTACAGTGTGTTATAATTAGGAAATGGTTGGCTTCTGATTGTGATGGAGTGAATTATAACATCTCTATTGTCTCACCCTTCACATGGGACTGAAAACGGAATAAAAGCTTTTAAAACACCTCTCAGTTATCCCATCTCTGGGTCAGAGATTGGGCTTAATCCAACAGCCAAGCTATCAGTATATTGTAATAATATTTCTCTTTTTATTTGGCAGCAATCAGAAACCCTGGTTTTCTAGCCAAATCTTAACATAAGATGTTTTTAACCTCTGAATGAGTGTGGTTTAATCACAAAAGGTGAGGAACAGGGACCTGAAAGCTAAATGATTTTTTCCACCCCTTCCACCATACAGGTGTCTATGTGTTACACCTACAGCTGGAATTAGATATTCAGGAGCTCAGCACTCAACAGTGATAAATTGCATTATTAAATTGTGTATTCTGCCACTAGAAGCCAACAGCAGGAGAAGACTCAAAGGCCTCTGCTCTGTTCAGTTCTGTGCTGGACTGTCAGTCCACTGCAAGTAGGAAATAGCCAAAATTAAACACAAACTGACATTAAATCCACACTTTTAGAATACTGTAGGCTAGGTGCAATTAGTAATTACCACTTATTTATTATGAACAAGTAGAATTCTAATTAGGCTGATTTGAGCCTCAGCTACTCCCTCAGTTTGGATTGGCAATTAAGGTACTTCTTGTACTAGTAATTATGGTTTACCATGAAATTACTCTCCCTTCTACCCCCAAAAAAGCATCGAATTAGCCATGAGTGGAATTATATTTATCACAGGACCCTGTGCAGTAGATACTTTGCAAATAAATACAAACAATTAGAAAAACCACTCAGAGTGCTGTGCCAGCACAGTAATTAGGGTCTGAAGACAGGAATTTTTGCCGAAGCCAAACTGGCTGGGTTGTCATTCAAGAGAACAGCCCTGAGGGTGTGTCCCAGCCTCTGGCTCTCCTGATCCCCTCCCAGGAGAAACCCAGCAGGAGGAACAGTGCAGAGAATAGTGTTCTACCAACATGGTCCTGGAGCAAGGAGCCAACTTTGTGAATTCACCAGCCTGGTGTTTTCTGAGATGTCACAGTGACCCTGGCAGGTGACCAAGCCAGACCAATACAAGGCTGGTGCAGGGTGTTTCAGCAAACAGAAGTGTCAACCAAAGGATAGCAAGCACAAGCTAAACCTGAATTCTCCCCTTGCCCAGAGAATTAGAAAGCAAATTTCTTTTCCTAATATTTGAATTCTAGTCCCTATAGCTGCAGTCATTACTTCAGTGACAATTTCAAAGTGTTATGCTCTTGTACAGGCTAATGAATAAATCAGCTTCTGACTCCTTTTCTCTCCCCTTTCCTTGTAAAAATGCATTTGTCTCTGGCCTTGTAGCCAAAGTGGAGAATTCTGTGCCACAGAGCTTTGGACTTTCACAGATGGAATAACTACCCCCCTTCATTACCACATTAACATTGGAAGGCCATCTATAAATCAGTTGGGTTTATGTATCATCAGTAGGGGATCATGGATTAAATCCTCGTGCGTATAGATTTTGAGGGCCAGTTTAATTTTTTTGTTAACTTTTAAGTTAGTACCCTTGCCTCACCCACTGTGCAGAAATAGTGAACATTTTGTGCTTCAATTTGTTTAGCCTTCCAAATATGCATGAACATACTGAATTTCCTTTAGAACATGAAGAATTTTCCTAGTTTAAAGTGTTAAACTTCTTTTAACCACGGAAGCAAATTTTAAAAAAAATTGATTTGTAAGTTCTCATACCTTGACCAACTTTAGATCTGTGTTTGCAGGAGTAAGAATTACTCCTAGGCCTTCAGATAACTGGGAGCTTGGGGTTTTGCATGAATTATGATAGGTAAATGTATATTTTCCAATCTTCTAGGCTTCCAACAGAGCTAACACTGCACAGGGTCTTTCTCTTTTGGAATTTGCTCTCTGCTACTCTTTCTTCTTAGGCATTTGGCACACCTTAGGAGTCCAGCTCAGTTTGGAAGGTAATTCTGTATTTGTCCAAAGCAGAGCTGTACAGACACTCTGGCTTTCACTGCTGGAGTAAGATATTGGGGAATGTTTCAGAAGGAATCCTCTCACAAGCTGCCTCTCCTGCAGTACCCACTGGCACAAAAAACCCCTTTTTTTCCTTCTGTGTCGTCTGCCACAGACTTTTGCCTGGAAGCCTCCTTCCATGGGCTTATACCAGCAAGGTGTTCTTATTTGAGAGGCATTTGGTTCAATGGTTTGTGGAGTAAAAATCTATTACCAAATAGAAAGGGTAGAAGAAACTAAACTAATATAGTCTTACAATAGAAATATTAATGTGTTTTTACCTGTAAAAACCACTTGTATTCCCATCTGTGCATGCCTTAGATTTCATCCAAGAGGAATAATTTCCACTTTTCTAGAAAGTAAAGACAAACAGAAAATTAACTTTTGGTACACCTGTCATGTGTAACCACCATTCAGGGATGAGTTATTAAATATATCATTAGCTACTGTCTGCAGAACAAAGAAAATGAGCTGGAAAATAAATTATATTACATATATTCTCCTCTACTTATTGTCATGATTTGCCAAAGATTAGAAATTGATCATTAAGGACTGATATTGCAGTAACAGGATTATTTCTCACAGTAATCTGTGGGGTCTTTGTGTATTGAGCCCATATTCATAAATGCATTGAAAAATCTAAAAACTCTGCACACAAATTGGTCTTCCTGTGCCTTAAAGCATTTAGTTTCCAGAATAAATAATAGGTTTGGAGAAAACACCCAAATCCTCCATTTGCTATCTCTAAAATGAACACAAGAAAGATAAAATACAGGCAAAAGAAAGGTTTGCCTGTCCTCCTTATGTCTGCAATAGGGTCACTGTGTGTGTCAGGGAAAAAAGGGAGAGTTGGAATGATTCTGTTCTTTCTGCTGCTGAAACATTCAGAGGACAGCAAAATTTACTGACATATTTTGGAAAAAGAAATGTATTTTTTTGGAATGGAGGTTGGATTGTTCACTATAAAGTAATGGGAAGTAATGGGCTTTTTTTTTTTTTCTTTTTTTTAATAGCATACCTAAGTTCCAAACATGAGTCTAAGGCAACTCTTTTTTTCCATTTCATTTTTGATCTTGAGAGGCCTTAATAATACAGTGAGGAATGCAATTCAGAGCTAGACTGTAGAAGTGAGTGGATTCTGAATAGCATAATAAATAATTAAGTTGCAATTATTAATAAAAATACTTGCCATTAAAGGAAAATA
Organism: Anomalospiza imberbis; assembly: GCF_031753505.1. Lineage (NCBI taxonomy): Eukaryota > Metazoa > Chordata > Aves > Passeriformes > Viduidae > Anomalospiza > Anomalospiza imberbis. Next base: position 2,697,953 of record NC_089702.1, on the reverse strand, counting down.
GACATAGGATGTCCATGAATTCCCTTCACCAGGCAAGTGTAATATATAATTCAAGATATATTGCCAAAAGAAGGCTCATAATCATTTGTCCACAGGTCTGTAAAATACAACATGATAATTCTTCCTATTTCAGTAAGAACAATCTGCCATGCAGACAGCACAGAATAGAACATTTGTATCATAGTAACTCAAACCACCAATTTAACTTAGACAAATGAAAAAAAATAGGCTCCAGCCCACACACTGTGGCCTGGCACAGAGCAGCATCCAAAGATGCATGCAGATGATGAGATTAATTTGTTGGGCCCTTACTTATCACCTAGAGGCTGAGGCTTCGTATATTCTGAGGTAATTTCCTGATGCATGCCCAACGTGCTATTTCAGCTTGGCTCCAGCCAAACAGGGCAATTTTCTGCAGCCAGAAGGGGCCAGAGTTACCACATCTCATTATTAAAATGCACTCACAGTTCAGCTCTTTGACACCTGGGCCTGAGGTCTGCCCTGGGCTGCTGCTCAGGCTGGCATGTGCAAGGTCTCTGTCCTTTGCTCCATCTCCTGCCTGCTCCTTTTTGTCCCTGTGACATTTTAGACAAGAGGATCTCACAAGCTCTGGTGCAGGATTTTCTTGTTTGCACTTATCTGTGTGCTGGCTGGTGTTTGTGTCTTCTCTTCATGAAATTTTGGTGTAGAGTTTGAAAGAGACATATTCCCCAGTGCTGCAGAAGCTCTCCTGCACGTGGGGTCAGCCTAAGGGACAGAGCTGGGACACCTGAGAGGGTCACACTGCCTCCTGGGTTCTTTTGCTTCTTTTCTTTGCTTCTTTTGCTTCTTTTCTCTGCCAAGGTCGAGATTAAATGTGTGAGATGGTATTTCTTTTTAGGTTTGTTTGTTAGTTCTTATCTCTGTTACAGTCTCACAAATGGTGACTTCTGCAGCACTTCACTCTAACAAGGTAAAAATGGAGCCCTGTCTCTCTCTACAAGGCCTTTTAAGGATAAACTGTCTAATAAAGAAATGACACCTCAATTATTTTCACTTTTAACCCAATAACCAACCACCTGTGCCTGCAATGTGGACTTTTTTATCCAATTACACAAAACCCCTCAAACCCATGGAGAAGAAGGTGAAGAAGAAGGTGAAAAAGAAGGACCAACCTCCATCTTGCTTTATATATATATTACTACATTCTAAACCCTTAAACTCTGAGTTTCCCACCATGTGATATCACACACTTCTATCCAAACTGCACACCCACAATCCCAGTTCTGTCATTGCATTTTGGAAGTTTTCTCCACGGCCTCAGGTCAATGCAGTGTTCTCCTGGGGGTCAGTGCCTGCCAGCACAGAAAGTCTGAAATCTCAGCATCCAGGGTTCCAATACTCCCATATGCCACCATTTCCTCAGCTGTTTTCCTGATGAAAACGTGGCCTGAATCATCCTGGTGGCTTTAACAAATACCTTAGAGAGTTGCGGATTAATATGATTCTTTAAAGGCAGCCAGCACCCTTCTTCTGCCTGGAGGTTCTGGTGGTCCCTGCAGGAGTCCAGCACCTCCTGCTGCTCTCAGGAGCCACGGATGAGGCAGCTCCATCAGGCAGCCAGAGGTGCTGCAGAGTGAAACAGAGATGCTCTGTCATTTGTCCTGGACAGACACACAGAGCTCTGTCTGCAATCACAAATTAACATGGAAATTTCTCGCAATTCAGTCTTGGACAGACACACAGAGCTCTGTCTGCAATCACAAATTAACATGGAAATTTCTCACATTCAGTCTTGGACAGACACACAGAGCTCTGTCTGCAATCACAAATTAACATGGAAATTTCTCACAATTCAGTGTATTGCGCAGAGCAAATGGAGTTCAGTTTGGGGTTTTTTAAAACTTAAATAACAATATCTGTGGGGCTCCTGTTTCCCTGTGTGCTGTCCCTGGCATGCTGTGTCCCTGATGATAGAGGACATCTAATAAACTTTTATTTTTATTTACCAAAAATGCATTGTGTTTGGGAGTGTGTCTATCACAGTGCCCCTCTCATTTCAGCTGGAATTGGTTTTTCCTGCAAATTACAATTAAGATTCAAAGCATTCACAGAGAGAAAGTTTTTTAGGCCTGAGTGTTGGGAACAAAATCTCCTACAGTACCCAGAATGTTCCTATGTGCTGTATGTGATTCCAAAGAAAGATGAGCAATTTACTTACATGAACTAGTTAGTATTTAGCTTTGTGATATGAAAATAAGATATTGCCCTGATGACATTTAAAGTCAGTGAAAAAGCTTATTTTGACACCATTATCTGACTGTGGTGTTTCTGGATTTCTTTGCTCATGAAAGACTCTTCCTTGTAGTACATTTAAAATCTAGAAGACATTAAAATGTACTTCCGTGTAGTACATTTAAAATGAATGTTTTCTGGTGAACTCAATAATCTAATCATCGAACGGTTTGATATTTAAAATCTAGTGCTAAATGTTTTCTGGTGAACTCAATAATTTAATTCTCCCCAGCAATACTGCTGTTGATTATCCACGAGGCTTGCATGTATTTTTGTTTTACAGGACAGAAATAGCTGCCCAGACCTTGGAGCAAGATAAGATGCAAGTCTTTGAACTGCAGGAAGGACAACACGAGTGAGTGACAGCAGCAAAGCCGTGAGACTGGGGGAGACAACTTTAATTTATTTGTACATGGAAGGGTCCTTACCTCCTATTTGGGTGATGATAAATGACAAGATGTCGACAGTTATTAATTAAACTGCCTGGCATAGCAATGTACATGATGATAAGACCTAAGAAATGTGCAGCATTCCTCCTACCCCATCATGAGAATGAGGCCCCTCCGCTGTTCTCTGGCACAGCAGAGATTAGAATAAAGCATCAATATTCCACTACAAGCTGGCTACCTAGTAACTGCCTGAACACAGGGCCCTAAAAATTGAAATTCTGCCTCGTGTGATGTGTAGTAATTAAACTTCAGCATTCTTTCTGCAGGAAATGTTTCTCCTCTGTTGTTCCCACAGATCGTGCTACAACAACAATTTTAGCCCCATGAATTATTAACTAATTATGAAGGGAATTTCTCAGTCTGCTTTAACTGAGGAACAAAGACAAGCCCAATTTTTTTTCTTGCCAGATATTGTAATTTAGGACACAAAACACCAAACATGCACGGGGCTCAAGGCTTTGGTCACTCAAGCAAAATGGACTCAGTAACTCAGATCCATTTAAACTTTTCTGATTTGCCTTGCCAATAAAAATGCTTTTCTTCCTCAACAAATACATTGCCACACAATTGCAATATATTTATCCTGTTCTACTTCCATTTATTTCTTTCACATCTATATCCTTTATGTATGTGCTTCTTGGAGCTAAGTATGTCTATATACTGCTCAGTAACTCAGAGTGAAATTTTTGAATATTAACTAATTTTAAATTGCCATTGGCTGCAGATGTGAAGAATCCTTCTTTTATTACTGCTAAATATGTTTATTCTGGCTGATTAGTATGGCTTTTTTGGCCTTTCATACACAGAAGATCTTCTTTTAAACTACTTTTAAAACTGATATCCTTATAAATGCAATCTGGGTGATTGTCCTTTAAATGCTGTCTTAGGAGCTAGATATCAAAAATCAGTACAGCTCCACAGAAATCCATATCAGTTGCAGTTATCTCTTGGGCATTACTTTCTTCTTACTTCTGTTTTTTGGGTTTTAGGGTTTTTTTTTAAAGTTTTTTTTTCAAGATTTCTGAACCAGCCTTTCACCAGACTTGTGTGTGAGGTCTCCCTGTAGAGCCAGGTCCAAAGAAGTTTTACCATAACAGTCATTTCCCCAAAGACCACCCATAAAAAACATTTGCATGAATACCCCTTGGCCTGTGTCATTCTATCTGCACTCTAAATATATATTAGAATTTATATTTCCACTGTTTGCAGAGAAATACAAGTGAATTCAGGATCCTTTGCCATGTCTATATGTGTAACACATACTTCAAAATAATAGTGGTGTTTTTCAGTAAATACAGGGTGATGGCACTGCTGACCAAACCAGAATTCCAGATTTGAGGGCTCTGTAGTTTAAAAGTGAATTGGATGTGGGCTGGGTTTATTGCTCACATGCAAACTGCCAGCTCAGACTGTGCTCCAAAGCAGTTGCACACATCCAGTGGCCCCTTTGGGGTTCCAACCCCCCAAACTAATGAGGAACTAGTTAAAATCCTTACAGGTTATTCAGACAGCACTCCAAACAGAAGATAGAGATTTGCCTGAGGGTGTGGTGCTTGGATTCTGAAATTATGCCAGTTTTCCCGCTAAGGATGTCCTATTCACTTACTCCTACCAGTGGACAATGCTCCACTGAATATTTGCATTTATTAACACTTCTGTTTCCACAAAGTGCAAGTTCAATCTTTATGACTGACTGTGAGTTCTCAATGCCATATTAGAGATTACAGCTGAAAAAAAAAAAACCAGTCCTAAAGAAAAGTGTCTTTTCCAATGGGCCCATTTTTGACTCCAAGGAGGACTCTGGACACCTCTGATTTGAACATTAATTTATTTGGAAGCCCATACTAATTGGTGATCAGGCTTAAATACTTATTTTCACTGGAAGTCTGTGTCATTGTTTGTCCTCTTCCTCCCCTCAATAATTTCCTGATAGCACCACTTTTGTTTCTAGACATGCAGAAATTCAACATGAGTGAGAAGTTTCTGGGTTTGAGCTCTACCCTTAATCTGAAGAACAATTTTAGGAGAAAACTATCACTTTTAAAACTAACTTCTCCTGCTAATTTGACTAGGCAGAAAAAAAAAAAAAATAAGGCCCTGCAAATAGCAGAACTCTCCAAAGGGGGAAGTAATTACCTTAAATTAAGCCTTATTTCTGGATATAAAAAAAACCCCAACAAAACAACAAACCAACAACCACCCAATTCTAAAAGCATGTTGGGCAGACTGGAAGCATTAGAGTTAAATACTGGCCAGTTTATAGTGAAAGGGAAGGAAATAGACAGGAGGAAGGGAGGAAGAAGAGATTAGAGAAATTGAGAGATGTAAATAGTCTCAGAGGAGCCACCGTGTCCCAAAACCTCTCCTAAGGGAAGGTTTTACACCAAAGAATCTGGAGGTCTGAATGAAGAATGACATCACTTATTTATTTAGCCAGAGCTAAGCTGTTTTCTTAATTGAAATAACCTCATGCTTCAAGCATTAAATTGTTGGGGGAGTGATAATGATGTCTGTTTAATTTAGGGGCTTGATAACCATGAAATAAATACCCTGTTGTTGCTTGGTTTGAGAGTATATTTAATTTGCCTGGAAAGCCATGAACTAGAAAGCTTGAGCCTTAGGGTTAATGCTCCAAACATCCTGGGGTGAAAGTCTTCAGTGGGGAGATGCATGGCTTTGGGTTTGTAACTCAAGGATTTGGGACTCAGGACTCAGTCAAGGACTTGAGGCTGCTCCCCTTTGAGATGAAAATGATGGTATTACCCTTCTGGACACCAAGAACAGAGCAATGTGTTCTTTCTTCATCAGAAAATTCACCATTTCCATCTGAAGTGTGGGTTCCCAAGTGTCATGACAGGCCCGCTGGAATCAGCTGTAATCTAAGTGGCCAATATGGGGCAAAAAAATAAAGATTCACATCACACACTCACCTTGGGTGGGGGGCTAAAATGGATGTTTATGGCTCCAGAAGAACTTTTAGCAGACTTCCAACACCTAAATAGGGTCTAGAGGAAACATGGACAGGTCTCTGCATCAGGGAGCCAGGGGCAATGGTTTTAAACTGGGAGAGGGTCAGATTTTAGGAAGAAATTGTTTACTCTGAGGGTGGTGAGGCGCTGGGACAGGATGCCCAGAGAAGCTGTGGCTGCCCCATCCCTGAAGTGTTCATTTTATCTGTACACTGTAATGTGGTAAAGGTGATGTGTTTTAAAGGGTCTCTTTGTGTTTGTCATATTTCAGAATTAGCAGGGCATGTGCTGATGAGCTTAACCTCTATTCAGGCTTTACTGATTCGTTTTATTATCCTTTTTTTACAGTAAGAACTTGCTCTCATAGATGAGCAGTGAAAGCTTTTAGGATTGAAAGAAATAACCAGTTCAGGGTACAGCATCAGAAATGCTTAACAGAGACAGAAAAATCAGCATTACTTCCTCCCTTTGGTCTTGGGACACACTGTGTTTGTTATACTCTACCCAGAGTAAAATTCATTTTGGTGAATAATATAAAAAATACAGCAAAGCCCCATGTTCCCAATGCAGTGAAATGGCAACAAGGCATCATGAGCCTTGTCCATGGAACTCTGCTGCTTGACTCTCCAACATGCAGTGTTAAAATCTGTTTCCACAGGGAAGGAAAATGTCAATCCCTTGAAAAAACTTGGAGTTGAATTTTCCTTTGGTGGCTCCAGGACTGTAGGGAGCAGCTGCACTTTTGTGGAGCTTAAATGACAGTGGCTGCATGTGCTGCAAGTTCTGCAATTTGTGCTGGCTTTATTTTAAATGCTGAGTTATTTTAGAAGTAGATTTCCATTACTGGCCCATCAAGGGGAGTTCCAGCTGATCAAATTTCAGGTTCCAGCTGCACAGCATGTTCAATCCAAACTCCAGCTACAAACAAATATGCTATATGATAGTTTAAGGCTTTTGAGGCTGTTTGTTATAGAAAAGTTGTTCTGTGTGCCCATATGCTGCACTAATTTGAGTGAAACAAGCTAATTATAAGTTGATGTCATATGGCTAAAAAAATACATGTTTATGCCTTCTCTATTTCACAGCGCTGACTTTCTCAACCACACTTGCAGAACACACATGTGATGTGTTTTCTGGGCCTAGGAGCTCACTGGATAAAGTTATGCTCTTTATTGTGCAATTTCTAATTAAAAAGATGAACCTTGTGCAAAATCTTTGGGGCCTTGTGGATACCAGCAGGATTCTTCTTCTGCTGGTAGATTTGTTTTTCACTGAATTACAGCAGAATTCTATTTTTGCCAGAAAAAGCAATGAAGTGAGCACAGTGACTATTTTAAGCCAGTGAGTGTATTGTAGAGAATGTGCCACGGTCTACACAAAGTGATGGAAATAAAAGTGGGGTGGAAAAGCAGATTTGGAGAAATCATGGATTCTGTCTGAAAAAAAGTGACCTGATTTCTTTTCTGAGAACTTCCCATCGTGGCATTGCCCAGTTCTGACAGGCAGCTGCCTCCAGCCAAGGGAGGGTAAAAGCAGTGACCTGTTACTACTGAAACCTCAGCAGCACCTAAACAATGCAAAATTGTGCTGTTCTACTGCAAAAATGACAATGAAGACGTTCGCTCTCTTTTGAAGAATTTACAATTCCAAAGACAAACTATCTAATCTAATCTGCTTTTGTAGAAGGAGCACCCAGCAGATCACTGTCCATTCTTTGAAAAGAACTGGAAGTATATAATTTTGTGTAAAAGAGAAACTCAGATTTCCTACGGACACTTTCTCAAACCCACAGTTAGGGATGCTTTCTCCTCTCAGGTTATGCACACTTATATTAGAGGTTAAAAATAGAGGGTGATTGCAAACATAAATAAATAAATGGACAATCTTAAATTCTCTGTCTGAAAGAACCCACTTGGATGTGGTGGTGGAGGAGAATGTGGCAGGCTATCTCTGAAACATCCTATATTTTGATTTTTCCAGCTGTTAGCAAAACACTATTTCCTATTCCTCTCCTGATAACATAAATTGCAAAAGTGGTGGTTGGAGGTGACTGTTTCAGGGGAAAGATTACAGAAGGCCAGTCATGTCTGCAGACTGCTCATCTCATCCACCTCTAACCTGTGCTAAAAGCAGTGAGAATCATGCAGTCAGGATGGGTGTTGAGAGGAAATACAGCACAAAAGGACTCTTCACCCGCTGGGATTCTGGTAAAAGCTTTTATGACTTGCAAAGAATAGATCCTTACATTGTGAGTTAGAAAAATGCAAGATTCGGAGTGGCAGTTTAACAGCAGGAAACACTGACACTTCTGGTAGACAAGAACTGTATGGGACATGGTTTTTGGGTAAGAGGACCTCTTCTAGGTGAAATATTTGGGAGAAAGACATTCCTGGCTCACCTGAAGCAGGCCTGATGCTTCTGAATTGCCTGAAACCCAGGCTGGAGTCTGAGATGAAGTGGAGCAAGTCTCTTTCACTGGCTAATCAGAATCAATATTTAAAAACCAATATTTCATTGCCTTTAGATGCTTGGGAGACTGTGGAGCAGCTTTCCAGAGAACTGAGCTGCTTTTCTCACTTCAGCACTGCTTGCAGTGCTCATACTGAATTCTGAAAATTAAGCCTCAAGTGTCAAATTCATGAAGGCAATGATAAGTTTGGGAAATGTTGATGCAGTTGTGACAATGGTTTTTGGGTTTTTATGTGATGTATCAAGTCATAGTAAGGAAAGGACAATTTATGTACTGGTTGTCTTGAAAAAGCTGCTCATCTTTGCATCTGCATTGAAAGACCTGCATGTGCAGCCCAAGCTCAGTTTTCTCTGACTTTATTGGAAAATGTTTCTTAAAGATTAAATGAAAATGAGCATAGGTCTACAATACCAAACTGTAAAAAATTTTAACTGTTGCTTGGCAGCCCTTGAAAGGGGATTCCACACTGTTTTTCTTTTTTTTTCTTTTTTCTTTTTTTTTTCAGTGAAAGAAATCTGAAGCAATCAGATTTCAACCATGAATTCTTGACTGACAGTTCACAGATTTATTGTTTTCTTTGGTGGCTTTTTCCAGTTGTGAACACACCAATCAGGAAATGTCTGGGGGAAGCAGAAATGAGAATATGGAAATAATTCTGAGCTACTCATCTGCCCAGGAAGAACTTTTCCATGAGAAACTTCCTGTACCAGAGCAAGGGGTTCCAGGATGGAGGTTCTTTAGGGATGTGTAGGTTGGTAGAATTAAGGATCTCAACACTTTTGATCATAGAAACTGGACTTGACACCCTGACTGTTCTGTAAATCCCTGGCTTTGCAGGAAATCAGCTTTAGACTGTAACTGAAAATCAATGAGTCTTTCTATAATTAATTATTGTTTCTACTTTATTAACAATGTATTTAAAATTAAAAATAACAGATGAATATTTTTAAAGCAGTATTACTTCTTGTTCTCTACAAGTTAAAACATTGCATAAATAATTTTCTGGAAAAAAATAAATACGTAATTCACTCTCTGAAATGACACCTTTTCTCTCTAGGTTCTGGTCCCACATATAATAACTGAAAAATCTATCAACATTTCAAATTTCCACAGTTTATATTATTTCAGCAGAAATTCTACAGGACGTATACAGTATGTGACAATTCACTTTCTAACAATATCCTTTAATGTAAAAACACAAACATTAGTCTGAGTGTTGAGAAGCTAAGTAAAGGAAAGTTGCTGCCAAACTAAAGACTTACCAAAGCTGCATATCCTAAAGATTTTTCTAGAGGAATTCATGACTTAGCAGAGGCTCACTTTTAATGCAGAACCACCACCACACTGACAGAGCTTGGTTTGCACAGTTTTAGTGCTACAGAGTGTGTGGCCAGATACTCCAAACTCTACAGAAGAGAAAATGTAAATGGATGTATCTAAGCTGATATTAAAGTCAAACACGTTCTAGGAAATAAGGAATAATCAGTATATTCTATGTTAAATGATGTATAATGTTAGCTGTTTACAGGACAAACATCAGTGAGGTTATCTGGTTTGAGAGGAGCATCTTTTTCATAAATCTGCTCCGCTTAGGAGGATTTGTTGAATTGTCCCTAAAACAAATCATTGTTCTTAAATCAATATGGTTTTAGTAGCCAAATCTCAGTTTTGAATTTGTCGACCCCCTAATCTTTTAATTAAAAGTATGAAATAGATTTGTCACACTTCTGTTTTGAGAACACCAGTGCCATATTTTGATTTCTGTGTTTGAGAGGAAACAACTGGTGCATGAGGACATCTGATAGTGTGTTAATTTCCCAACAGTTTGACTTCATTCACCATCACTTGAAATCCCTGCCACCCCAAACTTTCTAGGGCTCCTTCAGAGAGTGCGGACTCTCCTGGTGCGTCCCTAATTGCAACCTTGTCCTGCATCCTTGTCCGGGAAAGGGATCTCGGTATTCTTTTCACACCAAGTGAGTGGAATGATGCCTAGCAAAGCGTGACTGTCCCCACAACAGCTTCACTCTCCTCTCCTTCCTACTCGTGCAGGACACACAAGCTGCCATGGACCTCCAAGGGGTGCCTCCAGCTGGCTTTATCTCATTCTCTTATCAGACCATAAGTGCTATAATCTGATCGATTTTTGCCTATGTGAGCCTTTGACCCAGCTTAGCAGAAGGAATTGGAACCTACTGCAGTCAGAACATCGTGCTGCGGCCTCTGAGTGCCTTTGGATGGTTTAGAAACCATCCGGAGCTGCTAGTCTGTGTCACCCAGAGCCACCCGCTAATAGGCATTTTCCAGCTCGTGCTGGTTGGATTTGCCGCTCCTGGCTCTGGAGAGATGGGGCTTCTTGTTCTTCTGGGGCCGGGCGCTTTCCTTGCCGAAGTCCTTGAGCTCGGACTGGTTGTGGTAGCGGGTGTAGCGCTTGCACTTGCAGGACGTGGCCGCTCGGAATTTGTAAGTCCGAGTCTCCTGCTGGGGACAGGCCATGGGGACGCGCTGGGTGCGGCTGTGCGCGGGGATGCAGCGGAAATCCAGCGCGTTCTGCCGCCACCACTTGCCGCGGCCGATGGAGTTGGGCAGGAGGTGCGAGGGCTCGCACTGGCCCGAGCACAGCAGCTCCTTCACCGGCTTCAGGCTGCGGCACGGCCCGTCCGTCAGGAACCGCGTGGTGCGCACCTCCCGGCAGCTGAACGCCGCGGCATCTGCGAACAGGGAACGCGTTAATTCCTGCTCCTGCCTCCTCTCCTGCTCCTGCCTTCTTTCCTGCTCCTCCTTAGACCCTCTTCGTGCCTTCTTTCCTGCTCCTGCCTTCTTTCCTGCTCCTGCCTTCTTTCCTGCTCTTCCTTAAACCCTCTTCGTGCCTTCTTTCCTGCTCCTGCCTTCTTTCCTGCTTCTGCCTTCTTTCCTGCTCCTCCTTAAACCCTCTTCGTGCTTTCTTTCCTGCTCTTGCCTTCTTTCCTGCTCTTGCCTTAATTCCTGCTCTTGCCTTAATTCCAGTTCTTTCCTTTTTCCTGCTCCTGCCTTCTTTCCTGCTCTTGCCTTAATTCCTGCTCTTGCCTTAATTCCAGTTCTTTCCTTTTTCCTGCTCCTGCCTTCTTTCCTGCTCTTGCCTTAATTCCAGTTGTTTCCTTTTTCCTGCTCCTGCCTTCTTTCCTGCTCTTTCTTAAACCCTCTTCTTGCCTTCTTTCCTGCTCCTGCCTCCTCTCCCGCTCCTCCTTAAACCCTCTGCGTGCCTTCTTTCCTGCTCCTGCCTTCTTTCCTGCTCTTCCTTAAACCCTCTTCTTGCCTTCTTTCCCGCTCCTGCCTTCTTTCCTGCTCTTCCTTAAATCCTCTTCTTGCCTTCTTTCCCGTTCTTGCCTTAATTCCTGCTCTTTCCTTTTTTCCTGCTCCTGCCTCCTCTCCCGCTCCTCCTTAAACCCTCTTCGTGCCTTCTTTCCTGCTCTTGCCTTAATTCCTGCTCTTGCCTTAATTCCAGTTCTTTCCTTTTTTCCTGCTCCTGCCTTCTTTCCTGCTCACCCTTAAACCCTCTTCGTGCCTTCTTTCCTGCTCCTGCCTTCTTTCCTGCTCCTGCCTTAATTCCAGTTCTTTCCTTTTTCCTGCTCCTGCCTTCTTTCCTGCTCTTCCTTAAACCCTCTTCTTGCCTTCTTTCCTGTTCTTGCCTTAATTCCTGCTCTTTCCTTAATTCCTGTTCTTTCCTTTTTCCTGCTCCTGCCTTCTTTCCTGCTCTTCCTTAAATCCTCTTCTTGCCTTCTTTCCTGTTCTTGCCTTAATTCCTGCTCTTTCCTTTTTTCCTGCTCCTGCCTTCTTTCCTGCTCTTCCTTAAACCCTCTTCGTGCCTTCTTTCCTGTTCTTGCCTTAATTCCTGCTCTTTCCTTAATTCCAGTTCTTCCCTTTTTTCCTGCTCCTGCCTTCTTTCCTGCTCTTTCTTAAATCCTCTTCTTGCCTTCTTTCCTGTTCTTACCTTAATCCTGCTCTTTCCTTTTTTCCTGCTCCTGCCTCCTCTCCCACTCTTTCTTAAATCCTCTTCTTGCCTTCTTTCCTATTCTTGCCTTAAATCCTGCTCTTTCCTTTTTCCCTGCTCTTGCCTTAATTCCTGCTCTTGCCTTAATTCCAGTTCTTTCCTTTTTCCTGCTCCTGCCTTCTTTCCTGCTCTTTCCTCAATTCCCAATATTTCCTTAAATCCCTTCCTTTGCTCCTGCTCTTTCCTTAATTCCTGCTCTTTCCTTAAATACTGTTCTTTCCTTGATTCCTGCTCTTTCCTTGATTCCTGTTCTTTCCTTAAATCCTGCTTTCCTTCATTCCTGTTCTTTCCGTAAATACTGTTCTTTCCTTCATTCCTGTTCTTTCCTTCAATCCTTTTCTTTCCTTAATTCCTCTTCTTTCCTTAAATCCTTTTCTTTCCTTAATTCCTGTTCTTTCCTTAATTCCTGTTCTTTCCTTAAATCCTGCTCTTTCCTTAAATCCTGCTCTTTCCTTTTTTCCTGCTCCTGCTTTCTTTCCTGCTCTTGCCTTAAATCCTGTTCTTTCATTCCTGTAACCCTCATTCCTGTTCTTCCCTTCATTCCTGCTTTTTCTTTCTTTCCAGGCTCTTTCCCTGCCAGCTCTGAGAAAGCACCCACCAACCCCCTGTACACTGCACTGTGGGTGGGAAGGAGCACTTTGAGGGAATAAAGGTGTTTTTAATGGCTTATTTTACTTCTCATTACCTTCCTCTGATTTTGGGAGTAATAAAGTCACTCTGTACCTCTAAGCCAAGCCTGTTTTGCACCCACCAAAGCCCCCATGCCCTGTCTGCCTGCGCTGTGGGTGGGAAGGAGGAACAGTTTGGGGTAATAAAGGTGTTTTATTACCTTAGTAATTAAGATAATTTTACTTCTCATTGTCCTCCTCTGATCCTGGTAGTAATAAAGTCATTTTGTACCTCTAAGCCAAGCCTGTTTTGCTCTTGGAGTGTTTTTTCTCCTGGTCCTTATCTCAAACCTCCAAACCTCCAGCTACCTCCAGCTCAGTTTATCTCACTCTCTTATCAGACCACAAGTGCTATAATCTGACAGATTAAAAAAAATATTTTCTCTCCTCTGCCCAGCTGTGCAGGGGAGGGTGAGTGAGTGGCTTTTGTGGGTGCCTGGTGCTGGGCCAGTGTCAAACCACAGCGGTTCCTGTAGCAGATTCTCTGAGCTAGACACAAGCTGAATGGCTTGGACAGCAGATTTTCAGAAGAAATATCTCAAAAGGCTCATGCATGCAGCTCCTGACTATTCAGCTACTCCAGCTGTAAGATCTTTGAACAGCAATGTGCAAATTGGTGAATAAAATCCACCAGGTGCATTTCATGTCAGTGCTCTGCAGGGGGGAAATAGAGCAGCTGGGAATTTTTGGCAATATTCTCCTGGCTCCATTTACCTGTGGGCAACACCTTCCCCCAGTGCTCTAGTTTAACTCTGTTGACTTCAGATGTTGACTCCAGATTTAAATTCTTTTGGAAGAAGAAAAAAAAAAGTGCTCCTTAAGTGGTTTTTAGCTTGCATGGTGTGCTCCAGGTTAGAGAAATCACAGGTAGCAACAGCACTAAGGAATTCCCACTATTCAGGCAGCAGCTTTTCCAAGTTTCCTGTTCTCTGTGGTAATTCCACATGTCCCACATAGTTCCCCTGAGAGAGCTAGAGGCATCTCCTGGCTATTAGGAACCTTAAAGATTTTTTTCCTCTCCTTTTTCTCAATGGATAACTCTAGGCAAATGAAGCATTAGAAAAGACAAGATTTCTTAGCATTAAGTATTTAGAAACTTTCCAGTTGTAGGACCATAACTTTTCCCAAAAGTGGCTTTTCCCAAATGACATCCTTGTTGGGAAGACACAAAATTTGATTTTTAAGGGCTTATCAAATAACTTCATCTAGAAGTTATGAATCTACATTAGTTATTCATCTACATGAATGTTCTTCTCTTAGTCAAAAGGACAGATTTAACTCAGGAGCACTGTTTGTGGTGGAAGCCTTCAAAGGTCAGCTCACAGAGGAGGCTGTGTCTGTTAAGCCCATTCTCCTCACTGTGCACAAGGTTTAGTTCAGCAAAAAGGGATTCTGACCCTGAATCATTAGTGGCAGAACAGTATTTGTAGAGACATTTTAATTTTTGGTTTTCCTGTGAAGTACAGAAACAGGACTTTCAGTGCTCAGATTTATATTTGTCAAAGTATATTTATATTTGTCAAAGTATAGCAAGATTTCATTTTTTTTAATTTTGAAGGATTGCATTAATGAAATTAAGCAATCCTTGCCAGCTGTGACAAAAATACTGGCAACTGAACTCCACGTGCACTTCAGTCTAACACTGCCAAGTTCTCTAAGAATCTAAGAAAATTCTGTCTGTCTGTCAATAAAAAAATGTGTTGAATAAGGTGCATTGTACTTCCATAAGGCACAGGCAGTTAAATATCCAGGCACTTGCCTCAGCTCTGTAGGTGATTTTATCTGCATTTATGTCCTGTCCTGTGAGTGTGCAGGTGCAAAGTCACTCGTGGTCTGGTGCATATGCTCCAGAAAGGTCTGGCCACTTTGGATCATAATTTTGATTCCTTATGTTAAAGATGCCAAAAGAAGTCTACAAAACCATTGTGTATCTTAAACAACTGCCCAGTCTCCCTCAGTCTTGGATTTCTTAAGTTATTGTGCTTTCCACTTTGAAAAATAAGCACCTGTCAGTGGGGCAGGTTCTCAGCTGATGTCAGAGTAGCAGGAGGCTAAAAAATGAAGGTCTTGAGATGTGAGAAGAAAACCAACCTGCTCTGACCTGGTGGTTGGTGGGGCTGCCTGGGAGGAACAGAGTGCTCCCCCCCTTAGAAATATGAGAAACTTTTAAGGTCACACTCTCAAAAGCATTACTTTTTTCCCCTTTCTTTTAAAATGTTGATAACCCTGTGGTTTTAAATGCCTTAATGTCAGCTGCAGCAGAAATTCACAATTGCCTTCCAGCTGTCCCCAGAAAAAGGAGGCTGGCTAAGATCTGCCATGCACAACAGTGGAAATTCTCAGTTTGATCTGTGCCTGTGTTGCTCTGTGCTTTATGCTGTGTGTCTGGAGGACCAAGCTTGCCCTATTTTCCAGTGGAAAACTTTTTTAAAGCTACCTTTCTCTGTTTGGTGTTAGCTTTCCATCTTCTGTCTCTCCTCAAAAGGCTGGTGTCTTGCCTCACTGCTAAAGTTAGACACTTGGTCAAGTGACAGTGTATCTTGAATCATTTTTGGCTGCTGGAACCTGGCTGAAGATCTGTCTGTTAGCAAAGGACAGTGAGCAGCACACTTCTCTCATTTAGCTGAACACAACCTCGATGTGCCACTTTTGGTGTGTGATTCTGGTCATAATTGGTGTGGATGTTCCTAAATACTAGAAATTTGTATTATTGTCTCCACTGTCAACCCATTCCCCCATCCTCATATTAAAGAGAGAAAGATAACTTGTGATATTTCTTCACAAAACTCAGAGAAGTGTTAAGTAACATCTACTACAGGTTTTATGTATTGGAGTTGTCTGCAGAGAGCAGCTGGGCAGAGTAGCAATGTTCATCACTTTGATGTTTTCATCAGTAAACTCCAATATATTGTTTCTAATGTTTATATTCATACTTCTTCAACAGTAGATGTAAATCTCTATCACTTAAAGCAGCTGGGCCACACCTAAAGTGCTAATAAACAAACATAGATGGCAACAAATATTCTTTTACAACTTGTCTGCTAGGACCCAAAACAGTAAAAATGATATTTTTCTTACCATTCAGGTCTGGAGCTTGTTGTATGTGTCTTCCTCCATGTTTTGCCTGATTCATGGTGTTGTTGTTGCTGAAAGTCGGCTCCATTGGCGTTTCTGTATTTTCAGTGATCTCAGGAATGATTTCTGTAGCATCATTTTTAAACATCTGCCACCCTTGCACAGAGTGAGATGTGATTTGTGTCAGGACACAGACAGCACACACAGCCCAAGGGATCTGCATGGTCACAGATCAGCTTTTCAGCACCCTGACAGCCTCAGATCCTGGGCAAAGGCACATTATTCCCCTTTTTTAAATCCCTTTTAGAACCAAGCCAGCCAATGGCTATACAAAGTGGGAAGGGCCAGACAACTCATTCATCTCAGCTTTTGTCAGTGTGAAATAAAATGGGTGTGTGGGGGTGGGTTAGTGACAATATTTTACAACTGTTATGCAAAAACCTCTCTTATCTACCTCAATTTTGAGCCTGGCAACAAAAGGTGATAGACAAGACTACAATGAATTGCAACCTGACGAGCCTTCCTGCAGTTTTACTAACAATGGTGTAATTAAAACCCGCTTCTGCCTGCACCCATATTTGAAACTTTGTTTATTGTCTTTTCCAAAGGTTTTTCAGACTTTTTACATTTTGCTGTTGTTATTCCTCTTCCATTTGCTCGCTGTATAAAGTGAGTAAATCTAGAAACTGTAGCTCAGGTATTCTGCAGGGAAATGATTAGGGTTAGGGTAGCTTTTTTTCTCTCCAAAACAAGGAGCTCTACATTTTGTTTCACAAATACACTGGAAGAAACAGGGAAGAGCTTCATTTCAATATGAGAAGTTAATGTGTTTACTTTTCCTTAAAAATAGTTTGCTTGGAGTGTGTTTTTAAATTAAACAGCCAGAATGTTGTACATCATAATTTTTGATGTGCTCCCTCTCACATTTTTAACTCTTGGGAAAAAACACCTAACACATGTTTGCATTTGCTTTAAATTCACTGCATACTACTACTTGTGTGAAGTGTTGAATAGAGGACATGTTCTTGTGTTAAACACAAGACCTTGGCCAGACTGATTTCCAGCCATGGAACAACAACAAAACCAACCAACAAAAAGAGAAAAATCATGACTTTAGCTCTAGGGCATTTATGCCGAAGATGTATTCATGTATCATGTTTGAGAATCTCAAATATGGTATTCTTCCTTGCAAAAACAAGATGATAGTGATGAAAATATCATCATTTCAGTGTCTCAAGACCACATACACTTTCAAGTGATTTGCAAATGATGTTAGGCTAAATACATTAATCTGAAAGCATCTCAGCCTTTAGGAAGGTTAAGATACCACAGTGAGCTTGTCAGAGCTACTGAAAACAAAATGTTTGCTTGAAGCAGTCCAGGGACACGTGTGTGTTCCTGCCATGCTTGTCACAGACTTCCTCAGGAAAATATTTCCTGTAGAAGAGATTCCAAACCCATTCAGTCTGACTTTCCCCTGTGACTGCAGGACTCAGAATGGTTTGCATTCCATTCTGGCAATTCCCCTGGTGGGGTACAGAAAAGAGGTGCCACCAAATGTGACGTGGTGTGCTGTCCCTTTCCATCCTTTGGTGTGCCCTGGATGATGAGCAGCAGCAGTGACTGGGGACATTTCACCCCTTCATGCACACACAAACACCCCCAGCAGCTGCACCATGGCACTGAGGCTGAGCTTCAGCACGGCTGCTCTCTGCCACAGGCCTGTCCTGAAGCACTGCCATCTGAAACACATTGGAAGGTGCTTTCCTTCCTTGTTTTTTGCTCAGCCAAAAATGAGAAATCAGCATTTTCAGAAGTGCTCTCCTTTCCAAATACTCCAAATATTAGAAATCAGCATTCTCAGAAGTGCTCTCCTTTCCAAATACTCCAAATATTAGAAATCAGCATTCTCAGAAGTGCTCTCCTTTCCAAATACTCCAAATATTAGAAATCAGCATTCTCAGAAGTGCTCTCCTTTCCAAATACTCCAAATATTAGAAATCAGCATTCTCAGAAGTGCTCTCCTTTCCAAATACTCCAAGGAATGTCTAAAAGAAATCATGCATTGTGTTTCACACTACAGTGTGCCCTTACTGTCAGTTCCCCTTCCTCCCTTCCTCCAGCCCACACCTCAGGCATCCAACCATCCAATACAAAACCCGCACCCCATCTCAGAAATGACTCTGTTTTTATGGAGGAAAACAAAACACTATTTTCTTTCTACAATATTTTTTCTCCTCAAACAGTCAGGAAATATTCTTAGCACATTCTTTAATACAGACTGTTGTCAAATAATTTGCCTCCAATATGCTCATTATTTTTTCTCTATAATCATCATCATCATCATCATCATCAGTGGCACTGATTATCTTTAATTAACTTCCTCCTTTTGTCAAAGCAGTTAATGATGGTCTCACAAATACAGGAAACCAAACTCCCAACTATTGCAATTATTCTAAGCATAATTTTGCTTACTTACCTGTAGTAAATCTATTTTTGGCTTAGAGCTAAACCGACCAAGCCGTGAGGGACTCGAAGTCCTGAAGGACCAGGAACTAAACAACGATTTTGGTATTATTTTTGTCAGACAGGAATACCACCATGTGTGGGTACTCTCCAAGAGAGCCTTGTCCACAGTGGCAGCACAGCTGGTGGCAGCAGGGAGTACAGCTGACAAGCAGAACAGGAGAGCAGAACAAAGCTGAGTGCTGGTAGTCACCGAGTCCTTGCTACCTCTTTACTCCCTTGTTTAAATGCCTTCAGAGTTGTATGCATCCACCAAAGCTCAGTTTCTGTTAATTTCTTTTCGTGGAATATTTCCAAAAGCTGTCGTTGTCAGTGCAGGGCTACTGGAGAGAATCTGATTTAGAGTAATCAACTGTCACATGAAACATAAAATTCTTCCTGATGTAGCTTCTCCCAAGTACTTAAACAACCAACCCCTGTATTAACTGTTATATATTAACTGTTATTAACTATTATATTTATCTGTATAACCCACAAGGAGAAATAATACCAAAACTATTTCTGAATGAAAAACCAGAAGCTGTATTTAGCTTGTGGCTTCAAACTTCTTGTCCATAAGCTAAGAGGGCAGCCTAAGAGATGCCAGGAACAAACCCAAATCTCAGACATTCAGATTCCTTAGCTACAAAAACATTCTTCCACACCCTGTAGCTGCTTGCCTGCTCACAGTCCTTTAAATCCATTGCATACTACTACTTGTGTGAAGTGTTGAATAGAGGACATGTTCTTGTGTTAAACAGAAGACCTTGGCCAGACTGATTTCCAGCCATGGAACAACAACAAAACCAACCAACAAAAAGAGAAAAATCATGACTTTAGCTCTAGGGCATTTATGCCGAAGATGTATTCATGTATCATGTTTCAGAATCTCAAATATGGTATTCCTTGTAAAAACAAGATGATAGTGATGAAAATATCATCATTTCAGTGTCTCAAGACCACATACACTTTCAAGTGATTTGCAAATGATGTTAGGCTAAATACATTAATCTGAAAGCATCTCAGCCTTTAGGAAGGTTAAGATACCACAGTGAGCTTGTCAGAGCTACTGAAAAAAGTCCACTCCCAAAAATTTGATTTTTGTACTGTTAATGAAGCACAGGAAAAAACAAAAGGAGTTATTGAGGATAGAGTGTTCTCAGAATGAGCCCTCACTGCCAGGGTGGGACTGATACTGGACCTGTTGGATTCAGAGCTGAGCTGCTGTCTCTGAGCTGAACAGTTCCATCCTCAGCCACGTGCTGTGGTTTCCCCACAGCCAGAGCCAAACCCAGGGAAATGGAGTTGTAGAAAACTCTCAAAAGCTAAAAAAAGCTCACACAGTACACATCTGTATGCAAACTTTAAAATAAGAAATACTAACTTAGAAATACCACAGAATAAGGCAGATACTGCTGAGGGAGAAATTGAACTAGAAAGAAGTTTCAAAAGATAGCCTTACAAAAAAGACTAAATGCTTAAAAGAATAGAACTATAAAAATACATTGTAGTAAGACCCACAAAAAGTAATTTTAGATGATTAAAGCATTTGCAGCATAGTGTAGCTAAAGCTGATCAGCCAAGTAATGCTTATAGTGTACTGTAATTAAGAGTTAACTTCTGATTGTGATGTCATGAATTATAACATCTGTATTGTCTCACCCTTCTCATGAAACTAAATATAAAAGAAAAGTTTTTAAAACACCTCTCAGTTGCCCCATCTCTAAGGCAAAAAAAAGCTTTGTCCAACACTTGCTCACTGCCCACCAAGCAGGACTGGGGACAGAATCCCAAGGGTTATGGCATGAGGCGAAGACATTCAAAGAGGAAAAGCAGAAGCCAAAGCAAAGAGAGGCATGAACTCCTCTTGTGGGCAGTGGGTGTGTGCAGCCAGCTCTGGCAGAGCAGGACCCAGCTGTTACTGGGGAGGACCAACAGCAGCACTCCAGGCTGTACATGCTGAGCATGGTGCCAAATGGCCTGGGCTACCCATTTGGCCCCTTGGGCTCAGCTGTCTCCCCCCATTTTCTCAACCCCCAGCCCCTTCCCAGCAGAAAAGGCCTCGGCTCTGTGTCAGCCCTGCTCATCAGCAACAAAAACATCTCTGTAAGATCGTCACTGTGCTCAGCACAAACCCAAAACACAGTCCCCTGGCAGACACTGGGAATAAGGGGAGCCCCACCTCAGCCCAAAGCAGTGCTCTGTTCCAAGGAGGAGTCAGAGGCATCAGGAGCAGGTACCAGGAGTTAACTGGCAATCTGAATCCACTGCTGCTCCTTTCTGAACTCAAGCACCCATCCTGAAGCACTGGCACTGCAGCACTGCAATGCAGGCAGACCCAGCTAAACCAGTTCCAGAAATTGGTTCAGTCACTTCCAGCCTCAGGTGCTCACCCTGCCCACGCCTGCCCAGAGAGGTTCTGCTCAGCATCCCAGCCCAAAGCTGTACAGGTGCAGCTCCAGCCTCTCTGTGGACAACGGTTCAAACTTCACACACTGCCCAGGAATTCTGGTTTTGACACGATCAAGAACTTTGCTTCTCAAACAGTTGTTTGTTTGGTTTTTTTTTTCCCCATGATGCAGCCTTTCCCAAGCAAGTTTCAGCTGCCTCAGAAGAATTCTGCAATGCCACAGACTACAGAGTGAATACAAGAGTCTGAACGCTGTGGTGTGATCTCCTGCAAGAAGCCAAAATGAATGGATTCTTATTATTCTCTACCAGAGACTGCCAAGTCATTCTGGTGGCTTGTCTTTTTCAGTGGTAAGAATTCACTGCATTCACACAGCAGCACAGTTCAGGGATTCAGGGATGACTCTCCAGGGAAGAATAACAAGCCTACAGCTCCATCTGGTGAGTCAGCCAGCCAGCAACATCAGCATACAGGAACTGCAATTAAAACACACACCAGCACTTCATTATTTCCAGGATTTATTTGCAGAAGAAATTAATAGGACACTAATTCTCACCAGCAAATCCTTAAAAGACACTTCTCAGGCTTGTTCTGTTTCTAGTTTTACTCATTGGTGAAGCCCAGAAAGTAATTTTGGAAGAAACTTCTGTGCTAAACTAAGACAGATTCCACTAGATAGTCTCTGTGCTAAAACATCACGGCAAACTAGCATAACTAATATAAAATTTAATAGAAGGTAAAAAGTTCTGCTTCTGGCATCAGAGGTTTAATTAGTTCTGGCAGCTCAATGAAAGTATCTAAATGATGAAAATAAACATTGCTAAAATTCTGCTGCTGTTCTCTGCTGAGGAGGAGGAGGATGTATTTGACACAAATTTGTTTTTCAACTCAGAAACATGCATTATTATTATTATTATTATTATTATTATTATTATTATTATTATACACAGTGCCTTTCATCTCCAAGGCCTTTTATGAAGATGAGTTCTCACATCACCAATCATAATTACTGTAGAAGAAAAGGGTGTCCAATTTTAATACAGCCTTAGCACCCAAAAATGGAATTACAATACAATGTTTTGTGGCTGCTAGCTCTGCATTCAGATGCCATTCATTCTAAGTTTGAAATAACTTCATGGAATGTTCACTTTTCAGCAGTGCACCATTCTCTCCTGAAGTGTTCCTGGCAGTACTGTGGTGCAGAGCTGCATGCCAGGTACAACACCTACCCACACTGCAGCCCCACTGCAGGACCAAAGCATGAAGAAAGAACTACAAGATGTTACTTTTGCTTTCAATCTTAATTTTCAGTTACAGACTTCTTTCCTGTACTTATTCATCAGCTAAGAAAGATTCAGTTCAGTGTGAGTAGGTGAATTTTTACATGCATCATCATTTTACATGCATCACCATTCTGTCCATCTGGACTTTCACCTTTGTTCCTTTGTCACCTTCTCACCTTCCCTCTTCACCCTCTCTCTAACTTCACTAACTCTAAAGTACAAAACCCCTAAGCTATTGCATTTTCCTTCATTGGGCTAGACTTGGCATGGCAGAGATCTTTGTTCCATATTTTATAGAGACACCCTCCCTTCTCCACAGTACCATCCACACAAAAATCACCCCCCTGCTATTCAGGATGAACACATTAATGTCAGTCCTGATGACACTACTTTAGCTGTGGCCAGAAAGTATAAACTCCAAAAGGAGAGTGTTGCTGTTTGCAACAAACAATTCTTTTAAAATGTACCTTCCTAAACTAGCATTCTTGTAAGCAAGATCTCACAGCAAAGGGCAGGTGCTCAGCAATTTCAGAGGAATAAAAAGCTCTGTTTTTTCCAATACATTCTCAATTTCATATTACAAGGAAAGAAAGCTGTCATTCCCATGTTTTAAGTAATCTTTCCTTCTACAATCAGGAAGAGAAATTTAAACGTTTACAGCGTATCACTGTGGGTTAGAGACATACAAGATCTTCCTGGCCAGCTAAAATGGGCAGAGGAATTTGCAACATGACTGTACTTGGAGAGCAAGACTCAGAGGAAGGGTATGATCCATTAATGGAGCAGTGCTCTGACATTTTAACTATTTTTAGCCTGCTCTAAAAGCAGAAACGGTTTCGTTGCTGAGTTGCCTATCAGTAATTTTAAATATGATATACTGTCTCACTTTTTTTATAACGTTGTCTGACTTGTGCCTCTCCACCCTCATATTATAAAACATTTGCTAAATCAGTTTTGTTATACTGAGACAAATGGGCCAGTTACCGTAAGAGTGACCAGTGTCCCATGAAGTAAAATATTATCTTGAATATACGAACACATTCCCCTGTTTTGATTTTCAGTATTTCCTGATACTGACAACTACAGAAGCATCACCATAGGTTAACAGACTCAATTTTAATAAACCATTCTGGTTCCAATCTGACAACTTCTTACAATCTACTCAAGAGTAACAAAGGTCTAATGCCTCATGGTTCCTTAGCTCTTGAATGGACTGGAATTTTGACCTCCAAGTAACAGGTGAAAGATAAAGTGCATCCAGTGTGAATTTCCCTTTTTCTTCCTTATAGTGCAAATAGCTGTTAACAATATATGGTGTGAGACAAGACAAAAAAAAATAATCTATGTTTATAGATCTATGTTTTATAATCTGTGTTTTTAAATTTTAAAAGGGTAATTTATAAATTAGACTGCAGTATGAAAAGTCAGCATTGTAGAAAAGGTAAGGCCAGTATTCCTATTTCTAAAGCCACTACTCCTATTTCACACAACATGAAATTAGTAACTGGGAATTTTGAAGAAGCAATTAATCTACTCCTGATTATATGGATCAATGGGAGAAAGCAAACATAATTTTAATGTAATTAAATGTGTAATTAGCTAGTGGAACTGAGTACTGCGTATTATTACTGAATCGTCCTAATTCAAAGCAAGCACTGAATACTGACTGACTGTGGAGATGTGACAGGGAACACCACGCAGAGTGCTCCTCCACTGTCACTGGAAGGACACAAGAGAGAAAAGGCTCCCTGATGTGGCAGATCCATCCTGTGGAAGGAAAAACAGGAAGACTGGAGCTCAAGCAGAATAATCACCTCTGGAGTTGAACTTCAAGAATCTTACCTTGCTATCCAGAGCCTCCACTGCCACTCCCACACCTCCAAACCACACAGCCCCACCAACAGCAGTAAAACAATGCATGCATGTCCTTTGTGATTTCTGACTGCTGCACTGAGTAGCCAAAACTACACCTGTGGGATCACGTGTGTCACTAATGCAGTGCTTCTGTCGAAAACAGTGTTAAGATTTTTCCTTCTAGAACTACATTAAAGCACAGGTGAGAATGGAACAGTCACCCTGGTTTGTGATGGTTTAACCAACAATTCCAGTCTGCAGTGGGAGATCATTTGCATGAATACAGTGCTGTAACTCACAGGCACACATTTACACACTAAGTCAGGCACAGTGCAAACAAAGCTCCCTCTCCCAGCACTGCAATGACTCATTTCATCTGTAGTAAACAGAATCAAGTCATCATTTATTTGAATAGAATGTAAATATTTCCTATACAGTGTGGTACATTACAATGCTCATTTTTATTTAACGATACCATGCAAGCAATCCAAGAAGTCAAGAGTGATCTTCTGCAAACTGCTTTGTAAGCACACCTGTGCTGGAAGTAATCTGCACGTGTGGTGATTCCATTCTGTCACTGAACAGTGATAGTAAAGAAGAGATAAAGACACTGTAATTCCATACAAGCTTTGAAAGGCATTATATTAGGATACTTAGGACTTAATTATACATCCACCACAAGCACATCTAAATACTACTATTATTTCTTCCTTGTTCAAGTTCTTCCCTCAGCATTTGCTCTTGACATATTTTTTCTAGTATGATTTCAAAATAAAAATAAAAGAGTATTTAATAACAGACTATTTCATGTCCATTGTAACAGAAGAGATAAAAAACTAAACTTGGAAAGACAGGGTGCATCAAGCATGGGCTCTGAATGGCTTTACTCTCACACTCTGAATTGCATAAATCCACACAAAACACTGCATGCACTTTATTTTCCAAGTGAATGCATCTGTGCATTTGTATATATGCTTCCCATTCCTTGAAGCTCCTACATTCAAACTTTAGGCACCTGTGTGCATGAAAAAGAAGCTTTAGAAATTACAGTGCTCCTATTAAGAGTGAGTGAAGAGATGTGTTGGGACTTTTGGGAACTGGTGAGACTAAAGACAAAGCTTAAATGAATCACATTCAAGGTCAATGCAAGCCACATATGCTATGGAGTCTGCAGGGGCTCTTATCACTGGAGTTATCCCTCTAAAAACATCTCTTTATGGCAACAGCTCCAAACAGTGACACAATTTTTTCCCATCTCGAGAGAGTCACAGAGTTCCAGAAGGTTCTTTCACTAGACAAGCAGGAATTCCATCTCGCTTTAGCGCGGCGGTTGAAATTTGCGTCTCCGAAGCGCCTAAGCCATCCTCTAAAGCTTTGGGAAACTGAAAAAACAACCGCTGTGGTGCCGTGCTCTAGGGCTTGATCTTGCCCTCCTTCAGCAGGCGCTCGTTGAGCTGGCACAGCTGCCGGAGGAAGCCGTCGTTGGGGCCGATCTCGCGCTTCTGGCGCACGGCGCAGAGCGCGCTGCGCACGTCCATGCTCCGCCGCAGCATCAGGTAGGCGATGACCAGCGTGGGCGAGCGGCTGTAGCCCTCCCGGCAGTGCACGAACACCTGGCCTGCAGGGACACAGTCACAGCTCAGTGGGGTGTCTGAAAGCAACAGGAAATAACAGACTTTTTGCTGCTTGCCCATGGGTATGGCTGCCAAGACTCTGAAGGGATGTGCTGCCTCAACCTTTCCTCATGCTCAGAATCTATCCACGCAAGCATCCAGAAGCTGAGGGAACAAATAAAGGACTTAAAGGTGGAAAAGAACCCAGATTGGATCAATGAACTTTTCGGGCAATGGAGGTTGACAAGATGGTTTTCACCTTTTATTGAAGGAATTTTTTGGATTGTAATCATTGTTTTTGGATTGTAATCATTGCTTTTCTCACGCTCAGAATCTATCCACGCAAGCATCCAGAAGCTGAGGGAACAAATAAAGGACTTAAAGGTGGAAAAGAACCCAGATTGGATCAATGAACTTTTCGGGCAATGGAGGTTGACAAGATGGTTTTCACCTTTTATTGAAGGAATTTTTTGGATTGTAATCATTGTTTTTGGATTGTAATCATTGCTTTTCTCACGCTCAGAATCTATCCACGCAAGCATCCAGAAGCTGAGGGAACAAATAAAGGACTTAAAGGTGGAAAAGAACCCAGATTGGATCAATGAACTTTTCGGGCAATGGGGGTTGACAAGACAGTTTTCACCTTTTATTGAAGGAATTTTTTGGATTGTAATCATTGTTTTTATTGTTTTACTCATGTTTTCCTGTTTAGTTAAGTGTCTGCAGAAGTCTTCATAGTAAGAAAAAACAGGGGAGTTGTGGAATCCTCTGAATCCTTCCCCCTCAGGGAAATCCCCAGAGCATTGCCTGGGATAGACCATAGTTTCTTCCCACCTGGGCAGACAGAAAAAACTTCCCAATGGACTCTTGCTTAATACTGATCAATCCCAGTTCCTTTCCCCATAAGTCCCAGCTTCTCCTGGTTTCTCCTTTCCCTATTTCCTCGTTGGTTGTGGTACCCTGGTGGCCAGCCCCATCTTCCCTGAAAGCCAATCCCCTTTGCCCTGCCCTTTGTGCCTCCCCATGCCCTCTCCTACTTAACCTTGTGCAGAGCACGTGCTGTCTTTTGTCTCTGGTTCTCCTTCAGTGTGGTGAAATAAACCTCACTGGAACTGATCGTACAAAAAGCCCTTCTGCCTCTCTTTGCTGAGCTAACCATGGTGAGTGTGGTGTGTGGACTTGACTGCTTTGCCTGGATGCTTACCCAAGCTGCTGTTCCACAGGAGATGCTTACTGGGGAATAAGATAGAGGTAGCAGCAACCACCACCTGAACCCCATGCTGTTACAGGAAATAGCTAGGATATGGAATGTATTGATAACAGTCCTTCCACAGCTTGAGAGCTGAAATGCTACAGGAGACATGCTGCAGTTAGAAGAGAGGTGTTCACACTGGTAGTAGCTACACAGTCTGTGAGCAAGGGTAATGCAAAAGAAAAAAAAATAGGTTGCATGTCAAACAATCTCACTGAAACAGATTTTGCTGTATCACAAGAGTCAAACGATGTCTATTCACTGCACTTCTCCAGTCTTTGTTGGGTTTGACAAGCTTTGCCCCTAAAGATGACCAGTACCAAAGAGCACAAATAAATGAAGTTTAAAATACACTGATAACAAATATGCTGTTTGGCATGTACTGCATCTCTTCAAGGATATCCAGCCTTTCTGCTGCATTGCTGCCAACTGCTGCACTAACTCCATGCTGCATCACACCTGGCCACTTCTCTGGCTATTTATGAGGCCACATCAACACTCAAGTAGATGAAGCTGCCTCCTCTGCAGAGACAAGAGGCAGAAATATCCAACCATGCTGTTTGTCAGCACCAATAAAATGTTTCCAGCTGACAGATTAGGGAACTCACTCTACATAATTAGGTGGGTTGTACTGAGTTTGCATGGCAACATTTTGGTGGTGGGGGGGCCACAGGGGTGTGTTCTGTGAGAAGATGCCAGAGGCTTCCCCTGTGTCCAGAAGAGCCAGAGCCAGCTGGATCCAGTGACAGTGGTAGCACCTCTGGGGTAACATATTTAACACGGGGAAAAAAAACAAACCTGCTGCACAACAGCAGGTGAATGAGAGGAGTCAGAATATGTGAAAAAACCTCTGCAGACACCCAGGTCGGTGAAGGCAGAAGGAGAGGGAATTCCAGGTGCTGGAGAGAAGATCCCCCTGCAGCCTGTGGGGAGGACCATGGTGAGGCAGGCTGTCCCCCTGCAATCCATGCAGGTCCAGAGCAGAGCAGACACGCCCTGCAGCCCGTGGGAACCCCATGCCAGAGCCAGGGGACATGCCCAGAGGAGGCCACGACCCATGGGAAGGCAGCACTGGAGCAGGACCTGTGGCTCCATGGCTAGAGGAACACATGCTGGAACAGGTTTTCAGGCAGGATTTGTGATCCTGTGGAAGTCCTGCACTAAAGCAAACTGCTCCTGGAGGACTGTGCCCCATGGAAAAAGGGATCCAGCCTGGAGCAGGTAATGCAAAGCTGCAGCCTCTGGGAAGGCCTCACATTGGAGAAGTTCTTGGATGTCTCCTGTGGGTGAGACTGGAGCGGGGGAAGAGAATGAAGAGGAAGGTGTGTGTTCATCAAAAACGTGTGATTAACTGGCTGCAATCCCCATTCCTTGTCCCCTTGTGCTGCTTGGCATGAGGAGGCAGAGAAATAGGGAATGAAGCTGAACGTGGAAAGAAAGGAGGGGTAGAGGAAAGGTCTTTTAAGGTTTGATTTTGTTTCTCATTCCCCTACTCTGATTTGATTGGCATTAAGTGAAATTAACTTCCTGATGTTGAGTCTCTTTCGCCCGTGATGGTAATTGCTAGGTGATCTCCCTGCCCTTATCTTGAGCCATGAGCCTTTTGTTTTCTTTTTCTCCCCTGTCCAGCTGAGGCAGGGATGTGGTGGCATGGCTTGGTGGGCACCTGGTGTCCAGCCAAGGTTAACCCACCACATGGGGAAATCCTACAGTGAGGTATCCAAAACCAGAAAAGCAGGCCACTGCTCCCTTTGAGAGATCAAATCTGATTTTATTGTTTCTCAGCTTCTTTCTCTTTAACCTGCTTTTCCAGAAATTTTCTCCTTCCCAAATGCAGTGGGACATGTGGTCCCAGTCTACTCTCCAGAGTAAATTGTTTTTTGAGACAAGAAAACAAGCTTAACCATACACACACACTCCTATCATAATTACAACTTGCTTTGAATCACACCAACAGAAATCCTGTTACCACATTTGCCTTAAACAGCAAAAGCTTCTCAGCTCAAGGCAAATCATGGTAAAAGAGCAAAAATAATTAATTCTCAACATTTCTTAAGAGCCTGTAGTCATAAATTAGCAAAATTTGGAGATTCTTGATTATATACACGGAAGAGAATTGACTTTTCAGCAAGTGGTCAGCAGCAAAAAGGTTTCTAGCCTTTCTCTGTGAGGGATACCAGACCTGCCTTCCAGACCTTCAGGCACTGCACACTAGAATGAAACTGAAGGAGAACACTATTATATTCCTCTTCTCTTCACTATCCTGACTCTACACTCCTATGTCAAACAAAAGTAACCATTTGCAGTAGCCAGGTAACCTTAAAACTGACTCCAACATCACCCAGCTCCAAAGTTCCTCTCTGTTTACCACGTTAAAACACCAGTGGTGGGTGTGGTAAACAACTGCTAAGGCTGAAAGAATCAGCAAATGAACCACTGCAAATCCAGATTGACTCTGAATTTACTGACCCTGAAACTACTGAGATTAAACTGAGCAGGTACAGTCATGGCACAGCAAACTCTTCTCTCCCCTCGCAGCCTGTTTCAGTGAGTCACAATGCTAACTGCAAGAGTTGCATTTAATTTTTAGAATTTTTCATACTCCACCAAAGAGGATGTAGAATTTCTTTCCATCTGCCAAAACCTACGTCACAGCTCCAGAACCCCTTTCAGAGAAAGAACTTCTAGAATTGTGGGAGTTCTCATTCCTCTGATTCAATGCTCAGTCACGAAGCAAGAAGGAAATTAAGCATGTGCAGAAATAACTGGAATGTTGAAATAGTTAGACAACACAAACACCATCTGTCCCACTGCACTGTGTCCTAGGATTTCTGCTCTGAGGAAACACACTACAGAGAAATGTGGCAATAAACAACATTGCAAATATAACCTTCAACTTTCCTGCAATCCTAGGAAATAGAGGCAATCAACACGTAAAATAATGTAATGACTTCTTGTAATAAAGAATGTAAGGTGGCAGTCTGTATTCCCACTGTACATTTGGAAAAAACCCATGTAACGGGTTATGTGACTACTCTTTAGTACTTCTATTCCTTATATCACTTCTGCCTTTAAAATGTAATTTCTAATGTCCTTAAACAACTTTTAGACCATTAACTTATTTTTTTAAGAATATTTTTGACGTGACTTAACCTTTCTAAGGAAAAGTAGAAACATCTCTTCCCAGAAGAAACTATAATAAGATGCAGCAGCTGTTTCCCATTTCAAAGTCACCCCTACAGCGACAGACTTCCCTTTGCCATGTACTGGAGACCTACAAGTATAAACACAAGACTTGGCTATCTCATTGTGCATTCTTGTGCCTGTGATTCAGGCCCTTTATCTGAGTTTTTCACTTGGTTGTTCTGTGGATAATATGAGCAAAGAAGCATTTTAAACAGCAAACCTCTAAGAAACATATGCAGTGCACAGAAAACATGGTAGAAAGGTATTTCAGTTTGCCTTACCATCCTTCTGGGAAAGGGCTTTGTCAATAAAATCAGCTGCCTCCTCAAAATAGCGGCTGAGGTTGAATTCCTGTGTATCGTTAGCTTTAATGCCATGGTATCTGATGCCTGTGCCTTCATAGAACTCTGCATTAGTGTTCACATGCATGAATGATTTCCCCTCTGCTGCATTCAGAACATGGGTTATCCCCAGGCGCTGCAGCCTCATAATGTTCTTGGCTATGAACCTGCATGACAAAAAGTGTCAAGAAAATGATTAGA
This sequence comes from Anomalospiza imberbis, assembly GCF_031753505.1. NCBI lineage: Eukaryota > Metazoa > Chordata > Aves > Passeriformes > Viduidae > Anomalospiza > Anomalospiza imberbis. Next base: position 2,667,373 of record NC_089702.1, on the reverse strand, counting down.
ATTTGGTGAATCGTCTCAGTATTTAGGTATTGATAACCAAACCCTTGAATTTTTCTGTTAATAGATGCCAATGTGCTGTGCCCAAAAGTGAATTGGCTACAGGTTATAAATTCACAAAAATATTCAGAGCCATGGTCACTACTTGTGCATGAGAGAATGCTGCTTCCTTGGCTGACAACTGAGGAATGCACACATGAAAGTGAATCTGCATCTGTTACATCCTACTATGGCATAAAATTCTAACTTTCTGAACATAAAATTCTGACCAAAGTAGGAAAATACTGGAGATGATAACACATTAACTTCTAAGATTAATTATTGCAGAACTTGACAAGCGGTACTTGCTACTTTAGCAGGCAGCCCAGACAAACTGACATTTTAGGGGGCAATTTTAAGCACTGTGAAACAGCACTGACTTCTTATCAGGCCACAAGAAGAAAGTAACTGAGTAAATGTTACTTAAATCTTCAAAAGACTCATCTAAGGGCTACTCAGAGGTGTAGTCCTATGCCCTGTGCTATTCCACACCTCTAAAGTCTTGGGAAGATCAAGGCTATGCAGAGGCCAGCAACACAGAGATATCATTCAGCCTTTGAGACTCAGTGTTTCCATCACAAGTGTTACAATTTTCAGTGTCTTAGCTGAAATCATGAAATGTGAATGTGAAAGAATCCAGATTAAGTGATGTTTAAGATGCTAAAGTGCTTAAGAAAGCATTCAGGACTTTTAGGTCAGCTAAGTCCTTTCCAACTCCTCAGTTTTCCCAATAATTGTAGCAAAACCACCAGCTTCCATCTTTAGGTGGCTAAAAGTGACCTACCCTATTAGTGAATAATTGAGCTGGATGATAATAATCATGCCTTTCAGGCTTGATGATGACAATTAATTAGATCCAGTAATAATGCCATAAGCTTTGATAAAAGCTCCAGGATGCACACTGGCAAAGAACCCATGTGCTCAGTAACACAGCTGACCATGCACCAGTCTCTGCTTGTGCCCTGGCATGCAATCTGCAGTAAGAGGAGCTAATCATTAAGTGATATCAGGACACCATGAACTCCTTTTTGCCACAATCCCACTGCTTTTCATTCTGAGTCTGATTATTTCCATATGTCAGTCGCAATATTTGCCTCACCTTCCTGGGAAGAAAAAAAAACCCACGTTTTATCACACCACATGGGTCTCCCAGTAAAATCTAAGGCCCACTGGTCAACATTAGCAGGATGTGACAGAAAGCTTGAGCTGAAGGATAACTCAGTTCCTGCACACTCTGTGAAAAGACAGATTGTTTTAAAAATCAGCTTTCAGTATGTGTCCAACTGGATATGAAAACAGAAATATTTTTTAAAATCTCCCTACAGTTCAACTCATAACTTGCAAATACAAGAGGTCTTAATGTTAAGCTGAACTCCAGATAAGCATTTGTGCAGTATCACTTTGGACAGGTTTCTGTGAGATGGCAATGCAGCCAGGGCTTTTGGCTGGACACTTAGGTAATCTAAAAACTTAAACACCCAAATTAGTCAGTTTACATCTATATGAATCTCTGAGTCCATTCACTCACAATTTTGATGTAATTCAAGGCCATGAACATCTTGAGAATTCCTTTCTTCCTGATGACTGCACACCCCTTAAATTCTAGTGAAAGTAGATGAAGATTTATGCATGACTGAAGCTTCTACATTTTCTGCTGTCTGTGCCAAGCAACTATGGCAATGAACCAAATATTTGTAAGACTTCATTACCCAAACAAATGCTGACAGATTTTCCATCTGGCAGGACATCATCTGTGCCAGGGGAGAAGTTTCAGTGTCTGGAGAATTCTGCTTTCAACACAAAAATCCTACAGAGCAAGGCCAAACCAAAAAGTGTTAATTCAGCGGTGAGTTCCTATGCTTAGCAGGGTGAGAATATGGTTTAATTAACATTATATAGATCAGCATGTATCTGACTGTTCAGCATCAACAGGAACTCCCATCCTGAAATCATGGTTGAATGTGGCAACAGACTGGCTTCCCTGGAGGCAAACTCATTCCCAGTGAATGATTTTTGCAGATTTTACAGATGATTTTCTTACACAGCTAGAGGTGAAAAAGAGAGAATTTGTATGCCATTTGTTTCTCCCTTTCCAAACAGTCCTTGGATCTCTCTCATCCTTAACATTTCATTCCAGCTGCATCATGTTGGATGTTGAAATGCTAGCTCCTTCAAATAGCAGAGAGATGCTAACATCAGCTTCATCTGGTTCCTGAAAAAAAACCACAGAATCTCGTCCATTCTCAATATGGAAGATTTAGAGTTCCTCATCCTGTGAGAACCACCAGTAAGAAGGGTTTCTTTTGAACAGAGATGAATTATTTTACCAGCCACAAAACAGGTTTTGGAGAACCATTCATCAGCAATTTAGGCTACACGAGGCTGTGAACTATTGGCATATGGAATTATAAACAAATAAACCAAGTTTTTAATGGCAAAAAAGGCCAGCCTATTAACACATTTTAATTTGCACTGTCCTGTCCATGCAAAATTGTTTCCTTACCAACACTTCCCTTAGAGTCACTAAATTTAGTATTAATTTTGGGAGAATGCCCTCCATACTCCTTACAACACACCTGCACTTCTAGCACATTAAGAGCAAAGAATTGCTTCATGGGTTACCCACATACATTAAAGCAGGCAGAAAAAAAATAAGATTGGGCATTCAAAACCAGAACATTTTTACCAAATACAGTTCTGGAGACAAGGTTACAGGTTTCCAGGCATCTGGGAAAAACCCCCACAAACAAATTCCCTTAGTCAGCAGTTCAGAAATCTAAGCCTGTCCATTTTCAGGTAAAACACTGCTTTTCACAAGAATGGGTGCTCTGGATAAAAAGCCTCCCACCCTCCAGTGTGCTGACTGCTCCCTCTTGTCCCCATTTTTACGTCACCTGCAACCCTGACAAAAATTAATTCTGTCCAACCCTTCTGGTCAGATTAAGATGTTACACTGAAACACATCTCCACTTAAACAGAAACACAAAATGATGTGCACTTGCAGTGCATCCCAAATTGTTATTTTCTTACTGTTTGAAAAAGACATAATTGTGCTAGTCTATCACCTATACAATTCTTGCTTTAGGGGTATTACATTTTTACTCTTGCCTTCACAAATTTTGTCTAATCTTCTTGAGAGGTCAGAATTGCCTATGGTAATATGGAAACCCATAATTTTTTAAAATATTTTATCATTTTATCTCTGCATTTTCATTAATTTTGACTTTTGTGTATTGCCTGGAAGATCTGTTACTTTGGCTCTGCCTGCAACTTCCAGTCACTTGACAGATAAACTGTTATTCTACACTGTGACCCAATCTAACCTCATCAGCCTCAATGTCTCTTTGTTGTCATTTTTATCTAAAGATGAGTAACTCTTAACGAGAGACAGCAGCACTGCTGTGCAAAATCTTCTAAAATGTAACCAACAGAAGTTTCTGAATCTCACTCAGAGGTTTGAATTTTTTCCTGTGAGTTCCTGTTCAAATTCTATTGCTTTCATATCACATGTTGGCATTCCAATCCCCCTACTCTGGCTTCTCTGTGAATTTTTATTGTTATAAAATCTTTGCTGCTTGTTATCCAAAATGTGACCCTATATTGCACACAGCAAGAGTAAAAAAGCTGGACATGAAGCTCAAAATTATGCTGGAAATTCATATTCTTCCAGAATGACTAATATAGCAAATGCCGCTTCAATGCAGAATATACCTCAACTCCACTTGATACAAAACATCCTCTTAAGAATTAATATTATTTCCAGTTAGAGAATATCAAAGTTCACCATGCAGTGACCAAATCTTAATGCAAATCCATCTATCCAACTAGACCTCAGCATTACCTTAACTCTCTGTGGATGCTTCAAAGATATTATTGCCTCTTAAGTCTTGACAAATTAAGTAGATTATCTGTTCCAATTGTGAAATAGTTTTTTTCAGCCACAAAGTTATTTCTTAGTTTTAGCTGCTCTCCACAATTTTTCAGCATTCTTTTAGAAACACTGACAATACAACTGCATGTTTTCTGTTTATCCAACTACCAGCTGAACTGTTCCTGTGCTACAAACTGCACTGGTGCTTCAGATATTTCTGTTTGTCACTTATTACATAAGAAGTCTTTCTCAATGGTCAAGATTTCTACTAGGCAGAGATTTCCCACTGTTCAACTTATACCTGCATTATCTGTTCTGAGACAGGCTTGCAGGCGAACATATTAAAATCCATACTCTCTAAATAAATTACTGAACAATGCAAACGACTCTGCAGTACCTAACTACCTTCAAAGATATTTTTATATTATTTAATGCACAAATCAGCTTGCAAGCTATGACTTCCTCTTCTCCAGGTAAGTGCTGTAAGTGTGAAGGAGATGGTGGCTGTCACACACCAGACTGGCTTCTGAGTGACTTCAGTCCCATCTCTACACGTGCATCTCCTGCACCAACCTGCAGTAACAAACATAATTTGCTTTGCCTTAGGAGCAAGTTAGTGACAAGCTACGATCTTGACCTGTAGGAGGTACAAACCTAAAGTAAGAACAGGGAGCCGGTATATTATACATGTATTAAAAAAAAAAAAAAATCCCGAATTTCACAGGCAGACGGACCAAAAAGTGGAAGGAGAATCAGCCGGCTAGGACAGAACTGGAGCGGATAACTGAAATCATGATGTGCTGTAAAAAATAAACCCCGCAGGGCCCGCTGAGATCCAGCCGATCCCGTCCTGCAGCCTGACTGCCCCCGGCTCGAAGCACCGGGAGCTGCTCGGTGACTGCCCTGCGCCTCACGGCCCGGCCCGGCCCGGCCCTCTGTCCGCCGGGCACCGCACCCGGCCCGGCCCGGCCCGGCCCGGCCCTCTGCCCCCCAGACACCGCACCCGGCCCGGCCCGGCCCGGCCCTCTGCCCCCCAGACACCGCACCCGGCCCGGCCCGGCCCTCTGCCCCCCAGACACCGCACCCGGCCCGGCCCGGCCCTCTGCCCCCCAGACACCGCACCCGGCCCGGCCCGGCCCGGCCCTCTGCCCCCCAGACACCGCACCCGGCCCGGCCCGGCCCTCTGCCCCCCAGACACCGCACCCGGCCCGGCCCGGCCCGGACCCTCTGCCCGCCGGGCACCGCACCCGGCCCAGCCCGGCCCTGCCCCGCTGTCCGCCGGACACCGCACCCGGCCCGGCCCGGCCCGGCTCCTCTGCCCGCCGGGCATCGCACCCGGCCCAGCCCGGCCCTGCCCCGCTGTCCGCCGGACACCGCACCCGGCCCGGCCCGGCCGTCTGCCCGCCGGGCATCGCTCCCGGCCCGGCCCGGCCCGGCCCTCTGCCCCTCAGACACGGCACCCGGCCCTGCCCCGCTGTCCGCCGGGCACCGCACCCGGCCCGGCCCGGCCCTGCCCCGCTGTCCGCCGGGCACCGCACCCGGCCCGGCCCCTCCGCCCCTCAGACACCGCACCCGGCCCGGCCCGGCCCCTCCGGCCCCCGCAGCCGCCCGGGCCGGGCCCGCTCCGCGCCCCCGCCCGGCCCCGCTCCGGCGCACTCACGCGTTCCCCACGTGGATGCGCGGCACCACCTCGTTGCTGTGCGCGCTGGGCAGGCTGTAGCAGCCGCTCCCGTTAGACAGGAGCTCGTTCAGCTCCTCCACCGAGATCTGGTAATCGCCCATGGCCGAGCCTCCGCCCGCCAGCAGCCCTCGGCGCTGCGGCTCCAGCCCGGCCCGCTCTCGCTCCCGCTCCCGCCCCGCCCGGGCCCGGCCGCCGCCTCAGAGGCGGGGCCGCGGCAGCTGCCGGGGCCGCACGGCCGAGAGCAGCGGGCGGCCGCTCGGGGAGCGCAGCAGCGGCGGCCGCTGGCCCGGAACGCTGCGGGATGGAGCCCGCAGGCCTCACGCCGAGCTCAGGGCTCTCCCTGAAGCTGCTGCTGGTCGGAGACAGCGGCGTGGGGAAGTCCAGGTGCTGCCGCGGCCCGCGCGGGGCCCCCCGAGCGCAGCCCCGGGCTGAGGCCGCCCTTTCTCTCCCCACAGCCTCCTGCGGAGGTTCATGGACGGTGCTTTTGATCCGCGCCTGACTCCCACCGTCGGTGAGCCCGGAGTGCGCCCGCCCGGGGCTGGGCTTGCTCCTGCTGGGCTTCTTCTTGCTGGGCTTGTTCTTTTTGGGGCCCGGAGCCGGGGTCGTGCGGATGCGGGGGGCTGCCAGGGCGGGCATTCGGCGGTTCCTTCTGACGAGCCTCCCCTTCTAACTCGTAGGTGTTGATATTAAAATGAAGAAAATGGTGGTGGAGGGCCGTGCAGTACAGCTGGCCATCTGGGTAGGTCGTGTTCCAGACAGAATGGGGTATGTTGGGTTTTGAGAGATGTACAAGCTTCAAGAGCATCTTTTTGTGGTTTCTTCACTCCCGCTTCCTTCCTGCTCCTCCTCTCTCTTTGCTAAAGTCTTCTGCACCTTGAGATTTTGTCCTTAGGCTACAATGCGTGCAGAAAGTGTTGTGATCGTACAGCAGTAGCTGCAGACAAAGAAAAACGCTTCTAAAGGCTTCCTTAGCCAAGGTTTGGGACTTCCTTCCGTTCCAGTGGAGCTTTGAGTGCTCTTTGCTGCAGTTTCTCCAAGGCTCTGGGGAGCGAAAAGCTTCTGAAGCTGTTAGCATGTGAGAGAGGCTCCATCAGTGGAGCTGGTCCTGCCCAGTCTGACCCCTGCACACAGTGCACGGAGATGAAGTCCCCGTGGGACACATGAAAGGTGATCCAGGAAAGATTGTTTGGATTAATCCCACCTCAGGCAAAGACAAACCCAGCCGGCAGAGAGGTGCCTGCAGGAGCCAGGAGCACAGAAATGGAGTCAAGCAGACAAAGGTGATGCTCTGGGTAAGGAGCTGGGTGATTGTCTGTAGCATCACAACACTATGTGATGCTTTATTTTGGTTAAAATCACACCAAAAAACCCCACAAACTTGTTCTTGAACTATTTAAAGCTAGATTCAGATTAACTGGGAAACCTCGAGCATTTGTCCTGAACTTCCTGATGCTGAATTTTCAGCATCTGCAGACTGAAATCAGATTGCAGCCGATTTGTGTGATCAGGATTATTTGTAATATAAAACAAACATTACATTCTTCTAAGTGGAATGAAGGAGCCTTAGGAAGGAGAGATTTTATGTGTATGGTCATAGGTATTTGAGGAAGAAAATGCCATTACTAATTAAGTAATTGGGACTAAAATACAATCTCCTTAGTAACAATGGGTTGAATTAGGTAAGTACAGTCCCAATTTTAGTTTCCTTTTTTTTTTAAACAAAGAATAAATAGATTACAATATAGCTGTTAATCCATCAATTGTAAGCTGTACATAAAAGGAAATAAATTTAAAAAAATAATATTTGTTTGACTTGTTGCCTCCTTATTATTTGTTTTGAATTCCATATTGTACTTAGTACCTCACTTCTTACTTATTAATGAGTTTAAGTGAGACATACTGCAGTAATAATTGAATGAAACTACTGATTTTAAATTTCTTGCCTCCTTAGGTTCGTAGCAGTCTTGAAGTAGTTCTTTCTAGCCAGATTTGTCTTGTGGTAAAGGAGCAGAGGGAGATGTTTGGAACCTCTCAGTCTCCTTTCCTGCAGAGTCTCTCACTGGAATATCAGTTATTCCTCACCTCATTCAGTTCAGCTGGTTTTACACCCATCTGTGTGGCTGCTTGCCTTTTATGTATTTCTCTGGAGTCCCTTTTACTTTCCTATTGTCTCACTCATGTTACAGGTGTCTTTTTGTCCTTTTTACTTCCAGTCAGGTCTTCTCCGTGCTTTTCTCCCACTCCTTAACCATTTTCTGCTGCTGTTTCCTGACTGCTTTCCTCATTCTCACATCAATATTTCATGTATCCTTACTGCTCAGGATTAAAAATTTTAAATTTTAAATTTGCTCATCTTGTTTCATTTAAAATACCTTTTTTAAAATTATTCTAAATGTATTTGATGTTGTGTGTTTGGGGTTTTTTCCCCTCCCTCTGTAGGATACAGCAGGACAGGAGCGTTTCAGAGCAGTGACTCCCAGTTACTACCGAGGAGCTCAAGGGGTTGTTTTAGGTATGAAATAAATGGAAGAAAAGCATGATTACAGAAATTCTGGTCTTTATTTCTCCTAAATGTGCATTTCCTTGCAAAAGGAGGTTATCCAAGATAATCAGAGGAATAATTATGGTTTTTACAACATTGCTGCTCATTAGCTCAAACACTGAGTATGCAAAACCACAGGCAGGAAATACTGCTGCTTCAAAATACTTTAAATTAAAATGACACAGATGTCATGCTGCATGCTGTTGAGCGGATGAATTATTAGCTTTGTAGTTATTACATGGGTGGTTTTCTGGTAATAAGGCTAATCAGGGGTTGTGTTGTGTGCTTTTCCCCACGATGTTTTTTTTTTTCCCCCAAAACTATTGATGTGATTGTTGTGATTATGGGAAGACTTGGGGTTTGTACACAGACAAAGCCCTTTCTCTGTGGCAACAGTAATTAGAAAACAGGGGTTCTTCCTTTCAGGATTTGTGAAGGTTAACCTTAACTTTGCTGTACAAAATATTCTTTCTATTATTTTTAAAGCTTAGTGATTTATGTACATGCAGTTATTGTTACCAGTGCCTAAAAGCAGCTTTTAACTCAGTCCATGTTTTTAGCAATGGTGTGTGCATGTAGTTATACATAAAATTAGATGACAAAATACCTATTTTAAAATACTCTGTGTGGGCTAATTCAGCACTACCAACAGGTAGAATATTTCTGTTGGTAAATCTGTTTTTCCCTTGCAGAGGTGCTTGTGTTCTGTAATCCTGAAGTGACTTTGGGTGAGCACAGCCCAGTGTGTTCCAGCTCTGGGAGGAGTGTGTGGTTGATGCCCCTTTCTGTAGTTCCCTGGTACCTTTTGCTTTTTCCAGGCAGTAGTTAGGAAGTGTGGATGGACTAAGTTCTGTCACAATGAAGGAAACATTGTCCAGGACTCTACAGCTGTTAAGCTCCTTTTCCTCTGTTCTCAGTGTATGATGTCACAAGAAAAGACACTTTCACAGGAGTAGGAGGCTGGCTGAATGAGCTGGAAATGTACACCTCCTCCAGCAGCACTGTGAAGATGTTGGTTGGCAATAAAACTGATAAGGTCAGTTTGGGAATGCATCCTTTTCCATTGTTCCCTGGATTATTTATTCATCACAGTGTGTAAATGTGAGGTGAGTGCTCTAAGTAACAGAGCTGTTGTGTCAGGAGGTAATTCACTCTGCTACTCAGTTGGGAAGGCTCCACTTCTATCATTTTAGAAGCAGATATTGTTAAAGATTTAATGGGAGCTTTCCTGGAGAGATGCAACTGATGATGTTCCATTAAGATGGTGCAAGGGTCTGCCCAAAAACTGCTGCCTAACACTGAGCTTACCTGCAGCACAGCTGCTGTTTTCTGACCAGCCTCTGTTGGACAGGAGCTCAGCTCTGTGGAGTGTGGCTGTGAGGTGCACTGCTTGCTGCTTGTTTCTGGGCTGTTCTGACACTTTTAGATGCCTGTTGCACAGTGAGGTGCTCTGCTCCTGCCTTGCAGTGAGGGAATTTGAGTGTGGCTCTGCTGAGCTGGGTTCTCCTCTGCCCCGCGCAGTGTGCCCAGGTTCAGAGCCTTTGATGGGCCTTTTATTCTTGACTGCTGGGCCTTTCTGCTTCTGCTTGATTCAGAGCACAGCAACACATTCATTTCCTGCTGGTTTGGCACATGGTGTGGTTCTGGGGCTGTGTTGGACTTGGATGATCCTGGTGGGTCCCTTCCAGCTCAGGAGATTCTGTGATTCTGTGCTTTGATGTTGCTGCTGTTCCGTTTGACCCCCTAACAGCCAGCCTGGCAGTGAGCTATAGAGTGGGAAAATCCAGTTGATTAATACATATCACAGACATTTTTTCCTTTCAACAAAACCTCATTTTTGTGGTTTTGTTGTCATTTCAGTGGTGCTATTCTGGGTACTTTTTTAAAGTGGCAAGTGTAGCTTATTTCAGTCATGTTTTCCATTTGTCTCTGCAGCCTGACCGTGAAGTAGAGAGAAAAGAAGGGCTCCAGCTTGCTAGGAAACACTCACTGCTTTTTATAGGTATGCACCTCTGGGACAAAAACCTCCACGTTCAAATGTTTATTTTGGTATTGTCAAGCATGAATTTACAATTGTATTTCAGGTTGATGGATTATTACTTTTAAAAAAATACCTAATTAATTCCTTTTGTTGTAATTAGTGTGCAAGGATGTCGGTTTCAGCTTCTGCATTGACTGCAACCAGAAGTATTTTTCTCTGAAACAGATTTACTGCATATACTGTACAGGCATGAATTTTATATTCTCTTGAAACTAGCAGGATTTTTAAATTCAGAGCCCAGAAGACTGAAATTTTCCTCCTTACTGCTGTCTGCAAGGACCATGGCTGATCTTTCATTTCCAAGTTTCTGTTGCAGCTACATAAAAGACAATATTCTTAGAGCAACAATAAAATGTACAATGTGAAGATATAAAGGTGGGGAACAAACTCAGTTTCTAAAGAAAAAGCTTCTTGAAAAGATTTCTAGGAGAAATTGAAATACATAGGGGACAACCTGCAATCCCCTCTGTATTCTTTGTTTCTCAGCTTTATTATGGAATAATTATCTTCTAGATTTGCTGTCACAACCTGAGAACAATTTCTTTTTCTCCATTATGGAGAAAATGGGGAACTGTGGATTTCTTTTTGGTGGAAAAATGTGATACTTCGGTCTGGGATGTATTTCTGTTTATCCTATTCAACTTAAGTGTACCTTTAAGAGAGAATGGAGAGGATGATCACTCATTAAAAAACTCCCATCTTCTCTCTGGTCCCAAAATAAATTTTTCCAAAGTGGAATATACTCCCTGCAAATAAGATAAAATATTTGCTTCCCCCTTCCTCCAGAGACCAGTGCCAAGACACAGGATGGAGTGCAACATGCCTTTGAGGAACTGGTCATAAAGATCCTGCAGACTCCAGATCTTTGGGATAAGGGCCCAGCAAAGAAGGGAGTCCAGCTCATGGAATCATCAGCACAGCAGCACAAAGGGTTATGTGGTGCCTCCTGTGCACTTATTTAAATGCACAGGTGGCTGTTCTGCCTGACTGGAGGGGACTTGGAAAGAAAAAAGGGGTGGGGATGGGATTCCAAGCACCAATCTGTGCCATCAGTTGTGCAGATCCAAAACACAAACTCATTAGCAAAATACATTTTTATTCGTTAACAAAATACAGTTTCTCCTTATCTTTTGCACAACTGCTGTCTGCAGGTATTTTTTTTTGGTAGCTCTCAGATTTTTCACTATTAAATCATAGTGCTGCTTTGAGTATATGACCTTCAACATGGACTTTTGCTGGAATTCCTGCCTCAGCATAAATAAGGTGGTATTCAATTCTGGAATATTACTGAGAAGCTTCTCTCCCCTGGGATGCCATGGGAGGCTTTTAGGCACCCACGTTACCTTCATGTAGTTACTCAGCAGGAGTTTGATCAGTGGACATAGTTTCCTGGTTTTGAATGGTTTTAAAAAGTCAAAATTGCTACATGTCCCCAGACAGTAAGCTGAATTACGGGTTCATTTTAGGGCTGTGATGAAGAGGATGTGTATTTTAACACTTGTCAGGAAAAGTGCAGGACACTGAAGGGGACCCTGTGCTGTTCTCTTTGCACTGAAGATCAGGGGTGAGATGCACTCATCATTTTGGGCTGTCTCACACCATGGCTGTGGTTTTGCAGTCACTGAGGTTCTCTGCAAACCCTTGTCCTCTTCCAGTAACCACAGACAAAATTGGAAGTTTTATCAGAATTGATAAAAATTTTATCAGAAATTGATAGAACTCAATTTCACAGAAAATTGCTGCCTGTGGGAGACTTTGCACTAGGGTGAGTCTGTCACCAATCCCACTAAGAAGTCACCTTTTTATCTTTTACACTTTTAATGGCAATATTGTATTTTGCTAACTTACATTAAAGTAACTGAAAATTTCAGGTGTACCTTGTATTTAACTTGTGCCTTGCTTCTGTTAATGCATGTTTCTACTATTACACTGTGTTAGATCATAAAACATACAGCTTTATTTACTGCTAAACAATCAAAATATTTTAAGATGTTATGATAGCAACCTTACTTTAAATAAATTCTGACCCTTAGCTTTTTAACTTAAATCTGAGTCTTCTAAATACGTTTATGTCTTGCAGACTATAAAAATCTGTTTGTAAGCTGAAATACAGACCTAGGGTGAGATCAATCTGGCCATTTATTATTTTCATAAAATGACTTAGTTTGAAATGCTGTTATTGAAATAGTTTTTAAAATATTTCCCTCGGTTTTTCATAGGATCAAGGTACATCAGTCATGAATTCCCTCTCTAAGAAGCCAAATCCATTTTGGTGGCTCTGCTGGCACATGGTTGCAGGGCTGACAGCCCACTGCACATGGAGGAGTCCTCAGCATTTTCTGAGGCCACCAGGCTGCAGCGCTGACAAGTGCAGGGACCTGCCTGGGAAAAGTTCTTGTTTTTGTAGCAGTGGGAACAGAACCTCAATGCCCATGGGCAGGACCATACATGAAAGCTGCCATTTGGAGAGGATGGATGGGGGTGCTTCTTCTACACAACTTTATGGGCTTGACAGAATGTAGATTCAGTGACACTGGTATGTAAGAAATGTGCTTTTAATATGCAGCTTCTAGTTCTGCTAAATGGCATGGAACAAGAATAACATCATCTGTTAAGATATAAGGAACAGGACTGGTACACCAAAAGGTCTTGTTTAAAGGGCACAATACACAGGAAATATTAGACCTCAGCAGGCAAGTGAAACCAGAAAGTAGTTGCAGCTAACATGCACCTGTACAATGCTCTCCCCTAAAATCCCCCAAGTATAAAGCACAGCTACAGAATCATCTCTGCATCTTCCTAAGACCCACTCAAAAATACTGTATATTCAAGTCTCCTCATATATATACAAGGTCCTCTACCAGTTTTCTTCTTCAGGCCAGTTAGATGCTCTGGAAACCTTTACCAGATTTGGAACAGAAGTAGTCATAAGTGCTGGAAGGATGATGATTTTGACCTGTAGCTCCTCCTTTTAGCGCCCTTTTTGGAGCTGTTCCATTGGTGTCAAGGCTGTCCCACCAAGTAGCACAGGCAAAGATGTTTTGCAGGAACAAAGCTTCTTAGCTGTCCTGTTTTAGAACCATAAGCAGTTGTTTTCACGTACACTATAAAGTTGACCAGTCATACAGGTACACTCCCAGGTTGTTCAGCATTTGTGACTGGGAAAGTGGGCATAAGCTGTGGCTGAGCAGACCTGCGACCTGTGCAAGACAACGTGGAGTACTGGGAAATGTGATGGACATAAAACCCTTCTGTAGCTGGCTTAGTTTTTAGTGCCTAACTAAAGGATTTGCAATTAACGCTTCTGTGTGAAGGGAAGCATGTTTTGCTGGCCAGTTGAACTTCTGAGTAACTGGCATGGTGTAACCTCTCTCCAAAGAACACTTCCCGCCCAGCTGAAGGAGCTTGTTCCCAAGGGTACTTTATTCTGAGGTTTTAAATCTAGCCACAAAATTTGTGGGTAGAATTGTGGCCGAAGGACAAAGCTTACATCTTGTCAGTGTCTCAGCACAAAATGCTTTGGAAGTGTGGGACCCTCTGTGAAACACCACTGTAACAAAATGCACAATTTCCAGTCTAAAGATCCATACAAGACTGGACTGGCTTATTTGGTCTGAGTATCAACTTCTAAATCACAGCTGCTATTCAAAATTTTGACTCAGAAAGGCAGTGTCAGCTTGTGACTTTGTTTAGTGTTTCCTCATACAGTCTTTATTTATTGCCTTCTAGGTAAGACCAGCAGTTTTGAAGCAAATTCAATGTACTTGCCTTTTCTAATTCATGTATTTACAAAACATTTTTATACAGTCTTTCTCTTAAACATGGTAACAAGCTATGACCTAACCCAGCTGACTGGCACCCAAAATGAATCCTTGTTTAGTTTATCTAACACAGTTTTCAGCTCATTACATGCACTCTGGAGATCTTCTTTCACCAGTACAGTGTCAATTAAATGGCCATACTGCTCTTCAATGAATGCTGCTGAATTAATAATTTCCTGCTGTTCTTCATCCTGCTGATCAACACAAGATATTGGTATGAAGTTTACAGCATGCCCTTCTGGTTACTGGCATTTTAAAGTATATTAGCACAATGAGTCATTACTCTGAGAACATGTAACAAAAGCTGCTACCATTAGGAAAAGGTACTGAAGATATTAAAACTGAGATCAAGGAGCAGAATGCCACAGGCAGCTGTTCCAAAAAAATGCAAGGGGTCTCAGGGAAGGGAGAAAATATGTTACAGGAGTGACATAAAATGGTGATACTTCATTTTATGTAGTTGTAGTTACTGCCTAACCCAAGATATGGGAACCACACTCCTCAAAAACTGAAAAGAAATGCTGTCCCAAGTTCAGTATTTTTGAGGGCTTACACAAAAACTAACCAAGTGAATTAAGTTCTGTAACATATAAATTTAAGTTCAGGTTACCCAAAATAATGACATTATGCACTCTGTTCAGGTTTACACATCACCAAGCTGCAGCTGATCTAGGTTTGATCCTCAAGACATCCACATACTGTGTTTTATGAGTACACCATTAGAACACTGGCTGTGTGGGTGTCACTTTGGGGGTATAACAAAGAGCTGGCTACCATCACCTTTTGATGGGCTGCTCATCAGAAATGTAAAATGATTGTTGGTTTATCTGAGTTCAGCAGCAGCTTCCCCTGCTGCAGCTTTGATGATGTACCCAGATTCATATGGAAGACTGGCACTTGGCTTCATGTTACTTCAAAACCTGAGTAGCTAAAGAATCAAAAATTCCATTCTGAAGTTCCATCTGAAAGGCTACAGCACCTCCTTAGTGCCCCACTTTTTAGCTCTTGTTATGGAAGAGGAGCTCTTTCATGTAACAGAGGTGCTAGCCCAAATACTTTTTTCATGTCTAAAAAGAAGAGATTAGAAGTTGGAATACTTACGAAGGGGGATGAGATTTCTTCTGACATTTGAGATTTTAAGACATGTTTTTTCTTTTCTGAAATGAGAGGCTTCACAAAGATAACATAAGGCTTAAACTCAGGAGTCCTCAAGTGCTTTACTGCCTGTGAACAGATGATTTTTTGTTATAAGACTTCTTTTTTTTTTTTGTTATAAGACTTCTTTTTGCTACATGTCCATGCTAGACTCAGACTGGTTTCAGTGGTTTCACCTGACCACAGCAATCTTGCTCTTCAAACAAAGGCTCATGCCAGTGTCCTGGCTAGCACACAAGAGTGCACGGAGCATGGCCTGAATAGCACTGTGATTCCAAGAACATGGCAAAAAATACCGAGGAAAGTATAAAACACCATGACTTCATGGACAAATAATGGTTTGCTTTGCCTAAGCAGCCAAACACTGCAAATGTTAAACCTGGAATTCATTTGAGGTAGTACCACAAGCCTTTTCCCAGCCCAGTTAGAAAATCTGGATCAAACTTTCAAGTATTAACTCACAGCATGGGGGTATTAAGAGCAGGTCTACTGGCACTGCTTACACTGCTCCTGTCCTGGGGTGATTCATGATGTTACTGTATTGTGTATCTGCACCCAAAAATGGGAACTGTATCTTTGAGATCCTACTAATGAGAGCCTTGGGGGGGTGTGGGTGTGCTATGGCCAGCTTTTTTAAATCAGAACTAGAATAGAAACAACAACTTTGTTCTAAGGATTGTCTCCAGGAGCTGAGCAGGCTGGGACAGGGATGCACATTAGTCCTACAGCAAGGGAAAAGTCCCACAGTGAGGACTACTAAAGAGACACCAGGCTGTGTTGGATTATACTCTTTTCTGACCCAGAGATGGAGCAACTGAGAGGTGTTTTAAAAACTTTTGTTCTATTTTCAGTCCCATGTGAAGGGTGAGACAATAGAGATGTTATAATTCACACCATCACAATCAGAAGCCAACCATTTCCTAATTACAACACACTGTAAGTGTTTCTTGGCCTATCAGCTTTTGCCACCCCATGCTGTAAATGCCTTAAAGCCAATCATCCAAAATTATCCCTCGTGGGTCCTACTCCAATGCATCTTTCACAGTTCTATTTCTCTAAGTATCTAGTCTCATTTGCAAGGCATGTCCCAGCTGCACATGTAGGAACTGTAACCACTGCACTGCATTCCCAAGAGTCCCATTCTGCTCAGGCAGCAATATGCAAATCATATTTGCATTCTTTAAAATAAGCTGCAGAACTTACTTCAGGTACCACATCCACCAAACAAACCTTCTTTTTGGCCATCACAGACCGGATTGCCTCCAGACTTGTGCCATACAAATTTTCTTTGTACTCTCCATGTTCCACAAATCTAAAAAGTCAATACACTTTTAAATACCATCTACAAAAATTATTAAGAATATTTAACTTAGAACATTTGATAGCTGTTCAAAGCAGTCAAAGAGGGAGGAGAAAGGCAGAAAACCAGGGGTGAGTAGGGAGAGATTTTATTTTTTCCACTTTTTTTTTTCTTCCTTGCTTAGCAGCAATTCTTTATAAATCATTAACAGTTAATCAGCACTAGTGACAAAAAGGGAAAGAAGAATGGATATTTTTCACAGAAAACAGAGCAAATGTGGCAAGGAAATGGACTGCAGTTCTCCCATCTTTTGGGAGACTAATAAAGACCTGAACTTGGAGGAAAGACACTTGGGCTCACAATGGCAGGTACAAGCACAGGTTGACTCTAGCACACACTTTCCAGGAGACTTGTGAATGAAACTTTTTGCCCATCACATTAAACAGACAGCAGGCCTAACCAAGTATCTGTTACTTTCATTAGATTCAATTCTGACCGATCAGAAGACTAATGCAGGTTTAAATTCTAACTCAGGATCCTCCTACTGATGTTATTCCTAAATTGCTTTCAGCTAAATGTTTGAGTTTGCTCTGACAGTCCAGACTCAGTAAAGAGCTTTGTACTTAGAAAGCTGAATCCTTCTAATACAGCTTGTCCAACTTGTCACCTGATTTTGGTATTCATGCGATGTAAAACTGAACAAGCAATATTTTTAAATAGTCAATTATACCAGTATCTTAAAATTAACTCACTTGTTTTGCTGTACATCTGTCTCAAATGATTGCTTGGAAACAAAATTGTATTCTACTCCCTCTCTCTCATGACTTTTCCTTGACCTTGTTGTATCTAGAAGAGAAGGGAAGCAAGACATGGGAGACGTATCAGCCTTTGCAAACGTTTTCTCTACTTAGTTCCAGTCACATTTTCACAACTTCAAACAAGAAAGTTACACAGTGGCAAATTCAAATGAACAAAATAGAAATCAGACCATAACATTTTGTTTTAAACTCAATCTCATATATTGTATGACCAAAAATGCAGTTGTTTGCTCCCAGGAGTGCTGTAACTAACAAAAAAAATTAGGAAGCACCCTTCTTACACCTGGTAGATTTAGCAGAGTATATCCTACAGAAAACAGTGTAATTTAATTGTTGGGAATTCTGGACTCTCATTTTCTTGGAAAGCTCAAAAATAAAACCAGGAAATATATAGAGTCCTATTATGCTGCCTTTGAATTTACAGTAAGAATACTCATGGCTGTTTCCCAAGGTATTGTGTGCATAATTATGTGAGTCCCTTACTTTTGGTGCAATTTCTTTATAATTGTTATTACTGTAGGAGAAGCTTTGATGATCATTCTGCAAATCTGTGCCAGACCATAAAAGTGGTGTCTCCTATTTTTTTTGAGTATGTTTAAAATCAAGTAGGAATTACTCACTTGGCTTCTTTTGCGAACTTACTAAAGTCTGCCTGAAAAACTTTCTTTTTAAAGGTCTTAAATAACATATAAACACTGCCCTCAAGGTTAACTTTTTGGATTCAAAAAGTAGCTTTTTGGGGAATAAAAATAAGAACTGATTTTTGTGTGTGTATTTGGTAATTCCTTTTTTTTTTAGAAAATAATACAGTTAAAAAAAATTCAGTGTAACTCTAGCCACAAAGCCATGCAAGAATCACTAATTTCTCTATTACTCTGACTTGCTTGTTTGAACAGCCTAGATATACTAATCAACAGCTTAAAATCTTGCCCAAATTTTGACTTGATTTATTGCTGGTTTTTTTTTTTAACTGCAGCTGTAATGCTGTTCTCAAGAAAAGTCATCCTCTTTTAAACACACAATGTTTTGGCTGACTTTTAAGATACTAGTTTATCACACCAGCTCTTTTTGCTAGTCACATTCCATTTTTTCTTCCTGTATTCAGTTTTTCTTTTAACAGACACGGAGAAAACGCAATCTGCCCACTCAGAAAAACACAATTTAAAAACCCCACTGAGCTGACAGAACTCCAAAATGCAGGCATGCCAATCACCTATATTCACAAATATTCACCTATTAAGGGCAAACACAGAATATTATAATGAGGAAAAAAAAGGGAAGTACTTCAGAAATATGCATATAATCAATAATCAGAGCACAAATTATCATTAGTGCAGATGGCACAACATTCATTAGACAGCATTTATGGAATGAAGATCCACCAAACACAAATCAGTAAATTTTACTCACGTGGAACTGCAACACCATACTCCTGGGGGTTCTCTGACACAACTTTTTGCTTGAGCTCACTTAACTTGGCCCCCAAACAACCTAATAAAATCAAATAAAACTGTCTGATAGGCTTCTGTGTGAAATGAAATACTGCAGAAAATAAATATATCAGTTGCACACAAAGAATGTGATTCAGAAGTGTGCTTGCAGAAACCTCTTCATGAGAGAACTCATGACCTGCTCTGCCATATTCTGCTTTGAAGATCAACAGGAACAAATGTAATTCTTTGAACAACTGCTGGACAGTCACTTGGCAGACACTAAATCAGGAAATCTGTGATCCTAGCTGTCAGTTCTATGAGATACCCTTGAATTTTAGGGCATCCTGAGAAACTGGCTTAGTACAAGGCTGACAAGCTGAAATGCAATTGCATGCAAAATCTTGTTAGGTAATTCTAACATCTGCCTCTTCATCAATAATTCTGACAGCCTATGTAAACACTGGAGTATAAACCAAGGGAAAGTGAGTCAGAAAAATGAGAAATAGTCCTGCATCGTTATTTTTAGAAGGATTTTGTGAGTTTGATTCCTTGCTTAGTTTTTTTCCCTCTTTGTTTTTTAATGTAATTTAAAATAAAAGAGCGAGTTCTGACAAAAAAACAGAAATGCATTTTAAAAACCCACCAGAACCACAAAACACCCCAAAGCAAACATCTAAATAAAGCCCCTGGAAGGGCAGGACAAGGGAAGAGGGAGAAATGTGAAAAATTTTGAACCAACTGGGTACCTTACCAATCAAAACCACCAGCCTCTGCTGTTCACCAGGCTGTTGCTGATATTTTGTGACTTCTTCATATGTGAGGAACTCTGCTCCATCTGCCTGCTCTGCTTGCTTGCCTTCATTCCCATTGTTTTCCTTCTCTTTACGACTTAACCTGAAGCTCCTGCGTAAACCAGCTGTGCGGGAAACAGAAGATACATGTTCCCACCTACCCAGATGTTCAGGCTTGTTCAGCTTCAAGTTATTGTCTTCAAATGTGAGTTATTCCCATAAATTTTGTCTATAATCAAATCAGTGCATATATGCTCAGGTTATAAGAGAAATCTGTAATAAAAGCTGCTGCCATTAGGAAAAGGTGTTGAAGATATTAAAACTGAGATCAAGGAGCAGAATGCTGCTGGCAGCTGATCCAAAAAATGCAAGGGGCTCCAGGGAAGGGGGAAAATATGCATACAGGATAGAAAACCTAACATCCCATTGCATATGGGATAGAAAACCTCACATGTGGGATAGAAAAGCTCACATATGGGATAGAAAACCTCACATGTGGGATAGAAAACCTCACATGTGGGATAGAAAACCTCACATGTGGGATAGAAAACCTCACATGTGGGATAGAAAACCTCACATGTGGGATAGAAAACCTCACATGTGGGACAGAAAACCTCGCATCCCATTGAGTATGGGATAGAAAACCTCACATGTGGGATAGAAAACCTCACATGTGGGATAGAAAACCTCACATGTGGGACAGAAAACCTCGCATCCCATTGAGTATGGGATAGAAAAGCTCACATGTGGGATAGAAAACCTCACATCCCATTGCATTTGGGATAGAAAAGCTCACATATGGGATAGAAAACCTAACATCCCATTGCATATGGGATAGAAAACATCACATGTGGGATAGAAAACCTCACAGTTGGGATAGAAAAGCTCACATCACCTTGAGTATGGGATAGAAAACCTCACATGTGGGATAGAAAACCTCACATTTGGGATAGAAAACCTCACATCCCATTGCATATGGGATAAAAAAACCTCACATGTGGGATAGAAAACCTCACATTTGGGATAGAAAACCTCACATCCCATTGCATATGGGATAAAAAAACCTCACATGTGGGACAGAAAACCTCACATTTGGGATAGAAAACCTCACATCCCATTTAATTTGGGATAAAGAAACCTCACATATGGGATAGAAAACCTAACATCCCATTGCATATGGGATAGAAAACCTCAGATTTGGGATAGAAAACCTCGCATCCCATTGCATATGGGATAGAAAACCTCACATATGGGATAGAAAACCTCACATGTGGGATAGAAAACCTCACATTTGGGATAGAAAACCTCACATCCCATTGCATATGGGATAAAAAAACCTCACATGTGGGACAGAAACCCTCACATTTGGGATAGAAAACCTCACATCCCATTGCATATGGGATAAAAAAACCTCACATGTGGGATAGAAAACCTCAGATTTGGGATAGAAAACCTCACATCCCATTGCATATGGGATAGAAAACCTCACATGTGGGATAGAAAACCTCAGATTTGGGATAGAAAACCTCACATCCCATTGCATTTGGGATAAAAAAACCTCACATGTGGGACAGAAAACCTCACATCCCATTGCATATGGGATAGAAAGCCTAACACCCAACCTATAATAAAATCCCCTAATATAACTTTAACTGCCAAGTATTGGTTATGTCAAGGTCAAATTATGCCTCTTCACAGAGATAATCTAAGTTATGAATGTATGGGAAATTCATTTCAGTAGTCCAGTTTTAATTTTTTAATGTGGAGGTGGGTTTTTATGGGGGGTTTTTATTTGGTGGGAGTGTTTTGTTTTCATTTTGGTTCTGGGTTTCTTTGAGGTGGGCATGCTAGGGAAGAGGTAAAGGGTTTTGGTTACTCACCTATGTAGTGTCCATTGAAATAGCCTTCACAGTCACAGTCTTCTGTAAATTAGAAAGCAAGGAAGAGGGGGTAGGGCACAGGGGAAAGGAAAGTGAGAGGGAGGAAGGAAATATCTTAGACAATGCGTGTGATACAAGTCGGGCTCATTGGCAAGGAAAGAAATTTTATACCCTGCATTGTTTGCACATACTTTTTTAATATAATCATTGCTAATACTAAAAAAAATACTTGCCTTGACTAGTGGTTTATATTTGAAAAAATCCTTGACTCTGATATTGAACTATTTTATATCTTGGTATTTACAGTTCCCAGAGTTTATGCTTTTCAGTGTTCATGACATTTGATTAGTGCTGCTGGTAAAAGTATGAGACTCAGGCTTAAGTAAAAAAGAAGACTCTACAAACACAGAGCTCTTTTTTAAATTAATAACTTTATACATGAATATGATTATATATGAAAATTTCCTCTTCTGATATTTCATTATCATTTGGGCTAGAAAAAAGGGCATCAGAAATTACAAAGATGAACTCTAACCTCCTTCATTTTGACCGAGTTAAATTATCATTACTTATTAATTCTTTATTAAAAAAATAAAGATTTGATGCTTTGATCATATACATCTATGTAAAATACCATGTTAAAAACCCCCAACCTGTCCCTCCTCAAATTACAACCACCCCCAAGGCCCCCAAAGTGTGCATAATAAAACCATGATAACTTAGCTGCAAAAAAATACTCTGCAATCCTAAGACAAATACTGAGTTCTCATACTTCCTGAAAGAGGGATGCCTAGTTAACATTTAGAAACCTGTGCCCTTGCAATATTTACAGAACATTTTGGGATGGTGGTGTGTGGGAAAAACCCAACCACAAGCAAAAATCTATAGCACCTAGAACTTTAACCAAAGATGCCAGCCAAGAGAGTGCTTTGGTTTTTAATGAGTAGTTGTAACCAAGCAATGCCAATGTGTACTCCCAGAACATTCTGCCTAAATTTAAAAAAAAATCAAATAGCAGTAAGATCAATTCATAGCTAAGATCAGAGCTGTTTTGTTTTTTTGTTTTCTGCTGTTCAAGGCAAGCTCTTTCAGACTGTGCTTTGACAGCTGGCCATGACTGCTATACTCTAATTCCAGAATATGATTAGTACTTTCATCAAAGTTGATGGAATACTTAATACTTGGAATATGAATATCAACAAGCAACTGTAATGTGAAAAAAAAATATCACAGCATATGGAATTGCAGGAAATACCTGATATTTGGAAAGGCAGCTGGTACATGACATATAAACTGCATAAGCCCAGAGTTGCTCATAATGAAAATAACACAGAAAGCAATGAAGACAAATCACTTAGGATTGACATGTGTGCCCTAAAATGTTAAACCCCACTATTTCTTTATTTTTTAAACATACAGCTAGAAAGACTACATTTAACTTGCAAGTCTTTGAACCTCACTCAGAAACCTACAGAACATGTAAATACATCTCAGAAGACAAATCTTTTCTTCTGACTCAGAAGCAAACTTGGAAGTTACCATTACTTAAGTCATCAATCTGACTTAGATTAAATAATAATTCACAAAGAAAATATCCTAGGAACAATATATCTACTGTTCCCTTTGGAATTGTAGCAAGTATTTCAGAAAATACATTGGTTCTTTATATTCAGACAGAAAGTGAGTTAGGAGAGCACCTACCTTTGTCAGAAGACTGATCATCTATAAGTTAGCATGAAAGGCAGAGTTGGGATGATATTAAAAGATGGACAAATAATTGATCAAAATTAGAGAAAATGAAAAGGAAGGTTCTTGTGGTTTAATTTGCTTAACAGGCTTTCCTATCATAAAAAAAAGTACTGCAATACAATACCTTTATCAACTGATTAAAGAATTTTGGGCTGAAATGTAGTTATTATAACCAGTTAGCAGCTTAATTGTCTTGAAAAAATCCCAGATAAAGCTGAAGCAGCACTCCTCATTACATGCCTCCTAATTTGAGTGTAATGGAAACTAATTTGGAAAAGCTTCATTTTCATCAGTAATACTGTTTTATAACTTGATTGAGCATCCTCCCTCCTTGTAGCATGAGAATACCTGTATCTCATCATGCACCAAAGGCAGAAATTCACTTCTATTACTCAAAAGGGACCATTTCCAGAACCCTTGTCTACACGAGGGTGGCAGCCCTAGCACAATCCTGGCTGCACACAGTCACAGGCTTCCCCCCACATCAACAGTGCTAAAATACCCAAGAGCAACAGAAACACATTTTGGGATAATTGTAACAGCTTCTGCTTTCCAGCACTCCCTAGGAATTTCCTCACAAGTAGAGGTTTTGTGAATAATTCAGTGTCAGAGACTGAAGAGCTGTAAACAACAATCACTCTCAAGTCTACTTAAGACCAACTCTTTATCATTAAGCCTGAAATACAGATTATATTTCCAGCTCCAGTGATTTTTATGCTCCTTAAAGCTACACTTTATTTTCATATGAGTTTGGAGTAGTTTCATACACTCACATAAGAATTTTGAGAAGTATGGATTAGGTTATTTTTGCAGCTTTCAAATTTCAAACCATAGAAAAAGTGTGAACACTAGCAAATTTTAAGGCATCTAAATATGTAAAGCCTCATGTTCTTGAGAGCAGGAAGAGAGGGACAGCTATGATGTTTGAAAACAATAGGCACTAGCAACTTGGATAAAGCTCAAACCCAAATCCTCCCCATGGCAGCTTGTGTCCATGCCTATCAACCAATGGCAGATGGTATTTAAAATATCAATCAGTGGCAAAATACAGTCAAACACATCATTATTGAAATAACAGAAAAATACTGAGAACTTAGGGTCAATTAAAACATCACTGAAAGAACAGAACAGACTTACATAATGGTTTCTTCAGAGTTCTGGTATTCTGCAGAGTGCCTGTTGTTCTCCTGTAAGTCAGACGTCTGAATAGAAAAAAAAAAAAATCATATTTTAGATATGGAAAGTCAGAATTACAGAGCATTTATAGCATGTTATACATATAGCATGGAAAATAAAGAATGAAATACTGCTTTTTCTAAAAAAGTTTAAAATGTCTCTGATTTAACTATTTAAAAGGTTTTATTTAAAACTGTGACAGTCTCAGATTGTTACTGGCAAGGGAATGAAAAGAAAATTCTAAAACATTCTATGCTTTAATATATCAGAGCACAGAAATCAATAGCTTACCAATCTGGGTTTTTTTTATATTTCCCTTTTGCCCACATGATCTTTTTTTGCAACATTAAGAAAACTGGATAACCTTTGTCCAAAGCATTCATTGAGCTGTGCATAAGCAGAAATTATCTACCTTTTTCCAGATCAGTTTGAGGTTTTCTATTATTTACTAGTAAACAAACCAAGTCACCCAGCTGGTGTGAAAAGGTAAGAACCTTTTCACACTTACTTTACTTATCACACACTTTACTTATCAAGTAAAATTTTCATAAGTGCTAAAATCACAAACCAGATCACAATTCCTATTTGCTCAACACCTCTTGCCAAAAACCCAACACCAAAAGCATCCCAACAATCCTGCACAAAAATCCAGCCCTCAATAAACCCCTCACGGCTGGCAATTGAACCACAATTTCTTCCCAAGTGTTTTTTTTGCAATATTCATAACAGACAAAAGATGCTGCTCAGGCATAAATACAGTCACTCAGGGGAAACAGACACTGAAGCAACTTCTATATTCTTTTTACTTGTTTGCAATGTCAAAAAAATTTAAAAGACTGCAGTGCAGCAGTGCAGGAGCATTTTATGACACATATGCATGCCCAGGAAGAAGGAAACAGCTGTAGAGGCAGAATCTGCCTCATGTTTCAAAGGAGCTTCCATGTAGTGGAGTCAAGACCTCAATTAGAAACCTTATGGAAATCATGCAGGCCAGCAACAGCATCAGAGCTGTTCAACTGTTAGATCCCCCTCTGTAACACCTACAATCCAAAGAAGACATTTATAGTGAATTGCAGCATGAATCAAAGTGAGACCAATGGCTTAAAACAGGTTCCTTCTCAAAATAGGATTTCTGTGCTGCAAAGACAAGAACTGAGGGATATTTTGCTTTAGAATGCACAGGCATCTTGCTATGAAAATAGAGAAACTTCAAGCCCTAGAAGGTATCCCAGTCCAAGCTAAATACTGTCTTAGGAGCCAGAAGAAAAATCAGATATTATGTGCAGAAATTCAAAATAATGACAATAAATCTGTAGAAGTACAAGGCTGTGAAATACAGTCACATAACCATAAGCCAAGATGGTTAAGAGACTGATATTCCACATTTCATTACATACTTGTTTGTTTAGCAAGTGCTTCTGTCCTCATGCTACAAAGTATTAAGACAATGGCAAAACACTCAAATCAAGCTAGGAAGTTTATGATATAATTAGAGAAGATGAAGTTTTTTAGCACTTTCCCCTTAGCAGCTGTATTCACCCTGGCATGACCATGCCCTTCATTTTCTGTGAAAAAAACCCGGCATAAAATCAATATATCAATATAGTGACACTGTATACACGTGAAAGAAAAATAAATCCTGTAATCTTTGCTGACAAACCTTTCTTGGAACTGTTTTGAGGGGATCAAGCCTGCTCTGAGGTTGGTATCCCCAACACGCTTGGCTTGCCACCACGTGGGATCATCCTGGCTCACAACTTCCAGCACGTGGCGTCGTTTGAACGGCAGCCCGGCCTCCTGGCAAGGAATGGCTCTGTCTTCTTTGGGGTTATAGCAGAAAAGTGCCCTCATGAACACCTTCAAAAGAAAACTACCATGTCATTTCTTCTCGTCCTATCTGGAATTTCAAATATCTGTTTTTAAAAGGCTTTCCCCAATGCTAACGCCGCTAATGATATATACACTTTATCCCTCCCGCAAGCACTCAAAAATACAGACACCCAGCAGCTTATGCAGAAAAATAAATTAACTTTCCAGGGCATACCCAGTAATTATATATCAGAATTGTGGAACATGAGACTCAAAAGACCAAAGTTCCAAGAAACATGATCACAATCTACATTAAGTACAAAATGCAATAAAGGAATGGTTGAAAAAAAAATAAGGGAAGGGAGAAAACAATAAAAATGGATTTTTGGCAAAGTTGCCTAGTTGTAAATACTGTCCTTAAAATGTTCCTTTAATGCATCAAAATCTACTATTCAACTTTGGATTTGTATCTTAACACACTTTAACACAACAGCAGAGCCACTTCAGAAAGTGATTTGTGGGCTTCAAGGAAAAGTTCAGCAACCAAAATCAGGGAAGGAGAGAGGCTGACAGAGCAATCTTATGGGGACCAGTCAAGCAGTTCCTTATTGCTGATCAGGTAGGGCAGATGAAATGGGCTGATGGGGTCACATGGTGAATGCAGCTCTGCTTGGTGAGAGGTCCATTTTCACTCAAGTGAGTGGCAAAATGCCCAGAGATAATGGACAGATTACAGCTGCCATGATGAGAAGAGACAGCAGAACACTAAATTTAATTACACCTACCAAAAAGAAGAGGCAGGATTTCTGAAATGCTATAAAAGAACATGTGCCAAGATGGAGAGGAGAAGAGTCATGCAAGTAATTCTATTGAACAGAAGGGTACTGCACAAGAAAGCACTCTGCTATCTTTGTAGCTCAATTATGTGCCTGTGGCAGCTCCCACTGGAGCAGCAGGAATGCTGCACTCACAGGGGTGTGAAGATGTGCTTCAGCATTTCAGCTGCATACCTTGCTGTCTTTTAGACGATCTTCTTCTTTGATGGCTGGAATTATCTTCAATGTTATTGACCCTTGAGACTGAGCCTGAGAAAAACAGAAATGGTTTTATACTTTGAGAGCAGGACAAGGATAAAATGCAGACTATTCAAGCTCCAGTTAAGGAGCTAGCAGCTGTCTCCTCAGAACTCTAACAGGCCAAGCTAATCCACTATTTAACTGCATTACAGAGAATATCAGGATGATCCGTGACTCCACAACAGTGTCTTGCCCAAGGAGACATCCACAGTAACTACTTGGCTAAAACATATTAAGACCTGCACTAAAATTCCTTTGTTTGCTTTTAGCAATTGCATTGATTTCTGGGCTACAGTTCAAAGGATGTTACATACTTCTCATACTTCTGTGGCTTTTAGTACAACACTGACTTAAATTTTTGCAGACATTTTAGAGTGCTGCTTTGAAAAATACTGCTGTGTTTTCTCCACATAGTGGCTAAGTTGTTAGAGTGAAATGTAAGCTTCTACAAAATAAACACCTACTTTAACTCTAGAAATCTTTGCTAGGAAATTACAATTATTAGTTATAGTAAGCTAAAAAGCACTTCTAGGTCTTTCAGAAATCTAGAATGGGTTTATCTTATCTGTTTTAGATGCCTTATTTTGCATGAGATGAACTGTGTTGTAGAGAAGCCTGCAATTCTGCACAGATTAAAAAGCAAACACAGATAAACATTTGCAGCTTTTCTTCAGAAAATAAACCATGAAAAAGAAAGTGTTTCACTTCAGGCATTAACTCACATGGGACATATGTAATTAGAAATTACACAGGACAGATACAGAGTATCCCAAGATCCCCATAAATAAAGCCTTACACACTATTTAAGTGGTTTTGATACCCCCCACCCCCAAAGTTAAAAGTAGTCACTGGCATTATTTGGGATTATTTGATCTAAATTGAAATTAGGTGATGGAGCTGACACCAGCCTCCTTACCGTGTCCCTAACTCCACACCAAGACAAGGGGGAACCACACCACAAGAGGGAAGTCAGAGATAAAGAAGCATAAGAGCTACAACACTTTCTACCAAGATTCGTGGGTATTCATGTTATAGAAGCTTGAAGCAAGAAATTGCTCATGTCACCAGGAATCTGGTAAAGAACAGACTGACAGCTCTACTCTGAACACACAGACAAGACTCTCTTCAGCTTCCTAACACACCACATTATGAATCATCTTCTAGGAGGGTGTATCTAATTTGCAGTTTGCTTGCCATATACAAAGCATTAAAGGGAAGTTCTTGACAGAGCAACATGTTAACTTTGTATTTGTATCTTACTTGGTACCAATCCAGTTCGCAGAAGTTTCTGAAGTCAAAAGGAGAAGACTAATCCACTGGGAGAAGAAAAACTCTTAATGCAAAGACAAGCAGGGATTGCATCTTTTAGCTCTATATTTTAAACTCATGGTTAAATTTCATCATCTACTGTAATTACTAGATCACCAAACAGAAAAGATCTTGAAATGAAAATCAGTGCAGACCAAAATCTGACTTATTTCTTCTGGCCGTTTGTGAAGCACAGTAATACCATTGACTTCTCTTAGTTCATCTCCAACATGGACAAGACCTGAAAAGATGGTAAGTAAATTAAAATAGGTCTAGAGACTGGAAAGCACTACTCCTCTGATGTCCAGCCTAAGTCATTAGCATGTACTTCCTCTCCTCCCTCATCCAGACTGATGGATTTAGTACCAAAGCCAAGTGCCTTTGTTGGAAATGTGCCTCAGAGCCTCCTGCCTTTATTCCTAATGGCACCTTTTTATCCATGCAGCACAGTCTCAAATGAGAGCAGCATGCAGACAGGCAACTTGTGGCAAGGTACTCTGGAAAATCACTATCAGTGATCAGTATTAAGTATGAAAAACTGGAATAGTTTCATGAGTGTGCCCAAATCTTAAGAAGTCAGAGACATGCTGCTGATTTTAAAGGCAGGAATGACATGCCTGTCAACTGACAGATCAATACTTCACACTCACAGAAAGAATGCTAGACTAAATTTTTTTTAACAAGCCACGAAGAGACTCTACAAGATTTACATTTGTTTATCCAGTTCAATAAGAAATTGTGTACTTGTCATAGATACAGCTATTCTTAACTGACATAAAAGGATTTCTCAGTAAAGCAAACAGAAAGCAACACATGATACACTGAATAAACCAAGCTACTAGATTAAAAGTTAAAAACATTCTTTGTGATTTTCTAAAGCTCAAACATACATCTTTCATCTCTGTTTTCATTTTTTCCTAATGGCCAATTCAATAAAAAGCATATGTAATTAGATTAACAGACTCCTGATGAAATACAGAAATGCTCAGAGCATGCTTAGGAAACTTCAGAGGTTTCCAAATGCAACTTCAGAAATGTACTACTGCAATCATACCACTGCGATCAGCTGCACCACCTCTCATGATCCTTGCTACAATCACAGCTCCTGTGTGCTCATCTCTTCTGATGGTAGCTCCCTGAAATGAAACATACCCCCACCCAAAAAAAGGTAAGAAATTTGCCCTGAATTTAGCAAGCAGTGAAATAACATGTATGCTATTATGTCTTTTCAACTGGAATTAATTTATTCTATGGATTTCCTCTTTCTCCTTGATGATTTCCACCATTACTCAAGTTTTGCCCATGCCAAGTGACTATGGGA
Organism: Anomalospiza imberbis; assembly: GCF_031753505.1. Lineage (NCBI taxonomy): Eukaryota > Metazoa > Chordata > Aves > Passeriformes > Viduidae > Anomalospiza > Anomalospiza imberbis. Next base: position 2,637,565 of record NC_089702.1, on the reverse strand, counting down.
AGATGAACCCACCTTCCTTTCTGCTGACTTTGATAAGTGCTTATACTCCCTGCATTATTGTGGTCATCAAAATCACTCAAGTGTGCAAAACAGCTTATTGTAACAAATTCTTTCTCCTCTTCTTCTGAATCTTTATACAATACAGTCAGCACTTTTACATGTAAAAACAACAAAAGCCAAGTAATTGGTTTCTTTTCCCTCCTCCTACCTCTGCTGGCAATACAAAACTTTAATCAGAAATTCAGTCACCGCTCCCTTCTACTACTGTGGTACACAAAAAGCAGATTTCTTTCCCAATACAACTGTTTTTCCTTAAGGAATCAATTCTTCCATTTCCATTTGTATAAATTTAGGACCTTGACAATACAATGCTTATACACAGGTATTGAACATACTCTCACTGACTTTCATGCAAATGAACACATTAAGTCATTGAATGCTAGCTACAGTGTCAAAAGAATTAATACATATAATCAGCATAATTGCTCCAACAAATACAGTTTCTTCACTGTGCTTCCTGTGCTAACTGGCATTATAAACTATGCCCACAAAGCATCTAAATGCAAAATTGTGAAGGTGCATTTACCATTTACCAAATTATTTTTTATGTTACTTTATAAGCTTCAGAACACTCCCAGCTTCTGAAGGCTATTTGATGACATCTTCAAGTATCTCCTCCATACTCTCAATAACACTCTTGCACTATAAAGTTTTATGACTAGAGATGGGTGATCTAATATGTACCAAGGGTTCTTTATTTTTCACTAGCCGAACAATTTTCACTGATTCCTCATCAAAATCATCATCAAAATTATCAGGTAGAGGTGGAAGAGCTGGGTCAAAGTTCTTCTGTGCTACAGTGTCATGTACTATAAGCATTGCCTGCATAAAGGAAATAAAAAACAGTAATGTAATGGAGTAATACTACAATTCCCATTCTCATGTTTCCAGTATTACAGCAAAATTAAACCTCCCCCTTTCTACCCTCACCACAAATCCTCTAAAAAAGATTTAGCAATTACCTTACCCATCATGTAAACTATATACTGGTATATGATAATATTTAAAATAAATCCAGGCAAAACAAAAAGCAAAGTGGACAATGAAAAGCAAGAAGGCATCCTTTTCTTCTCCTTTTCTTTCCTGGTCCCTCAGAAAACACTAAGGAAGGGAGGAATGGAAGACAGCATGGTGCATTATGCTGGAAAGCTGTCTCTTTTCAATTTCCTTCACATCCTAAAGTCTGTGCAGGAAATCCCAGTGGAAAAGAAGTTTGGAGGAGGTTTTTCCTTTCTCCTAGGGAGGCTTCTATTTAACTTTTCTGTTACAAAATGTTCTATTACAATTCTGCAAAGGCATTTTGTTAAGATCCTCAATGTGGTTTTTACCCTGAGATGTGGTGTTGACAACAGCTGAAGCAGCTCTTTTTCTTCATTATTCACTGGTGCTGTCTGCAACTCTTCTATTACCTTTAAAATAAAAATTTACAACCTCAAAATTAAGGGAGTCCACTGAACAAGATCATGTATTTACATTTCTGTTGAGTGTTTGCTAACATCTGTAATGCATCAAAGTAGTGTGCACAGATCAAAACTGATCCCAGTCCATAGTGTATGAAACCTGAAAGAAACCAAAAGTTTCTTTAGCTATTTTTATTAGATAGTACAGAAGACAGCATTAGGAGTCACAATCATAATCCCTAAACATACATTTTAAGAGTTATTCCATCAAAAGAATTTCAGGAGCAAGTTCTGAAATTTTAAGTTCTATATGGAATACATAAATGATACCTGAAACAACGCTCTTGTATTATTTGATAAAAGACTTTAAACCTTTCTGAAATCATCTAGTATTACCTGTGTGGAACATGCAACATAACTTCCCTTGTTCCCCTGCAAAACCCGGGCACCAAAATATGCCCTGGACTCTCAGGCCTTTAAAATGAAAGATGAGAGAAATAATGGAGGCACTTCTGCACTGGGCTGAGTGGGTGGGAAGAGAGAGAAAGCAGGGGAGGGAGGAGAAAGGGAAAATGGGTTGAGGCAAAAGAGATTTCTTTACCCTGTTAAGGGTTCTAAGCAGGGAAGTCATATAGTTCTATAAAAAACTTCTCTGCTATTCTGCAGATGAAAATTTTGTATGACTTGACAGGTAGCAATGCTGAAACTTTTGTGGAGGTGGTACACTGTCTGTGGGAACAGGGAGAGGGGGTGTGCTGTATGTTAAGGGGGGCACTGGGGTCTCCTGACTTTGAAAAGGGAGATATTCCAGCTCCCAAACCTTCCACTGCCCCTTCCTATGCTATGGGAGAAAACAGGTGCATGTAAAGAGCCAGCAAATGCAGAATAAATTTCACTTCACAGGCACAAGGCATCGTGTACACACAAATCTAAGACACAACTCTGCTCTGTGAACAGTCTGGCACATGAACTGATTGAGAGCAGCCCTTAGGAGAGGGACCTGAGGATGCTGGTAGATGAAACATCAGATACATAATGGCAATATATCCCAGTCTGCATGGAGAGAAGCAGCCAGCAGGTCAGGGGAGGTGATCCTGTCTCTCCTGCTCTCATGAGACCCCCTCACCCAGAGCAGTGTCAGCTCCAGAGTCCCCAGTGCACAGACCTGTTCTAGTGTATCCATAGGAGGATCACCAAAATGCTCAGAGGGCTGGAACACCTCTCCTATGAGGAAAGGATGAGACAATTGGGATTGCTCAGCTTGGACAAGAGAGGGCTTGGGGGAGACTTTACTGCTGTCATTTAGTGTGGAAGAGGTTTTACAGCAACTTCTGTGAGCCAGAGGGAAGTCTGATAAAAGGATCCATGTTTACCCCTGAAAGAATTTCCTACCAAGGTCGTTGACAACAGAAACCAAGAAAGAAAGAAGGATAAATAAGAGAAACATGCAACTGCCTATTCCAATCAGCACTTTGTTTGTCTCTGGTGAGCAATGAGTAAAGAGCAAGCTTATGAGTTTTGTAAGAATGTATAAAAAGCATGCAGGCTATAATAAAAACAGTTTGAAGCCTTCTGAAAATGGAGAGTGTTGCTTTGTGCTGTCTCTGTCTCAACTATGACAATTCAGCACATGAAGGAGGCTTACAAGAGAGAGAAAAGCTTTTTACCAAGGCCTGTACTGACAGGACATGGGGCAGCAGTTTTAAATTGAACAAGAGCAGATTTAGATTGGATATAAGGAAGAATTTTTTTATGATGAAGGTAGTGAGATGCCAGAACATCTGCACAGTGAGATGCTGGAAACAAGGCTGCCAAGAGAAGTTTGGGATGCCCCAGCTCTGGATATGTTCAAAATCAGGACAAACAGGGCTGTGAGCAATCTGATCTAGGGAAAGGTGAGCCTGCCTGTGGTGGTTAGATGAGATCACCTTTCAAGGTCCCTCCAACCCAACCCAACCCAACAGCAGTGCTGCCTGGGTTGTCATGGTTTTAAGGCTGAATAGAAGACTGAATGCTCAGCTGGGATAGCCTATTGTCAACACAGGGCTGAATGCTTTTTGCAGCCTCTCCCTTAGGAAGGACATTCATAATCTCTTTTCCTTCTACCTGAATGTGTCCATCTTCACTAGACATTTAATGACTTGGTATTTTTGAGCTCTCATTTCCTTGATTAATCGTGGCCAACAGATTACAAAGACAGCTGGGAAAGATGAGAAATATGTTTACATATAGTACAATTACAAAGCTTTGATTTGTTAGAAAAGCAAGTGTAAATAATAGGAAAATTATGAGACAAGAATTTTTACTCACATCTTCAACTAATCCTGCTGCACTATGTAAAACAGGAGTTGGACTCTGTCTTTCATAATGACGGAGCTTTTCATGAATCTGAAAAAAGATTATTCAGGGACATTTCTACCGAGAGATACAAAACTTTCTAAATATACCTACACTGGAATATTTTTCTATTTAAGGAACATTATTTTTCTGACATATCTCAGATAAATTATATCTCTTGGGGTTATTTTTGTTTTGTTTAGGACTCTTAAGTCTTCTTTTTCCTCATGGTAGTTTCAGACAGAAAATCTGTAAAGACTTTAGGAGCATAAGGGAAAAAATGGAGGCATTTCACACTACTTTTCAGCTATGGGGTACTGTATCTTCATTTTAGCAAGAAGAGCAGAAAAATTTATTTCTGAACAAAATATGCTAATTGTCAAACATTATTAGTGTTTGTTCTTAAACACACACATGCTGTGGTCGGTACAGAATTCTTAAAAAAAAGTTTGGCAAAGTAAATGGTTGATAAATCAAGGGAACAGAGAAAAAGTAAACTGTAAGGAGAATGTACATGAATAAATACAAACTTTTACCTTCATCAGGTAGCTGAGACTCCTTTCACTGAAGACATCCCTAAGGAATCCCATTTCCTCTTTATGATTTGAATCAGGTCTTAACTGAGATGTCAAAAGGGCCAAAGTTTCATGCAACCCTAAATTTAAATTCAGGACAGAACAAAAACATTGTACACAGCATTTCTCACAGGACCTTCTACTGCGGACTTAACAGTCACTACATTTATTGGGGCACCACATTGGTGATCATCAAATTTGCAAGGACACTTGTGTTTATCTTGTGTTTATCCACAGCTCATTTTGCAACACTCCCCTCATAAGTGTCAAAGACACCATCATATTAAGGCAAAAGCTAACAAAGCAATATATATATATTTTTTAATTATCTTTCACATTTCCCACTTCACTTTTATTACTCCTTGTTTCCAGAACCCTTTGTTTCCCTCTTACAAATTTTGAATTTTTATTACCACAGCAGACTCTCAAAATGACTGAATGACTTCCTTTTTTGCACAGGTACCAGCTCTACTTCCCCAGCAACTTTGCTTACAAATGTTATCCTGCCCCTTCCACTCTGAGGCACCTATAAAAAAGCCAGGCCTGACCAGAGGAAGAAAGGATAGGTGTAAGAATTCCATTGTGGTGGAATCAAAGCTTGTGGCTAGTTTTCTAAAAAGTATTTAAATCACCAATATCCCAATTTTTCAGCACACACAGCCAGACAAACGCCAGATTTTTCCTGGTGAACCATGTCTGGGAACACAAGACTAAAACAAAACAGGAAATAAAAAAAGGTGGAGGGGGTTCAAATCTATTCCTGTGGCGATTCTCTCCATGAACCTTAGAGTGGATTTTGATCCAGGAGATTCAAACTCACTCCTGCTTTAGCCCTAAGCATCATTTAATATTCTGTGACTTCTCCCTGGGCAGCATACTGGAGAAGCTAGTAAAGTAGCCTTGAACAAAGTCACTTATTTTAAGTTAAAAGGAAGAATATTTACAAAATTTACGAAGCCTTGTTCAGAAAATATTAAGAAATGACACAGCAAGCAGCAGATATATATGGGCTGATCTTTAATAAGCACATGTAGAAGGCATTGTTGCACTCAGAGGTCCAACTCTGCCTACAGGAGCCTATCAGAATATATTCAGGTCTATCAGAATATATTCAGGTGCTCTAGGGTTATTAGGAAACTGTTTCCTGACAAACTTTATTAATTTTCACCTTTTATATTCTGCCTTCTTTCTTGCAGGTTATTGCTTAAAAACTCCAGTTGAATTATCTTAATTCTATTACATTTTACTCCTATTTAAATAGATTTTATGTGTGAAACAGCTATGATAAGATTTCAATCACTGTTCTGTTGAAAGCATGCACCTGAATTACCTGAGTCTTCTGAAAGCACTGGCATGGCTTTGTTCTTACTCTTAGAGACAAATGTTCAACTTCAAGCAAGAGGATTGTTTCTTCTTTCTGGGCTGTGGTTCAGAGGCAGACCTGAAACGAGCAAACATAATACCTAAGCTCAAGTATGCAAGAAAAATGTCAGGCATGTAAAAATAGCAAATTTCTAGTTTCCAGTTTAACCTGGATCGAGCAGAGTTCTGCAGTTATTCTGCTGTGCAAGTAACAATGTAAAATACTAGGTTATGTAATGAAAAATGTAAGTAAAATGAAAAATAATAGTTTATATAATAACCACATTGTATCTTGGATAAAGCTGAGGCTGAAGAGAGTATCTCTCAAGACAGGTCTAAATAACTGTCTGAAAAAACAGAAGAAAAGGGATGTTTAAAAGCACTGGAAAATACCACGTGCACAAACAGAGCATGCAGGAAGATGCCACATCACAAGGTGTTCTGGGGCTTCCTAAAAGCTCATCTCAAAGAAATGCACACATCCCTGGGATTCTGATGGAAACCATGCTACAGTTACATGCAGCTCCTTAAAGCTGGCAGGACTGGCACTCTACCAACCTTGGTCACAGGTACTAAGGTTGTTATAAAAAATAAAGCTACTTCCACTGCTCAGAAATTGCTGCTGTTTCTCTTGCAGATTTCTCTTGTCACTGAGAGCAAATTACTCCAGAGCAATATTTCTTCTTTTATTTAAAAAAAATCAAAACTGAATCTATGCATGTAATTGCCAGTCCAAGATGAAACATATTTCAGGGCACTTACAATCTTGTTCATGCTTATAAAATTCGTTGAAGTAGTATCTGCATAAAAATAAACTTCCACAACAGCACAACATACTCCAACTCTTTGCTGAATACAAAAAAAAGGATGCTCCTTGTGTTTCTATTTGTAGAGAAGTCTCTGAGAGTTTTATTGTATGAAACAAGTTTGATGGTCTTCCAATTCAAATTTTCTTGATTAGCTGCCTGAAAATACCATAGTACAGCATGGCAAATTAGCATTTACTTATTTAGAATTTTCTAGGTTCTTGAGTTTCTCTACAACATAGTGAAATACTAAGCTCAACAGTCACCTGTGTTTTACACCCTGTATTTTCTACCACTACAATTAATTAATCCATCTGAGCATCAAAACATAGCTGGAGTTCTCTAAATAAATTAACTGTTGAAATTTCACTCTAATCCATGGATTGTGCTCCAGTGCATTATATATACCATACCTTAATATTTAAACACTCTTATTACCTACTGCTTAGAAGAAATAAACATTTCACTCACACACTTCATGCTGAAGAAATTTAAAGGCAATTCATTCAATGGCTTTGGTTCCTTGACTATGGCATTTCATTTGACACATATTTAAATATTCTCAAATTATAAGAAAGCACTTTAATTGCATGCTTCATCTTTGCAACACTGTGTGCTTCCTACAGTCAAACCTATTTAGCACCAAACCCCACGAAAAGCCAAGTTATTTTCCAGGTTCTTAGTGAAAAAAAAAGCCCACACGGGAACCTGGAAAACACACATTTCAGCATCTTAAAAACCTGACAGCAAACTCAGGAGCATCAGAATTAGTCGAGTTAGGCACAGCAATCAAAATGGAGGCTTCCCCTAGAGGCATCTTCCATGCTCTGTAAAAATCCAGTTACACAGAACTGCCTGGAATGAACACTCCAAAGAATGAAAAGCATTCCATACCCAGGGCTGGCTTCAGAGCTATTAAAATCAGCCCCAGCATGTGGTATTTTGCAAGATGGGTCTCAAAACCATAAATCTTTCCTCTCATCATTAGTAGCATCAATAGGCTCAAATACACTTTTCCTCTTTAAAAATATCTACCCAAAAGTTAATTCAATTTTCACACATATCCTTGACCAGCTGCTCCCAAGACTGAACCCCTTGGAACACCTTTCTTAGCTAGAAAAAGGGTTGTTAATGTTTTGAAAGGGCTAAATAAACTGAACTGATGCTTGCCATGGGGTCAAAGCAGGAGATAAAACAAGCATAATATGACCTGGCATATCCCCATTAACTTGGAGAATAAACCTATTGTGGTTCACAGCCTAACACTACATAAAGCTTCTGTAATCCAGATTGTATCATTCAAAGCAATAGCTGCTTTCAGAAAGCATCTGCAGTTTAACATTTTACACGGCCCTAGCGATTAGGTCAGAAGATACATCAGTATCCTGACCGGGCCATGGGTGATAGATACGGCCACACAGGATTTCTCCTCCTGTCAAACCTGAGTGAAGCTCTTTCGCGGGATACCGTACGTACTCCAGCACGGAAAAAGACTCTATTCTGGTGCTGACCGAAGCACAGACAAAACCGCACAACCCTGCTGGGCACGGCGGGGCCGGACTCTTCCTCCGAGCCCCCACGTCAGGGGGCAGCTCCGGCCCAGCGCTCGGGCCCGGCACAGCCGCGCTGCGCGCTCCGGGCTCAGCCGGGCAGCCTCGGGCGGTGTGGGGGCCCGCCTGACACCCCACGGGCAACCCCGGCAAGGGCTGTCCCGCCCCGGAGAGAGCTTTCTGTGAGCTCCACAGAGCCGGTGATTCTGCCGGAGGTGACACTTGAGGGCCCAGACCTCCTCACAGCTCCACCGCGTACGGAGCGAGGCTGCGCTCCGCACCGGACCGGAGAGAGTCGGCCCTGCCTGAGTCGGCCCTGCCTGAGCTGCTTCCCGAGCCGCGAGGCCGCGCTCAGCGAGCACACTCCGGGCCCACATCCACCAGGCAGCCCCAACCCGGACCGAGCCCCCAGGCGCAGCCAGCAGACCCGCGGGCTCCCTCACGCCGGGCCGCGCCTCCAAGGCAGCACCGGAGCCCGGCCCGCAAAATGGCGCCGCCCCCGCCGCCTCAGCAGCCCCCGCGCCGCGCCCCGGGCCCGGCGCTGCCCCGGGCCGCCGTTACCTGCGGGAGCGGCCCGGCCCGGGCTCCTGCGGCGCTGGAGGCTGCCCCGGCCGGCCGCGGAGCTGCCCGCAGCCTGCTGCGCACCCCGCTCATGCGCCCTCAGAGCCGTTGTACGCACGCCTCCCTCCCGCCTGCCTCCCGCCCCCGAGCTGCCGCGGCCTGAGGGGCGGCTGGGGCGGCTGCAGCGCGGCCGGATCGCCCCGGAGCGGCGGTCCGCGGCGAAATCGGGGTGTCAGCACCGTCAGCGTTAGTGCTGCCAGCTCCGCTCCGGGGGTTCGCCCCACAGCTGGCGGCTCCGGACGCGGCTGTCCCCGGGGAGCTGCCTCGGCCCGGCCTCCAGATTTCCCTTATTGAAGTCACCCTTGGGGACTGTCGGGAGAGTCCAAAACGCCAGAGGTTTATGTCCAAAAAAGAGACAGACGAGTTCTTTAACTTTATTCGAATTAAGGGAGGGGCACACGCCTGCGGGGTTTTGTCTCTCGGGGTTTCAGAGGACTCAGCCTCCCTTTTATCCTGGCAGCACGGTGCCCTGCTCCTTTCCCCATTGCTGAGGTACCTGGAGGGTGCAGCTTTCCCAAAGCCTCCAGCCCATATCCCCCCTTGAACCTGGCATTTTACCCCAGAAGCTCAGCCTTGTGCAGACCCTTGCCTGTCTCAGGAGCCAAGCTGTCCGGGCCTGCTAACAAACCTGCTGCCCAAAGTCAGTAGAGACATTAAGACCCATTTCAAAGGTCAACACCCATACCTTCACCCATCAAACTTTGTAAAGACTTTAGCACGCATCTTTCCCTTCAGGACTGTGAAAAATGCATATTTTATGATTGGCTTTTTGCAAATATTAAATTGAATACTATATGTATTATGTTATATTGATTGGAAGTGCTGTATTAACATTTTAATAGTATGGTAAATGTAGTTTTGTAGTTAAAATAGAGCCTATGTATGTGGGTTTTTTTTTTTACTAACTCAAGCAAGAGATGAGATAATGAAGAAACTCTTCACACAGAGATGACAATGATGGGGGCCCATAAAGAATTACTGCCTCCTTATCGGAAAAGACAAACATTCTTCCACCTTCTCTCTGTCTTTATGGAACCACCAGGATTAAGGGGAAGAAGTTGACAAAAAGCAGAAAAGTTCTTGATTTGCAAGGAATTTATGCATCATGTATGAGATGTATGAATATGCAACAGGCTACTGCTTTTAAAGATTATTCCTTTGTTCCCAAGGCATGCTTATCGGGCTTAAGTGCCCGAGAGCATCCGGACGTCCGTAATTCTTTGCTTTTTATTGTCTTGTAATTGTCCTAACTCTAAATTTTCATTACTCTAATTGTATTACTATTTTTATAACCATTTTATTATTATTAAACTTTAAAAATTTTAAAAACCAAGTGATTGGCGTTTATAACAAGGACCAAGTGTCGTTCATCATCTGGTCACTAGCTAGGTGTTGCTAGGTGTGCTGTGGCATTGCAAGACTCGGAGGACATTGCAGAGAGTTTCTGAATTTTTTTACAGGAGGATTCATCCCAAGAAGGCGCAGCGTTGAAGCGTGCACAAAAAGAACTTAGGGCAAATCGTGCTGGTGGATGTTTGGTGCCCAGGAATTGAGGGAGCAGGCTCACAGCACAGGGCAGATGGCAGGGCTTGCTCAAGAAGCCATCCAGACCTTAAAGGTGGAGACAAAAATCTGAGGAAGAGGTTTTACCTCAACTGCTCTGAGCCAGAGAGAAGTTTGATAAGAAGATCTATGTTTGCCCCTGAAAGAATTTCCTACCAAAGTCATTGACACAGAAACCAAGAAAGAAGGAAGGATAAATAAGAGAAACCTGCAACTGCCTATTCCAATCAGCACTTTGTCTCTGGTGAGCAATAAGTAAACTTATGAGTTTTGTAAGAATGTATAAAAAGCATGCATGCTATAATAAAAACAGTTTGACGCCTTCTGAAAATGGAGAGTGTTGATTTGTATTGTCTCCATCAAAAATCTGCACTCAGTGAAGGGAGTAACCAATGGACAGACAGAAAGTGAGGGTCACTAAAAGTCACAGCATGGCAGAAGATCTCCTAGGCTCTACAGAGGTAGGTTGGGGTTTTTTTCCAAGAAAATAAATGGTATTATTTAGGAAACAGGCTAGGAACAGATGAGCTTTAGATTGCAAAATACTGTAGCTGTTCAAACCTTAAAAGTCCTCAGCAGTAAGGACAGGACAATATTATTCACTTACCAGATGCAATACTAAGTAATAATTTAAAAGTATAGCTACACTGGACAGTCAAGCTCTTAGGAGTAAGACATCCTTTAAAAATATTTATGTGTAGGAAGACTAGTCTGCAGCACAGAACATTACTCTGAAAAGAATAACCAAGCTATTTACCAAAGTATTCACTAAACATGATGATTTTTTGCTCTACAGAATTTAATACATAAGTAAATAATATTGTCTCCAAAGTTTTTCATATGTGATGCATCACTATGGTGATAAATGTCATTAATAAAGACAAAGAAGAAATGGTTCCCAGTATTCTAAGGTTCACCTAAACAAAGAATAATGTAAAAGAAAATAATGTTTTCCATCTTCCGAGCTACAAACAGAGCTGCTTTCATCCACATCAATCACTGCTGTGACTGTAAAAGTATAGGAAAACTGCTAAATTTGTCAAAATAGAGTGACAAAGACATGCAGAGACTTGTCATCAGGCAGCTTTGATCATTGTTAAATAACTTCTCATTTAATTTGTAAAAATTCATATATAAGTCAAGTCATGGTTACACAAGTAATTGCTATTTCTTCTTGAAGTTGCCAGTTCTACTTCTTGACACTTAAGTTCTTCACTGCAGATGGTTTAAGGTTTTACCATGGGTGGTTTTGCAGGTACAGGGGCTGCAATATTACTAAATGCATACAGGATCAGCTGGTTTCGTCAAATAAAAGTTGATCATTACAAGAACAGCTAGTAATACTTTACCAGTCTGCTGCAGTTACCAGAAGAAAATCTAGCAAGTTGCTGTTTCTTGTATCCTTTGACTTTATAAAATTGTGAAAATTTCCCTATTTTACAAGTTAAAAAAGAAAAAGGAAAAGAAAGAAAATCCCATTAAATGTAAAACCTACAAATCAGTTTTCAGTTCTGTGCACTTAGAGATTTAACCTTACACTCCTGTGCTCTGATGGCATCACTGAATGCAAATGCAGTCCTCTAACACTGTAGACCATTTTCATTGCATTGCAGCTGGAGGGTTATTTTAAAAAACATCTTGAAATTGGGGTACAGTTTTTGTGATTTGTCAGTCATGCAGGATAACTCTATTTTCTTACAAAAATGGAGAACATAGAATTCCGTAGGTGAATGTGTTGCCCTTTCAGAGGCTGCTCTTTCTCATGACAACTACCCTTGCCAGAAGAAACTACAAATATTCCCAGGTAAAAGCATGTCTTTTGTCTGCTCTTAATAAAATAATGAAGTGAAAAAAAATCCAGTTTCTGAAAAAAGCCTCCCTAAAATGTAGGAGATAAGAATCTCTGAACCTGTGATTGTGTTTGAGAAAGAGAAGGGAAGGGAAGGGAAGGGAAGGGAAGGGAAGGGAAGGGAAGAGAAGAGAAGAGAAGAGAAGAGAAGAGAAGAGAAGAGAAGAGAAGAGAAGAGAAGAGAAGAGAAGAGAAGAGAAGAGAAGAGAAGAGAAGAGAAGAGAAGAGAAGAGAAGAGAAGAGTTGAGTTCTAGTAGCTATTTTGCTATTTTCAGCAGCAGCTCAGTCAGATTGAAATACTGCTATGGAATCTGTAGAATTTACCTCTTACATATCCACTTTAGTTATGGATAAGGTCTTTCCCCAAGTGTCCTGGTTTTGGCTGGCATAGAGTTAATTTAGTAGCTGGTACAGGGTTGTGTTTTGGAAGTATTATGAGAATAATGCTGATAACACACTGATGGTTTTAGTTGTTGCTAAGCAGTGCTTATCCTAAGTCAAGGACTTTTATGTGTCTCATTCTCTGCCGGTGAGGAGGTGCACACAAAAGCTGAGTGGGAGAATATGGACTGGCCACAGGTTATGGACTGGCCAAAGGATGTTATGCACCACAGAACATCACACTCTATGTATAAATTGCGGGAGTTACCTGAAAGGGGCACTGACAGGAGTGCAGGGACAGAATCTGCTATCAGTTGGCAGGTGGTGTGATTGTAGTGTGCATCACTTGGGTGTTTTTACCTTGCGTTTTTTACCTTGGGTTACCTTGAGTTACCTGGGCTCGGCCAGACACCTCCGGCGCTGGACCCGCCCCGAGCCCCGGCTCTCCCCGGCCCAGCCCCAGCCCCTCTTTCCCCGGCCCGGCCACTGTCTCCCCGGCCCAGCCACTGTCTCCACGGCCCAGCCCCAGCCCCAGCCCTCTCTCCCCGGCCCGGCCCAGCCCCTCTCTCCCCGGCCTGGCCCCAGCCCCAGCCCTCTCTCCCCGGCCCAGCCCCAGCCCCTCTCTCCCCGGCCTGGCCCAGCCCCTCTCTCCCCGGCCCAGCCCCAGCCCCAGCCCCAGCCCCTCTCTCCCCGGCCCGGCCCAGCCCCTCTCTCTCCCGGCCCAGCCCCAGCCCCTCTCTCTCCCGGCGCAGCCCCAGCCCCAGCCCCAGCCCCAGCCCCAGCCCCTCTCTCCCCGGCCCAGCCCAGCCCCTCTCTCCCCGGCCCAGCCCAGCCCCTCTCTCCCCGGCCCAGCCCATCCCGGTTCACCCCGCCCCAGCCCGGCTCTCCCCGCCCCAGCCCAGCCCGGCTCTCCCCGCCGGCTGCGCGCTCCTGCCGCCGTCTGTCCCCTCAGGCCGCGGCTGCTCCGGCCCTTGCCCTGCCCCGCTGGCGATCGGGCAGCGCTGGCAGCGCCGCTCCCTCTCCCGCTCCGGCTCCGCGGGCATCCCGGCGCTCGCCGAGCCCTGGCTGGCGGCTGCTGCGCGCAGGCAGCGCGGTGCGCTCAGCCGCCCGCCCCGCCGCATCCCCGGCGTGCCCGCGGAGCCCCCCGGCAGCCGGCGGCATGTCAGCCGTGCGCAGGAAGTTCGGGGACGAGTACCAGGCCGTGGGCCTCGCTCGCTGCAGCGCCCGCAGAGAGCGGCAGCGCTTCGTGGACAAGAACGGGCGCTGCAACGTGCAGCACGGGAACCTGGGCGGCGAGAGCAGCCGCTACCTCTCCGACTTCTTCACCACGCTGGTGGACCTCAAGTGGCGCTGGAACCTGCTCATCTTCCTGCTGACCTACACGGTCGCCTGGCTGGTGATGGCCTCGATGTGGTGGGGCATCGCCTACCTGCGCGGTGACCTGCACCAGGCGCACGGAGACACGTACAGCCCGTGTGTGGCCAACGTGTACAATTTCCCCTCCGCCTTCCTCTTCTTCGTAGAGACCGAGGCCACCATCGGCTACGGGCACCGCTACATCACGGAGCGCTGCCCCGAGGGCATCGTGCTGTTCCTCTTCCAGTCGCTGCTGGGCTCCGTTGTGGATGCGTTCCTCATCGGCTGCATGTTCATCAAGATGTCGCAGCCCAAGAAGCGAGCCGAGACCCTCATGTTCAGCCGTGCCGCCGTCATCTCGCAGCGCGATGCCAAGCTCTGCCTCATGTTTCGTGTGGGCAACCTCCGCAACAGCCACATGGTGTCTGCCCAGATCCGCTGCAAGCTGATCAAGGTGAGGCTTGTGCGACACTGTGGGTGGCACAGGGCACCTGCGTGGCGGTGGCGACACGGGCAGGGTGCGGGCCGGCTGCAGGGGTGGGCACAGAGGGCAGGAGCGTGGGGCAGCACCTGCTGCCGGTGCCTGCTGGCAGCTCTGCCCTGCCCCGGGGCAGCCGCGCTGTCCCTTGGCATGCGGCTGAGAGGATGTGGCTGGGGCGCTGGGAAGGACTGTGGAAGGGTTTGGTGTAGCTCTCGCAGCAGGAGCCGTGAAAGAGCCAAGCAGGCGTAGGGCAAAACTCTCAGCAGAGACCTCCCAGGGCACTTCAGTGCATGGTGAGGCTGGCAGAAAGCCAGGTTGGTCAGGATGGATGGATGGATGTGTCAGGATGGATGGATGTGTCAGGATGCAGGACAGCTCCAAGGACGGGTGCTAAGGCATGCTGCTTAGAGATTATGGCCGGGAATAAAGAATTGATTTGTGGTGGTATTAAACTAGGATAAAGATCAACCTTGACCTCCTTTTCCTCCTGGGGAAACTTGGTGAGCTTTAACTTGCAGTCCCTTATCCCAGTGTTCCAGCTAGTGACCTCACAGCATTTCAGAGAGATTGTATAGATGCTTTAGTGGAAACACCCTTTGATTGTCACCAATATCTGTTTATTAATCACTGACAATGGCCAGTAGAATTCAGAATGCAAGAAAACTGGAATTCAAAGGTGATCATAACACAAAAAAAAGCAAAAAACCAACCAAACCCAATCCAAATAAACCACAAAAACCAAAAAAACGAAAAAAAAAAACAAAACAAAAAAACCCAAAAACCAAAGCAACCCCAAAACAAACAAAAAAAGCCCCAGAAGAGTTTGGCAGTCATGAAGGTCCAGAAGATAAATTGGGCTGGAGTAGAATGGAAGAAAAACACTGGAAAAGATTAAGCAATGTAGCATCTCACAGCAGCTGTGACTTGTTAGGGGAGCATGCTTAGTGAG
Source organism: Anomalospiza imberbis (assembly GCF_031753505.1). Lineage (NCBI taxonomy): Eukaryota > Metazoa > Chordata > Aves > Passeriformes > Viduidae > Anomalospiza > Anomalospiza imberbis. The sequence goes on along the minus strand of NC_089702.1, from coordinate 2,622,275 downwards.
GAGCTCTCTCTGAAGCTCCTCAGCTGTCAGAAGCTGGATCTCAGTGATGACATTAATTTTGGGATATCATATTTTACTGTTAGAAATGTTCTGTGCTCTGTCAGGTAATTCTCTCTGCCCTTTTTAATGATCTGCATGAACAAGCACGAAGCAGTAGGTGATGGGGCAGTGGTAAATATGAAAGGCTGTTTTCCTTGTGTTCTTTGCTGAATGCTAGACTGAGCTATTAATTTTTCTTGCTACATAATACCACTTAAAATGGAGAATCTGCTAAGATTTAAAAAGAAGTTGTGTGTATATATATATATACATATATATATATATATATAGGAACAAGCTGTGATGAGTTACACTGGAGCAATTTTTGTAGGAGCTGGAAAGCCAGCTGAACCATGGTTTTTGTTGCTTTGTCCTCCAGAAATTTCCTCTAAAGTATTTAATTCTATCATTCAAAATGGAATGCAAGTGAAAGTGGAATAAAAGTGGGGTCACATTGTCTTTTTACAGAGAGGGCAACTCATTTTCTTTTGAAATAAGACACCAAACATACAGCCTGAGGTCCTTTCTGCTGACAATTCCCAGGTGACTGGGACAGAAAACTCAAAGACATTTGATGGACCTGCATGACCATTGTGTCTTAGGACAGCTGTTTTGTAGGCCAGACACTGAATCAGTGAGCAATTCCTGATTTCTTTTTTTTTGCATGATCGTTATGCCCATGTGTTGTCTTCAAGCTGCTTTGTGACCTCTGACAAACACCAGCTTTGAACAGAAGAAGATTTAGAATGGAATGTGCAGTAGCTGCCCCCTCAGTCCTCACTGAAAGGCGTGGTATTGGTTCCCATGTCCTCCTGTAAATCCTTGTCACCAAACTGGACACACCATTGGGAGCCCGTGGTGGCTGTTCAGATCACCCTTGAATTTCCATCAGCTGCTTTCAGGGAGCTTTGTGAGTCCTGTAAACTTAGGGTGCGTGTGCCAGAATGTGTTTGCTGCCTTCAGCAGATCCTTTCTGTGGTTGGAGCTCTGCCCTCTGTACTTCCCTGCAGTGCTGCCAGCAGCTGATCTTGCTACACTTCTCCTGCACCTGAGCAGGTAGCCAGAATTCTCTTTTGTACTGGTGTCACACTGAAGGAATGTGAGCAATACATCACATTTTTGTAATTGAGCTAGGAGAGCTATTCAGTAGTGAATGTGGTGTTTTGCTGAGTCCAATGGACCAAGTTTGTCTGAACAGCATTTCCTGACAGTGTGCTACATGCCCTGATACATCCAGCAGACTGCAGTGCTGCTGCCACACTGGGCTGCCTTTTCTTTGTGTCCAGGGGCTGTGCAGCAGCATGGCAAAGTGATAGCATGCAAAAGTTTGTGGCTCTTTTTGGACTGAGTTGTGGAGAGTTTGGAAAACAGTTAGAAGGCTAATTGTGTGTGTTTCAGCAAAAACTTTTCCAGAAAAAAACGTTCCTCTCAGGTTCTGGAATGTTTGTTAGATCACCCTCCACACCTTCTCTTCTCTGCTTTGAACAGGCCCAGCTCACACGGGTCATATTTACAATAAAAAGTATTGTAGCTATTTAAAATACTATTTAAAACTATTTAAAATAAAAAGTTGCAGTGATGCCAGGAATTATCTACAGTGGAGCTCCAAGTGTAGTGTAACAACTGAAAAATTCCACACCAATCTTCAGCAATGGTATCAAAGTAACAAGATCCTATTATTCCAGTAATAAAAAATATAATAACACTTCTTGCAAGCTGATGGTCTGAGTGTGGGGGAGGAGCAATGAGCATGTACCAGTTCAGCATTTTCTAGATTTATATGTTTCTCTACAATGTGCTACAATATTAAGCTTGATGGTGCTGCATCTTTTGAATTGCACTTTTTCTGCTCCAGTACTTAATTAGTCCACCTAATATCGAAACAAAATTATATGAGATTATGGATATCAAATTATGGATGATGGATATAAATTATGGATAATTATGGATATCAAAACATAATTATATGAGTTCTCTAATGAGTGAACTGACAGAGGGATAATAATAATAATGATAATGATAATGATAATAATAATAATAATAATAATAATAAAACTGCATGATGTCCAGTTAAAGGGAGATATGCATATTTATGCATAAACAAAGTTTAGAAAAGCAAAGAGAATGAATAAAGGATAGAAGTGAAGATTTGAAGAGCATGATGATTTGAAGATCCAGTGGCAGAAAGTTAAAGACACAAGAGTCTTTTTTTCTTTTAAATTTTTTTTCTTAGCTGTGAAGCAATTAACCTTTAGAGGAATTCTTTGAGAGCTTTAGATTATCAATCTCTGACCACATTTAAATTGCAAGTTAGGGCATTTCTAATTAATTTTGCCCTTGTACAACATGTGTTAATCTGCAAAATTTACTTTGTGTTATGTGGATGGTCAAAACAAAGAGTCACAAGTGTTCCAAAGAGTCACAAGTGTTCCTTCCAGACTTATTCCTGACATTTTATAGCCCTCTGTCTTCTTATTTTGTGATCCTTTGAGTAAAGCTGTAGATGTAAAACAAAGGTCACTGGCTAGAAGGCTGAACCTATTGGGGCTATTAAGCTCTCTTCATTCAGGTTAACCTATTTTTATTCAACAAACAAGTTTCTTTTAAAAATCCTCCATGCCCTGCATAAATCAATCCTGTCTGTAAGATACTGAATACCTCAAACACAACCTTCTGCTTTCTCCCAGATCTGTTACCTCTATTCATCCTCGCTGGATTCGTTTACTATTGAGTGGATTTGATCGAAGACTCTTCCACAAAAGAAAAATGATGTGTAGATCAAACAGTTCTTGAGTCAGTCAGGCAACAGTTTGTGCAAAATTGCACGTTTTTGTCCAGGTAGATGTATTTGATGAAGCTTTGGGACAATTTGAGATGTGGATGTTGCTTCATACAGGTTTGTTACCTTGGAGCAAAGATCATACCTGGGCAATCAGTTTGTGCGCCCGCTGCAAGAACAGCTGCCAGGCAACAAAAGCAGTGTTGGTCTGCAGCCTAGCTCTGCAGCTTGCCTCAGGAAAAGGGAACCGAGGTTTTTGCAGTAGGCTGATTCCACCTTTGCACATAACAGACTGTCATGACTGCTATGTAGCAGTGGTGTTGATTGCTTTTATCTCATAGCACTTTTACCTTTCAGATCATAAATCATTTGTGAAAATGTTCTCACAGGCAGTCACCTGATATTTTCTCTGTCTTCATCAGTAAAGGAGAAATTGACTCTTGTCCTCCTGTGCAGGGGAGAGCTTTGTTACTTAGACAGGAAGAATGTTTCTTCCTCAGCAGCAAAACAAACATGTAGCATATAGATGAAATCATGGATTGTATTTAATAACGAGCTGGGCTCCAGCTGCTGCCTAGCTGGTTATGTAATCTCCAGTAAATACCAGGCAGTTATAAAATCAGCATTTTTAAGGTCCATGTGAGGAGAGGAGACAATATGAAGATAGACTATTTGCTTGGGGATTTTCTTTAAAGACAGAAACTTTCTTAAAAGAACACAAGTCAAACCCGAGTTGATGGCAAACCTGCTGCCTTTGGTTTGCTCTCAGTGAACAGTGTTTCCAAAATGCAACACAATTAAAATGATTTCTTTATTCATTTATTATAGTATAACTTATAATAATATTTATTTATTTATGATCAGTAGTCATCTTCTTGAATCGTTAAGTGCTTTTTAATCAAACAATAAACAGAAAAGATTTTAAATAGGATTTATTTATCAGCTGTGCAAAGCTTCTAATTTTGGTGGGCAATTTCCACCAGAGACCTTCAAAGCAATCACAAGAGGAGCTGCCTGGCCAAGTGATGTAGTTTTTCGTTAGACTTTGAATACCAGGAAAATTTGGAGACAACCCTATGGAGTAGAGGGGAGCTACTATATCAATATTTTTATTGGACCTATGAAATGATGGGAAGAAAAAGGAGGCACTTAGCTTAATAACAAGTGAATTGTTAAGGCCAGTGCAGTATGTGGTACATGCAAGGGATGAGAGCATCAGCAGTGTCAATTCAAGAGCTTTTGTGAAAATGCCACTTACCAGATGCACTGTGCAATTACTGTGGTGTTTACCTTTGAGTTAGTGCATCACAGTGTCTGCCAAACAAAAATTAGTGACATACAAAAATAATGGAACGTGAATTCAAACAACAGAATAAAATGTGCCCAACTTGCAGATTTTGGTCTCGTTAACAGGAACTTTTGCCACAGGATATTCTTGTTGAACAGCCATTATGAGGCATGTAATGTGTGGTACATGACATTTTTGTCAAAAACAAATATCTGTTAAAAATATAAATACATATATACAATATATATTTATATATAACATATAAAAATATACAATATAATATTATTTTTATATAAATATATTATATATATTTATATATAATATATAAAAAGATACAACATAATATTTTTTATAAATATATAAAATATATATTTATATATAATATACAAAAAGATACAACATAATATTATCTATATTATAATTATATTATTAATATTTTAATAGAGAAATATATATACACACACATATATATGTCACAGTAAAGTTTATAGGTGGTGGTGAGATCTACTGGCATAAGAAGAAAAGTCAAAATTGGTTTTGCATAGCAGGCTCACAGTATTTAGCATTACTTACATCTCCATTATGAAGCCCCCAGACCTAGCACGTGTAGCTGATAATGTTATGGAAGTGGCAGGTTTAAACTTTATTGCATTGATTTTATGTTTTGCCTCACACAGTGATTTCTAAATCATCTTTTTACCTTTAGTCCAGACAGACACCGGAGGGAGAATTTCTGCCACTGGACCAGTGTGAACTGGATGTTGGATTTGGAACTGGAGCTGACCAGCTGTTTTTAGTTTCCCCTTTAACCATCTGTCATGAAATTAACTCAGAGAGCCCCTTTTTCTGTCTCTCACAAAGATCACTGAGGAGTGAGCAATTTGAAATCGTTGTCATCCTCGAAGGAATCGTTGAGACCACCGGTAAGACTTAGAACAACCTGCATACTCTGATTTTTAGTCTTTGTTTTCAGTGCTGATATTTTTAGCAAGGCAGCTGCTAGTCCTGGATGCTCTAGCATATCCTGCCATATGCTGCAGAGCTTCAGTGGCTCTCACCAGCCAATAGAGACTCCCTTCCCCACAGGCTCTGCATTGCCAATTCCCAAGGTGGCCAGCAAGAACACGGCCTGCCACTCTCTGTGGAACAGCTCAACATTCTTATGAGGCTTCTGTTTTAAGGACCACCACTCTGAAAGAAAGCTAAACTTCATAAGTTGCCAGTGCTGTAAAATTCCTTTCAGCCCAGCTTGCACTGAATTGAATTCAGAGTAAGAAATCCAGTTTTACAGCACAAATAGAGATTTCATAGTCACAGAGATTGTAGGCATATGTGGTTATTGACAAATATGAGAAGAGTTTTGTTTCTTTTTAAAATTTGGGTATGGTGTTGTCCAGATGACAGCTGACTTTGTGGCCTTTTGTTTTGAGGACTCAATTATTTTATGAATCCCATGAAAATGGGTTCCAGTTATATAAGGAGCTCTTCATCAATGATCCCTGAGTACTGTAAAGTCCAAATCATTCAGTATGGTCATCAGCGTTCTGATCTTCCTTCTTCTTCTGATTTGTTAAACTTTAATTACTCAGAGAGCTTTCTTGTCCTTTCCACAAGATTAGCAGCTGCCTCATTCCTGCCTTGGAAAAGGGGTGTCCCTTTGGTGCAGCTGTGTGCAGTCATCTCTGTCTGATTGCTCTCCACACAAATACACAATCCACTGGGGCAGAATGCTCTTTCACATTGAGTGTGGCATGTTTAGATCCCTGCAGAGGCCTCATCTTACCCTGCAACTGAACCATTTATTTTAGATAAGCATGCATTCATAACCTCCCCTAATGCAATTACCTGTCTGGATAGTTAAAGGGAGACATTTTACACTTGAGAATCCATGTGGCAGCAACCAGAGAGCAAATCAGAGTTTGGGCTTACTGACTGCTGATTCTGCCTCTGGAGACTGCCATGACAGGAAGTCCAAAAGTTCTGCTCACCTGGGATATTTGTATGAATTATTGTGAGTGCTGTTGTGGTGCCATGGTAACAGATTTGCCAGCTTTGTTAGAACACATTTTAGCTGTGAGTTCACACACATAAATACTACCAGTGATGTATTTTGCACTAAGTGGAATAAAATCTTCAATGAGTTTACAATGCCACCTGTGTCTGAACATGGAAGAGCTTCAGTGGCTCTGCCCAGCTTTTGTCTTGACATACTGTTTGGAGAAAAAGTAACACAACCTACAGCAAGGTTATGTTTTTTATTTGGCATTGTCTCCCCCAACACCTGATCCTTGCCAAAGGATTCTGTAATTTTGGATTATACTTTTTTCTGACCCAGAGATGGGGCAACTGAGAGGTGTTTTAAAAGCTTTTATTCCATTTTCAGTCTCGTGAAGGGTGAGACAATACAGATGATATAATTCACACCATCACAATCAGAAGCCAACCATTTCCTAATTACAATACACTGTAAGTATTTCTTAGCTTATCAGCTTTAGCCACACCATGCTGTAAATGCCTTAAAGCCAATCATCTAAAATGACCCCTCGTGGGTCCTACTACAATGCATCTTTCATAGTTCTATTTCTCCAAAGTATCTAGTCTTTTTTGTAAGGCCACCTTTTGAAACTTGTTTTGAGAATTTTCTGTAAATTCATTTCCCACACTGTAAGCCTCTGGCAAGCAATAGTTCTTTCTCCCAAGAAACAGAATTACTTACTCTGTCAAGTCGGAATTGGGATTGTTCAGCCTGGAAAAGGGAAACTTTGGGATGACCTAATTGCTTCCAATACTAGACACAATGAAGAAAATTCTGTCCCAGCTGAAACCAGAACACAAGCTAATACTGTTTTAATTTTACATTTTGCTATGGCTTGGTTGCAAGTCTGCAATATTTGCATAAAAATTGAGTCAGTCAGTTAGAGGCACTCCACTGACTGTCCAGAGATTGTCTAGGAACAATTGCCCTATTTTATAACCTATAAAATCGTTGGCTTGCTGGCTGCAATTGGTTTTTATCTGTCAGCCTTGTCATGTACTTTTGGTCCCATGTGCCAGTCTGCTTGCTCACGTTGGAATGCTCTTGTCCATTTGCACAGGAATGACGTGCCAAGCCAGGACCTCGTACACAGAAGATGAAGTCCTGTGGGGTCACAGGTTCCTCCCAGTAATGTCTCTGGAAGATGGCTTTTTCCGTGTCGATTATTCTCAGTTTCACGCCACCTTTGAAGTCCCCACTCCTCCTTACAGTGTTAAAGAGCAAGAAGAAAACCTGTCCCAGTCATCCCTCTTGAATAGTCCTTTTGATAAGAAAACCAGAAGAGAACAGGTTTGTCCACTTGACTGTGCTGATGTTACAGGAGAGAAGAACAAGCTCCCTGCTAAACTTCAGAAGATCAGCTCAAGGAAGGAAGGCCTTCCTCCAAGAGCCCTGAGAATGAGTTCCAGTAACACACAGAAGACTTTCAGTACTGGAGATCTCTTGAAAATTCAAGAAATAAGTCCCATCTCTGATGGTGAAGACAGTGATAAGAGGATGCAGCTGAAAGCCTTAAAAATAAATGCCAAGGCTCTGACTCAGTCTACTAGCGAGCTGGAGTTACAGAAGGATTTTCCAGGTATGGGCACTCTAGAGGAGAAACTGGAAGATAATTTTCCTGCCAAACTTTGAAAAATGAACTCTGATTGCTTCTTTTAAGAGCTGGAGAAACAGAAGTTGTTGCTGATAAACTGCATTTGAAACTGCTGCCCTGGAAGAGTTGTTTCACAGTAAAGTCACAACTTGGCTTTGCTGCTTTCAGGAAGAATGCTCCTTTTTGTGTAATTGTTCTGTACAGATCCAATTTGGATAGCATAACAGGACTTTGAGGGGCAGTATGGTTACCCTGTCATGCCAAAGAGATTCTTACCCTGATGATGCTTATCAGCATGCTCATTGCAAATCTACCCTGTCTTCCATGTATGCAGATGCTTTTTCACAAAGCAAGGATCAGATCCTTAGTCACACAGATGGAAGCAAGAAGGGTGTAACAGCAGCTGAAACCTGGTTTTGTGCAGCTCAGGTCCTGGACTGCTCCTGATGGGCAGAACAGCAGAACACAAGAGGAAAATGTGACACTGCTCAGTCCTAGTCCAGTTGTCACTCAGTGATCCTTTGGAAAGAGGCTTTCCTGGTCCATCCTTCTTTCCCAGTGACTGTGGCACGCTCCCTCTGTGCTCCCAGTGTCTCATCCGTGGTCATTCAGGTAGAGGAAGCAGTGTGCAATTACCACTTGGGTCATTTGACCCACATGAGCTCTTGTAAACATGAGGATCTTCATCCTGTCCAAAATTAGACCTCAGCATTTGATTTGGTGGATCACATGCTGAATTTTAATGGCCATATCACCACTCACTGTGAAGGAAACTTGAGATCAGTAGCTCAGCTTCTTGGCATGTTTTATATTGCAACTAAATTGCATTTCAGTTTGGAGACATTGTAAGTAAATAAATAAAAACAAAGTGCTAAATAATGCTCAGTCATTACACATCTCAGAGTTTTACTAATGAATGGTAGTCTTTGATGTTGCTGATTTTCATTTTGTTACATTTGCCTTCTCCATTTATATATGATTCTCAGTAATTTTGTAGATTTCATATTTATTGCTATTCAGCTCAATCCACCTCTGTCTGTGAGAGAGGCTTTTCCTTTCCTGGCTGGTAGTAATTATAAACACACCCTGCTCTTTTGTAAACAGCATTCAGTAGCTCAGCATACAGGGTGCTCATCACCAGGGCACTCTCCAATAGAAGGATCAAATTTTGCTCTTGTTATGTGCACGAAATTCAGTCAGATTTAAAAGGGCAATGGCCATATTGTTTGGCAATGCATTCCTTGATGGTAAAGTGATGTATCCAAGCTTGGAATAGCTTGGCTTGCAGAACTCGCTATTTCTTGCTTTTGGTCTGTCTACTGTATGAAACTGGAAAATGCTATTTTATGCAGGGATAAGATGTGCTGCTTGTTGTTGTTTACCTGTTCTCAACATGAATTTCAACAATATATATGTGCTAAAATCTGTATTTTCATTTATCAACTGTATTTGTATGGACTACTTAGATGACAGCATGAAGTCTTAAATGATGATGACTCTCCCTACTCTCCAGAACTGCCAAAATTAGTATAAAATAAAATTACATCCACCTTGGGTCTCAAGCATTCTTTACTCAAATGTGCATGTGTGTGTTGGCAGCAGAGCAGCTCCAGGAGATGAGGCCTCATCCTTGGGCACACTCCCCCTCTGCTGTGAGGCAGGAACCTGGGGAGCTTCACTTGCTTGGGGGCTTCCCTCCCTTTGTGGGGCTGGGGCATGTACAGATGTAAATGGCATTATTAGATTGGATTATTACATTATTAGATCAGCAAGGTGCTGCTCAGGGCAGTTGCACTCATTTTGTGCCTTCTTTTGGGGGTGAGTAAAAATGGGGGGCTGGGGAAGCCTGGGAGGGGGATGGTAGCACCCCAGTGTCACTGGGACAGTGATGATGTGGTGGGGGAGCAGGTGAGTCATACAGGGCCCCTCCAAAAAAGGGTGGTTACAACCCAAAGCAGCATTAAAAGGGTTCAAAAGCAAACTGCATTGTAAAAAATAAAAAAGCCAGCTAGTCCTCTAAGACCCTTCAGACTAAACCAGCTGACGCCTCCAAGAGAATAGAAAATAAACTGGAGGGTATCTGTGTGTGAATATATCTTGATATAAGAAGTTGTGCATGATTAAAAGAATGTGACCGTACATTGAAAGGAGAGCTCTTTTGCATGGTGTTGTTGATATCCTTTGATGTGAATGTGAAACCCAGCAACTGTTCTCTTTTGTTTCCAGATAAAAATTTCTTTGTCTTGCCTGCCTTGCATACAAATCCCTTTTCTATCTTTGCCTTAACCTCCCTTGCTTTGCTCACCCCTCCCTTCTCTTTCCTTGCCTTGCCTTGCATATCCATCCCCCACTGTGACTTACCTGCCCCTTTCTTGCCTGACTTTCTCTGCTCTGCTTTGGGGAGCTGCTTGGCTCTTGACCAGATGATGGTGTGCAGTGCTTTTGGAATGGCACACAGACCTTCTCAGGGTGACAGAGATCTCAGCCTTGCAGGTACAGCCTCAGAAGCAGAATGAGGAGAAGACTGAAAACACTTCAGCACTTGAGGAGATTTTGTTAAGTTTTAACTTTACCTAGAAGATAACCCAGCGTTTGCTTTCCAGCCTTAGTGCAGAGATGTGGCTTCCTCAGAGTGGTAAAGGATGCTCAGTAGGGGAACATGAGGCACCTTGCCAGATGTGGAGTCAGTCTGAGTGCCAGCAGTGTCTGCAGGGGAGCTGTGGACCGTTCATGTATCACAACACTGGGGGTGGCACAAAGCTCTTCTGTCTGCCCACTGCTCAGAAATCCTTGCTCCTGGCTGTGGAACTCCTCCTCAGCCTGTGTCTGGCCAATCTTCAGCCTTGAGTCTTTCTGGAATGGTGTCTCCTGAGTCACGAGAGTCCAGTTTCAAGTCCCACACCCAGGGATCCCACTGATGGGCAGCATAAAACAGTGTTCCCAACTGCTGTCCACAAGAGCTGTAGCCCCCTGTGACCTGTGTTCCCTTCTCCCATCAGAGCTTTGTTTTGCTGGTGCCTGGCTTGAGACTCCTTGCCTTGCACAGGAGACTGGACTGGACTGCAAACACATGTTAACAGTGGCAATAGGCAACTTTATTTCCACAACTAAATCAATTTCAGCGTTTGTGTGCATGCAGAGGAGGAAGATGGGCAGGACAGAAGACACTTTTGACCCTGAGGCTGCCTTTGGATGAGCAGGCACTGCCCCAGTACGAAATGGTTATGGTCCACTGCAGTCTGCACTGGATCCTGTTCATCCTGCTGCTCATGTCTTTTTTCTCATGAGGCCCAGCAGCATCTGGTGCACCTGAGTTAAGAATTTCACCAGTATCTGGTACGGATGTGGAGCAGGCAAGAGAGGTTGCGTTGACATTGGCTCCTCAGAGGGGTTTGAGGTCAAGGCTGGCTCTGGTGTGGCTGTTGCAGTTGGGTGATGAGGAGTGGGAGTAGAGCAGCCTGACTCTGTTGGTGTTGGCTCTGGCTGCTCAAAGGGGGTTGAGCTGAAGGTTGGCTCTGGCGTTGGAGTGGCTGTTTCAGCTGACTGTGGATATGGAGTGGGAGTAGAGCAGCCTGACTCTGTTGGTGTTGGCTCTGGCTGCTCAAGAGGGGTTGAGATGCAGGTTGACTCTGGTGCTGGAGTGGCTGTTACAGGTGGGCACACGCCCATCTGGATCAGGATCCAGTTGTAGAAGTACTGAGTGGAGGTGTAGACTCCCGGCCGCTTTGTTCTGGCACAGCCTTTTCCCCAGCTGGTCACTCCAACAAGCCAGAAGTAGCTGGCATGGTTATCTTTGCACACCAGAGGTCCTCCACTGTCACCCTGCAACACAGGAAAGAGGATTAGGGTGCTGTTGGGTGGCTGCTGTCAGCACTAGAGGTTTGCTTCTCTCTTGCAGCCCCTGCCACAGCTGTATTCATGGCACAAAAAGGCTTTGCTCAGGTGCTGGAGTGTCAAGAACCTTAGCTGGAAACAGGGTGGGTGTCTGTGAAAGCCCCCTTTTGTATCTGCACAGTGATCCTGGATGGGCAGAGCATGGATGATCCAGAATCTGGACCTCTGGGCTGCTGAGAACACTGGATGGGCTTTCTGGGCAGACGGGGAGGCCTGGGGAACATGGGCACTTGGCAAGGAAACTCCAGCAGTGGAGGAAAAGTGGTTTGCCAGGCAAAGCCCATGGTGACGGGGTACCTTCACTGCTGGCTCCCAGCAGTCGTACCTGGCAGGTGTCCATGCCACCCCGTGGGTAGCCAGCACACAGGTTGTGGGTGTGGATGGCCCCAGCGTACCAGCGGCTGCTGTTAACGAGCCGGATATCCAGGAGACGGACCTTGGCTTCCTGCAGGACATCACTCAGACCCTGAGCTGGGAGCACAGGAAGGAATGAGCACCCAGCAGCTCCTTGCCAGTTCCACTCCCCTGTCTGGGGGTGAACTCATTCCCTAGGGCTTGGCTTTGCCTCTGGAGCAGCTGTTGAAGTGCTGTGTCCTTTCTGTCTGCCTTTGGAGAGCAGGCCAGGCCCACCTCTCCAGAGGAACACATCCTACAGCCTGACTTTGGTCTCTGCTGTCAGGAAGCCCAACCCATTTCTCCAGTGTGCCCAGCTCACCCTCAGGGCTCTTTTTGGGAACTCACCTTTTGCACTGGCAGAACCCCAGCCAGCAATGTAGCAGGTTTTCAGCTCTGACACTGTGAGCGAGGCATTGGGCACGCAGGCAAGCTGGACATAGTCACTGCACTCCACGGGCTTGTCCAGCTCCAGCAAGGCGATGTCGTTCTGCTGGGAATCAGCCGTGAACTCCTGGTGGGCCAGGAGCCGCTTGACGTGGCGCACCTGGGCCTCGGGGCCCAGATGGGTCAGCTTGGTGGCCCCGATCAGCACACGCCACATGGTGACGTTCCTGCAAGGCAGAGAGAGGGCTGAGGGGAAGCAGAGTCGTGTGCTGTTGATGCCTTAGGATTTTAGCTTTTGTATTTTTCATCTATTTGTAATCCTGCAGTTCTTTAGTGTATAACTCTAAACTCCAAATACAGTGTGAGCTGCTGCTTTCCCATTCTGGTCAGACACAACAATTCCTCTCCAGACCTGGCAATCAAGGACAGCTCACTGCCTCAGGCCCCAAGAGATGGAAACAAAAGTGAGTTGTGGGGAGCAAACTGGGGGTAAATGACTTCATTACCTGAAGCTGTAATTAGAAGATTAACCCTCAATATGCAAATGGACCAAATTTATAGGTGTGAAATCCTGTGACCCGTGGTCTATTTTTGGGTGTAGCACCTGAGGTGGCTTTTGTTTTGCCCAAAATGTACCTGAAGGTCCTTCAATAAATATAATCACTTTTTTATTCCTTGTCTGGCCTGTTTTTAGGTAGTCCTGAAAAGGCATCACTGTGGCAGCTCAGCACTTCCCTGCCTTCTGCTTCTCAAGGCAGAGAGGAAAGCAGAGTAATGAGGAGTGTGACTGACCTAGCATGCCTTAGGCTCCAGGAATGCCACGTTGGAGGCTGCTGGGCAGCAGTGGCACAAGCCCAGCCTTCTGAGCAGTCTCTCAGTTGGGCTCTGCAGTACCGAGGTGCTGCAGGCTGGGCAACTGTTTGTGTGGTGAGGATACCCTCATTTCTTGCTCGTCCTTACCTGGCCTGGAGGAAGCAGTGGGCTGCTGTGAGGACCCACTGTGGGCTGATGAGGGACCCTCCACACGTATGGCCGGTGCCTATTTTCCTGGGGTCCTGGATGCTGACAATCCAGGGCCAGGCCCCTGGCAGGGCACCTGTGCCAGTCACAATTCTGTAGTCAGCAGCTATGGAGTTGTAGTCAGAAGCCATGGGCCGGAGCCCACAGGTCCCTCTGGAAGCACAAAGTCATTACTGCCCTGCCCAGCAGCTGCTGCTGCTGATGCTGGCTCCTTCTGCTCCAGCACCTGGGTGCTGGCAAGGAGGCTCCCACATGGGGTTTGGGGTGTGGCAGTGGGGGACAAGCACCCTCCTAGAGCCTGGGGCCATACCTGCAGTTGTCCCAGGTGCCATGTGCAGGTCTGTACACAGCCAGCAGGATGAAGAGGTACAGCAGATTCATCACTGCCAGCAGCATCTGTCAGCTGAAAGAAACAAAAGCTTGTCTCTTCCAGTGCAGCCTCTGACCGGAGTGCCTGCAGCAGCTGCACTGCCCATGGCACCTGCAGCCCTGGGGCTGATGTCACAGAGTGGGTGGTTCCAGGTTCTGGGCATGGTGTCCTCAGAGGGCAGGGAAAGGCCACAGCCCCCAAGAACCACAGAATGGTTTGGGCTGGAAGGGACCTTGAAGATCATGCAAGGCAAAAGGGGTCCCGTGCCTGGCACCTGCAAAATGACGCCGTGGGCAGACAAATCTGGCACAAAGGGAAAGTCACTCCAAAGGCAGTGTTTGGTCAGAGAGGGTGCTCAGAGCCACCCCAGGATGGAGAAAACTGGCACATCAAAGCTAGGAGGAGGACAGGAAGGAACAATGCCATGTGCCAACAACTTGGGGGCATGCATCAAGGCACATAAGCCTTAGCTGATGGAACAAACCTGGAAACTCCTGAGTGTTGCAAGAGGAATTGCTGACCATGGCAGAGAGTGTGAGAAGGAGACAGGAGTTTCAATGCCACGAGGAAGCCCTTCTGAGCCTGTTTATAAATTTTCCATGTCTGGAGCAGGGTGAGTACTGCAAATGCCTCAGTGCTGCCTCTTGCTTTGCCTCAGTGCTGCCTCTTGCTCAATTGGTGACCTCCATTGACCTCCTTGCAATGGAGGTCACCAATTTTGACCTCCATTGGTGCTGGAGGTCATGGCTGCAGAACATGAGGGGCTGAGATGGAGAGTGCTCATGCACTCACTGCTGTGGTTTGGGAATGGCATTCCCCAGTCTGGTGTTCCCACTGGAACACTGCAAACCACTGCTCCTCTCCCTTCTCCCTCTCTCCTCCCTTCTCAGGTAGACTTGAGAGGAGAACTGGAAGCACAAAAGGTAAAGATCGTGTGTTGAGACAAGAACAATATAATGGAAACAGCAATGAAACAAGAAAATGAACAGTAACAGCAACAATATTAATAATGGAGTGGGACAATTCACATGCAACCATCCACGCCATGGAGCCTGGCAGTACCCAACCAAGCTGCCATGCATGTCACCCAGAGGAGTTTTCTTCCCCTGTCCCTGGAAAATGGTGTGGAGTGGTTCAGAATAACCTCCAGGTCCTGGCCATGCCCTGTCCTGGTTATGGCAAAAATTTACCCCATCCTGGCCAGAACCGGGACATTCACCCTCACAATCTGCCCCACAGCTTTGGGATCTGTGCCAGAGGCACTGGGAGGGCAGGGAGGGCAGTCACCAGGGATTGGCAGACTTTGGAAACTCCTCACCTCTCTCTCTGGCCCCTGGTTTTCCTTGTTTTATGGAATGGAATAACACATGTCCAACTCCTCCTGGTGTCTTCTTCACTGGAAATCCTCCGTGCTTTGATTCCTTCTCTGACATCCTGCTGCACCTGGGGAAAGCAGTGGGAAAACCCAAGGCTTTGTGTGAAGGTTTCTCCCACAGCACTTCACCTGAGGTGCACAGGAAGGCTGCCCTGGCTCTACCATGCCTCATCCAGAACACCTGGAAGCTCTTCCCTCCCCATTCACACACTCCCCTGCCCTGTCCTCCTCACCCCACAGGGACGCACGCTGGGGCTACCTCACTTCACAGTTTGGTAGCCCTGATACCACACTGCTGACTGGAATGGGGTGAGCCAGGGGCAGTTTTGACCTCCATCAGCTCCATGTCCTGCCTCAGCACACCCAGGCTCTCTGATGACATCTGGGCTCATCTCTGCGGCTTTGCTGTCCTGCACAAGGAGTTTGCTGAATAAAATCATCCTCTAGAAAGGACATGTGACACAAGCCCAGGAGTCAGCAGCACCACAGGAGTTCAGCAAGGTGCCCTGGGGACAGCCAGGCCAGGCAGGGGAAGGTGGGGGGACCACAGGGCCTCACTGAAGCAGCCACACTGTACAGCACAAAAAATAAGGCTAACTAAATGCTGGGATGAAACACAGCAGTGCTGGGACTGCTCTATTCAGCAAATAACAGTTGTGGGGGAGATTTACAGATGTACTGGGTACATCTGGGAGCTGGGGCTCCTGCTGGAAGGCTTCAGTCTCGAGGTTTCCAGTTCCCAAAGGCACTGCTGGTAACTCCTTCTCAGCAATGGCTCCTGGGGCAGGGAGTGGGGTGGACAAGTCAAGGATGGGGCAGAGATCAGAAGAAGCTGGGGAGCTCAAGAGGTCTTCAAGGGGAAGAGGCTGTGTCTGAAAGGCCCTCACTTTTCTGGCCAGCTTGGCAACCCTGGCATGTGTAACAGAAGGTTTGACTGGAAACAAGACAGGGAGATATCGGCATGACGGGTGCTGGCATATTCCTGACTTAGGCTTTCCAGAGAGAGATTTGCTGTTTCCCCATAGGCCACAGAGGATTTTAATATGAGGTGAATTTCACTTTGTCTCCCCAAGCTTGTGTCCAGCCTGTTCCATGGCCTCTGGCTCTGGAAAATGCTCTCCTGTGCACCCTGCTTCATTCCCTCTCAGATCAATGGCTGATGTGCCAGCAGCTCCTGCTCCAGAAGGGAAGCACATGATGAAGCTGAAAAGAAGGTTCCTTTTGCCATGGCATTCCAGGAGGTCATAAGGCACATCATCAATGGAGTCTGAAAAAAAGAAAAATTAAAGGTTGAGGCAGCTGCATTCACCAACGTGGGCAGTCTAGAGAGAACTGCCTGAACCTGACCCAGTTTGTGGATCAGAGCCAGAAATGGGTTCCCTTAGCTAGAAGTGAGACCTCTCTACCCAGAGAGCCAACTGCTTGCCATTCCATTGGTCCCTGGCCACAAGCAGCACTTCATCTGTGAGCTCTCAACCCCCCAGAACCCCTGGGTAACCCTGAAAAGACTGCTTCAGTATTAGGGGCTGCAAGAGACCTCCAAATGAACACTTAGGGGATTAGGTGAGGGGAAGAACTGAAATAAAGTGCATGTTTTTCCTTGGATTTGTGGAAGACAACAAGAAATACAGGACCCCAGAAAACAAACCCACTTGATGGGAGAGGCAGGTGAGCATGGCTGGTTCAGGAATTACAGAATGCAGCTTGCAGAGAAGGATCCTGGCATGTTCCAGCAACCAGCACTGCCACCTGATCCCAGCATCTCTCACCCTCTGCCCCACGGATTTACGCAGGACCAAAGCCCCAGTGCTCACAGAAAGGAAAACATCCAACTGTTCACACTTGGCAACCTGCTCCTGGGTTCTGCAGCCTTTGGAAAAAGACAAATTCCCTCACTAGAAAACGAAGCAGGTCTGAGCTGGGCTTTCTCAGAGCACACTAAAGGCAGAGGTGGGTTTCTCCGTGCTGTTTGGGAAGTGGCACCTGAGCCACACGGGAATCAGAGAGAGATTCTCAACTCCAGAGGCACTGCTGAGCGCAGCCTCTCCTGCCTCCAGCTGGGCTCCAGCCCCGAGGTGACCTGTGCCTCCAAACAGAGGGGCCAGAGCCTGTGACCTGCACTGACCAGGCCACAGCTCCGTGTCACACTGACCACTGCAGCGTCCAGCCAGTCTCTTCCAGGCTCTTCCACTCTCCACCTCCACCTCAGAGGGGCCTGGAACGCTGCTGATCACATCTGCTGCTCCCTCTGACCTGCAGCGAGAGGAAGATTTCCTCATGTGCTGTTGTGGCCAGTGGCACCTCTGTAACAGATTTTGTGTCCTGCTCGGTGCCCCTGTGCACCGGCCAGGCTGGCTCCGTGCTGCTGGGCCTCTCCCGGTCCTTCTGAGCAGGGCTCCAGCTGAGTCTTCAGAACAGCCCCAATTCCCCAAAACAGCCCGGCGCTGTCTGTGTGGGGAACGTCAAACCCACACCAAGGAATGGCTTTGCCCAATGCCCCGGGATGGGAGCAGCCCCCATGCACGCAGGGACGGCTCTGGGAGCCCGCGGGCTGGGCAGGGCAGAGAGCACGAGAGAAGGGAACTTCCAGCGCTGAGAGGAACACCAGCGCCTCCGAGCCGCCCTGCCAGACACGTACGGAGCGCCGGGGCCCTCCACCGCCCTCGCAGCTCCCTGCGAATGACCAAAATGCCCCAAAGCCGCCCCAAAACAGCTCCCGGCCGGCAGCCATCACCGTCAGCACGGCCTCGGGCATGCCCGCGCAGCGCCTGCCGAGAACGGCCCGCACCGCCCCGGCCTCGGCCCGGCCCTTGGCGATCGGGGCACGTTCCCCCGAGGGAGCGGAGGGACACCCGGGTTCCGCAAGGGAGCAGAGGGACACCCGGGTTCCGCAAGGGAGCAGAGGGACACCCAGATTCCGCAAGGGAGCAGAGGGACACCCGGGTTCCCCCGAGGGAGGAGAGGGACACCTGGGTTCCTTAAAGGGAGCAGAGGGACACCCAGGTTCTCCCTGAGGGAGCAGAGGGATTTCTCCCAGTGGAGCAGAGGGACACCTGGTTTCCTCTGAGGGAGCAGAGAGACACCCAGGTTCACCAAAGGGAGCAGAGGGACACCCGGGTTCTCCCTGAGGGAGCAGAGGGACACCCGGGTTCCTCTGAGGGAGCAGAGGGACACCCAGGTTCTCCCCAGGGAGCAGAGGGACACCCGGGTTCCCCAAAGGGAGCAGAGGGACACCCAGGTTCTCCCTGAGGGAGCAGAGGGATTTCTCCCAGTGGAGCAGAGGGACACCTGGTTTCCTCTGAGGGAGCAGAGAGACACCCAGGTTCACCAAAGGGAGCAGAGGGACACCCGGGTTCCTCTGAGGGAGCAGAGGGACACCCGGGTTCACCAAAGGGAGCAGAGGGACACCCGGGTTCTCCCCAGGGAGCAGAGGGACACCGGGGTTCCCCAAAGGGAGCAGAGGGACACCGGGGTTCTCCCAGTGGAGCAGAGGGACACCCAGATTCCGCAAGCGAGCAGAGGGACACCCAGGTTCCCCCGAGGGAGCACAAGGATACCCAGGTTCCCCCCAGGGAGCAGAGGGACACCTGGGTTCCTTAAAGGGAGCAGAGGGACACCCAGGTTCTCTCTGAGGGAACAGAGGGACACCTGGGTTCCCCAAAGGGAGCGGAGGGACACCTGCGTTCCTCAGAGGGAGCAGAGGGACACCCAGGTTCACCAAAGGGAGCATAGGGACACCCGGGTTCTCCCTGAGGGAGCAGAGGGACAGCCGGGTTCACCAAAGGGAGCAGAGGGACACCCAGGTTCCTCTGAGGGAGCAGAGGGACACCTGGGTTCTCCCAATGGAGCAGAGGGACACCTGGGTTCCTGAAAGGGAGCAGAGGGACACCTGGGTTCCTGAAAGGGAGCAGAGGGACACCTGGGTTCTCCCTGAGGGAGCAGAGGGACACCCAGCTTCTCCCTCCTTTAGGGAGCAACCGGGATCCAAAGTCTTGTTTTGTTTAAGGCTGTCAGGAGCCTTCCTGGGCACTTACCCTTTGATTTTTATCTAAATCCTGCAGTGGTTTTGATGAGGCATCAAAATGAAATGCAGACAGCAGACCTCCCTCCCCTGAAGCTGCAGCTTCCCCCCAGCTCAGAAGGATCAGAATAAACCTTTGCTGAGAGCAGTTTTGTTATGGTGCCCCATCACCTAAACCCTCTGCAGGCTGGGGAAAATCTCAATCCTTGGCTGGCCATATGGATACAACAATCACAACATTGTAGAGAGTTTTCTGTTTTGTACTGAATGGTCTTTGCTAGTCTCTTCATCATCTTCTGGTTTCTGCAAAATGTCCTTGCGACCTTTGAATTCTGCATTCCTTGTGTCCAATTTCAGCAATATATCTCTGTCTCTCTTCAGACTTTGTTCATTGAGGCATGTCAAGGTTAGTTTAGCAAAACTTTAATTTCCAGTAATTTCCAGTAATTTTTCCAAACTTTGTTCCCACAATAGCAGCTCATGACAAACTTTGCTAAATGCTGGCTAAAAGTGGTTTAAAACGAACGCACTGCTTATGATTAATATACTGGTTATGATCAATAAAATCAATTATTTAAAAGTTAATTAAAAATAATTGAAATTTGTTTTTAATTAGTGTAATTTCAAAAGCTGTCATGGCCCTCTGTGAGCAGGGGACAGGCAGTGGTCAGAAGTGCCATCATTAATTGCTTCCAGTGGAGTTCCTCAGTGCCCCTCTGCTTACAGAGCCTGAGCCCTGGCTGCTGTAAAGCACTCTGGAGTAGAGTTGTGTAAATCTCAGCCTTGTTCCCGGAGGTGAGAGGGGAGCCGTGTTCAGGCAGGAGGGCTCGGGGCCGTGCAGGGAGCTCGGGCAGCTCCCACAGGAGCCGCACCTCCAGCGCCGCGGGCTCAGCTGTGCCACAGCCAAAGTGGGTCATTGCCCACACAGGTTCTTGGATCCTGATCCGAGGCTGCTGTGGGGCTTGCAGGGAAAAGGGACAATTATTGCCTAGTTGGACGTGAGAAGGAAAACCAAATTCCTAAATTAACACAAATGCAAATGGAGTAAATTGGAGCAGTGCTGTGCTGGTTCTGGCCCCTCCTGCCTGTGCCTCAGACTCTCCCCAGCAGGAGAGCCCTGATCTCCAAAACTCCACCCTGTTTGGTGGGCCCTGATCTCCAAAAATCCATCCTTGCTGTCAGTGTGTGTCGCTGCCTTGTAGTGAAACTTGGTGGCCCAGGCTGGGCAGGGGCCAAAGCAGCCAGTTCACCTGGGGGTAATGCCATTTGGGACTACCTAAAAACAGAGGCCAGACAAAATTAAGGGAATAAAAAGTGGTTGTATTTATTGAAGGGCCTTCAGGTACATATTGGGCAGATGAAGTTCCCCCAGGGGCTACACCCAAAAATGGACCACAGGTCACAGATTTTGATACTTTTATAAGTTTGGTCTGTTTGCATATTGAGGGTTAATCTTCCAATTACAGCTTCAGATAATGAAGTAATTTAGCCCAAATTTGCTCCCTCCAACTCACTTTTGTTTACATTTCTTTGGGCCTGAGGCAGTGAGGTGTCCTTGATTGCCAGGACTGGAGAGGAATTGTTGTGTCTGACCAAAATGTGAAGACAGTAGCTAACACTGTATTTGGAGTTTAGAGTTATACACTAAAGAATTGCAGGATTACAAATATATGAAAAATATAGAAGCTAAAATCCCAAGGCATCAGGGGTGAATAGCAGCCAGCTGCCTCCTTGGTGCATGAGGAACACAAACTGCCTGCTGCTCAGAGGCTGCTCAGAACTCCAGGCATCCAGAGCATCGCCCTAAACCACATGGGTCAAGTGCAGCAGGAACAAAACTGCCTCCAGCCATCCTGAGTGGGAATCTGGCTGAAGCTGTGTCTGATCAAACCTAGCCTAACCAAGCCTGGAGGAAGGAGTAAATGTGAAGCTGCTAAAAAGCTGCCCAGGTGAGGCAGCAGCTGGGTGGGGGGCTGGCAGCCAAGGTTCACCCAGCTCAGGCCCTGGAGGATCCCTTTGGTGGTGCCAGTCCAGGTCAGCCTGTGGGTGTACCTTGAGGGCAGATAAAATTCACTGGAAATGACCCTGCTTTGCCCACACAAGTCTCACAGTGGAACAGAAATCCCCAGCAGCCTGTGTGCCAGACAGAACTGTGACCAGGCTTGTGCCATCTCTGGGCAGGCCTGTACTCATTGAGCTCTGTGGTTTGGGAAAGGAGTGGCAGCTCTGCCAGCCAACTCCTCTTCATCAGCAGCACAGAGGGAGTCCCAGTGACTTCCACCTGTGAGAGGAGCTATGTGGGTTCCTGTGCCAACCATGTGGTTGTGTGGCCTCAAGGGGACACATCCTGGTGTGGCCCGATGTCACAGAGCGGCAGAGATGTGGCAGCTCTCCAGTGATTGTGACCTCTCCTGCCCAATGCGCGGTGTCCTGAAAGCAGGCTAATGAAAGAGCTGGCCTTCAGGATAACTCAGCTTCTTCCTTTGCTACTCTCATGCCTGTCTTTTAAACAAATTTATTGTTTACTGTCCTCCTCAACTTTCATCCTCTCAAAGGTAATTTTGATTAGACTCTTGAGATAGATCATAGAGGAAGGAGATATGGGATAAAAGTCTAAGTTGGCTTATACCCTGTAGGCTGCCCAGGCTAGGCTAGAGTTCTTATTTGCTGATTCTCTTTTCTTTACTAAAGCCTAGGATAGGTAAGTAGGGGGTGATTGTAGTCTGAGGGGCTGGGCTCAGCCCAGAGTGGCAAAAAGCACACCTTGGCTGCTGCAGGAGGGAGTGAGACAGAAAAAGGAAAGCAGCAAAGGCAGTAGTTAAGTTAGTGGCTGAAAGCTGGTCACTCCTGCAGAGGAGGTGGGAAAGCCAGAGAGCTCTGCTGTTGATGCTGTGACAGCAGCATCAGGGCCTCTTCAGAGAAGGGAACATGCACTGGAGCACTTCAGAGGAACCTTTGAACCTCCTGTGAACTGGGGCTCTGTCACTGATCCCAAAGGTGTGAGCCTGCAGTTCGGCAGCTGGTACAAGCACCACTGAAACTCTGGATGGCAGATGCTGTTTTGTAGGTTGTATTTATTTGGAGTTTTTATACTTTTGGTGAGCTACAGTAATTTCTTTGCAATCAGGTGATGGGATTGACACAGATCTCTTTCTGGAGCATGTCCTGATGTCCTTGATCATCCAGAGCTTTGCCCTCTGTTCCTGAGAGAAGCAATGGCCACAACAGAGAATCATTTCTGTGAGTAACAGCTTCACAGGCAGGTTTGGACTTTGTGAATCCCCACAGAAACTGATGTGACTGGTGGTCAGATCCCAGAATGATGTGCTCACAACTCTGGGATGTTTCCTGAGAGCAGCCAGACTGACCCAGGTGTTTATGATTAGTCACAGGAAAACACCTTTTGTCTCTCCTTTGTCACTATGTACAAGACTTCAAAACATCATCGCTCATAGAGAGGTCTGACATCCTTGAGTTATCTTTTGTGTTCAGTACTTGCTTGTTTTCAGTAAGTTACAAGCAGTTACAATCAAGGAAAACTTGACCTGATAATCTAGTCTACAACTCTGGTGAGAAAGGAAGGTACCCTGGGGCCCAGAAATCAGAGTTGGGGTTTGTTGGACTGTTGGCAAAGTAAGCAGGGGTACAGAATTTTCCAAATCAGTAAATTTCAACAGCAGTGCTAGGCTTCCCCTGATACTGAGTTGAAGGTTCGAGCTGGTTGTCCTGACTGCTTGTGTGGAGAACTCAAAAGTTTAAATATGCTTTTGTTCCTCATCTCTTTCCAAATGGATTTTCTCTGCAGTCATTGCTGAAGGATTGGCTCCTCCAAAAAGGATCCTCTTTCCACCAGAGAAGATCTGCATGGTCTGGCAGCAGAGACAGAGTGCTGGAGCAGGGCTCTTCAATGTGGGCAACACGTGCTTCCTGAATGCAGTCCTGCAGTGCTTGACCTACACCCCCCCACTGGCCAACTACCTGCTGTCCCGAGAGCACAGCAGGGCCTGTGAGTGCTTTTTAGGAACATCTCTTTGAAAATCTGTTAATCAAATCCCAAAGATTCCCAGAATCTGGAATTTGATTTAGGAGAACAGCAGCCCTTTGTCAGCCCCATGAGTTTATGTTCTTTGAGCACTCAAGCCTAGAAGCCATTTGAACTACCCAGCTGTCTTACCCTTCATGAAGACACCTCTTTGTAACTCCAAGTCTTTATTCCTGCAAGTTAAACTCTCTTTGCTTATTGCAGAGAAAACTGTCGGTTTAGCATCCCTCTTAAGAACATTTTCTAAAATGTCCTGGGATTGCTGGGACACTGGGAGCAGTGGCGTATTGCACCGGAGTGGGAGTGGAAGAGGAGAAATACCCCATTGCTGTGGATATTTGCTAACCTAAGAACCTTCCCTGCATCCCTCTTCAGGTCACCAGCAAGGTTTCTGCATGATGTGCATCATGGAGGCGCACATTAACGAGGTCTTGCATTCCCCTGTCAGTGCCATCCTGCCTTTGACTGTCCTCAAGGTTTTCAGATGTAAGTCGTGCCAGGTACTTTGACAAGTTTTCTTCCCTTCTTGTATGAGAGAACTACAAACTTCTTCTTTCTTAGGTATAGGAGAGCATTTTCAGCCTGGCAGGGAGGAAGATGCCCATGACTTCCTATGCTGTACTGTCAATGCCATGCAGAGAGCTTGTCTGAGTGCAAGCAATGAGTAAGCACAAGCAAATTACCCTCACAACATTCTGAGCCCTTTGGACTGCTTGATGTGCTCCTGTAAGGGAAACCTAAACCCTGGGCTTTCAGGCCAAGCAAAACTCGTGGAGGAGATAATGCTCTGTCTTACCACTTGTTTCCAGCTTGGATCTCTCTTCTCAATCCACCACCGTTGTCTATCAAATATTTGGGGGCTTTCTGAGATCCAGAGGTACGTTTCCACAACTATTACTCTCTTTGGCATTGCCTGTGCCCTTCTGTCTGCCTGTGCCTGACAGTTGGTCCTGGGACTGGTGGGACAGGTGCAGTGTGTAAATGGGCAATGTTGGTCAGCTCACCATTGCTCAACATTTGGATTTTTCCTTCCAGTCACCTGCTTCAGCTGTGAAGCCATTTCTGACTCCTATGAGGCCTTCCTGGATGTTCCTTTGGATATCAAAGTAAGAGGCTTTGCAGTTGTGATTCAAGACATCCCAAGGCCCCTGCAGCTTTCCAGAGTCAACATATTTGTCTTAAAAATGTAGACTGTGTACACAAGAGATCTTGGTGGTGGATGGGAAGGGTTATGGAGAGGCCGTGGCACTGGTCTCTCTGTAGGTACTGTTTTTAAGCTGGACAAACAGCATTATCCTCTCTGCACCCTTGATATATCCTCATCCTTGTTCCCTTTGCCCTCCCACACCTGTCTGGCTCCCAGGATGATGGGTTGCATTGTTTGCACCACTGATGCCCCTGCACAGTGGCATTAGTTTAAGTGAGCAGTGGTACAGGGAGGGAGCTTTTGATGGCTCCAGGAGCTGCTGGAACACAGGGAAATGTTCAGCATCACACTCTGTTTCTGCCTCCTTCTGGAGAGGTTCATGGTGGGTCTCTTCAGTATCATCTGCAGGGGTTTTCTTGTCAGCTCCTGGGAAATGTTTGGGGTGAGGGCATTTCCTGCAGCTCAGCATGCTCACTTCTCACTGCTCCAGGCAGCCTCGTCCCTCACTGCAGCTCTGGAGGACTTTGTGACACCCGAGCACCTGGACGGTGATAACTGCTTTAAATGTAACAAGTAAGATGATTACTAAGAACATATTAACACGAGATCCTGTGGGAGGGGGCTGCATGTCATTGAGCAGAAGTCATCTTCTGCAGGTTTACTGCACACAGATGAGATGCAGCTTTTTAAAAACATGGCAGTGAATAGCCATAGAATAGCAAGACTCACAAGAGCTCGAGCTGTGTGAGTCAGGAGAAGTTGCCTGGCCAACCTGGGGGAGGATTGGGTGCATTTCAGCACTGGGCTCTGTGCTTGGTTTCAAGGTGTAAGAAGAATGTTGCTGCCTCCAAGAGGTTCACAGTCCATTGTGCACCCAAGATTCTCACAGTGTGCCTGAAAAGGTTTGACTGTCTCACCGGCGGGAAGATCAGCAAGGTGTGTACACAACCGGTGTGCAGCTTTCTCTTCCTGGAGCAGATTTCCTAGAGCTTGGCACAAGCCACTTGTGTTGGGTTAGTCGTGTTCCCTTCTGGGGAGAGAAGAATTCCATTGGGAAGACAGGCAAGCACTCATCTTCAACAGAGCTGCTTTGGCCAAGAACAGTTTCCTGCCACCCAAACCATTACATGTTGCTTTATGGAAAACCAGCTGTTCATGAGCCCCAGAGATGTATTTCCACACCTCTGGCCCCTGGATGTGGCAGACTATTCTATGTCACAGGTCAGGGTCACTTCTGAGCCCTCCTGGTGTCTCTGTAGGTTGTGGAGTACCCCGAGTACCTGGATCTTCGCCCGTACATGTCCCAGGCCGATGCAGAACCCCTCCATTACTCCCTGTATGCTGTCCTGGTGCACAGTGGGGTCAGCTGCCATGAAGGACACTATTTCTGCTACACAAAGGTAAGCAGCTACTTCCTTCCTTCCCAATGGGGAAAATGTCTGCTGGGGAAGATAAACTTTCCCATCAGTGTTACTGACAGCCAAGGTTTTGGGGCAGAAGGTCTCCTTAGGGACTGGACTGGATTTGTTTTGACATACTCTTTGGTAGTTTTCTGCCTGTGTTTTTGGAGATAAACCATGCAGAGATCCTTGTCTTTTTTTCACAGGCCAGCAACGGGCTGTGGTACCAGATGGATGATGAGTCTGTGGAGCTCTGTTGCATTGACACAGCTCTCAGACAGCAAGCCTACCTGCTGTTTTATGCCAGGTAATAACCAGGATTCAGATGTGTTCAGAAGATGTTTCCTTTTCCCTGTTTATTGTTTTGCTTCTCATACTCTAGAGTGTTTTTCTCACTGACTGCAATTACTACCTGCATCATTCAGTGCTGTGAAACCTGTACTACTCCATGTCTGTCCTTCAGGCTGCTGCCCTGATGTAACAGGCTATTTGTCTGCCCTCTGATGCTGGACTTATGTAGAGAAGAGCAAGAGAACTTAAAGGGGCCTGCCAGGAAAGGTGGGGAGGGTTGGATAGGATGAAGACTATCAGTTTTCAGCAGACTCAGGGCAGGTTTACATTAGATATTAGGAAGAAATGCTTCAGTGTAAGGCTGGTGAAATAATGGAACAGGCTGCCCAAAGCAGCTGTGGGTGCCGCATCCCTGGAAGTGTTCAAGGCCAGGTTGGACAGGGCTTGGAAAAACCTGGTCTATTGTAAGGTATTCCTGCCCATGATAAGGGGGTGGAACAAGATGAGATTTAAGGTCCCTTCCAACCCAAACAAGTCTGTGAATTTATGAAATGGAGGCTGTAGAAAGTACAAAAATGAGGTTTTGCTGGGACAGGAGCAGACTGGGTGAGAAGACTCTAGCTGAAATTTCCATTAGTGGCCTTGGTTAAGTCTTCTCTCTGTCATAGAAACCTCTCCAAGAAAATGACTGAACCTCAGGGAAGGCAACAACAGCTCTAAACTGAGATCACTCTTTTTTTCTCCAGATGCTCTGATCTGAAGATTGGAGAAAGGGCTTCTTCCTCGCTGGCACCACCATATGCTCCTTCCTTCCTCAGTCAGTGGGCAAGCAGCAGCAAGCAGGTGGCTTCTGTTGGCCCAGAGGGTTTGCCTGGCAGGATGAAGGTAACTCTGGGGAGGAGGGTAACTTGGCACCAGAGGAGCAGTGGATTCCTCTCTAGGATCTCAGCATTTTCCCTTCTCCCCTTCCCACCTTGCAGCATTCTTCACAGCCACAATGCTGCTTCCTCTCAAAGCATCCCACCCAGATCCATCCCATTTGTGCACCTTTGGCTCTATGGCCTTGGCAGCCCTCCAGAAGAGCCTTTGGGAGGCTCTGAAATGTCCCCTCCCAGAACTTCTGGGGGTTCCCCACTGAGTCTGGCCCTTTCAGGAGAGAAGGGCAGGAACTCTCCACAGCCCTCTTTGCAGGACATGGCGCTGGACATGGAAGATGCTGGCAGGGAGCAGGCCTGGAGCAGATCCCCGCTGTGGGGCAGGGATGGCCGCAGCTGCTTTGTGGACACCACAGACTGTGACCACTCTGCAGGGAAGAGAGTGGGCCCTCCCAGCTGTGACCATGCTCCCAGGGATGGTGCAGCTTCAGGGCCTTCCAGCAGGAGCCTGCAGTGGACTGGTGCCCCCAGGGCTGCTTGGGATCAAACCCTGCTGCTGCAGAGAGAGATGAGCAGATCCGTGCGGGGCGGCTACGACCTCCGCGGCCGCTTTGTGCAGTACACAGAGCCCTCACCTAGGAAGAGGAGGAGGCAGACAACAAATTCTCCATGTCGTGACCAAACCCCTGTCGATAGAGCAGTTCCAGAGCCCTCCAGCACCAGCTGGAAGCAGGGTCCCATACTCAGGGCTGCTGGAGAGCAAACCCGACCGAGGCAGAGAGAGCAGAGGAGATCCCCGCGGCAGGGCTGTGACCTCCGCGGCCGCTCTGTGCAGCGCACAGCCCACCTCCCCTCTCTGGGCAAGAGGAACAGGGGGACAACAAGTCCTCCACGTTGTGGCAAAGCCCCAGTGGATAACGCAGCTTCAGGGCCCTCCAACAGCAGCTTCAGGTGGGTTCCCATGCTCAGGGCTGCTCGGGAGCAATCCCGAACCAGGCTGAGAGAGCAGAGAAGATCCCCACAGCCGGGCTATGATCTCCGCAGCCGCTTCGTGCTGTGCACTGCCCACCACCCTTCAGCGAGGAAGGGGAGGGTTTCCATGGCCCACAGATGCATGTCAGACAAGCACCCAGGGCATTCCCGGAGTGCTGCAGTCAGATTATGGCCCTGGCTGAAGCAGAATGGAAGATTAGCACTGCGGTTTTTAGCAAAGGTGTCCTTGTTTTCTACACACCTTCTCAAACATGAGGGAAGAATTTATTTATATGGATGATGATGCTAATGACTAGACTAAAAGGCTTTAATTAGAATTCTTTATTCCACAGTGTAGATGGTTACTGCTACTAATATAGTTCAGTATTGAAGCAATTATATTAAAGGTAGAAAAATAAATGTTAAGTAGAGACTGACTTTACTCACCCTTGCCAACGGCCCTGAACAAGTCTCTTTTTCTCAAAGTGAAACCTTGCTGGGTGGCCCCACTCAGGGAAGGAATCTCCACACTCCGAGAAGGGGGATGTTAGAAGTCTGTCCTGTTAAAGAGTGGGACAGGGCTTTTACAGTCTGAGGGGATAGCTGTCAGTCAGGGGGTGCCCAGGGAGCCAGCTGCAGCAGGAAACTGCCTGAGCAGGGACACAGCAGCTCCAGCTGTTTACACCTTACCAGGAATGGCTTGAACAAGGAGAGTCTCCTGTTTTTAGTGTTAAAGAGCACTGAGAGCAGCTTGGCCAAACTATCACACCCACCACTGTCACTGAAAACATCAGGATAGATTAAGCTCTTTAATGCTACTTTAATATCAGAAAGCACACATTACTTTATTACAGTGCTCCTCTAAACATGCACACGCTCTTTCAAAGCTTTGCAATTTTTATACGTTTTAGCAAACCACGAAATTAATGTTCATTGGCTATAAATTGCTCTTCATTAATTAGTTCTCTGTCTTCTATTGGTTATTGACTTCTTGCTTCTCATGCTAATTAGTCCATATTTTCAGTCTTTTTGTTATCTTTTTTCCAGATAGAGAGAGGTATTGTGTTTTAAACCTGGATGGAAATTAAACACCACGCAGCTGCTTGCTCAGCCACTTCTTCTTCCCCCCCTGCCCCCCAGCTGGTGGAATGGGGAGGAGATTTGACGTAAAACTTGTGTGTTGAATTAAGAAGAGTTTCATATTTGAAAATAAAGTACAACAATAGTAGTAATTAATAATGATAGTGAAAAGGGACCAAACAAGTGATGCACAATGCAATTACACACCACCTGCTGAGTGATTCCAGAGCCCACTTCCCAAACCAAGATCAGCTGCCCTTCTAGGCAACTCCTCCCAGTTTATATACCAGGCATGATGTTCTAGGGTGTGGCTGTCCCTTTGGGCAGTTTAGGTCACCTGTCCCAGCTGTGCTCTCTCCCAGTTTCTTTTGTGAACCTCCTCACTGGCAGAGCAGAAGATGAGGAAACAAAAAGTCTTTGGCTTAGGATAAACATGACTTAGCAAAACCCAAAACTTCAGTGTATTATCAACACCATTCTCATTCCAAATCCAAAACACAGCACTGTGACGGCTAAAGTAGAAATTAAAGAAGAAATTAACTCTACCCTAGCTGAAACCAGGAGAATGGGATTACAGTACAATTGCTGAATTGTGTTTCTTAGTTCCCTCTTTATCTCAGGGTTCTGCACAATGGCCCCATGGTTCATAAATTCTGCATTCCTAGTGTTCAGCTTCAGCAATAAATCCCTCTTCCAGGTCTGAGACCACTGAAGCATATCAAGGTTGATTACAGTTGTTTTAGCAAAATGTAAAGCTCCAGGAATTTTCCCAAGCGGTAAGCAGCTTATGACAAACCTTGCTGAATGTTGGCTACAGTGGCATATGACAGAGTGGAAAATGACACTGCTTATGATTAATTCAAACAAGTAATTAGAAAACTTAATTAAAACAATTAATTAGAAGGGGTATTTGTAAAGTTCTATCATTTCCAACACCATGAGGACATGCAAACAGATACTCCCTGATCTGAGGGCAGGAGCAGCAGGGATGTCCAGGCCTTCACATGGAAGTGAGAGTCACAAGTGTCACATGGAAGAAACCAAAGAGCTTCTAACACGTTTTTCAGCAGCAAAGCATATTTTGCTGAATAAACCTGACAATACAAAATCTAAAAATGTATCAGACTGGCAGCCAATCATGTTATGCTGCAGAAGGGCAGTCCCACTTTTGCATGGTGAGAATTTCTAGCATACCTCCCTAAGGTGTGTGAAGATCCCTCCCTTGAGTAGGGAAGCCCCTTAAGGTCACTTCTCAAGGCTGAGCCAAATAGGTTTGCTCATGGTTGTTGCATGGGTAACATTTACTCTACTTAATAATTGTTTTGCTAGATTTAATATAATTGCTTCTTTATTGCTTCAAAAATAGTGCAGTGTACTATACTAGTAGTTATGGCTACCTATGCTACGTAGCAAATAATTCTGATCAAGTTATTTTGCTTAATCCTTGCAATAAATTTAAATAAATATTTCATTTTATTTATCTAATTATATTTGCTTTGTCATCTTTAACCCCATGGGACAAAGTTGTATACAGGCTCACTTACACCTCTGTAACCCTTTAGACATAAACTGAAGAGTCTGGGGCTGGGCTGGGATCCATATGCATCCAGATTCTTCTCTGAGGAGTTTAGAAAACCACAATGTCCTTTCTGTACCTGCTGACTGGACAGGAGGATCTCTCTAACAAACTTTGTCCAGAGTGTGTCTGTTCTCCATTCACTGATAACTTTTTCAAGGAGCAGGGAGTTGGACTGGTTGAGCATTATGGGCCCATTCCAACCTGAGATATTCTATGATTTGATGATTCTATGAAATAGTGGAAGGGGAAAAGTGATTTTCTTTTTGCCACAATGGGAGGGGGGGTCGTATTACTCAAAACTGTGGTAAAGGGAAGGATGGGCTGCAGGGAGAGGTATCACCTTGCATCACTAAATTTGATTAGGATTTCGTAAAATGGAATGAAGACCAACACCTATGCCAGCCCTTGGTTATTGAGCCTTCTCCCAAACACAGTGGGTAGTGGATAACACTGAGTGAGTTGGTCTGTGCTGGGAATGCTGGTCTGACCACTTGGTGGGCCCACCTCTCCCACCTCTCAAATAAATCTTACCCAAATAAATAATTTGAATGCTAAATCATTATTTGCTGCAGCAGACGTGGCAAAGAAAGTGTCTGATTTTTGGTTGGTTTGGGATTTGTTGTTGTTGTTGTTTTTCTTTTAATTTTTTCTGATTAATGACAAGATATGGAAGGACAAACCTTAGGAAGAAGAAGTAGGAGAACTGCATGTAAATTTGTGGGCAAGAATGATCTCTTGGGGCAACTTTATCCCAAAGTGCATGTGGGGATTGTATCAATGCACACTCCTTTGTCTTGGGTTCCTCTACAGCAGAGTCACATTGATGGTGGGACCCAGAAATGAAATATGAGTTCAGACACCAATGTGGGTTAAAGTGGGAGTGTTTCAGCAGACTGTAAGACACAGTAGCAGAAGCAGGGGAAGTATCTGGCAGCAGAGGAACATAAAGCCAAGGCTGATTATGTAGAGGATTAGCAGTGCCTTGGCAAAACCTAGAGTCTGTGTACTTCTTCATGGTCTCATAAAAAGGGGCCTTCAAATCTGAGAGTGACTAGAAAATAGATCAAGGTCAACTGATTTTTAATTGTGATGATCTGGACATCAACGGGGAAAATAGTTTATCTTCACTCTAGGTAGCATTAAGGAATGTTCTCATGTAGTAAGCAGAAAAAAATTATGGAAAAACCCCAAATTGAAGTGGGCAAATAGTCAGTGGTCTCCAGTTCTGCAGAGTACCACCATAAGAGATTTCAGAATTATGCTTTTGCCACTGAAAGTCAGGAATAAAACTCTTTAACTCTGTGATTTTAGTATTAGAAAGTGGCATTATTTTATTTCAGCTGGGGATATCCTCCAGTTGCACACACCACAGCTAGCTAACAGACTGGTTTAAATCTGTGTGACTTGCACAGATTCATTACATTTCCTTAAACCCATACCTATATGCTAAAAGTTCTTGCAAATCAATTTGGGTGTTTAAATCACTTCTCAGAACTTATTTACATTAGAGTAAATATTTCCTGTAAAATAAGTATGGGGTCACTCAAATGGGAATGTAAGACTCTGGTGACATCCCAAAAAATACACACCCAACACACATGGAGAAGAGAGAGATTTAATGAATAACCCTAAAGCATGGTTTAATATCTGGGTTCTCTGGATGGGGTCCATTCCAGGAAAGAATTACCTAGTGAACACAGATAATCCCACATATTCTCCACAGTACCATGCAAAATGTACTAAAGAGGGTGGATTGCATCCCAGGAAATAACATTTGTCCCAGGCATGTTTCAGGTGTAGCAGCTTTTTTTTAAAAAAATACAAAAATGTCTTGGAATTGATTTTCAATTCCAATAATCCATTTACTTCATAGGCTGGTAAGTCTCCCTGAAAGAGAAGTCCTACCTGTGTAGGTGCCAGAGGACAATAGCACCAGGAAGAAGAGACAGAAGAATGAAGTAAAATCAAGTAGCTCAGCTGCCAGTGGGAGAAATCTGTGGTTAATGTTTTTGGAACAGCCACATCACAAATCTTAAGTATTTCTATCTGTGTTCCCAGAGGAAAAGAGTCTGTTGGATATTGACTGCTGCAGTTGTAGGAGTCAGTTATTTTCTTCTCATTGTTTAGGTACAACACAACTCTTTCTCTGGTTCTCCTGTTAGAACAAACTGTAAAGAAAGACCTACAGAGCACTTGCATATCTGTTTTAATCTGTCATGTTTTGACCTTTCATGATCTTGGGCCTGATCTTGCCTGAATTAAGGGATAAAAATTTGGGGTGGAGACAAACTATAAAGAGAAACAGGAAAATGGCTTTAAAGGTTTTGCAGGAGGAAAGAACGGGTGCATAACTCATGTCTAACTCTGGTTTTATTTTCTATTTAATGGTGCAGGAAAGGCCTGCCATGGGAGAGCACATCATGCCACCACAGATAGGTCCTTCAGATTTCTCAGAGATTTTCCTCTGTGGATAATAATGTCTGTCTTTATTATGTTTCTGTTTAATGAAACACAGATACTGCACTTTCAAGCTGTCACCATATAGAAGACACCTACATCACATTAGGTGGTTCTTCCCTACAAAATCACTTTCTGCTGTTCACAGGATCTGACTGTGATGCAGAGGTCACTCTACAGTCAGTGACTAAGGATAAAAGTGGGCAAAGACAGTCCTACAGCCAGGGAAAAAAGGATCAGACTGAATGAGAGGTCTTAACACTGGAAATGTGAGTATCAGCCAGTAATTCAATTTTTAATCAATCTCTTTGGCACTGAAAGGGGCCTTGTGGTGAGAGAGACAATGTGGGGCTGCTGATGGATCTGAATACGAAACCACACAATAAACCAAACAACAGCTAAATAAAAAAAGATCTTTTAATAGGATACAATAAAAATTAAGATTGGTAATGAGTGAATCTTTTGTCCCTAATCCACAAATTAATGTGGATTGCATTTTTGCTTCACCTTCAAGTTTTATTGAGAAAGCATAAGTATGGTAAGCCTGTGTGGCAACTCTGTCATTAATTTGGCTGCTTTATGAAGTAATAGTAATTAATTCAAAGTAAAATCAGATCTTGATATTTCTGTTGATATTTGGCTTATATAGAAATGCTTTCCAAGTTATTAGAGGTGGCTGTGAGTCAGCTCATACACATGCATCATGTTTATCCACCCTCTAACAACTGTTCCTTATTGCTCCAATCAGCACTAGCCAGTCTCAGTGGACTTTATAAATACATATATATATACAGTATAAAGAGCTGTGGAAAAGCCTCTCTTCTGCTTCACTGCAGAGTGCTCAGATGTGAAAGCTTTTCTGGAGACCTCATCATTTAGGGTTTTTTTTTTTTGCCCCTTCCTCTTCTTCCACCACAGTCCATAACAGGTAACAGAGAAATTACCTTTGTTATATTCAAATGTTGCTACTGATAATTTTGGGACTTGAACTGATTAGTCCATAAAAAGATATCTGCCATCATTTTTTTTTGTCTTTTTCTACAGGGTAAAAATGGTAGCTGAGCATTGGAAGACAGTAGTGAATATGCAAACTTTGAAGGCAATGCTATGAAAGAAGAATCTGTCAAAAAAAGAGTCAAAAATAAATGCATAAGATTGCCTTATTTTTTTAGAAACCTTCAGAAGATCTCTTCAGAAGATCTTTTCAAAATCTGTATAGTTCCTAAATTCTAGTCATCCTTTTGTCTGTTCAAACAGGCAGTTGTATTTTGATTGCAGATTTGCCTGGCTGTTTGAAGCTTCATCTAAAACACAGTTCCACAAGGCACCAGAGAAGGATGATCCTTGGGAACCTCAGTGGATTTAGTGAATTCAGACTCCTGGGTTTTTCTGAAAGCTCTCATTTGCACTCTTTGCTCTTTGTAGTTTTATTATCTCTTTATTCTCTCACCTTGATGGCTAACACAGTGATAGCTTTCACAATAAACAGTGACAACACCCTTCACACCCCGATGTATTTCTTTCTCACCCAGCTCTCCTGTTTGGATATCTGCTATTTATCAGTCATTATCCCAACCATTCTCGAGACCCTGATGGTGGGAACAGTAAGTATTTCTAAGACAAGATGTGCAATGCAAATGTTTTTCTTCCTTTTCTTTGGAGTTGCTGAATGTTTTCTCTTGGCTGCCATGTCCCTTGATCGTTATTTTGCAATTTGCTACCCCTTGCATTACATAATTCTCATGAGCAGCAGGGTCTGCACAAGCCTGGTTGCTGGGAGTTACATTTGTGGGGCTGCTGTGGGTTTAATTCACACCCTCATAACATTCAGCTCACCCTTGTGTGGCTCTGCCATCGACCACTTCTTCTGTGAGATTCAGCCCCTGCTGGACCTGCTCTGTGGCAACACCTTCCCAAGAGAGCTGCAGGTCATTGTGGTGGCTGTCTTTGCTATTCTGAGCCCTTTCCTCCTGATCCTTTACTCCTACATTCGTATCATTTCCACAATTCTTCACATGGCATCAGCTGAGAGCCAGCAGAGAGCGTTTTCCACTTGCTCCTCTCACCTCTTGGTTGTGGCTCTGTTTTATGGCACTGCAGGCTCCGTGTATCTGCGGCCAAAGTACACCTACCGTGCATCCGTGGATAAATTCCTCTCGCTCTTTTATTCTGTGGTCACTCCTTTATTGAATCCCATCGTTTACAGTTTGAGGAATAAAGAGGTGAAAGAAGCCCTGAAGAAAAGATGGAGAAAAATTGATTTCGTGGGGAAATGAAATGGAATAATTGGGGTGTTTCAGGTGTTTGAAGTGGTATTTTTCACTCTAAATTATTGTTCAGTAAAATGAATTTACAGATACACTTCAGCTTTTGGGTGGGAAAGAGGGAGAAAAGTGGAGATTTTCAGCTGTAAGAGTTAGAAGCTATGTTAACATTTTGGAAGGAAACTTCTTCCACATACTTAAGAAATTCTTAAATAAATAAACTTTTTTTATTTTTTATTTTTATTTTCTTTTCCTTGCTATTTTCCAGAAACTTTAAAATTGTGTTTTACATACTTCTGACTTTTTTGAACAGAAGAGTAATATTCAGGGGCCTGATTTTACTGAAAGAACTGAGAAGAATAAGTTTTCATCCGTTTGCATTAATTTCCTGAAAATGTTTAGTAAATTTC
Source organism: Anomalospiza imberbis (assembly GCF_031753505.1). Taxonomy (NCBI): domain Eukaryota; kingdom Metazoa; phylum Chordata; class Aves; order Passeriformes; family Viduidae; genus Anomalospiza; species Anomalospiza imberbis. The sequence continues at coordinate 2,586,563 of NC_089702.1, read as the reverse complement.
TTTGGGGAAAGGAGAGGACAAAATTGACACTACAATGTGGAGCCCAGGAAATGAATGAGTACTGGTTATAATTCTGAGATTGTTACTGGGAAAAAAAAGGTTTGCAAAATTGCATTCCTGCTCCAGTGCCTCAAAAACATTTCTTTAATTTTAGAGTAATAGTTTTAAACTTGTTAGACCAAGTCTATGTATTTGAATACCCTAATCACTGTAAAGCTCTGTGACTGTTAATAAATTTCTTTATATTAAATCCTCAAAACTTAAATTATATTGGAAAGTTAAGGACATGAATTACTCCTTAAATTAATCCTTAAAATAATTGTAAATAGAAATATCATAAAAGTACAGTGTTCTTAATTTGATGTCATATGAATTTTTATCTTGAGGGTTTGCAATTCCACAGAAAAATTTTAAGATATGACTCTTTGCAGCAGCTTGACATGTTTGTTTTTAATCACATCTTATTTTGTACCAAAAAAAAAATTAAACCAGAAAAATATAGAATATTTTTCAGCATTAATTAAAAAAGAAAATGAGACACCAATAAGAGATTTAATTCATCATGTTTTCAAATGTCATCACTGATTTAAAATATAAAAAGCATATTTGAGACCTATTTTCCATCACCGTTGATATAATTAGAAAATATTGTACCAAAAGACTTGAAGGATTTATACTGAGACAAAGTTTAATTTTTTTTCTTATAATGGAGGGCAGGGTTGATGTTTTAATTATATCTTTACTTTCACTGTACCAAAGATAAGGAGCAGTGATTCAGTGGTAATTGTTAAAGGTTGGACAGATGGAGATTAAGAAAAATGTAGAAATTCTGTTGTTCAGGAACAATTTCTTTCACCTTGGACTTAGCACATTTACTCTATGAATGATGGTTTTGACATCTATCGAGTGATCTTTAGCATGGATTCCTCATAATTAGGAATGACATTTCTGACATACAACTGGGAGCCACAACGGCTGGAAGAGGCACTCATTATTTCGGGATGGCATTTGTAAGGCAGGTACAGCACATCTGGACATGTAAAATTATGCTAAAAATTTAATTTATCATTAAATAAATAATACTTAATGATATTAAATAATAGTTTTGTCATTAGATTAACCAAATGTCCACATTTGAAGTTGTCACTGTGGCCTACAGATGCCAGCTACATTTTTCAGCAGATTTGGTCACCAGATTCCATTAACTTTTGATTACTTTTGACTGTGGTGGGAATTCAGACCCTGCAAACAGGGTCTGGGGTCAGATGACATTCCAAATTATTGATGTTTATGTGCCCAGACTGCCACAGGATAAAGATAAACCACACACACACAGAGCTTGGGATCTCCTTTGCCAGGCTTGACTCAGCCTTAGGCAGATTTGTGTTAATATCTGAAACATCCTCGGAAATATTCCTGATATTCAGGTGGAATTTCCTGTGCAGCAGTTTCTACCCAGTGCCTTTCACCCTTTGGCTGAGCAGAGCAAAAAATAGTTTGGGTTTGTGGTAGGAGTTGTTTGGTTTGGTTTGGTTGAGACAGAGGTTAGGTTGGTTTTGTTTGTTTTTAGGTTGGAAAGAAAAGAGAGGGTTTTTTGGGATTTTTTGTTTTTAATATGTGTTTTTTTATAGAGCTATGTATAATTTTTTAGTGGTTTTATAGATTGTTAGTTATATAAAAGTTTTTTATATTATATTTGTAGATGTTTTTTATGTAAAATGATTATATTTTATTTTTTGGTTTTGTGAAATATATATGTTAAAATATTATTAAATATATAGTATATATAATTTTTATTTAGAATAATAAAAGTTATTGAACTAAATAGAAATAAAAGATTAATTTTATATTTGAATTATTATTATTATAGGATTTTTATTATTCTTTTATTTAATTTTATGATTTAATATATGTTTTGTTATTTATTTTTTAAAATAAAACTTTCTTAATACCTTTTTAAAAAAAACCACTGACCAGAGACACTGACCCCCTGTCATAGGGTGAGTGGAAGCTTCAGACAAGCCCTGCCTCAGCCTCACATTTTGGATACAGTTTAAATTCAAGCCTGCAGCTTTTAATGACGGCAAATTAAGTCTGCTCATAAAAATTAATTATTTATTAAACAGACAAGAGATAGCAGATGAAAGATATTAAAATTTACTTACTACATAGTATAAACCTAAAGAATTACTAGTAGATTACAGCATAACATGAAACAGTGCACTATATCGAGGTAGCTGTAGTAAAGATGGCAAAAGAAATGGAATTAATTGGGAATCAAATGGAATTTAGCACTGAGATGATGATAATGTACAGATTCCTTCACTTAACCCCACGGGAGAAACCACAAAGCAGAGTCCCTACTCATGGGAGACACTCCACACATTTCCATGGAATGCACAGGAGATTTCTGCTTTGTGAAGGTTTTTATAAAGTTTACAGAGTGATGTGCCTGTCTGTCAGAAATCCAGCTTGTCTTCCAGATCTCATTCCAACAGCAAGGTGTTTTTGGGCAGCTGGGAGATGCCAGACCAGTATTAACCCCAAGATAACCAATAACCATGGGCCCAAAGTACCTCTGCTCAGGAGAGCTTGTCCTGCTTGAGTTATCTGACCTTGTGATACACAAGAGATGAGCTCCTGTTGGGGGAATGCCCTGCTACACACCCTCCTGTTGGGATTAGCACAAGAGATTTGATGAGAGCATGCCTTGGCAAGAGCAAACAGAACTTTGAGAATCAAATCAAGATTGCACGAGGATCAAATCAGATGGATTTACCAGAAAAAGAAAATTACATCAGACTTCTGCAAGCAAGAGATGTTTAAAATGTATAAGTTTGTTTGTGTGAATATTAACCCAATCACTGTAGTAAAACATACTAGCCTCCCTAAAATAGTATATAAGCGTTTGTGTCCCACAATAAATCAGATTCTGATCACCAAATCAGTCTTTCCCATCTCTCCTCATCGCTGACAACCTCCCTGCAGATACTTTTACATGGGGTAAGGTCCCCTCTCAGTCTTCTCGAGGCTGACCAGGCCCAGCTACCTCAGCCTGGCCTCACAAGAGGGATTCTCATCATCTTTGAGGCCCTCCACGAGACAATGATAATTTGTGATCATGTGTGCCGTGTGTGCTACTCCTACAGAGAAGTTTCTTGAAATTGTAGAGGTCTGCAGGCCTGGAGGAGAGGACCCTGAGGTCAGACCTCGTGTGGTCTGCACCCTCCTCCTGAGGGCAGTGAGGGGCAGGTGGCCATCTCTTCACGCTCATGACAGTGACAGGACTTGAGGAAATGGCTGGAGCTGACTAATGGGAGGTTTAGGTTGGATATCAACAAAAACTTTTTCATCCAGAGGGTGGTTGAGCATTGGAAGAGCCTCCCCAGGGGAGTGGGCTCAGCACAAAGTCCATCTGAGCTCCAGAAGTGTCTGGACAATGCTGTCAGACAGATGAAGTGACTCTTGGGGTGTCCTATGCAGGGCCGGGAGCTGGACTGGATGGTCCTGACAGGTCCCTTCCAGCTCAGGAGTTTCTGTGGTTCTATGACCTTGCAGGTCTGCCTTGTTGACAGCCCATTTGCCAAGGTCCTCACAGAGCTGACCTCCTGTCACCAGCCCTGGACATAACAGGTGTGATGCCTCAGGTCTCCCAGCAAACCTGCTCTGAAACAAGACAATTACTCTTGTGTTAATGAGCAGATTATTTTGGCCTTAAATTGGGACAGATCAGGAGCTCACTGCAGCATGTCTGTCTGCAGTCATTGATAGTGTCAGTATCTTGAGTTTACCTCAGTTTCTCCAGCTCTTCCCCTGTGCCCTTGTTCACATCCCTGGCTGCCTATTCCCTCTTCTCAATGAAGTTTCCTTCCAAGACTCTGAGTACAGACGTCCCAAGGCATTAGAGTTTCACCAAGTTTTAACTAGGCCTTTGTGCTCAGCTGGATCCCTCCCAGGGGAGTTCCTGGGCTGTAGAGAATTGGGGAGAGGCCCAATCACCAGCTAGGAAAGTTCTGAATCTCAGGAGTGAGTCTAATTGCAGAAGTCCTTGTTAACTCCAGCTAATTGCTCTTAGCTTTTTACCAAACACAAATATTTCCTTTTCGGAAGGGCTGACAGGATCACATCAACACAAATTTAGATGAGACTGGGAATACTGCTCTCCTTTGGTGCTACGCCCTTGTAACATCAGAGCTGGAGAGAGTTAGGAGTTATTGAAAACTTCAGAACAGCTCCAGGGGCTGTCAGGACATTGCATTGTGTTCATGAGGCCAACATGCACCTGCCTCCTAAGAGGCCTGGTTTACCTCTGCCCAGAGATTAACAAATCCCAGGAACAAGGACCAAAGGGAAGCAAGAATCACTTCCCAGCAAGAGACAGATCATAGGTACTATTCCTGGCTGGTCTAAGTCCCTTTAACCAAAGCTATTGCTCAGCTTTTGCCACCCCATGCTGTAAATGCCTTAAAGCCAATCATCTAAAATTACTCCTCGTGGGTCCAACTCCAATGCATCTTTCATAGTTCTGTTTCTCCAAAGTATCTAACCTTATTTGCAAGGCCATCCTTTGAAACTTGGTTGTATTTCCATTTCTCTCTCAGCAATGTCTGTCCTCTTCCATGGCATTTCTGAGGCAGCATTTCTTATCTCAAGGTTTGCACACAGATGCACACTGTGTGAGCCTTCTGCCAGGCTTGGAGAATTCCCTACAAATCCACTTCCCACAGTAGCCCGCTGTGAGGGGGTGACGGAAATGGTGAACCAGGGGAGGGCAACAGGCATCAGCATCCTGGATTTGTGCAAAACATCTGACATCCTTGTCCCTAAACTGGAGATGGATGGAGCACTTGTGTGTGAGGAACTGGCTGGATGGTCGCACCCAAGAAATCGTGGTCAATAGCTCGTTGTCCAGCTGGAGACCAGGTCAGGAGAGTGATCCTTGCCCTCAGCTCAGCACTGCGAGGGCACACCTGAAGCTCTGGGCTCAGTTCTGGGCTCCCAGTGCCAGGCACTTGTGCCCCTGCTAGGCTGAGCTCAGCCTTAATTCATACAGAGGTGATGCCTCAGGTTTGAGCTTTTGTATTTTTCAGATTCTGTGCTGCTTTAGTGGGTGGGTCTGGGTTTCATATTATGGGATGGTGAGCTCTGTTCACAGAGCAGGGAGACAAAACAATTCCTTCCCCAGCTGGGGACCAAGGACAAATGATCCAGATTTCAGGCCCAAGAGCACAAACAACGTGGGCTGGAGAGAGAAAAACAAGCAGGATGGGACTGCATGGGCTGGAGCTGGAATTGGACAATGAACTCCAATGTGCAAATGGAGCAGAGCTTATAAAAGTGAGAGCCCCCGTGACCTGTGGGGCATTTTGTGACCATTTTGGGTTCACCTGGGGTGCAGCCCTGGCTGGGCTCTGGTGCTGCCCAAGGTGGATCCATTGAGGCCTCCTAAGAAATCCCTACTTTATTCTTTAGCTCCTGCAGTCTCTGTTCTTGCTCAGCCTTCCCAAGGCATCAGAGGGACCTGGGCAGGCTTGAGAGATGGGCCTGTGCCAATCTCGTGATCAACAAGGCCACGAGCAAGGTCTCACATGTGGGTCAGGGCATCCCCAGCACAAGAACAGTCTGTGGGACAATGAACTGGCACTAACCATGAAGAGAAAGATGTGGGCTTTGGGGGTGGGGAAGCTCAGCATGACCTGGCAATGCATGCTTGCAGCCCACAAGGCCAATTTCATCCTGGTCTGGATAAAAACATGGCCAGCTGTGGCCTTGCAAATGAGACTAGATACTTAAGAGAAACACAGCTATGAAAGACGCATTGTAGAAGGACCCACGAGGGGTAATTTTAGATTATTTGCTTTAGGGCATTTACAGCATGGGGTGGCAAAAGCTGATAGGCCAAGGAACACTTACAGGGTGTTATAATTAGAGAATAGTTGGCTTCTGATTGTGGTGGCGTGAATTATATCATCTGTATTGTCTCACCCTTCACATGAGATTGAAAATGGAATAAAAGTCTTTAAAACACCTCTCAGTTACACCATGTCTGGGTCAGAAGAGGGATTAATCTGACAGCCAGCAGGTCGAGGGAGGTGTTTCTACATTACTTCATGCCAAGCCTGCTCCTCAGGCTCATTCACTCACCTGCTGTCACCACGAGTTTCCTGATGTGTGACAGCAGGACAACATCTTGGATCTGGCACATCCTTAGTGTAACTTCTGCTTAAGCTCTCCTTTGTGCTGAGTACCCCTGAAGATTGTTTCGAGCTGCTGCTGTTGCTGCTGGCTCACAGGCAGGGAGAGGCTTGCAGTGAATGCTACGGGCAGCAGATGGGAGCAGCAGCCTGGATGTGCTGGATTTCTGCTGCAGGCACCACCTGGAGAGACAGGAATGCCAACTGCTGGAGCTGCTGCTGTGCGAGGAGGAGGTGGGGGAGGCTGTGTAGGGGTGGTTCAGCAGAGCTGCAGAACTGTGTCACAAGCACTGCTGGAGGCGTTTCTGGAGATGCCTTTGTACACAGCTGCAAAATTCACTGGCAGTGGTAAGGCTGTGGTAAGGCTGACCTCTGTCTCCTTAGTTATATTCACTTCTGCATCACAACCTGCTCTGGCCTCATATTTTGCCCACTACCCCAGTCTAACAACTGCTACCCTATCTCGTACATCCATTTCCACTCATTATTTAGCCATGTCCATAACAATTTTTTTAAAAGCCTGGATTTGTTGTGCCCTGGTCCTGTCAAACCTGACCCACAGCATGAATCTCTATTTAGAGGCCATAATGTCCACGCTGAGCCAGTGATTTACCATGCTACAGGCTAGGTCATTGTGAAAAATGTGTATTTTATGATTGGCTTTTCACAAATATTAAAATGAATATTATATGTGTTATGTTAGAAAGTTATGCTGTATTAATTCTCTTAAGTAGTGTGTTAAATATAGTTTTAGGTTATAACATAATGTTAAAATAGAAACTGCAATGTAAGAGATTCGTTTAACTAGCTCAAGAAAGAGATAATCTAGAAACTCTTCACACAGAGATAACAGCGACAGGGCCCATAAAGAGTTACTGCCTCCTTATCAGAAAAGAGAAACATTCTTCCACCTTCTCTCTGTCTTTATGGAACCACCAGGATTAAGGGGAAGAAGTTGACAAAAACTAGAAAAAATCTTAATTTTTAAGGAATTATGCATCATGTATGAGATATATGAATATGCAACAGGCTGTTGCTGTTAAGGGTTATTCCTTTGTTCACAAGGCATGGTTTTGGCCACTTAGTGCCCAAAAATATCTGGACGTCCGTAATTCTTTGCTTTTTATTGTCTCATAGTGTCCTAAGCCTCATTGTCCAAATTTTTATTACTCTAATTTTATTACTATTTTAATAACTATTTTATTGCTAATAAAATTTTAAGATTAAAAAAAAAAAAACAAACCAAAAACAAGTGATTGGCGTTTTTCACAGTCATCCCAGACTGATCCATCCTGATTCATCTCTGACTTCCTGGCCTGCTCCACCTTATCAGCTTGGCACTTGGCCTGTCCCACCCACAGCCAGTCCTGCTGCATTCACCAGCTGCTCTGCTCTGTCAGTGTTCCACTGCCCTGGACAGGTTCAGCTACGTGCCTTCTCCTCCTCCAGGTGCCAATTAAAACGCACAGCCCCCTATTCCCTCAGTGAGAAAACTCATTCTTGGGAATTCTTTTGGATGCATCACTCTGAATTTCCTTCAAACACTTGCATGACAGAGTCTGCCAGGGAATGAACCTAACTTCTGAAGGCAACAAGCCATGATTCCTGTCTTGTGTTCCCTGACTACAAATCCACCCCCATTTCACATTCCTGCAAGTAAAAAGAAGTTTGTAATGGATTTTTTTTGATTTGTAAAGGCTCTAAGTAGAGTGTACAACCTAATGGATGAAACAGCACCAATTTAATGCACCAATTTTAAGATTTATTTTGCCATGAGGAGCAGTTTACACCTTCAATCTCCTTCCAGAAAATCTAAGGCTTCATGAGCCTTTGTCTTATAGTGCCAATACTCTGTTAGTGCCAGTTGTTTAAAGACAAGGGTTTCTGAAGGTGGCATGACTTTTAATAGGGAGACAAACAAGCAGAAAATAAATTATTCCCACTGAGAGCATGGACCAGAACTTTTCATTATGCCTTGCCTGAGTCCATTCAGTTTAACAAAATGACAAAACTGGAAATCTGGATGAACATTTTTTTCCCTTGCAGAGTCTGTGTGGACAAGCACGTGGAGCTGAAAAGATCCTGGATGTTTTTTCTAGGTGATGTGGCCTACTAAGGAGCACGAGGAAATGACCAGTTCCATCTTTCCTTTTCAATTCTCTTTTAAGCTCTGAAAGGCATCCTGGTTCAGCCTTACTCCTGAGTTAGGAGCTGCTAGGAATGAAGGGGTGGGACTGTTTTCAGGCTCAGAAGGATTTATTGCTCAGACAAACATCAGTCTCAGGGGCTGTGAGATTTTAGAGGAGCAAGCATTCGGCCACAGCTCAAGAGCAGTCACAAGTTTTTCTGTTACAAGGCAATGTAGAACTTCCTAACCCAATGCACCGTTGCCACAGGGTTTATTTTGCTTTTCTAACCCATCAGCTTTGCTCACTTCTGCTGCACTGCAGGTACTTTTGTCCAGTGGGCTTCGAACTCACGTGCACACATTGGCTTCTGTTATAGCTTCTGAACTCTCAGCTTGTTCCATGCAGCCACACCCTTACACTGCAGCCCTTCACCATCTCATCAGTCCAGTTTGTCACTTCCTCAAGGCACATTCTCACCTACAGCTATGGAAACACAAATCTATGATTTTTCTGCTCAATGTCTGTGTATTGTATTTTTACATCAATCTAAGCTTCTTCCAAGGCTGCAGATCAAATCCTTCAGTGTCTCTGGAAGTTTCTGTTTCTGTGTTCCCACAAGGAGCCATGGAGACTTTGTGCACTGTTGTGACTTTCTGTTCTGGGTTCTTTCTCCCCCATGATCTCAGTGTAAGTCAGGGACATCCCAGCTCACTGCTTGGCCTGACAGATTGTGTCACTTTGCTCCTTCCTCTCAAGCAGAGCACTCACTGTCTGTCACCTGTACACATCCTCATGACTGGGTCCTTGTAGCTCTTCCTGTACAAAAGGGAGGAAATACCACAGGAGTGAGTTACAACATCCACTGTGGGAAGTGGATTTGTAGGGAATTCTCCAAGCCTGGCAGAAGGCTCACACAGTGTGCATCTGTGTGCAAACCTTGAGATAAGAAATGCTGCCTCAGAAATGCCATGGAATAGGAGAGACATTGCTGAGAGAGAAATGGAAATACAACCAAGTTTCAAAGGATGGCCTTGCAAATAAGGTTAGATACTTTGGAGAAACAGAACTATGAAAGATGCATTGGAGTGGGACCCACGAGGGGTAATTTTGGATGATTGGCTTTAAGGCATTTACAGCATGGGGTGGCAAAAGCTGATAGACCAAGAAACACTTATAATGTACTGTAATTAGGAAATAATTGGCTTCTGATTGTGATGGAGTGAATTATAACATCTGTATTGTCTCACCCTTCACATGAGACTGAAAATGGAATAAAAGCTTTTAAAACACCTCTCAGTTACCCCATCTCTGGGTTAGAAAAGGGCTTAATCCAACAATCCACAACCCATTCCACCTCTGATAATGGAAGGCCTTGGCATTGCAGCCGGCCTGATGATGTGTGAGGTTGTCCAGGAGGCTAAACCATTTGTTAGCCTTTACAGACTGATTTCTTATTACCAGTGGGACTAGATTTTGGAAGCTAGTAAGGCTTCCAAATCTTTATACTCTCTTAAAAGTTAAATTGCAACTCAGCACAGACTCTATTATACCATCCCTTGCAGCCAGGTGTTTGAATGGAAATAATAGCAAATTACATTTACTCTGGCCTAATCTGTCCTGCTGCACAGTGTTGCTCTGGCCCAGGTACAGAACTCTGCTGAAGTCCGCTCCATTCATGCAGTTGCAGTACATTTTGCCATGACCTACCCCATTAACCCTCCTTCTTGGCCAGGTTTGACCCCAGCACAAGGCAGGAATTTGCCCAGTGCAAGGATTAGCCAAATTTTCTTACCTTGATAAGATGAGGGCTACTAAGGCAGAGAATTTGGTAGTCCTTATTCACAGTTCCCAGCTCAGCTCTTCTCTGTGCATTATGTGTTAACTCCTGTCTGTGAAGGTGCTGGGAAACCTGATTTAGGTTCCAGAGGCATTGGGCAAGGAAGCTCCATGGATAAGAGAGATCTTCCAGTCCTTAGGATGTTCCAGAGGAGTGGGGCTGTAGAACCTGTGGAGGTCTTTGTTCTGCACTGGGAAGTGGGAGTGGGACCCTTGCAGTGTCCTGTCTCCCAAGGGGTCAAGTTTCACAGGTTAAACCTGTCTGGCAGTGGCAGAGAGTGACTGAGAAATCAGATAGCAACAGAGGATTAAGCCTGGCAGAGGGGAAATGCTGCAAAAAGAATATTAATTTACCCCCTCACCTAATTCAGCACTCTGATTTCATGGGACCATCATCAGCTATGCTTTCTGAAGTGATTCAAAAGGGCTAGTTCATACCAGAATTGACTTTCTCTGAGTCTTAGAACTAAATCTGTGTCCTGTTCCATTAACCTAGAATTATTTGATTACTTTCACCTAAGAATGCTAACTCAATTCCCCAGAATGCTTCAGCTGAACTTTCACACCAAGCTTTATCTGAAAACTCTTCGTATCACACAGATTCCTCTTGTCTGGCCCTTTTTCAGTAACCTTTTACTGCCCAGTCTTTGGACAAACCACGTTTGAGCATGATGTTATCTTCTTGTTCTGTTTTCAAATCTGAGAAACCACTCTGAAGGAATACAATTGCAATAAAGCAGATAACACAATTAAAAGACCAAACAAGACTTATGAAGCAAAGAGCAGCACCTTCATAACAGATATTATGACAAATGTATAACCCAGACAAATGAGAGGTCCACTTCAACCTCCTGCAGAGCCTGGCTTGCTCATGTGTCCTAAGTGTGGGTCAGCCACTCCACCTCCTGTTTAATTTGTGCTTAACTTTGTTTGATGCCTCGGGTTTGAGCTTTTGTATTTCTCAGGTTCTGTGCTGCTTTAGTGGGTGGGTCTGGGTTTCATATTATGGGATGGTGAGCTCTGTTCACAGAGCAGGGAGACAAAACAATTCCTTCCCCAGCTGGGGACCAAGGACAAATGATCCAAATCTGAGGCCCAAGAGCACAAACAACGTGGGCTGAAGAGAGAGAAACAAGGATGGGACTGCATGGGCTGGAGCTGGAATTGGACAATGAACTCCAATGTGCAAATGGAGCAGAGCTTATAAAAGTGAGAGACCCCGTGACCAGTGAGGCATTTTGTGACCATTTTGGGTTCACCTGGGGTGCAGCCCTGGCTGGGCTCTGGTGCTGCCCAAGGTGGATCCATCGAGGCCTCCTAAGAAATCCCTACTTTATTCTTTAGCTCCTCCAGTCTCTGTTCTAGGTCAACCTTCACAAGACATCAGTTTTGCATTTTTACAACATCATGTTTCAGTGGAAGCACTTTCCCTGGTCCCTTTGGCAGGGTTCTTTGGACAATCTGAGTTACCCCTTCATGACAGGAGCAATCAAGAATAAAACAGATGGACTTGCTCTTGCTCCTGTGGCCTTTTCAGTGGCCCACAGCAGCACAGCATTGTGACTGCAGCTGTGTGACAGGATTGGTTTGCCCCAATTATTTTTTGTGTACACAATTTTCAGTTATTTGTCTATCATAATTTCCATTGAGAGCAATAGAAAGCTTTAATGAAGCCATTTGGCTAATGATTCCACTGTTAAAATATTGCTGTATCTGAAGATACAGCTAACACTGAAAAAGGAAAGTTGAAAAAGTAAGTATGATTTAATGATTATGATTTTTCAAGTATGATTTAATTTTCTTTTGATAGTCCACATACATTTAGGATTTGTAGAATCACCCATGTTTTTAATTAATCAGATAGTTCTGTAACTTGAACAATGAGGAAGGTGCTTTCATTTTGTCAGAAATTAAGGAGTAAATGATTTAAGCTTGCTAGTAGTGTCTCGTTCAAATTCTTAAATTATCATGTTGTTAGGACATCTTTTCAGCAAATAATATAAGACAGAAGACAAGTATAATTACAGAGCCTTATCTGTGGGGACCATTTGTAAATTTGCAAACTGACTTTATTCAGATGCCTAAATACTGGTTTTGAGCATGTCCTTATCAATTTTGCTATGTTCTTAGGATGGCAAGAAGCCTGTGCTTGTAAACATGCAGATGAAAGGACAGCTGCAAAGCAAAAAGTTGAAAAAGAAGTTGCTAATAAAAGAAAATTCTAGGTTTAGTAGTCTCTAGCTAAGGAGACCCACTTTATGTGAGAAAATGTGTGCAGTCCTAGAAACAGAGGGAAAGTTCCTTTGCCCCTTACCCTCAGTTTAGTGGGGCTGGGAAGAGGAAAGGCCTCACATTCTTTTTTTCAGGAGCTTGCCTCTGGCTGTGCTGGCGCAGAGAGCACATCCTCTTCACCTGGGTGGTGCTGGGGCTCAGCTCTGAGTCCCAGTAGTGCTCTGGGTCCCAGTAGTACTCTGGGGACAGCAGGCGTGTGGGCCTGTGCTGCAGCAGGTACCTGTTGAGGTGGCTCTCGTGGTGCCAGGGAGCCTCAATGCCATTTTCTGTGTCCTCCATCAGCCCTGCAGAGCAGGCTCGGGTCAGTTTGTAGACCTCGGACACGCTGCCCCCGTAGAAGCTTGCTGTGTAGTAGAAGTCCCCTTGTCCCTGAGGGATGGCAGACTGTGACTCGGGGTGTGCCTCAGAGGCTTTGTTCTCGTGCTGTGGGGTGACCTGCCAGGAGCTGATGGTGGCCACCAGGGCATCGATGATCTCCACGCCGATGTGTGCCAGGAGCTGGACGTCAATGTCCATGGAGTACAGATAGTCCACCTCGTGCTGGAAATGGCTCTGGATGTAGGAGCTGATGATGTCCATACGGCTCCTGGAGATGTCCTGCCACCTGGGGCCATTCTGGACAGGGATGACAACCAGGTGGTTCTCAGGGGCCATCTGAAGGTGAGAGATCTTCTCAGGATTGTCTGTGAACAAGTAGAAATTCACGGGGTGCCCAGCAAGGAAGTACTTGTTGGCAGAGCTCATGAACCCTTCTATGAACTGGACATATCTAAGAGACATGGAAAGGAAAAGAATGGAGAGGCTCCTCCTGCTGAAGAACAACAGCTTTTCAACTTCACTTTCTTTGTCTTTTTCTGTCTGTCGCTCCTTCTCACAATGTTAGTGCTCCTTATTTAACACAGCTGCTGCCCTTCAAGCCTTCCTCATGCTGCTGCACATTTTACATTTTAGCTTTCACTAAAAATTCACATTTTAGCTTTTCACAGAACACGTGCCTTCCACCCAGTGCTGCTCTCTGATATCACTCCATAATGTAAATCCCCTCATCCCTCCCTTTTACCTGCTCCCTGGCACTCTTTCTGCAGTGGAATATTTTAACTTCATAGAGAGGATCATAGAATCAACAGAGAATCATGGAATGGTTTGTGTTGGGAGGGACCTTAAAGACCATTTCATTCCACCCCCTGCCATGGGCAGGGACAACTTCCACTATCCCAGGTTTCTCCAAGCCCTGTTCAACCTGGCCTTGGACATTTCCAAGGATCCAGGGACAGCCACAGCTTCTCTGGGCACGCTGTGCCAGGGCCTCTCACCCTCACAGTGAGGAATTTCTTCCTAATATCTGATCTAAATCTACCCTCTTTCAGTGTAAAGTCATTCTCCCCCATTCTGTCTCTACCCAGCTTTTTAAAAAATCCCTCTCCCCTTTTCCTGTAGGGCCCCTTTAGGTACAGGAGGGCTTCTAAGGCCTTCCTGAAGCCTTGTCTTCTCCAGGCTCAACAACCCCAACTCTCTCAGACTGTTTTCATAGTAGAGGGTGAAAATGATCAATTAAATAGCTTTGATTGCCTTGAAGTACCTGAAGTTGCTGTGTAACTCTAAGATGCCAGTGGAGATAGAGGGTATAGAGATATAGTTCTTCCCTCAGAAACTTGAAAAAGAACCTTCCCAAGAACATAAAAGCTGTAACAGCATGATTAATATTTTTACTAGAGCTAATATTTTACCTTTAAACTCATACAGAAACCAAATAACATCTCAACTTCACAGAATTTTTCTATTTTTTAGTGGAGGATAGAGGGAAAGCTTGTTGTTAGAAATGTAGCAGGAGCTAGAATTTTTATTTCAATAGGTCAAAATGCTAGTTATATTTCCAAGGATATTTTTTTGTCCATTGTTCAAAACAATGTCCCAGCCAGCTGCCTTACTTTGGAAGGTGACACTGACATGCCACATTTTTCCCAGTCTAGAGCTGCTCACTTTCAGTCTTTGGAATGTTTCTCACTTGTGCTCCATGAGCAGTACTGCAGAGAGGTTTAACTATTTAACAAGAAATAAAAGGCAAACCAATACTTTTCAACAGCAAAAGTGACCAATCCAGTGACCACGTTCTTCTGCAGATATTGAGCGTTCAGGATGTCCCTGCTGAACGTGCCTTCCCAGACAATTGGAGCCAGCCATGGTGTCAACACCAGCACATCCCGTCTCCTGCAAGGGGTTGAGAATGAAGGCAGGGTTTAGATGGCCTGAAACATAAACTTTAAGGGATTTAGAGATTTTAGAGGAGCTGAGATTTTAGTTAGAGATGAGCCTTACTGGAGTTAATTAAAATAAATGAGTAGGCCTCAATGAAGAGTTAGTAGTTAACTAATAATTGATTGCTTGTCAACACAATGTTTAGTTAGCTGGGTTTATAATGAAGAATATAGAAACTGACAAATAGATTTTAGGAACATCAGACAGTTGTGGGCCTCCTCTGCTCTGAAACCAATTGAAGACAGGGAATGGGAGCTCTACCATGGTTCATTTGTCATATTTGCACTGAAAAGGTAGAAAGGTCAGAATGAGGAAGACTTCATTTACTTCCTCACTTTGGGACCCCTCCCCATGAAAGGCACCCCTGACCCATTTCAAGGAACAAACTACGCGTGCTTAATATCTTTTGAAATTATTAGCTTACGCAGCGAGGATGGGATGTACCAAAATGATGAATATGTATTTGCATTTTGGGTATTCAACACTTGTATGGATAAAAGGACTCTGTAATCACCTGAAAGGTTCAGCGTGTATTTGGGAGCTATCCCGCACGCTGCCCGGCGCCGCAATAAACATACACTTTCTAACTTCAAACTGTTAGAGAGTTTTTGTCTGTCACAGTTGGGTATCGGTACTAGATCAATATCCATATTTCTTTAATAAATCAGGCCCAGGAACTTCAGGAAGACAAACACAGATTTAACACTGAGTTAATCATTCCAGTCTCCCTTTGAAATCGCTAGGGGTCAAGGAAGTACTGTCAGCAAAATCTGAGATATCAGAATAAATCCCACCAGACTCCATTTTCTTCATGGTGGAAAAAGCCCATTTTTTATTCACACTACTCATTTTTATACAGTTTTACAGACCTCATGTGTGACTCCAATTGGTCAGCAGCTTTCTTGCTACTTTATATACTAGCTTACTTGTTACTACCAAGCTACTTACAAGAAACAAGTAGTAGTTACTTCTAAGCTACTTAAAAGTAGCTTACTTGTTACTTTAATGTTTTGTAAAAGGTATTTTACTTGTCTATCAAAACTCTCTGCTCTTCAGTTGTTTATATATTTTCTTCACTGATTCTCATGGGATGGATTTAATGTTTATGCAGGTGCTAGTTGTTTTTACCCGGGAATAGATTGTTATGTTAACAGACTGCTCACACCAGGATTGCCTCTACATGGGAATTTGCAAAGTGCTAGCTTGACAAGGGCAGCCACTGATTTAACAGAGCAGGCCTGATTTTATGAGACCTTTCTTTTTAATTTTTCTACCTTACTACAACACCAAGTCACCTAATCCTGGAGCAGACACCTGCAATAGGTGTCTATCCTTGATTGTCACCCCCCCAGCTCCCAAGCTGTCGGTGGCTGTCACTCAGAGGCAGCTTTTCACAATCCATCCATCCCTTAACACAGTGCGCAGCACATGCTCCCGTTGTTCCCAGCCTGTCTCTCCTGGAAAGCTTTCAGCCCTCAGCTGCAGTGCCCCAGATGTGCAGCTCTCCACTTTGATAATAATAATTATTAATAATTCTTACGCACGCAAGACTAAAGATACCCAACAAAGAATTTATGTTGCGTCAAAATCACCATTTAACAGATATGTAAATGCAGGAAAAGTTTCATTCATGTGACCATTCAGGCTATTTCTCAAGAAATTTGAATTCATCCACTGCTTGTATCACATTAGGTAGGCAGACTCCTATTTTCTCTCTGAGAAATATCCCTCTTAAGGAAACTGGCTGAAGGACTTCAGGGTTGCTTGCTTTCTGCCATCGTAATTCACATCTTCACATTCAATTCATCACAGATTTCTGATTGCAGCACAGATTTCTGCTCCTTACCTGTGTATTGATGGAGGCTCTTCAGCTGGGCTGTTGATCTCCTCCTCCTTTGGAAGGAGGAGGAGGAGGAGATCCCTAATTTGCTCCCTAATTCCTTTGGGATGATGGACAGGTATTTCCCTGATTCTTCCTAGGGTGTTGTTTACTGGTTTATCTCTGACACTCAGAACAACATCCCCTTCCCACGAGGAATGGAGTTTCGAGCTCTGCTAATAAGGTCAGCTATTGCTGCTAGGAATGAAGGGGTGGGACTGTTTTCAGGCTCAGAAGGATTTATTGCTCAGACAAACATCAGTCTCAGGGGCTGTGAGATTTTAGAGGAGCAAGCATTCGGCCACAGCTCAAGAGCAGTCACAAGTTTCTCTGTTACAAGGCAATGTAGAACTTCCTAACCCAATGCGCCGTTGCCACAGGGTTTATTTTGCTTTTCTAACCCATCAGCTTTGCTCACTTCTGCTGCACTGCGGGTACTTTTGTCCAATGGGCTTCGAACTCACGTGCACACATTGGCTTCTGTTATAGCTTCTGAACTCTCAGCTTGTTCCATGCAGCCACACCCTTACACTGCAGCCCTTCACCATCTCATCAGTCCAGTTTGTCACTTCCTCAAGGCACATTCTCACCTACAACTATGGAAACACAAATTTATGATTTTTCTGCTTAATGTCTGTGTATTGTATTTTTACATCAATCTAAGCTTCTTCCAAGGCTGCAGATCAAATCCTTCGGTGTCTCTGAAGTTTCTGTTTCTCTATTCCCTCAGCCAGCCAGGCTAATTTCCAGAGCAGATGGGAGGGATTGCTCTGCTCTGTGCTGAACTGTCCCAGCTCTCTCAGCCATCCTTCATAGAAGACAAGCTCCAGCCCCTTCATGATCCTTTGGTAAACTCTCTCCAGTATGTCCATACCTTTTTTTTTTTTCCTTTTTTTTTCCCTAGTGCAAATAATTCTATAATAGGCAATTCCAGAAAATAATTCATCCCAGTGACCTAAAATGTTAATTCCACAGGCATTTACACATCATGTATGATGCTGACTGCTACCACTAGAAATAGTATCAGCCAAAGCCTCTTGTTTTTAGCTTCTGAGTGGTGACAGAGGAGGCAAAAAATGAATTAAGATAAAATTAAACCAAAATATTTTCAACATTCACCATCATTTCTCGGTTTCCTTTCTGAAAGTAACAAATGAAAGATTCTTCATCTGTGCATTTCTGATGGTTTCTGGAAGAGTTGCTTTTCTAGCCAGGCATCCTTTGCTATTCATTCAGTCTGGCTCTCAGCTGTCCTGACCTCTCTGTGCCACTCACAGTCTGTGTTTCTGAGAACCATGGGATATCATGGTAATGGAGCCAGAGGAGGTACACTTATACACTTACCATGGCACCATCAGAGATGTTTCATGTAGGTCTGTTTTTCTGCAAATGAGGGAGAAATAAAAGATATAAAAATGCATCATGGCACAGAAGTTTCAGATTTTCTTTTTCTGAGAGATGAGCCCCACAAGAGAGCTTTCTGTGGCTCAATGTCAGTGAGCATCCAGTCAGACTCCATCATAAACACTATTTTATTATTTATATGAGTTCATGTAGTGTGAACTACATTTAACAGACTACTCAGCTGGTGTAAGTAGAGCTGAATGCAAATTAATCAGTTTTAAAATTATTTTCGATGTGTCTGTTTCTGTGGCGCATCTTTGGAAAACTCAGTTTTACTTCTACCCAGTGAGAGCCTGGTCCAGTAAGGCCAAAGACCTTGCACAAAATTTGTATTTTTCTGGCAGGTTTATGTCCATAGGACACAGAGCAGAGGTCACTGCTCTCCATTCTCATTGCTTGTGCAGGTTCCTGTGGATGGGTCACTGAGTAGGAACCCACCAGTCTTGATTCCTAGATTTTCCACCAGGAAAAACAGGTTCTGTCAGGTGGAAACACTTACTAAAAGTAACAGATTAAACAGGCTAATAGAGGGAAATTAAAAGAATCACATATACACAAATCCAGAAAGATATCTAGCCATATAATTTTTTTTTGGGGTGGGGGAGTGGTGGTGGTATGAAAATGTTCTCATACTGCAGTCTTTTAAGTTTCAAATTAATTACAAAAAGGATGCATTGCTTTTGTCATATTGCTTTATTGGTATTAAAGTTTATTTCTCCCCGTGTCATATATGCTAGACTCCTCAGAGCAGCATTTCCAGAGAATTACACAACTGTGTGTGTTATAAAAGAAGTGATGAAGAGGACAAACCGAAGTAAAAAAAGCAGTGGGGATAAGAGAAGTGTAATCCATAAGGAAAAAAAAAAAAAACAAAAACGAGAGAAAGAAAATAGTAAAATATGGTTCAGTTAAATGAAACTAAGCATTAAAAACCCAGGAAGTTTCAGTCTGGTAAACTACCAGAAATCTTTCTTGATTCCATATCCAGAATCTGTTAGCTCTCAGCAAGTTTGTGGACAACACTAAACCAGAGGGAGTAGACAATATGCCAAAGGGCCCAATTTTTTTTAGTGAATACAGAGGAAGCCTGAATGAGTTCCTGGTACAGAGACAGCAGCTTCCAGGTGTCCAAGGCAGGTGGGATTAAGCTGCCTTTTCACTGCATGATTTTGGGGGAGCTGCATCAATGGATCCACATTTGCCCGTATGAAGTCTCAGGAATCTGAGCCTGCTGGGCCCTGCAGGATGGCTCATATCAAAATGGAAATCAGCACTTCTAGGGCATGGATCTGATGCCTAAGAATGAGTCTTTTCACATAAGTGTTGTAAAGTCTTTGGTAAACTCTCTCCACTATGTCCATACCTCTTTTGTTACTTTTTTATTTTGTTTTGGTTTGCATGCAGAATGAACTTACAGGACTGAATCCTCTCCAGGGGAGGCTTTGTGTTCCTGGGTTCTGGCTGGGGAGAAAGGGTGGTGGTACCTTGGACAGGATAAGAAAGCAATGATTCAATGATGGAAACAAAAATCAACCTCTCCTCCACTTCCTGTGTGCCTGAAACTATAAAACAAAGCTAACAGAACACACATCTGTGGGGTCAGTATGGTGATGAGGATTTGCAAATCTCAGCTGTTTCAAGACACGAGTTTAGCCTAAAGTTATCTGAAGACCAATTAACTCTGAGGATCTGTGAATGGTTTAATTTGCCCCAGACTACTTGCACCAAACGAAATGTGTGTGCTTTACAGCAGAGCTTGGTTTTTACAGCAGGTAAAAAGCTGTTTTTACAGCAGAGCTTGGTTTTTACAGCAGGTAAAAAGCTGTTTTTACAGCAGAGATTGGTCTCAGCTGATGCTAGAACTGGCTGTGCAGCTGCCCCTTGAAGCCAGGTGTTCACAGCATCACTCTGCTCTGGCCAGTCTGTGGGATCTCCTGAGCCTGACTGCCATTTTAAACAAAAATGTGAGCATTTGTGATGGATGCTCTGCTGCAGAGAAAGTGTGGGGCTGAAAACTTGTTCTAATTCCTCCAACTGGAACAGATCTTCAATATTGTTCCAGCCAACTCTGAATTAACCCCACCTGCTCTGATTTCGGGCTCCAGAGCACTGAATGCACCCCATGAAAGCCTGACTGTGGCAGACAGGAGAACCAAGGAAGACAATCCAGCCACGGTGCAGCTAAATAAATACAGCTAAATCAAACACAGCTCAATCCACTCCACAGAGTTCCAGCTCTGTGCCAGGATCCTTGGGCTGGTCTGGAGCACAGAGGTGTGGGATGTAAACATGAAAACACACACTTGGGCTCACAGGAATACACAGAGACAATTAATCATACTTTTAGAATTTCTTTTAGAAGAGGTTAAAAGTGTCCACACCTTGCTTATTTTCATCTTTCAAGTGTAAAAGGGGATTTTGAATTTAGCTTTGTGTAAATGCTTACATTGTTATCTGCATTAGTTAGAAGAAACTCAGTCTGGGCAATAGAAAGAAATGCTAGTTGAGGATAATTATCAAAGGTTGAACACCCACCAGATTGCACCAGTGATTCCTGCTGTCACTAGAATAGCCAGTCCATGTAATTTTGTGATTCTCATCTCCCTAGTGCTGCAAAAAAGATTGTGAACTCTGTATTGACAGCAAAGTGGAAAAAACCCCCAAACCCACAAAACCAAAAAGGCAGAAAATACTGTTGTTATTAAATACTGAGTAAGTCTTTTGTTTTGCACTGCAGGTTTGGACATAATACAGAGAAAAATTTGTTTTTCTAGATAGAAAGTTTTACATCTAGGTATTTATAATACATACTACATCTTTACACACAATGCTACACACTGAGCTCTCATTTTACAGTATTATAGTAAGCCATTTTTAATTGTTCAAACCAGTAATTCTCATTTCAGATTTACTCTGAATCAGGTTTTTTTTTTTTTCCCCTCTCTGCCCTCTCTGCTCTTTGTCTTTCTTCCTCTCTCTCTCTCCTCTTCTGTTTTCTTTCTCTTTCTCTCTCTCTTTTTTCCCCCCTAGCTCTCCTTTTTGACCTTGCTTTCTACTCTGTCCCTCACTGCTGCAGTTCTCTTTCTTTCTAAGTTGAAGGTCACACTCCTTTTCTCTGGGTCAGCTTCTCCATCCATTCTGGGGCTGCTCACAACTGTGGTTCAACCACATCTTCCTTTGTGCCAGCCTTCTGAAAAGATTCTGGGGCATTCTGTTTGCCAGTATTGACCATCCCCTGCTTTCAGCTGCTCTTCAGCATCTCCTCCTGCTGGGATCCTTTCTCAGCCCAACTCATTTCTTATTATATTGCAGTCTTACAAGCCAAGAGTCCTACAGCATTTCTCTAACAAGCTACAAAATGGCCCCATATCTCTCTCTACTTGGTCTTTTAGGGAAAAAAAACCTATCCAATTAAGAAATAACATCTAAATTATTTTTACTTTTAACCCAATAACCAACCACCCGTGCCCTGCAATGCAGACTTTTCTGTCGAATTACACAAAACCACTCAAACCCATGAAGAAGAAGGAGAAGAAGAAGAAGAAGGAGAAGAAGAAGGAGGAGAAGAAGAAGAAGGAGGAGAAGAAGGAGGGCCAGCTGCCGTAAAACCTCCATCTTGCTTTATATATATTACTATTTTCTAAAACCTTAAACTCCGAGTTTTCCACCCTGTGATATCACACACTTCTATCCAAACTGCACACCCACAATCCCAGTTCTATCATTCATTTGGAAGTTTTCTCCACAGCCTCAGGTCTGATGCAGTGTTCTCCTGGGGGTCAGTGCCTGGCAGCACAGAAAGTCTGAAATCTCAGCATCCAGAGCTCCAGCACCCAGCCACAGCACTCACCCGTGGTTCTGTCAATGCTCACACCTCAGCAGCTGCTGTTCTCTGCTGCTCACAGCCCTGCTGAACCAGTACCAGCTCACAGATCCTTGTGTGTGTGTCAGCCCTGGGCTCGGGGCCAGGAGGAACCTCCACCCAAATGCTCACCTTTTGTGGGAGTGCTGTCACCTGAGCAATGGGGAAACAACAAGAAACCTGCAGCAGCCAGTTATTCCCTAACACTGCAACCTTTATGGGTTACATAGAAGCAGAGGCCAGACAAAATTAAGGGGATAAAAAGTGGTTATATTTCTTGAATATGGGTGTGTACTGAATATTTGGGTGTCTCCTCTCTGGGCTGTATCTCACTCTAAGCTGTAGGCACGTGCAGGGAGTTGGATTTCCCCTCGGAATGGAGTCTTTCACACCTAAAATATGATTGATACTTAATGCTTGGGTACTACTGTGTCTGTGGAACCTCAAGTAATATTCAAGACCAGTGCAAAAATTATTTAATGTCATAGTTGAGATGGAGGCAATACAAAGCAGCACACTCCATTTTCAGAAGGCTTCAAACTGTTTTTATTGTGCGTGCATGCTTTTTGTACATTCTTACAAAGCTCAGAAGTTTACACTTTACTCATTGCTCACCAGAGACAAACAAAGTGCTGATTGGAATAGGCAGTTGCATGTTTCTCTTATTTATCCTTCCTTCTTTCTTGGTTTCTGTGTCAGCGACCTTGGTAGGAAATTCTTTCAGGAGTAAACATGGATCCTCTTATCAAACTTCTCTCTGGCTCACAGAAGTTGCTGTAAAACCTCTTCCACAATTTAATGTATGGAGAAACTAAGGCACTGATAAGTGAAGAGTTTTACTGGTCAGAGCTACCCATCATGAGCCACCAGCAAAGTACAAATGTCCTGAGTTCTGGTCTGATGCCTTGTCACACAGACAGCAGTGACCTGGGAGAAGGAAAAAAAAAATGAATAATGCTACAATAGTTAGCACATAAAAAACTAACAAGTAAACAACCAACCAGCAGCAGAGCAACACCTTCTGTGAGGTTTAGAAAAAAATAGGGGAAATTATTCCCTCTAATTCTGTTCCCAGTCCTCTTGGGCTTTTAAGGATAATGTACTGAGAGATATTTTACCATCCTGGGAAATCTCCTGCTCAGCTGAAGTGCCAGGAGCCTGCAGGAGGTGTTTGTGCTCACAGCTTTTAACAAAGCAGCCACCAACAGACCAGCTTCCAGCCACTGGAGAGAAACAGAGCAGCACAGGGGTAAGGTTTGGCTAAATGGAAGAGAGAAAAGCATAGATACCGATCTCTTCTTAGACAAAAAGCCTTTAATTTCTTTTTCTTTAGGTTTTTTAGAGATGTTTATTCTCATCTGATCTCACCTGAGCTCTGAGAATTCCAACATAAATTGTGAGTGTCTTGGAAATGGCATTCTCAGTTCTTATCAGAAACTGGAGCAACAGAACAAGGGGGAACAGCTTCAAATGGAAAAGGAATAAGTTTAGATCAGATACTGGAAAGAAATTCTTCCCTGGGAGGGTGGGGAGTCCCTGGCACAGGGTGCCCAGAGCAGCTGTGGTGCCCCTGGATCCCTGGCAGTGCCCAAGGTCAGGTTGGACAGGGCTTGGGGCCACCTGGGACAGTGGAAGGTGTCCCTGCCATGGCAGGGGTGGCACTGGATGGGCTTTAAAATTCTTCCAACCCAAACCAGTTGGGGATTCTGGGATTCTGGGATGCTGTGAGCAGTTTTCAAGGGAAACATGGACATGTTTCTCAAAGTGTGAGAGAGAAGAGAAAGGGGTTGCTTAGAAAGGAAATCAGATGTAACAGATTAAAAGACTAGAAATATGGAAATTCTTTATTGTATTTTATGGTCTTTTAAAAATCTTACAACCTCTGTTGAGAGTGTAAGTTAAATATAACCTTTCCCTCACTCTGTCTCTGTGTTTTCTATGCGATGGCAGTGCTTCTGAGCATGTTTATGTGGTAAAAAAGAGATTTGTATTCTACTTTCAGTGGACTAGAATGTAAAAAACATTCATCATTATTTTTACATTGAAAAGCTTAATTCTTGAATTATGGAACTTATCTTTTGGTGCCACCTGAGAATGATCTGTTAGTTGGGGGCAGGTACCTGAAATGCTCCAATTAATCACCCTTTTAAAATTAAAGCAGTGCCAGTCAATATTCTAAGGTACTATAAGGTAGATCTGGAATTTTTAAAGACTGTAATGGAATGGGGAACCATATTTTTTCTCTTTTTTTTTTTAAATATCCTTTTCATTCAGGCACTTTTCAATTATGATTTGTATTCTATAGCATGCTAAATCACTTAAACTGGGTTTTTTCCTTGTATTGCTTGAATCTCTACTGGCTATACTGGAAAATGAGTTACCTGCCTTTCCTGTCAGTATTTACCACAGCCTAAATCTCATGGAAGGCTGGGATTTGTGAAAGGTGTCCTTAGAAATGAAATTGTATTCAGTATTCTGTCACTTTATTATATCTCAGCAATGATGTACTTGTAATGAAATATGTAAGTTATGCAATCAGATTGATTCCACACAGATTATCCATATGCAAGAGAAAAATCTAATTTGAAATAAATATTTTGAAACTCCAAGACAAATAAATAATGGTATCACAAAAACACATTTTTCCTTTTTTTTCAGAACATTAATGGATTTTTTTCTTAATGTTTTATATGAAAAAATAATTTGTGAATAACAAATACTGTACATCATTCTAGAAAGTCAGTTGAGTTTTGGATAGAAATGTGCAGGAATATGTAAAAAAAGTTGTTTGACATCTTCCCTAAGAAGAGGAAATAAGAGGCATAAACATCAAACTTCAGGTATTTTGTGAAAAATCAAGACTCAGTCTATCAATTAATGCAGAAGAAAAATGATGGATGGCTACTGTAATTATTGTAGTCCAAGACTCTGTAAAAACTGTTACTGGGGAGACAAGTGGCCTATTTTAGTCAATCCATTGAAAATGAGAGAAATTTTCAGCTGCAGAGGTCTTTTCCAATTTTGAAAGAAAAATCCAAATTCACATAACCCTTAAACCTAGCAAACTTAATTAAAGTACTCTGTGTGAGAGAATAAACACTTTTTTTCTTCTGCAAATACTCAGGAGTAAGGGAGACGTAAAACAGCTCAAGTTTGCTTCTGTCTGGGGGGTAGCTCAGGACTGAGATCAAACACACATTTAATAATGTTGTCTCTTCCCCTCTGACGGTGTTTTAAGTGAAGACAGGGGTAAGAAGGTCTGTGAAGAAATCAGTGAAGCCCAAATATTTTCTTGGAGCCAGGATCCAAGAATCCTGCTCCAAGATTCACCAATCTTGGAAGCAGAATCCAAGATCCTGCTGTAGGACACAAAAAAAATTCAGAAGTGGTTAAATAATAAGGAATGTCAATCAAACAGCTGGTTTGGAATCTCTACTTAAACTGTATTTGCAAGTCCAGTATGAAGAGGGTGCTTGGGGGGAATAATACAAAATATTCCCTTATTTCTTTCCTTTTTGCTCCTCTTTCATTCCAGGTCTTCAAGGTCATCATGGTACAAGAAAATGATACCCACATCCATGAGTTCATCCTCCTGGGATTCCCTACCACCACAGAACTCCAGATTCTGCTGTTTGTAATTTTCCTTGCTGTGTATTTGCTGACTGTCACCGAGAACATCGTTATCATCATTTTGGTCATAACCAATCCCCAGCTCCACAAGCCCATGTACTTTTTCCTGGGCCACCTGGCTTTCCTAGAGGCCTGCTACATTTCAGTCACCGTTCCCAAGCTGCTGGTCACCTTCGTGGCCAAGAATAAGAACATCTCCTTCAGCAGCTGCATGGCCCAGCTGTACTTTTTCATCGCCCTGGTGTGCACTGAGTGTGTCCTCCTGGCCGCCATGGCCTACGACCGCTACGTGGCCATCTGCACCCCGCTGCACTACACGCTCGCCATGGGCCACAGGGCCTGCCTGCAGCTGGCCACGGGCTCCTGGCTGCTTGGCTTTCTCATAGCTGTGCTCAAGGTCTCCTTCATTTCCCAGCTCTCCTTCTGCGGCCTCGGGGTCATCAACCACTTCTTCTGTGACATCAGCCCGCTGCTCAACCTCTCGTGCGCCCAGCGGCGATTTGCTGAGATGGTGGATTTCATCTCGGCCTTGTTTACTTTGTTGATCCCTCTCTCTGTCATCATAATTTCTTACACCTGCATAATCAGAACTATTTTGCTCATTCCCAAGGCCCAGAACAGGAAGAAAGCATTCTCCACCTGTGCTTCTCACCTGGCTGTGGTCATCGTTTTCTTCTCGGCCACCCTCTTCATGTACGCCCGGCCCAGGAGTATAAACTCCAGGGATCTCAACAAGCTGGTTTCCATCATTTACACCATAGTCACTCCAATGCTAAACCCATGCATTTACTGCCTCAGGAACCAGGAAGTAAAGGACACTTTATTGAAGGTCTTCTGTAGCAGGGCTGCTCTCTCCAGAGTTTCTGCATCTGACCCCTGATGTAATGCTTGGGAGATAATCTTCCAGCTGAATGTGTCCGAGTCCTGTGAAAGTCTATTAAGATTTTTACTTTGACAGAAATGGTTATTGGGGTTCTCTTTGAACATCAGTGCTTAATTCCTTCTCCCGAGTCAATCTGCATGTTCAGCTAAAATCTATGAATCTGTGTGAATGTAAAAGGTTTTTCTAACTGAACACATCACACATAATTCCCGAGGAGTGGAAAAGGCAATAAACATAATTGCTTTCTCTTAATGTATTTTTTTGGTATGCACCAAAGGACAAAATTGCATTCTGACTTTGATCTAACTTAACATGAAACTAGGATTCAAGAACTTGAGGCCCCAGATAAATAGTTATGTCAGCTTTCTTCACAGGAATGAGGATGGGAACTTCAGTAATTCAGATAATAACAGTCATTCTAGATAGCTGTGATAGGAGACCATAAACCACCACTGAGAAGTTTCTTCTTTATTAACTTCAAATGTAACTTTGGGAAGTAGCTCAGATTCAGAAAACAAACCTTTACTTTTGGGGAAGATGGTTAATTTGCACAGTTTAATTTCCATTTTAAATACTAAATGAACCTCCTGATTTTTAAATGTTATTTTCCTGTGGACCTTCTACATTACATGAGGAGATATAAGCACTAAGAGAAGAATCAGTTGTCTAAACACAGATCTTTCCTAAAGTAACATTCAAAGGAGAGGGTCAGGAAAAACTTTAAGGTAATTTAACACACAGATAGAAAATCTTGCACCAGCAGGCCTGATGATAAATGATCTTGGACTATGTTTGTTACCCAGGACTACAGCAACATTACTGTGTTCAGTTTGGCACTTCCCACTACAAGAAGGACAAAATGGACAGTCCAGCAGAGAGCTACCAAATGACAGAAGGGTGGGAGCACGCAGCACACAGAGACAAACGGCAGCAGTTGATTAAGTGTGGAAAAGAGAATGCTGAGCAGGTGTTTAGCTGCAGTCTGCCACCACCTGAAGAGTGTTACAGAGGAGATAGAGGCAATTCTTAATTGGGCATGCCTGAAAAGACGAAAGCAACAGGAACTTGTTCCAACAAATTAAATTCAGATAAGATAGTCCAAAAAAAGAAAAAAAAAATCAAACAAAATCAATCAGAGTGACGAAGCACCACAACACAGTCCCAGAAAGGTCATGAAATCTCTGTCCTTTGAGCTTTGCAAAGCTTGGCCTGACAAGTCCCTGAAAAACCTGACCACCCTGAAATATGTTTGTGACTGCAGAGTGAGTTAAAATACTCTGGAAGTAAAGTTCTGGCTTTCCAACCCAAGTTTTTGTATGATTCTTTGGTGTGGATGTCAAATGGAAAAGCCTGTGGCACCTCAAACTGCAACAGGAATTGATGTTTAGGGAAGTGAATCTGGCTGTAGGTGCCCACTGAGTAGATTTCAACACTGAGCAATATGTTCAATTCCATCCAGGGAATGGATGCTCTCCAGATGATCCATGGCACTCTTCCACTGGGGAGCCAAAAGCTGGGTGCAGTAATCCAGATGTGAACATATTTATAATTTTAGTTCCCTTTTATGGCATAACTCTGCCTATGTCTCTATTTAGATCAGCTGTGCCTTGGTCTAGCTGAGAGCTGAAAATGTCAGAGGTACTAAAATCTCTCAGGGAAGCTGTTTAAGCACTGTTCTGACCTCACATCTAATGGTCTAAATAGCAGCTACTGAGTTGCCAATCATTGTCCTTGTCCCTTTTTATAGCTTGTCACTGTTAGACCACAGCACAGCCTCCAATACCCCATACTGAACAAACCCATTAACTTCTTTTCATGGTGCTTGTGTCCCGAGTCATATCTTCACATCTTAGCAGGCCTTAGGAAGCACCTCTCTAGTTTATCCACATTTTCCTTGAATTGCAGGGATCCCAAAATTGGTCCATGGTAGTTGGACCCTCACCAGCCTAACAGAAATGAGGTAAGAACTAACACTACTCTCCCTTCTCCATGCACTGACATTATTTTAAAGTTGTCTTCTTCATGAGATGCCCTTACATTCCTGGGCATGCACATGTGGCTTTGGCCAGAAGTTAGAATTCAACAGCATACCATAAGGCATGTCAAATGTCACTAGGTTCTTACATATTTGCAAAATAAATCAAACTGTGTGCCCCAACAGCCAAAAAACTTCTGTAATTCCAGCTCTCCTAGGTGCTAAACTCCCATTATTCTCAGTGTATGAATGTAATTTTAGTCATGGTTCTGGTTTAAACATGAGACCAACTGGAAGGAGATTTTACAAACAGCTGACTCAGGGGCTGCTCCCACCTGGCAGCATGGAGGGGACCACATCAGGTTTTGTACTCTTCATGCTACAGAATTCTGCAGCAGCTCATCAGCTCTATTTGGGAGGCAACTGACCTCATCAGGTGACAGATCAATGTTATCTTTGATCCTCCTTTTGCTCTGAACATATTTGCACTGCATTATAAAATTCAGAACATGCATAGTTTGGCTATTTGTGTCTCTGAAGATTGTTCACATAACTCCAGTGTGGCTATAAGTACACTTATCAAAATCACTCACTCCAAAAGCCATTACCAGTTAAGGTTACTGCTTTAGATTAGGGCACTAAAATATTTTTCTATATTACCTTTCAGTAAAAGACTGCCATATCCTCTGCCGCAGGGTATGTTTTTACTTTCTTCTGCCCTATAAAAATCAGTAGACACTAGCTGGTATTATTTCATTGTTCAGTGTCTCAGAAAAAAATCGTCAGAGTTTCTTCTACTCTGCATGGATTCACAGAGGAAACAATAACATCCCTCCTCTTTCTGTGATTGCTTCCATTGGGAGGCTAGCTACAATTTCTGAATCAGACCTCATGAGACACCCTAGGTAAATAAAGTGTTGATTTCTCTGTGCTGAGAAAATATCTGGTATAAATGCTGGTATAAATCACAGCACTGACATACCAGTCCACACTTCATCTGTACCCTACTGATCATATTCTGCAGGACCAGCTAAGGCAGTGGATTCCCACTACAGAAGGTTGAGAACAGTTTTGTTTTTACAGTACAGGCTGAGCCGTTCTTATTTTTGAAGGATTAATCTGAGTTACCTGCAAACAAACCAGACCCAGAATTATAATTTGGTCGCACTTATGCTGTATCTGAGATGCTCTGTGTACCACCTCAATAGATTTTTGTGCACATGTTAGTGTGCTCAGAGCCAGATACACAAACCTCTAGTGGGCTCCTTCAGATGTGTTTGGAAGAGTTTTTGATTATCAAAATGAATATATCCTTGTGGTGCTTCACATTTCTTTCAGAGTTCATTGAATATATATGATATAACTTTAGAAATGTTTAGATGTAGAAACTAAAGCATTGGAAATGTGAATGTCTATCTATAAGCTAACACTTCTTTATACTGGATGGATAATATATTGACATCAATCATCATTTGTCTAAGGTGAGACAAGATGTGTAATGTATATTTATCTCCATGAAATGTAAATTTAAAAGCATGCTTTAATTTTTAAAATGAAAAATTCTGAATTAAGAGGATAAATTTCACGAAGTTAATTTCTAAAAACCCAGCAAAAAAAATGTCTGAACTTTTACAGTCTTTAAGTGGTGGTGTAACTTATAGCTATGAATTTAAGCCTGGTAGTTAGGTGTCATTGTATTAATTTATTTCAGGTGGATAAGGTTCATCTTTCTTCTACAGAATGGGTGGGAGGAATGAAACCAAAGTCATGTATTTCATTCTCCTGGGTTTTCCCACCACTGGTGAACTGCAGCTGCTTCTCTTCTCTGCTTTACTTCTGGCTTATTTATTAACTGTCTTGGAAAACTTCCTTATCATTCTCATCATCCAAAATAACCCCAGCCTGCAAAACCCCATGTATTTCTTCCTGGGGAATCTGTCTTTCTTAGAGATCTGGTATGTTTCTGTCATTGAGCCAAAGATGATCATAGATGTCCTGTCTCATGACAAGAGGATCTCGTTCCAGGGGTGCATGGCACAGCTGCATTTCTTTGTGACTTTTGTTTGCACTGAGTATGTTCTGCTGGCTGTGATGGCCTACGACCGCTTTGTGGCCATCTGCAAACCCCTCAGGTACCCCCTCATCATGAGCCACAAGTTCTGTGCTCAGCTGTTGGCTGGCTGCTGGATGTGTGGTTTGACCACCTCTTCCATCAAGCTGAGCTTTATAGCCCGGCTCTCGTTCTGTGACGTGGACAAAATCAATCATTATTTCTGTGACATTTCACCCCTCCTGAACATCTCCTGCAGCGATTCCTCTTTGGCTGAGCTCGTGGACTTCACCTTGGCTCTGCTGGTCATCATGGTGCCTCTGTGCACTGTGGTGGCCTCCTATATCTGCATCCTGTTCACTGTGTTGAAGATTCCTTCTTCCCAGGGGAGGCAAAAGGCCTTTTCCACCTGCAGCTCCCACCTGACCGTGGTGATTTTATTCTACTCCACCACTCTTTTCACCTATGCCCACCCTAAGCTCATGTACACCTTTCGTGCTAACAAGCTGGTGTCACTCCTGTACACGGTGGTTGTGCCACTTCTGAATCCCCTCATATATTGCCTTAGAAACAAAGAAGTCAGGGTTGCCATGAGAAAGACTTTTACTTGCAGAAGAATCACCAAAGAAATCAACTCAAGAGTCCCAGAGAAGGGGCTTTGCTCATGAAATCAACTGGCAGCACCAAGGAGCTGAAGTCAGGAGGTCCAAACCTTAATCCATGCAAACACTACTCATATTTATTGAACTAGACCTTGATATATCTCAGTTAGATCTATGTATATACTATGGTTTTGACTCGAGATGTGTGGGTTTGGGGTTTTTTGCTTGTTTTACCCCTTAGAATCTATGCTGTCACCCTTTCTTAAAAGTTTCCAGCTGAATGACTGCTCTGTTTTTAAAGATGTTTGGAAATGCTAGAAAATGAACCCCAGATTTGTTTGCCCTGGATGGAACAGAGTCCAGAAAACATTGTAAAATGCATGTGAAAATCAGCTATCTATGTGTGATTTATTTAGTGCAAGATTTTGTTATTATCCCTTGAGAGAAATAGGCTGCAGAAAAGGATGGGTAATTGTAACATTCTTAGATACCTAGTGTAGGATAAAAGGAACCATCCTCTGAAGAAGAAAAAATTTCAAATATGGCATTAAGAAGGTATAATGTGAATAGCTCATGGTATTCACATGGTACAGCTGCATTGTCACTTGGCCTCTGCCTCAGCTCCACAACAGGACCAAGGTACCCTAAATAACCTCATTGCACATCAAATAATGTCTTCCATGAAGAAATTCAGACAAAGGATAAATCACTTCAATATTTCCTGCAGGCTGCACGAGCCTTGAATCCAGCAGTATTTCATCAGGAGTAATGATCTCATGCAGGAGTCTGGAAACACAGCTGGTGAATCTGAGCTAAACATGGATTGCCTGGGAGAAAATCTGATTATCCATTAGAAATAAAATGATGCCTCTAAGAAAACTGCTCTGTGTTCAGACTACCACAGTGCTTCAGAACTTTTCATATTGTGTAATAAACAAACAAATAAATCTGTCAGCAGAGTGCATCTCCATGTGAACATATTAAATCTGGGTTTGAGTTGATGACTAAGACCATGGTATCTGATATTCTGTGCTCTGAACTAGCAAAACACTGACTTCTCCAGTTTGGCAGATGAAACATTCAGGTTTCCAGGGAAGAAACCTGGAATAAAGATGTCTATGCATACTGTGCCATGTATTGCCAATTGTTTCAAGCAAGACCTTTTTGAGGACTTGAACACAATTAAGGAGAGATGTCAGAACAGCTTGAAGTGAACCACAGTGGGGAGCTCTCACCAGAAATGTAGGGTGCTGACTGTAATCCAGGTATTAGCAGAAAATCTGCTATGAGAAAATAGGTAATTAACACAAAATGAATATACATTACAATATGAACCATTGTAAAGGAACGAAAAAAAATCCAGTAGTTTAGATTTGCATTAAAAATCAAGAGCCACAGATACAGGTAGATATGAATTCTTCTAAAAATAACTAAAGTTTAGACATATATATTTAGACATCTAAGCAAACTACCCTCAGCTCCTTTACTACTCATGGATATAGATTATCACCCTATAAATATGTTATTTATCTATAACATATGCTTTTATGTTCAGCCATCTCCAAGAAAATGGGGATCACACCTAAGGTTTACTTTGGAAAGGACATCCCTTTCTCCTTTTTCCTGCAATTTTTATTGCTGAGCATGATGCCCATGGTCTGGAATGTCTCTCTGGTCAGCTGGAGTCAGCTGTCCCAGCTGTGTCCCCTCACAGCTTCCTGCTCCCTCCCAGCCTGTGCCAGCACTGTTCAGCAACAACTGAAACATTCCTGTGTTCTCAATATGGTTTTCATCATAAATCCAGAATTTAGTCCCATACAAGCTGCAGAGAAGTAATTTAACTCTATCCAAGACAAAATCAGTACAGCACCAGGCTTGCTTCATTCTTATTGCAATATATTAAAGTACTGACACATCAAAAATCACCTAATCTATTTCTTCTTTTATCTCAGTTTTTCATATTTAAGTGCAAACCATAGCATTTCAGGACTCCTTAGTGAGTTTTTCATTGACATTTTGCAAGTGTGAAGTTCCTTTAATGCAGTGATTTGGCTACACATGTGTGGTTTTAAAGCACTGACCTGAAGTGATTGTTTTGAAATAATGTCAGGAAAATCCTTCAAATGCACTGTGAAGAGGATTATCATCCAATTATTATGGGGTTTATTTACACTAATAATAATATTGTTAGATAACCTGACACAAATAATTCATAACCTATTCAACAGGGGTTCCTTAGAGAAGGGGAGAACACAAAAAAGTCTTACACAAACACAAACCTTTTGAGAATGCAAGTTCCCTCTTGCATCTAAGCTTATTTCTGGAAGTTTTCATAAAAAACACTTTCACAAAGTCAAGTACCTCTAAAGTACTGCAAATAAGTCACTACTCACAAGTAAAGAAGGTAAGACAAAGTCCAATCTTAGCTTTTGAGAAACTTTCCTTCTCTCTTAATCTCACTCTCTGCCTCCAGGAGCTGATAAGAATGTATGCAAATGTAAGATAAGTCTTGGTTTAGCAGATACTGATCAATTGTCAGTCATAAAATTTGGGAAGCCAGTATATAAAGGACAGAAACATCTATTTCATGCAGATTTATTTAAAACCACATGCCAAAACAAAGAAAATTTAATAAAGGCTGCTGTAGCTAAATGTGACACTCCTGTGCTGAGAAGAATGCAAGCTTGCTTTTTGAAAAACAGCCACGTCCTAGGGTGTCTGAGATAGCCAAAGAGGAGTTGTGAAATGCTTTTTCCCTTCCTGGAGTGGTTGCTGCACTCCAGAGCAGTGTTCCCTTGGAGGCTGGGCCCTCACCTGAACCGTATTTCTAAGTTTCAGAGGTGAGTGCACTCCTGGCGTCAGAGAAGACAACACAATTGGTGAAAACTTGCTTTTGTTTAGAGAAGAGAAGTTTTCTTGCCTGGGGAGAAGGCAAGGGTGTCTGTTCTATTTTGATAATCTGGAAGGATGTGGAAGAGGTTTTACAGTGATTTCTGTGAGCCAGAGAGAAGTTTGATAAGAGGATCCATGTTTGCCCCTGAAAGAATTTCCTACCAAGGTCACTGACACAGAAACCAAGAAAGAAGGAAGGATAAATAAGAGAAACATGCAACTGCCTATTCCCATCAGCACTTTGTTTGTCTCTGGTGAGCAATGAGTAAAGTGTAAACTTCTGAGCTTTGTAAGAATGTATAAAAAGCATGCAGGCTATAATAAAAACAGTTTGAAGCCTTCTGAAAATGGAGAGTGTTGATTTGTGCTCTCTCTGTCTCAACCACGACAGAAGGAAGCAGATTCTAATGGCTAATGAGGTCTTGATTAGGTCCACAGCGCTTTGCTTAGCAGAAAAAAATCTACAAAAGGGCAGAAAGGATTCTGCATAAGAAGCAGTGTAAAAGGAGGGGTAGAAGACACACAGAAACAGCTTCACACTTTATTGTTTGGGTTTGTTATTTTATTCCTTCTATTCCTTATATTTTTCTTCTTTTGCAGGCAAAGAAAAATTGCACAAGGGAAAAATATCTCATTTGAGATTTCAGATGTCTGCTGTGAAGGTCCAGGACTCTGGAAACTGAATCCCTGGTGGTTTTTATGTACACCTAATAAAGTATATATAAAGGAACATGCTAAGGAGAATGCCCTTGGAAGCAGTCAGAGGAAAGGCCAGTGATGTATTGATTACAAGAGACTACAGAAAAATCAGCTGAGTAGAAAAAATGCTCAGTATTTTTTGGCAATGTGTTCAAGAAACCTGAATTCCAAAAAAACCAAACCTGGCTTTAATAACTGTGTTACAAGGTATGTGTATTGTGGTGTGTGAAATCTGAGCTTTGCTTTGTTAAATGTAGTGACAGAACTGTATTAAATGTTGTTGTTTTCTCTTTTTTTTTTTTTTTATTATATAGAATGTAGTAATCAGGGCTTATGGATACAGTTAGTTCTTCTGGAAATGAAGTACATTAACAGGAAGCCAATATTTAATGTGTCTGCATTCTAGACTTTCTGTTTGATCAACCAAGAGACAGACAGTTCCAGAGACTTCTCAGGTGAATCAAAAATCTTCCCTTCTCACTGGCTAAAAAAGTATCTCCAGCATCTTCATTGTTAGCTGAGGTTTTTGTCAGCCTCTTCAAAAAGCCATTTGCTTAAAGCAGTTGTAATTTTTATTTCAACTAAACAATTTTGGATAGGATGTAGGACACCCTTCAATGGACAATATGTTTGATTGTCATGTAATTATTTAATAAGTTTACATCTATTACACTTAAATAATTGACAGTTACACATAAAACCAGAACAAAAATAAGAATTTAAAAATAAGGTCAAATGCATAAGCCAAGACCACACGCCTGTTAAACAGCTGACCATAATGACAGACAATTGATGTTTTCTTTTACATTATTGTGGACAAAAGTATATCTTTTTTTTTTTCTTATTATCTTCTGGCTGGCTTTATTCCTTTTCTAACAAAGACAGTCATTTCTAAGGGATTGTTTTCCCCCTGTTTTGAACAGGTAGGGTGAGATTAGAAGAATCACACTGTGGATGTACATATTTCTCCCTTTTGACAATTGTGGAATTCAGGAATTGTGAGAGTTGTAGACAACAAGCTTTGACTGGATACTTGACCTTGACTGCCTAAAGCTGAGCTCTCTGCACACAAAAATCCAAAATATTTGATGAGCAAGGTTATGCAAAGAGAAATTCTTTCTCCAAATTTATTTCCCTTTCCCAAGACTCGTGGGTAAATAAGAACAAAGGATTGAATAGAACAAAGGATTAAATATATTAAATACCTTCTGAGGGTACCTCTAGAGGTGAGGTTACATTTCAAGCACCACAGAGGGATAGCTGGAGAAATGTGTTAAAAATTAATTCAATGCTTTTAAAAGATTAGGTACATTCTGGTTAAGAAAAATTGTCTAATGAAAACGACAGCAAACCAAACAAAATACTATTTCTGTCACTCAGCTTTTTACATCTACACCCATCTTTTCACAGACACAACAGCTGCACTTCCCTTTATGTCAATGGAGAAAACCAGAAAATCTTAAAATATGATTCCTACTTTCTACAGTAAATCTTCTAAAGCTGGAGTGTTTATCTCTGGCCACTGAATTTAAAGGCATCCAAACTATGAGTTCTAATGTAGGCATCAACCCACAGAATATAATCAGGCCTAGGTGAGAGGACAACTAGCTTATGAAAATAAAATTACTTAATAGAATTTTAAAGGAATTACTTGAAACATCCTGTCAATTAGTCAAATTTTAACATATTGTGTGAATTAACATTTGAGTAGAGAAAACTTATTTCAGAAATCTCAACGTTTGAAGGGGTTTTTGTCAAGTACTTTTATAAAAAAGAAAAAACTCAGTTTCTCACACGAAAAAAAGCAAGTTTTTTTTTAAATAATACACTTGGTTTTTCTTAAAACAATTATCCAGATTAATACATTTCTTGGCTCATATATATTTTCAATTGTTTTGCATCATGTGAAGAAGCACATTCCCTTGTTCTTTTGTTTAGGGGAGAGCAGTCTTTTGTGGGTTAGTTACAATCTTAGTATGAGATTTTTTTTCTGCCAGTTAAATCTGAAACAGGTCTTCAACTGTAGAAGGAAATGTCTGTTTCTACTTGGTTATAAAGTTTATTAAATTAAAATAGGTTGGATAAGCTGCATGCAAAATGTTTCTTTATACTGAAAATAATGTTACAGGATTTTTAGTTTACAAATGACCCTGTAATAGGTGACAAAAATCTGAAGATATGGTATGTCAATAAATTCTATACTTTTTTCTATCTCTCTATATATTTATTTTTATTATTTAATAATTAATATGCTATAACATTATATTATATTTATATAATCAGATTATATATTATTTTCATTACATTCAATTTTATTATTATTTATAATATGTATTACTTTAAATTATATATTATTATATTATATATAATACAATATATATAATTATTATATTCTATTGTTTTTATTATTTTAGTATCTATTTTATTATTTTATTATTCTATTATATTATTATTTTTAACATTTTAATATTTTATATTATTTATATTACATATAGTCCATACATATAATTTATAATATAATTAATTACATTAATTTATATTTCTTATGTTTCATACATCTCATTGTTTGTCTTACTCTTCTATAATTGCTTCTCCAGGCAAACTATCTGCAATCTACTGCATCCTAACTTCCTTTTGGAACATCATCTGAAAGCAAAGATGGAAAACCACACCAGGATGAGTGAGTTCATTTTGGTGGGGTTCAACTCCCACCCAGGCTCACAAGTCCTGCTCTCTGTTCTCTTCTCCACGATGTACATTGTCACTGTGGTGGGAAACGTCTGCATGATACTCATCATCAGGGTGGACCCCAGCCTGCACACCCCAATGTACTTTTTCCTGGAGAACTTGTCCACCTTGGACATCTGTTATTCCTCTGTCATCACGCCCAGGGCGGCACTGGCATTCTTGCTGGGCAGAAGGAGAATTTCCTACGCTGGCTGTGCTTCACAAATGTTCTTCTTCTCTCTCTTTGGCACAACAGAAGCCTTCTTCCTCGCTGTGATGGCTTACGACCGCTTCACTGCCATCTGCAACCCGCTGCTCTATCAGGTCATTATGAGCAGAAGGCTCTGTGTGCTCATGGTGATGGGCTCTTATCTGTCAGGCTGCATCAACTGCGCCATCCAGACAGGCTTCACGTTCAGTCTGTCCTTCTGTGGGCACAGAGAGATAAACCACTTCTTCTGTGAAGTTGCTGCAGTGATCCACGCCTCCTGTTCCGACACCCTTGTCAATGAACTCGTAATGCTGGCTGTGTGTGGGCCAATAATT